>NC_143384.1:79381107-80708039 GCF_980474605.1 Leiobunum rupestre | reverse complement strand
TTAAAATGTTAAAAGTGATTGATCACGCAATTGATCTAAGTTAAGTAAGTTTTATTATGGAATAATTCGAAACAAATTTGTTTTTAGAACTAATAAATTAACTGAGTATCAATTTAGGAATTATTGATAGGCTGGCAATGATTACATAAATATTATTTTATTTCAACATCGTTACGTCCTCTTTTGGTTGTCATCGAAAACTAGATAGGTAGCAGACGCTATTAGCGTTTTACAGTCAGTAACCTAAGGACATTTTATGGTAATTATGTGTATTAGATGGTTATGATGGATAGAACTACAAATATGTATTTTAATATGATTTTACACAGTTTTGGGTTTTCTCCAGGGTAACACAGACCAACTTTTATCTAATTTGACAATAGGAGACACTAGATCATACCAGCTACCTCGAAACCACTTGGCACTGCATCGCCGCCTAGACTCACTTCGGTTGCGAATACATTTTGCCGCCATTTTGAACATAACATGACTGGCTACACTGTATCAGGTTTATTTACTAGTAGGCGCCTAGTTACAGCATTTAAATACCAGCTCGCATCATCTCGCTCACGGTTTTACAATTACTTCTTAATCGTTTTCGGGATTCTTTTTTAAGTTAACCAAAGTATAACCATTATATATAAAAATCTGACGGACAAAGTAAATATTTCATTTTGAAATATACTCCCCTCGTGTCGGTTACCTTGGAAATATAATTGAAATAAATCTAACTGCAAAGTAAGAATGTTATGTGGCAGTAGACTAAGCAGTAGACTAAGCAATAGACTAAGCAATAGACTAAGCACTGGCAGCAGTAGCCAAAGCAGTAGACTAAACATTACACTCAACAGTACTCAACAGTAGACTAAACCGTAGACTAAGCAGTAAGTTTGGCAGTAGGATTTCTCTAAGATGGCAGTAGGATTACTACTACCTTGGAAATATAATTGAAATATATTTAACTGCAAAGTAAGAATGTTATGTGGCAGTAGACTAAGCAGTAGACTAAGCAATAGACTAAGCACTGGCAGCAGTAGCCAAAGCAGTAGACTAAACATTACACTCAACAGTACTCAACAGTAGACTAAACCGTAGACTAAGCAGTAAGTTTGGCAGTAGGATTTCTCTAAGATGGCAGTAGGATTACTACTACTACAGTCAAATACTGTTCTCACAATAGTTATTAGTAATAGCAGCGCACACGTTTCGACGCAAAACAAAGTCAACAAGTACGGATTGGAACGTTGGGTCCGACAAAAATCAAGACGCGTTTTTCTTTTAAAATAGGGCGGAGCCGGAATAAAGACCAGTAGTCCAAAAATTATTCATAAGTGGTGATAATGTAAGTCATTTGAATTTCGACCGAGATAAGAAACGTTGGAAAATGGGGACAGCTGCATCCGCAAAAACACATTTTTTTTAAATAGCAGTACTTCTATAGTTATAATTTTTCAGTAACAACGCTGTACCTTCTATAAAAGTCCTTCAAATCTTTTGATTGCCTAAATTTTATTTTGTTAAAAAACCAAGAACAAACGTCAAATCCATTACTCCCACAAATTTGCATTTTTGCAAGAAATTCGAAATGTTTAAAATTTAGATTTGTCCTAAAGTAACTGTCCGTCTATTTGGCTCAAGTATCAAGAATGACAATTAGCAAAATATATCACCGAATTAATTTTCAGTGTTATCACGCAATCAAAGTTAAGTTCAGCTAAGGTATCCAGGGTGTTTACAATAGGTGGAGTCTCTTCACTTGCTCTGGGACAAAAAGGTGTACGCCTTTTACGCTAAATTAAACTTTGCTTGTTCTGTCGGAGATAATTACTGTATACAATGAACTATTTGGAAAAGTCAGAATATCGGGGCTAAACTTTTAGCTGCTCCTTAAAAACAAGAGACATGTCTCCTAAATATAGTAAAGACAGTAAACTGATCGTCCGCTTATCCAGAGTTTATCTCGGAAATCGTTTTTATTCTTGCTATTCGCCACCATAGAATCGGAGTAAAATAACGTCTTACCCTACTCCGAAATCCCAGAGCAAGATAAAAGTATCCACTTAATATGCAAAATAAACTATTATCAAGTACTGTAATAAACTAATCAGTTCGGTTGCCAATCCAAGTCGGAGAAGTATTAAATGGTTATTATGTTACTTAAAAATATTGCAGTTAAATTTCAAATACAATTTCTAGACAAGATTTTTATCAATCAATAAGAAATGCTAACTGCAACTACGCTACAAAAACTATTAATCAAGGCCTTGATAAACGTGTAATCCATATGTTTGTAAATACAATAAAATCATACATAAAACACATCTAGCTGTTGAAATTATATGCTACTTTGATGAATTTGACGTTATTTTTAACCTATAGAAAACCCGGGGGTATTTCAAAAAAGTAGTAGACCTGAGTAGTTTAGTTCGGTTAAAATCATTATATTTGATAGCGTGTCTTTAGAAACGTATAGAAGCATTTGGTTTCGTATAAATGAAATCGGGAATAAATAGGTGTCACTAGGAATTATTATAGAATGGCCAAAATATGTACCTTTACATAAGGTTCTGTAGAATTTCGTTTAGTCCAACGAAACGGGTTTTTAACAATTTAAAAGATCAGAGGTAGAACTGATTTTATATTGTCATTAGTATATGCTTTAACATAAGAAACACTATCTTGTTTAATTTTTCATTTCCGAAATAAAACGGAAGTTAAACAGGCAGATTGATTAATTGAGGGCGGAGTTGAAGGTGACCCTCTGCTGCGGAAAGACAGCTTGCGTATCCCCGAAATTGCAACGATGATAATTCTACGATAATAGGAGCCCATTAACCGCAAATAATAGGGCTGAGAGTTTTGAAAGTACTTTGAATAAATCATTTAGCTGTTGAACGAGTAACTGGCGATCTGGACGGAATTTGCATAAAGTCAAAACATACATGGTCCGATAAGAACTCTAATGGATAACTTCTATTACTTCTCCCTCGTCAAAAATTCTCAAAGTTTAATTTTTTAGCTGGGCGTACCACTCGTTCGGAGTGGCGGATTACAGGGCGGACGGAAATTTTTATAAATTGTCCCGACTTCCGCCGCCCAAAATACCGCCTTCGCCATCAGGTCCTCGCTCGTTACAACGACAAGGAGGATCTAGCCACTGGGGGGAGACTCTGGAAATTCCCCTTGTTACATATCTATCTATTCGAAAGAATGATGGACGTAGAAACATTATTTCGTTTATTTGCGTAGAAAAAAAACAGAGAATTATTCTAGGAACCACTAATGACTATCGCCGAAAAAGGACGTTGCAACTTCATTAACTTCGAGATTTTACGAATGGGTACGTCTAGGGTTGAAGTTCTTTAAACTCAAATTTTTTAAACCACAACTTTTCAAATTTATTTTAGGGCTGTGCAGTTAATCAATTTATATTAGGGCTGTGAATTTAAACAAATTATTTTAGGGGTGTGCATTTAATCAATTTATTTAATACGGATTCCGTCATTTAAAAATTAAAATATTTCAATAAATTCAAACTTTTTTAGGACTGTGAATTTAATCAATTTATTTTAGGACTGTGAATTTAATCAATTTATTTTAGGGCTGTGAATTTAATAAAGTTATTTTAGGGCTGTGAATTTATTTAATTTATTTTAGGACTGTGAATTTAATCAATTTATTTTGTGGCTGTGAATTTTAGCAAATTTATTTTAGGACGGTGAATTTAATCAATTTATTTTAGGGCTGTGAATTTAATAAAGTTAATTTAGGACTGTAAATTTAATCAATTTATTTTAGGGCTGTGAATTTAATCAATTTATTTTAGGGCTGTGAATTTAATCAATTTATATTAGGGCTGTGAATTTAATCAATTTATTTTAGGGCTGTGAATTTATTTAATTTATTTTAGGATTGAATTTAATCAATTTATTCTAGGGCTGTGAATTTAATCAATTTATATTAGGGCTGTGAATTTAATCAATTTATTTTAGGGCTGTGAATTTAATCAATTTATTTTAGGGCTGTGAATTTATTTAATTTATTTTAGGATTGTGAATTTAATCAATTTATATTAGGGCTGTGAATTTAATCAATTTATTTTAGGGCTGTGAATTTATTTAATTTATTTTAGGATTGTGAATTTAATCAATTTATATTAGAGCTGTGAATTTAATCAATTTATTTTAGGGCTGTGAATTTAATCAATTTATATTAGGGCTGTGAAGTTAATCAATTTATTTTAGGGCTATGAATTTATTTAATTTATTTTAGGGCTATGAATTTATTTAATTTATTTTAGGGCTATGAATTGATTTAATTTATTTTAGGGCGGTGAATTTAATAATATTTTAAGTCCTTTTCTATATAATTCAGTCTTTTTAAAAAAATAATTATGTAACTTTAAATTTAATTACAACGAATTTAGTGATCCCAAAAAAAAATTAAAATTCCGATGATGGAGTAAAATGTAAATTTCACAGTTTTTTATACTAACTCTATTATTTATTTCAGAATAATTATAGATAACTAATTTCGTGGGTCTCCCAAATAAATCTGAGGTTCTCATTAATCCGTCTTCACGATCATCGCAATTCGGTAACGCGAACCTCATTGTAATTTCTACGTTAGAGAATTGCATCGCGTGGAGCCCTTAAGCCGAGTTAAAGTTCGTCAGAACTATTACTGTTCTTCTCCGCGACCCAAGATAAATAAGAATAAATGTATCGACTAAAATGACTGCTTCGAGACACTGTCCTCGTTATAATATAAATGACGGCAGCGCAGGCGGAGTCTCCAATATTTAAAAGCTATGATTGAAATCATCTTCCTTCTCCGACTTTCTGATTATACAATTTTCGGTTTTCCGTCCCGCGCCGGGGTAGAATTCCGTAATAATGAAAAGTAGGTTGGCTAATGATAGGTTTATGAACGGTTTCAATTGTGTTCGCGCTATTCATTCGTCGCTGCGGATGAAATCGGCGAGAAGAAGAATTTTCACGGCGAAACCATTTTTCCTCCACTGATTACATTGTTGCCTCGTCTATCAGCGGGAAGGGAAGCTCGATTCCAACCCTAATTATCATCATTTGCAGCCTTGTTGTTACTTAGTTATTACGAACGAAAATCCCATTGAATGGGAATAAAAACAGATATAATTAACTTTAGCGAGGTTAAGTAAATGTTAACTTTAAAAAAAAATGGACGTAGCAAAAATGAGGTAACTTTATTTCTTATAAAAGTTCCATTTGTTCACGATTCTTTGTTCTTAAACGTTAACGATATAAAAAAATTCATATTTACAGTTATTATGAGGATTTGTTCCTGTTCTTCAAGTTTCAAAAGAAAAGCCCGTACACTCTAGAGAAAAATGATTTTAGAAATCTTGAAATCAGTTTGAAAATCCCGAAATCTGTTCCAAAATCTCAAAATAGGTCTAAAAAATCAGACATCAACACGAATATCGTGCACTGAAATCCTAAAACAGTTTCTGATTTCTGAAATCAATGTTGGCTCGCGTGGCATGAAGAGCTTGCCACCAGCCTTCTATGCATTTTAACATGGCCATCCGAATTAATAGCTTTATAAGTCGCTTGGTGACTTAGGCCTAAGGTGGTGCCTTGGGTATTAGCCTAGCTGATTATTATTATTATTATTATTAAATCCCGCAAGTGTTTGATCCTGCGAAGACGATTGCTGAGTTTAATTCTGGTTCTCTACTATGTGTTTAGAATAGGTTTATTTTTAGTTTTACATTTCAAGAGCACTGAATACACGTAACCTTCAAATCTTGGAAAGTGATGATGCAATTTTTTTATTTATACACCTTGTATTCAAACAAGACCAATGAATGACACTACAAACGCTGCAACTGATTTTTTGTTTAAACGGCGGACTCAGAGGAAGGGGGAAGGGGGACTCACCCCCCCCCCCCCCCAAGAAACAAAATCCTGGGTGCACCACTGCGTTTCAACTATTTATGCTAACTATAGTATTTAAGTATTACGTTGCTCTGCACGGATGATCTCGCTTTAATACTTAGTATTCAATACTTCATTGAAGACAAATACTACAGCTTTATTGCTTATTTGTAGTTAGGATTTAAGAAAGTACAAAAAATTTGTGAAGGGAGATTGGGCACTCTACTTGTAGTTTTATTGCGCATTATATATCTTCTACCTAGATATGTTTGGTACCGTAGCTATATCTCCCTTTAATTTGAACATTCTCTGTTGCAATCCAGACATCCTATAGAGAGCTTACTTTAGCATTTAATCACGTCCGAAGATAACGTAATAGAAAGCATATTTGTATCGTCTGCTTAGTGGCTCAACAACATATCAAAGGTGTTTATTAAAATAATGTAAACTCCGTCTTACTATATCTATTAGTGTTGTTGAAAAGTGCGACATCAAATTGTCAGAAATTCATAAAATTGAGAATGAAAATTTAAACAGTCCTTTCTCTTCTTCAAGTATTTTACTTTTTGCGTTTACTTATTATAGGATTTAATGCATTTCTTAAATTGGGGTACCAATATTATGGAAGCACTATAGGTAATGGCGTCCAGGTGATTTTCGATGGAAACCTCCCAGATCACCGTAGAAACTTGAAGCATTTGTAGACGTACAGCACTCTCCTTTATATTTCCATATTTCTTCTATATTACTGTACGTGTTCCATTCCTCTACAATCGGGGTATTGAAAAGCGAGTAGGAGACTGCGGGACTGGAAATGTTAAGCGGCTAAAAGTAATCGCAATATGAATTCGATCACGCGACGACCGCGAAAATACTTTTCTTTTCTTTTTTATTTCGCAGACAAAACATCGTACCGTGAAAAGTGGCGGCAGCGCACACATAATCAAGAGAAAGAGCGAGTTCGAAGCCGACGGCGGCAAAAAAAGGTACGTTAGTTCTGTTGGCTGGCCGAGTATAATTGCGGATACTCGGCGGGGTTGACACGCGCAGCGCGTGTTTGATGGATCACTTATAACGAGGAATCGTTGGCAGCAATGACATCCACGAAGCGGCGCAACATCGACCCGTGTTATTTTTTCTCTCTTTTCGTTATTAGCCTTTCGGGGATCATTCACGCAGAAAATTAGATTCGAGCGTGTTTCAAAGGGAGATCGCGAAGAGCCGAGGCTGGAAAATTGAAAGGTAATCCATAAATGAAAAGCAGGCATTGCAATTGAATTATCTACGATACTTGGGTCTAATTCAATGCAATATTTTAAATGATAGTTTTTTAATAAATAAAATTGTTTACAAGAATTTTTAAAACACCACTATTGTATAATTAAAACGATACATTTAAAACCACTACGTTTATATTTTTTGAATTTATATAACTTTAGAATGATGCCCAATTATTGCTTAGTTTCAATTTGGTTATTTGTTTAATTTAATAATAATAATAATAGATTTAAACTAATTAATGAAGTAATGACTGGTTAATTAACATTAGATTCGTTCTTAGAGAAGCTCACAAATTGCTTAGCAAACAACTTGCTAATATGAAATGCAGCTTAATTAGCAGACTGAAACCGAGCAATTTATAGTGCCCATTTTATTTGATAGTTGTGCCGTATTTGGGTAGTTCTAAAATTCAGAACTAACAAAAATTTTCATTCGGGAAGTCATTTTGGATAGTTTAAAAATTGAGTTTTGACAATTATGTCATTGAGAACCGTATTTGTAAACTGATGATCACTTGCAGGTCATCACGAGGAGACACTTGCTATTGACAAAATGACAAATTATCACGTGACTTAGTTAAATGTTATACTTGCTCGACACAATATTTCTATCGTAGATTCATTTAAGAGCAATTATCATTTAAGAAACATTTCTTACCTTATACCACAACGTCAATCACTTCATATGGATAACATTTTTGAATAAATATTTAAGTACTCAATTGTTGTTTCACGTGGTCGTAGGTTCCCCTAAACTTAAACCTCGAATATAATAATAATAATAATAATAATAATCAGCTAGGCTAATACCCAAGGCACCACCTTAGGCCTAAGTCATCAAGCAAGGATGGAAAATAAAATTCAATTAAAATCAGTTGAATTCTATTATATTCAGTCAATAACCTATAGTCCTGTCAACGCTTCTGTCAAAACCTCACGTTTCAATTGTATAACAGATTTTAATGTTGACATAATTTAAATAAACAGAAGTATCAAAAACGTGTAGGCTTACTATCACGTGATAAAAGCTTCGAAAACATGTAGTTAACTAATATGTGGAATTTTGTGGATAGGCACAGAATTGGAACCAATTCGGTGAAAAGCCAAAAGGCGAAACTATAAAATGCAGGGGGGCTGAAAATATGGTAGTCACGTGACTTTGTGGAGAGCTGCAGCGCCATCTATCCTAAGAAATTCATTTTATTTTGATAGTGTCGGTTTACATTTTGATTTTTATCTAATTATTATTATTATTTAAAACATCTCGTAATTGAAAGGTGGAAGTTAATTAGCTGCCTGCAGTATCTGGAAGGAATAATTTTTTTATTTACCGTCGCACGGCCAACTATGAACACGAGTTACCTAATCGAAGTTGGCTGTGATATGGTAGTCCCGTGATTTTGTTTTCCCATTTTAACAAGTTAATTAAGACCAAATTTACTTTATATTTTCGCCTATTTAGGGATGCCGGACTCTTCTTGAATAGAACAAGTCAGATACGTAGATACCATGTCAAACCCAAACCCATAATATATTAATGCCATGAACTGTTTCTTCAATATTTCGGCTCGAAACTGATATTGACGGTGATAAATAAGTTGTACATTCTCAATTTTGGGAAAAACATCGTGAAACTGAATTTTCCCATTGGTCAGCGAAACTTCACCCCGGGTCACTGATTGTGGTGAAGTAGAGTTCCAGGATGTTAGTCCTGAACAAAACCAAGGAACATGGAGAAAGGTAGCAAGAAGAACTTAGTTTCCTTTTGGAAAAGAAGTTTCATGTAGGAGATCTCAAGTTGCGGTGCAGGTCGTCGCCAAGTTAAACGCGGCGCGATGTTAGTTCAAGCCGCCGAAATTAAAAATAAATTATACTAACAAAAAAATATGTTTTAATATATTGTAGTTCGCCGCGGAATATATTAACAGACCACAAGTACATGATCGTATTTATTTTCTTCACCATGATCTCATCTTGGGTCTTCCTCTTTGGCGCCAACGATTCCGTCCTTTCATTTCATCGAGACTTTGACTTGCATCATGCGCACGTAAAATTGATAAGTACTTAATAATAAAGTTTGACATATGGTATGTTTTAATTTTAATTTTAATCTGGCATCCATCTGCCAATTATTATAGTTAGTTTTAATGTATTATATTTCGTTATAGCGTGTTGCATGTTTTTGTTTCGGGTTTATTGTCGGGGTTATGTATTTATTTCTATAATTGTCGGGCTTATGTGTTTATTGTCCATAATTGTCGGGGTTTTTTGGGGGATTAGTATCGCGTATTGTAATAAATGTGAAACTTAGGTATGGAAAACTAAGCCTTATCACTTCACCTAAACTCTAATAGAATTAAGTTCCTAGCTGCACAGTTATAGTAGTAGTAGTTAATGCTAACAATTGGCATACGTAGTAGGCCTACCAGACATAGTAGAGGTCAGGTATTAAAAATTGTTACAAAATTAAATACTTATTTCATTTATACGAATAGAAAAATGGCTTCCATATGCACGATATAATTGTTTTGTCAATTAAAGGTTCAATATCAAATCATTTCCTAAAAGAATGGTTTTATAAAGGGGTTTTAATACTCTTCTAATAATGATGTGATGTTAGGATAGATTAGGTGTGGTGAGGATTGATTAGATGATGTTATGTGAGGTTAGATGAGGTAAAGATAGGTTATGTGAGGTTAGATGAGGTAAAGATAGGTTATGTGAGGTTAGATGAGGTAAAGATAGGTTATGTGAGGTTAGATGAGGTAAAGATAGGTTATGTGAGGTTAGTACAGATTGGATGAGCTGAGGTGAAGTGAGTACAGATTGGGTGAGCTGACTAGGTGAAGTTAGTATAGTTCGGGTGAGCTGAGGTGAAGTTAGTATAGATTGGGTGAGCTGAGGGGAAGTTAGTATAGATTGGATGAGCTGAGGTGAAGTTACTGTAGTTCGGGTGAGCTGAGGTGAAGTTAGTATAGTTCAGGAGAGCTGCATGAGGTGAAGTTAGTAAAGTTCGGGTAAGGAGGATGTTAGATTAGGTTAGATGACGTAAGGATATATTAGCTGAGGTTAGGAAAGATAGCATATGATTTTAAATGAAGTTAGATAAGGTAATGATATATTAGCTGAGTTAAGGGTAGATTAGATGATATTAGCTGAGTTTAGGGTAGATTAGGTGATATTAGCTGAGTTTAGGGTAGATTAGGTGATATTAGCTGAGTTTAGAGTAGATTAGGTGATATTAGCTGAGTTTAGGGTAGATTAGGTGATATTAGCTGAGTTTAGAGTAGATTAGGTGATATTAGCTGAGTTTAGGGTAGATTAGATGATATTAGCTGAGTTTAGGGTAGATTAGGTGATATTAGCTGAGTTTAGAGTAGATTAGGTGATATTAGATGAGGTTAGGAGATATTAGGTGAATTTAGGTGAGACAAGGATATGTTTCAGTATATTTATACTTCTCTAATATTGAAGAAATGTAGCTCAAATATTCCTTTCGATCATTTGCCTTATTAAATACATTGTGGTACATTAAAAAGGAAAGAAAAAATTAATATTTATATTTTTGAACATTTAAGCCACTTTTTTAGAGTTCAGACGAATGTATAAAATCAGTTTCACATAACATATAATTTTAAAAATTCTAAAAATTATGTATTTTTTTAAATAAAATGGTGAATTTATATTCAAAGATGTCAGATTATATTCAAAGGTTTCATATATATTTTTAATAAAATGTTCAATTTCATTTTCAAAAATATACAAATAATTGAAGAAGTTCAAATACTCTGACGTTTTTCTTATTTTACTCTGAATGACGGCTGAAACGGAGTGAAACCTGTACGGCTAACGCGAAGATGTAGTCTATATCGTTCATAATCTACACGTTGTTTTCCCCTCACGCTCGGTAGCTTAATCTGATCATCTCTTATATCGATCGAACGACTATAGTTCCGTTTCCGCTTCCTAGATGGCGTTAGCGACTCGTTGGAAATCGACTTGGGCAAAAAGAAAACTTTCGTAAACAAGACCGTGACTGGGATAAAATGCAGTGAATTTTTCAGGTGTGTTTATATTTTGTGGGGGAAAATATCGGATCCCTATTAATTTCCAGGGTTTGTATTTTCTCGTTATTTCAAGACCTGTAATTTAAACATCAACTCTAGCTGTTATTTGCACATTTTTTTCCATATGTTATAAATCCACTAACACAGATTTTCAGAAAAACAACGACTTTTAATAAATTTGTATTTATATTTTAAATTAAATATAACACGGAAAAATTGGTTGATATAAGTATAGATTTTTTAAAAATTATATAGTAGAAATTATTTTAAATGAATATTGATATAAATTAAACAAATAGTTTAAAAACATTTAATTTGATAAACAATATTTAAAATCAATTTATTTTGATTTATCTATCTATTTATTTTAATTTTAGTAATTTTTTAATTTCTATAAAATAAATTCAATTAAATTTCAATTTCAATTTCAATTCATTTATTTAGTTATCAAAATATCACAATGCCTTAATACAAGGAGTTGACGGCCAAGTCAATAGTGACTTATATTAACAAAACGTAATTTTAATAATTTTTAATTTCTATAAAATTAAATGAATAACAGAACGCAATTTTAATAATTTTAAATTTCTTTTAAAAATTAATAACATAATTTTACTAATTTTTAATTTCCATAAAATAAAATAAAATAAATTAAAATGAATAACAACGTAATTTTAATAATTTTGCAAATTGTATAAATTAAATAAATAATAACGTAATTTTAACAAAATTTTAATTTGTATAATATAAAATTAAAAACACAATGTATAATAAATTTTTAATTGATATTAAAAACAAATAACGTAATTTCAATAGATTTTTTATAGTGTTGTTAATTTTCCGGAAAAATAAAATGCGGCAAAATATCCAAAACATTTTTCACAAATCGGAAAAATAAAAAATTGAAACATAAATTACTTTTTAAGGGTTTTTATTGTTTTTAACTTTTCTTTGATATAAAATGTCTAACATCAGTAAACATACTACAAAATATTAATAGTGTTACATTGTTAACCAGATTAAACTAGTTTAGAGGTTTAGTTTTACTTTCAGATTCGAAAAATTGAGGCGAAAATGCAGCTTTATTTAAATTTGTAAATAATATATTAGACTAATCATGGAATGAAAACTTTTTAATTTTTTTCGGAAAAATGCCTCGGTCATTTTCTAGAAAATGTTTCGACTTACAACACTAGATTCTTAACTTCTAAACTAATAAGGTAATTTTAATAGATTTTCAATTTCTATTAAAAAATAATAACGTAATTTCCATAGATTTTCAATTTCTATTAAAAAATAATAACGTAATTTCCATAGATTTTCAATTTCTATTAAAAAATAATAACGTAATTTCCATAGATTTTCAATTTCTATTAAAAAATAATAACGTAATTTCCATAGATTTTCAATTTCTATTAAAAAATGATAACGTAATTTCCACAGATTTTCAATTTCTATTAAAAATAATAACGTAATTTCCATAGATTTTCAATTTCTATTAAAAAATAATAACGTAATTTCCACAGATTTTCAATTTCTATTAAAAAATAATAACGTAATTTCCATAGATTTTCAATTTCTATTAAAAAATAATAACGTAATTTCCATAGATTTTCAATTTCTATTAAAAAATAATAACGTAATTTCCATAGATTTTCAATTTCTATTAAAAAATAATAACGTAATTTCCATAGACTTTCAATTTCTATTAAAAAATAATAACGTAATTTCCATAGATTTTCAATTTCTATTAAAAAATAATAACGTAATTTCCATAGATTTTCAATTTCTATTAAAAATAATAACGTAATTTCCATAGATTTTCAATTTCTATTAAAAAATAATAACGTAATTTCCACAGATTTTCAATTTCTATTAAAAAATAATAACGTAATTTCCATAGATTTTCAATTTCTATTAAAAAATAATAACGTAATTTCCATAGATTTTCAATTTCTATTAAAAAATAATAACGTAATTTCCACAGATTTTCAATTTCTATTAAAAAATAATAACGTCATTTCCACAGATTTTCAATTTCTATTAAAAAATAATAACGTAATTTCCATAGATTTTCAATTTCTATTAAAAAATAATAACGTAATTTCCACAGATTTTCAATTTCTATTAAAAAATAATAACGTAATTTCCATAGATTTTCAATTTCTATTAAAAAATAATAACGTAATTTCCATAGATTTTCAATTTCTATTAAAAAATAATAACGTAATTTCCATAGATTTTCAATTTCTATTAAAAAATAATAACGTAATTTCCATAGATTTTCAATTTCTATTAAAAAATGATAACGTAATTTCCACAGATTTTCAATTTCTATTAAAAATAATAACGTAATTTCCATAGATTTTCAATTTCTATTAAAAAATAATAACGTAATTTCCACAGATTTTCAATTTCTATTAAAAAATAATAACGTAATTTCCATAGATTTTCAATTTCTATTAAAAAATAATAACGTAATTTCCATAGATTTTCAATTTCTATTAAAAAATAATAACGTAATTTCCATAGATTTTCAATTTCTATTAAAAAATAATAACGTAATTTCCACAGATTTTCAATTTCTATTAAAAAATAATAACGTCATTTCCACAGATTTTCAATTTCTATTAAAAAATAATAACGTAATTTCCATAGATTTTCAATTTCTATTAAAAAATAATAACGTAATTTCCACAGATTTTCAATTTCTATTAAAAAATAATAACGTAATTTCCATAGATTTTCAATTTCTATTAAAAAATAATAACGTAATTTCCATAGATTTTCAATTTCTATTAAAAAATAATAACGTAATTTCCATAGATTTTCAATTTCTATTAAAAAATAATAACAACGTAACTTTAATCAATTTTAATTTCTATAAAATAAAATTAATAAGTGCAACGAAACCAATAAATGATCATTTAAAAACTAAAACTTTAACAGTTTCAAGATACAAATCTTCAATCGTCTTTGAGCGCTTAGATTATGACTCTCTTTGAACTGGCAGTAATTATTTATGCGCAGCTTCTCATCACGCGAGCGCCTTAAATTTATTCCGTAGCGCCATCTACATTGAGCAGTTTACAAAGCGGAGTTTATTGAACGAATTCAGTCTCTTTATCGGGTTCGATCGACGTATCACGCTAAAAACGGATTTGACACGGATGACTTTGTTCAATGGCACGACTGCAAAGAGCGATTATTAATTGCGTATATTTGTAGCACAAACACCAGATCGTTCTGTAAATGGGCGGGTTATCAACACCTTGCCTCTCTACAGGTATTACTGACTACTACAATGTTATTGAGAAAATGTTATCTAATCTGCTTCGTTCATATTTGAGATTTTTTGTTGCGCAAGTCATTGGGCAGCATTTGTCGTACTACTTTGGTCGCGCTACTAATCGAACAAACTTTGTCGGACAATTATTAGACCAACAACTATCGTACAACTTAAGCCGCGCACTTCACGCATACCCATAGGGCCAATCAGGGCCATCTTAAGACATGGGCTAAATGGGCTACAGCCCAGGGCCCCCAGCCAGTTTTGGGGCCCTGGAAAGGCCAGCCATACAGCTTCTACTCTAGGGATAAGGGTTTAGTTGGTTAAATATTATTTATGCTCATTTAATATTATGTATCTTTTAGTTACGTCTAAAGTAATTTGACTCATCGCCATATCGCGTATCATACGGTACCTAAAATATCTGTCAGTAAAAATCTTATTTTCAGTAGGCCTATGTTATACTTTTGAAATTAAAAGTTTTGGTTGATTATTGTGTAGTTGATCGCAACGGTCTTAAGAAATAATTTAGCCCGGGGCCCCAAAAGGTCTTAAGACGGGCCTGGGGCCAATCTCTGTCGTACAATTTTAGTCGGGTTAGCTCATAGGTCAACCTTTGTCGACAATGATAAAATTCCCTCGAATTAGTTTTAAATATGCTCACTTTAATATGATACTATCAACAAAACTTCATATTACGGGAATAAAACTGTTTGGATTTTATTATGCGATAAATTTTAAAATAAAAGTTATTGGGTGAATTGCACAAAAAAATATTGTAAAAATATTTTTTGCTTCTATTGATATGCATATCAATTGCAAAATAATTCGCGTATAACAAAATTTAAAATTTTAATGTCAACATATCGATTTCGTTTTTCGTGAGTAATACCTGACTTGCATAAAAAAATTGCTTGTCGGTAAAAATTCGACAATTAACGTCAAATACGAATAACAAAATTAATGAATACTTCATATCATATTACATTTAAAGGTTATTTATCGTAATACGACATTGAATAAATGAAACGTAATTTGAATATAAACAAAAAGTTAACTGAAAATTAAAATAAGTTTATAAATTTTATTACGTCCGGAATAAATTTGTAGTTCGAATTTTCCGACGTCGCGAGTGCGGTGGCACACAATATTTGTAACGAACCAAATAAAAAAAAGTATCGATAAAAACAATCGATTTATAAGAAACCCCACTGAGGTTATTAAATTATTAAATTCAATATAAATGGTAATTGGTATCGTCCAGCAGTGTTATCAGCCGAATCTAATTGTTTCGGGCAAGTACGATTAATTCGATAAATTAAATTATCGGACTCTTTTGAAAGGTTGTTTTTCCATCTGACCGTTATCAATTATTTAAAAGACGACCTCAACAAAAACATTATCCTGACGAATATTGTTCCGCGAATATCGATTTAACTTCGATATAGTCCTGATCTGACTTTGTCTCCTATTAACGGAGAATGGTCTGACTTGGGCGAATGGTCGGACTTGGGTTCCGTGGATGGTAAATCAATCTGTTTAATGGGATTAAAAAAACCCAATTCCCTGAATAATTAAAATGAAAGTACCCAAGGTACAGACGGGGGGAAAATATAATACAATTACTTATATTTTTTTAATCCGTCGATGATAGTTCGTTGATAAATAATTGATGACACTATGTCTTTAGAAAATGACCCACTTGCCAAAAAAAAGGGCAGATTTCGGGGTATCGCCACAGAATGATGGAATATTATTTTATTCGAGGTAACTACGACTATTAAACACTCTCTCTTTCTCGCAGTAGGACTCGCGAAGAGCAGCTTTTCGGCAGGGGGGAGGGGAACTGGCGCGAAAGGGGGGGGTGCGGGCGACGTGGTGGAGCAGGGGGGAACGGGAATCGGAAGATTTAAGCACGTTATATTCGCGTGAAAACACGAAAAAGGGATTTTAAATAAATACGCCTTTTATTCGATTACGAGCGAATTTGGCCTCCTATTTTGATCGTCGTGAAGGGAGGCTGGCTCAGCTCTCTCGCTTCGTTGGAAACCTCATTGGACGATCTCGATCGAAGCGCGGGCGGAGCCTGCCGCTCCGACTCTCGATTCCGACCGGCCCCGCGCGCGCCAAGAGGAAGCCGGGTCGCGCGATTTAGGCGCTGCGAGCGGCGACGGCTTCCACCTCGTCCATTTCCCCTCCGTTTCGCTTCGGTGCCGACTACGAACGAAACGCGCCACCTCTCCGTCCCCCCCGCGCGTTTTATTTTTTCCCGCCCCTTTCGTTACGCCGGAGCGCGAACGTTTCCCACGCAACGCCAGCCGAAAAAACCCGCCCGAGTAATAAGACGCTACAGTGCGCCTAAACTGCGCGCTCGGTGCTGCGTGCGTTGTCCCGGCTACCCGCCAAATTTCCCTTCGCCCCGAAAGCGCGTGAAAAAGCCGCGCGTCAATTTAGCGTCTCAGAAAACACTGATATCGGACCGAGATAAACCGGAGAAGAAGATCAGTCCGAAAGCAGCTTTCATCCCTTTCTCCTCCGGCCACGCCGCGCGTGTGTGTTGTGTGCACGCGAAACAACAACGCGTCTTTGGACCAGATTAGGACAACTTTAATTCGACGCGGTACAGTGATGGACGGAAACTTTCGCTTTTGACAGTTTATTTTTGCTTTTCGCCTCTGATCGACGAAATTTGGCGTTTCGCGTTTCGTTTTCACCGTCCGTTTTTGGCAAAATGCCGGTGCGATATCTCCTTTTACACGACAACGATTGTTTTCAACGATTGACTTTCGAATCGCGAAAAGTGCGTAAGTAGTGGAGCATTCCTTTGGGACGAAACAATTATAGCGCGGCGCGGTCAAGTACTTGACCATTAAATCCCCCCAACGATTTGCCGGTCCGCGTGAAATCTAGGGAAGCGTCAGTCCTCGCGAGAGAGGGGGACCCGTTACGGTGGCTAACCGTCAAGGACCGCACCAACCCCCTTCCTCTCTGCCGAGTCCGTCGGGTGGCGCCGAGCTGTTCGTCTCGGAGAGTCTCGCCGGTATCAAGACTTTCATAGGCAACGGCCGAAATATGATGATGGATACCCGATTGCTGGAGACGTCGTTCGCGTCTTCGCACAACCACGTCCTGGCCCGTCTCGGGAGACCCATTCCGGGGCCCTTCGCCCACTTTACGGCCCCCATCGCGCCGTACAGTATGCCTCTGCCCCATCCCTACGACTACCGGCAAACGACGCATCATCACGGAGCGCCGGCCGCCGGAATCCCGTACACCATCGACGGCATCCTCGGCACGGCGTCTCCGCAATCGGCCGCCAGCATCGCGGCGTCCGTCGCCGCCACCGTCTCCGGCGCCGTCACCACGTGCGCCGGAGCCGGAGCGCCGGGACAGATGCACCATCACTTCAGGGCCGAAGGACTCCTTTCCGCGGCTGCGGCTGCCGTCAGAGCCCAGAATAAGAAAGGTAACGTACCCGTTTATATCGAAACTAATTTTCACTTTGAGTACTAAGACGCGTTATCTATAAACATTAATATTAAGGATTGTGGCACCTTTTATTTTTTACACCTTATTTATTAATATTTGTTTGTTAATTGTATGAAGCGCGGCACTTTTAATTAATTGATTAATTGCAGGGTTTTTGGCAAAATATGTTTATTCTTGTTCACTAAGACTTTCTTTAAAAGCATAAATTATAGAGTTAAATACACTCTTAATTATGGTTTCATAAATGGCACAAAATACCTCATGAATCTAAGCCATTATTTAATTGAAATCGCTATAGTTTAATCGAGGGTTTCCTTTATTATTTAACAAATTCAACTTTTAATTACTCGTTTTCAGAATAATAAATTCAACGTTAAATAACTGGTTTTCAGAATATTAAATTCAACGTTAAATTACTCGTATTTGGGATAAATCATATTCAACTTTAAATTACTCGTATTACTATTCAGAATATTAAATTCAACGTTAAATTACTCGTATTTGGGATAAATCATATTCAACTTTAAATTACTCGTATTACTATTCAGAATATTAAATTCAACGTTAAATTACTCGTATTCGGGATATATCATATTCAACTTTAAATTACTCGTATTACTATTCAGAATATAAAATTCTACGTTTAATTACTCGTATTCAGAATATAATATTCTACGATTAATTACTCGTATTCAGAATATAATATTCTACGTTTAATTACTCGTATTCAGAATATAATATTCTACGTTTAATTACTCGTATTCAGAATATAAAATTCTACGTTTAATTACTCGTATTCAGAATATAAAATTCTACGATTAATTACTCGTATTCAGAATATAATATTCTACGTTTAATTACTCGTATTTCGAATGTAAAATTAATATATTTATAAATAACCTTCAAGGGTTTTAAACTTTACTGAATTAAAAAGTAAATCTAAATTTTCGTAACAAAAATTGAACTCAAAACACAACAAATACTCGCTTCAAAAACAGGACCTTCTATATCGTTAAAAGTAACTAGTAGCCCGCCAGGCTGATTAATTTCATTGGCTACTGTATTTCCTTGTCTCTTTTACATCAATCTTCGACATTCTGAAGTTCCAATACACTGTCTATCACCGTCTTCTAATTTGGCTGAAATCCAATATTAAGGAATGCTGGTCGTAGACAAAGTCCGTCCAAGCCCAATTTGTTATCCCACGTTTATGAACGGATATTCACACTTTTCTGAAAGTTAATTTGCTTATAAAGTTGGTATGCAACTTACGTTAAATGGTGGAAAAAAATATAATTGAAAAATGTTTAATGTGGGGCTTTGCGATTGGAGACGGTTGATCAAACTAACTTGGCAGTTCTAACTGAGGATTATAAAAGTGTGTATTAGCACTTATTAAACTATTGAAAAGAAATGATTATTGCCATTGTAAAATGGTAGGTGATAAACTTGAACCCATATTTCTATGCAGTATTTTTCATCATTTAGTACAATTAAATACCTGTGATATTTCGTTTGTCTTTCCATAGACCCGGATTTCCTTCGTGTTAAAACATCGAATGTTCGAAGCAGTTTTCATAAAACACCAAACTATACTGGAAAAGGTCACCATATTCTTTATCTTTTATTTTAATATTTGCAATCGAAAAACTGAATTCCGTATGAAGCAAGTACTATAGAGTAGTATCACTCCGTAGCTTTGGCCATGGCCGCCATTGTGGGCGCGAATTTTTTATGAATAGGAAAAAGCATGGGGGACGTCGTGTGACGTAGCACTGCCATTACTCTATTGACTTTGCTTGGGCAAAACCAGTTTCCAGTAGAACTTCAGACCTTAATTGTGTCTTCACGTCACTTACCTAATTACCAGATTTATTGGAAGCATTGAGATAGTTTTGGGAAGAGGTTTTGGGTGTAAATATGAAATGTAAAAGCTTAAATTCTAAACTAATAATCTTATAAAGATGAAAGAATATTAACAGTTAACTCTTAATTTTCTTTTAAAATTTTTAAATCCAGTCTATCGGTGACTCGTATTAATTAATTTAATTAATTTGTTTAATTGACTTTATAAATAATATAGAATTGTATATCTAATTATTACATAAGTATCATAAGGCTATATGTCTAATACTTTTAGAAATTCGTCATTTCGAGTTTAATTTGGTTTTATTAAAGTTGATCAGTCAAATTCCTATTTAGCCAATCGGATCTTAAGCAAACAATGTTGACGGATGTTGATATAAACTCCATCGTGACTTGGTGCCAAACGCATTTAAATCTAAAATTCAAAACATATCACCTTCGTTTTCAGTAGTTAATTTTATATATTGCATCATTATTTTGTCCAAGTAAGCGTTAGTTTTCATTTTAAAGGTGTTTTAAATTTCGATAAGCGTTGGCCTCAATTGTAAAACTATCGAACGGAGGAAATTATGTTCCCCAGAAGTATAGTTATATTATGTCGCCATTAAGTGCCTTTATATGTGTAGTATTTCTTAAATGTCGTACTTATATTACTCATGTTACTTATGGCTCTAGCTTAAATAATATTGTACTTTCAATATAGTTAGACTGCAACAAATGGCTTAGATTAAATATTATTATTGGATAATAATATACCGTGATGAAAATGATATAATTTGAATCCTGTAATAGAATCTCAAGGTGACCTTCAACAAAGAGTACAGACTTCTTAAAGTTTAAGGAAGATCATTTACCGTTATGGTTATATTATCATTACGACATTTAAATTCCAATCAAGTCTTCATTTACGCTCATTTAGGAGTACAATTTATTTAAATATGGATGGTATTGGCTCTAGGACCATTTACGTAATTTTATACTACAGCACAAGTAATGCAAGAACATAAACAAAGTATGAAATTTCCTCTTCTTAAATGCTAATTTTCTGACCGAACCTTTTTTCGACACTGACACTGGCATATTATCGTTCTTGGTATATTTGCCTTGGGCATATTCAGACACAAAGTTTCAACGTGCTGAACCAAACGTTGTTTGCTCAATATATGCTGAACAAAACATTGATTGCTCAATATGTGCTGAACCAAACCTTTATTGCGCAAATGTGTACCAAACCAAACCTTGATTGCACAAATATATGCTGAACCAAACCTTAATCGCGCAAATGTGTACCAAACCAAAACTTGATTGCACAAATATATGCTGAACCAAACCTTAATCGCGAAAATGTGTACCAAACCAAACCTTGATTACACAAATATATGCTGAACCAAACCTTAATCCCGCAAATGTGTACCAAACCAAACCTTGATTGCACAAATATATGCTGAACCAAACCTTAATCGCGCAAATGTGTACCAAACCAAACCTTGATTGCGCAAATATATGCTGAACCAAACCTTAATCGCGCAAATGTGTACCAAACCAAACCTTGATTGCGCAAATATATGCTGAACCAAACCTTAATCGCGCAAATGTGTACCAAACCAAACCTTAATTGCGCAAATGTGTATCGAACCAAACCTTGATTGCCCAAATATGTACCGAACCAAACCTTGATTGCACAAATATGTACCGAACCAAATCTTGATTGCCCAAATATTTGCTGAACCAAACTTTGATTGCTTAATAACTCTGACAATCAATTGAGTGAAATTTTGGCTAATTCTAATACTTAACTGTTATTATGTTACTTATGGTTGAAGGATACGCAATCCCCTCGTGTTTGCTACTTAAAAGTCGCGTTCACATCGAAAACCTTTGGGAACAACGTGGAAATCAATATACCGCGCAGTAACCCAGTGAATAAATAAATATTGACTGGATCTAGTTTCAATTATGTGGTAATTTTTCACTATACAAATAATCGAAGGTGCCAGCCATTGAATATACCGGTACAACGGTTATTTTGGCTGCAAAACCACGATTGAAACACCGCTGTAACCGAAGCTACAACTGTGGCTCCTCGCACACTTCGCTATAGAGGACATTCGCGCGTGTACTGTGCGGAACAAAATACGTGACCACGGTACGGTTGACTGTTTTTCTGGCGATCGGATTTTGACGAGTTGAATTCCCAATGAGATCTCCTATATGTATAATTGAATGCCTATTAAAATGACTTAACAATTAAGCACGCCAATCATCAACTCTCGGGGTCACGGGTCACCCCTGGATACCCCTTCCTTTTGGGAATAAGGCGCAGCCTACGACCGCGTGACCCAGAATTCGAAATCAACATTCTTAGGACCAAAATAGGGACGCATTTTTGCTAATTGAAACTTAATTTGGCTGATAGTTTCAAATTCGCTTATTTATTTCGTCGATCCAAAAAAAAAATAAAAATAACCTTTTTAGGCTAATTCGACAAAAGGCTAATTTAGCAATTGAATTTATTTGGCCGATCGACATTGCTGTCATAGGAAACGCGAGTTTTATTGGCTCTAACTTATCGCAATATAGTTTCTTTAGAGATATTTATTTTATTTGATATTATTGGTTAAATTTTTTAGAACTTTCCAGTAAGTCTAAATCATATACAACTTTTAACCCTGAGCCCTCTCATTTTGTTAATCACCATAAATTTGTTTAGTGAAACAAATGTTAAAGTAGTGTAAATTTAGAGCATATAATATTTAATATAATTTACATTTATTATTTTAATATAGTTTTTTTATTTTTTAAATATAAAACACTAAAGCATTTTTGAATAAATTACTTCAGTTATTACGTCACTAAGATTCAAGCTAAATGTTTTTGACCCGGCAATAGAATTATTATAGTATAGTTGAAATTATAAGGATGTATTTTCCTAAAAATCGTTCTCATAAATCTTATTTATAAACCGACAACAAAACTCATATTTTTTCTTTATAAAATATCTAGGACTTTCCTGTGGACACTCCTGGGTTTAATAGTACCATTTTACTGATAAGCATTTAATATATTTTAAATTAATTTTCAAACGATGAATAACAATAAATCTAATTAAAAAGCACTTTAGAAATAAAATATAACTTATATAATAACTTCGGCCAAAAAATATGAATATTTGAATTCTTTTAGTACACACAGTAATTAATAAATTTTTGTTAATACAATACACTTGATTTGTCAATACATTTACACAAAACACTCCTGAAATAAAATATAACTTCTGCCAAAAAATATGAATATTTGAATGCTTTTAGTAGACATTGAATATTGAAATATGTACTCTCATTTTTCGTATAATTTCCCATCTACTTTTCACGCGTAAGTGTTTACGCTTGGCCCAAATTAATATTACTTTTATACATTAAGTAGTTGTTAATTATTTTCAACTCGAGCGTGTACGCCTTAAATATACGAAGGGAATCATTTAATTCTTTTATCACGAAAGGTTCGTACTTAACACTAATGGATTTTTCTCTTAAAACAGATGCATTCTTAATGATTTGATATTATTTACTTCATCTTGGCGAACACGGCACCCTGAGATTGTACACGCTCCGTGTACGCGACAATTCAATGCGCGCGTTGTATTTATTTTGGTCATAACAAGGCAAGAACTTAACAACAAACGCCGTACGTGACTGATGTTTGTAAAACGCGTGGATAATTACTCTCTTAAAGAGGGCCGTAGTTGCCAATGCCGCGAACCTGACTTTGATTATGACTACAAACGAAAAGTCGATAATCGGAACAAGACCACGTTTCTTGGCGACCGTTGAACTGGGGAATTTTCTTATTTCGTCGACGCCAAAATGACCATTGCAATCAAACGCGATGTTTCAATAAGAAACGATGAAGAAGCCTGCGTGCTTGGCGCACCGATATTTTTTTCTTGCGAAACGCGCAAATCGCTTTAAAGGGAGTAGAAAATTTCCTAGTTATGGTGGGATCAACCTAATTTAACATTTATTCCACCAGGTTTAACAGAAGCTTGGAGTATATTGGCGCTATAGTTACCATGGTTCATACAGTCGCGGAAAACCTGGATATATCATGGAATTAGATTGTCGACAAAGTAGTTAAATAAATATCAGAAAAATAAATTGTCCAAAGAAAAGTGAGGGATATATCGGGGAATTAAATTTTGACAGAAAGTCAGGGAAATGTCCGATAATTAAATTGTTCGAAGAAAAGTCAGGGAATTAAATTGTTGAAAGAAAAGTCAGGGATATAGCGGATAATTAAAGTCTTACAGAAAAGTCAGTTAAATATCCGATAATTAAATTGTTGAAATAATATCAGGGAAATATCAGGGAATTAAATTGTTGAAAGAAATGTCAGGGATATAGCGGATAATTAAAGTTTTACAGAAAAATCAGGGAAATATCCGATAATTAAAGTTTTACAGAAAAATCAGTTAAATATCCGATAATTAAAGTTTTACAGAAAAATCAGGGAAATATCCGACAATTAAATTGTTGAAATAATATCAGGGAAATACAAGGGAATTAAATTGTTGAAAGAAAAGTCAGGGAAATATCAAATAATTAAATAGTCGACAGAAAAGTGTAGGAAATATCACATAATTAAATAGTCGACAGAAAAGTCGGGTAAATTATCGAAAGTTTAGAAGGTTCCGTATGTTTGCCCTAAAGAGTACAAAAATCAGGAAATTATCAATGGGAAAACCTAGAAATATCAGCGATATCGGTTTGCTAGTAGTTGTATGGACCATGGTGACGTTTAGAGCCAGTTGTAACGCGTGTTAGAAGACGATTTATCAATTTAGAAAATACATTATGCAAAGTGCTTTTGAAGCGTAGACCTTCCAGTTAGAACGTCGTATGCTTAACCTCTCGTTTATTTTTCTACAGTAGCAACATTAAAATATAGGCCTAGATAGTTAATAATTTAATTTAATTTAGATATAAATTAATACAAGGGTAAATCGTTTAAATTCGTGATTTCATTGTTTTCCGTCGAATCTCAATGCAATTTTAAAGGCAAACACCGATATTCTAATAAAATTGGAGAAAATCAAGTAGCTCCGCCTCCTTGCCGTAATTGTGACGTTTGTCTAGTCGAACCAATAATATTTTTCCGCAACGTCACACGGCGGAAATCTATATTTAAATGTAAGCGTTAGGGTGGCGCTTTAAGCGTTGTGGTCAAATGTTTAATTTTCACGCATGGTTGATGGGAAAGACAATGCTGGAAGCTGATACCGTATTATTTTCGTTATTTCAGAGAAGTAATTATATAAGATTTATTAGGTATAATTTAAAGTAAATGTATTACGATGCGGCGCAATTTTAAAAATTGTAGGGTTTTGGAAAAATAAATTTTTACAATAAAGCAGCATATATATATACTGCAGATATGGGACTGGTTTCGTACCATTTTGTGCAGTGTAATAAGTTAGCTACAATAACCACACCGCCATCTGTCGGTAACCAGAAAACTTCAGGTGACGTCATAGGTCATTGAGGTACTATCCTTCTTCAGATTGGTTTCAAATTAAAAGTACAATTCAGCAATTTTAAATTCACCAGTCAGAAAGTATTCGTTTGGAATATAGCTAAGGTGACCTATGTGAATAGAATATTTTTCAAAATACTGCAATATTAAGAATGGAATAATAATGCAACATTGAGAAATCATTATTTCACTGTATGTAAAGGTTTTGTTGAAATCTTTGAGAAGCAAAAGCGACTCAATGTGGAGCAGTCTCGAGGGGTCCGACCTTCGTAGAGATCCCGTACACTACAGATTTTAGAAATCATAAAATCAACTTGGAAATCCATAATCAAGTTCGCAAATGTCTAAGAAACAGAAATCAACACGAAAATCATGCTCTGAAATCTCGAAATCAGTTTCTGATTTTGGAAATCACTTTGAGTTTCAAAATCCCGTACGAAAAATTTCGAATTGTCCGACCCCTCGAGCAGATAGCATTTAAGGTTTTATGCCATAGCGAGTCCCTTTTAATATTTCTTTTTCCATTGCCGGCTAAATACGACACGTGCTAACAACGTCTTAATCTTTAGGGCCACGTACGTTATATTTACGAGTGTATACACGTAGAAAATATATCCTTAATTCAAGAGAAATATTCCTTTTAATATTCTGGTGGCGATTTCCTTTCGACTGGGGTCGGTAGTTTCTCGTAACAAGAAATAAGAATACCCTAAACAGGAGCTTAAGAGCTACCACCCACATAAAATCGTAAACACCGTCTTTCATATCTTAACTATGACTCCGCGTTGGGGTACTTAGCGTTCACGGTCCATATAGTATGGACCACCTTTATGTATAAATTGTTTAAATTTTCTAAATCACAGGCGTCGTTGTAGAACGGCATTATTACGACCCGGGTTTACTGTTTACGACACCGCAGGATATAGAATCCAGAAAGTATTGAGATTAACTGAGAATATGTACCCGCCGTTATAGTTTCTGTTTTCATGATCCCCTGAAGATAATAATCAATCATCCAAAAAATATCCGAAAAAAACCATTATTTTTGCATGTTAAATCGTTGTTTATTCGTATAAAATGTTCAAAAAGAAACAGTTAACCCAAATGTTTATGATTAATCGAAATTTTGTTGGTTAATTTATTTGTTCCGCTGATCTCTACACAGAGAGAGAAACTTGCACCGGGGCCATATTCAAATGCAAAAGGGGCGTGGTTTTTCGTCCGGGAATCACTATTCCAACAGGATGGTGATTCCATTTTCTCTGTCCACTCAAATAGAAACAAGATAATGGAGTCGAATTTTTACACTGGCTAAGCAATATTAGTTTCCTTATGCAATAATATTATGATTACTATTTTGGTTGTTTTTTTCCCCTCAATACTCCGAGTTTTATTGACATAGAGTTAATTTTTAATAACATGATATATTCGTTTGGTGACACGTCTCCTTTATAATGATTATTTCAAACGTTGTTTTGGCGTAATGATCTTGTTAAGAACCAAAGTGTGTTCAGTGGGAGGGAGAGGGATCTGGCATTGTGTATTGTAGAGACAGCTGCTGCTGTTTGCGCTAGTCATCGATCTGTTGTGGACGTGCACTCTTATTGTTATAGATTTATTATTTAATAAAGCAGCGTCGTCAGCTTAATGGGTTAATTTTGGAACAGAGCGTCGTGTTGATACCACGAGTAGGAAGCCGCCATCTTTGTTTCAAACGTTCCACGTTTTTAGCTTATTGTAGCCAAAGACTATATAACGCTTCGCCACCTATACTCGAAATCACTGTTACCTGGGTACACTACCAAAGGCAGGGATTTTTCTACGTCCTCCGGAAATATAATCCCCCAAAAGATAGAAATGTTTGCTGAGAGAAAAGTTTGATATATTGATTGACACCAAAATAAACTACGAACGTAAAAGAGCTTGTAAAATATTTACTATTTAAATAAATACATTTTTTAGCTAAAATTCAAATTTGAAGTATCACGGTGACCTCACTATCTCGACCATTTTCATTGGTCTTAACAACGGTTTCTTCGCTAAAAAGGACGTGGCAACACTGTTTTAAAATAATACATAACCAAAGACTAGCGATTGGACAGAAAACCTTTGATTTTTCTATGTAAATTTACACGTTGATTTTCCTGTGCGAGCTTGAGTGCAAAGTCCGTAAGTTCGTTGTTGCCTGGGTGCGATTATTTATAAGTAGCACCGCTAAAACCACTGTGGACGATTAACGCCATCTACTGATCAGTTAATGAAGTTCCGCGTATGAGTATTAATGTTAAATGCCGACCAATTTACTGCCCCAGGTAACAGTGATTTCGAGTATAGACAGGGGTGTTCCTAGGGAAAACCTGTTAACACCTCTGTAGCACTGGAAAAGCTTGGGTAATATTTGGACCCGCGGCTAGAGGCGCCACTAGTAACACAGCTCAAGGTAGGGAAATTTTGCGCCAGCGTCGAGATGGAGCCACAATCGGTATGCAAGTTGAGCCATAGAACACGCCTGTCTAGTAAGCGAAGCGTTATATAGTCTTTGATTGTAGCTTACATAGCTTAGCATTTTAAAACGCAAAAGTGTCTGCTTAGATGACGTAATCCAGCCGTTAATTCAATGATGATATCATAATTGACTCTTAAATCTTTGCCAAAGTTGAAGCTGGTCAGCTTGGTCCACTTGAAATCGGATCTATAACTTTGCAGTAATTAGAATAGTTAACATATAGCAAATGATTATCATTTTCTAACTTGTATAATTAGCGTTTCCAAGTTTACATAAATGGACTGCTTTGTATTCTTGTATGACAGCGATTCATAGAATGTATGTTTTAGGCTAAATAGTTATCATAATAATTTTAATTATGATAACGTAGACATATGAAACCATCGTAAGTTAAGAAATAATAAAACAAAAAAATGCTAAATCTTAATTTTTAAAGTATATATGTAAATTAACCTACCGTATTTTCTTACGAATAACTGTTATCTGCCATATAGTCAAAAGTAACAGAGTAATTGTAGAACGATTTGCAACACAAAACGGGTAACAGAACTATATGAAAATGTTCCAATATCGATTATTCTTTTCTGAATAATAATAGATCAGAACTAGAATATTTCCTATGTTAGTAAATACACTTCAAATTCAAAGATTTTATTTAGAGCATTAAAAAACATCGTGCTTATAATGCGCTTATGTGTTCTAGTAATGTGTCAATTGTTCCCCATGCGTAGATCATTTTTGAAACAAGTTAATATAACATCACTTCAAGTACACATAATTATCTATGTGATCTCTTAAGTACAATCGGTCTCGGACATAATTTCGTCTACTAAGTTTACTAGTTGGTCTCGTAATTGCCAACATTGATATAAGTTTTGTTTATCTCACTAGAGAAATTCTTTAAAGATTATTTATTTATGGCAATCAACAAACGCTTGTTAGTTTAATTTAACTGAATGCGAAATATCAAAGAACTCAGGGCGCAAGAAGTTAATCAAGACAACCGTATTGACTAGAAATGTATGCTAATTGTTGATGAATATATTATATCCCCATTCTCAGAGTCTGGAATTGTGAACTTTTAACCCTTTTTCGGAAACGGCACTATTAAGTTACGTAATCCAATTTCGAATTAAAAATTTAATGAACGAATTATATTTACCACCTTATTACGTTAACTAATTGCCGAAAGAAATTATTTCCATAAACGTGAACCTCATATTGCGCGTAAAATTTTAAAAATGGCGAAACCCTTAAATCGCGTAGATAGAGGGTTGGAGAGAATTGCCTCCTGGTGTTTATAAATAAATTAAAACACATGCAAAGGGTAGCTGCGCTAATGATAAGTGTCTATGTTGACTCTATAGTTTGCGAGAGGCTTTTATTAAAGCTCACACAACACAAACATTATTATCTCACCGGCATTATACGGACACGCAAATTGTACAGCGCTTCTATTGGAAGGCTGGTTACGTGATAATTACTTGAGGAGTCTTAATTACGTACACCGCGACGCGAATATTTTTCACCGCGCGAATTTAATAGAAATTGTATCTTTGCCAAAGAAATACCCCCGAAATTAGTCTCTTGAAATTATATTAAAACGGCCAATTAAATATCGCTTGCAAATGAGATAACGAAGAACAGACGCTGGTCGGTACAACGCCACTCTGAAACGGTTGCGTTTTCGTCGATGAATGTACGTCATTAACCGGCGTTTGCGACTGTAATCGTACGTGTAGAATTGTGACGGGCCATCTCGTTAAGAAGTATTTTCTAATTAGACTCGGGTTCATTATTCGCTCAGCCAAAAATTACCCATCTTCATTATTGGCGAAACTTTGAATAAATTATGTCAATGCGATGGGATCTGCTAAATCCGTTCTGATGGATGTCTTTTTATTTACCTTTCTTTCAGCCTAACGAGCTAACTTAATTTACACCTAGTGTTATAATATATTCACCGTCCCCTCGTTGCTAAAATCCACATAGGTGGCGGCACTTGATGAGTCGTTTCTTCCTCCACCCATTGCCCCAAGGGACGACCGTGATCGCGTCCCGGCATGACTTACAACCAGATTCGTTTTTTCCCGCTTCGCAGATGAAGTTATAACGCGCGGTTAAGACTTATTTTAAATTTAAACCCGCGTTTTTAATTGTCCTATTTCGAGAAAAATTTGTACGCTTTCCTCCGACTAATATTTGTTGGCATTTTGAATTAATTAAGTATTAAAGCGCGGAGATTAAATTATTCAATTTCGATAATTGTTTTTGACGTAATTCTATAACGAATGTCTACGCCACACGTAGTCTGCTGAAAGCGTTGTATTTTAAAGAATTAGATATGTCGTACTTATGAATACATATTATAGACTTATGACTTTAATGTGCTTTATTTAAAAGTATGAACCAAATAGGAAAATTGGCTGCTTACATGTGCAATGATTTGTTATTAACGCCAACATCACTAGCTTCTGTTAAACCTAGTGGCATAAATGTGAAGTTCGTTGATCCACCATGAACATGGAAGTTAATATTCCCTTTAATAACAACTATAATGATACTTATCAAATTGGTAAAGCTTAGAAAAGTTAGTAGACTAAACATCATTTCATTACCGGACTTAAAAGGTTTAACAATATCGTTAAATATTATTGAATTTGATTATAATTCAAAATTGTCCACGTATGAAGCATTCAAACTAACTAACGCGGTGACTAATATGTACTATTTCTTATGATTATTATTATTGAGTTGTTATTTTTGTAAATGATATTTTTAGCTTTTGTGTTTGGTAGTACGTGTCATTGTATTTAAGTGGCATGATGAAATTTAATCCCTATAGGCTTTATTTAAGCTTATCAATTCTAATTTTCTTCTCTGAAATTTGAGCCGCGAAACCCGCAGAACTTGAAAAAAGTAGCTTCCATAATTTGAAACTTGAGGCGTTTAAAATTTGCATGAACTCCTTAAAGAAAGCAAAGAAGCTCGGAATTCTTTATCGAAACTATATATTTTAACTTACTTGATGAAACTTGAGATGGCAACAATCAGTATGAATTCTTTGATAGAAGCTGCGAAGGTTTGAATTCTTTTCGATATTCCAACAATTCTAACCAACTTGATGAAACTTGAGACGGCAAAAATCAGTATGAATTCTTTGATAGAAGCTGCGAAGGTTTGAATTCTTTTCGATATTCCAACAATTCTAACCAACTTGATGAAACTTGAGACGGCAAAAATCAGTATGCATTCTTTGATAGAAGCTGCGAAGGTTTGAATTCTTTTCGATATTCCAACAATTCTAACCAACTTGATGAAACTTGAGACGGCAAAAATCAGTATGAATTCTTTGATAGAAGCTGCGAAGGTTTGAATTCTTTTCGATATTCCAACAATTCTAACCAACTTGATGAAACTTGAGACGGCAAAAATCAGTATGAATTCTTTGATAGAAGCTGCGAAGGTTTGAATTCTTTTCGATATTCCAACAATTCTAACCAACTTGACGAAACATGAGGCACCTAAAATCAATATGAATTCGTTAATGAAAGCAGAGGTAGTTGGAATTCTTTCCGTTATTCCTACAAATCTAACCAACTTGACGAAACATGAGGCACTTAAAATCAGTATGAATTCTTCATTGAAAGCATTGAAGGTTGTAATTATTTCCTTTATCGCTACAATTCTAACGAACTTGACGCATTTTCGGAATGCCAAATTTCGTAAAAGTTTTGCCCAATACCGCGGTAGTAATTTCCAATGTGGTTTATATTTTGCTAGTTTAGAAATAAATCGGTTTCTTTGTGTTAAATAAGATTTTTGTGTCATTTTTATTAATTTTTTCTTTTGGAAATTTCATAATAATTTGTGTATACGGGTAATGTAACCCTAATTTAAATGAATCAGAAATAAATTAAGTTCTTGAAATTATTTTCATTTCAACAGCGGAATTTTTTTGTAAATTTTAATAAATATATAAATGCATAATAAAAGGTTTAAATTAACGATTTCAATGAAATCAAACTAATTTCATTCAGATAATTCCGGTAATATGAATGTGGTACGACAACAATTATAGTGATTATTCATAGGTGAGTAGAAGTATAGTAAATGATTTAAATGAATGTTCTTTTCAATTCCTGTATTCCTGTAATTTCTTAATTTAACATTCAAAATTCACAGTTTTACGGTAACTACAGCAACAATTATTGTGATTATTCATAAGTATATAAAAATATAATAAATGATTTTTTAAACCAATTTGATTTAAATCGCTGATTGAAATCAAATTGATTCAAATCGGACAATTCCTGTAATTTCTTAGTTCAACATTCAAAATTCCCAGTGGTAGAATAGGTCCAAATCCCTCAAATTTCCCCCAAATGGAACTTAAATTTACGTGTCTTTCAATGAACTCGCGCTGTATGCAGATACGCGCGGCGTTTTGACAAGGAAAAAAAGCGATTGAATCGTTAACAAATTTTACACGTTAAATGGTCTCGCAGTGTCTGTATGGCAGCATGATGGTTCTGGGCTACTGCTGAACGCGACTCTAAGCGAGACGCGCAACACGTTCAAAGACGAAATTAATGGTCTTCACGCATGAGCGGCCTTACCCTTGAAAATCCAGCGAAAGCTACGCTGCAGGGAATAAAAACACGGGACGACCAGGGGCAAGCATATTCATTCGGCTATGGGGACTTGTTCGCATTCGTATATTGATCTAAGAACTGGATTGGACGTTTTATTGTTCATTTGATATGGTGTATATTCTTCTTTAAAGGGACTGATTTTTAAGCAATTGTAGTATAATTTTAATCAATTGTAGTATAATTTTAATCAATTGTAGTATAATTTTAATCAATTGTAGTATAATTTTAATCCATTGTAGTATAATTTTAATCAATTGTAGTATAATTTTAATCAATTGTAGTATAATTTTAATCAATTGTAGTATAATTTTAATCCAATGTAGTATAATTTTAATCAATTGTAGTATAATTTTAATCAATTGTAGTACAATTTCAATCAATTGTAGTATAATTTTAATCCAATGTAGTATAATTTTATACAATTGTAGTATAATTTTATACAATTGTAGTATAATTTTAATCAATTGTAGTATAATTTTAATCAATTGTAGTACAATTTTAATCAATTGTAGTATAATTTTAATCAATTGTAGTATAATTTTAATCAATTGTAGTATAATTTTAATCAATTGTAGTATAATTTTAATCAATTGTAGTATAATTTTAATCAATTGTAGTATAATTTTAATCAATTGTAGTATAATTTTAATCAATTGTAGTATAATTTTAATCAATTGTAGTATAATTTCAATCAATTGTAGTACAATTTTAATCAACTGTAGTATAATTTTAATCAATTTTAGTATAATTTTAATCAATTGTAGTATAATTTTAATCAATTGTAGTATAATTTTAATCAATTGTAGTACAATTTTAATCAATTGTAGTATAATTTTAATCAATTGTAGTATAATTTTAATCAATTGTAGTATAATTTTAATCAATTGTAGTATAATTTTATACAATTGTAGTATAATTTTATACAATTGTAGTATAATTTTATACAATTGTAGTATAATTTTATACAACTCTAGTATAATTTTAATCAATTGTAGTATAATTTTGTCAATCGTAGTCTAAATTTTAATCAATTGTAGTCTAAATTTTAATATATTTTAGTTGAAATTTAAAGATAATTGAATCTGAATTTCCATACATTTTTCCTCAAAAATCTTATAAATTTTGATAATTCTTTTTATTAACTTAACTAAACAATTTTACAAATTTTACTAAAAAATGTAATAAACTTTACTAAAATTAAATATTTAACAAATTTTACTAAAATATTTTATAAATTTTACTCAAAACATTTATAAACGTTTAATATATTTTACTCAAAACTTTTATAAACGTTTAATATATTTAACTAAAAACTTTTATAAACGTTTAATATATTTAACTAAAAAATTTAATAAACGTTACATAGACTTTAGTTAAACATTTTATAAACTTTCCTAAAAATTCTACAGTTAAATTGTATAAAGTTTAAAAGGCTCGAGGCTCTATAACCTAGTTGGCAGCCATTAAATCGGTAAATATTTGCATTTGGCTACTTTTCCGTGACGTCACTGGCAAACTAAACATTGCGGGCGTGGTGAAAAATGCGCACACGTTCGGGCTAACGATGACTTCAGGAATACAGATAAAAAAGGTAGTTTATAGACATAATTTCGGTCATTTTTCCAATATTGAAAAATACGTTAATTCAAATAACCTAAATTAGGTAAACATAGATATCATTTTGAGTAAAAATATACTCATGTATTAAAATAACTTAGGCTATGTGTCTTACTAACATTGGTTGTTGTAATGCGAATAACGCCATTGTTTGGTTTCATTTGACTCCCTAAAGGAATTTGCGTACCAGCAGCCAGAACCCAAAGCAGGAAAATGTTTCATTGAAACGTGATTGTAGTTAGATAAGATAAAGATCAAATGACTTGAATTCGCTACAGCTAGAAGATGCGACGTTTGAACCGAATTATGTATGACAAGATAATTTTTAACCTTTCTTAATGGCTACAAAATGACTTTATGCTGGTTGTCTCTTCGATTTATCTTATGGCCGTGTAAGCTGATGGCCTACGAAAGTATATAATGACACTCAAGCCCTATTTACACGTGCCAACATTTTAGTTCACAGAACACGTTGCGCTTACGTTCACACGCTCCAAGAAATGTTTGTGGAGATTTCACGCGTTAACCGACAAAGGAAATTACTCTACATTTTTAACAAAAAAAACCCCTTACCTAATAAAAAAATATATTAATTGACAATAATAAAGTTATTTTATTTTAATATTATCATTTAGTTTTGTGTAATAGAAATGATGTGTTCGAAAACTATTATATTTAAACATTTGCAGTTAAGCCATGGTCTGAAAAACCCGACAAATAAAGCATTTCTATGGCCAACACGTTGCGGAAAGGTTTTACCCGTTCGGTTTTTGACTCTCGTATTGGCCAACAAGGTTTGGGAAAAATGTTGACTCGTGTAAATAGGCCTTCAGTGTTTTAGATGCGGTTCATTAAAATTACTACATGAGAACTAGCTATCATAGTTTTAGGATTTTTTACCTATGAGATCTATCTATACGTCGTCATGACTGACTGCCATAGACAACAATGTTATCAAGGAGTAAGTGTAAAAACAATGTGTTAGAGACAATATTTTCTGAGTCTCATTTGCTTCATGGATCTAATGAAATATCTTCATTTTTGCACAACAGTCGTTTGGAAGTTAAACCTACGTGTCAACAACCCATAATTTCACACAGATAAATGAAGTCTAGCTTTAGAAATATAAAATATAATTTGTTTTTCAAAATAACGCATCAATATTATTCGTTGTGGCTTATTTCCTGAGAAAGTTTACAAAGTACCGAAAATAATGTTGAAATAATAGCCAAATTTCAAACTCACAAAGCAATTTTTAACATAATTTTATCAGGGCTCCAAGGTCCCTAAAGTACATTATTTTCAAAACTTACAGTGGAAAGCACCAACAGCTTAAAACACCGTCGTTTAAGTACCAAAATATTGTGTTTGATGTTGAAACACGAAATCAATTTTTGAGATTCAAGAATTTAAAAGTTATCTTTTGAGATAATTAAGTTTAAAGAAAGATTTCACATTGGTTCTAATTCGGTTTTCTATTTTGAAAAAGGTGCTTCCAATTTTACCCTATTATGAACGTGAAAATAAAAAGTTTGAAAAGTTCCCGTACAACAGAACATGCAGGTCACAATAATGAATTCTTGTTTTCGATATTGCACACGCACCACACAATAATATTCTTGTACATACGGGTCGCGTTATGGAAAATAAATGTTTTTGGTAATAAAACCTGTAACAATAGTCACTATGTCTTATCCATATTTGATAAAGCGATCAATGGAGATAAACAGAGATACAACGCGACCTTTAATTAGAGATATTTAATCTCTCAAAGGTTCATGATTAATTTCGTGACCTCTAGTCGAGCAATATTAACGCGAACTACCGAATGATATTAAACATACATGTTTAATGCATACTGTATGCTCTTCAATAATACAGGTCGTTATACAGTATGTATATGCAATTGCGCGAATGTCCCGTATTTGATGGCTCCCTAGAGATAAAACTCACTGAAACATACTCGACCACTTCGTTTTCACTTTCGTGTTTCATTTCATGTTCACTTTTTTGGTACGTGTCCGGCAAATGCTTTATAGCTTTCTTGTGGCTTTGTAATTTGGATAGAGGTTAGCACCACAAATTTAGGGTAAATTGGCGGCGGGAGTTTCGAATTTGACCTGTTTACGGTTGAATTTCTAAGTATACCCGCGCCCGTTATACAATTTTGGAAAATACCGTCTATTTCTTTATATTTTAAAGTGATGATTAATTAATTTAAAAGATACCTCAAAAATTCCGTTCGGCAAGTCCAGGGTAAGTATAGAACGGGTAATGCCGAGATTACCACGTTGACGGACATAAACGCGCGATTTGATGATTATTTAGGAGCATAATACTATTATGAAGCTTAAAAAAATAATCTACATGAAATATTTATTGACCACTTTGAATTTACACAATAGATATTTCTTAAAAGGAATAATATACCTTTAGTATTTCAACAGAAAATAGACCGAGTTACCGGAAATTCGTATTAGTATCTTTCCGCCAAATGTATTAGATATTTTCCTTTCTTAACCTGTGACCAATCTCATTTTGACTGTTTTAACGGTTGAAGAAGAGTTTTATCATCAACTTAAACTAACAGTTGAACACGAGTTGAGTTTCATATTGAGTAAGATATATATATTTTTTAATTTGTACAAGATTAAATTTTCTCCTTACGATATCATTTACCGAAAGAATACCTGAAAAATAACAACGAAAAATATTAATTACATTCGGAACCACTTTTCAGATTTTAAAAATAAACCTTTACCTTTCTGGTCAGTTTTACATTTCGTCAATAACCACCCAAATTACGTTTGGTACAAAAATGACTTGATAAGATTTATTGGACCTGTAATACATAAACTTATAGGTCCTTTTTGTAGTAGTGAGGAACCATTTTAAATGATTCGCAAGCGGTGGTATTTTTTTCAATATCCAAATATGAATCCAACTGGAATCAAGAAACACCCCAGTTTCCAACCAATTTTATTTAGATCAATTATATTTGATGAAATCTGAATACAGCGGAATTTCATACGTTGTAAGTGGACCAAATCGAGGGGTAAGACAGTCTCAGATAATCTGTACACCGAGTTCGCGCATTTAGCACTGTTAAAGGTACATATTTTCAAGAGTTCGTGAGTTCCATTTAGCACTGTCAAAGGTACGGCAGCGTACACCGAGTTCGCAGAGTGTCTTACCCCTCGGACCAAATATAACACGTTTTAAATTGTAAAGTTCGATCAAAATCGAATTTCGATTTTCCCAATTTTGGATGTAAATTTGCCATAAAATTTAATCCACCATTTTTGTAAGACGTACAACGATATTGTCTTGGTCACGGCGTAAAAAACTAGGCTAAAAAGCGCCACAATATCACATCACGTAGTTCATTTTCATTATATGAGTGTTATAGTAAATTTTCAACGCATTTGAAACCGTTTCCAGCGGTTCTTGGATCGATTGCGTTTCCCGACTCTTTATATCTAAATTTCGTGTAAGCTTGATGTTAGAAACTATGAGAGCTTGATTAAATGTAAACAAAGGGTGCTTGACGGAAGGGATAATTTTAGCTTGTAAGCGAATAATTACTGGAATAATATAGTCGTTTAACGTGCGTGGTTGCTCAGCCCTGTTTATATTTCTGGCGACCGAACGGACACTTTGAGAACACGCCTCGGACGGTAATTTAAATTTTTTCCCTTCAGTAAAATTATCATTTAATTGTCGTTACGGAAGAAATTAAATTCTACCAATAATTAATATCGAGAAAAGACGCCCCTTAAACCCGAACCAAATGCCTCTTTTATGACGGGCCAAGGGTCGTCTCGCGCATGCGTTTGTCTCATTAGAACTTTTCTCTAAAGTGTGCCTGTTTCCGTCATTAAAGCTTCTTTTCTCTAAAGCGTGTTTTGAAACCGAAGTAAATAGATACACTCTAGCGATAGAAGTATCCGTCTTTAGCGCTGAAGAATAAACTGAGTTGCCACGGGTCAGGGAAATCGGGAGAGGATCGATGGATTTTGAAAATGGGTGTAAACCGTTCGGGATATGTTAAATGTCAGGGAATTTAAACAATTTTTTAAACGTCAGGGAATTTAAACAATTTTTAAAATGTCAGGGAATTTAAACCATTTTTAAAATGTCAGGGAATTTAAACAATTTTTAAAATGTCAGGGGATTTAAACCATTTTTAAAATGTCAGTAAATTTAAACAATTTTTAAAATGTCAGGGAATTTTAACAATTTTTCGAACAATCCGGAAATATCAGGGAATTTTAAGAAAATTTTGAAAATTAAGGGAAGTATCAGGGAGTTTTAAAAATATTTCAAAATTTAAGGGATAATTTTAACAATTTTTTAAATGTCAGGGACCGTAATTATATACTCATGTAGCTACACTTTTCTCCCATCTTAACTTAGTTAATTGAAAGGGGAGTTTTTAAAAGTGGTATATGAAAGGTGTACCCTGGTAATGATAGTCACTACTCGGTGTTGCTCCTTCATACTCCCGTAGGTGTGTTTCACAACGATTAATTTCTTCTACCTTTGACGTTAATTGTACTACTTCGAGTTAACGATGAAGCTAAATTATACTTATTTTACTTAGTGTAGTTGAAATTTCGATGAGTGAAATTGCTCGACAAGGCTTTGCCAAATTAATATTTAATTCCTAGAATGTCTTCGGGTGAGCGTTCAAATAGAGGCTATAGTTGAGGCTACATATTCGCTGTTAAAATCTCAATGCAGTGGTGAAAAAGACAATGTACAAGTTGTCGAGCTATTCAATTAAACAATGGAACAATGAAATACCAAAACAACTATGAAATACACCTATATATTTAATAATCCTGACAAATAGAAATACAATTAAATCAATTAATCCAAAATTTATAAAATTTATTTTCAAGTGTCTTTGAGTGTTTTTACATTTTCATAATTTATAAACTTTGTGTACTTTTTCACTGAACTATAGTTTAAATAAATATGATCATAAATATCATTTACAAGAAAAAGGTTAAACTACGAAGTTTAATTTTTACATTTTAAATATTTACACTGGCAGCGGCTGACTGTACATAGAGTGGGCTTCTATTGAAGTGGGCCCTCGTAAATATTAGACATAATTAGACTACATAATAGCCTTGTACTTTTGGGTGGGGCCCTTGGTCTAATGGGAATTCTAATATGTTTGTAAAAGTCTGTGAATTAAACACAGGGAATTTTAACATGTTTCTAAAAGTCAGGGAACTTTAACATGTTTCTAAAAGTCAGGGAATTTTAACATGTTTCTAAAAGTCAGGGAATTTTAACGTGTTTCTAAGAGTAAGGGAATTTTAAAAATTAGTATAAAGGTCAGGAAGTTGTCAGGGATTTTAATTTCGGTTGCAAATAGGAAATATTTACTTAAATATAGAAAAATACAACATTTTGGCACTAAATAAGTCATGGAATTTGAATCGGAAACCACTAGAGCCGTGATGCTGTCTACAAATCCTTTTTTTTACATTTATTTAAATCTTAAAACCCTTTGCTGTAATGAATTTATTTAAAGCAAACTCGCTTTTTAAATCGAAATTTATCTTCCGTCAACGTCTAGATTGATTGAATAAAACGCAGTTTCTCACGAAACTCGTTGTAGTCTCTTTGATACAAAAAAACGATAATTGAAAATACTTTCACTTCGAGCGTGTTTTCTAATTCGCTAGAGCGCAACGGCATTCAAAAGGCAGTCGTAAATGAAACACTTGACTGTGTAAAATCGTCTTTACACGCATTGCGTCGTAAGTAACGTAATTTCTATAAGTATGACTTTCTTCCCCCGCCCCTTAAAATATGGGAATAGTGTATTGGTTAATTTTTGGTAAAGGTTAGGTGATCACTAAGAGTTGGTCTGTACACTGATTACGCCGAGTACGCGCAGTAAGTTAACGTGAAAAGTACACGCAGTAAGGTTACGCGGAGAGTACGCGCAGTAAGGTTACGCGAAGAGTTCGCGCAGTAAGTATACGTGAAGAGTACGCGCAGTTAAGAGTACGCGCAGTAAGGTTACGCGAAGAGTTCGCGCAGTAAGTATACGTGAAGAGTACGCGCAGTTAAGAGTACGCGCAGTAAGGTTACGCGAAGAGTTCGCGCAGTAAGTATACGTGAAGAGTACGCGCAGTAAGGTTACGCGAAGAGTTCGCGCAGTAAGTATACGTGAAGAGTACGCGCAGTTAAGGTTACGCGGAGAGTACGCGCAGAAATGTTATGCGGAAAATACGTGCAGTAAGGTTACGCGGAGAGTACGCGCAGAAATGTTATGCGGAAAATACGTGCAGTAAGGTTACGCGGAGAGTACGCGCAGAAATGTTATGCGGAAAATACGTGCAATAAGGTTACGCGGAGAGTTCGCGTAGTAAGGTTACACGAAGGGTACGCACAGAAATGTTACGCGGAAAGTACGCGCAGTAAGTTTACGCGAAGAGTACGCGCAGTAAAGCCCCATTTTCATGCTCGCTGGTAGCGGGTAAAAATCGACAAAATCCGCTTCCGCTATACACTTTTTCACTTTCCGCGTTGATCTGATTCAAACAGATATTTTAGCTTTATTTTCACGCTTGCGAGTGGCGGAAGCGAATTTTGACGATTTTTATCCGCTACCAGCGAGCATGAAAATGGGCCTTTAGTATACGTGAAGAGTACGCGCAGTAAGTATACGTGAAGAGTACGCGCAGTTAAGGTTACACAAACGGTACGTACTCATTACGAGAAACGTGTACTTCGATTACGCAGTTATTAAATTAATCCGGGTTAATTTAAGTTACAGTATTACGAACGTCATGTCGATGATCTTCTGCTTGAAAACATTAACTTGGGGTTATGAAATAATTGCTACCTTTAGTCACGCGTGTAATAACGCATTGTTTGAATTAAAATTTCGCTAAACAAATATAATAATAGAAATCCACAAAGGAACAAATCTTCAAGTGTCCTACTTATGATTTATTATGTGACTTATGACTGCTCTTTAAGTTCCTTTCCCTAATTGATTTTTCGTGCAAATGCAATGTGCACAAAACCGTGCATAAACAAGCGAGTACAATACATGGATCCTCGGGAACGGGTGCATATTGTCTCCTTGTAAGCCAGTGTGTCGCATTAGAGGTAGAATGTTGGATTATTCGTTCACTGAACCGGGAAAACTGCATGGCTACTTGATTCGCTCCTGCCTAATGCGTTACAGTCTTCACTCGATAGCGGGATAGACTACCACCGCAAAAAAAGCCAAATCGAAATTGAATTAAACTGGTTCGTTCCGGTTGTTAAGACTTAATTCCGTGAATAAATAATTCTTCACAATGGACGACCATTCATTTTGTTTTTACCAAAATACGTCAGCGTTAATAACAGCGCCAGGAAACTACAATTCCATTTGATAATTTCCACTAAGAAATAAGAATATTTACACTTTTCGAAATTGCGTTCGTACACCGCTTACTATAAGCAACATGAAATATGTTCACGAGTGCTTCGATTGGTTACGCTTCTAGTCAGCACTTTCCACTATAGCACTTATTTTATTTCTATGATGACGTCACTACATCACTGCTTTTCTACGGCCTTACATTTTTAGACAGGGGTTATGAATGTAAACAAATAATAAACAACGATATTCGATTTGTGATAGAAAATATGTATCACGTAAAATGAAAATAAACATATTCTGATATGCTCTTGCAAACTTTTTTTCATGAAAAATTGGAATAAAATGGTATACCAGTGTACTCTAAACCGTCATATACAATAATTTTATTATTTACACTACATAACTTTGTTAATATCGGCAGATATATCGTCCGATATTACCGCCGATATATCGGCCACGAATCAGGGTTGAAAAAAAACATTTTTTTTAATAAAAACCCAAAAAACATACATATTACAAATCAACTGAAAATTAATATGAGTATTACTAACAATTGTAAGTCTCACGTGATCAGAACATAGTTTTAGTTTCATTTTTTACAAGTCTCACCAGATCGAAGTTTCAGTTTAAGTTTCATTTTTGATTTTGTATAAATGCAGGGTGACTAGGAAAATGCCTCGAATTATTATAGAAAAAATTGGAAATTTTCAAGCGAATTTAAGGAAAATACAGGAAAAAGCATAAGCAAAAATAAGGATTCTTATCGAAAAACAGTAGATAAAATAAAGTGAAATATAGGATGAAGAAGGGTACACGACGATGGAATATTTTCGGGTTACACTACATAAGAAAACCTGAAGGGTGAATAGGAAGGTATTGAAAATATAGGAAATGTGGTCACCTTGTAAATGTTTTAGAAATGTAATAATTTCGGTAAGAAAATTTACAAACATTTTGGAATAATTTTAGTTAATTAAAAAGCAATTGTTTTATTTCCTAAAAATCACTCGGTTAAAGCCATAATTAAAACCACGAATAGCCGAGATATCGGTGCGTCCCTAATATTATATTTATACTTATTTATATTCATATTACGGATACTTCTCTCATTTAAAAGAGATATTTTATAAGCTTCTGTCAATACGTAATAATAGTATCGTAGATTGTATGAATTCGTAATTTATATTCATATGTCGGAGAAGTGAAATAGAAACGTTGTTTTGATATTTTTAATATAATGGCCTTTATGCTAAAAAGCCGATTATTTAAGTTAGTATTGGGTAAACTTTTCAACGCCAAATATTCCGACGAAACGCGAGAATATTAACGAAACAGCAGCGACGAAATGATCAAATGACAATTTTTAACTATAAAACTAAAGAACTACGCAATTACCACCAGAAAGCATTAACAAAATGTTTACCGCTACCAGGACTCGACATTAAATAACCTCATCGCTTAATAATCTTAAAATTTAAATAAGGAAACCATTTACCCTGCACTTTCGGTAATTGGTAATTTGCAAACAGCCGTTTTCTACGACCCCCCGTCAGATATTTCAACACGTTAAAGCGCTTCTTCATTTTCTGTCCATATGTGTACCTTAAAGCGCGACTCTCTTGGCCTATGCCTGCCGGATAGCAGCTGCGAACTTGACGTATATCCGTTAAGAATAGAGAGGTTAAGCAGATCGCTCTAGAGGTTTGAACGACAACGTCGAGAGTCACTTGATCATTCCACGGTTTTCGTTTCGCGTTTATACTTCGAAGTCGGAACCTTAGGCGCGTTTTAGTATTGGTTAAACACTTTTTTATTTTCGTCATGTACCCGGGTTTAGCCAATATTTATAAAATGTGTTAAAATTCTCTTATAACTGTACTTGTTTTCTTTAGCGATCAAAGTAAAAGCACTGATTTTAAAGAACACGGACGTCTAGATACTCCTGACGTTGTCGATTAAATTTCTAGAGCATTCTACTTAAACTCTATTTTGTAAACTTTTAAAGAGGTTAGGCAAAGCCCTCTAGAAGTTTGAACGTTGATGTCGAAGAAAAATAGGTACGGTTCATATTTAATTTTAACACATTTAGCTAAAGCAGGGTACACGACGGAAAGAATCCTGTGTTTGAACAATACTAAGACACCACCGTCCTCCTACGCATTGTAACCAGGAGCCCTGATTTAAAGGCATTAGAAGTCGCTAGTTGACTTGGAAAAAGTTAGTGGACAATTTTATAGTGTGGAAAATAGTGGAAAATTCCGGTCTTGGCAAAAGTGAATTCACTGGCCAATCTGGCCAAAAGTGGCCATTAAATATTTTTACCACAGAAAATTATAAAATAATAATAAACAAATATTTTAACAAATAAATTTATTATTTGGGCTACTAAAGGCAAATACGTATGCATAGTAATGGTCAGATTCTGATTAACATTAGAAGAGCCTGTTATTTTTTTGAATAATTAATTCTAACATTGTAATTTCAGTGTAAACTAAGACATTTTTACAATAAACTTCTTAAAAATTTTATTCCAATTAGTGTTTTTAGCTTTTAATTGCAATTTTCCTTTATTAGCCAATCTTTTAAACGTTTTGCCAATTTCCCACTATTTGCCACTGGCCTGGACTTTTCTAGCTGACAATTATTATTATGGATGTGCGGTAAGCATAAACACCAATTTTATTTTCGTGTACCCTGCTTTACCGTAAATGTTTATCTTTGTATACTCGTACCGATTTCTCATCAATTTAAACATAAAGTATTTATATTTCATTACTATACGTATTGTATGACTTGTCACATAAACTCGACAGAAATATGGCGTCGTTTTCCAGTTCTAAAATATTCGACTTCGAAGTACAAACGCGTTTCGCTTAACCTCTCCATTGTAATAAGAAAAACGGCGAGTATTCTCATTTCACGAATACTAATCGGTGCAGCGACAATTCGCGTGCGAAGGATCCTTGGCGACTTAATAAAGGTTGAATCTTGATAATAGCGCCAACACAGTGTATTCGTGTTCTCGCCCTCTTGCGGGAAATTGAAAGCCGAAGGGCTTCTTTGCCAAGGCCCGTCGAAGTGAGAATGGTGTGTTGGCCATCGCCAAGGCCTATAGATACAATTTTTGCGTCAAGAAAGAAATTGGAATACTCTTAAGATATTTTTTTTTCGTTTTTCCGAAGATGTTTGTTTTAAAATACGTACACTCTTTAAAATAAATTAAGAATTATTTTTATAAATCTATTACAAAGACAATTTCTAAGATTTTGCATTATAACTATCGTTGGGTTCCCATAAATTATTTAAATAGCTTTTAAGGTTTCTTTAGGTTTTTATAGAAAGGTTTTGTCGTGACCTTTATTATGCAACTTAGAAATAAGACCAGTTAATGAAGTGTGACCAGTTATTTAATTAGAATGGATTGGGCTCACTGGTCATATTGACCAATTTATTTTGTAAATGTAAACAGTGGGTTGATATTGGATAGTTAACTGAATAGCAAAATTCTGCTAAATTAAATTTATTGTACTTAAAAATAAAACGTAGAACCTGAATCTAACTTAACCTTATCGAAGTTAAAATTCCGATTGATGAAATGGTTTGCAATAGTATTGTCCTAAACACAGTAAAGGCCCATTTTCATGCTCGCTGGTAGCGGATAAAAATCGTCAAAATTCACATCCGCCACTCGCAAGCGTGAAAATAAAGCTAAAATATCTGTTTGAAACAGATCGACGCGGAAAGTGAAAAAGTGTGTAGCGGAAGCGGATTTTGTCGATTTTTACCCGCTACCAGCGAGCATGCAAATGGAGCTTAACATGCCTGATTTCTACGGATGAATATGTAAAGAATTATCAGTTATTATTAGAGCTTTATTAGATTTCCATAATTTTTTATCTGATGACAGAACTAGAGCGATTGAACTAGAACTGAAAAATGAATTCGATATGTTTATTTCTGGCAAGGAGGTATACTTGAATTGGCAAGACCATATTTAGGGGTCTGAGTGTGCAAATATATCACACTAATGAAATGTGTATACTTTTTGCGTTGTACATAGTTATACAAAAGAATCAGATCATTTGAATGCACATGATAGAAACTAAAGATCCTTTTTCGTTAAGAAGTTAGAGTTTAAATAATGAAGTATGATAAGTTATTTATTGAACAACCATTCGATTTTGATGGCTGACTCATGTCAGAAGAATAATTTTTATTTCATATACGCGTCACTATGGAATCGAAAAGCGCACGTTGGTGTTCCAAACTGTTTTTGGATAACTAAAATAAAATTACCTGAACACCTTAGGTAATTGTATTTGACCAAATACCCAGTATAGGATGGTCTGTGGGCGTCACTTCCAATACGTGATCTTCATCACCTACTGTAGTGTACAGGCAATCTAGCATTTTTTAGTACATATTTTTCTCGCTGAATTGAATTATAGGAATCGTACAGGTTTTCAAATACAACCAGTCGATGAATCATGAAAACGCTTCAAGGACCTTTCTTACTCTCGTACTAGTTACTTCATCATAGTTTAGAAATTCTATATACTGATATTTAATTTAAAATTTAAAATATTTTTCGACTCAATTGGTTTTTATTTGTTTAGAGGACGTATAGCTCGGGCACGCCACTAGCGGGGAAAGTTTTTGCGTCACTTTCAAAATATGGTTCGTTTTTTATCTTTTAAAAGTGTCCGAAACTCAATATAAGTTATAAAAAAGAGCCTTTCGCTTATTAAAGAACGTAACCACGTAACAAACGTTAATTTACAACGATCAAACCTTGTATTATCTCGACTGCAGCTCCATCTCTCGGCCCAGAAGAGAAATACCCGCCACCATCAGCTGGAGCCAAGGTAGAAACGGGAATTCCTGCAGCGCGCAATCGAAATCGAAGTGTGGAACGGTAGAAAACGATTTATTTGCGGGTAAAATGCGGGGAAGTGAGATGGAAGGTTTTCTGGCTGAGTTGGCGCGAATCAAGAGCCCGGAGTGGCGCAGTGGCGCAACCTAGCGGGTTTCCTCTTTGTCTTTATCCAGACTATTTCTCGTTGTTAGCCGTCCCTTAAATATTGAAGGGTGATTTATTCCTTTATAGCCCCTTTGAGTTTTTAGGATGCATTATAAAAAACCGCGAAACAGAATCGTTTAGCACTCTGCCCCGGCGCCCGAGGTGCCCAATACGCCATAAATCTCCGCCAGCTCCAGAAGTGACTCCCGCCTTCGAAGCCGAAGAAGCTGATCTTTATATCTCATACACAAAAACGGTGTTGGTCTCGAGGTGCTTGGCTAAAGTTCGTTCTTGTTGCTGTTCATATTACGCGGTTTCCTGCTCTGAACGTTATCAGGACGAAATCCTGCCGACTAAATTCGAATTAAAAGTCCTATTTTACGTGTGAAGATTAGAGATACGAATCGGTAAATTACCCTGGTAACAGTAATTTACAATTTTCTCAGGTAAATTACGAAAATGGTAATTACCCTGGTAATTTACCATCGTATTCGTTTTTCACTGTTTCTCAATTTTCTTTGATCTTTCGGGCTAAAATGTACCTAAAATACGTCGCACAAGATTACAAAACTCAAAACCTAACGTTATTCGCGTTTTAGTGTATTTTTGCATCGTTTAATAAAGTAATTTCACTCCAGCAAACACTAGGTCATAGGCGTAACGCACTAACTCGAAGAGCTAGGCACCGCTGCGCTACCTATAGATTCGTTTTGGTTGCGAATTTAAAAGGAGTCGAAGGCCGTGTTACAATAGTTGGATACGTTTAATAGGAAGAATACTTATGCCTAGCCCTGTTTGTACCGGTTCAATTAACTATCGATGAATCTGACGAGGATGAAAACGATAGTGAGTACCCTGAGGAATATGATGATACTGATCATGCATCTCAAAATGAAGATAATTGAACATTTTTGGGCATTCATAACCTATTGTGGTAATTTATAAAATGTATAAAACCCAACAAAAGTGTTTTTTCTTTGTATTCCTTGTTTTAATCGTAAAAAAAAACTTTTTAAAAAAAATTATGGTAATTACGGTAAATTACCGCGTAATTTACTGATTTCCTAAATTACGGTAATTTAAGAACTCTAGTGAAGATTGAGAGGGTGGCTTTCGGGCGACGTTGGGAACTTAAATGAAAATTTACGTCGTTAATGACCATTTCTTGCGGGAATTGATCGGAGACTAGACTAAATTATTCTTTGGTGCTTAGAATAGTTGCGCTTAATTTTGTTAGCATTGATCAAAAACTAGAATATACTATTCTTTGGTTCTTGGAATAGTTGGGCTAAATTACTTTAGTATGTTTGAAGATTAGAATATACTATTCTTTGTTGCTTGGAATAGTTGCGCTAAATTACGTTAGCGTTGATCGACGACTAGACTCTACTATTCTTTGGTGCTTAAAATAGTTGGGCTAAATTTCGTTAGTATGAGTAGCCTGCCCTTCGAGTGAACTAAACTATTTTAAAAGTTACAGGAACGCGTGTTCTAGATTCTAGAAAAAAAATTATGGAAGTGTAAATAATAATAATAATAATCAGCTAGGCTAATACCCAAGGCACCACCTTAGGCCCAAGTCTATAGCGACTTATTATGCCTTTAAACAGGTGGCCGTGTTACATTGCGTAGGAGGGTGGTAGCAAGCCCTACATTCTATATTGAATAGAAAGTAGAACTTCAACCAAACTGCAGTGATACGAAAATAAAAAGGAATTGTGATCGTGCTGGTTTCAAGGCTAAAGCACAGCAGCACAGACGAGGTAACTCATACGAAAATAAATTTTGTAGTGCGTTATAAGCTTCCTTTACGTCATCATTTCCGTTTGCAAAACGTCGTCTGCTACGAAGATATCTCTAGAAAGCAGACCTCGAGATATACTTCTAACTAAACAATTGGTTTTGGACCTATAACATTTTCAAAATCTTCTATTATAATTAATTTCTTCTAAATTTAGAGACGATATGAAATACGCCACACACCGTTATGGTCGCGCGCACGCTCATTCTTGTTCGAGAAGATAAAAAAACTAATTTCGAAGCAGCCGAGACAACGCGCGAATTCTCGTCATTACCCCTCGCGATATCAGACGGAACAGAGCCTCTGGGGTATCTTTATATAAAGCAGGAAGAAGAGAAATAGAGTTGTCGGAGTTCTGCCGATCCTGCCCTCCAGCGGTGATAAGCAGCGCCACTTCCCCCGCTTCTACACGCGCTGCACAGCTACAACGGCCCATTGTCGTTGTATACATTTTTATCTGGTTTTCTATTTGGTTATCTTGTCACTCGTTATTCAAAAAAGTTCTTTAAAAAAATGCGCAGGAAGGGGGCGCTTCCCCGCATCGCCCGCCAAAGAGAAAAAACCATTACAGAGTTTTTTTGTAGAATCGAGAAGAAAATCATACACTAGGAAATGAAATGATCTATATATTACGAGGCTGGTTGGACGCGTAGAAGGGAGGGCTTCTACGGGTGGGGGCCGACGCGGCTTGCCGCGTAGAGAGGTTCCTGGGCAGGCAAGAGCCCGTTCCATCTCTTCGCTCTATTGCAAACAATGTAAAGGAATAAATTGGTTACGGCTCTATCTCGCCATTTGAATATTTAATACGGAGATATTGGGAGCGATATATTTAAACTAAATGGGCAAGCAGCCACGTATCCAATAAAAAGCGGGGCTCTTTCTTTTATCAGCGATATTGGGCCGGCAACGGCTGATGCCGCCGAAAAAAAAGGCAAAAAGATGATACGTATATAAAACTTCTTCTATTCGCTAAGAAGAAGCGGAAAAAATTTAAAGTTTGAAAATACATAATACCTTATATAGACATCGACTATTCATACGGTTGTTCCACAAATCATTTTACATTTTTTTCGATCAAGATACTAGTCTCAGTTTGGCCTTGCAATATTAATAGTACTTTTTCTTCGCCTACCGAAAAGGAACGATCTATACTTTCATAGTTTTTTATCTCCAACGGACGCTCTAGCTCGAAAATGAACTATGAATCTTCATTTACTTTACGGTTACTTTAAAGCTCGTATAGTGCCGTAAAAATCTGAATTTATTTTTATACTGTACCCAATTTTTTTTTCTTTACTTTTACCCGGCCTTTTTTTTTGGTGGAAATAGTAAAACGAAGTTAAAACTTTTTTGTTTGAAAAAAAAACTTTCTCTGTCGATATCAATCTCTATCTATTTTTCTTCGAAGCTGAAAGTTAAAAAATTTATACCGCTTTCCAAAAACCAGTTTTAACGAAATTTGAAAAAAAAAAACTTTTACACTTTGAAAAATGGGAAATAATTTGATACGTGGATGATTGTAATTACGCGGAAAATATCACGTTTATTTTGGGTAAGAATTAAGATTTATTTTAAATATATCAAATATTTGAACCCGCGTGCTGGATAAAGAGTTGATTTTCTACTTTCTGTTGCGATCCTGTTTTTTCCCATCAATTATTAAATTTAAAAGCCGCAATATTTTTAAACAATTACAATACCAAATGAATTAGTCATAGATTTATGATAGTCAAAGTTGTTAAAAGCTACAGTAACCTCGTGCAATATGAACTTTGACCTGAATTGAAAACACTTTATTATGAATAAATAAATGTTGTTAACTCAAAACAAATAACATCAAAATAAGAAACGATTTTTAAACAATTGTTTGATGGAATTAATCGTGATTTTTTTGGACTTGATAATATCTGGTTTCTGGATTTCATTTCGTCGTTGGATTTATTTCGTCATTTCACTGAAGAGAAGGATATCATCTTCATTGAACGTTCCTTTATGTCCTAAAAGTATCTTAAATTACTTCAGACAATAGTAAATATTCCAAATGTTGTATTAGTATTTTTATTATTTCTAAAAACCAAAGTCATTATATAATCAAATTTAAAAAAACGTTTTAATCCAATTTCAATTATATTGTCAAAGGGAAATTCACTTTTTTAATTTATTATTTATTATTATGTATTTATTTAATTTATGAGGGTTCGAAAAGTTTGCCCTAAAGAGTACAAATTGCCATTAATAACATATTCTTATTAAAGATTGGACTTTATCTCTTAAATTGACATGAATAGTTACGCAACGTAATAATGTAAAAATCCTGGAAATAGCAGTTGAAAAACCTGTAAATATCAGGGAAATGTGTTGGCCAATAGTGGGGAGGCGAAGTGTTTAAAGACGGCTCGATCCCAGTTTGTGGCATTGGCACCTAGGAGCAACAAACACAAGGAGAACGCAGCTAGCCTTTAAACACGCTAATGCAGTGTTGTGTACAAATTTCATTGGACGAGCCTTTATGCTGAACGTTTTACGGAAAGGGGGAAGACAATTTCCGAATTTTCCCCTTCCGACGGCAGCAGGCGCTAAAGCGTCTAACCAATGAAAACTGTACGCAAGGCAATGCAAGACTTTTGACGGGTTGCGTTCTCCTTGTGTGGGGCGCTGTGTTTGTTGCTCCTAGGTGGCCCTGGACGAAAATTCGGAATTACACCTTCCCTAGTTCTTTGGTTTCCCCCTTCCATAAAAACTGGTAGAGGTTAACGGTAATAGTAAGTGTAATGAGCTGTTGGCGGGCGTGATTTGAAGGGCTTACCACCACCCTCCTACGCGATGGAACCCGGCCACCAGTAACTGGCTTCGCAAGTCACTAGTTGACCTACAATATAGGCCTTTGTGGTTCCCTGGGTATTAGTTTAGCTGATTATTATTTATTTATTGTGAGAACCCTGCTTATAACCCGTCAGAAGACTTGGTAAATGACATTTGTTATCATCCGCGGTTGACATTTCGATCAAACACGATAGTGTAATAAAGAAGTATTATGGGTGCTTAATATATATTTAATATCGAGCTCCTCGTGTTTTGTTTCTGATTAGTGAATAATGGACAGAGTGTCAGCGAACATATTAAAAGGAGCTGGTATTAAATAAATAAATTTATTGTTTCCGGTGTTCTCTTTTCAACATGTCAGCGCTACAACATAGCGCGTGCCGGTCGCCGAGAAGAGTCAATAAAAGGCTCAACATGGCTCGATTCGTAATTCGCCGTTAGCAGAAACGCCTGGGAATAAATCATTCCCCCGATATTTGTGGTTTTCGAATCAGAGATAGGCCTCGGACGATAAAAACCAAAAAGAGAATGATAAAAAAACTCATTTGAAAGAGGAAACTTGGAAACACGCGCTAAACCTTCTGATATTGGATATAGATTTAACATTATTCCATTCGACATCGTAATGCTACGTAAAACACTAGAATAAAACGTGCAAGATAATATATAACCCTACGACGATAAACAATTTTATTAAACGCTTTTCTCTTACTACCATAAGTATATTATGTATTTCTCTCATAGATAAGTATTTTTCATAATACTGCAAATGTGGATTTCTTAGAACGTACATTTGTGCTTGTTAGTCAAACCGATGTCGTTGAAAAAATAATACAAAGTTCTTAGTGACTTCATTAGGAAATTAAATTAAGTAAATATAAATATCCCTATATAAATAGTACAAGCTTTATATTTTACATAGCCAGATGCAGTGATACCTGGACTGTATTTTAGCCGCGATTCGGCTGTGCACTTTGGAAGGTGACTTAGATGGACACTTTCGTCGAGATGTTAGATACTTTTGATAAAAGAAATGAATTTCCAATAAAAGGCCAGATTGAAGGTATCGTCTTTTATGGTAGAAACGTTATTGTATTGTTATTATTTTCGTATAAGAAAACGAGAGATATATAGATCTGGAAATTTGTTTGCCGATTCTCATCAATTATGTATTAGTTGCTACCGCGAGGTTGGTTTCGTCGCCGCTGTTATCGATCATAGTTGAGCCCCTCATTTTTTCCATTATGATATTTGAAATATGATATCCAGATATAATAGTCTTTTCAATTTCCTTATAATGCCCTTACCAATGACATTTTTTTTCGCCATTCCATTTCTCGTGTTTTTGGGGGATCATTGCCGTAATTAAATTAACAGAAAAACGATTTGATCAAATTAAAGTATAGCTAAGATACCGCAGGGTTGTCACAGTACCTGGAAAACCTGGAATTCCTGGAAAAATCAGGGGATTTGAATATGGGTATAAAAATCAGGGAAAAGTCAGGAAACTTTAAAAATTAATCTAAAAATCAGGGAATTTTATTTTGGTTGCAAATAGAAAACTTTTTTTTTAAAATATAGGTTAAAAAATACCAAATCTTGGAACAAAATAAGTCAGGGAAAATCTCCGGAGATGGTCAGGGAAAACCTGGAATAGTCAGGGAATTTGAATCTGAAAAAACTGTGGCAACCCTGTACCGTGAGACATTGACAAGACTCTAAGAATATGCTTTTTATAGCATAAATTTAATACGCAATTTATATTCAAATCATATTTTCTTATCAATACTGGCAAATTAATTTGATTATTTAATATTTATTAGTAAGAGTCGAAAATCCACCAAATTTAAACATGAAGTCAAAATCCTAAATATTATTGGAATTTATTTTTGTACGTTTGTAGAATATAAATTTTAGATTAAATTATCGTTTACATGGAATTTGGTGTTTCCAATTTATTTCAGACGATTGATACAAATTAAGGCTAATCAGTAATCATTTTTTCTTCGTAGTGCGTTTGGTAATTCGACTCAGTTTGTGTCTTAAATATTTCATAAGACTTTATGAGATTGCATATAGCGAGTCTTGATTTACCTTTTTCATTAATTTCCCATTTAAATTTCCTTTTCAATTGCAGTCATATTGATTTTTTTTAATGAAACGGTCATGCACTATTACGTGTATTTTATAGAATCGGGAGCCTCTGCAACTTACGATTTATTTTATTCAAATTGGCCTATTGTTATTCAAGGCACTTTTTACCTTTAATCGAATCCCTAAATACACGCTTTTGCTTTTGCCCATTCAATCTTGCTTTCAATTTTCTATATAAGAACGCGTAGTTTTTGCATTCGGGTTGGGGTGCCCTTTGTATTTCGTGATTAGCTATTACCTAGTTAATATTTAATTAGAGATAGTTAAATTATTTTATTATTTAAGGTAAATGATCAACAGAAACTCACAACGTTACCACAGCCTTAATTGACAAGGTAATCCGCTCTCTTACGATTGAAGGAAATATCTTAGGCAAATAATATATAATCTTACGATTGAAGGAAATATTTTAGCTAAATAATCTATTCTCTTACGATTGAAGGAAATATTTTAGATAAATAATCTATTATCTTGCGATTGAAGTAAATATTTTAGCCAAATAATCTATTCTCTTACGATTGAAGGAAATATTTTAGATAAATAATCTATTCTCTTACGATTGAAGGAAATATTTTAGCTAAATAATCTATTCTCTTACTATTGAAGGAAATATATTAGTCAAATAATCTATTCTCTTACGATTGATGGAAATATCTTAGGTAGTGTTCGTACGGGGACAAAATAAAGTCGGGGTCGGGGTCGGGGTCGGGGTGGGTCTAACCCCACGAAAAACCAGTCGGGGTCGGGGTCGGGGATGGAAAATTCTTTGAATTTATTATGAATAGAAAAATTATAAAAATACCCCAATTTTACTGAGCCTAGAGACTATTAGTAATAGTAACAATAGATAAGATAGGTAGATATTAAAATAGAGGTCTATAGCTTAGGCAATTGTTTAAGTAAGTTGTTTCATAAATTCACAAGTTATTTACAAACGTTGTAACTCCTTAGCTGAGACTGAGACAGCCCGAAACAACGGAAATTATGAAAGTGAAACTAAAATTTAAAAAAGCTACTCAAGTCGGAGTTAAGCGTCGAGCGAGAACTACTTCAGCGGCATCAGCCGAAGGTCATTCGGATCATTCTATTGGCGCCCACGAAAAAAGGGAGAGAAGGAACCTATATATTTTATATATTTTTAGGATTTTAGCGGGGTGCGTTGGCGCGAAAATTTAAAATTACACTACAAAAACATAACCCCGAAAAATGGAAAACCCCGACTTAGTTTGCGACAGTCGGGCTCGGGGTCGGGGTCCCCGTACGAACACTAATCTTAGGCAAATAATATATAATCTTACGATTGAAGTAAATATTTTAGCCAAATAATCTATTCTCTTACGATTGAAGGAAATATATTAGTCAAATAATCTATTCTCTTACGATTGATGGAAATATCTTAGGCAAATAATATATAATCTTACGATTGAAGTAAATATTTTAGCCAAATAACCTATTCTCTTACGATTGAAGGAAATATATTAGTCAAATAATCTATTCTCTTACGATTGATGGAAATATATTAGGCAAATAATATATAATCTTACGATTGAAGTAAATATTTTAGCCAAATAATCTATTCTCTTACGATTGAAGGAAATATTTTAGATAAATAATCTATTATCTTGCGATTGAAGTAAAATATTTTAGCTAAATAATCCGTTCTCTTACGATTGAAGGAAATATCTTGGGCAAATAATATATAATCTTACGATTGAAGTAAATATTTTAGCCAAATAACCTATTCTCTTACGATTGAAGGAAATATATTAGTCAAATAATATATAATCTTACGATTGAAGTAAATATTTTAGCGAAATAATCTATTCTCTTACGATTGAAGGAAATATATTAGTCAATTAATATATAATCTTACGATTGAAGGAAATATCTTAGCCAAATAATCTATTCTCTTACGATTGTGGAAAATATTTTAGCTAAATAATCTACTCTATTTTTTAACAATACGCTTAAAATTGTATAACATATGATTTATTTACATAAAATTTTAAATTGGTAAAACATTGAAACTTTTTAACCTAATTCTTATCCTAACCTAAATTCAGTTATTTGATCCCGTCAATACGAAGTAAATATCCGGGAAATAATAATAACTTGGGAAACGTAACGTTGTACGTAACGCTGTACTCTTGTATACTGTTTCAAAACACGTAATTATTATTAAATACATACCTGAGATACGTACGTGTAATGACGAAGCTATCTTACATTAAATAAGTTATTTACTAGAATTTAAGTGTCAAAATTTGATTTATCGCGTAACAGCAAAAGCTAACGCGTATAGCTAACGTGTGGAGAAAAAATCTGGCATAGATGTATTCATTCCCAAATAGATAGTAATTTTCCCATCTCCAAAATGATAGAAAATGGAATTGGATTTGTACTTGTTGAAAGTTTGGGCAATCTAAAGTCAAAATGAAAAAAATGGCGTGTAAAAATTAGCATAAAGTGTATTCCGCCGGCCACGTCTGATTCCAGAACAAAATGTCTGTCTCATGGTTCGACAACTATGGCTCTCTCGGCGGACGCTTGAAATTGAAAGATGAGTGATGAAGGTAATGATTATTAGTCCCTGAGGCATGAAGCTAGCATTCTTTCAGCGGCAGAAACCAAGCATGAAGACGGTAGCTGTTGGTTGCCGCTACTGGCTCGGCTTTCGATGAAACAGCGCCGAATTAGAACTGAATGTCTTCGCGAAGTCGAAAATGAATCGCGGAGAGAAATCCGAAATGATCACACACGCGATGCGTTAATTGAAGAGCCGAGCAACAGGGGGGGACCATCGAAATGCCTTCCACGCTCGGAACACCGCACTTTCTTTTGTGTATTCTTATCATCTGATTCCTTAATTTTACACAGGTGAAAATATTATCAACTTCGCAGGTGTGTTTCGTTAATACAAACGAATGTAATTTCATATTTTTACTTTCTTGATTATAATTCTTGTTAATCTAGAGTAGGTGAAAATCCTCAATTTTTAACAGACCTAGAAATATCAAAGAATTCAATTGTCGACAGAAAGCTCAGGGAAATATCAGGGAATTATTAAAATTGTCGACAGAAAGCTCAGGGAATTAAATTGTTGATAGAGAAGTCGGAAAAATATCAGGGAATTAATTTGTTGATAGAGAAGTCGAAGAAATATCAGGGAATTAAATTGTTGATAGATAAGTCGAAGAAATATCAGGGAATTAAATTGTTAATAGGGAAGTCGGAAATATATCAGGGAATTAAATTGTCGACCGAGAATTCGGAGAAATATCAGAGAATTAAATTGTTGACAGAAGTCTGAAAAATATCGGGGAATTAATTTGTTGATAGAGAAGTCAGAAAAATATCGGGGAATTAAATTGTTGACAGAGAGGTCTGAAAAATATCGGGGAATTAAATTGTTGACAGAGAAGTCGGGGAAATATCAGGAAAATTATCTTTTTTAGTAAAAATTAGGGTAATCAGTTTTTTGTGAGAGTTCAGAATATTTGCCCTAAATAGTAAATTAATAAATAAATTTTATAATTAAAGATTTGCTTTTTTTACTTCTCATATATATAATAATATAGAACCAATTTGGTTTAAAATTCAATAATGAAATGAGTAACCCTATGCCTATGGTTAAGTTAGAAATGACATGGAGAGTAACACGAGGCAAGTGTTTGCAATATAATAAAACATTGGGTGGTCTTGCATCTGGAAATATCAGGGAGATCGGTTTTTGAACCCTTTTTGTTGATTTGCGATGGGAATTTAAAATGTTTTTCATGATTTTTTTATTTCTTATCTTAAATTTTCTCGACTTCGTGATTTTCAAACAAACAAAAATTTGATACCATTAAGAATTGGAAAAATTTCTAAATTTCATTGAACAAATGCGTTGTTCGCCAGGTAGGAAAAAAAAGAACATGAAATTTACAAAATCACGAAATTTACAAACACGAAAATCAACGATTTATGGAAAAACATAGTCTTGGCAAAATATATTTAAACTGTCATTGATTCAAGATTGACGTAACTGTTGATCAATTTAACAAATTTTTTAGTTGTTCCTACATGACGCAATTTGGCAATAACAGTTTCCATAATCCATCTACAACAGCCAAGATAACAAATAGCTTTCTGTAAGGTGTAACATTTTCATTGAACAATATTAGACACAATTTTTAAACGTTATTCATCGCGTATGGACTGTAATTTCATTTTTATTCACCTAAAACGTGTATACAAACTTTGAATTGGGCAGCATACTGTAGGGCACCTTATAAGGCCTATCGCGGCCGTTATTTCGGAACCATCTTTCTCTGCCTATCTGATCTCTCTCCAAGGACCAAATTTATTTCTCGTAAAAAAAGAAAGGTACCATTTATCATAGAATCTTTTTGCTTTCGCTCTGGTGTGATTTATAGCGCTGGAATTGACAGATGCCCTGAACTTTTGTGTTAGGAGCGAAAACACCGGAGCTGTTGCAGCCAACTTCGTGTGCCTATATTAACGACCCTTTCCCCTACACGCTGTCTTCCCAGAACGCCACTATAGGCGTCATTCACGCCGCTTCGAATGAGCAAAATCAATATTTTCATTTTGTAACTTATAGTTCGGCTTCGTGTTATATTTGCAGGCCTCAATAATTAATAACCAGCCTTGTGTGTTTTGGTCTCTTCGCTGCCTTGTCTCTTTTTACGTATTATAACATATTATGTTATTATATATACAATTATATTATATAATAAATTATTATTAAGGTACAGGTATAAAACAGTTGATTTATGTTCGCCTAATGTTATGTTTTACGAAATGATCAACATTGCATTTTCAGATAATTAATAATTATTTTGAATAAATTAAATAATTTAATAATTATTTTGTATAAATTAAATAATTTAATAATTATTTTGTATAAATTAAATAATTTAGTAATGATTTAGAATAAATTAAATAATTTAATAATTATTTTGTATAAATTAAATAATTTAATAATGATTTAGAATAAATTAAATAATTTAATAATGATTTAGAATAAATTTAATAGTTTAATAATGATTCAGAAAAAATTAAATAATTTAATAATAATTAAGAGTTAATTAAATAATATAATATAATACAATAATAATTAAGAGTTAATTAAATAATATGATATAATACAATAATATTTAAAAGTTAATTAAATAATATAATATAATATTAATTAAGAGTCAATTAAATAATATAATGTAATAATAATTAAGTGTCAATTAAATAATATAATATAATAATGATTTATAAATAATTAAATATATCATTAGAAATAAATTGCACAGTTTATTCGCTCCTAGTATCTCGATGTCAGATGGCGCCACGGAACGGTATCGAGCTTTACGGGTTTGAATATTGAAGTGCGATCACGCTGGCTGAAGATTCTCTATGGTTTCGTGGCGCCATCTACTCTCGTTTCGGCTGATAAATTAAAAAATTGCTTAACAGGAGTATGGATAGAATCGCTGCTAACACGGGCTTTGGTTTTTTTTAACGTAACTAGCGCCAGTCCTCCCTAGCTTCTGTTAAACCTAGTGGCAGAAATGTTAATCTACAAATAATCATAGACGTTCATAGTCCTTTTAAATAAAACAATAATAGTTATTAGAAATATTTATATATTTATATTATAACTTTTGTACGCATGAGGTTTGTAAGTAATAGGTCTTCTCGTACGTCATTAAATCTTATTTTTTTATCAGTCTACGAGCGCGTGTAAATCGTGTTCGTGAAAACTAATCAGATTCTCCATCTTGTGATGTAAAAGGAATCTGTTCCATTGCGCCGAATCCAATTCGACCGAACCCAATCCCATTCGACCGAAAAAGCCGCACTTTGGCGGATTTATAGGATTCGGTTTTATCCGTTTCAGCATCTGTCAGTACAGCATGCAGTGTTACCTAACCTAACCTAACCAGGCAATTTTTAAAGTGGTCAACTCTTTTAGAAAAATACAAAACCCGCCTTTGGGCTAATTTCATCAAAAACATTGGCGGAATTCGGTCGAATGGGATTCGGCGCAATGGGAAAATTTCCGTAAAAGCGATATTTTTTATTTGTACTCTTTATTCATTCATTTTTTGGAGAGGTATTTCAAGTAGGTGGAGTCCCCTATTTTTTGGGGCCCGTAGCTTAATTTAAGAGCTCCTGGTTATAATTCTAAAGCCCCCAAAATATGGGTAACCAACGGTACCAACCCCCCAAAATTTACATTTCTATGATCGTTCTGAAATATTTCAGATCTTATGACGTTTGAGGAATTTAAAAGTGTATCGGCAAAAGTGTTTAAATTATTGGGCCCCTTTACTAGGTTTTTGGGGCCTCTTTCAAAATGCCTTACCCCCTGGTGCCACCACTGATTTTACTCGGTAGAAACATTTACTAGTGGCGGAACGTTTAAACTTGCCTTCGGCGCAGTCGACGTTAAAGAGCTTATTTATGAGGGAAGGAATTCATAATAAATTGAAATTCTTGGCTACGGGGCATTTTAAGATTGAAACGGAAGAAGTTCAGGATGAAAAACACCGAGCTTATAATGGAATCCATTTCACGGTTTATCCTTCCTTGATATCCAAAATGAAATCGATGAAATTTGAAGACCATGACCAATCAACTAGAAAAGCGTCACTCTTAAACATAGCTGCTACCCACACTTCGTTTCAATTTCAGTGCCGATAAATCGACGGCTGTCAAATCCAAAAATTATAAATTCAGTAGTGAGGTTAAGTTATACTACGATGTCAACGGGAACGTTAAACGCACTGTTGCAAGCTCAAAATTTGTGTTAGCATCGAGTTCGGGACTACTTATTTTCTTTCAATTTTTTCTATTAGATAGTGGCGGCAATGAGAGTAGCGGAGGTTTCTCTAACTATGCTGTACAGCCAAAGGTAGCGGAGAGCGGATTTTCAGCCCCCTGGAGTGACTGATTTCTAACTCTTCGGGGCATATAGTTCATTCCTTCCGACATATACTTTTACTCTAAGGTTCGACTTTCACAATAAAGATTGAAGTGAGATTGGAATAGCTCGTAGCACGCGTCGCGATAGACTCCATCGCCATCTCTTTTTAATAAAAGAACTAAAAGAGAAAATTCAGCTGGCGAGAGTGCGTTTAAGTCTTCCAAAGTCATTTTTCTACGAGATTATAACTTGACTGTATTCTTAACAAACGTTAACAAATGATTTGTCGTCATGGTTAAATTTCCCAGAATTTTTTTCCATGTTGAGAATGCGGTTTTGTTTTAGCTTAATATGAAAATCACTGGAGTTAAATGTCAGGGGAACTACCGTGTCTCGTGATTAGTGTAGAATTTAGCATATATTTGAATATCGTACGTAGTAGCTCTTGTTGCCATACACCGCGAAATCCACCTCCGAGCTATAATAGAAAAATTAACAATAGGAAATAAGAACTTGAACTTTGTTTATTATTTTATCAATAAAAAACTTGATATTTAATGACGTATACGTACTCCTAAAATTACCAAAATTTTCTTAAATATTCATGAATCTTCCGTAACCGGAGTCGACTCTTCTTACCAAATTTTATTATTAAAACCTCAATTATTGTTGAGATGTCCTTGGGTTTTTTCGTGCCACCCACGTACAACCAGATTCACGTCAAATTACGGAGATTAAGCTCGATCATGAAATATGTAGGGATAACTGGTAGAGGGTGACTAATTTCGCGACATTTAGTTTTAAAGTTCCAATTTGGAATTAGGTTTTTGTCACTCTTATTTCGCGAAAATAGTCATAATAAATTCGGGGTGAAATTTACCAGTCATACTTAATTGTTAAAACCTTTTTAAAATTCATTTTTTAAATACTATTTTAAACTTTGTAATAGGGTATTTTCGATAGTAGATTATCTTAGCTGATTGATATTATTCTAGCTCAAGACTTATTTGTTGATTCGCTACCGAAACGAGTCTAGGTGGCGTAACGGTGCTAGGATCTCCGATGTAACGCGTATGATCTATCGTCTGATTCAGACAAATTAAAAAGTCATTAGAATGGTTTTTTTTAAATAAACTTATCAAACTATAAGCTAACGACGCCAAAATTATATTAAAATGCAAGTATCATTATTTATAAAGTAAAATTTACGAATAACGTCTGCTTTAGCCCTTACCTAGAGCGTAAGTAGTAATAATTCTTCCGATAAAACTAATAAATTATCTATAAATCCCACTTTCGTATCAATAATTACATTAATATAACACAAAAATCTAGATTTTCTCGAATAAAGTGTTTTAGATTCGTTTCACTTTTGCTCTGAAGTAATTAGAATAGTTAAAGTAAATTCCCGGCATGATTATCGAAAGATACGTAAAATTCATAGGTATCGTAAATGTTGAATAAATGTCTAAAACTCGTTTTTTACTTATAGACTAAATAATTTTATAAAAACCTTTCTTTAATATTTTAAAATATATATATATATATATATATATACATTACACAAATGGCGTGTTCAATACAAAGAAATGTATATTATTATTATTAAAAAACTGTAGAAAATATTAGTCGTTAGATGTCACTTACACCCTACAACGAACTAGCTGATCTTAACGACCTATTGTACATACCTCATTCCAACAGCTAGGTTTTTTTGTAAGCCTTGGAATACCTTCGATAAACAACACATTAAGAGGAAGAACAAACGCTCTAAATAGACTTGGTAAATGACTTTTTCTCCGTTTCATACGAGCTCGCGCCGGGGAAAACAAAAAAGAAGAACAACCGCGAAAATGGCCCGTAGATGGCGCTCGATTCTCTTTTATCTGCGAAAATAGTAGAGAGGGAGGCGAAAATAGTCGCTTTCTTGGCTGATGGGACAATAATAAGGAACTACTTAAGCGCCCTCTAGCGGCGTTCCGTTCCCCCTTCTCCGTCCCCCCCCCCCCCCCGCAGTTCTCGTCGACAAACTCGCAACGGAAATGAGTAGACCATTAATGTATACATCGCGACCAAATTACCGTGATTGTCGCCTCAAAGAGCTATCGGAGGTGGCTTCCACGAAGTTGGCCGTCGAGCTCCTGATAAAATGAGCCTGCTGGAAAGGGAGGCAACCCAGACGCGCGGGGAGTCGAACGTTCAAAAAAATAAGAGAAGTACCCAGGTTCTCTTTATCGTGACGATTTGCGACTCTTTTCTTCGGTTTGATAATGACGCGAGTGGAGTAGCGCTTTATAGCAGCGCCGTGTGGCCCCCTCCCGGCTTTTTTTGCGTCGTCGATTCTTATTGGCGGGCGAGGGCAATTTGCGGGGGATTCTGGCAAAACTGAAGCGACGGCAGCGCCTCCGCTCGGCGCGCCAAACGACACGGCATGCGATGATTGCGAGGGCGGTTCGCGCCTTCTCTGACCGTCAAAACTTATAGGTTTGGAATCGATAATGGCGCTTGTTCTTGATGCGAGGCCCCGTTTTGGGGTGTCCCCTGCACCAACAAAAAGAATCAAAAAAATAAAAACAGATAGAGTAAAAAAGCGACGTGCCGGAAATTGTATTTCCCCTTTTTATTTTCTGCCGATTTTATCGTTCTATCCGTCGAATAAAGAGATTTAATATCATTGTCGTATCGTTGCCCGTTTTTCATTTTATTACGGTTTTTTATATTCGGGGAAACGCCTTCGGCAACTCATTTATTCCGCCATTTCGCTGCCTTCTCTCCTACAACGGTGACCTTTATCTCATTCTCAAAGTGTTTTGACCATCGCCGTCGATTTATGTGGCGCTAAATCGACACTCGCGTTTTCGTTACGAGAAAACGAGACATCGTTTAAATCAAAATATTGAATCGCCCGATTGCGCCGCTTTCAACTCGTATTAAACGCTCAATCTATTTTAGCTTCCCAACGATTACTGGGGTAATAATCATATTACATCATATTTTGATGTTCTTTCGGAGATGTGTACAATGCACGAAATAGCGTGATCAATGAGATATAAAACTTGTTTATACGCCGAATGTAAAAGTGTTATTTTCTAGATAAGTGTTTTGCTGACCAAGGCTTAATGGTTGTTGTTGATACCGTTTTGAGTCGGTTGATGGTAATACTCGAGAAATTCGCCCTTGTATTTTCATGAATAATGTATTATGACATGTTTCAAGAATCAATTTGGCTTAAATTGTTTTTTAAGTTTGGCACTCGAAGGGTGGTCTAACACCGGACCATGAGTAGGTAATACCAGAAGTGCATAATATATATCTAACGAGATAAGTATTCGTCTACCTATCCGGAAGTAGTTTACATCTGACCCAATACTAGTTTTGGGTGACGTAGGGTACGCAACGATTGTATTAATAGTTGTAGACTAAACTAAGGCTTGTTTCAATATAAAACAGGGTATTTAAATACGGAGCAGCTACAAAAGAGCGAGAAATGGCTTGTTTCAATAGAAAACAGGGTAATTAAATACGGAATAACTACAAAAGAAACAAATTTTTAATTTCAATGGAAAACAGGGAATGTGCAGTCGGAGAAGCTACAAAGAGCCAAAGATGGCTGGTTTCAATGTAAAACAAGGTAATTAATTACGAATCAGCTACAAAAGAACCAGAAATTGCTAACCTAACCTAACCTAACCTAACCTAATGGTAGAATAAAAAAATAAAAAAATACTGGAGAAAAAACAAAAATTACAAATAGAAAACATTTTATAAGATAATAAGAAACTAAAATCTTAGTTTAGTCTACAACTATTAATACAATCATCGCGTACCCTACGTCACCCAAAACTAGTATTGGGGCAGATGTAAACTACAGTCACATATCCTGCTAATAATAAGTAACATAATAATAATAAGTATGTCAAATAGGGTAAAATATCACCGAACTGATTTTCAGAGTTATTGCGAAATCATGGTTTAGTGGTCAGCACAGAGCCTCCTAGTGTCTAAATCAGGGCCGTATTTCCGCATAGGCACACCTAGGCCTAGGCCTAGGGGCCCATCCTTGGAAGGGACCCTCCAGTGACCTTAAGTACCGTTAACGAAGGCATGAACCTATAATATCAATCTTCATTAAAATTTTAGAAATTGCTAGGTCGAGTGCAAGCCTTATGTAGATTTTTCAAAAAAACCTTTGGTAACATGAAATATATTGATTTTCTAATACTATTTCATTGGTGTAATTTTTACATTTCACATCTTTAATAATCTAATCAAAATCTGATAATTTATTGATGACGTCGTTTAAGGGGTTTCCCCCCCGAGTTCTTCGGTTTCCCCTTTCATAAAAACCTGTCTAGGTTAACGGTAATAGTTAGTGTAGGGAGCTGTTGGCTCGATATCGTGGCATGCAGGGCTTGCCACCACCCTCCTACGCATTGTAACCCGGCCACCTGAATTAAGGGCTTCAAAAGTCGCATGATGACTTAGGCCTAAGGTGGTGCCTCGGGTATTAGCCTAGCTGATTATTATTATTATTATTATCGTATCGTCATTTGCTTGATCCAGAAATAACCGCCGAACTAAATACAGGCCGGAAGGCAGGCAAGGCTGCCAGATTTAGATAGACTAAAAACCGCCAACTCTCTCAAATGTTTTCGTTTTCAAAACGAGAATTTTGTTTAGTCTCATCGTTATTTGACTTTATAAATAACGATACTGGCATTTTAATATAATTTTAGCGTCGTTTATATTATATATTTATATATTTTGATAAGTTTATTTAAGAAAAACAAACATTCAAATGAATTTTCAATTCGTCTGTAGCAGACGCTAGATCATAGGCGCTACATCGGAGAACCTAGCACCGTTACGCCACCTAGACTCGTTTCGGTCGCGAATTATGTATTTTCGAATTTTTCAATTGGGATTTGCAACATTTCCACCGATACACGGAGCTTCTTTCAATCACTGTTGTGTCCTTGGCATGCTAAAAAGTAAAAAAGAAAATCAACTAACATCTCTATATTTCCCCCTGTTCCCTCCCCCCGACGATGTTCTATATCGATGGGTGAGACAAGTCTAAATAACACCACCCGGAGATAGGAGAATATAAGTTAATTATTTTCTATTGGGAACCTTTCACGCGCCAAACTTACGTACGAATGCAACCCCCTCGGCAATCCCCCCCCGCCAACCTCTGGAAAAAAACTCCAGGTGTGGAAACAAAAATAATACAGACATCACCGCTAAATCATTTCGAGTTAGTAAGGTGAATTTCTCGCGGTGAGGGTACGACGAAATAGAGATGATGAGCCGCGAATCGGGCGGGGGACGAGATGCCAGACCGCTCGATGGGGGGGGAGGCACAGTCGTCAGAATGCTCGGTGAAAACTGCACGGCTCCGTGAGGGGGAGGGTGTACAACAACGAACTGCCTTTTTTCCCCCCTTCTCATCATTCACGGGCTTTTCGAAATTGGGGAAGATGGCGGGCAAAACAAGACGCAAAATTAGGCAGGCAGAGAGAGAGCAGCGTTGTCAATGGCGAAACCGAGACGGGAGAAAAAGAGGAGGACCGAAAGCGCTTCGGCGCGAAAAAATAATTAAATTGTCAAAGATGAGATTTTTTATCTCCCCCTCGCGCGCGCGCGCGCTGGGCTCATACGCGTACGAGGAGATTCGAACGGCAGATAGGGAAACTAGGCGAGAGGTATACCGCGCTGATGGGACTCGCCGCTAGGAACGGAATATACCTACTCGCTAGTTCGCGGGCGATGGGTTTTATGGCGGCATCGGCTCTGTTTCCACCCCGAAATGATTTAACGCGTTCCTTCGTAATAAAGCTATTTCCAATCTCGGCGAGCTCTGACGTCAGGCGCTACGAATTCAGGACCAACCTTTTCCCCTTCTTAGGAGACGGATCTCTCTCAGTTCCTCCCAGCTCGACTCGACTCTCAATGAAAATGTCAAGTGACGGTCGCCGTCGTTGATCCGTTATTGATTGTTTGCACGCGGCGTCGTACGGCGGCGCTGCTTTTTCGAGAATCTAATTACGGTCGCGTGAAAACGAAGAAGCAATTCGAAAACGAAATAGTTTTATTTTAAAATGGCGATTTTATACTGCTATTTTTATTTGTACACGTTTCTTACAAAGGCTTACATCTTTGTACACTGATAACTAATTTTTGAAAAACATTCGGTTTTTTAAGAGATTTCCCGTAATTAGCTACGATTGATACAAGTGATTACTTAAGTTACTACCCCCGCGTTGATACCAGAAGTAAATAAAATTGAGATAGGTATTGGAAATCTCCAATGAAACCGGTTAGGATTGTCATATTCCAATTCCCCCTTGCCCCCCGCACGAGAGGGGCAGGAAATACCAATGAGATACCCTCATGATTTAATTTTTTTTTAAAGTGTAAGGAAGGCGGTTAAACATACTCATACAATAATTTGGTATCATTAATAGTGAAACAGAGCTATATTACGACCACACAACAGTTTATACTATAATTACCTAGGACATCTTGTTTCTACTGTTTTGGCGATTATCGGCTTTAGTTTCTGCGGTTAGGATTGTTGGTGATACCTAGGAGCCACAAACGCAGCTAGCCTTTAAACACGCTATAGCCGTGTTGTGTACGAATTTCATTGGACGTTTTACGGAAAGAGGGAAGACAATTTCCGAATTTTCCCCTTCCGACGGCAGCAGGCACTAATGCGTCTAACTATATGTAACATAATAACTCATAAGTATGCCATAAAAGCATTTTCGTTAATGGTAACCTTTTCAATAGCGCAAGGATTATAAGCATGTTTGCATTTTTGGGTCCGCTCAATATATGTTCCACGTGAAACAAGGTCTCATTGAATTTTATTCAATGGAAATATTATACAGAGGCATACTTATGAGTAATTATGTTACATATGGTCTAACCAATGAATATTGTACGCAAGAAAATGCACGAATTTTGACGGGTTGCGTTCTCCTAGTGTGGGGTGCTGTGTTTGTGGCTCCTAAGTAAGGAGAACACGTATTAGTGTAGGGAGAAAATATATTAGTGTAAGGAGAACTCGTATTAGTGTAGGTAGAAAATATATTAGTGTAGGGAGAACTAGTATTAGTGTAGGGATAACTCGTATTAGTGTAAGGAGAACTCGTAGGAGTGTAGGGATAACTCGTATTAGTGTAGGGAGAACTCGTATTAGTGTAGGGAGAACTCGTATTAGTGTAGGGAGAACTCGTATTAGTGTAGGGATAACTCGTATTAGTGTAGGGAGAAATCGTATTAGTGTAGGGAGAACTCGTATTAGTGTAAGGAGAACTATTAGGAGTGTTGGGAGAACTCGTGGGAGTGTAGGGATAACTCGTATTAGTGTAGGGAGAACTCGTATTAGTGTAGGGATAACTCGTATTAGTGTAAGGAGAACTCGTAGGAGTGTATGGAGAAAATATATTAGTGTAGGGAGAACTCGTGGGAGTGCGAGGGGCTGATCACTCCGCGTAATCGGTGAACAGAGCCGTACCTTTGACTGTACTAATGGGACTACGCGTAATCTTTGAAGTCCCTGCCTTTGGCAGTGCTAATCTAAGCGTAATCCGGTGTACAGACTTTCTAAGAGTGGTTAGCCCCTCGTGGGAGTGTAGCAAAAGCTCGTAAAAATGTAGGGATAACTCGTTGGAGTGTAGGGCGTACCCAATACGTCTCCAATCGTACAAATTTCCCCTACACGTTTTCTAGCGCTGACTTGTAATATCTATTCTAGGTCGCATCTAGTTCAAACATTGTAGGCGTAGCAGAATGATAAAATAGCAATAACTATCGCCAAATAATATGAAAATATGGCGTTCTAGATGCGTAATACTGATATATATTTTTTTTTTCTAAAAATTGAAAACTAGTTTTCAATTTGACACGCGGGGTGGCCCATACCTGAGAATCACGCTGCCTAAGATGACCTGGTGTAGCTATCTACCTGGGCAGTTTACCCGCGAAAGCGACGGAGCGCGAAAGATCCGTTTAGTGTGAGGAGTCAAGAGTGTGAGAGGGGCGCCACGCAGCGGGAATCCCCGCAACCAAAAGAAACGCGTCTGCGCCTGAAATGAAGAGCCTCGCCGAAACTGACACTTCACGTCTAAGTAATCAAGCTTTCTGCGCCGTGTTATCTCCGCTCTCTCTCTCGAGATCGTAACATCTTCGTTATTTTTCAAACGTACCGCCCCAGAAATGGAAGTTGCGGGTTAAGCACTCTTTAGAATTCGCGTACGTCTGCTGATAAAATTGTTTCGTTGATTGCTCAAAATTACGAAACTTCTCAAAATTACGAGAAAGCCCATAATCTGTTTCGTAATTTCTAAAAATTACGAGAAAGCCCATAATCTGTTTCGTAATTTCTAAAAATTACGAGAAAGCCCATAATCTGTTTCGTAATTTCTCAAAATTACGAGACAGCCCATAATCTGTTTCTTAATTTCTCAAAATTACGAGAAAGCCCATAATCTGTTTCGTAATTTCTCAAAATTACGAGACAGCCCATAATCTGTTTCGTAATTTCTCAAAATTACGAGACAGCCCATAATCTGTGTCGTAATTTCTCAAAATTACGAGACAGCCCATAATCTGTTTCGTAATTTCTCAAAATTACGAGACAGCCCATAATCTGTTTCGTAATTTCTCAAAATTACGAGACAGCCCATAATCTGTTTCTTAATTTCTCAAAATTACGAGACAGCCCATAATCTGTTTCGTAATTTCTCAAAATTACGAGACAGCCCATAATCTGTTTCTTAATTTCTCAAAATTACGAGAAAGCCCATAATCTGTTTCGTAATTTCTCAAAATTCCGAGACAGCCCATAATCTGTTTCGTAATTTCTCAAAATTACGAGAAAGCCCATAATCTGTTGCGTAATTTCTCAAAATTACGAGACAGCCCATAATCTGTTTCGTAATTTCTCAAAATTACGAGACAGCCCATAATCTGTTGCGTAATTTCTCAAAATTACGAGAAAGCCCATAATCTGTTGCGTAATTTCTCAAAATTACGAGACAGCCCATAATCTGTTTCGTAATTTCTCAAAATTACGAGACAGCCCATAATCTGTTTCGTAATTTCTCAAAATTACGAGACAGCCCATAATCTGTTTCGTAATTTCTCAAAATTACGAGACAGCCCATAATCTGTTTCTTAATTTCTCAAAATTACGAGACAGCCCATAATCTGTTTCTTAATTTCTCAAAATTACGAGACAGCCCATAATCTGTTTCGTAATTTCTCAAAATTACGAGACAGCCCATAATCTGTTTCTTAATTTCTCAAAATTACGAGAAAGCCCATAATCTGTTTCGTAATTTCTCAAAATTCCGAGACAGCCCATAATCTGTTTCGTAATTTCTCAAAATTACGAGAAAGCCCATAATCTGTTGCGTAATTTCTCAAAATTACGAGACAGCCCATAATCTGTTTCGTAATTTCTCAAAATTACGAGACAGCCCATAATCTGTTGCGTAATTTCTCAAAATTACGAGAAAGCCCATAATCTGTTGCGTAATTTCTCAAAATTACGAGACAGCCCATAATCTGTTTCGTAATTTCTCAAAATTACGAGACAGCCCATAATCTGTTTCGTAATTTCTCAAAATTACGAGACAGCCCATAATCTGTTTCGTAATTTCTCAAAATTACGAGACAGCCCATAATCTGTTTCTTAATTTCTCAAAATTACGAGACAGCCCATAATCTGTTTCGTAATTTCTCAAAATTACGAGACAGCCCATAATCTGTTTCGTAATTTCTCAAAATTACGAGACAGCCCATAATCTGTTTCGTAATTTCTCAAAATTACGAGAAAGCCCATAATCTGTTTCGTAATTTCTCAAAATTACGAGACAGCCCATAATCTGTTTCGTAATTTCTCAAAATTACGAGAAAGCCCATAATCTGTTTCGTAATTTCTCAAAATTACGAGAAAGCCCATAATCTGTTTCGTAATTTCTCAAAATTACGAGACAGCCCATAATCTGTTTCGTAATTTCTCAAAATTACGAGACAGCCCATAATCTGTTTCGTAATTTCTCAAAATTACGAGACAGCCCATAATCTGTTTCTTAATTTCTCAAAATTACGAGACAGCCCATAATCTGTTTCGTAATTTCTCAAAATTACGAGACAGCCCATAATCTGTTTCGTAATTTCTCAAAATTACGAGACAGCCCATAATCTGTTTCGTAATTTCTCAAAATTACGAGACAGCCCATAATCTGTTTCGTAATTTCTCAAAATTACGAGACAGCCCATAATCTGTTTCTTAATTTCTCAAAATTACGAGACAGCCCATAATCTGTTTCGTAATTTCTCAAAATTACGAGACAGCCCATAATCTGTTTCGTAATTTCTCAAAATTACGAGAAAGCCCATAATCTGTTTCGTAATTTCTCAAAATTACGAGAAAGCCCATAATCTGTTTCGTAATTTCTCAAAATTACGAGACAGCCCATAATCTGTTTCGTAATTTCTCAAAATTACGAGAAAGCCCATAATCTGTTACGTAATTTATGAAATTTACGAGAATTGCCTTAAATCCATTCGTAAGTGAAAAGAATTACGATAAAAGCTAGTATAAACCTGTTAATATATTACGTATTTGCTCAAAATTACGAGAATGCTCGTTATCGTTTACGTACAAAGACTAAATATACGCTTCGCTAAATAGACTGGCGTGTTCAATGGGCCAATGGCTGAACTTGCATACGATAGCAGACGCTGCTCAAAAGTTTCACCGCGCTTCAGAGTGCTACTAGTGGCCCATTATGTCTATAATCTATTAATTCTATTAGACTTCGCTCGAATTCGCGTGGACGTAACCCGTTTAAATAATTTCAATTCTCCAAAAGAAAGAGTTAAATAGAAGAGGCAAAATATCCTTTTTGGTGTAGTGTCTGGCAACGTACCTACATTGCGCGCCCAATCATTTTCCATTCTGACTTTCGCCTAAAATCAGCTCGCATAAATGCGCCACCACGATTCGCTTTAGTCCAAAATTCACTCGGGCCATTCAAAGGTTTGAAGGAGGGTTCAGGAGGGCTGGTAAGCAACGCCAAGGTGTCTCGTAAATTAAGTCTTAACCAGTGTTGGCTTCAGTCCTTTTATTCTCTTTATGGGAACAATTGCTCTCTCGGACGGGCGCAGGTGGTCGAATAATGAACGCTCATAAACATTCGCGCGGACGATTATAATCATTTTTCCATTTAATTGGAAATTTGTATTCGCAATTTAACCGTTACTTACAATATATACCAAAGTTAAGATTTTCCCAATTTAAACACATCTATTTTATGTTGACGAGACAAATACTACACTTTGATCTTAGGTTGAAGAAGCTAATTATTAAATTTGTAAAATGTTTTTTTAAAGCCATCTATTTGGTAGAAAACAGAATATTTTTAGACGATTGAAGCACACTCCTGTGACGTGTTCCCCCCCCTTACTAATGCAGGTGTTAAATTAGACCGTGAAGCCCACAGATCGTCTCAACGTAATCATTCTCTCGGAGTAGAAATAAATGCGCTTTTACTGTGTCGTGTGCATCGGATATGAAATAATCACTAAATAACTTACTGTATTATTTAAAATTATTTATTAATATTATAATAATTATAATAGTTTTATTAATATTATAATAAAATTATTTATTAATATTATAAAAAATATTTATTAATATTATAATAAAATTATTTATTAATATTATAAAAAATATTTATTAATATTATAATAAAATTATTTATTAATATTATAAAAATATTCATTAATGTTATAATAAAACTATTTGTTAATTATAAATAATTTTATTAATATAATAAAAATTGGTTAATTATTAAATAATTTCATCAATATTATAATAAAATTATTAATTCAGTATTACTATAACCAAATTATTAATTCAGTATTACCATAACCAAATTATTTATTGATTATGAAATAATTTTATTTAATTTTATAACAAAATTATTTGTTAATTAAATAATTTTATTAATATTATAATAAATATATTTATAATTATTAAAAAATGATTAGGATTATAATAAACTTATTTTTAATTATATAATTTAATTTTATATTATATTATAATAATATTATGTATTAATTATTAAATAATTTTATTAATATTAAAAGAAAATTATATATTAATTATTTAATAATTTTATTAATATTATAACAAAATTATTTATTAAATATTAAATAGTTTTATTAATATTATAACAAAATTATTTATTAAACATTAAATAATTTTATTAATATTATAACAAAGTTATTAACTAATGTTAAAATAACTAATTAATAATTATATTTTTACGTTAAATTATCGATTAGAGGTATATGGAAAAACCAGTTTATTTTATTAATATAATAAATTACTTATTTGTTGTTTTAAAACGGTTATTACTTTGAAGGCAGCTTTAAAATTCCTTTAGTATAATTCGTGCACTTTTCTCGAACTTGGATGGGTGTAGAGATGTCCGCGGTAGCGCGTAATCGATTGCCTCCTTTTTCCACAGAGGTAATTAAGTGCGCGGGTTAAGGTTTAAAACTCGGCCTGGGTTGGGTGAGCGCCCGCTTTTATTCGTTTTCTTTCTCGGCAAACGCGTTCGCATACATTAAATGGTAAATTTATTTATTTCTTCGGATATATTATTAGACGCCGTAAATTATTTTTGGCTTCGGTGGGTGTGTGGAAACACATTTGCTCCGCTCTGCCCGAGAACAGCGGTGGGCGCTCTCCGCTCGTATTAGAGCGTGTCGGAGCATTTCGATTGAGAATGAGCGGTAAATTTTAAATAGTTGAAAAGAGATGAGCGGAGTGGTCTCTATATTTAACTATTAATGAGCGAGTGGATTTAGATGCCTAATGACAGTGAATGGCGCGTTTCGCTCATTTTAGAGAGGTTAGGAGCGTTTCGAGTAAGACTGAGCAGTTACTTTGTCAAACTAATTGAGAGGATTCAGAACGGAACTCTCTATATTTAACTATTAATGAACGAATTGTATGAGCTGCTTAATGACCGTGACTGACGCGTTTCGCTCATTTTAGAGAGATTAGAAAAGAAGTGAGCTATCACAACTAGTTTCTTAGCCTTCAGTCAAATCTGGTGGCAGAAATTTGTACACACTCCCTTTAAGAATTTCGAAATTAAATGATATTGATTAAAAATCCACTTGATTTTTCTTACCTTGATAAAATTTCACAAAAAAATTACATTTATCATAAGATACGGAAGTTCACACTCCCTTTAACGCGAGCGTCTTGCGAGGTGAGAACGTATTTGGTGAAAATGGCCATCGGTGGCCGAGAGTCGTGAAAAGGGCGCGTTGTGCCTGCGCATACATCCGATCCGAGCGTAAAACAAGTCTCGTTGTCGGGCAAGCGTATCTCTTTTATGGGCGAATGTAAAACGGTGGACTTTTATACTCTCTAACACGTAGCGTAATTTACTCAATTCTGACTTAATGGGCCGTTAAATTTCATTTCACGCGAAAATATTTTTGCCCCGTGTAGAGAAGGGGATGACCTATGCTTTGTTAGAAATCAAATTTACATGAAATTAAAAGCTTAACCGTACAAGGGTCGATCTTCTAACCTTCGATTGCAAAAGTAAATAAGAAAGTCTTGGGACTGACAGAATTCGCGTACATTATGGTGGATATGTTTTTAAATGACCTGCGGAACACGTGAAGTGTCAATTTAGACATGGGTGCTTGAAAGGGAGGAAGCCTAGAGTGTTTTTCAATAGTGTGCTTTACTAGAAGCTTCTGGGTAATAATTTGAGTCCTTTTTGATAATGACAAGTACTTTATTTAATTTTAATTAAATTCTGATACAGTTTAGCAATATAAATAATGGTTAAATTATAAAGCTAATTACTTTTTGCCGTGGCAGAGTACACTTTTTAACATAACCCCTGTAAACAGGTAGGTCAATTTACTTTTGTCGACAGTAATAGCAAAAACGTTTTTCTAACAATTGATTAGTTTTTAATGATCCCAGCCTCCCAGGGCTAGGTTTGGTCCATAGGTCTAATACGGGTTTTATTATTCGCTTGGATCTATTAATTTAAAAATTGGGGTCCTTTGTTCCATACAGGCCGATCTCTACCATTAGGCTGGGTAGGGCTAAGCCCTAGGGCGCCGAGCTCCGGACGGTCGTCGTCTGAGCTGATGTGGTGCCTTGGGTATTAGCCTAGCGGATTATTGTTATTTTTATTATAATTTTTTATAATTTAATTGTAAAGTAATCAATAAAGACCTGTTTATATGAAAAATTTCCGTGTTTTAGAGGACTAGTTGGAAAACCCTTATTGTTAATATTTCCACCTATGGACATGAATTGTAACTAAAATATTAACACAAGTAAACAAACAATAATAATAATGATCAGGAATAAAAACACCTTTATCCCAAATAGTGATGTAAAATATTAACAAGAGTACATTATCTTGGCCTTTATTCCAAGCCGTCTGCAATTCTATTAAACGTTACCCCTTACAAAGCGCGCTTCTTATCCCGTATGAAAATAACTTTATACTCCGAATATATTTACACTGCATTCAATTCAGTTTCTCATAGGGCCGTTAACGCATGATCCTTAGTGACTTCATTTCGTCGGACTATATTTACACTGCATTCAATTCAGTTTCTCTTAGGGCCGTTAACGCGTGATCCGCCGTTAACGTACGATCCTGAGTGATTTCATTTCGTCGGACTATATCTACACTGCATTCAATTCAGTTTCTCTTAGGGCCTTAACGTACGATCCTGAGTGATTTCATCTCGTCAGACTATATCCACACTGCATATACTTCAGTTTCTCTTAGGGCGCCGTTATCTCAATATATATACACTTAAATTCAGTAGGTCTAAGGGCCATTAACGCACGATTCTGAATGTCATTATGTTGTCGGATTATATTTACACTGCATTCAATTAGGTTTCTCTAAGTTCCGTTAACACGCGTTCCATATCCCGAAATTAATTTTCAAGGATCCAAGAAAACAGTATTAAGGACTCTAAGAACCCCTCTGTAATTGCTGCGACAATGAAATATGATTTAAACGAAATGGTGTGTCTTCACCGAGCCCAAAAAGAAAACGCCATATGGTTTAATTTCCCGGCTAATATTTTTTCGTTAAATTACAGAATTGAGGAAGATTGAAAAAAAAATTAAAAAAGCGTATATATACCGAGAAGGGAAAAGTATTTTAAACTTTCAATTTAATCTCGGCATAAAAAAATAAACCGTTGATGGCGGCGAAACCTACTGATTACTCTTAGAAAGGAAACTATTATCCGGCCAAGATGGAGAGATAGAATTTTAACGAGGGCTCTTATGAGAAAGGTTTTGCGTCGTATTTTTAAATTCTTCGACCTTTTAAAAGATTTCTCGCGTGTAGAGGGGCATTTTATCGTATATCATTCCGTGGTAGAAAGAGAGAAGATTTTTTCGTCTTTTACGGGGCATGGAAGCTCCCCAGAGAAACCGCCTCGCAAAATTGAGGTAAATAAATTAAACCTAAGAGCCACGGTAGAGAATCGGGTGGTTCTCCGCAAACTGGAAATGTATATTTTATACGATTTTTAAGGAACCGAAAAACCTTTAACGTTTAAAGTTGGCTTCTTCTATATGTGGTTTTCTCGTAAGAAGGCCTAACCAACGATTACAACATAATTCACGTGCACCCCGGAGAATAAGGGAAAGAGGCAGGCTCCCTTTTCTCTCAAACAGCGCCATCTTCCGCTTATATCTCTCCCTACCGCTGTCCTCCCCCCTGTTCGTTGTATAAATAGTCTTTAGCGCGTAAGTCTATTACGGTTTCACCCTCCTACCGTTATTGGAGGGTATGTATTCTTCAAGGGTCCCGAACGCTGCTTTTTTTCTACCTTTTTTATTTCAGAATTTAAGGGCCAAATATCCCGCGAATTCTCAGTGGGGTCGTCATTCATACGCCCCCCCCCCCTTTTCTTTTCATGTTTTTGGGAGAACGTACAACCGTTGAGGAGGGAGGTGGCGGACGGACCCCCAAATTTATATATCTGATGGGGATATTTTTTAGGAAAGTTACCTCGTTTAAGATTGCTTTTGAAATTATGGTGACCCGAAAGTTTATTTTGTTAGAATTATCGCAGTTTTTCCAATATTGACCTTTACTCGAAGCTCTTTCAGTTTCATTTGTGACGTCACGATTCAAAACGTATTTGTATCCATCCGCCGGGGGAACTGATTCGTAATTTTAAACATATTATATGGCGAAACCAACTTTAGGCAGTTTATATATGACTTTTAGAGACAGTGTAACTTAGAACCACTCCTCCGCGTTGACTTTGGAAGTTCTTTCCCGACTGCTTAAAGGTGTTTTCTTTTGAGATCTTCGGGTTCAATTTCAATTTATTGCTAAAAATTTAAAATTTACAATGGTTTTAGAGAGTTAAGTCAACTGGCGATTTGTAAAACCTCTATCAAAATAAATAAATAGATCCAACAAATTTAATATTTAGTGTCTTAAATTTAGTTATAGTCAATATGACAAATGTTTCTACACTCCGTCTATATATACACTACACTGGAAATAACTTTAGCAATCTTAACTATACTCCGTAGAATTGTAAATTAAATATCGGGTTTAATTAAATCACTCTTAATCTTCGAGTATGAAGAGGATTTGAAGCAACACTAATCGTCTTCTTCTCAATAACACTAGACAAATATTGAAATTTTTAAATACAATTTATTTCAAGAACAAAATGCAGTGTATAATATTGTGCATTTTTTATTCCAAAACGAAACTAAAACTTTACCTTCACTTTTGGTCTGCTACGTCGTCTTACGAAGTAATGAGGCTAAATATAAGCAATTGGGGGATCTTAAAATTAATTTGCACGTGAAAATATGCCGCCGTGTAAGGGTACAAAAGCGGGTAAATGAGCCTGCTATACGTCACAATGTAAAAGTACTGTAACGCGCTAAAACGTTATATTGAAATCGGTCAATTTGAGCATTTTCGAAGTAATGAGGGCAAGATATATGCAATTTGAGCATTTTCGAAGTAACGAGGGCCAGATATATGCAATTTGAGCATTTTCGAAGTAATGAGGGCAAGATATATGCAATTTGAGCATTTTCGAAGTAATGAGGGCAAGATATATGCAATTTGAGCATTTTCGAAGTAATGAGGGCAAGATATATGCAATTTGAGCATTTTCGAAGTAATGAGGGCAAGATATATGCAATTTGAGCATTTTCGAAGTAACGAGGGCAAGATATAAGCAATTTGATAATTTATTTTATTAGTGGTTTTAACCGGTGTAAGCCACTAGTTTTACAATAAAGTGTGATCACAATTCCTATATTTCCTATTTTTTCCTATAATTTTACATCTTTCCTTTTTCTCCTTTAATTTCATTAAATTTCCTATAAACGTCTGAAGAAATTAAAATATTTGATATTTTACCCTTAGAAGTCTTCATATTGTCCTAGTTTTTAAAGATGGTTATTTCCAACACTGTTTGCCGATAGTTTTCGACTATTTCTATCGGTTAACCATTTTTTTTAATGTTATTTCCAATTTTGACAACCGTTTTCTCTTATTGTATATTTATTTTTCTCCTATTTCGTCTTTTTTCCCCCCAATTTTCTTTCTATATTTTCTTTTCCCCCCAAATTTCATCCTATATATTTTCCTATATTTCACTGATAAATTTCCTATAATTCCTTTAAAGGAATTCTGTGGTCACCCTGAATACTGCATTTTTTAATTTTTAAAAAAGTCTGTTTTTTCCCAACTTTGATTTCTCGCGCATCTCTCGCGCTACAGCGGCCATCTCATTCGCTGACGTTTCTTTGTTAACCTATGAGCAAAAGATGTGTATGACGTCAGCGCCCCTAGCGGATTATTATTTTTAGTATAGTTTTTACATTGAAGACAATATAACAACCGAGCGTGGCGCTGACCTCCTACACATTATAGTACAGTTTATAGGGGGAAAATCCTTGCGCGTGGAATTTCGACGAATGTGTTGGCCGTAGTAGCGCGAACAGCGCGTGATCAAAGTTGGCCGTGGTCTAGCAGATGAAAATCTAGCTTTTGAGTTTCTCCCGTTGGCCGATACGTGACTTTACGTAAATTGAAAAGCCTAATTGCCGCGACTCTTAATTAAGACGAAACTAAAATGTATATGCCAAATAATATGAGATGAAAGAAATCTTGTATCTTGTTTTCTTATTTTAAAAGTCATAATTTAGGGGTCGTTCTTTCTCCCTTTCGAGAGAGAGTTTGTGGAAGCCGGGGCCGCAGCTGTAACGTGAGTGCTTCCCTAAACATGATTAGCCTCGGTGCTCCGTAAAACTTCACACGGTGCGTGAAGATGCGAACAAAAGACCTCATTTTCGGAGAAGATAAAAACCTCGTCTTAATATATCGAAGCGGAATGAACCGTTTACTCCGTATAACGGATATACGATCGTCTTTTCAATAAAGCGGCCAGCCGTTTCGCGAGGGGTCGATCTCGAGGTCAACGCGGTATATTCTCCCTCCGAGGGTCCACCCCGAAAAACTATTTCCGAAGACGTCGCGGCCCGCCAAAGTTCAACGAGGAAGTTCAAAATGTTCCACGTCATAATTTAATGTGAGGGGCACGTTCGGAATGCGTAAGATTTCATTAACGGTTTCAGCTGCTGGCAGCAGAAATGATTTTGACCTCCGACGTTGACCTTCCCTTTTAGTGGAAAGCTATCAGCGAAAGCCCCCGAGAAGAAGTAAAACTACAAAAAAGTTCTCCGAAAAGTCCTTCTCGACGCTGCCATTACGCGCGCATTCTTTCCAAAAGTGGGCCGTTCCTTTTCGAACCCCGCTTTCGCAACGAACTTCCACCAGGGTGCGCGTTTTTCATTAGCGATCACGCGATAGTTTTTAATTTCGGAACCTAATGATGGTTTACTCGCTGATACGCCTTCGTTTCGTTTAAAAAGAGAAAACTTAATTGTTTAGAAGTACGGCTTTTTTAGGCATACTTTTCGAGCGCCATCTTGGTGCAGTACGAGGTAACGGAATTAATAAGCGTCAAAGTTTGCCGCTGACGAGTTGGACGGGGGAGGGGGTTAAAGTGTACTTCATTCGCCACGCCCCGATCTGTAACAAAAACTTAGTCACCGCCCGCGTACGTTCAACCTCTCGACCATCTGTAAGGGTACTCACGACAGGGAAATTTCGCCGTATTTATAGTTCGAAGGCACCCTCTGTAAACTTGTAATTTAGTACAGTGAAAATATATGAAGATCGATGTTTATGAATTTTAAATATGGTTTCGTTCACGTGTAACCGGAGTTTTAATCGTTAAATGTTCTAGCCAAAAATCAATTGGTTCTAGGTCTGTTTGCACTAACTTCCGACTAATATTTGGATAAATAACGACTTGTATGTGTCGATTACGCTCGATTGTCTTTGACCGAGCGGGCAAAGCTAACTAACCGGTTCCAAAAATTTTGGCACTAAACCTACCTGACAAGATAAATGGCGTAAATTTAAATTAAATGCTATTTTAAAAGTAGTTAAAGTAATCGACTCGGTTTGAGATTTTGGTGTAATCGACTCGGTTTGAGATTTGGGTGTAATCGACTTGGTTTGAGATTTGGGTGTAATCGACTCGGTTTGAGATTTTGGTGTAATCGACTCGGTTTGAGATTTTGGTGTAATCGACTCGGTTTGAGATTTGGGTGTAATCGACTCGGTTTGAGATTTTGGTGTAATCGACCCGGTTTGAGATTTTGGTGTAATCGACTCGGTTTGAGATTTTGGTGTAATCGACTCGGTTTGAGATTTGGGTGTAATCGACTTGGTTTGAGATTTTGTTGTAATCGACTCGGTTTGAGATTTTGGTGTAATCGACTCGGTTTTGAGATTTGGGGGTAATCGACTCGGTTTGAGATTTTGGTGTAAACAATATCAACAAATTTGTAATAATGCAACAGTTTGCACGGTTCGACGCCGTATTTGTTTTTGGCTGTTGGTCTCTCGAAAGATGAAACCTTGAGCGCTGTTGCCTAGGCAACGAGGTCTAGATACGAGAGAACCTAGTCCTAGTGGCCAGAATTGTCGAACTAAAATGTCTGAAATGAACTGAAGAAATTTCCAGTGCGCGGTCTTGATAATTTACAATATAATAAAACGATTTTTTGGGTTAAAAACTCCAAAAGCTTTGGGCAGTAGATTGTGGTTTTTATTCTGCGTCACCCCAATATTCAATAATCCACCCAAAAACGCCTAATATTCGGAAAGACTACCATCTTAAAATAGCGCCAGAGAGCTTCAAAGTGTGGATTTCTAGCCCCTGGAAGTAGGCTGCAAGAAGCGCAAAACCAAGCAGCAGGGAAATGCGAACATTAAGGTTTGGGTTCGTGTGATAGGTAAAAAAGGATTTGTAAACCATTCGAGGTAACCAGCGTAAAAAAGTAACTTAAATAGTATTTAAAGTCCCTGCTGCTTGGTTTTGCGCTTGTTGCAGCCTACTTCCAGGAGCTAGTAGGCCACACTTTGAAGCTCTCTGGCGCTCTTTTCACTTACAGGCATGCTTCTCAACTCACCCCTTACAACTCCTTAACATTTTTGCATAACCTTTGGAAACACCCTGTATATTTATTATTATAATTATTTTCAAAACGTGGAATAATGAAAAAAGAAAATACAAAAGAGGTTATAAATAAAGTGAATTCTGTGTAAACGGGTCAAACCCCCGATGAAGGCGTAATAACTCGGCCGAAACTAGTCGGGCTTAACTTTTAATAAAAACATTTTATCTGGTGCACTTTTAAATATCGTTATTTTCATTTTATTCAGTATTTTTGTACAAGTAGCTAATAAAAGATTTGATTTTAAACAATTTTTAATTTTTGTTTCCAGATTCTCAAAGAGAAGATGCTCATCGTGGTGGCGGTGGTGGCCTGAACGGCATCGGCGGAAGTGAAAGGAACACCGCTTCCGGTGGGTCCTCGTCCTCGTCGTCCTCGTCGGCGGCCGCCAAGAGACGGCGGACCAGGACCAACTTCAACGGCTGGCAGCTGGAGGAGCTGGAGAAGGCTTTCGAAGCCAGCCACTACCCGGATGTCTTCATGCGGGAAGCGCTGGCCATGAGGCTGGACCTGGTCGAGTCCCGGGTGCAGGTAAGACGCAATTCTCACTTACCGTTTTCACGCGTTCATTTCAAACACGAATGTCGAACCATCTGGGGCTAGGGTGGGCGTAAAGTCTATCAGGAGACAGACGTTTATCGTTAATTTGATTTACAAAACCTTTCCTGGATTACGCGTTATTCTTAGACCAATACATCTACAACTAGAAAATCATTTGATAATCATAAATAAAAGTAGGGTTGTAAGTCGGAAAATTTTCCTTTTTTTTTAGGGTAAAAAGAGTACACTTTTAGACGAAAATAAACCACTTAATGTTGAAAATATATTCGTATTGGGCAGAGGTTCCAAAAATGATCCAAATCCTCTCCATCTAATCATTCTCCCTAAATATAAATAAATACATTGTTCCGGTCAGTCAACCAAGAAAAAAACAACTTTTAAAGAAAATTTAAATAAACGTTGATGTTGAATAATTAAATAATTAAACAATTCGAAAATTAAAATAAATAACAGCGATAAATATAAATTCACACAACTAATAGTACGCATGATTATAGGGTACAAAAAATATTTAAATATTAAATAGATTCTAAGATCAATTCTAATTAGTGGAATAATGATACTATTATTGTTGTTGTTGTTGAATTGGTAGAAATTTGAGTTTTAGAGTATAAAAAAAAAGAACAAGATGTAAAAAAACACATTTAAATCTTGACAATTTTTGGAACATCTTGCTATCGTATTTTATTTCGGATGCAACAATTAAATAATAAAACAATCATTACAGCGACTATTAAATAAAGGATGTACCGTTTTTTTTCTGGCTATTATATCGACAAATCGAACGTTTTTTTCTACATTTATACCTATTAAATTTCATTTTTCCCAAAGTAATTACGGACTATTGAAATGAAATAAAAACCATTATACAAATTGAAATCGCAGACGCCGTTGCTAAAAGAGCCATTGGTGCGTGAAAATGAAATAAAATTAGAAAAATTCTGCACTCCCTTCTGATATAATTACTAATAAATTAATAATAAATAAAAATTTCATATCCCCCCCCCTAGTTATATAAAAAAATCAGGCGTAGAAAAACTTATTAAAATTTTATAAATTCATAAAATAATTAGACGTATATATTTCGTTCTCTTTTATGGGTTTCTTTTGCTTCTAAGTTGGAAATTGTTAGTCCGGTTTTGGTGCAGTCGGACTCGCGACATTCCTTCTTAATCACGTTTCAATTAGGCGCGAATAATTTATACGAAAATCGAAATGGCCATTTCTATTTCTGGCGGTCATATGTTTTTTACTTTCCGTAATCGAAAGTGATAGTCTCAGGATATTTAGCTGGCTGGTCTGATCACATCTTTGAAGTTTTTGGAGATTATATAGTTTATCTAAATAATAATAATTAAAACCGAAATTTCATCGATTTTTATCGAAATGTATTTTAAATAGGCCTATTTCATTCTTAAAATATGCACGCCGAATGTGAGTAGCGAAAAAGCGTAAATTAAATAATAAAATACGCGTGAAGCTAGGGCGTGTATTTTAAAACTCCCAAATATCAAAGTGATTCTTGGGTATTAAAAGTAATTGGTCCTCATTTCAAATTTCCAATTAATGAACCTACCCCATAAGTTCATTTAATAAACTGGTCAAATCAATTAATGGTTTTGGACCAGTGTAAGAGACTCATTTCCCTGTTCGTTAGCGTTTTACGTGAAGGGTTAGTAACAGCGTATTAAAGGGAGTACGGACTAAATTGAAAAATTGTCTGCTAACACGCGCTACGACTTGTTTGTTACGTAACTAGCGCTAATCATCCCTAGCGTGTGTTTAACCTGGTGGAAAAAATGTGAAATTCGTTGATCCACCATCAACATGGAAGTTTAAAGGGAATATAACCTAATCAGGGAAAGTCCAGCTTCTGTCATTACTTCCTGGTGGCGCGACGGGCGTAGTAGAAAATATACCGACCAGCAGGATGATAAACCAAAAGCCCGACCTTCCTGCTGGGGTTTTTACTCCCTTTAAGAAAGAAAACTAATTGATTTCAAAAGTATAACTTGTCTTGACCAATCTTGTTTTCCCATGACGGTTTGACGGGGTAAATGAATACTTAACAAGCCAATAAAAAAGTGATCCTGCTAAATTAGTCGACGATATTAAAAAATGCAGCGAGAGAAGGATTATGAACCTCCGGCTTCGAAATGGTACGTGAGTCGTGGACCCACGTTTTCGCTAACTCGAACGGAGCGCTGTCTGTGGTGAGAACGCGCGCGAGGGGGAAAAAGCGCCATCTAGCTGATGGAATAACGACGTCATTTTCTCGCGCCAATTAGATTTCAATGGAAAGACGCGAAATGGCCCGGAGCGATGCGCGTACACACGGCTCTCGAAAAGCAAACAAGACAAATTTTAAAGACATGATTAAATCATCTTATCCACCCTTTTTATCGCCAGCGAAAATCGGATCATTTTTCTGACTCGGAGGTATATTGAACTCGTTATCATTTAGTTTTTCAAATTATTTATGCCAGAATGTACTTATCTATTTATGATCGTAAAATATTTTTATTAATTTGTTGTTGGAATTATTTAGCTTACTTTTCGGTTTTAAAAGGCGCTTCAATAAAACATCTTCAAGGAAATCGCCAAGAAGTAATGTTTCCGAGAGCCAGGACCTGCAAGTTACTGTTTATTAATAATGGAAACTTTTCACCTGTACGGTATGCAAATAGTGTTCCCTTTTAACCAGGTAGCTTTTTATTTTATTTAGGCTTAGCAAAAACACGACGTTCTGTTTACAGGTAAAAAGTAACTTGCGGGTCCTGGCTCTTGGAAATTTTATTTCTTGGCAATTTCCTATTTATTGAAGAAGTTCTATTGCGTTTAAAGTATCAACGATTTTTACAAAACAGAATGAACTTTAGGAACACGAACGAAACTGATTTTCGATTGCCACAGCTGTAACAATTCCATCATAATTAAGTTAATGTTACGAGATTTTTTAATTTTAGCTCGTAGCGAGAATAATTTCAATTATAATTAGAGTTAACGTATTTTACAACGACCGTTCCAATTAAGATCTCAAAGAAAGTATTATAAAAATATAAAATTAAAGACACCTGTGTATATTTTAATAAGAATAGAAATAGATACTTTATTTACACAGTAAAAGTTTAAAAGTACAACATTTGCCGCGTACTAAATGTTGTACTTTTAAACTTTTACTGTGTAAATAAAGTAGCTATTTTTATTCTTATTAAAGAAAGTATTATTGTAAATTTTTATTTTTATTTTATCTCTATTAATATACGTAATTTGAGCTAAATTTTACGTGCCCATAAATATATTTACAAAATAATCATTTAACCATGCAAATATTAGAAATTTAAATAAGCCAATTTGTTTAATTATCTAAAATTGACCGTAAAACCTGATAAAACCAATTTGGGAATTTGATTGCATATAAATCGCAATTTATACGGCCTCAAGCGCGAAAAATCAATTAAACCCAATCAATACATTTTCGATTCTTGGTTTGTTTGCTGCGCTTTGGTAACTCTGACGTCGACATTTTGATTTTATCAGCGTTTAATCGGGCAACTATTGTTACTAAAATGTACTAATTTCGAAATCGGTTACTAAAAGTTACCAATTTTGAAATCGGTTACTAAAAGTTACTATTTTGGAAATCGGTTACTAAAATTTACTAATTTTGAAATCGGTTACTAAAAGTTACTATTTTGGAAATCAGTTACTAAAAGTTACTAATTTTGAAATAGGTTACTAAAAGTTACTAATTTCGAAATCGGTTACTAAAAGTTACTATTCTGGAAATCAGTAACTAAAAGTTACTATTTTAGAAATCGGTTACTAAATGTTATATTGGAAATGGGTTACTAAAAGTTCCTATTTTTGAAAGCGGATACTAAAAGTTACTATTTTTGAAATCGGATACTAAAAGTTATTATTTTAGAAATCGGTTACTAAAGGTTATTATTTTCTAATTTGGTTACTAAATGTTACTACTTTCTAATTTCGTTAATAAAAGTTACCGTTTTGTAAGTTAATTGTTTATATCTACAAAAAAACATTTTGTTATAGTTTACAAACGAAATTTTACAGGAAAAAGATACTATTCTGACATAAAAAGTTAATAAGAAAAATAGTAATTTAATTACTAACATGTCATATAGAAAAGTACAATTACTAAGAAAGTAAAATTATAAATTTTAATTTTTACTTGAATAAAAGGTAAATTTTAAGTAACGGTTCGGTAAAATTTTTGGGTACTATTTTCAAAGTGGTTAGTTACTATTTTACTAAAATTCAGGCCAACTTTGAGCTATCAGCACTGCGGCTGTCCCATGGCAAAACCTTTTAACCAACACGAACGTAATTTCGAGATATTTGACTTTTTCAAAACCTAAGTTATAAGATTTTAACGTGGTTTTTAATGCGAAAATTAGAAAATCCAAAACCGTAAATAGTAAAATATTTATGACTTTTACCTAAAACTTTTACGGAACTTTTGTACATGCCTTAGTAATACTGATGCGTAAAAATCTAATTTTTAAAAAATTTGTTGGTTACAAGGTTTTGCCATGACAGTCTGTCATAGGCATTTCTATCGCTTTAGTCCCATTCGACCGAAATCCCATTCGACCGAAGGCGGTTTTTGAGTTGTCCCATTCGACCGAATTCCGCCGAAACGTGCGGTTTTTATGTGTCCCATTCGACCGAAATCCCATTCGCCCGAAGGCGGTTTTTGAGTTGTCCCATTCGACCGAATTCCGCCGAAACGTGCGGTTTTTATGTGTCCCATTCGACCGAACGCTGCTATATAAATTGGCTTTTGCTATGTTTTCAATTTAGTTACTGAAGTCGTTTGCAATGGAGCGAAAAATAAAATGGAATGAGCATGAATTATATTTTTATCTTCACCTAGTCAAGAAAAGTAACTGAACCAAAACTGAAATAGTAAACTTAACCAACTCTAACCTAACCTAACCTAACCTAACCTAAACATGGAGCTTCGATAGTACATACCTTATAAATAAAATACCAAATCACCCCGCCAATTGGGCTACATTTTAAAATTCTTTCGGTCGAATGGGAATAATCGTTTCTATCGACGCTTTTGATAAAGTTCGAGCAATGAAATCCTGAATTCGTGAGCGAATCGAATCATCCCAGGAATGTTTCGTTGCTGTTTCATTTGGTCCGATTTTTCTCACGACGGCCGACCGGGGGATCCGATCTGTTAATTTGACAGAAATGATAATATCTCGACCGATACCCAATTAAAAGCGCATTTTTTGGGCAGCGTATAAATATCTCGTTACGTAAACTATTGTCCCCTCGAAAAAATTTAAAATTTTAATTAGGAAAACCGTAAAAACTAATTAGTAATTCGTAATTAAAAAGGTTTTTTGTTCCGTTTCATACGTCACGTGGAAAATGGACATTAAGGCGATACCCATTGTCTTTTCCGCGTGGATTTCAGCTCATTTGAATTTGGACGAGAATTGCTTCTAACCTTTTTATAGCTCGGTAATAAACGTCTTTTCCCATCAAACCGTGTTACGGCCTAACGAGACGAGGAAGTTACATATTAATGGATTATTTAAGTTAATTATATTATCGATGGCTAATGCGGTTTAATTAAACACTAATTGGCTATTTTGCTTCCTAAATACGGGGGAGAAATAGACATTTTGCAATAACGATTCGATTTAATTTGAAAAATACAATTTACTAAAGAAAGTTATGAAATATTCATAGCTTATTTTTTCAACGCTATATTAATAAACCAACTTTATTAAGATTGTAATCAATAAAAATTACTATCAAAATTCAAATGGGCATTGATAATAATAGTTAAATGTAAATTCTAAATAATTCTTACCACGATATACCTGTAAAATAAATATAATAAATAAAGTAAATTATATTATATTATTTTATTTATTTACTTTGTAGATTTTAAAATATTTAACATATAATTTATATGCAAACGCCGTTTAACGCTCTGTTAAATAGATTAGATTTTTTTCAAAATCTAGTTGAGATGATTTTTAGCGTTATAATAATAAAAAGGTTAAAAACCCAATAACAAAAATAATTTAGACTATTCTACTTCGTATTTGTGTTGTTTTGATTAATAAACTGATAATTCTGCAGTTTTGTTTATAAATAAATATAATTATTATTATTATTACGAATAATAATTTATTTTTTTATAATTAAAAAAATCAGTTTATTTAATTCGTAAAATTTCAGAGCTTCCGCGTAAAATAAATCTTGAAAACCTCTGGCTTAAAGTATGAGATAATTCAGTTCAAAATACTAAAACTACAATTTAAGCTTATTCTTTATTAATTTTTTTCCACGATAACAATTTAAAAAATATCATTAAATAATGTCCAATTTGAAACGTTTTCTCGGACACTAATTGGATGTGGTTACGGCGGCTATACGTCCATCTGCTTAATGCGATAATTACTTTTGGTAATTAAGTTGAACCCGACAAACCGCCAAGTTCCCATACTTAAGTAACTTCAACAAATTTAATTCGTCATAAAATATCTCCGGTAAAGTCAACCAATATTTGGTAATATTTGTTCCCCAACATACGGGACTGGTTTGCCAAAGCACGGTGCTGTTTTTTTTTAATAATTACTGAAACAATTAAAGTTTGAATAAATTTAACTAGGAGGGTAAGAAATCGCCTTAAGTAAGTTCGGTTTAAAAACGCATTTAACGGAGCCTATATAATAAATTAATCCACAGCCTTATTATAAAATAATAAATTACATTTTTTCTTTTACCCGGAGATATAAAACTAGGCGTTCACCTTTATTCGGTAATTTAGCACGGTTATCTTTATAAACTTGATACGTCATGTAACGGTTTTTTTTCGTTAAAGATACCGTATAGGCGCAAACCGCGTTGCTTTCTCTTATCAAAAAATATACCAATCGAAAATAAAAAATAAACTTAAAATAAATGACAAAGAAAATTCTGATTTCAAATAAACCCAGTAAGTAAATACGACGAACTGGAAAAACGAGTTTGAGCGATATCAAATATATCAAAACTTGCCTCCCCTCCGTTCCCCCTCCCCTGGTGGCCTTTGTAAGATAGGGATAGTATAAAAAATAATATTTTTTTTATGATTGGCTGGAAGCAGCCCGCATATCTGTAGGCTGTTAAAAGGGGGGATTTGAAAAATACATTTAAATATGATTTTTTTTTGTATCTCGGTATGGAATGGATGTGCTTGGCATGAAATGAAGGAAATAGTATTTCTCTCGGATTTCGTAATATTATGGTAATTACCACGGCGTTAGTACTCGTTCCACTTACGAAACAGCGCTTATTAAATATATAATATATACCTCGGTAATTAGATATATAATTTTAAGTGTAGGGTTTTCTACCAGTTTATTTATATAGAGGAGAGAGTCGATTGTCAAATGTACTAATTAAAATAGCATTAACTATATAAAAGTCGAGAGCTCGTTAAGACGCGCTTTCCTCCGTCCCGTAAACGACCCTGATTGACCCTTTAGAAGCGCCCTAATCAATCCTATAGTAGCGTCAAACCAAGCATCAAGAAGGTGTTTATTTTTTTCTACTTCTACGACTACTTTTAAACGACATAATTTGGTTCTTCGTGCCCTATTATAACTCGGGAAACACGACTCTGTCGCCATCTTTGTTCATTTATTTAATTTAACGTTTTTACCCTTATACTTATCCAATATATAATTGTCGAAGTCAGATTAAGATCAGTTTATTATATGGACAAAACGATATATATTTAATTATTTTTTCATTCCAGAGTCTCGTATTTCGTCGCTTTTTTGATAGTTTAATGACTATTTCGTTCGTGATAAAATTATATAGCCTAAAATATAAGTCCTTATTATCACGACGAAAGAGGTGACGCTACCATTTTCGGCCTATGTATTTACCCGGCCACGAAAACAATTACTCGGCAAGATTTCGGTTTTTGGTTTAATAATAGGGACCGCGTTTTCGCGCTTTCCAAATTGAACGTTGCCGGCGTTTTCCAAAACGTCATTTGCTAATAATAATAATAATAATAATACTCTAAGACTGTCTAGAAAAAACCAATTTTCTTTTTACGGTCAATTATCTTAATTGAATTAGCGAAGCCGTTAATATTTTCAGTTTCACACTCTCGCCTCTTTTAGCCAGTTTCTATTGTGTTTTTAATTTCGAAGATGATTACACTCGCAAACGTGTATTTATAAACGGTGCCAAACAAGTTTTAATTACATTAACGTGGCCTTTTTTGAATGTGAGAACATTTTTAATTTATTTACAATAATTGGAGCACTTATAATAATGATGACAACAAAATCAAAAAACATATATTTCTTTCTAGTCTAAATTATTGTTGAAAATAATTTTGAAAACACGCCCATTTAATTGAGGTAAACAACGCACCAAGTTCAGCGCTCTGTTGCTTTATTTGCCATTTCATACGGTAGAATTAAAAATAGAATTAAATTAAATTTATTTATAAAAAATATTGTAAGCAACCTTTACACTATTCCTTTTAATTTAAAAAAAGTTTGAGTTTTTCATTTTTAAATTAGTTTTCCTAATTATGTTTATCCTGGCATATATTTTTAATACCGCTATTAAATATAAATTATATTATATTAAAGTAATTTTAAGAATATAAGCCTATTAATTTGCAAAATAAAAGCAATTTGTAATAACAAACGTTTAATTAAGAAAAATGATTTAATAGTGATCGATAATGTAAGGAATAAAATTTATTTTACTATATGAAAACATTTCCAATAAATATTAATAATTTATGTTAGTAACATTTATTTCGTATTAAAATATTATTTCCATAACATTTAGTTCATATTAACATTTCATTTCAATAACATTTATTTCGTTTTAATATTAAAATTTAAGTTCAGTAACATTTATTTCGTATAATTATTAAAAATTCATTTCAATACCATTTATTTCTTATTCATATTCAAATTTCATTTCAATAACATTTCTTTCAAATAAAATATTCAAATTTAATCACAGTAAAATTTATTTCATGTAGATATTCAAATTCCATTTCAATAACATTTATTTCTTATTCATATTCAAATTTCAATTCAATAACCTTTATTTCAAATAAAATATTCAAATTTCATTTCAATAACATTTATTTAATTTTATCAAAATAGCTTTTTGGCGAAAATAAAACAAATAAAATAGTTTAATATCTATTTATATAGGAAAATTAATTTAATATAATGTACTAAAATTTAAACTGATATTTCTTATAATCGTGCCTTGTCATTTTCAAAAATAGTGTCAATAGAATCTTCGATTTCCTCGTTCGTAACTTTTAATTTAGCTAAAGGACAATGAAGATTAAAAATTGCAAAAACCACTTCTTATGCAATAAAAAGTTTATTTAATAGCTAAAGGTCCTTTTGAACTGTCTTTCAAATTATCTGTTAATTAGAAGTGAATAAAAAAATGTTTTCAATATTCGAAAAATTCCAATTGAATTGGTCTTGAAACGAGTGACATATTTCGGAGACATGGGTGTGCCGTCATCCAACTGAGTCGAAAAACTTTTGACTATAATTATACTCTCACGAGAGAGAGAGAGAGAGAGAGAGAGAGAGAGAGAGAGAGAGAGAGAGAGAGAGAGAGAGAGAGAGAGAGAGAGAGAGAGAAAGAAGGATTTCAATTGCAATCCCCTTTTCGGCTTTAAATATCAGGATTGAATGTGGCGCACGCTTTAGATTAATTTATTTCACGGCTGTCAGTGTAACTGGCAGTGCCCCCTTTCCGTGGCGTGTCATTCTTTAGCGCGATAATTATTATCAAGAAATCCGCGTGCCTAGTTGAGCTGAAAAAGAGAGCCACTCATTTGTGTGAAGGAATATTAATCTCACGAAACCCGATACATCATGCAGAAATGGCACCGACAGCGAATTCATTTTAGATTCCTTTTTTTGTGACCAGTTAATTGTTGTACAGGGGGTTTCGGTGGCTCCTTTTCTACAAAATTATTCCGCTACGCGTCAAACCCAAATGAAGTTAAAAATTTAACATATTCTAAAAGGTAAATTATTAAAGAATTGTTTGAAATCGGGATCGAACCAATTAGACAGGGTATTTCAAATGGTTATGCAAAAATTTGAAGGAGTTGTAGGGGGTGAGTTGAGAAGTATGCCTGTTTTTCCCCATTTTCCTACGATGAGTTAAAAGAGCGCCAGAGAACTTCAAAGTGTGGCCTACTAGCCCCTGGAAGTAGGCTGCAACCAGCGCAAAACCAAGTAGCAGGGACTTAAAATACTGTTTAAGTTTACTTTTTTACGCTGGGCACCTCGATTTGTTTACAAAGTCCTTTTTTACCTATCACACGAACCCAAACCTTGATGTTCGCATTTCCCCGCTGCTTGGTTTTGCGCTTGTTGCAGCCTACTTCCTGGGGCTAGTAGGCCACACTTTGAAGCTCTCTGGCGCTCTTTTAACTCATCTTTTAACTCACCCCCGACAACTCCTTAAAATTTTGCATAACCTTTTGAAACACCCTGTATTTTATATGATAATTTTATTAAGAGCAATTTAGATAATGCCCACACAGATTGATTTAAAAATAAGTCAGTTTTGATTTAGCAACAATAGGGTTTTGGCAGCAGGACGTTGATAATTCGTCACCCGGGCTTTTTCCATTTGGAAAATAAGTATACCAGAATGGCGGCCATAGCCAAAGCTACGGCTTGACGTCATGCTGCCAAGTTCCTATTATGGGTAATTTGGTTTTTCAGAAAATATTAATATATGTCCAATATGTATACACTTCGTTTTCATAGTAAGTTATTTTTTTTAATTTAAAAATTTGTTATTTTAAAATTCTTCGTTTCCTCGCTTTTAAAACCAATGCCTTGATCAATGAAATGGCATCTTGATAATCTTGACCTCAGACCACTTATACGCTGCCATTGAGAAATTCACCTTGTAGAATCTCCAGCGACATCTGTTATCAGTTTTGAAGATGCTTCGTAAATTAGTATTTACTTAAAATATTAAATATAATACGAATTATTACAAATAATAGCTTTGGCGGTTTTTATTAAATTATTATTTTGTTAAGCTATTAAAAATATTTTAAGAATTATTAGGAATAATTAAATTGAAAGGCACCTCCAAAGTTTATGTTGTCGGGGGGCAAAAGATGGCGCCACCGAAATTTATCATTCGTCGTTATGTGACGAGTCCCGTTCGATATAGGTGGTCTGAGTTTTGACAAACTATTTATCTAAAACGAATGCTTTTAAAAACGCGAAACGGGAGGCGTGTGATCTGACTCGATCACGCCACTAACGGCGAAAGTGAAAGTTTATTCGTAAGGCTGGTTATCATTACGGCAAAAACGCCCCGACGGTGAATGTCGACGCGAAAAATTCCCGTTAGGCCTAATGAAATATTTTTGCGTCGACTCTCACCGTTGTGGCGTTTTTGTCCTAGTGAAAACCAGAGCTTTAGTCTTTCAGTGGCCAACACCCTGTGTACCTTTGAACCCGGGGCGGAGCTGGCTCCAAACTGAATATTAGCCGAGAGAGAGTTATATAGAATAAATTCGATCTGAATCTATTATAACCGATATTATAACTTCACCTGGAGCCAAAATAGCGGAGCCGTCGGACTGGCTCGTTACGATTCAATTGAGATTCAAAGTTTGCTTTTTTATTTATTGATATTTTATTTAATTGGTGAAAATTTAGGCGGCTGCTTTCTCTAAATATAATCTAACCTTTACTCATTCAGGTTTGCCGCACGTCAGGGAAAAGTCAAGGAATTTTAAAATGGGTCTCAAAAGTCAGGGAATTTTAAGAATTTGTAAAAAGTTAGGGAAAGGTCAGGGAATTTTAAGAATTTGTAAAAAGTTAGGGAAAGGTCAGGGAATTTTAAGAATTTGTAAAAAGTTAGGGAAAGGTCAGGGAATTTTAAGAATTTGTAAAAAGTTAGGGAAAGGTCAAGGAATTTTAAGAATTTGTAAAAAGTTAGGGAAAGGTCAGGGAATTTTAAGAATTTGTAAAAAGTTAGGGAAAGGTCAGGGAATTTTAAGAATTTGTAAAAAGTTAGGGAAAGGTCAAGGAATTTTAAGAATTTGTAAAAAGTTAGGGAAAGGTCAGGGAATTTTAAGAATTTGTAAAAAGTTAGGGAAAGGTCAGGGAATTTTAAGAATTTGTAAAAAGTTAGGGAAAAGTCAGGGAATTTTAAGAATTTGTAAAAAGTTAGGGAAAGGTCAGGGAATTTTAAGATTTTGTAAAAAGTCAGAGAGAGTTCCGGGAATTTTAAGAATTTGTAAAAAGTTAGGGAAAGGTCAGGGAATTTTAAGAATTTGTAAAAAGTTAGGGAAAGGTCAGGGAATTTTAAGAATTTTTAAAAAGTTAGGGAAAGGTCAGGGAATTTTAAGAATTTGTAAAAAGTTAGGGAAAGGTCAGGGAATTTTAAGAACTTGTAAAAAGTCAGGGAAAGGTCAGGGAATTTTAAGAATTTGTAAAAAGTCAGAGAGAGTTCCGGGAATTTTAAGAATTTGTAAAAAGTTAGGGAAAGGTCAGGGAATTTTAAGAATTTGTAAAAAGTTAGGGAAAGGTCAGGGAATTTTAAGAATTTGTAAAAAGTTAGGGAAAGGTCAGGGAATTTTAAGAATTTGTAAAAAGTTAGGGAAAGGTCAGGGAATTTTAAGAATTTGTAAAAAGTCCGGGAGAGGTCATAGTATTTTAAGAAATTGTAAAAAGTAAGGGAATTAAATTTTATCTGGACACTTTTTGAAGGTAATTTTACTCTAGAACAAATTCTATAATTATAATTTATTTCCTTGAAAGTTTGGCTAATTTTTTCAACATTGCAATAACCTCTCTACTGAAATATAATTTTATTTAAATTTATTAACTTTTGATAAAAGTAAAGTATAAAATAAAAAATTGGCCTAAAAAGGCGGGAACACTCTTAAAATGTTCAGGGAATTTGAATCTGAAAATTTGGTGGCAACCTTGTCATTAGTGAGATTAAGCAGAATGCTCTAGAAGTTTGAACCACAAAGTCGGGGGTACTTTGTGCCAGTGGTGGCGCTAGGACTTTTACGTTAGGTAGGCCGAGTAAACAATAGGACCTTTATTTTTTTTATTTATTCTTGATGGTTTTAGTATTTTTATGACTAATGATTCCGTTTTGGAATTTTTTTTTTGTTTTAAATTGATAACCAACAGAAATACAGGAACGAAATAAAAAATAATACATTTTCTTAAATAAATAAGCGAAGAAAAATATGAAACCTTTTCACAAAGCACTTTTTTGGATAGCGTTTAGCATTGGAAAAACTAATTGGAATTTCAAATTTCATAAGCAATTCTACCGTAATATCTATCATTTGTATATTTTCCTTAAAGCCATAAATATCACCGGCAAGTTTCATTCGTACCTGGCAAAAACTGAAGCTTCAATTTCACCTCTAATATTTTATTATTACTTTTATAATAATATAATATTATTACTTCTTCATGAGGAATAGTAATATAACAATATTAATGCTTTTGTTGCCTCAACATTTCCAAACAAACGTATTTGATAGAAGGTCTCACGGACTGATGAGTCAACTTCGTCCCCCAATTGCTCCCCCTCATCGCCAGCAAAATATTAAAATTTTATAAACCTTCAATTGAGGCAATTTATGAATCCCAAGATATAAAACAGTTTCGCCTTACAAAACACACATTTTTCTTGAATCGGCGAGGGGAAATTTAATACTTGACCACGCGTTTAGGGTGTAAAGAGGCAATTTTCGGGGTAAGGAGGGTGACCACGAGGGGAGCTGATGACGCGCCCAGAACCATTACGGAACCGTTCGGTATTTTAATCACGCTCTCGATTTGAATCTATCTTTTTATTAGTTTCACCTTTTATAATATTTTGTCAACGAAAAGGGGAAACACAAAGTAGTACTCCCAATAATAGATAAAAACTACGAAAATTATTTGAAAAACACTTAACTTCATAAACGAATGAAAGATAAAAAACATTAAATACAATGGTTTGCAATATGAACTGATTAAAGTTTATTTACTGATCATTTTTTGTAGGAAAAAGCGTGAACGGCATTATTGATGACTTGAACTGAATATAAACTGGGCAGTTTTTGCCATTGTTGATGACTTTAATCAAAATTCAATACATTTAATAACGCCGTTTTTGCCTCACCAAAATTTAATACATTTAATAATAGTGCTTTAAGGGTTTGTATGGATTTTTGAGACGCGTAATTTATTAAGCAAACCTTTTAAAAAAATCTAAAACACACAGCGGCTTTCGATACAAACGTATTTAAAAGGAGGTTTTGTTTGAGATGGGGGTGTCGCGGTTGTGTTACTGGAAGCGTGATCAGAATTTCTGATTATTTTGCCCCGACTATAACTTGACTTGAATATTAACAATTATTTAGTTTAAGAAATAAATTCGATAAATATTCGCGTGGGTGTAATAGAAAAATGTAATTGTAAATAAATTTTTACCGCGAGGACATTTGTGTAGTTTAATTCTAGACTATTTTATTTAGAAATAGATTTTGAACCGTGGTAAATATTATATTTAGTATCCTGCTAAATAAGAGATTTAATACCCTGGTAAATAAATGATTTAGTACCCTGGTAAATAAGATATTTAGTATCCTGGTAAATGAGAGATTCAGTATCCTGGTAAATAAGCGATTCAATACCCCGTAAATAAGATATTAAGTACCCTGCTAAATAAGAGAAATAGTACCCTGGTAAATAAGAGATTTAGTACCATGGTAAATAAGAGATTTAGTAAACTGGTAAATAAGAGATTAAGTACCCTGGTAAATAAGATATTTAGTACCCTGGTAAATAAGAGATTAAGTACACTGGTAAATAAGAGATCTAGTACCCTGGTAAATAAGAGATTTAGTACCCTGCTAAATAAGAGATTTAGTACCCTGCTAAATAAGAGATTTGGTACCCTGCTAAATAAAAGATTTTGTACCACGGTCAAAAGAAAATTTATTACATTGGTCAAAAGAAAATTTAATACCCTGGTAAATAACAGATTTAGTATCGTGGTAAATTAGATATTTAATACCGTGTTTACCAACCGCTTTAGTACCCTTGTAAATAAAAGATTAAGTAACGTGATAAATATTAGATTTAGTACCGTAATAAATAGGAGATTTAGTACCACGGTGAATATGATATTCAGTACAGAGGAAAACAACTGGTTTAGTTTCGTTGTAAATAACAAATTTAGTACCTTTGTAAATATATATATTTTGAACAAATATTATTTTGACGTTTGCTGTCAAACTTCATACACATTGAAAATAATATAGTTTTTAATGATTAACTTCATTAAACAACAAATAAGAATATTTTGCCTATGACACTGTACATTTTAATTTATTTCGATAAAAATCGTCAGTAATAAAGGTAATTTAACGAGATGGCTTCGTGTAAATCCAAAATCCATACATTGATAGGCCTCTTGGCAGGGTTGCCTGATTCAAATCCAATTTATTTAAATCGATTTTTTTAAAAAAAATCTTTGGTTTCAATCCCACGATAGGAATAAAAATTGGTTGTTTAGAAATTAAAATACACAGAAAATCTGAGCAAACTAAAATATTAAACAGTAATTAAATTTAATTACGATGTCTTTTAACTCAAGATTAGTTGCTTATAAAAGTAAAATATCCGTTAGTTATACATTGAAAGAGCCATAAATTGTATAAAAATAAATACATTCAATAAAATAAAAAAAATCCGATTTGAATAAAAAAAAAGATTGATTTGATTTTTTTAAGCCTGTAGTCTTATCTTGTAACTTCGCCTTGATTTTTTGCCAAAACTGGCCCTGTGGGCCCTCGTAAATATAGGCAATATTAGTTTGAATAATAGCCTTGTACTTCCGCGTTTGGCCCTTGGTCTAATGGCCACCAATATATTTGGATCACAGTCCGTTACTGTTAATTATTTCCCTTTTACAACGTCCTTCGTATAAAAATTTGAAACCATCGGAAAGTTTTATACATTTCAACAATTACTCTCACCAAGATCAAACAAATGAGCCTAGCTGATTATACCAGCAGACGGACAATTCCCGGAACCGATTTCGAGCGTCGAATCAAGTTGTTCCGTAGTTCGTGCATAAATAAGGCGCGAAACGACAATTGTCTTGTTGCGTTTGTCACTACGCGCCACGCGGGAAAATCCATTAAAGCAAAAGCGACACACTTAAGATACATATTCATAAGAGATCATTCTACCGCCAGCGCCGCGCCGCGTTGGCTGCCTTTAATGTCCTCAACGCCACCTTTAATGTCCTCGTTTCGTTCCCGCTTTCTTCGTGCCACGCTCACCACCCTGGCGAGGTGGCGCTGGATGCGGTTGTATTCGCTCTTAAAATAAATCGAATCACATAAAGTCTCGTTAAGTCGCGCGCTGTTTAAGGATTAAGGAAAATCCTATAAACGTTTCACGTTTATGCCCCTTATTTAAATTTGTGTTCACTTCCATTTTTCTTACTTTATTGTCTAGGTACCCGTTATAGTTTCACCTTCTCGGAAACTCAAATTTTAGATTTATATTATCCACTTCATTAAAAGGTTTCAACTAAATCAAATAGGTAGCCGTTATATTTTCAACCTCACCACCTCAAATAATAAATTTATATTATCCACTTCATTAAAAGCGTTTGAACTAAATCAAAATTATTCTACCTTACCACACGATTAAGTGGATCGTTAAGTCGGTCATTTCTGTAAGACTTATTTTAAACGTATACTTATTTCTGTAAGGTAAGAAATATTTTTAACAACTTTATGCACACAAATTGTTAGCCTAGCGTTCTAGTGCCAACTAGATTGAAGAAACGGGTTGATTTAATCATCGAATTCCAGGGTTTTTAAAAAAAAATCGTTTACTTAAATTGAGAAGTAAAAATGGCAAAATATATGAAATAGGAATTAAATTTAATGAAGACTCCGTTTCATTTAAAATTAATTAATTAACCGGTAGAAGCCAAGTATCCATCAATTAGATCAATAAATTCGAATAAATAAATAAACGATTTAAATAAAAACAATTTAATAATTTGATTTTTTATTTAAAAAGCATTTTCTCTAATACTGATGAACTAACCAGATAACTATCAGATTTGAAAACAGTTGTTAAGTAAATTCGCCTATAAAACAATACACCACTTCAGTAAAGCTGTGAGTGTGTGTGACTGTCATGCCAGCTACTAATAACGAAGAGAACCGCTTGCTATGTAATTTAAATAAAATCTGTTGTAGAAAAATACTTCAATTTTGCAGCACATTTTTAATAATAAAAAATAATTGCCTTTAATTCCGATGGCCGGGTTAAATGGTGTAGGAGGTTAGTGGCAAGCCCTTCATACCACGCGAGCCAACAGCTCCCTGCACTAACTATTACCGTTAATCTCTAAATGAACTCAAGTATTCCGTAATTTTCCATTTATTAAAACGTGTTTTAAAAATAAAATTGCAAAATTTCGAAGATTTTTCTGTTTGTTGGAGTTTATTGTAAATTAGTAGGTTACAATATGTCTAAAGACGATTCTGTTTTCTCATTGTAAACCAAACTTGTTTAAAACCTGCTGCTCTCCCATAGCAAAATCTAGTAAACACCATTTCATTAAATTCGGGATATTTAAATTTATTTATTTATTTCGATTTACATTACGTTAGTATAGTAGCTTTTTACTTGGGTAAATAACTCAACGTTTTGGTGGGCTGAAATTTTCCCAGTAGATGTACTGGAATTTACTACGAACGCCAAATTTTCAAAATTGGCATTTACTAGACTTTGCCTTTAGACTTAGCGTTTATTGAAAATCGTTTTACTTTTGAACCGTTAATCCAAATAAAACTAGAACTTAAAAGTGAAAGTTAAGCAAGTCTGAAAAAATTTGACAATGATTCCCGTGCATCACCTCATAAGGCTGCCACCATGGACTTTGAAAAGTCAGGGAATTTGAATATGCGTCTAAAATTCGGGGAAACTAAAATATATATTAAAAATAATAAAATTTTGGCGAAATAAGGGAATTTGAATATGCATCTAAAAAACAAGGAATTAAATTTCGGTTTCAAATAAGAAACCTTTACTAAGATATAGATTAAAAATAATATAATTTTGGCGCAATAATTTGAATCTGTAAACCTGTGACAACCATGTCTCAGCAAAATCATTCGCCTTAATTAGAAATAAATACTTTTTAATTATTGATTAATTTATTTATTTAGATGCAGGAAAGATTTATTTAATTTAAATTAATTAAATACCTTCTGGTCTCTAATTTGTAATTCCTTAATTGTAAACTGGCAAATACATTAAATATAGAATCAGTGTCTAAACATTTGTATAATAAAAATAATAATTATAACTTTAATAATAATCAGGTAGGCTATTACCCGAGGCACAACCTTAGTTCCAAGTCAGCTAGCCGGGTTACAAACTTACAACGCGTATAGGTGGATGGTGGCAAGCCCTTCGTGTCACGCGAGCCAACAGCTCCCTACACTCTCTATTACTATACTAAAAAGAGGTTAAAACTAATTTTATTAAAAAAATTAATAAGCCCGCCTAAATTAAAAACCTATCAATTAGACTTTCGTTCAAAAGTCAAACATCTCAACTTGCTTGACTTGGTCCCTCAGATAGCGATGTTAAACAAGCCTTATAGCTCTAGTGTATCACGAAACTCTAGGTAGACGTGATTTCCGTTACGTAAGCACCTATGAAAAAATTCTCTAAACACTCCATTATTATAGAGCGACGTTTCGGTCATATTTTAGAAGACAGAAAGATTAAAAAAAAACAGAAAGTTAAACCTCAATTTTTACCGCAATAATGATAACTCTGTACCGCCGACAACGGTGGAAATTACAGTTCTCGAGACGTCAATGATAATACTCATTTGCCTTTGTCCCTGGCTACTTCTGCGTTGCCCGGCCAACTTGGAAGAGTCTTTTTATACGTCCCTCGTTTTTTTGGGGTCATTTGGTTTAAAATATAGACCATCAAAAATAATATCTGCTTCGTGATATCGCGACACGGGGGCTTATCAGGCAAATTATATAACAATCAAGTGGTACAAACCGCAAAGGCTGTCATTTTCTTTTTAGCCCTAATAATAAGCGTTTCCCGTGTTCCCATTTATTGCTTTTATTCGATAAAAATTGCCTATTTTTAGGAAGTTCAAATATGACCGTCTATTAAGTGTAATCGTAAAAAGACAATTCGATATTAATTAGTGAATAAATCGAGTCTGTTCGTTTTAATATCATGTATGAAAGGCAAATCGTTAAGCCTTCATCATTTTCCTTCGTAAAGTCATCATGTACGGAATAATGATATGATTTTGAAAAACAAAACCCATCAAAAATAATTGAAAAACTTTTATTAGGTAGTTTTTCCTGGTTCTGGATAAACTTTGTTAAATGATGAACAGTTTTTTTTCTGTGAAATAAGTTATACTTTGTAGTGGAGTAAAATATTGATTTGGTTAAAACTATAAAGGTTAGGTTAGGTTTGGTTAGGTTGGGTTAGGTTGGGTTAAGTTAGGTTGGGTTAGGTTAGGTTGGGTTAGGTTGGGTTGGGTTAGGTTGGGGTAGATTGATTCTGCCACAAGGTTTAATAGAAACTGGAAGTGATTGACGCTAGTTAGGTTCATTGTTTATACTTAATTTAACGTTTAAATGTCAATAAAGTTTTTTGAAATCATTGATTTGAATCGCATAATCTATTTCAATGGTTTGGTAAATATGGCAAAACTAGGTTCTAAAACACTTGTAGTTATTGGTTTAATTACTTTTGCAACCCGTTTATAAACGACCAACCAAACGATATCAGACCGCATTTGTATCAACGTGTAGAAAATATTTTGAAATGAACAAAATAATGCCGTGGTATGAAAACTATATATTGATCAAGAGGTTTCAAAATGACCAAATACATACAGTTTTAAATAAATGTGTGAACATTAAACGTTTAGTATACATTATTTAATAAAGTAATATAACGCCTTCTTTATATAAAGCACCTGCTGCTTGAGAATTAATCCATCCTAAAATTTCATTAGTCGTTGTTTGAATTTTCACATTATATTTTCATAAACTATATAACGTGGGTCTGGAAGGTACACTCGTTCGTTCTCGGTAGCCTAAATACTTTTTTGATGATATCCATCGTTTTTGTGCTCGTGTGGGGCTGTCTACATGGTTGTTTAAATCAATTATTGGAAATTATGAAACTTTACTTTATTGATGTAAATAATTTAGTAAATTTACAGAACAATTAAAAATAATTTATATGTGTATTCCAACTGAAATCAATTAACCTAATTACGAATAGTTAATTACGACTAATTTATATTGTTGTTTACCTTAGCTACAAATACTACAACTATTATTACTACTATAACTATTAAAGAAATAGTAATAATGTTTAAAAAATCTAAATAAAAAATAAATAACATAAAAAATGAAACAATCTGGTCTAACAACATTCCACTATATAACAAAAGAAATTTTAAAATTTTTAGTTTGGGCAAAATAAAGTGGGCAAATTGATCTACGCAACGCAACATCTGTCTGATATTCATTGTTATACGTTTGTGCATTATTGATTTCCTTATAGAACAACGCGTAGAACTAGTGTTGTAAGTCGGAAATTTTTCCGGAAAATTTTCCATATTTTTCCGAAAAGTATTAAAAACGTTTTCATTCCATGATTTGTCTAATATATTGTTTGCAAATTTAAATAAAGCGGCATTTTCACCTCATTTTTTCTAATCTAAAAGTAAAACTAAACCTATAGACTAGTTTAAACTGGTTGAAATGTAACACTATTAATGTTTTGTAGTATGTTTACTGATATTAGTCATTTTAAATCGATAAAAAGTTTAAAACATTAAAAACCCTTGAAAAGTAATTTATGTTTAAATTTTTTATTTTTCCGATTTGCGGAAAATTTTCCGCAATTCGGAAAATTTTCCGGAAAATTTTCTGGAAATTTTTCCGCATTTTATTTTTCCGGAAAATTAACAACCCTACGTAGAACAATCCAGGAATGAAATTGAATTTACGAAACTATTTATGAAAATAAATATGGGAGGATTGGTTTTCTTTGGAAAGGTCAAATAAATTACCAAAATTGGTCATTTAAGAAGAATGATTCAAAATTGGTCATTTAAGAAGAATGATTCAAAATTGGTCATTTAAGAAGAATGATTCAAAATTGGTCATTTAAGAAGAATGATTCAAAATTGGTCATTTAAGAAGAATGATTCAAAATTGGTCATTTAAGAAGAATGATTCAAAATTGGTCATTTAAGAAGAATGATTCAAAATTGGTCATTTAAGAAGAATGATTCAAAATTGGTCATTTAAGAAGAATGATTCAAAATTGGTCATTTAAGAAGAATGATTCAAAATTGGTCATTTAAGAAGAATGATTCAAAATTGGTCATTTAAGAAGAATGATTCAAAATTGGTCATTTAAGAAGAATGATTCAAAATTGGTCATTTAAGAAGAATGATTCAAAATTGGTCATTTAAGAAGAATGATTCAAAATTGGTCATTTAAGAAGAATGATTCAAAATTGGTCATTTAAGAAGAATGATTCAAAATTGGTCATTTAAGAAGAATGATTCAAAATTGGTCATTTAAGAAGAATGATTCAAAATTGGTCATTTAAGAAGAATGATTCAAAATTGGTCATTTAAGAAGAATGATTCAAAATTGGTCATTTAAGAAGAATGATTCAAAATTGGTCATTTAAGAAGAATGATTCAAAATTGGTCATTTAAGAAGAATGATTCAAAATTGGTCATTTAAGAAGAATGATTCAAAATTGGTCATTTAAGAAGAATGATTCAAAATTGGTCATTTAAGAAGAATGATTCAAAATTGGTCATTTAAGAAGAATGATTCAAAATTGGTCATTTAAGAAGAATGATTCAAAATTGGTCATTTAAGAAGAATGATTCAAAATTGGTCATTTAAGAAGAATGATTCAAAATTGGTCATTTAAGAAGAATGATTCAAAATTGGTCATTTAAGAAGAATGATTCAAAATTGGTCATTTAAGAAGAATGATTCAAAATTGGTCATTTAAGAAGAATGATTCAAAATTGGTCATTTAAGAAGAATGATTCAAAATTGGTCATTTAAGAAGAATGATTCAAAATTGGTCATTTAAGAAGAATGATTCAAAATTGGTCATTTAAGAAGAATGATTCAAAATTGGTCATTTAAGAAGAATGATTCAAAATTGGTCATTTAAGAAGAATGATTCAAAATTGGTCATTTAAGAAGAATGATTCAAAATTGGTCATTTAAGAAGAATGATTCAAAATTGGTCATTTAAGAAGAATGATTCAAAATTGGTCATTTAAGAAGAATGATTCAAAATTGGTCATTTAAGAAGAATGATTCAAAATTGGTCATTTAAGAAGAATGATTCAAAATTGGTCATTTAAGAAGAATTATTCCAAATTGGTCATTTAAGAAGAGTGATTCAAAATTGGTCATTTAAGAAGAATGATTCAAAATTGGTCATTTAAGAAGAATGATTCAAAATTGGTCATTTAAGAAGAATGATTCAAAATTGGTCATTTAAGAAGAATGATTCAAAATTGGTCATATAAGAAGAATGATTCAAAATTGGTCATTTAAGAAGAATGATTCAAAATTGGTCATTTAAGAAGACTGATTCGAAATTGGTCATTTAAGAAGAATGATTCAAAATTGGTCATTTAAGAAGAATGATTCAAAATTGGTCATATAAGAAGAATGATTCAAAATTGGTCATTTAAGAAGAATGATTCAAAATTGGTCATTTAAGAAGACTGATTCGAAATTGGTCATTCAAGAAGAATGATTCAAAATTGGTCATTTAAGAAGAATTATTCCAAATTGGTCATTTAAGAAGAGTGATTCAAAATTGGTCATTTAAGAAGAATTATTCCAAATTGGTCATTTAAGAAGAGTGATTCAAAATTGGTCATTTAAGAAGAATTATTCCAAATTGGTCATTTAAGAAGAGTGATTCAAAATTTTTGGTCCAAAACCTGGTTGCGATTGTGTCACACCAAAAATGTACTTATATTCAGAGAAAATGACTAGGCTGAGACGAATCGCTTACATCATGGCCTGAAATTATAGAATCGATGCCCAAAAATTATCGAATATTCTTAAATATAATTTTACATAATTACGGCCAACTTTGATTACTCGCTATAGCGTGGTGGCACTTGATCATAGTCGACTGTGACTCACATATTTATTTTGGCACAACTTCCAATTCTTATCCTACTAGGAGTAATATCATAAGTCTATAATATTGTTCCATGAACTTTCTAAAATTTCTAGAATTATCGCACAAATATCGGAACTATAGTAAAATTATCGCAAAAAGCGTACTATTACATTACGGAGAAAATTGAAAGGTAATATTATCGAAATGTACTATAATTAAATTAATTATAGTACGGTTGGCAACACTGGTTTTAGAGGAACCAACGAGAGACCGAGCTGATTTAGTTTTATTTAAGGGGAAGGAGCTTACTGCTAGAGCTTGCAGGAAACTTGGCCTTCTTGTTTAAATGTTGCTGCTGCGTCACGGGTGACGTATCGATGACGTTTCATTACGAAAAGGCCTGGACATAAGAGTAAATTTCACGAGGCACCCTGTTTTTAAGCGTCAACTGAACTGAACTGAACTTCTACGTATTTCGTGACGAATGAGCTACATAAAAACAAGTAGCTTATTTTATAGAAAGGCCTATTTGTAGCAACGCCGAAAATCGTCTCACCATAGTGTTTCTCTCTAACAAGGAGACATCCCGAAGTGTAACCCACCGATTTGGTTGAAACTCGGGGGATTGGTAGACCTTCATATAAATTGAAAAATCCTAAAGGGAATTTATTCAATGGACAACCGTTTTGCCATGGCAACCAAAAATGTTTTTGACAACACAAAATATTAAATTTTCCCATTGAAAATAACATGGGATTTTGACCTCAAAAGTTGATCAATTTTGATGTTTTTTTTTTTAATTTTTATCTATTTGTTGTATTTTTGGCAATTTCGAAATTTTGAAATTTGTTAAAATTTTTCACAGGAATCGGTCAGAATCCCATGTTATTTTCAATGGGATAATTTAAATTTTTGGTCGTCAAAAACCTTTTTCGTTGCCATGGCAAAACGGTTGCCCATTGAATAAATTCCCTTTAGGGCTTTTCAAGTTACACGAAGGTGTACCAATTCCCCGAGTTTGAACCAAATCGGTGGGTTACACTTCGGGATGTCTCCTTGTAAGTAGACATAAGTACGTTCTTTGTCACGGTGAAAATAGCGGAAAATCTCCGTTTCGTGATCGTGTAGCCACGTTCCAAGTCCTACCGATATCAAGTTGAAAATTGCGTTTTATCCGCAACGTTGTCTACGCGGGAGATACACTAATAAAAAAATAATGTCTTTATCGTTATTCATATAGCTACCGTTAGTACGAGGTCTTATTTAATCGAAGCGTATTAGCGTAGAAAAAAAATGAGTGATCATTTTTTACTCCGAGTTTTCGCGATAAACGCGGTGAGGGACAATTTCGGGGTATTCGATTAAAGGGAGAACCACTCTGCCGCCATTTTCCAACAGGGCGGCGGTAGCGCGCGCGTTGGATGACGCGAGGAAGGGGGGGTGAGAGCGAGACGAGGGGGTGGTGGTTCGGACGTAAGTAGCTCGATTGGCCAATTAAGGGGCCTCCCCCTTTTTCCCTTCTAGGTACAAACCTCTTAATAGCTTAATATAGAATCGCGCGACTGTACTCTGGAGAATTATTTGGGGAATCGCCGGTTGGCAGAAACCCTCAATTTGGACAACAGTCGTAATTGGCAATCTAGCGGAGGAGAAACGCGTGCTCGCCTCGCGCGTTTAAATCAAGCGCGGGAGGCTCTCATTCCGGAGTGGAGCGGTCGACGGAGGGGAAAACGCGTCTCATCTATCAAGAGCGCCGGATTACCGTTACGCGATCCAGTTTTATTAAGCGTAATTGAAGATGCAGACTGGCCCGCGTCTTTGCGTGAAATATGCCCCCGCTTTATCATCGACTTATCAAAGCTGAAACCAAAGCTTACGATGAATTAATAACGCATTTCGGTTGCTAGGCAAATCGGCGCTGTCTCCATCGTTGAATATACACGATCTGTACTATCCCGCCAAGGCCTAACTCGATCGCCGCGCTTCGCTCGAAACGCAAACCGCGCGTTTAGTTGGCCGTGTCGCGAGGACAAGGCCTAAAGCGAGATCGTAACGGACGCGATATTACGCGGACCATATATACATTTTAAATTTATTACAGGCGCGTGTTGAAGCTTTGGACGCGAACTGCGATGTATCCATATGTAATTGACCGATTTCAAGATTATGTTATTGGTGGATCTTAATATTTTGGGCGTGAAAATATGCTGCCCTGTTAGAGTATAAAAGCAGGTAAAAAAGCCTGCTATATCTCAGAATGAAAAAGTACTGTTCCGCGCAAAAAAAAGTAATTTTGAAATCGGTCAATTAGGTCTTCTAGGCTGGTTTCATCGCTTTTATACCCTAACATGGCGACGTATTTTAACGCCCCAAATTTACCGCTCGCCTGTTTAAGGCATTATAAGTCGCTAGATGACTTGGGCCTAAGGTGGTGCCTTGGGTATTAGCCTAGCTGATAGTCCTGGTCGATAACTCAAAATAACGGTCGAAAAATCCGCCTATCAGTTTAAGAAATTATTTCGGCGGCGCAAACGTACGCCATTTTCGGTATCGAGAAACAGCGCTGCCAGGCAAACAAAATACACAGCCGGCCAAAAAAGAAGATAGCAATGTTGCCAGATTCAGATTATTTTGTTGCAAATACACCGATAATGGCCAACTTTCGACTTTGTGGCGTAGTATCGACTAGAACTATTACTTTTCCTAACCACGTAAAATACTTAAATTACTCTGAATAGTAATATGTACTATTTATTCAATAATTTTCGTGTTGTAATAGCTCTAGAAACGTTTCCAGTGATAATATTATTACGCTTCCAAATTGATATTGCATGTCTATCTTAATGTCATAACTTGAGGTAGCACGCTTTTTATGAAGGGTCAATATCCGATTTTTTAAACTTAGTGTTTTCACACGAAAAAGTTTTTCCCTCGTCATAAAAATGCAAAAACGAGGGTGAACTAATGACGGAACCGGTGCCCTGGAAAGTCCATTAGCGGCGATAAAATAATTTTCCCTGAAAGCTGTTTTTGCGTCTAATGATTTTTATCGACCGTCGCGAAATTTATTAAATCAGGTAAAAATATATTTAGTTTTGTTCCCGAAGCTACAGCCTGATGAGCCTCTTCCCAATGAATTTATAGTCAACAACAAGGGATGTTATTAAAAACTAATTTAAAACAATCGATCATGGCCAGTAGCTATAGCTCGTGTGTTGGCGGAGTTTGAAGTGGAAGGGTGTTTCCTATCTCGAATATAACTGGAACTAATTGCTTCTGCATTTTCATATACTCGCTAACGGCACTTCGATGTTGACTTTTCATTTTAACGGGGCTTCGAAGATTCATTGCTATGTTAATTAATATTTTTTCCCCACAGCAAACATAACTGTGACGCCTGAATGGTAACGTCTATAGCAACGGTTTTTATAGGGTTTTTTTTTTGTGACTCACCAGTCAGATAAAACCAAAAAACTCATTTGAGTGTCAAACTTCCCCCCTTACATAATCCAGTCATTGGTGTTGATACTTAACTATCTAACGGTTTTTATAATAATATCAAGAATAAATCAAGTCTTCTGACTCGTCAGAAACCAACGTCGGTAGAACATTTGACCATCATGCCATGTCGTTCTTTCTAAGTAGATACGTCCTTGATAATGCCAACAATTATTCAAACTTAAAGGGCCTTCAGACAACTTTCAAAGGCCAATTAGTTTGGTTGCAGATTTGTTCAACTAATTGGTAATGTGAACGGCTAACCTTACTACACTTTTTGGTGACCAACACCCAAAAAGTTTCGGTTAGGTGACTGATTTATGGGTGTAAAATTGGTTTTGAGATTTACAACTATTTTAAATTCAACGAATGAAATAAAGCTATTAGGTAACGTCACTGACGCGGGAACTTTGAATTATCTAACATAGCTATATTTTCGAAATAACAGACGTAAATAATTTTGACAGGCTAAACCTAATTTCAAAATAACATACAGAACAGTAGAACATAGAAAAAAGCAGATGAAAGTAAAAGACGAGAGCATAGTCCTAGCAGACGATAATAAGAAATACAGATAATGCCATTAATAATAATAACCAGCTAGGCTAATACCCTAGGCACCACCTTAGGCCTAAGTCATCAAGCGACTTTTAAAGCCATTAATTCAGGGGCCCGGATTACAAGTTTTTACGGAAGAACCCACCGAGGGGCTGATCACTCCACGTAATCGGTGTACAGAGCCGTACCTTTGACTGTACTAATGGGATTACGCGTAATCTTTGAAGTCCCTGCCTTTGGCAGTGCTAATCTAAGCGTAATCCGGTGTACAGACTTTCTAAGAGTGGTTAGCCCCTCGGAACCCACATCGTAAGCTCTCGTGTGAACCATTTTCTTACTATTATTTATATGAATATAAGCATTGTTCGATGGAAATTTAATTTCTATATTGGATTTGAACAACTAATTTTTTTAGCACCAATAAAATTGTATTGTCTGAACGATACTTTTAGCTATAGTAAACATTTTTGGCGAGTTTGTAATGCCTTGCAAGTTTTGAGGTAACAGGCAAATTGACAACACAAGGTTATCTGTGATTTTGCATCACAGTCTTGAGCAACACTTTTAACGTGAGTACAAACAATTGCTGTGCTCTGCCTGTGTGGGCTACACCATCAAGATTTATATATTTATATTTACACAAGCTAAAAACCTTTCTGTCATTAGCCTGAACTTAGAAACTATTTTCATTTAGCAATAATGACGTTTGGCAAAGATCAACAACGGGCTAGTGGAATTTAGTTCAATTTCATTGTACTTTTCCGTTAATGGATGAAATGTTTTTAAGTGTCCGATCTAAACATTTAAATATTTTTCTAGGGTTTCTATAAACTCTTTTACGAAGTCGGCCATTTCATTACAGGCCTAATTTAAAATAGTACAGGCTAGGGCGCCTGCATGTGCTCATCAGATCGAGACGTCGCGTGCACTTGGCCGCGTGAAGCGGCCTTGCATGCACTATTTGAAATCAGACCTGTAATGAAATGGCAGCTCTCACAAATAATGATATAAAAGAGTGTATATACTTTTCGTTTGTTAAATATATTTTTTAAGTCATTTTTCTTTGATCCAACACTCTGTAAGCGCTTCTGTTGACACTAGATTTTATCCGTTAGAAACCTTATAACCTTCTAAAAGATAAATGTAAATACGTAGTTAACTTAAAACTGTTACTAAGAAAGGCTGTACTAAGAAAGGCAGTACTATTAAAAGCTGTACTAAGAAAGGCTGTACTACTAAAAGCTGTACTAAGAAAGGCTGTACTATGAAAAGCTTTACTAAGAATGGCTGTACTAAGAAAGGATGTACTATTAAAAGCTATACTAAGAAAGGATGTACTATTAAAAGCTGTACTAAGAAAGGATGTACTATTAAAAGCTGTACTAAGAAAGGATGTACTATTAAAAGCTGTACTAAGAATGACTGTACTAAGAAAGGATGTACTATTAAAAGCTGTACTAAGAAAGGATGTACAATAAAAAGCTTACTAAGAAAGGTTGTACTATGAAAAGCTTTACTAAGAATGACTGTACTAAGAAAGGATGTACAATAAAAAGCTTACTAAGAAAGGTTGCACTAAGAAAGGTTTTACTATTAAAAGCTGTACTAAGAAAGGCTGCACTATGAAAAGCTGTACTAAGAAAGGATGTACTATTAAAAGCTGTACTAAGAAAGGATGTACTATTAAAAGCTGTACTAAGAAAGGCTGTACTATGAAAAGCTTTACTAAGAATGACTGTACTAAGAAAGGATGTACTATTAAAAGCTGTACTAAGAAAGGATGTACAATAAAAAGCTTACTAAGAAAGGTTGTACTATGAAAAGCTTTACTAAGAATGACTGTACTAAGAAAGGATGTACAATAAAAAGCTTACTAAGAAAGGTTGCACTAAGAAAGGTTGTACTATTATAAGCTGTACTAAGAAAGGCTGTACTATGAAAAGCTTTACTATGAAAAGCTGTACTAATAAAGGTTGTACTATAAAAAGTTGTACTTAGAAAAGCTTGACTAAGAAAGGTTTTAATAAGAATGATTTCCCTTTCAAAGGCTATGCGCAACTGACTAAGCAGTCATCGTTAGAACAGTACGATATCAGTTCTCCAGAAATGAATTATAGAGAGCCCCCTATAAATAGCGTTTTAAGCCTTTAATGAAGGCTCGCGTGATGCTCCGGAAAAGAAACCATTAAAAAATTCGGTGTGCTCGATTTGGTAACGCGGCTGCTACCATCAACGCTCGTGTCCCCTCTCGCGCTCCGATCCTGGTACGTCGCTCCTGGCACCAGCAGAAGATCCCAGCTTAAAAAAAGCATGGCGTGTCCTCCTCTTTCCCAACGCAAAGATGTGGTCGCGGTGGCAGTGCCTCCTCCTAACACGGATCCGCGTGTACCTCGAGACTATTAGCCACCTATCAACGTACAATTCATTATTCTCATCTCTTCTTAATTTCTATATCGCGTTAAAAGAAAATTCACGCTCCCCTCTCGAGAAAAAAAGAACAGCTAATGGAATGGATATAATGAACTCTCGGCAGCTGGCTGAAATTCTGGAGTCATGGTAAATATTATCTATAACTTCGGAGATTTTGTAAAAAAAGTGAAACGCCAATTACAGGGATGGAACCTAAAGGAAATAAATATTTTGTGGTTTCTATTTACTTTTTGTTTCGATTAATTATGGTTGCAAACGGTTATTGAAGCATAATTAACTGAATTAAAATTAGAGAAAAGTGTAACGTACTGGTGTATTACATTTGATTAACTTTTCTTTAAGGGCCACAGAATCATTTGAATTTCGCAAATAGGGTTAGAAAACTTGCCAATTATGATTAGTGGGAGCTATCTAAAATTCTGAACAAATTTTTCAAATGATTTTGTGGACTTTTAACAATAAGCTTAACTGACAAAGATCTCAGTCAAGAGCATCAGAATCATAAGCAGCCGATACTTCGGGATTGCCAGATAAATGCTATCGTTATTTCCCGAATCCGGTTGCCATATTTAAAAATAAGGATACAGAATATAAATAAAACCTTGAATCTCATTTCCTTTATTTTGAACTTTTTAATTTAATAAATAAGCAACCCTAAGTAAAATAACAAAGCTACCTATAAATCCACAGTCAAACGACCAGATAATAAACGCTACATAATTCACACACTACGCGAAAAGACAATATTTTGAACGTGGCGTGCAATCAATAAATGTACGAAGAGCCAAATGCTAATCTGTCTCATTCATGTGTCGATATTTTAAAGGGTAACTACTTCATTGTTTCGGGGCCCGCGAGGAGGGCTGGAAAGAAGCAGTATCCGTAAAACGATTTCATTTCAAGAGCGAAGTTAAATATTAGAAATGGTTTTCGCATTAGCAAAAATCAAAGTTTCGTTATTTTACGAATACCCGTTTTGCCGCTAGCCCTCTCCATATCGAAATTACTTTTTCGATATTTTTTCTCGTCGTCAGATGTTGACTGAGGCCATTAAATCGAGTTTTCTCTATTTGCGCAATATTTAAGAGCACGAATCAGCCGATAACGCCCTCTCCCGTCGACGGTGAGAACCATTAAAACCCCTTTTATACTAAGACTGTTATAAAGTCATTTGCCTATCCTTCAGTTACGGGCTGTACAGGGTGCCTAATTCTATTCGTTCTCAATTTAAACTTAGAGAGGCTAAAAGTTGAAAATTTCTATGGGAAATCTTTAATAATTTTTCGAAAATATTTTAAATTGAAAAGAAAATAGAGAAAATATACGCGAATCGTAAAATTTGACTTTTTTAAAAATGAAAATAAAGATGATTTTTCTATGTCTTTCAAAATTAGGATACTTTTTGATGCATCAAACTATCTTCTAAAATCGATTGATTAAACTAGTACTTTAAGAATAGTATCAATTAGTGTTTTCAATTTATATAGAGCCGCGTAGCGGGCAACGTGAGAAACTCATCAACTGCCGGATTTTCTTCTGCTAAGCAGACGAACATCTAGCAATTTATGATGGCTCTATATAAACTGAAAAGGCCCATTTTTTATATTAAATCCCCAAAAATGGTACTTTTTATAAATTGTTAGAAAAATATTTTCAATCTATCAAAACTCGAACACCCTGTATATATATTTTTCAAATAGTATAAACGTTAATACATTTGTTTTGCTTGAGTTATTTTGACGTCGAGGCAAAGTAGACACTAAAATAAGTCATTAGTAAAAGACCGAAAATATTTATTGAATATGTTTTTATTATTATTCGTACGAGTCGTTTGCATCAGTCGTCGTCTTCATTTCCTGCGTTAAATGATTGTTGTAAAAAGACACATCGGCTCCTAATTGTTATTTTTCGTTTTACAAATCAACGACCGAAATTATGCCCCTCTGTAGTATGATAGCGCTTATTTTTTGGCAGTGTGTCTGCGACATGAAACACGTGTTTTTTAATACGACGGTTATATAATATATATATATATATATATATATAATACCATAAGTCTATAATATTGTTCCATAAGTTTGTCACTTTCGTGAATATTTTACTGATAGCTAATAATGTGACATCATCACCAGAAGATAATCACCCCCTAGCGAGGCGCTGTCAAAAGCTACTTGTGACGCGGGAGCAAGCGGACGCAAACAACGACGAACACCGTAATGCCGTCGGTCTTAGGTCACAAAAGTGCAACACTTATGAAATAATAATATAAACTTATGATAGTACGTATGTATCTGTACGGTTATACGGTGGAAATAAACGATCAATGCGGGGAAATGTACGGATGGAACGTGATTGGAATCCCATTCTTCGATAAGGCGACATTGAACCGTGATGGCGTCTGCAGTTTCGTCTACCAACTCGAAAACCATAATTATATTCAGGTTTATTGTTCCGAAATTATCAGCGCAACAAAATTATCTTCAAACGCCACAAATTTTATATTTTCACTATTGGAATATTTTTTGCACTTAAGGTGGTAATAAAGGAGTTTCAATAAAATCTGACACACGCGCAATTAGACCAAAAAAGCAGACGAGGATGGTACTCTGACGTCATACCTCAGCGTGACCTCGGTGAGCTATGACGTCAGTTCAGGCTTCCCTTTGTTGTGACAAGTACCATGGTAGTTGTTATTTTTAAAGCCGATAGATGGCGGTGTGGTTATTGATACTCGCTTAATATCACTAAAATAGGATAGAATAAATTTCAGCTGCAATTTTATACGAAAACAATTGCGCATATTTTAAAATTCCGTAAAGAGTTAGGTTAGGTTGGGTTGGGTTGGTAAGACTGGGTGAGGTTGGGTTGGGTTGGTAAGGCTGGAATAGGTTGGGTTAGTTTGGGCTGGGTTGGGTTGGGTTGGGTTGGGTTGGTAAGGCTGGGTGAGGTTGGGTTGGGTTGGTAAGGCTGGAATAGGTTGGGTTAGTTTGGGCTGGGTTGGGTTGGTAAGGCTGGGTGAGGTTGGGTTGGGTTGGTAAGGCTGGAATAGGTTGGGTTAGTTTGGGCTGGGTTGGGTTGGGTTGGGTTGGGTTGGTAAGGCTGGGTGAGGTTGGGTTGGGTTGGTAAGGCTGGAATAGGTTGGGTTAGTTTGGGCTGGGTTGGGTTGGGTTGGGTTGGGTTGGTAAGGCTGGGTGAGGTTGGGTTGGGTTGGTAAGGCTGGAATAGGTTGGGTTAGTTTGGGCTGGGTTGGGTTGGGTTGGGTTGGGTTGGTAAGGCTGGGTGAGGTTGGGTTGGGTTGGTAAGGCTGGAATAGGTTGGGTTAGTTTGGGCTGGGTTGGGTTGGGTTGGGTTGGGTTGGTAAGGCTGAGATATGTGGGGTAGGGTTGGTAAGGTTGGGTTAGGTTAGGTTGAATAAAATGATATTTAATTATTGCTTATTAAAAGTCCATCGTAAATTTATTTGAAATCCGCCAAAATTGTAGGATTTGGTCGAATGGAAATTCGGTTGTATGGGAGACAAGCTGATCGCGGCAGATTTTCGTCTCGATGTGGCTGACGGTTTTTTTGACGTCACTATGTTAACTTAACCAACAACAACGTGAGAGGGGAGCGCGCGCAGAGGGGATTTTTTTCTCTCGTAGGCGGGGTCTAAGCCGTCAGAGCAAAGAAAGTAGATACAGGGACGAGAAAGCAGGAAAAAAAATTCGATTTTAAACGTCTTCATATTCACGGGGAGTTAGATGTAAACAAACCGCGGCCATTGTTAAGACGTGGTCCACCATGGACAGTATTATTGTAGTTAGTTTTTACCATTTTGATGTTAAATTAAAAATAAAACTACGAGCGTAAATAAAAAAATGCCCATTTGTTTGGAACACTTAGGCCTCGTCAAGAATCGCTAAAATTAGGTGACGACCATTTTTTATGTTTACAAATAATTCTCCTCGCGTTTAGGTCGTTTTAGGTGATATATTCCAACAGAGGCCGCCAATACGCTTTCTCGTCCCTGTATCTACTGTCCTTGGTCAGAGTGATCTTACCATACGCGATACGCCAGGATAAGCATTCCAAGTAGAGGTATGGATTCCTGCATCGGAAAACACGGGGCTGATTTAATTTAATTAGGTGGATTTGATGCAACCCTTCAATAAATTCATTCATGTAACCATTTTTTATCTTTAATTCGTCTATCTTAACTGACCAAAAACTCAGGGAGTCAATTACTTTAGTTTATCTCCTTCCAATAAGAATTTGAGATGGACAATGTCCACTAACCGGCAAAGCTGAACAACTGCGGACATAAATATTAAACAATATATGATTGCGAAATTTGTGTGATTTTATTACCCCTTCCAATAAGAATTTGGGACGGACAATGTCCACTTACCGGCAAGGGTAACTACGCAACTGCAGACATAAATTACCCCTTCAATATCTCTGGTAATTGTTTGGCTGATAGACAATACGAACACGGCAGCAGGTGATACACTGGCTCTCCCCAGCGAGACATTATATTCTTGGTCCTATTTGCGGCGATAGAGAAAGAAATTGTTTCTAGCGTGTATCTGTCACTTTGCGCCGGAGCATTTGTAGAAATCACCAACGCGAGAAGTTTTAATTATCTGTTCTTGGGAGTTGGAATTCGGTTTCGTGTCCGGACGCGCCACCTGGTGTCGGGAAAAATCATTAGCGTTTCCTCCTGACAAAATATTTTCCTTCTCGTATTGTCGGTGTTGACACAAATTTATCAACTTAACACGTAGTACTCTCTGTCTCTGTCGGCTGTTGGTGCCGTTCGACGTGTCGTCGCACGCGCTCGCACCAATCCTGATTAGATTGATTGGTATTGAAACGCCCACTGTTATCTCAATGCGACGAAATGCGTGTACATCTCACCTTCTCAACGAGTGTCGTTCGTTCTCTGGAATGATAACAAATACGATTATTGATGGCCTGTTAATAGATGAAATATTCGAAATCGAATTTTCGGTTGACACGTTGAGAATGGATTCAGATATTTTCTAGTTCTAAACAAGCGTTTATTAATCATTTAAACAAATAGCAACTGTTCAATGTGGCCAGAAAATAAGGTTTATTTCTTAACATGCCCTAATATCTCCAAGTATCAAATTCCAGAACCTTTTTACCTGTTGCTATAATGAAATGTTTATTTAATGAACCTTTCTTTCAAAACTAGAGACTCCCAGATTTTAAATTATATATTTTATGTATAATTATATATTTATATATTTATTATATTTATATATTTATTATATTTATATATTTATTATATTTATATATTTATTATATTTATATATTTATATATTTATATATTTATTATATTTATAAATTTATTATATTTATACATTTATTATATTTATATATTTATATATTTATTATATTTATATATTTATTATATTTATATATTTATTATATTTATATATTTATTATATTATATATTTATTATATTTATATATTTATATATTTATATATTTATTATATTTATATATTTATTATATTTGTATATTTATTATATTTATATATTTATATATTTATTATATTTATTATATTTATATATTTATATATTCATATATTTATTATATTTATATATTTATTATATTTATATATTTATTTTATTTATTATATTTATATATTTGATATATTTACATATTTATTATATTTATATATTTATTATATTTATATATTTATTATATTTATATATTTATATATATATTATATTTATATATTTATTATATTAATTTTATTTATTTATTTATGTGAATCAGCTATTTTTCTAACACTCAATTAGTTAGCTTAGTTAAAAAGCATTAATAAACTGTTTCCGAGAAGAATTAATTAATTTAAATGGTGGGTCTAAACCTTTCAGAGTGAAGTTTATAACTATTTTCGGAACAAAAAAAGATGTTAAAACTTAAAATCAACTTGAAAATCGCGAAAATTTAGCGTAAATCAGTTTCAAAATCTCCAAATAAGCATAAGAAAAAATCTACGTGAATATCCTATTCTAATAAATCTCAAAAAAAGATTTCGAAAATTCGAAAATATAAAATTTCTTTTACTAGCATCCTACAATTGGTTTTTCTTCCAAAAATCGTGCGACGAATGTAAACGAATGAATCAAAAATGATTTATTAAGATAAAAACGTCGATTTCAATTTGAATCCCTGCAAACGTTCAATAATTAAATAACGTAAAACAATTTTCCCCGCTAGTAAAAAAATGAAGGAAACAATTATGTATAGTAATAATACCGAGAAAGAATTAATTTCGGGAACATAAATTCAGGACCCTATTAACTTAGTCCGCCCCGAAAGACTATATACTTCGGCAAAATTATCAACGATGTATTTCATTTCCGCTAAACGTACAGAAATTTACGCGGCTATAGCTTCCGTGGACGGAATATTTGAAACAGGCTGAAAATGAGGTTCTTCGCCAGTACCGCTGCACCGCGAATGCCGACCGTGCAGGGACGAAAAGTGCGTACCATTTTTCTTCGGGAATCGTAACGTCAGTTCCACCGACGGTAATTACCGCTTATTTGGGGCCATTAGAAACAAAAAAGTAATAATTTTTGTCGCAGCTTGCATGCGGTTCATTTACACGCAGGTGACTATTTAAGTACCCCCCAAATATTGTATTTCGACGTTGGTGCCAACCTAGTTGGCCTTTTACTAACGAATGGGGGAGACAAAAATTGAAAGCATCGTTTGCTTATTAATTCCTATCTTGACTTCATTAAAGATTCACTGAATATAGGCCTTTCGTGTGAGAAAACGTCTTCGGGATGTGTTCCGTTGACTTGGAAGATGGCGCTCTGAAGTTGGCTGTGGGCGATATTCCGACGGACCACCGTGACACTGGCGTTTCCAACCAATGGACAAAGTCGTGAACAAGCGCCATTCGCGTGTCTGGCCATTAAAAAACGGAAACACGCTATTGAGGACAAAAATCTTCTGTTTCGTACGTTATTATTATCATATGGAATTATCTTCTAGCCTTAATAGATTAATTTACTTGTCCCTTGAATTTTAAATCAGACGACACTGTCAGAAAGGGATTTTATCTCAGTTTTGATTCAAATTAGTTATTTGAATATTAATTATAGCTATATCAAAAGTAAAATCACAGCTAACATCTTGTGGCTGGTCTTAAACGTATAAAATCAAATCTGTTGTTTTATTAAGACGTTTTGAGGTTTCAGGGATTGAAAAATACCAAAATTTGATTGGTCATATCAGCTATAATAATAATAACCTTAGGCCCAAGTCATCTAGCGACCTTTAATGACATTAATTCAGGTGACCGGATTATGAATACTATGAATACTATATAAATCAGCTAGGCTTATACCCAAGGCACCACCTTAGGCCTAAGTCATCGAGCGACTTTTAAAGCCTTTAATTCAGGTGGCTGGGTTACAATCACAGATATTAGAAATGCATATAAAGGTCTAGATAAATTTCGGGGCGATACGGAATTGACACCTAGCAGACACCGAGGAAGGCACGTGACCAAGAGCGCGAGCTCTCTTAGAATTTTAGTACTAAGTGCTTGACCTTTCCGCAGGCCGTAGTTTTTAGACACCACCTGTTGGTGACTTTTAGTATAATTTTTAAGCAGGAGACAATGGCTCTCGCGACGATAGCACGAGTTTTCTTACCGATAGATAGCGCCTTATAAGGATAGCCTGCAGAAATTACGCGTTTCTGCTAGCTGTCACCTCCGTATTCACTCCCTTTGAAATATTTTATCCAAACCTATATATACGTTTCCTATATCTATGGTTACAATGCGTAGGAGGGTGGTGGCAAGCCCTGCAAGCCACGCGAGCCAACAGCTCCCCACACTTACTATTACCGTTACCTGAAGAGCCCGGGTCAAAACCCCTTTAACCAGTGAGGAGATAACTCGCAAACTCGACGTGGAAGAAGTTGTTCCGAGTTCCCAGCGAGTGCCACGAGCTGGGATCGAACCCGGCTCCTCGGTTGTATACTATTGGACCGAATCCCGTTCGACCGAATCCCATTGAACCGAAAAGTATTTTCGTTTATAGCCCAACATGGCGGGATTCAGTTGAATGGGAAATTTAAATCTGTTTCGTTTTCACTTCGGGTAGGTTAGTTCAGGTTGGGTTAGGTTAGTTCAGGTTGGGTTAGGTTAGGTTAGGTTAGGTTGGGTTGGGTTAGGTTAGGTTAGGTTAGTTCAGGTTGGGTTGGGTTGGGTTAGGTTAGGTTAGGTTAGGTTAGGTTAGGTTAGGTTGGGTTGGGTTAGATATGGTAGGCAACTATTTCACGTCGGGTCTTATCAAGGTTATTTTCCAAAATTAAACCCGGAAAATATCAAATTTCAAGGGAAAAAGGTCTAAAAATACACGTCGGTAGGAAATAATAAATATTTAAGACATAGTTTAGCCCAAATTAGATATACTATCGTCACGTAGCCTACGATATATAAATATGTATCACTAACGGTATATTGAATGAATACCGCGCAAAATGCGGTTTTCGGTCGATTGGAATTCGGACGAATGGGATTTCGGTCCAATGGTCTACAATCGGCTCCTCAGGCTGCGAGGCTAGCTGAAATTGGGGTCAGAAATTTTTAAACAATTTCGAAGCCTTTTAAGTAAAATCAAATAATCCATAATTTGTATTTAAACTCTAAAATTCGATAAAACTGGTCTTGTAAAGTACCCGATAAAATTAAAAAGCGGAGCTTCGAGAAGAAAATAATATTCTCAATGTCTTTATTTAAATCGTGAATGATAAATTTATGATACGAAGGGTGGATTAAGTTTCAATAGCGCATTATTGACGGTGCTTCTTTGCCGAAAACCATTGTATACCAGGGTTATACGTTCGTAAAAACTTATTGAAAATAGGCGACCGTGGCTGGAAATTTTGAAAAGAATATCGATAAAACGTTTGATTTATGAAGAAGAAGGGAAGAGGCTTACGGAGGAACGCCACGATGACATTCCATTCCGTAATGATATTCCGTGTTTTCATTCCGCCTTCGACGCTCAATTCCTCGAACGAATTATTGATTTTTTGCCGGAGTAAAGTCTAGGCAAATCGAAATGGAAATCTCATCAGATAGACCCCGATGCGTATCTCGAAATGAAGAAAAATGGGGAAGGAAAGAGGACGAACTTCGGGCCATGGGCATTCTGATCCTATAGAGCGTCTCAACTCAAACTCCGCTCATGAGTGGGGTAAAGAGTTGGTGCTATACACTCTTTTTTTGGGAATTTTGCTGGGCGCGTCCATGTTGAGTTTACCCCCATTCTCCATATCCTGGGACCAAAGACCCGAGCCTAGACCCCCCACCGGTGGTTCCAGGTAATGGCCGACTAGCGGGCGGCCATAAAGAGGGGTCGAAAAGACCGCGAAAAAGAGTGTATTCAAACGTAGCTCGATTTATATGCGTTTAGTATAAGCGGGTCTCATTTTTGCGCTCGTTTGCGAAAACGAAATAACTTCTACTTACTTCTCGGGTTCATAGGCGAAACTATAAACTCAAAGGGGACTTAAAAGATGGTAGTCGCGTGACTTTTCGGAGAACTGCAGCACCATCCTAAGAAATACGAACTATTATTCATTTAAAATGGTTTAAATTTTGATCAATTCATCTAAATTATCTAATTATTATTATTAATTAAAACATTTTGTAATAGAAAGGTGTAAGTTAATTATCTGTCTGCTGTATCTGGAAGGAATAATTTTTATTTTACCGTCGCACGGCCAAGTATGAACACGAGTTACCGAATCTAAGTTGGCTGTGATATGGTAGTCACGTGATTTTGTTTTCCCATTTTAACAAGTTGGTTAAGATCAAATTTACTTTATAGTTTCGCCTATTGTAAAAACTAAATAACCTCTATTTCCTTCTCAGGTTCATTATATAAACGAAATGACTGCTAACCCTTTTATCGGGTTCATTTCAATAACGAAATGACCCCTAATCCTTGCTCGGGATAATTTGAGAAACGAAATGACCCCTAATCCTTGCTCGGGATAATTTGAGAAACGAAATGACCCCTAATCCTTGCTCGGGATAATTTGAGAAACGAAATGACCTCTACGTCCTTCTCGGGCTCATTTCAAAAACGAAATGACCTCTACTTCCTTCTCGGGCTCATTTCAAAAACGAAATGACCTCTACTTCCTTCTCGGACTCATTTCAAAAAGGAAATGACCTCTACTTCCTTCTCGGAATCATTTCATGTCCTTTACCAACATTTTTCGGGCTCATTTCAAAAACGAAATGATCTTTACTACCTTTTTGGGCTGATTTGAAAATCTAATTCTAAATCGTAGCTCCTCTGATATCCGTCTCATTTTATTCGAAGACGGCAGAATTTCGCTCAAAATGCGTCGATCGTGCCCACCACTGCGGACAAAGCGAATGGGGGGGGGGCTTAGCAAAGCATAAAAAAACGATATGAAAATGAAGGGAAGCAAATGGAAAAATTCATTATGCCGAAATCCATTTTTGGGAAATAAGGTTCCTATATTGATGTGGGGGGGGGGGGGGAGAATAAAGGTAGGAAAAAGGCCAATCCTACATCCCACCAAACTAATCTTCGACTCAACTCTTAGTTATACATTATACATAAGATAATATATTTATATCCGCTCCCTTCGACTGCGCAACAATTCTTCGCCCAATCATTTCTTTTTTGCATTTTTTTCAACGTTATACGCGAACAAAAAGCGAATCAAAATATTTTATTCCTCGAAGCACACTCGTCCTTCCCCCTGGGGAGAATATCTCGTATTAAATCATAACAAATGGTACGTCATCAGTTAAGATAGGATCACGCGCCCACCCCAAGCGCCCAGCCCAGCTCGCCCCATCACGGTGAGCTCTAAGCCAATCAATTCGCCGAATCTCCTTGACAATGCACCGCTCTCTCCAAATGTCTCAATCCCCGACGCGAAAGCGTGCTTTCAATATGTAAATTCAATCTTTTGTAATACACGAAAATGTTGGCCCGGGGGGGGGGGGGACACGGAAATATGTCGTATCTTACGTCCCCCTTTTGCTTTTCCCCTCCCTCGCTTTCCGCCATTTGGGCTTCTTATACGCCCAGAGCATCACGGGATGTTCGCGGAAAATGTAAACCGCTTATTGCCTATTAGTTTAGATCAAGCGATATCGCGATAGGCCTAACAACAAATTTTACATAAATACGTCGTCTGAAAAATAGGCTGCTTTGTCGTTTAAAAAAGCAAGTTCATTGTTGTCGCTGCTGCCCCCTGACGGACTAAAACGTGAACGATAAACAAGATGAAGTCTAGCATACCGATGCCGCTTCCCACCCCTCAAAATTTGCATTTATTTAAATTTGAAGAAAAAAGGAATACCCTTGTGCTCGGGTTATAAATAGGGGCTCATGGACCCAAAGGGGGGTCAGATCCACCCCCCTCAGGGGGAGGCACGGGGGCTGCTCGGCGACGTCTTTATGCGGGGCGGATGAATGGACAGGGATGAGATACCCGACGTTGTCGAATCTGCAGAGATTTTTCACTCGAACCTATTCTTTCTTTTCCGATTTTCAATACCGGAGAATGGTTTATGCTAATTTTCTCCAAGATGCGGAGAAGTCTTTATCGTATATCGCATTAACCCGCTACATCATTCATTTTCGTCTAGTTTAAAAAATTAATTCAATTCTGTATTTAATCCACCATGCATGATAATCACACTTGGAATGTTGTCGTCATGGCTATGGATGGTATTACTCATTTTTTTGTGAAAAACACATTACATTTATTACATGAAAGATCCAATTCGCGCCATAATAAAAATCACAAATAAGTGCCTTCATAAACTTTAGAATCGAAGCTCTGGCGATAGGATTAATAACATCAGGATGGTTTTCAATAGGGCAGCGTCGACGCGAAAAGTCGAGGGGCTAACCACTTCCTAAAAATCTGTACACCGATTACGGGAGTCCAAAAATGAGTACAGCCTTTGGTAGTACTAAATCTGTAATCATTTACGTAATCATTTTAGTACAGTCAAAGCTACAGGCTTGTACACCGATTACGGGGAGTGATCAGCCCCTCGCGAAAAGTCTCCTTTTGGCCTAATTAAATAAAAAAAAATTGCTTCGACGCAAATAGTGTCCTCTAGGCCTAATACAATTTATTGCGTCGACGATAAAATCCCCGTTAGGCCTAATACAACTTATTCGCGTCGACGCAGAGATATCTCCGATAGGCCTAATACAACCTATTCGTGTCGACGCAAAGATATCTCCGATAGGCCTAATACAACCTTTTCGCGTCGACGCAGAGATATTTCCGATAGGCCTAATACAACTTATTCGCGTCGACGCAGAGATATCTCCGATAGGCCTAATACAACTTATTCGCGTCGACGCAGAGATATCTCCGATAGGCCTAATACAACCTATTCGCGTCGACGCAAAGATATCTCCGATAGGCCTAATACAACCTATTCGCGTCGACGCAAAGATATCTCCGATAGGCCTAAAATCATTTTTGGAGTCTCCATTAGGCCTAAGGCCTAGAGTCCAGGCCGTTACGGGCGCTAGTGGAAACCCAAAGCAAATACAATTTTTGGATGTGAAGCTCACTTTGGGCGTTGTGGCGACATCTCTTGTTTCGAATTGTAGCCTAATTTAAGGACGTGGGTTCGAATCTCGGTGCTGAACTGAACATTTTTTTATTAAAGAACGAAAAATTGTAACTATAGAAAACTTAAAATAAAAACTTTTAAACACGTGATAAGGTTTAGAATTTTCTTCAGATAGATTCATGCCTTATCACAAATATTTGGAGAACTTTAAAAACTGGAATTGAAGTATTTGGAACCAGGTCATAGTCGACATTTGAACCAACTCGACAAGAGCGTAAGCTACCAATAGACCTTCGCGCAAGTTTACAGTGCGTAAAAAGGCAATGCTCGTCCGCCATGGTTATATAGTCCTACTGTGTCCTTGGTATTGTCTATGACCTTTTCCATTGCCGTTAAATTGATTTTAAATATTTTTACATTTTGTATCGACTTAAATATAAGGTAATAAACCACATTACAATAATTTATTTTTATTTTTTCCCTGATAGCATATAATTATTATTACCGTAGAAAATTCAATTACGTACATTTCAACAAAAAAGTCAACCTCAAATAATTATTTTGAATGTACGCGCGAGTCTGTAATTACGGTTTGATGCTGTCCATGTCGGTTTGGTAAGTCTGCAATTATTCCCTCATAATTTACGCGCATCCACTCATTTGCGATCTTAATTCGTGTTTCATGCTTTTTTAACTCCGCTGTCTTGGGAAAGGGTTTCACTGGGCGTCTCTATGGCTGGAAAACGAAGTATTTTGACGGCCTATAATTTCATGGTCTGCTTCGATCTATACACAGGAAACGAAATCGAACCATTGAAATTAATTTTCGCGTCTATTTTGGCAAAATTCAATGTCCAAGACGAATTTATAATTTGTAGTCGCGCGCTTGCCGTAAATAATTCGCGACGGGCGTTTCATTTTTCATTTTCATTCAGTAAGTTCTTCAACCGTTTAACTGATCTCAAGTAGTTTTTGGTCCGTATTGACTGTTGAATACTCGTTTCATTAATTACCCATCCTTGAATCTTTATTTAGCGAAAACACGCAATTTTCTACTGATTCCTCATTCAAGGAATGTAAAGATTCAATGGTTTTCAAAGTCAGTGTAGTTCAGTTTTCTTTCAGCGTAACTTAACAATTTACTCTGATGTGAATAAACATTTTAGAGCGTGTGCAATTAGGTCTTTGCCCTAAATATATCAATTTTACTTTTATGATTTCAGCACCAATTTTCGTGATTTATGGTTTGCTGTCACTAACCACCTGATTCCGACTGTAATATTTGGGGTACGTTCAGTAACGCTCATCCAAAACATCGATTAGTAATCGATGCCAACATTTTGTTACTGTACGATTTTTCGCGTTTCCGATTTAACGTCACGATGGGCATCATAAAAACCTTCTCTCCGAAATGGTTTTTTTGATGTCTTGACGTCAAACGCGTCGGTGATTACAGTTTAGCTGGCGGAGGAGTTAAAATTATATAACTGTAGTTTTAAACAACAATTCTACTGGTTTGGTCAAAGGCCTATCATTTAATTGGAATGCCTCACCTACTGCAATGTCCGTTTTCGCTTTTTTAATAAAAGACTGGTCGTTGCAACAACAAAGAATATTGTCGTCAACGATTTCGTCATTTAGCAACTCATTAATTATTGAAAATAATATTTTTCGCTTCTTCTGATTTACGGGCCCCGTAACATTTATCGCCGCCATCTTTAAAACCGCGCTGACTAGAAATAAGTTTAAATAACACCGTTCAGTACGTCACTATGACGACAAGCGCTCATCAAGCAACATCAAGTACAAACCAATTTTTCCCAGATTTGCGTGACTGAACGTACCCTTTGTGTTGTTATAGCCCATTTCATTTTCATTTAGATAAATCAACTAAAATTATTTGAATATATATTAAGACCATTTTATTTGGAGCCTCATAAACAGCGGTATTTTCGTCTGTTAGCAGACGAAAATCCTGCTGTTTATGAGGCTCTTCGCATTGGCCCCTATGTACACTGAAAAGGCTAATTAAGTGCACCGTGAAATTTAAGTTTGAAAAATATATTTATTTTATGTAGGTATTACAAATCTAAAATTATCATAATTTTGAACCATTTACATTCTAAGGGAAGTAGTATCATAATTTGAAATGACCTGAGTACTCGTAGTAGTTCAATGTTTAAGTACAGTAAAGTGCGCTTCACTGCCACTGATGTAATAATATGTAAAATATGCATGATTGTTTTGCTGTTTAGCTCTTAATACTGTTAGCGAGTGAAGTTCAAAGACTACAGTCTTAAAACCTTTTAAAGCTATATTTTACTTTAAACTTTCGAAACTAATATTTCCTCCGCAACAAACCACTAAGCAGCGCCGTAAATATCAAAAACTAAAGTAGGAAGCGGATAATATTGGAAACACCGAAATCCTAGAGGTTATATTTCCTTTAAGGCAATCCCTTCATATTCAAAAAAGCTTAAATAATTTTTAATCTTTTTAATAATAATAAACGGTAACCTCATTAATAAATATCGCAACTAATTTCTTCTGTCATATAATTTATTTAAGCTTCGGTACATTTTAAAAAAAATGACTTTGAACTAACCCAGCAGTAGACCTTATTAGTTATATTACTTCGTTGAATTATCTAAATCGATCTTGATTAGGCGTTAATAAATTTGTGGCTTGGCATCTCCAAAAAATGGGTACGTTAGGTGAGATAATTATTGTCTTTGGCGGTTCTGGATACTTACGGCGAAGGATATTAATCAAACGCCAAACGAGAGAATCGGACAACCGGCTATCTCGAAAAACGAGTCCTTATTCGTGATGGCTTCAACAACTGCCGCTAGGAGGGGGTGTTGTTCCGACAGACGCGTTATTATACGCGGATAACATTGCCATCGTATCTTCCACTTCGAGCCCACTCTCTAATGGCAATGTCCTAAACCAATGCCACCTAGGTTGCTGCCTCGAGTTAGGATGAGAATGATGAGGCGATTCAAAGACGCGAAGCGCCAGGAATGTTCCCTCTAAATAGAAGGGTGTAGTTTTAAATTGAGACGCGTTGGGATGGTTCCTCAGGCCGAGGATGGCGCATGCTTGGAATAAACATCTGTCGACGTTTGAAATCGGCAGAGAGAGAGAGAAGCGACGCTGCCAACTACCACCACTAGAGGGCCTGCTTTATTTCCATCTCTGTAGCGACTCTAGCGAGCGCGCGCGATTGCGGCTAGGTAAATAGGACCGAGGCTTAACCGATCAACGTTCTTCGGACCATCCGTGTCTGGGAAAAAGGGAGTAGCCGACGGGGCGACGGGGCTAAAACAATCATCGACTATAAATCATCCTTTATAAGGTTTATTCCCGGTACGTACGTAAAACCCTCGGACTACGAACTATAATGTTGAAGCGTTAAGGCACGATTCGCCGAGGCTTAGTCGCTCGTCAACGCCGAGCGTCGCCAAAGCTAGATCCGAGGGCCGGCCCGCCAAATCTTACTGCGCGCGGACGTGTGTGAGTTATGTATAAAATGGTTGTTAGCTTGCCTCGATTTATTCTCTGCTGGAAGATTGAGACATCAAAAGAGAGGGGGGTTCCGTGAGGGGCCAGTCAGCCAAAGCGAGTGTTTAAAAAACCTACATATCCCCGTACACCCACCGATGACGCAAAAGACGATCTATAGTCCAAATAATAAAGAACTGTGTGCGGTTTCACTCTTCACTTCTGCAACGGAGGGGGCTTAGCTTTTTCATTGTGTTCTTTGGGTCTATTAGTATGGGCGTTGTTATTGCTTTCTTATAGAGCTCGACAAAAGGGAAACCAATTGTAATTGACTTGTAAGCTAGCCCAAGAACCCACGTACTCTTTTCATAATCTAATTTATCTCCTTTGGCCAGTACAATATGGTTCATTCAATTGAATTCAATATAATTACAAACTAATTAAAGCGAGAATGACCAACCCGACTAACCACCCGCTATATGTTGAATACTTTGGTAAATAAAACCTATAATGTAATAAAATTATCTTACGAAAAAAGTGTTCAATATTCATCTACATATCTTAATTGCTATGGTTATCGCTTGAATGTCCCTTCGCATGCTCGTTTTGATTTTTCCAACCATCATATATTGATTTTCTAATAATATCTCATGCTTTATCAAAAGGTAAATATCCCTGCGCAGTGTAATTTTTGATTAGAAAAACTGAAGTGGTTCATTAGTTCAGTCAGATCAAGTATGAAACTGTAATTTGAACCGAAACGCAGCTCGTCAAATGTAAAAATATTAAAACCACCAGATGGTTATTTCAGAAGATTCCTCTAGGCTAGACTTTTAAACTGAAAAGTGCCAGGTTAATATACAAACTTAGCCCCTTTTTGTGAATCCTATCCATGTATTAAATTTCATTTGAATACATTGGCATTGAATTTAATTCTTAAATTTCGGACTTCGTCACGACTTGTACAACATAAAATTCCCCTTATGCACCAAACTAAAAGAAAATTGGCCAAACAGATGTTAAGATGTGATATTTTAAATCCCTATGCACCAATCAACAAGCAAATTGATCAAGTAGTTGTACAGATGTAGTTATTTAAATCCCTATGCACCAATCAACAAGCAAATTGGTCAAATAGTTGTTCAGATGTAGTTATTTAAATCCCTATGCACCAATCAACAAGCAAATTGGTCAAATAGTTGTTCAGATGTAGTTATTTAAATCCCTGTGCACAAATCAACAAGCAAAGCCGTCAAATAGTTGTTCAGATGTAGTAGTTATTTAAATCCCTATGCACCAATCAACAAGCAAAGCCGTCAAATAGTTGTTCAGATGTAGTTATTTATATCCCTATGCACCAATCAACAAGCAAATTGGTTAATTAGAGGTTGACATGGGGTATTTTAAATCCATATTCTCCAATATACAAAAATTGTTATAGATTTATCACTGACTACGATTAAAAGTATTTAAAGGGAACCAATTTAAAATCTGCTTCAACTTAATTATCAATACAGGCCTAATTATGTCTTCCAATAATTATAGGAATTTCAATTTACTGCACTTTGAAAAATAAACAAGGTAGTGTTGGTGCGAATGATTAGGGTGAGGGCACACGCCTCTTATTTGTGTGCCCGGAGCTGAGAAATCCGTGTCCGCGTGGCTGCAAATATTCATTAGATTGATGCTCATCTTCCAAGCGAGCAGATGGTAAGCGTCTTTTCGGCGTGTGAAATTGACAGCTTGTAACCATCTCTCCGTACAATGAATTTCAACACCACCAGCATTCGGCATTTTAATGTATTCACGCGCCAAAAAGGGGCTGTTTCCGGTGAAAACGCGTCGGAAGTCAAACACTTTCAACTGCGCTATTGGAAGGCAGTTTTCACGCGTTAAACTGGTTCATTTCTAAAACATATCCTCGTATAATGTCGGGGTCTCTCTATACTCTCTAGCAAGGTGATAATTCCATTTTCATTCTTTCGGGGTTTTTGTTGCCGCTAATTAGAGGGTTTGTCTCCCTCTCCAAGTACAACGGTCTCCATTCGCGCTTCGACACTGTTGTCTGCAAAATACCGCCTCAGGGACCGCCAAGGCATCGGACGAAACCAGGTACGCCGTTACCCGCCAAATCGCCTTTTTTTCTCTGCATGCAAATAACTGTAATAGATATTTGAATAAATAACTGTTATTTGGCCGGGTCTCGTTAGTGTTGATCAGAATATGTTTTCCATTCTCCCACGGAACGCCGATTCACGCCTATATACCTATACTTTAGGTGGGCCTCTTGCTGAAGCATGAAAACATAAACCCACTCCTCAAGTGTTCGAAAAAATATCCTGATGCGTACACTATAGAGTCCGACGCCGCCGCTGTTTACGCCGCCACGCCGGCTTTTCCCTTATTTTCGGCGCGCCACGCCGCCGCCGACCCGCCGCCGACGTTTCTTCGGCGCGACGCCGTACTATATGCCTATTTTCTAAAATAATCCAAGGGCTCTTACTCTAGTCATTATAATTATTGTTCGTAGGCCTTTTTAATGATTTCGCTGCAGTAGTGGATACAGAAAAACTCAAAGGGACGCTAAATGACATTTTGAGATATGAGTGTATGAGCACTGCATCCGCCACTGTTACGCCGGCAAGCGCCGCCGCCGCTGGTTAAATTATCCTTACGCCGCCGCCGTTGAAAATTTGTCGGCGCGCCGCTGGCTCTAAAAATGAGACATTTTAATTTTTACATCGGCGTCGGACTCTAGCGTACACAAATTTAATCCATATTTTTTATTTCATAAGGCATTTAACTGGCATTTGGCTTATAGTTAAGACTATCATGGATGTCATTATAGGATAGCGAGGGCTCCGACATCCGTACACTCCAGAGAAAATGATTTGTGAAATCACTTGAGATACAAAATTTGCAAATGTCAGACCTTTCGCATTATAAATAAATGGTTTTTGACTCAAAAATTAGTAAGCATTATCAGTTTTATGGCAATAGATAATTATATTTCTCGATATCTTTAAAATTGGTCATATTTGTTTTCACTATAGTCAAGCAGAAATATTCGGTAACTATTATACATGTATAACCTCAAGTTATAGGTATAACACTGCCCTACGTTGCAGAAACGCTTTATCTCCAAAAATGGCATTTCGAGATAGATCGATTTTTTTTATTCTAATGAAAATTAACAATACTACAGTATTTAGGTAACTCGGGGTTTCGTTTAGTCCGCAATCTAAATATGACAATGAATATCGCCAAAATTAAGTAAATCTCAGAATAAGTTGACATAATGCGTTTTGTACGTTTCTTTTGGCTAAAACCCTTGGCAGAAACGCATTATGTGGTATAATAATATTGGGTAACGGCCATTGTGACTGTTACCCTGGGAATGCTTCCGAAGAAACTAGAGCAGCCGAAATTATACGAAATGAAGACTCTTATTTGTTAATAACGACATAATGCGTTTCTGCAAATTTCCGTCGGTCGTTAATGCGTTTCTGCGCAGTATTTTCGAAACTTTTCGATTTTAATGGGCTTTTGCATTTTCACATCTCGGAAACTAGACCAGGTAGAAGAAAACGGACTTCAAAATTAGAATCAGTGCTCTAAAATTAGTATGAGGAGCATAATCAAAAAGTCAAAAATGTTCGATAATGTGCTTCTGAAACGTAGGGCAGAACAGTATCAGGGTTGTCACGGTACCTGGAAAACCTGGAATTCCTGGAAAAGTCAGGGAATTTCAATGTGGGTTTAAAAATCAGGGAAAAGTCAGGGAATTTTAAAAGTTAGTCTAAAAATCAGGGAAATGTGAGGGAATTTAATTTCGGTTGCAATTAGGAAACCTTTACTAAAATTTAGGGTAAACAAATACAAAATTTAGCCACAAAATAAGTCAAGGGAAAATCTCCGGAGATAGTCAGGAAAAAACCTGGAAAAGTCAGGGAATTTATATGAGAAAAAACTGTGGCAACCCTGAGTATAAACGCAATTACACTATTGGTTACCAGAAGCACTAGCTGTTCAATCAATTAATAATTTTACTTAACTATTATTTTAGTATATTTTTGCACTGATCATACAATACAAAGTTGTGTATACACTATATTTATGTATATATATATATATATACCATACAGATTTGTATGTGTTTGTATATATGTGCATATCTAAATATATAGCACGCATCTATGGCATATAAAGAGCGTCTGCATTTTGGTGTGGCGTGGAGTAGATACATCATCAAAGACAAGCCGGTAACGCCTCCTTTATCTCGATTATTTATCCCCATGAATTTTAATCTCACCCCCCTTTCTGCCCTCCCCCTTTATGCAGCCCGTTTTCTTCCGTGCACCCCAAAAATCTCTGTCTTTGGGGATTTCGGTCGGGACCTTCTATTCGCTCTATGCCGACGGTCGGTGTTCCGTCAGCTCAGGCCCACGATCAGGAGGGAGAGATCTGAGATTCTCGACTCTCGATCTGGGCTGGGCGCGCGGACTGATGGGATATACACCCCCCCCCCCCTCCGCGGGTGGGTTTGGTGGGTGGGCAGGAGATGGGGGAAGGGAAATAACCGCTTTGACCCCCTCTTTTATCTCTCGCTAGCTAATGAAGGGATCTTAAGGGTACAATGGAACCCCCTGCGCGAGCGAAACGCAATTTGTTGGCGTTGATTTCCTTATTAATAACGAAGCCTTCGCGGTTCAGAGGGGTTTTCAAATGTATCTCTCTCTCTCTCTCTCAATACGATAATATGAATTTAATTCTTATAAGAGGAGGGGGCTAGAAGGGGTCACGGCGGTCGAATGTGCGCCCGGATAATCATTAAAATGAAACAGTGATGAATTAGTTTAATCGCGTCTCTTCCATAAGCTGGAGTGAGAAGAACTCATTTCACGGAGGTAGGTCTCTCTCTCTCTCTCGTAAAGGGTGGAACTATTTCAGATGGGCCTCTCCAGGTATTGATACAAATTAATCTTCTGGTATAAATTGAAGAGGATTTCGTGTATCGACGGGGCGTTGCGATTTTCCCGACTGAGGAAAATATATTGATCATTCCGGAGTATGAACTTACCCTTTATCAATAACAGATATGACATGTCCTCCTTAATTTTATGATCCTTCCTATTAATTAATTTGATTGAAATTTTAATTACTGGAATTGGAAAAAATGGGCCGACCGCATATTCCAGCTTAATTTTTTAAATTAATTAATTAAGTTTGTGTAAAATGTATTTTTTGTATATCAAGGGTTGTTTTCTTTTTATAAACTAATAAATCGTTTTCTGGTAATATTTAAACACTTCTGCTTTCTTCAGTATTTTAAAGTGATATTGTAGACTTCTGCTATTATCAGTATTTTAAAGTGATATTGTAGACTTCTGCTATTATCATTATTTTAAAGAGATATTGTACACGTCTGCTTTTATCAGTATTGTATAAGTAATATTGTACATTTCAACTATTATCAGTATTTTCATATGATATTAAACACTTGCTATTATCAGTATTTTACAAGTAATAAAGTATTACTATTATCAGTATTTTACAAGTAATAAAGTATTATTATTATCAGTATTTTACGAGTAATATAGTATTACTATTATCAGTATTTTACGAGTAATATAGTATTACTATTATCAGTATTTTACGAGTAATATAGTATTTCTATTATCAGTATTTTACGAGTAATATAGTATTACTATTATCAGTATTTTACGAGTAATATAGTATTACTATTATCAGTATTTTACGAGTAATATAGTATTACTATTATCAGTATTTTACGAGTAATATAGTATTAATATTATCAGTATTTTACGAGCAATATAGTATTACTATTATCAGTATTTTACAAGCAATATAGTATTACTATTATCAGCATTTTAAGAGTACTATAGTATTACTATTATCAGTATTTTACGAGTAATATAGTATTACTATTATCAGTATTTTACGAGTAATATAGTATTACTATTATCAGTATTTTACGAGTAATATAGTATTACTATTATCAGTATTTTACAAGTAATAAAGTATTACTATTATCAGTATTTTACGAGTAATATAGTATTACTATTATCAGTATTTTACGAGTAATATAGTATTACTATAATCAGTATTTTACGAGTAATATAGTATTACTATTATCAGTATTTTACGAGTAATATAGTATTACTATTATCAGTATTTTACGAGTAATATAGTATTACTATTATCAGTATTTTACGAGTAATATAGTATTACTATTATCAGTATTTTACGAGTAATATAGTATTACTATTATCAGTATTTTACAAGTAATAAAGTATTACTATTATCAGTATTTTACGAGTAATATAGTATTACTATTATCAGTATTTTACGAGTAATATAGTATTACTATAATCAGTATTTTACGAGTAATATAGTATTACTATTATCAGTATTTTACAAAAGGAATTCGAAGTTTATTTGGTTTTACATTATTCGAACCTATTTTTAGTTGAAGTATATGCACTCGAATTATTTAGTTTTGGTCTTAGTGGTCGTTCTGGTAACAAGAATAATGATCCTGGCATGTATCCTGCTTCTGGAGCAGCCCATCGTCGAAAAATATACCATATCTTCGCGTGTGTACTAGTGAATAATCTCACCAAATCCGGTAAATTTACGGTGTGAACGCGTCTTTTCGAACACGCTGAAGATTTACTTAAACCTAAAAAGAAGCCTTAATCACGCGTTCAAATCGACTAAGCAAACCGATTATTTCGCAAACGGCAATAATTCATATTTTTTTGTTGGTTTTTTAAATAATCGGAGGGCGTTTTATCTTTTTTTTTTGGACTGTGACGTCTTAATAAACTAAGAGTATTAGGCTCGCACCATTTTATTTATTTCCAACGCGTTCACGAATTGTAAGTTTGAAAAGGGGGCTTCGAGATGGAGAATTAGTCAGTCTTTCGGCAATTTTTTCGGTGGAAATGAGGCGCAACCTCTCATCGCAGTGCAAACATCGTGAAGCCGAAATTGCGGGCATTAAAATAAGTTCATCAAACAACTCCTCCCCACTTCGTACGAAACCGAATATAGAAGTCTCAATTTAAGGGAAAAAATCTATCACGTATTTCTGGAAAATTGCCGGTTACGGTTACTCCAAAATCATGTCGGTTGGGCCCAACCCAGATGCTTTTTATATTTGTTAAGTAAAAAAAATAAGTGATATTACGTATGATCTTAACGTAGTTAACCTTGTAGCTCCGTTTTCGACGCCACAAAAAGATTAGATTCTGCCATGATTTGTTTTTTAGCCTTACGCCCTTTTCTAAAACAACGTTGATCGTATGGAATTGGGCGCGCGTAGCCGTCTTAGCCGCCGCGAAAGGGTTAAAGGTTCGAAGAATCGTTTGGAAAAGTACGGGACGAATTTCGCGTAGCTCCTCCCCATCCGTCACGTGAGTCGCGCGTACGTTGTCGCATCCTAAAACACGGGTCGTATTACAATATCTTATTAATTTAGCATACAAGATCTTTTTTGTCAATAATTTAAAATAATAACTTGCAATCTCAACGCGGAAGGAGTTGTTCCGAGTTTTCACTCAAACGTATATATATCGCTGTCAATGATATTACTACACCTTTTCAGGTTGTACATAATATAAATGGCTTTGATACTGCGTCGAATAGTTTAATAGTAGTATAGTATGCAATCGGTGACCGAAAGCTACAATTGTTTGAGCCACTATAGGGATCTGGTGTACAATTAGCGAGAAAGCCATTGGAAATATAGGAAATGTCGTAAATATTGCAAGAAATATCAGTAAATATCAGAAAAAAAACCAGATAAATATAATGTATATCATAAATGTGGTGAAACTAGCTGTCCCGGCCTTGCGAGAGTCTTAGCCGTCTTGTCCGTGTCTTGTTTGTCGAAATATGATCCCGGCGCCGCCTCCAAAATGATTTAACCTTCTGCTCGCTCTGAAAGGTGTTATTAAGGCGACTCTTTGTGCGCCTGCCTCATCGTTACCGGCGACGCTTCGGGCATCTCGCATCTCTTCGAATCCCACCACAGCCCAACCAACCCGATGTAATACTCACGTACGCCAAAAAAGAGAGAAATCATACTCCTTTCACTAAGAAATTCACCGAGACTTTTAACCGCACCTGCGTAAGAGAGTTTTTTCTTCATATTTTCGGGTACATTTACGGGACTTGATTCTATAAAATTACTTAATTATAAACCTTAGTGAATCTTTACATGGCCCCTATTGAAAAAAAAGAAAAATTAAAATAACTTAACCACGTACGACGAATATTTAATAGGAGCTATAATTGAATTATCCGTCATGCCAAAGGTTACGTAAAATTAAAACGTGTGCCTCTATGTATGATCAAAGAACGTCGAGATATTTACGAAGAGTTCGTCGCCACCAAAAATATTTTACAGTAGAAACTGTAGACCAAACAAATAATTTTCGCCAATTTTGGAATTGGAAATTATGAGTACGCAAACGTTTTTGCGTTCCTTTGACTCGGACAAGAAAATGTTACCACCTCATGTAATAACCATCTACTTTTATTTAAATTAACATTTCAATCAAATTGTAAAGTTTAAAAAGTTTCTTAGTATATCGTCATTTTCTTAATTTACACGTTATGAATTTAATTTTCTTAATTTTAACATTATGAATTTAATTTTCTTAATTTTAACATTATTAATTTAATTTTCTTAATTTAAACGTTATGAATTTAATTTTCTTAATATTAACTTTAGGAATTTTATTTTATTAATATTAGCTTTAGGAATTTTATTTTATTAATTTTAACGTTACGAATTTAATTTGCTTAATTTTAACGTTAAGAATTTTATAATAATAATCAGTTAGGCTAATACCCAAAAGCACCAAATCATCGAGTGACTTTTCATGCCTTCAATTCAGGTGGCCATGTTGCAATGCCTAGAATTTAAATTTCTTAATTTTAACAATTTTAACTTTAAGCATTTAAATTTCTTAATTTTAACAATTTTAACTTTAAGCATTTAAATTTCTTAATTTTAACAATTTTAACTTTAAGCATTTAAATTTCTTAATTTTAACAATTTTAACTTAACGACTTTAATTTTCTTAATTTTTATGCGCAATCTATAGGCTTTTATAAAATTAAATTTATAAACTCGAAATTCGGAAAAAAAAATGTGATCAAGCGTTGAAAATGCATTTGCGAGCATGTTGGTTTTTCCAACAACTGAACAAGCTTCCTTTTTGGAATATAAAATGACCATATAAATCACTCCGCCGAATCGAAATGTGTCGAGAAATAAAATAAATATAAATGGCTTTGAGTCGTGGTGAAGCCGAGATATAGGAGTGCTTCAAACATTTATGCCGAACTTCCATTTCCATCTCGCGTACACTCCAAGAGTCCAAACGAAAAAAGAATTGACTTTAAATGCTCCGAATATCCGAAAAAGGTTAAATCCGAATACATGCCCCTCTGCGAATTATTCAACAGCAAATAAACTTAAAAGCTTTTGCTCCATTCGACATTTTTCGATTATCGCAGTGCACTTTCAACAAACATTTTTACAAATCATTTCCCCCTTATACTACAGTTTCCTATAGGTTAGGTAGCTTAAGTTAATTCTGTCGATAATTTCATTTCCTAGTCGTTTAAATACATTAAAATTATGTTATGAAATTGTCAATAAATTAAGAAAAAAAGCTTTATTTGAAATTGGACGTTTAAAGTAATGAAATTATCATCAAATTAAGAAAAACAGTTTTATTTAAAATTGTACATTTGTAGTAATTAAATGGTCGTTGATTTAAGCAAAAACTGTTAGTTAAAATTGGACATTTAAAGTAAAGAAATCATAGTTGATTTAGACCAAAGAAAATTTTATTTAAAATTTTACATTTAAAGTAATAAAATAGTCGTTGATTTAGGCAAAAACTGTTAGTAAAAATTTGACATTTAAAGTAATTAAATGTTGATTAAGTAAGTTCAAATTGAACATTAAAGTAATGAAATGGTCCTTGATGTAGGCAAATAACCATTTTAGTTCAAATTGGACATTTAACGTCATTAAGCTCGAAAAAACTAGCGTTAGGTCATGAAAAGTAGAATGTATTTGGTTTTTAAATATTCAGGCCACATTATTCACACGCGACAATAATTTGATAAATCTTTTATGTGGACACTCATCGTAAAATAGTGACTTTTTTAAACTCGTCTATTTAAAAACAAAATAAATAACCTTAAACTAAATTAAACACTTTATTGCTGTTGGTGAAATGAACTTTTACGGAGAATGACTGTTGAGACGATTAAGCTCCTTCCCATAAAAATAATCAAATCATTCACTGGCTCCCTAGAACTGACGCCTTTCTATAGAAGGGCATGCAAGTGAAGTTTTATCTTCCGCTCTCTCGTGCCCGCTGGAAATTGGACAGTGTCAAACAAATACATTATTGATAATATTCAATGGTTCTGATAATTGAGACGCTTTAAATACTTTGGTTCTTGGTACTATCATGGCAAATACGTCGACTTAAATACGTTTGTTCTTGGTCGGGTCCATTTCGAATGTGTCGCTTTAAATACGTTATTTCTTGGCAGGATCATGGCAAAAACCTCGCTTTAAATACGTTTGTTCTTAACAGGATCATGGCAAAAACATCGCTTTAAATACGTTTGTTTTTGGCAGGATCATGACTAATACTTCTCTTTAAATACGTTTGTTCTTGGCAGGATCATGATTAATACTTCGCTTTAAATACGTTTGTTCTTGGCAGGATCATGATTAATACTTCGCTTTAAATACGTTTGTTCTTGGCAGGATCATGACTAATACTTCGCTTTAAATACGTTTGTTCTTGGCAGGATCATGACTAATACTTCGCTTTAAATACGTTTGTTCTTGGCAGGATCATGACTAATACTTCGCTTTAAATACGTTTGTTCTTGGCAGGATCATGACTAATACTTCGCTTTAAATACGTTTGTTCTTGGCAGGATCATGACTAATACTTTGCTTTAAATACTTTTGTTCTTGGCAGGATCATGGCAAATACGTCGCTTTAAATGCATGTGTTTTTCGTATAGGATCAACTCAAATACGTCACTTTAAATTACTTGCGATTCCGTCATTTTAAACACATTTGTTCTTGCTAGATTCAATGCGAATAAGTAGCGTTAAACACATTTGTTCTCGATAGAATCAATTGAGAATGCGTCGCTTTAAACTCATTTGTTCTTGGTATGACCAGTTGCGAATTGGTAATTTAAAACCCATTTGTTGTTAATAGGATCAATTTGATTTGGTCACTTTAAATGCATGTTTTCTTGATAGGATCAATTGCGATTCCATCACTCTAAACACATTGGTTCTTGATAGAATCAGTGCGTTTCCGTCACTCTAAACACATTTGTTCTTGATAGAATATCATATCAATGCGAACACGTCACTTCGAATAAAATGTAGTTGTTATCCGTGATACTACGTGATTATAAATCTATCAAGTATATTTTATCGTGCCTGATATAAACGTGAATCTTAGTTTTTATTCTGAAATAAAAATAATTGCCCAATATCTGTCGGCCGATATACAACGATGCTGTAAATTAAGGTTGGTGAAATTCCGTCTCTTGATTTGTTTACACCTCGAAACGAACGAAATCCCGTTGTCCTAAATCGTTGTTTGAGAGCTCTTATAAAATAGACAATGAAAGTGCGCTGTTTGAAAACTGCCCATGACACAAAGGGTATAAAATATTTTCCAAGGTTGTTCGTTTTTTTGCGTATGTTACTTAGAAGTCTAATCGTGATAACGAAATTATAACGAATATAAGACGTTCTTTTATGAGCGGGGACCCCCTGAAACAAATTTTCCATCTGTAAAATTTAATTCAAACGGATGTATGGTAATGGCGCATTCGCGATATAACGATAACGAAAGTTAGGCCTAAGTAATGTTTATAACGCGTCCTAGATGGATTTTCATTATTAGAATTAGCATAACACTCGAATTCACACCCGTTGCGTTCCTCCTTCCTTCCCTTCTCGGTTTAATACTGGCGAAACAACAAAGAACTCGATTTTGCTCGTTCAAATAGGAATAACAATCATTCTAATGAGAATTATAATAATAATAACATTTTGAGGACGCGAAAAAAATGCACGTAGCGGCGCCATCTAGCGGCGTTCTATGGCGGAACGCGTTTCGGTTTCCCGCGCGCGCTCTCGCAGCCCCCGCCCACCTCCCCAACCGAGAAGCCAGCAGGCTTTGTCGTGGGTGGATGTCGCGGACGTGAAGGGGGGGCGACCGGCGGCTAAGCCCCTCCCTCCGACTCCCCCGCAAGCGACGGCCTTCTCTCTTCGTCGTCGTCCTGGTCGCCAGGATTTTATTTCGGGGTGGACGGTAGGGGTTTCGGCGGCGCTGCAGTCGCCTATCTTTTTGCGTCTCTTTTGGAGAGGGCAGCGACGCTTTTAATTATGGCGGTTTCGTGTAAACCTAATTGGTTCATTACGTCAGACGCGGCCGGATGTCGGAGCCGAAACGTAAACCTTGACTAATCTGTAAAACGACTTTGGGATTTCTGCGGCACCCCCCTCTCGCCCTCTCCCCCCCCCTACTGGTTTTTTTTGTTCATTTACGCTCCGATGATTTTAATTTCGTTTTTCAACGATTTATGTTTGTAAGATTGTTTTAAAGCAAATTCTCGTGTGATTTCGTAGAAGGAAATTACCATATTAATTATACGGGACGCGCCGATTACAGCGCACGCTAAGAAAGCGAACGGGGCAAACACTTACTTACAACACTTACAGGGAGGTTGGATACCGTCCCGCATTGCGTTTCCGCTTTGATCGATTAGAGACGTTAGAAAGACGCAATTTCATTTGCCGAATGATTTAATGATTGTTGAGATTCCAAATCGTCGAGGCACGGCTATATATGGAATATCTGAATGTACAATTTTTGAACCGGTGGCATTCATTATCCCGAAATTTAATACATTCTTTAGAGTATACAGTGTCAATAACATTTCAAAATCCTTCGTTAAATCTTTGATTTACGTTTTCAAATACATTCACGTTCCATCACAAAAAAGTAATTTCTGAATTTTACTTCAAATAACATACAAGATCAATAACCAAAAAATATTTAAAAGTATGTGATGTATTTTAAAAATGCACAAATATTAAGAAGCTTTCTGATTTCAACAGATTTTGAAAACTTCAAATAGCTTTGTAGTCATTAATTTGTGAAGAGATTTACGTTCCACCGCGTTAAGAAGTAATTTCAAAATCTTAAAAGAAATTTCGACGAACCCAACAAATGAAAAATAACAAAAATATATAAAGACATGACCTTAACACGTAAGACCTATTCACATGTGCCAATATTTTGGCCAAACTGTTGGTGAGCGTAGTTTTCGACTTGAGTTCGGGAAACTCTTTGGTTCACACCCTCCATGAAAAGTTGCTGAACCGGCGTAGAAATTTATTCGGAATTCTTAAAAAAAAAATACATCTGCAACTTCAAAATATCTAAATTTATATAAATAAAGGTATTTATTCTTATTATTATTATTATTATTATTATTATTATTATTATTATTATTATTATTTAGTTTTGTATAATCGTAAGGATGTGGGTTATTATAATAGGTTTAAATATTATGAGCTAAGCCTCGGTCGTAAACACGGGCAAGCGAAAGCGTTGTGAAAATCTTCGCCATTCACCCGGAACAACTTTTGCGACACGCGTTGGCCAAAAATGTTGTATCGTGTGAATAGGACTTAAGATTGCGGCTCTCCTCGATAGTTAGAAGATAAGAATCGAATCCTCCCCGCGAATAGACACGTCGAGACACATAATAAATATGGCGAACCAAATAAATTCGTAGGTGTTCACGACTGCTTCGCCGAATCGCAATTAAGCTTTTGCACTTGTATTGAAAAAAAATTCTTTTACCGCGTAAAAATAACGTTTTCTTTGGGCTGATACCGCCACTGATAACGTTTCTAGGGGAGGGAGAGTCGCGGAGGGGGCTAAGGAATAGGGTATTTCATCGCACGTTGATGATTTTCCATTGCCTTTATAGTTGGGATATATCTCAATCTGGAAAATGGAGGCTCGTCCGTGATTGAAACGCGCGCTCTTTTATGTATTACGATGGCGCTTGAGATGGTGCCGAATCCCGGACAGTAAAAATGCGATACAGAAGAAAGATGGAAAAACGTTTAAATATTCGGTATAATTTTTAGGGAGGTTACGTTGATTTTTTCTCTCTTCGGCAACGTTCCAGCCAAGGCTATCATTAAATTGTCTCAAGTCTTAATTTCCGAAGATGAAATGTTTTCTCTCCTAAAGCAATTTTATTTTCTCTCCCCAGTTCGTTTTATTCCTGTTGAAAGGACCATATCAATCCCCCCCCCTCTGACCCCCTCTATAAAGAAGATATCTCCTGATTTAACATTACGAGGTGTGTTCGCACTGTAACGATCGTGTCAGGAAAATTATAGAGATTATGGAAGCATGTAACCGAACCTTATGTTCACAATGTTTGTAATTGGGGGCATGAGTTTAACCGTAAGTCTTTAATATTATTTCATACTCTTCGTATGCTAAATTTAACTCTTCTCATTCTTCTGATGCTAAATTTAACTCTTCTCATTCTTCTGATGCTAAATTTAACTCTTCTCATTCTTCTGATGCAAAATTTAATATTTCGTATTCTTCAGATGCACAATTTACCGCTTCCTATTCGTCAGATCCCAAATTTTACACTTCCTATATTCTTCAGATGCTAAATTCAATGCTTCCTGTTCTTCAGATGCAAAATTAACGCTTCCTTTTCTTCAGAAACAAAATTTGACACTTCCTGTTCTTCAGATGCTAAATTTGGCACTTCCTATTCTTCAGATGCAAAATTCAACGCTTCCTGTTCTTCAGATGCTAAATTTGGCACTTCCTATTCTTCAGATGCAAAATTCAACGCTTCCTGTTCTTCAGATGCAAAATTTAACGCTTGCTATTCTTCAGATGCTAAATTCAACGCTTCCTGTTCTTCAGATGCCAAATTTAACGCTTTCTATTTTTAAGATGCAAGTTTAACAGATACACTGTTACACAATTTAATACTACCTATTGTTCGCTAGAGGGCGAAAATAGAAACTGTCATTACAACTATGAATGCTTACAACCTCTACACTAAGAGTCGCAGCATTAAAAACAATTTGAAATATGCATTCCGACAATTCACCGTTAAATTTAAGAATGGAAAAGCAAAAAAAGTTTAACTAATGGTAAATGGTTGACGGTAGTTTTAGTTTCCAAACTATTCCCATTCTTAAAATAGAGTGGGCGTTTTAAGGTTTAGAGATATGGTAAAATATAGGCGTGAGGAACAGTAATTAGGGATAATTAATGTATTCTTGGTATCCAACATATTTTATGGTGGCGGAGCGCTAAAGTCGTCAAGTGTGGCCAGACTTATGCCCGTAATATTAGACAGGCTAACCCAGCCGTCGAAATCGTGTAGGTGGAACCAATAGAAGTGTAGATTTTACAGAATAAAACTACGTCTACACTCAGCTACAAGTTTTCCTATACACGCTTTATGGCGCCAGCTTAGTAAGTCTATTATTGAGGAGTTACGAAAATGGTGGACCAATTTTGATTAAAACAATTTATCCAAAATTTAACAAAGATCCAAATTAGACTTTAAGCGTAAATTGTATACAACGATGTGTTATATTTGATCCAATTTCACGGTCTGAAAGTCAATTTGGTAAAACTAATTTGATGGGTATTGATTCCATTTGTATCCAAATTTGGATATTGAATCAAAGAAGTGGTTTTGCCCGAACCCCCCCCCCCCACCCTTGTACGCCCCTGACAAGAGGGTTTTATTTTAACAATGCGATGACTTCTTTTTTTGCTTTTGGCTCACAGGATATTTGGTCTGCATTTTATCAGGGGTTTTCAAAAAGTTAAGCTTAACCTTTCCCATTAAGACACAACAACTATTTTCTTTGATTTTTCTTTTATATTAAATTCTGTTAATTAAACTTCTTTAAAGAAGCTAAAAAATCGCAAATTTGTTATAACAAAACAGTTTGCACTTTGCCACGCCATATTTGTTTGTTGGGTCTTGATTCTTGAAAGTGCAAATCTTTTTGTTGCCTGGAAAACAAGGCCCCAGATGCGAGAGAGCATAATGGCCGGCATTCTCGAAGTAAAATGCCCTAAATGACTTGAACATATTTCCCGTACACGGGCCTTAATAATAACGCTTTTTGTAAATAAAATGCATCATTATCCTTTTAACTATCTGTAGCCTTGTACATATATATACACCGTATAAGAGTGACAGAGAACCTGTTTTTGACAAAATGTTGACCCACAATAAAAAGTGCAATAACGGCGAATATGAGAGTCGCATTTCCAGATGTCATGGCCTCAGAATATCGCGAGGCGTAGCTTCTAAATCGTCATTTTATGTTAAAACGTTAATTTTAAATGCTAAAATATCGATGACATTTTACCGCATATCCCTTAAAAATTATCTAGTCCATTAAAACTCGTATAGAAAAATACGGTATCTAATTTACAAGGTGTTTATAATGAAGTGTACAACACTTTTCAAATTATATTTTAGTTAACGTATAACGGAAAATGTACGAGCAAAATGCAATCTTTGCGCGAGAGAAATATTACAATACGCCTTTTCTATCCGGAAGACTGTTTATAGTTAATTTAAAATCGGCTACTTTCCCTCGCCCTTTATTTAAAGTACCAAATAGACCAACTCATTTACGTGGAATAATGAGAATACGCGGGGGGAACCACGCGTCGAAAACATTTAAGCTTTCGTGTGGGTCTTTAACGAAACTATTAGCTTGTGTAGGCCGTTACTAGTTGTTTTCCATTATAAGCTACGCCGCGTTTAACCGTAACATTTCATGTTTTTAGATTGTCTTTTAATAGAACGTCCTGTGGCAATTTATATTTAAATATTCTCCTAACAAATTTTCTTTTGTATTAAAAGGGGGGTAAACCCGGAGAGTTCTAAATCGGCAATTTGGGAATTCATTTCCAATTGAGCTATATCGAGGCCGCTTTCGCGTGCGCGGAGTGTTATTCGCAGCTTATACGGTTGTTCACACGATTTCCTATTACATATATTACAGCCCGGGACTAAAATTGTAACGCGCTTCGTTTAAAATCAACGGCATCTGTTTTCGGCGTAAAACAAGACCTTAAAACGACCAACCCGGTCGATAAGCGACCACGGACGTCACTTCTCTTTGCTTTACAACGATCCCAACTTATCATTATTCAAAGGTTACTACGATATATAGCGCGTTATCACTAATGATGTGCAATTTTTCAACCAAATGCACACGAAACTCAATTCGGTGGCGCTAATTTTACGAATGCAATAGGCGTTTCAATAAAGGCCGCTCTCATTTTCTTCCCTCCCCCTACGCGCATGCGCGAGTCACTGAATAAAATAGTCACGTGTTTATGTTAGTTTTATTTGTAAGGCTAAAGTTGATAGCGCGCGCTCATTTTTCTTTCAGGAGGCGCGTGCGAAATTGAACGAGCCCTTCTTTAGGGAGCTAACAGTTCTACGTCTCACGACGTCACCCATGCTTTTTCCTATTGAAAAAAATTCCACCCAATATGAAGCAGCACGCTCTTTATAATATAACGCTTTTACAAGTGTGTCCTGGCTTTCTCTATTACTACTTCTAGGCAAATCGCTGAACATGTTTTATTTAAGCGTTTATTTGAGCACTTTTACATTTAAATATTTAAATGCAAGAATCCATACCGCTACTTGGAATGCTTATCCTGGCTCCCCTCTCACGTTGTTGTTTGTTAAGATAACATAGTGACGTCAAAAAAAAACCATGAGCCACATCGAGACGAAAATCTGCCGCGATAAGCATTCCAAGTAGATGTATGGATTCCTGTTAAATGTTAATGGTATAATGTATAATAGACAGGTGAAGTCACCTTCTTGTAGCGGAGATTAGATTTTACTACTTATACACTCCTATTTCCCCTACACGTTTACTTGTCTAATTACACTTTGAACGACCAATATCTCTAAACTGTTTAAACGGAGAAATATATTATTCATCAAAAATTAATAGAGTTGAAAGCAAATTGCCGCGATTGTAATTCCTATATTTCGCAGGTAAATGTCTCTTTAATGGTGTTCTCGCCTGTTTTACGAAAACATGTTATTTCTTTTGAAATTATTCCGATATTTTAATGATAATGTTAAATGTTATTAGTTTTATAATTAAAGTTTGGCTCCTCAGAAATGTTTTTTTTAAACATTTCAAGCGGTTGAAAGCGGATATAATTTGGTATGGAACCGTGGAATACTAGGTGCTATGTGCTATATGGCACATACAGAAATACATTATATCATAAGTAACATAACAATAAGTATGACAATTAACGAGATTTACAAGCAAACTGATTTTCATAATTATTGCGTAATCAAGATGTTTTCTCAGCACAGAGCCCTCTAGTGTCTAAAGTACGCGAGACTTCCGCTAAGCCGAAATATCTGGTTTCCGATAGATAGGCGGAATATTAGGCTAAAATCATAAAAATTAAAAACGTTTCTCGAGGCGCCACGAGCTCATGTTTTTTTATCACGCGTAATTCGCACGCGGGCTTCAAAACAAAGCCAAAGCCCATCGCGACTCCAGAACGTGCTCTCTGATATTAAATTTTTATCAAAAAGTAGTAGTCCAAAACGGTAAGTCGCGAGTCCCAAGTCACAGCTTGAAGAGAGTATCGGTGCCGATAAAAGGTTCGGTTAGAAAATTAGCATTAAAGCAATAGGAAGTGTCATACTTATTGTTATTACGTTACTTATGATTATATTTTTAACCCTGGGAAATTGAAAAGCTAGAGGTGGTTGTGTAGTTTCAGAACCAATAAATACCGTAGTTATCTTATCTTTGATTGCTAACATATGTAGTAAATTCCTTTTACAATAACTATTTTCATTCACTTTTAATTGAAGGAAATATTTTTATAAGAATAAAGGAATTCGTAAACGGATATTTGTTAAGTGTGTATTTATTTCAGAAATCAGAAACTGGTTTTAAGATTTCAGTGTGCGATTTCCTTGTTGATTTCTGGGTTTTAGACTGATTTCGAATGTTTTTATTGATTTTCACCCACATTTCAGAATATCTTTAAAATCAGAACGAAATCCTACTGCTTTGTTAAATGTTTGTTAAAGAGATAAATATTATCTCAGAGTTTTTCGTGTGCAATATCAATACTTCATTTTTCTGCCACTACCGGCGCTGACGCATACTATTATGCAGAATTCCAAGAATTAGATACGCGACGGGGACCAAATTAGGTTTAGACTTGACTCCACGATTCATTTTGAATTTAATTTAAAATGCTTGAAATTGACAGTGGAAAATACTAGAATATTTATATTTTCACGATTATCTTAAGAGCATTAGTATATAGCATAGCCAATTATACTTTAATAGTAGGCCAAAACTATTCGCCCGCTTTGGGACCTAAAAACTACCAACTTCTTAAATACAATAACAGCCAAACTGTTGAAGTTGTTATATAATTTTTAATTGAAAGCTTAACTTATTTAATTATAAATAATGAAAATCCGTCCCATGGTAAATTACATTTAAGGTTAATAATTGGATAAAAGTACTGCTTCTTCATGGAAATGAATAAAATACGATTTATTGTCAGAAGCTTTCGGACCGATGTTACAACCATACTAAAATTTATTACATTTTTACAATTTTGTCTAAAATAAACTAAATCCAAACGTATTTGACAATACATTTGTTGGTCTTTGCAGGTGTGGTTTCAGAACAGGAGAGCGAAATGGCGCAAGAAGGAGAACACGAAGAAGGGACCCGGGCGGCCGGCCCACAACGCCCACCCGCAGACGTGCAGCGGGGACCCCATCCCACCCGACGAGATCGAGCGCAGAGACCGAGACCGCCGCGAGAAGAAGTTGAGGAAGCAACTGGACAGGCAGGCCAGACGCCTGCAACAGGCCAAGTGCAAACCCGGCGTGAACCTAGCCTCGCTCACCGAGGCGCTGGCCCAAACCCTGGGAGAGTTGCGCTCGGTCAACAGGAAGAAACAGCCCGAGGAACTCGTCGGTCTGGACCTCATGAACCTGCTCTTGTCACTAGGAATCGAAGTTAGACAGGTACTGATCTATTTTCATCGATCTCTTTATCGAAGAACGTACTGCGGTTCAAAAACGGCTAAAGCCTGTAAGGTGGGGTGGTCGTAAGTAGTTAGCACTTTCACCTCGCAGCGAGAGGAGGCGGTTTTGATCCCGGGTTGTAGCACTGGGTGAAATCTCGGAACCACTCCTTTTGCGTTGGTTCTTCGGTTTCCCCTTTCCATTAAAACTTTTTGGGGTTAACGGTTATAGTTTGTGTAGAGAGCTGTAGGCTCGCGGGGTATGAAGGGCTTTTCACCACCACTATTGAGTTGGGAATATTAATCTAGAGATCCAATCAAATTTGCTCCCCGCGAAACAAGTTTTTGAAAATTACGAATGTGCCGTCTCCTCTAAAATGACGAGAAACGTTATCATATGACCCGTGGCGCCATCCATTATTTTTGAAAAAGAAAATATTTTTGCCGGAAAACGCGTCTTATTTGAACGAACCATTGAGAGATAGACGGCGCCACGGGTAGAATGATAAAGTTTCCTTGTAATTTGGGAGCAGTATTCTTATTTTTAAAAACTTGTCTCGCGAAATACTGAAAACCGACGTTTTGATTGGACCTCTAGATTAATATTCCCAACTCAATGAGCCCGACCACCTAATTGAATTGCATAAAAGGTCGACAGTTGATTTTGACCTGAAATTTGGGTATTGGCCTAGCTGATTAATATTAAAAATAAAGCACCCAAAATAAACCTTTTTGGCACTTAAATTATATGTCGACCTGATAACATAGTTCACACATACGCCGCAAACGAGCATGGCGCTGTTTTATCTTTCGGGTAAATATGGCCGAAAATCACTTCGCCAGCTAATTTTTGCTTGAGGCCAAGGCCTATTGATAATTAAAACGCTTTCAGAATAAAAACTGGTGGTTATTTTGGCGATATAATAACAATTTACAAAATTGGAACATAAATTTGAGTGTTATAAACACTAGTTTCGTTTCTGAAGGTACTTATTTTGAAATTTTAGGTAAAAAAAAAAGGGTTTTAAATGGTATTTATCGCCATCTACGTAACCTCGTAGTAGTTCTGTCAATAAATAGAGATACACTATAGTAGCTTGTTAATTAGATAAAGTACAGTGTTTCGTCTATTTAGACGAAGTTTATAGAGCTTATAAATTGAGTTGGCTTAAGCCTAGGGCCCCCATCTTGCCAAAACGAAACTGGAGAGGGGAGTAAGATGGCATGGGCCCCAATAAAACTCAAGTCTAGGGGCCCGGGTGGTAGTTAACAGGCAAGAAAGGCAATTGCCTAGGATCCGCTCTTTCGAAGGGTCCGGTTTCTTTATGTAGGTTCACTTTGTTATTTTTGGTGGAAAGAATGCTTCGTTAGGTGGTTTCTTTTCGACTGTTCTCGGACTAAAAGTCTACTCTTTTTACCCTAAAACGTTTTATTCACTTGTTCCGGGGATGATAATTACTCCGCCCCATAAACTATTTGCTGGTTCCGAAGTATTAGGGCTACTCTTTTTACTCCTTCTGTAAAGGAGGTGTAAAGGAGTAAATCGGATTTTGTCGTCTGCTAGCTAGAATTTACCATCAGCTAAAAAGGCCACAGGCAGACATTTTGGAAAAACGTTTTTACTCCGACTCAAAGTATTCGCCACCACAGAATCGGAGTAAAATAACGTTATACCCTTACTCTTCTTACCCTACCCCGAAATCCAGGAACAAGCGAAAAGAAACCACCTATGGGGGTTCAGCTAGAAGACTTGACCGCGGTAGTCAATTTGCCACTGATACCCGTATAGATGTACCGCGGATGTCACGTTTAAACGTCATGAAATTCTCTGTGCTTTCAGATTCTGGCCAGAAGAGAAGAAGACTTGGTGATTGAATGCGGCGAAGACCTGAACCGGCTTCCAGCGTGTTGCTCTTCGGGCCGGGAATCGCCTGACCTGGACATTACGGACGATTCCAATCTCGGCGTTCAAGACGAATCGCAGTCGTCCTGCATGAGTGACAACGCCACCAATGTAAGATGTTCCTTCAATCATAAGTCACGGATTTTATAAATGGGCCTAAAAAATCAGGGAAAGGTCAAGGAATTTTAAGAATTTGTAATAAGTCGGGGAAAATCCGGGGAGTTCAGTTATCTTACATAAATGTGACACTTCCTATTCTTCACGTGCAAACATTTTAATGAGAGCTATTCGCTAGACAGACTGCATTACGGGCTTTCCGCTTGCTCACGCGTCACACGTAGCCTTTGACAACTCCTCGCTAGGGGGAGATTTTCTTCTTGTGATGACGTCACTTCGCTACTAGCTCTTAGTAAAATATTCCCCAAAGTGACGATCTGATGAAAGATATTATAGACTTATGCTATTACATTACATTATTTATTACACAATGTTTATTACAATATGTATATTATATGTTGTGTGTTATGATAATTTATAAAGAATAATATATAAGTAACATAATAATGTCAATTGGGAAAAATTATCACCTAACTGCATTTCAAAGCTATATTGCGCCATCTAGGTTTAGTTCCCAGCACAGAGTGTCTAAATATATTACTACGAGGGTTGTTGCAAAATACTTTCTCCATTATTGAAAATGAACAATACCAAATGCAGTTTGAAAATTTGGTTTTTCTAAATACAAAATGTAAAATGGTTTTTTCAGCTCAAAATAAAAATACAAAATGCATTTTGAAAATGTCGGAGCTTGGTGAGAATTTTAGTGTCGAAAAAAGGTTAGGTCAGGAAATTAACACCATAGGAAATATCAAACTTACTGTTATTATGTTACTTATGATATTATGTTATATTATATATTACCACATTACCATAAGTGTACAATGCATCTTTTACGAGAGAAGAAAAAATAGTGCGGATTTAAATCCATTTAAAACTATTACATCACGAAATGATTTATTAATTAATAATTATTTGTACGCAGTGTCATTTCGAAATTTTAATAATAGTAATACGCGCGGTAAACATTGAGCCGTGATTCGGTGTTCACATACGGGAAATTCGGTCATTAACTTCTGATATTAATCATTTAGCTTAGATAACATTTAATTTTTGTACGAAAAATTTCACATTTTTCATTAGAGATTTTAGATTGTATTATATTATATTATGTTATATTATATTATATTATATTATATTATATTATATTATATTATATTATATTATATTATATTATTCTTTCTTATGATAAACATTCTGTAATATTAGCATTTATAGTGGTTAAGATATTTGTTCCTGTTGGCCCCAGCGGCTAGATTGTTATTAATTTTTAGAAAGACAATTTACACTTGGTCGTCCGTTGTTTAAAATCTCATAAAGGCTGGTTTTCATTAGGACCGAACGTCTCAACGCAAAAAAAATAAATCCCTTTAGGCCTAAATTATGGTTTTCACTACGGCAAAAACGTGTGAAAGATGACCGTCTACGGAAAAAATTTGCAATTTGGTCATAGTAAAAATCGGTCTTAAAACAACAACCCGCAACGGACCCGTTTCTGAACTAAGCAGTTGTAGGTAATTAGGTTTATTTTTTGTTTATCGCAGGCCGGCGGAAGTCCCCGAGATTGTTTTTTGTCACCTCAGTCGTCTGGTTCCGTGTCATCCTCGATCGCCAATCACAGCCTCGCAAGCACGAACCACATGCTGCACAAGCCGAGTCCATTCAGTATCGACAACATCCTGGCGGCCGACCGGATGCGTCTGAGCAGCGGGGCGATTCCCAGCGACATTCAAAGGCATCTCTACCAACTCAGCCAACAGCAACATCATCATCATCAGCAGCAGCAACAACAACAGCAACACAACGCTCGCAAGGAGAACCAGCGACTAGCGTCTCTGCAACTGGACCGGAGGAGAGCTTCTGGCGGCAATGCCTCTTCGCCACCAACGTCCAGCGGCACCGTCTTCGGAGGACCGGATTCGCGATGTGGTAGCGCCTACGCGTTGTTCGCCGTCACTCAACCGGTTGGATTTCTTATCAGAGCGGAGAGCCCTAGCGTCGAAAATAGAGACAGTAATAATTCGCGGTGCAGCAGCAATTGCAGCAGTCCCCCGGTGAGTCCGGGTGCCGAAGACGTCGTCACACCGACACGACGCCCCTTTAGCGCCGCGGACGAACCGGGTTCCCCCGGGATCCGGATGGTCAAAAGTCCCGTTCGTCCCTCCAGCGATAAATCAGGGTTTGGAAGCCCCGTTGAACTGTCCCCCGTTGTCAGGGAACCCTCTAGTGACCGACCCGTACTTTCCACGTTTTCGCCTTTGACCTTCACGGAATCTCCTCTCACTCAGCCGCGTCAAGAATCGTCTTTGAAGGTGTCCGACGTTGACGGTGACGCTGATGACGAAGAAGAATACAAATCCTAATTTTAAAATCCATCTGACCTCTATCTCTTCTCTCTTTATCATCATTTAAATCAGGCGTGGCACTATTATGGTTCCCGCGGTAGGACATTTGGGCCGTTGGTGACGACCGTGGAAAGTGTGAACTTTTCTTCAACGCTGATATTTATAGTTTTCTCGAAGAAAATGATTTCAAACCGTTTCCCGCGAAATTGACATTTGTCATTCGAGATGATATTCGTTCTTTAATTATATAAATTGAATTTTTTAAATTCGAAATCAAGTGCAAATATAAATACGTATAATTTTCAATGTTTTAGTTTTTTAGAACCCGAATTATGCTAATAGTGTTTCACCCTTTCGTTCGATTCTTGTAGAGAGAAAAATTATGATGATAATTAGGGGAAAACTCGTGTTAGATCAAACGGTGAATGCCGATTTATTTATTTCGTAATTATTAAAACAAAGTATATTTATAATTATTGTAAATAATTGCAAAAGTTTACTGCCTACGGATTAAAGCTTGGAAATTTCAGTTCCGAATCAATTTGTTTTACTCAATTCGTGTCGTGACGGAGCCGCGACTTTCCAAAATATGATCGTAATAATTAATGATTTAGGGGTTCACGTTTCTCAACAATTACAATGATTAAAGTTCCTAAAAATGAATGGGTTCGACAGACTGTCAATTAGACGAAGATGTCCAAATCGCGACAACCAATAAACATCAAATGCGATTTACGACGTTTAAAATTGTGCATATAGTGTTTCGGTGTCTTTGCAGTAATAAAATTCATGTTATTTCAAAAGCTAAATTGTATTTTTTTCATTAAACAAACGCCAAGGATGCCAATGATTTGGGGGAGAGAGAGCTTTCGACAAATCATAGAAACTACCACAGGAATAGAAGGCCCTGCCTTTGTACTAAGATGACACGGGCAAAAGGTTCTCCCTTCATTTCCGGTTATCTCTGGTCCAATCAAAAAAAAAGCTTTGGAAATGACGGCCAATTAGATTCAAGCGGAAATGAACGGAGAACCTTTTGCCCGTACCGAGCCCGTAATACTTTTCATCGACTCTTTCTATTCCTCTTGTAGTTTCTATGGACAAATCCTCAGATGTATTCAATTGAACTGATCTTAATTAATTAAACAAACGTTAAATTAAGGCAACATTCTAGTGACAAATTATTTTCAGATTAGTTCTTATCTGTGATTTGGTCTGATATTAGCGAGATTTTTTCAACTGTACAAAAATCAGATTAGTATGTCCAACACCGATAGGTTATCTGTCATTCTGTCGGATAACACTTAGATTATCCAGGGTTCATACAAACCTGGAAATATCAGTGAAACAGATTCTTTCCAAAAAAATCAGGGAGATATCAGGGAAATTTTAAATATTTAACCAAAACCTGGATATATCAGGGAAATTCGTTTGAGTCTGGAAGCGCCTCAATAATTATATATAATTTTTTTCGATTAAACGAAACCATACGGTGCTTTAGCACCTGGATATATCAGGGAAATTTCCAGGAGAAAACCTGGAAATATCAGGGAAATTTCCAGGAGAAAACCTGGAAATATCAGGGAAATTAATTTTCCAAATGTTGTATGAACCCTGTTATCAGATTAACCCATTTTTAAACCATCTTCAGCTGGCTTACGGTAATCTCAATAAACAAATGAAGATATAAATATATCTGTTTTCTTCAACCGAGATATAACAACCGAAAGTAAACATTTAAAAAGCTTTACACGAGGTTATTATTTTTATTATTTACCAATAAGACAACGTAGTTTTTCTCTAAAAACTGAAGTGGATAGCTGTTTAACTAACTGATATTTTAACTTGAAAAGCAGATCAGTTAAGAAATTATGATATGAGTAACAGATTTGAACTGATCAGATAAGATTAAGTGGGATGAACGTGATTTTTATGCTTTGTTATCTGTAGGAAACCATTGTTTGATAATCAAATACAGATGTTCCTTAACATTGATTAGTTCCTTAACGTTGATTAGTTCTTTAACGTTGATTAGTTCCTTAACGTTGATTAGTTCCTTAACGTTGATTAGTTCCTTTAGTTTCTCACTCAATCGTGTCGTTCACACAAAATGAAACTAAAACTAAGTTTTCAAAAACGCTTCGTTTACTGCCGTGATAGTACACCAGCTGGAAGGAGACTAATTACTAGACTTAAAACATTTGTATTGATGAGGTAAGTATTATTTTTAAGTGGCTTACATTGTTTGGGTCATAATTCTTTAACATATTAATCTTAATAAAAAATAAGGAAATAATAATGAAATAGGTTAATTCCCAAGGCACCCCCTTAGGCCCAAGCCATCTAGCGACCTTTACCAACTATTGATACAGTCTTTGGTGTAAAGCCCACAAAAACGGCTTTCGGTGGTATAAAAATTATTAAAGTCATTTCAAGATTTTTTCAGGAGTTGCAGAACTTGAATGTCCGGGGGGAGGGGCAAAACACGTCAAATTGAATATGTTTTGGATTTTCAATCGAAATAGTTATTGCATAATTCAGGATAATAGAGATAACAAAATGTTGTATCCTGGGAAAATGTTTTGTTCTGTCTATTTGCGAACTTTTTTAGTGAATAAAATATCAGGGAGAGACAATGCTTTACACAATGACGTCCCTGCCGCCAGCTGATTCAGGTCGTCATTTTAAGATATCTGAACTTAATCAATTAGTCAGATCTGATTTCCAATTAAATCTGATACATTATACCAAGCAACCGAATCTCACCAGATTCAGATAGCTGAACATTTACCTGATTTGTATATTTCGTATATATTATCTTGTGGAAAGGAAATTAAAATAAACAGTAATTAAAATTTCGAAAGGAATTTAATCGGCGGGTAAATGATAACTGTGAGGCAACTGAAAGATACTAACTTTCTATTTGTTGGTTTACAATGAACTCAGATTAGTTTCGAGCTTAAACTATCTGGTTTGCATCTATAGACCACACTCTCAACTGATCTGATTATTCCCTTAGGTCAGATAACGCAAGTTCTATAATCGGTTGGAAGCCCTAAATAATCTAACATCTTTGCTCAGTGTCTCTAAATTAATAACTACTGTTTATTAGATTAATTTAACCATTAATTAATTAAATTACGTTTGGAAAGTCAGGTTTAGTTTTAATTTTTGAACAGCAACTTTATTCATAAAAACAGAACTAACGTAATTTAAATAAGTATGATACTCCTTTGGTTCTGTGCTGAACTAAACCTTGTAGCCTATTTCATGTTCAGCATATTTAGACACTAGAGGGCTCTGTGGTTGAATAGAACCCTGTAGTTTATTTCATGTTGATCATATTTAGACACTAGAGGGCTTTGTGATGAACTAAACCTTGTAGTATATTTCACGTTGTGTATATTTAGACACTAAAGGGCTTTGAGTTGAACAGAACCTTGAAGTATATTTCACGTTGTGCGTATTTAGAAACTAGATGGCTCTGTGATGAACTAAACATTGTAGAATTTTTCACGTTGTGTACATTTAGACACTAGAAGGCTCTGTGATGAACCAAACCTTGATTACGCATTAATTACTAAAATTAATTCGATGATAATTCTTGTTAATTGCCATACCTATTGTATTATGTTACTTTTGATAAAACTTGGGGTCTTCTAAACAAAATTCCGCTTAACTATAAAAATGTTTTTCCTCTTCGTCTTTAGAGTCGCGTCGCGGATTCAACTCAATCCTAATTACAAACGAGAAATGACATTTCGATAACTGAAGGCTATAATTACATCGCGTGCACCTTTATTATTATTTAAAAAAATGTATTAAATTATTTTATAATACATGCGTTCGTCATTCAAATGATTCGAGGTTAAGTTAGGTACACCTGCTTACCTGCCCACCGAAGAGGAAGTGAGATAACCCAGAAGAGTTTTTTCATACTTTCTCGCTTGGCTTCTAATAACGACTACAGTTTTCTAAATCTAAAAACCCCGCAATTAAATCTTAAAAAGAGAGAGAGAAAGATAGACCGTAATTATCAGGGCGCTGGTAACGCTGTTTCTGGCAGTTAGTATTCTATTATCACGCGGAAGGACATTTCCTGTGTCATGGCCGCTCATGGCGCACACCCAATTCGCGTCGGTTATTAAATGGAAAAATACTTGTCATTCTCGTGAGACTTTTGGGTTCAAGCTACCAGCTATCCGGAGATAAATCAGTTCTCACAGTTACTGTTATAGACTACCGCCGTAATTAAACTCAAGAAACGGGAACAAATTTAATTACCTGTAATTTATACACGTGAAGTTTCAAAGGATGTGTCTGTTTTACATTTTATTGCTAGTGTCAGCTAATCATTTCCCTTGTAAAACTGATTTCACAATGTTTTAATTTCAGTTAATTTCCATACACTTACTCTATTGGGCTTCAAATATTTAAACCTAAATTCGCGATAGTTTAGTTTCAGTGAATTTCCATACACTTACTCTATTGGGCTTCAAATATTTAAACCTAATTTCGCGATAGTTTAGTTTCAGTGAATTTCCATACACTTACTCTATTGGGTTTCAAATATTTTCGGCAGTTTTAAATTAAATAATAAGTTTTTTATTAAAACATATATAAATAGTTATAAGTCGGACTATGTGTAACATTTCCATGGAAGCTATTTCAATGAGACCTTTTTTCACGTCGAACATACAACAGGTCACTGTCTCTACCATTGAATTGGGAATAATACTGGTAGAATTACAATTACGATTTCGTTTGGCATGGTTACGCGGGACCTGTTCTGATAAGTCTGTACCAAATTCATCTTTATAATTAGGTGGTAGCGCCATCTATATTTTGTAAAGTGATATGGCTAAAAAAATAATTATTAGCTAACTCACCGTAACTTGAGTTAAAAAGGATCGTGTTGACAGAATAAAATTATTTTTAAACAACTTCAAAGGTTTGTTTGTTACGAGTAATCAATTTCAATTTCGCATCAGATTCGCGAAAAAATTCAATTGCAATATAGTTGCCACCACTAGAGACAGATGCCGCCACGGTAGAGCGATAAAGTTGATAAAGTCTCCTTATTGAACGAAATTGGTCCCGCGCCAGCCAGATTTAATTGTACCTCTATTTATTCCCAACTCAATGGTCTCTACTTCTACAAGGCTGCGATCTCGTGATAAGAGTTACTATAGGTATTTCCGATTTTTAGAAACATACATTCTTAGTCGACCCTAGGAGCAACTAACGTAAGGAGAACGCAGCCCGTCAAAAGTCGTGCATTTTCTTGCGTACAGTTTTCATTGGTTAGACGATTTAGCGCCTGCTGCCGTCGGAAGGGGAAAAATTGGATTCGACCCGTAAAAGGATCTCCAATGAAATTTGTACACAACACTGTGTTAGCGTGTTTGAAGGCTAGCTGCGTTCTCCTTATGTTTGTTGCTCCTAGGTGGACCGTAATTGTAAAATTCTTATATTCTTTGTGCTATTGAAAAATGGTTATGATGGTTGGCGTGGAAACCAAATCTCGTCATCACGAGGCACGAGCCGTGGGCCCAGAACCTAAACGGACTCACTGTTCCCGACATTATGACATGGTAGGCGTGGCTTAAATCGGAAGGCTTACCGAGGTACATCAGCCGCTTTGAAGCGCCTTAAGAATTCTGTTCAACTATCACTACGAGAGGTTTAGTCGGGGCTTAGGCGAGAAAGTTATGCTCGCTTAGTTCATTAATTTATTTCAGTTTAGAAATGAAATGGATTCCAGTGAATTTGATAAAAAAAAACCTCAGCCATACGCGGCTTACTGGTAATTTTAACTTAACACAATGGTTAATTACAATTACTTAAACTTTTAAAGAGCCAATTTCAAAAATAAAAGGTCTAAATCTTTTGAGCCTTAACCGATAACAACGGCGCCATTTTGTCAAAATTGAACGTCTCTACGGAACTACGCCGGAAATCGACTACAGCGACGCCAAGTCTGTCCACATTGAACTAAAATTAACCGTGATTTTCCTATTCCGAGTACAAACACGTGCTTTTTAAAAGCCTGAACAGAGAGTCAGCTTAGATTCTTGGTCCATGCACGAGCTAAACTGTGAATTGTCGAACACAGAAACGAATGAGCTACGCTAACTTCGGTGTCCGATCTATACAGTTGTTGACACTAGCAACCTGAGTTCGAACAAAACTTCACTGGAATTGTAATAGTGGGGTAGGTCCGATGGGCCGAAGACCAACCGATCGAAGGGGTCCAACGGATCGAAAACTCACGGCCCGAAAAAAAAGGACCAACCGACCGAAATTTAACATACGTTTTTTATAGCAACAAAAGGGAAAATGTTTCAACGGACCGAAAAGTTGTATATCGTTAAATAAAAATTAAAATAACTTTTTTACTGTTCAAGTTTACTGTTTTGTTTTTTACTTCTGCCCCGAGATATAGCAGGGTACGCGAAAAACGTTTTAGATTAGATTTGTTCGGATTAGGTTAGGTTAGGTTAGGTTAGGGTAGGTAAGCGCGCGGAGCGCGCAAAGGTTAGGTTATATACGCGCGCCGAAGGCGCGTAGGCACCGTTGGATACGTCCGTGACTTATATATATCTATAAAAAAAACCTTAATTCGATGCACTAAAAAAAAATATAACGCTGCAAAATTGGGCTGTAAACCGCACAATTGGGGTATTTTCGATCGATTGGAACTCAATGTTAAATCGTTTTCCAACGAATTGGATTTCGGTCGAATGGGCCCAAAGCAAAATTATTGCATTAAATTACTATTCTTAATTACTATTCGAAAGGAAAGGCCTTGTGGGGTGTATATTTTATGCCCTTTCAAGGTGGTCTGCTTTGCATGTTCTTGTTTTGATATTTATTTTTAACAGATAATGCCAACATAATCCACCTGGTTTCAATTATAGTAACGTTTTTTTTGCTTTTTAAAAATATATATTTCGGTCCGTTGAAACCTTCTGCAATTAACTCATAAAAAAGAATTTTTTTAATTTTCGGTCGGTTAGTGCTTTCCTTCGATTGGATGGACTTCGGTCCGTTGGACCCCCTTTCGATCGGTTGGTCTTCGGGCCATCGGACCCAGACCGTAATAGTATACTTTATTTGCTAACCACCTAAATAACCCAAAAAAATACTAAATTAATTATTAATCTTATGTATAGAAAAGTGGTTTCCACTGTATGTATACGAAATGAAAGACCATTGAATGGAACTACATAATCCTTTTAAAAGCTGTAACCTTCCGCCTCGAGGGGTCTCTTTGTACAGACAGCGAGTCAGGAGCAATCAAAGATAAGTCCAATAATCAAAGGTTACTAAAATTATGCTGTTTATTTCAGCTGGTGGCTCAAAGGCACTGACTGGATTGGTAGTTTGTCAGTGTGCTATGTTCATTTGGCACCTGCGACAGTCCTAAATTCGGATGTTATGTAATCATAAATTTGGCCATACGGATAGGAAAAACGTTACAGATTTTATTTCGGCGCCATTTTATACAAACCAAGAGTTCATGACTATTATCATATGTAACATAAATACTCATAAGTGTGCCAGAAAGAACTTTTTTCAATGAGACCTTGTTGCAAGGATATGACGTAATTGGCGTCACTTCCCAATCGATGACGGTTTTATCGTCATCAAAACTAGTTCTGGCGGGGAGGGAAGGAAGTTAAAACCAGTTTTACGCGAAATGCACGTGCTAATAAAGTACTAAAAAGCTTAGGCAGAAAAACATTTAATACTTCTAACTTTTTTCTTGTTATATTTTATGGAAACACCTATTAAGTATTTTTCAAAACATAAATAATAATAAATAATAAATTGATATGGAATATTAATACAACATTGAGATATCGTTATTACTTTAAAAAAAATATTTTAAACATTGCGAGAAGGTTTCCAACATATATTTACATGGGCAAGTCATGGAATGTGGAAATGGGTATAAAATCCAGCGACAAATTAGTATAATTTTAAACGCTTCTAAATCAGTCCGCGAATTTCATTTTCGTTGCAAATGAAAAATGTTTACCGAAATGTTGGTAAAAAATTGCAATTTTTTTTTTAAAGTTACGGAAACTCTTAGGAAATAGTTAGGGGAAAATCTGGGAAACTTAAATATTTTTAACGTAATGTTAAGTTAATAGGAACCACCTATGGACTGCATTGTAATTTAATTATTAATTATTTAATTTAATTTAATTATTCACTCGAAGATCTATTTGGTCCGAGTTTCGCGTTTTTGTCTGCTCGAAGACCTATCGGTACGAGCTATTAGTAAGTTTTTAAATTTCTTCAAAGTTGTTGAGGTCTTAGCTTTTTTATCCTTTTTCATTATTTCCTTAAATATTTTTAATATTTATATTTGTAATATTTGAAAATTTTTAATTATATTTTATAATTCTTAACTTAAAATTCAAAATGCCATATCAATTTAGAGAGTAGTCAATTAGTTATTGCTTATATCTTTTTAAATATATAAAACCAAGGACTTCACGTTTAATTTGTCTGTGGAAATTAACAACATAAATAAAAACTGACCAGTTAATTTTCAATAATGGTGAAAACGTTTAAGTATAGTATTTTTGATAATCGTCATCCCCATGATAAAATTCGGAGAAAGCTTGAGGGTGAATAATTTAAAATACAGCATTCTCGGAGTAAAGTATTTTTATTAATTTTCATTACCATGACAAAAATAGAAAACGTCTTGGGGGTAATTAATGATAAATAATGAGTATAATACAGTATTCAGGGAGTATAGTATTTTGGTTAATTCTCATTTCCATGACAAAAAATCGAAGAAGTCTTGGTGGTAATTATTGATAAATAATCAGATATAATACAGCATTCAGTGAGTATAGTATTTTTGTATTGGAGTGTTGGTGGTAATTAATGATAAATAAGAATAGAATGGTTGTTTATTGTGCTATAAAACAGTTTACATGAAGCTAACAAGTTATTTCTCAGCAGTTGTCACTATCTCGATCCAAAAAAAACAAAAAAATAAATTAATTTACATTTACAAGTTTTTGTTATCCTTTTAAGTGTCTCGTCTATTTAAAAAATCATATACGCTACAATATAACAACGTTTAAACATTCATAAATATTAAATTAGAACCTACGCTACATACATTTTGACAAATATTTTTTTAAGTTATAAGATATCTTGGTATTTACACATGTTGATTTAGACATTAGGAATCTCGCCAAAACAGATGACATGTTATTCTTTGCCATTTTGATCTTTGGCATCGCTTTTATAATGGATACGTGAAATTTGAAAGATTGCGCGAAATCGGAATTGTTAGAGTTACAAAGAGTTTTTTTTAAATAATATTTCTCGTTTTGTGCGAATAGCTATATCGATTAGTATAGTATTCAGGGAGTATAGTATTTTAGATAATTTTAATCCCGTTGAAAAAGTTGAAGAAGTTCTTGGTTGAAAAATTTTGTTTCCGCCGCCCAATTTTTTTTGAGTTTTCCAACTTAACAAGATTTTTTCTTTGAAGGGGGGGGGGGGACGAATTATTTCCCCTTCACACCGTCGCCGCCGAGGATTTTTGAAAAATCGGCGAGCCCGCCGCCGCCGGGTGTTTTTTGCCAAACGCCGCCGCCGACCGAAATTAAATCGGCGCAATGCTCTATATGCTGGTCGTTCCGAAAAATCGAATTAACTTCCGATTTTCGGGAACTTAGCAATATATATATTTATATATAACATGAAATGATTATTTTTATCGCGTCTCGGGGTACTGTCCTTAATACCCTCGAATTTGGGAGGTTCCATATCCGGGTGTATGGTCGAACCGAGAGACGTCAGACCCCCGGGATTTCGAGTGAAAGTGGAAAGTTCGTCGTCAAAAGTGGATGAGGGACACCCTCACGCTTCTGCGCGCGGGGAAGTGTCCAGGGACCATCAGTCTCATCAGGGGCTCACAGTCGGCCACTCAGATTTACATTTTGAATTAAAGCGCTAGTATAAACTTTCCAAATGAAATTGGAATTTTATGAAATTCATAATATAATTTACCTCATCCTATATCTCCACGCGATTTCGTAAAAGATAAACCTTTAGGGTTTTTTCCGGTTTGATATCGGGTTCAAACAATAATCGATTATTAGGGAAACGATTAGGGGAATTATCTAGAAATGAAATTAACTCGGTATAACTATGAAAGGCCAAAGTGAAACTCTCATTTAATTTATTGCTCTCTTAAAAGGAAGTTTGACTGTTTAATGTCTAGAGCGCCTAATGGATCAGAGCGAGATCTGACGGATTTAGTGTAGATAAAAGAGTTTCAGAATTATAAATACAGAACTTTGTTAGTGACTCCAATTTTCTATAAACATAAGTAACATAATAAACATAAGTATGATAATTTTCTTACCGAACCTTTTTTTCGACCCCGACACCCGCTTCATGCTGAGTGAGGGACTCTCAACCGATCTGAGTTGAATTACGGTTAACAGGAATCCATACCTCTACTCGGAATGCAGAAACCAGCAGATTTTTGTATCGATGTGGCTGACGGTTTTTTTGGACGTCACTATATTACTTAACCTAGGAGCAACAAACACAAGGAGGACGCTAAGGCCGTGTTTTGTACAAATTCCATTGTACGAGCCTTTACGCTGAACGTTTTACGGGCGGGGGGAAGACAATTTCCGAATTTTCCCCTTCCGACGGCAGCAGGCGCTAAAGCGTCTAACAAATTAAAATTGTACGCAAGAAAATCCACGACTTTTGACGGGTTGCGTTCTCCTTGTGTGTGTGTGGGGGGGGGGGGGGGGGGGGCTGTGTTTGTTGCTTGTAGACTTCAAGACTTCACAAACAACAACGTGAGAGGGGAACGCGCGCAGAGGGGATTTTTTATCTCGTAGGCGGGGCCAAAGCCGTCAGAGTGATCTTACCATACGCGATACGGCAGGACAAGCATTCCAAATAGAGGTATGGATTCCTGCTGTTAGAATTATTCTAATGACACGAGTGGGGGAAAAACGTCATTTTCAGGGAACCAATAGGCCTTTCTATGAAGTAACATTGGCCTTCTTGTTTTGATGTTGCTGATGCGTCACGGGTGACGTAACGATGACGTTTTACTACGAAAAGCCCTGGACATAACAGTAAATTCGACGAGGCACCCTGTTTTTAATGGCTTTGAAATTCACTTGATGACTTAAGCCTAAGGTGGTACCTTGGGTGATTAACCTAGCTGATCCTTAGGTTTAAATTTTTTTTTACGTATTTCGTGACAAATGAGCTGATTTTAGGGGAATGAGCTTACTTTTTGAGCGTGAAGGACATTCGGAGCAACGCTAAAAATTGTTTTAAGTTCGGTTAAAATAAACCTTAATTGCGCAATAACTCTGAAAATCAGTTCGGCTAATCGTTTCGTTAATTTTCATACTTATTGTTATTATATTACTTATGCTACAAATAATAAGGGAAACGTTTGAAATTTCTAATATTCAACGAGCTAATGGGGTCAGGAATTATATTTAAGATCTTAGAATATCGGTTTTACTGTTAATGTTATTCCAAGTTCCTTAGCTGGATTAGGAATTTAATAAAACTATTTCTTAATAAAATACGTAAATGCACCATGATTACCCATCTACGATTAATTTTACCAGAAATTATATCCTATTAAAAAATGCCTAAATATTTAAAACTAATAATTTTCGTAAAAGAACAAAACTAAATTAAGATATTAATTTTAAAATCAGAAATCTGATTAATTAATCAATTAATAATTCTATGACGGACTATAAGACAACATTTAAATCTTGCGCAATTGGGCAGTACGTGATCAGAATAAAAATTTGAAAATTTTGATTTTTTAAAAATTCTTTAAAAACGTGATAATAATTATGGTTATGTTCATCATAGCGTGCTTCATAGTTTTAATTTTCAGTTTTCTCTAACTTCAATTTTTTTCTTTAATAAAAATGTTCAATCCAGCGTCGTTACCCAGAATTTGGTCAAGAGGGAATGGTCAAACTACGACTTAGAAGGGGGTAAATCTTGGTACACCAAAGCTGTGCCGAAAAGGGGAGTAAATACTAAACCACCCACCACCAATAATTTTCATTTAATTATACATCATAAAATCAACTACAAATACGGAATAGAAACCGTATTTTAGTCAATGGTCGAAAATTTGACGTCACAATAAATGACTATATGTCACAATAAAGTGCTAAACAGCAATTAGTCATTGTCGAATGAGTTGGTTCCCTTGGCACTTTTTTAGTGCAACACATCATCAGAGTAAATCATCAACAATATAAAAAATAGCATTTATAATTAAGCGCATCCTAGTTCCTTCAATTAATAATAATTAAGATAAAAACGGCAATTACTTCATTTACCGCGCGCCAGTTGTCTCTTAATTCATTCCCTGCAAATAATATCTCCGTGGGGTCCCTCGCTTTAAATAAATTGGTCGCTTTGAAAGGCAGCCAGGACGCGAAAGAGCCGAGAGGAGAAGGGTCTAAAAACACCTTCGAATTTATTTTTGTTGAACGCTAAAAATAAAACTAACGGCTTCTAAATTCTTCGTTTCGGCTCCGGCAGAGGGCGCTGCTCACGGAGGGATATTAATGGGCGACATCGACACGCAGTTTGCGCCGAGGGTGGAGGAGGAGGACTGCCGGGTTCGAGCCACCAATTTTCATTTCTCCTTCTCTATCAAACCACCCACGAGGGAAAGTAGTTTTCTAGAAACGGAAAACTAAATTTTTGGCTTTTACTTAAAGCGGGCTAAACTGGCGCGCGCGCGAACGGCGATTAAGACTAATGACGATTCCCTGTCGCCTTTTCCTAGCGCCAAGGCTTATTTCGCGCCCGCGCGCGCGCCAAAGAGAGAGAGAGAGCGAGAACGGCCCCAGCGCCCTCTATCTTTCTCTTTCCTATTTTATCTTATTAACGGTCGTGCCACGCGTAGCCATCTTCAGTTTTAGGGCCTTTGATAAGGGCTATTTCCAAGCTAAATAGGCAATAGGCATATTGTACCTAGTCTCTCTCTGTACGCGTATTAAGATGGGGAGGAATGAGTGGCCCACTTGGCGTTATTTCTTTCCGGGGATAAGTGGTTTTACTGAAGTCTTCTCGTGTCAAATCATCTCCGTCAACGTCCTTTCGCCCGGAGAGAGCTCAGAGAGGGCGCGTGCCAGTTAATTTGTCCGCCAAAACAGCAGGGGGGGGGGGGACTAACTCGAAACTGGTGAACGACGCAATTCGGATGACGAAAACGGAAGATGACGATTGAACCATGGGCCAAATAATGATAAATCCAGGACAAGACTCTGGTACCTTCACACGTACTAAATCGGTCGTCCACCAAAAGTAACAGGCGGCCATTTTAGTAGGTGGGGAAAAGGAGCAAAAAAAAAATTGGGAGCAAAATCAAGTCGGAATTCGGAAATAAGTGGCGGTTGTTATTCAAAAATCCTGCCATATTGGCCTCTCAGTTTAAGATTAATTTTAACTATTATTTGGCCCATGACTGAACCAAGGATTAGTTATGGCGAGTAGAATCACGTCGAAATTGTAACAGACTAAAGCCAGATAATCATTTTCTAGAACAGTATGAATAGTCCTAGTCGAACTACGCCACAAAAAAATTATTTTTCCTCTCCTCATTTTGGCGGGAAAACGAAAGTTGACCAATGGCACTTTAATAAATCATCCTCCCAGGAAATCGCCAAGAAGTAATATTTCCAAGAGCCAGGACCAGCAAGATATTGTTTATATAGTGCATGTGGAAATAATATAAACTTTTTATCTGTAAACAGTCAAAAAAGCCCAAAATTTGGGTGGGAAAACGAAATTTGACCAATAGGCACTTTCATAAAACCTCCTCCCAGGAAATCGCCAAGAAGTAATATTTCCAAGAGCCAGGACCAGCAAGATATTGTTTATATAGTGCATGTGGAAATAATATAAACTTTTTATCTGTAAACAGTCAAAAAAGCCCAAAATTTGGGTGGGAAAACGAAATTTGACCCATAGGCACTTTAATAAATCCTCCTCACAGGAAATCGCCAAGAAGTAATATTTCCGAGAGCCAGGACCCGCAAGTTATTGTTGCTATATAGCCCAGGACAGATACAGTTTGACCCGGAACATTACCCCATAAAGATGAAAATTGGTACATAGGTAGTTTTTGACCCAAAAAAATATATACTAAAAGTAACCACCTCTAGAGCGTGAGCTTCCGACGCCATCTTGGAAAATGGCCGCCAAGCACGCCTGACGTCATAAATTTAATGAAAGTGTCCAAAAATGTTAAAAATTGGTACATTATACATTTAGGGCTTTCTGAATTGTATTGTAATTTTGTTTTTGGTTATTTTTGCCGCCATCTTGGAAAATGGCAGCCAAAACGGTTTTCCACGTGACTTTCCACTATATGTTTCAATATGATTGAAAATTGGTATATAGTTCGTTTGCGGCTGTGTGAACATAATTACAAAATCTTGTGGATCTGCGTCCATTATTTCGTCCACCATCTTGGAAAATGGCGGACTGCAATGCTTAATTTGGCCTTCAAAATTGTATGATATAGTCCGATTGTTTTAAAATTTGGTATATTTTCTGTTTAGGACGCTGAGAACACTATTACAAAATCTTAAAGGTATCTGACGGTTACTTCGTCCGCCATCTTGGAAAATGGCCGTCTGGTAAATATTCAACTTGTTGATAGCATTCTTATAACTATTTCGAATCACTTTAGGGTTAGTTTGTTAGCTTTTAAAATCTGGAAAATGAAAACCGGTGATACACATATAACGCATTTATTTGTAGAAAACATTTTATTAGGAAATGCCCAAAACTGTTTAATTAACTATATAATAAGCACATGATGTTTTCTTTGGTTCGTATTCGCCATTTGGCGATGTATCGTTTTTCATCATTTTGGATTAGAACTGTCCATGGGCTTTCCTTTATCTCTACAGGCCGCGTGTGTTCATTTAATAGAGAACGGTCTATATCCCCGGGTCCTAGCGGTAAAGGGCCCATGAGGTACTGATTGGGGACCCTAGGTCAAGGAGGGAGAGAAAGTCAACAACATTTTGAAAACGTTAGTGGAGCCCAGGGTCTAAAACATTTGTCAAAAACACTTAGCACGGCTCTGGCGGTAGTATAAAGAGGTTCATGGGGCTCCTTATAAGAGTACACCGATATTAATAGAGGAACACGGTACACGACGTTACAGGGATCAGCTAGGTTACTGATATGAGTACGAGTTCTAAAGCAGTCTAAAAGGTTTCATAGAGGAGTCTATAGGAGTACTTCGAAATTTTTGAGTATAGGCGTTATACTATCTAATAAATCGGTTCTAAAGGATGAACTGTGTTTCTTATAGTGGTACACAGTTATTTTTGGAGATACAAAACCTTTAATATATCAGTTATTAAATTTATGGCTTTACGAATTATACGATCAATGCAACTATGTGGAACCCGGTCGAAGGTCGGGCTCCCCAGCTACTTCCTAATATTTACAAATCGCAAATTATAAATCTTGTCGTCTTCTTCAATCAAATATATCTAAGGGTTACTTCAGCTCATACCACACATTGCAGAACAAATGAGACCAGATCTTTTGCAATCGCAGTTTTTAAGGAAAGTCGTTCTACAGTTACACGAAATGAGTGTGAATATGTGTGTGTACGTGTTTTAAAGGCAAACGCTCTATCGTAAAGTGGTAATTTCAAAGTAATCAGAAAACGGTTACTTCCACCAGAATGGTTAGTTAGCAAAATATAAATCATGTAACGACTACTAGATTTTAAATTTTAATATCTACATAAATAAACCGGTGTATTTTAATTTCAAAATGTCTTGCTAGGCCTATAGAGAGATGGGCAACGACATTTATTATTATTTGGGATTAGGACTGTACGAGCTGCAGTAACTGATAAATATTTAATTGAGTATTTTAAGAATATTTAAATAGTTTTGGGAATTTCCTAATTAAATGTGTTATATTATTATTATTTAATGTGTTATATTATTTATATATACATATACATTTGTATCACTGGTTTTCATTTTCCGTATTTTAAAAGGTAACAATCTAACCCTAAAGCGATTCGAAATAGTTGTAAAAATGCTATCAACAAAGTGAGTATTTACCAGACGGCCATTTTCCAAGATGGCGGACGAAGTAACCGTCAGATACCTTTAAGATTTTGTAATAGTGTTCTCAGCGTCCTAAACAGAAAATATACCAAATTTTAAAACAATCGGACTATATCATACAATTTTGAAGGCCAAATTCAGCATTGCAGTCCGCCATTTTCCAAGATGGTGGACGAAATAATGGACGCAGATCCACAAGATTTTGTAATTATGTTCACACAGCCGCAATCGAACTATATACCAATTTTCAATCATATTGAAACATATAGTGGAAAGTTACGTGGAAAACCGTTTTGGCTGCCATTTTCCAAGATGGCGGCAAAAATAACGGTTTTAAACCAAAAACAAAATTACAATACAATTCAGAAAGCCCTAAATGTATAATGTACCAATTTTTAACATTTTTGGACACTTTCATTAAATTTATGACGTCAGGCGTGCTTGGCGGCCATTTTCCAAGATGGCGTCGGAAGCTCACGCTCTAGAGGTGGTTACTTTTAGTATATTTTTTTTGGGTCAAAAACTACCTATGTACCAATTTTCATCTTTATGGGAAAATGTTCCGGGTCAAGCCCTTTTTTAGTCTATCTGTCCTGGGCTAATAGTGCTTGTGGAAATAATAGAAACTTTTCATGTGTATACAGTCAAAAAAGCTAAGTGGTTAAAAGGGCACGCCATGTGGATCGCTTGTTGCTTGTCGTAAAGGTGAAAAATTTCCATTATTTTAACAAGCACTGTATAAACAGTGACTTGCAGGTCCTGGCTCTTGGAAATATTACTTCTTGGCGATTTACTTAGAGGATGAATTATTAAGCGCCTATTTCGGTGTATTTCAAACCAGATAATATGAATCTGGCAACACTGCTAAATTTTCTGACTTTAAAAGTTTTTTCTTTTTGCCTGGCAGCGATGTTTCTCTAGACGCTATTTTAACAGGGTTGCCATACATGTTTTTAATTCATTTAAACTTAAAGAGAATGACTATTCGCGAGCGAAACGAGTCTAGGTGGCGTAACGGCGCTAGTTTCTCCGAGGTAGCGCCTATGATCAAGCTTCTCCTACATACCAATTAAAACGTTTTTTCTTAAATAATCTTATCAAAATAATACAAGCAAACGATGCCAAAATTATATTAAAATGCAAGTATCATTATTTATGAAGTTAAATTTACGAATAGCGATGAAGAAAAACTAATAGCGTCTGCTTTAGCCGCTACCTATCTAGCTTTCAATGGCGAACCAAAGGGGGCGTAGCGATAGTTTTCGGTCGCGAATAAATGAGATATCGGGCTGAATGGATTTATTTTGAGGGGGCGGAGCTTACTGTTGGAGCGAGAGGTGGATTGCTGGAGCGACGCTAGAAATCACCGAAGTAGAAACCTGTGTAATTCTATGATCCACCATAAATATGGAAGTTCAGACTGCATTTAATAAAACGTGGATATCACGTGTACTGCGTGTAGACGTAACCTTTTGTGCAAGTGTATTTCGCGATATGGAACGGTATTACCATCACCGAACAAAAACCTTGATATCTCTAATAACTAGACGGTAATAGTTAGTGTTGACTCGCGTGGCTTGAAGGGCTTGCCACCACCCTCCTACGCATTGTAACCCGGCCACCTGAATTAAAGGCTTTAAAAGTCGCTCGATGACTTAGGCATAGGGTGGTGCCTTGGGTATTAGCCTAGCTGATTATTATTATTATTATTATTATTATAGTCTGAAATTATTCTATTAAAAATCTTAATAAAAAAAGATAACGATTATTAGTAATTACTAAAAATAACACGACATTTACGAAAAATCAATTCCTAAAAGTTATTAAACACTTTCTATTTAATTTCAATTAATTAATAATTTAAAAAGGTTTATAATTCAGCGCGTCAGTTAAATTAAATAAGAAAATTTAACTCTTAATTAAATTTTAATAATTTTAGACGATTTTTATTTAATTAAATTATAAATATTTATTATGAGAAAATTGAACTCTTTTATTTTATTTTATTTTATTTAATTAAATTAATTATTGAATTATAAATATTTAAAATTACTTCCGTTACTGAATTTAAATGAAAAATTAAACGATCTAATTTGACTAAATTAATTGTTAAATGATTAAATTGAAATCTCTTAATTAATTAAATTAATTATTAAATTATAAATATTAAAAATTGAGCCCGTCACCGAAACTAAGTAACAAAATTAAACTTTATAATTTAATTAAATTATTTAACAATTAAAATATTTAAAATTAATCGCGTCACCGAAACTAAATGATGAAATTAAACTCTAATTTCATTTAATTAATTATTAATTTATAAATATTTAAAATTATGCCCGTCACCGAAATAAAATGAGAAAATTCAACCCTTTTATTTAATAAAATCAATTATTAAATTATCAATATTTAAAATTAAGCCGGTCACCGAAATAAAATGAGAAAATTAAACACTCTTATTTAATTAAATTAATTATTAAATTATAAATATTTAAAATTATGCCCGTCACCGAAATCAAATGAGAAAATTAAACCCTTTTATTTAATAAAATCAATTATTAAATTATAAATATTTAAAATTAAGCCCGTCACCGAAATAAAATGAGAAAATTAAACTCCCTTACTTAATTAAATTAATTATTAAATTATATTTATTCAATTATAAATATTTAAAATTAAGCCCATCACCGAAATTAAATGAGAAAATCACGTACACTTTAGCACAGGCAGTATAAAGGGAAATGCGGTGTAATTCTTCTCCGAGTTATAAATGCGGTCTTTATCCAGCGTAATTATCTCGGAAAAAGTTTGCTAGAAGCCGGAGTCGCCATCTCTCTTTAATTAACACGGAAAAACCATTTGGGGCAAACCTTCTCAATCGTTACTCTTTGAAATTGATTGAAATGTAATTTTCTCTTTGCTTCTTACTTTCTTTCGGGGCAGCACTATTGCATTGTCATCACGATAAATTGCTTTCCATCTCTGCATTTTCTCTTTTCAACCGAAATACGGTTACATTTGATTTTCGTATCTGTCTTTTTTGCTCATTTTTTGAAAGGCTTATTACAAAAAAATATTTAGTTCCTTTATTTCAAAAACATTTTATTTAATTATTTTAAATTGATTTGACTATTTCGTGTTAGTTTTTATTGAAATATTTTAATAATAGATATATTTTTAAGTGCTGACAAAAAAGCTTGTAAAAATTTTATTGAAATATTTTTTAATATAAATATTTTTAAGCGCATACAAAAAAGCTTGTAAAAAGTGTATGGAAATATTTTTAATATCAATATTTTTAAGTGCATGCAAAAAAGCTTTTAAATATTCATCTGAAATATTTTTAATATAAATATTTTTAAGCACATACAAACAAGCTGGTAAATATTTTTTTGAAAATTTTTTTAATATAAATATTTTTAAGCACATACAAAAGAGCTTGGAAAAATTTAATTGAAATATTTTTTAACATAATGTTTTTGAGCCTAAAAAAGCTTGTAGAGTGAGAACTGTTACTACTTGTAGCGTTTCTAACAATAACAATGATTAAAATTATATTTTCTAAATATACGTGTTCAAAAATTTACAAAACCATTTTAACGCCTTAAATATGACCAATATTATCCTTATTAGTGCGAGTAAATTCACAAATTTAACTCCAAATTATTACATTGGTGTAAATTCACACTATCAAAATTAAAATCTGTTTATGTAAATCAATTTAAACACTGATAAAAATAAAAGTTTAAAATTGGTTTATATATTTTTTAAACCATAAATACCCTAATTTTAAATGTTTAAACGTTTTAGTAGTACATTAGACCATTTATAAGTATTAGCTGGTTTTGGGCCATGGGCCTTATGTCCAGGGATCCGAAGTGGGTTTTAACAGGTGGTACATAAAGTGGTAAATAATGGTCAATAATGTTAAAGAATGTGGTAAATAATGGTTAAAAATATTATAAATAATGGTTAAAAATGTTGTAAATAATGGTTAAAAATGTTGTAAATAATGGTTAAAAATGTTGTAAATAATGTGGTAAATAATGGTAAGTAATGTGCTAAATAATGGTTAAAAATGTTGTAAATAAAGAGGTAAATAATGGTTAAAATGTTGTAAATAACGTGGTAAATAATGGTAGATAATGTGTTAAATAGTGGTAAATAATGCTTAAAAATGTTGTAACTAACGTGGTAAATAACGGTAACAAATGTAGTAAATAACGTTATGTTTTAAATTGGAAAAGTGGTAAATAATGGAAAATAATAGTAAATCATGTGATGGTATAAAATGTAAAAAATAATAAATAATGGAAGATAATGGTAAATATTATATTTCCATGAATTATTTTCAGTATTTAAAACTTAAACCTACATTTAAGGACACTTGTAAAGAAATGGAAATAAAGTTTAAGATCTTCTAAAGTTGATATATTGCGTTTTTTTATGATTTTCTTGATTTCATAAATCATTATACAATATAAACCAATATTTACCATTATTCTTCGGTTTCCCCTTCCCATAAAACTTGTAGAGGTTAACAGTATTAGTAAGTGTAGGGAGCTGTTGGCTCTCGTGGCATGGATGGCTTGCCACCGCCCTCCTACGAATTGCAACCCGGCCACCTGTTTAAACGCATTAAAAGTCGCTCGATGACTTGGGCCTAAGGTGGTGCCTAGCTGATTATTAAAACAAAATATTCTTAATCATCTAGTTACCATATAATTTGACACGATTTACCATTATTAACACTGGTTACCATATAATTTGACATGATTTACTATTGTTTAACACTATTTACCTTTGTTTAACACTATTTACCTTTGTTTAACACTATTTACCTTTATTTAACCATATTTACCTTTATAAAACGCTATTTACCTTTATTAAACCATATTTACCTTTATTAAACCATATTTACCTTTATTAAACCTTATTTACCATTATGTAACACTATTTACCATTATTAAGCACTATTTACCATTATGAAACAAAACCTAAACATTTTTTACAACAAAAACCTCAAAATCAAAAAACATGTATAAAAAGAAGTTTGTCTAACCAATTTTAATTGTATGTACTGGCCCCTTTTAATTTAATTCCACACCGATGATGTACAAATGTACTGAATCTCGACGTGCAAATACTTGTTGGTATTAATCCAAATGTACCGTTTATCTGCACGAAATAAACAATTATTATTATTATTATTATTTACCATTATTAAACACTATTTACAATTATTTGACTATATTTACCATTATTAAACACTATTTACAATTATTTGACTATATTTACCATTATTAAACACTATTTACAATTATTTGACTATATTGACAATTATTTGACTATATTTACAATTATTGGACTATATTTACAATTATTTGACTATATTTACCATTATTTGACTGTATTTACAATTATCTGACTATATTTACCATTATTTGACTATATTGACAATTATTTGACTATATTTACAATTATTGGACTATATTTACAATTATTTGACTATATTTACCATTATTTGACTGTATTTACAATTATCTGACTATATTTACCATTATTTGACTATATTTACAATTATTTGACTATATTTACAATTATTTGACTATATTTACAATTATTTGACTATATTTACAATTATTTGACTATATTTACAATTATTTGACTATATTTACCATTTTTAAACACTATTTACAATTATTTGACTATATTGACAATTATTTGACTATATTTACAATTATTTGACTATATTTACCATTATTTGACTATATTTACAATTATTTGACTATATTTACAATTATTTGACTATATTTACCATTATTAAACACTATTTACAATTATTTGACTATATTTACAATTGTTTGACTATATTGACAATTATTTGACTATATTTACAATTATTTGACTATATTGACAATTAATTGACTATATTTACAATTATTGGACTATATTTACAATTATTTGACTATATTTACCATTATTAAACACTATTTACAATTATTTGACTATATTTCCCTTTATTAAACACTATTTACAATTATTAGACTATATTTCCCTTTATTAAACACTATTTACAATAATTTGACTATATTTACCATTATTAAACACTATTTACAATTATTTGACTATATTTACCATTATTAAACACTATTTACAATAATTTAACTATATTTACCATTATTAAACACTATTTACAATTATTTGACTATATTTACCATTATTAAACACTATTTACAATTATTTGACTATATTTACCATTATGAACTATTGTTTGCCACTATTTACCATTATTTACCACTATTTACCATTTTTTAACACTATTTACCATTATTTAACACTATTTACCATTATTTTTCATTATTTACCATTATTTTACACTATTTACCACTATTTTTCATTATTTACCACTATTTACCATTATTTTTAATTATTTACCATTATTTAACACTATTTACCTTTATTTTTCACAATTTAAAATTATTAACCACTATTTACCACTATTTACCACGACTTACCATAATTTACCAGTCGTACGCACAATATTCGAAAAAAAGTGGTATTATTGGCAGACTGGGTTGTGACGGGCAATGCAGTTTAAAAACGTTCAAATCTTTCTAGTGGATTTAAGGATCAATGAAATGCTTCTTGTTTAAAAGCGCCTAAAAACTTTTTTCATTAGAAATCGTCCGCGAAAAACGTGCCTTTTTTGTCGCCCTGGTCCCGCAGGCCTGATGTCTTTGCGAGTACCCCTCCGCTCGCAGCCAGATTTAGTGGTTCATTTGTCTTCATTAAGGGTTTCAACGAGCTAATGAGCCTCTATGGCGAGGAATTATCCTTAAGACCTTCGAACATTAAAACTCCTCTTCCGGCCCTCGTTTGCAGCCGCGGAGCAGCCGACAGCGGATTTTCGAACGCTAATTTCGTTAAAGGATGTCTTCGGCAAAGAGAACGGAGACAAAAAAGACCTTGATCAACTCTTCGTCTACGGATAACGAATATTTGAACGTTCATCATCTTCAATCATTTTCAAGATGTTCTTTACTTCGCTAAATTTAATTAGGGATGAGATTAAATTTATAGTTGAAGATTATAGATAAAAAGACACGTTTTAAATATTTAACGCCTACTGTTGTACAATAATATCATAAGTCTATAAAAGTATTTCTATAAGTGTAACAATTTGTGATGGTAAATGTTTTCGCTTAAATGCTTAGGTTTTCTTCTGCCTGTCACCCTTTAAATTTACTTTCCTTCCAAACAAATACCCTGGTGGTAGGCCAACAGCAGAACACGTTGGCCTACCACCAGGGTATTTGTTTGGAAGGAAAGTAAATTTAAAGGGTGACAGGCAGAAGAAAACCTAGACCTTTAAGCCTTGTCTTTATAGAAGTTACTTACGGCAGAAGTGGGGTGGCGGAGTCGTTAGCACTTTCACTTCGCAGCAAGAGGAGCCGGTTCCATTCCATCTTGAACCACTCCTTCCGCGTTGAGTTTCCAAGATATCTCCCCACTGGTTTAAGGGGTTTTCCCCCAAGTTCTTCAGTTTCCCCTTTCCATAGAGACGGTTATAGTAAGTGTAGGGAGCTGTTGGCTCGCGTGGCATGCAGGGCTTGCCACCGTCCTCCGACGCATTGTAACCCGGCCACCTGAATTAAAGGGGCTGGAAAGTGGGGTTTTGAAAAACGTCATCTGTGACGTCATTAACGAAAATTGGCGCGTAGAACTACTTTTTCTCAAGTTCGCGAAGACGTAAACAGGCACCGCTGTGTTGGGATTTTTGTATGGCGAAATCCAGCGTGGTCTTGGTTAGTGTTAGCTGAGCTCGTAGGAAGTTTTAAAATTTTATTAATCTTTATTAAGAATTAGTTTAGTGAACAACAAATGTTTCACGAAAAATTCATTTGAGTGATAAGGTCTTTGGGTAGTAGTGTGTTCGTAATTTTTTAAATCATTATTTGCGAGTTTCATCGAATTTTGTAACAAAACGCTAGATGAATCGAAGCTAATTTCTCAGGGCCTTGGAGCATTTTGATAAACCTTAGTACTCAACCACCGTTCTTTTGCCTTTTCCCACTTATCTAATCCACCAACAAGAGATATTTTCGTATCATCACGTTTCCGGTTTTTTATTTGAATTAAACTCGTTCATTATAATTAAATAAATATTAAAATACTAGAACCAAAACCACGTCCACGAAGGCCCGAATATCTTAGATCGCGTATGAATACCTGTCACTAGTCTCTCTCGGGTCGCTCCTCACTATTTTCAAAACATCTCCGTCAGATCCAAATTCCTCAAGCGGGGAAAAAAGAAAATAAAGCAGGGTCCGGATTTTTTTGGAGATTCTACGTCACTAGACGATTTCAAAACCCCACTTTCCAGCCCCTTTAATGGCTTCAAAAGTAGCAAGATGACTTAGGCCTAAGGTGGTGCCTTGGGTATTAGCCTAGCTGATTATTATTAGGTAAAATTTTATTTTAACAATAGAAATATGTTTCTTTTTGTTAATTTAAAATTTAATTTACTACGCGGTTTGGAACTTTAATTTAATTCGTTCTGCAACTTGTAATGTAATATAAGTTATATAATATGAAATAATTATAATAGTTAATTAGTAAAATGCTGAGTAAGGACGATGATTACATATTGCATAAATGAGGAAGGATACGCTATAGCACAGCTGTATAGAGCTGGAAGGACAACCTTTATAATGAAGGTCACAAACGTCGCCACGCCCCCTTTTGCAAATTACAGACTAGCTCCATTTTCCGCTTTATATTTACATTTCATTTAAATAAACGTATGAAATATTTTGAGTGTTCTTTTAATTTTTTGGACCCCTTAGAAGGATTTTGGAGGGCCGTTTTCACATCTTAAAGCTTGCCAAATATAGTTATTCGAAAATATAGTTTTTTATTCCCAATATTTTAATTTCAATGCTTTTTTAGAATTGTAAGGAATTTAAAAGTTAACCCCCAAAGGTTTTGATAGGATTTGAGAGCCTTAACCCACCTTGGGCCGTTACACATAATTTTTTTATGTTACTTCTTAATGTAATTTAAAGATAGATTAGATACTTAAGTTTTGCGACTAATTAATTTTAATCAAATTCATAAATAATTTAAAAAAACACTTGGACATGTTAAAGAAACATAAGTGGAAAACGAAAATCATGTTTTGTACATGTTATTTGAACTTGGTAAATATTTTTGATTTTGTATATATGTGGTGAATCAGTTTTAACTTATTCGGTGGGTTTTATAACAATTAGGTGGAGTTTTAAGACAAGTGGAAATGACAGAATCTGTCCCTACTGCAACATGAGGACAGCGCCGCATGTAGACAACATTTTGAACTAAATATTCAAGTTAATTCAACTACTCTTTAAACAGAACCTTTCTTTTACCCTTTGAAAATATTCCTTAGTTCACTTTAACTATTACATTTCCGAAATCACGGGTTAACAGATCCAAAACTGGGAAGTTGTTTGTCTGAACAAAATTTAGCAACTTATAGAGAGCCTGGTTTTGCACGAAATAATATCATCTTAATATTGCCAAGTCGGATCGAGTACCTTCGTTCTTATATGGACCTAATAACGCACTCGTTCAATTGGCGTCAAGAAGGGTTAGATGGAATCCAGCTTGTCACCCGTTAACCAAACTTACATGTTCATAATTAAAGTTCTAATAATAATGCAAGCCGATTTAGTATTATTTTTGGGCAGTTCTTGTAGTGACACCATCAAGATATTGGTTTGCTCAAAAATTAAATAATTATCAATAATACCAGCAGTCTAAAGCCCCATTTTCATGCTCGCTGGTAGCGGATAAAAATTGTCAAAATTCGCATCCGCCACTCGCAAGTTGCGTGAAAATAAAGCTAAAATATCTGTTTGAAACAGATCGACGCGGAAAGTCAAAAAGTGTGTAGCTGAAGCGGATTTTGACGATTTTTACCCGCTACCAGCGAGCATGAAAATGGGGCTTAAGTTATACTTTTAGACATTAGCGCACACCATCAACATACTTATTAACACAAAAATGAATTACTTTTAGACAGTACTACAGTATTAGTAGGGACACCAACAACAAACTTGTTTGCTCAGAAATGAAATAATGATTAATACTAGCAGTTTAAATACTTGTAGTGGCACCAACAACATACGTGTTTGCTCAGAAATGAAATAATGAGTAATATTAGCAGTTTCAATACTTGTAGCGACTCTAAGAACATACTTGTTTGCTTAGAAATGAAATAATGAATAATATTAGCAGTTTCAATACTTTTAGCAACTCTAACAACATACTGGTTCGCTCAGAAATGAAATAATGAATAGTATTAGCAGTTTCAGAACTTGTAGCGACTCTAACAACATGCTTCTTTGCTTAAAAATTTAAATAATGAATTATACTAGCAGTTTTAGTACTTGTAGTGAAACCAACAACATATTTCTTTACTTAAAAAATGAAATAATGACTTATACTAGCAGTTTCAGTACTTGTAGCGACTCTAAGAACATACTTGTTTGTTCAGAAATGAAATAATGAATAATATTAGCAGTTACAGTACTTGTAGTCACACGAACAACATATTTGTTTGCTTAAAAATAAAATAATGAATAATACTAGCAGTTTTGGTATTAATTTTAGACAGTACTACAGTATTTGTAGTGCCACGATCAACATAATGGTCTGCTAATACACTTCAACGATGTTAATAAGTACGAAATGAAATTTATCAATTTTGGAAAGAAAATATACAAATTTGTTGTTATGTGCCTGACAACTAGGCGTGGTCCTTAAGTACCCCGCCCCTTTTAGTAACGCTACCGACCCCATTACCACAATGTTTCGTAATATATTAATAATATTTGTTAAAAAGGGCTTGACAAGAAATTTCAAAAATTGAAATGACATTTCGAAATTAAAAACTTCATAGAATCAGTGGCTGCTGAAGGCGGGTAAATACGACGTGGCATTTTTCGAACAAACCGAGCCGTGTTGCTACTGACTGGCACGCGATTTTGGAGTACAACAAACCACTTGATCCAACACGAGATAGGTTTTCCCTTCGACGCTAATAATAATTCCCCAGAGCTTATTTTTTTAATAAAATTGTACGCCCACTTGGTGTTAGGATAAGTCCACCTCGATGAAGGATTCTAGCAAACAGCTCTACATCCGATGAAAAAAAAAACCGAAAAATAAAAATGAATTATGTCAGATTCGACGATTTGGAGGCAGCCGCGAATATCCGTGTTTTGTCACGATAGAACATTATTAGGAATAATTAAATACGCTTAAAAATCATTAATGCGCCGTGTGTCAACCTTCTCGTAGGACATACATTGAATAAATATAGAAAAATGTTTTTCGTATACATTATTTACTTAAAAATCGAAGTTTTAACAGCTGCTGTCGTTCGCGAATTTACAATAACAGCGTATCTCCTCTCAAATAATTTACCTACATCTCGTTTTTCACTACAATATACATTACAACGTCGTCTTTTTTCCCGCCGGCGAGGCTAATGATTCTGTATTTAATAGCGGTTAATGTTACGAAACCAAATCCACTAAAATATTCGCTAATGAACATTGAACACGGGAATTCTCAGCGAGGTCGCGACGGTTGTAACACGTATATTTTTAAAATGAGAACAATTTGAATAAGGCGAATATTTAACAAAAAAAAATCATTTTTTAATTTAAAAGAGCCACGCGTAATTAACGTATTCCAACGCGTGACATTTTCAAAAAACCGAATTTCGTTTTGGGTAAAAAAGTCCCTTTCTAAAAGTAATCGTAACCAAACCAACCCCGTAAATCGGTCTCACGAAATTGAAGTTTTGAGACATACAACTAAGTATATTTCCGAGTCTTGTTCTCACTGGGAAACGGAAAGAAAGACCACAAGTGCGGAAATTGTAACGTCTTAAGATGAAGTTTTGGCACCGTCATTACCTCTGCATGTTTGCGTCCATCAGGATTATATACCTGTAGATTAGACCCTAACATGTACTGCTATTTTCACCGCCAAGGCTTGGCCGGGCTCCTCGTAGGCTTTGCTTTACACCGATTTAATATTTTAAAATATTTTTTTATCATTTGTGATACCTAACTTTACCAATTAATATTTTTTGCTAATCTCAATATGAATAAATTTAATAAATTATGTGTAAAAAAATACAGAACGTTATTATTTACATTACTTTTACATGCCAAACATTTATAAATGTTGTTTTCCATATAGACTCTTAAACGCGCCTTCTCAATCGACTGCCATTACCTTACAGTATACGGGGAGGGTGTTGAAAAAACCGGTTTTGGGGGATGAAATTTCTGCGGTAGAAGGCTGACTCGTTGGTTGTCTGTACGATAATGGCGGCCCCCAATAAACGTTTCTAAAAAGAGTACATATCTGCATGTAAAATGTTTACTGAGAGAACCTTTAATTCTAGAATGACCACTCATTTTTGATGAACTTCAAACCAAATCGTTAGACCTAATAGACCGATTTCACTACCACGACATTATGAGGTATATCAGGCTTATTGACCCACATTTATACCTAACACGGCGGCGTATTTTCACGAAAAAAATTAAGATCCATCGATACGAGCATAGAAACTACCACAGGAATAGAAGGCCCTGCCTTTGTACGTGCTTTACTAAGATGGCACGGGCAAACGGTTCTCCCTTCATTTCCGGTTATCTCTGGTCCAATCAAAACAAAGCTTTGGAGATGACGGCCAATTAGATTCAAGCGGAAATGAACGGATAACCTTTTGCCCGTACCGAGCCCGTAACACTTTTCATCGACTCTTTCTATTTCTCTTGTAGTTTCTATGATACGAGCTTTTCGTCAAAATGAACGCGTTCAGGGAGACTTGCCAAGGCTTAGGATCAACGCGTGATAGTTCATTTTTAAGTCTCGTATTTTTACGGTATGACGAAAATTCTTTGTATCTAAATATGAACCGACTAATAGACAAACTTATGGAGGTTAATTTAATAGACTGATGGTATCAAAGTGAGAGTTTACCACGATGGTAAACGCCATTCAAATGTTTCAGAAACTTCCAGTGCAAACTAGGCCTAAAAGAGGGGAAACGCGGGAAGCTTTACGCGTTTAGGGAACATGTCATTTTCTTCGTCTTCCTAATGATCGCGGCTGCAGCGGTCGCTATGGGAAGGGAAATTCCGTTAAGTAGTCCCCCTCGCGAACGAAGGCAAGGCTTCGTGGTGTTTATATGATAGGTGTACGATCTAATCTTCCACACTGGCGTGCGTTAGGTTTAAATTGAGAGGACAAAACCATAATGCGCCTATCTGCCGCTATCATTGCTAATGGTTCGGTAAATTGTCCCACAAAGTTTAACGCGTTTTTCTAAGTCTTCATTTGTTTCTCTTAATACCAGTCGTAGAACGACGACGCTTTTGGCTCCCTCTGACGGTGGAATATATTTCGAGGGCGGAAACTTTTAGTTCTAAAACGAGCCTCTCATTCGCAACAATTTAAAACTTTTTCGAAACTCACCCGCAAGACGTTATTACGCGTCTAAAACCAATTTCACGGAAAAGAGTCGTTTTTGGTCAACGCAGTTCCAACAGTGTCTTTTTCGTATCTAATTAGAAACTACAAATAAAGAACCTTAATTAAAAATACACGTTTACGAGTGAAAGGATGGGGAATTAATGAAGTTGGTCGTTATATACGTTTCCATTTCTAGAAAACAAGGAATCGTTTTGGAAAATTTCATTAAAAATCCATAAGAATGAGACTACTAACAGAGTAGATGAATAATACTGAAATGGGATGTCATTAGATTCAAGCCGTAATCAGAATATTTTCTTTTCATTTCGATGTACGCTTTTCAAGTCGGAAAATTTCGTAAATAAAAGTTGCGAAGGATTTAGCTGCCTCCACTACCACCCTAATAATAGTTTTCAATAACGAAATGGGATCAGTTCCAACCTAAATCTGTTCAACTACAAATGATATAACAATTGTTACCTTTTTGACTGTAATTATAAGGTGGTATTTGGCTTACAATAGACGCTTCAATAAATCATCCTCCCAGGAAATCGCCAAGAAGTAATATTTGCGAGAGCCAGGACCTGCAAGTCACTGTTTATATAATGTTTGTTAGAATAAGGGAATAATTTTCACAGTTTTATTTACTTCAACATAACCCCCCCCCCCCCCCGCGTCTAAATTTGCCGAAGCCAAAATATACGACTACCAAGGATGTTAATACACTACTCAGTTAGGTTGCTAATACAAGTCAAATCTAGTGTCAGTGTTTGTAAAAAAAGTTTCGTTTAGTAAATTACCATTAAAACAATATAAAGTGTTAAACTTATTTTATTGTGCTATTTATACACACCAATAGAGAAAAATAAATAAAACTTTGTGTTGCAGTTAGCAGTTCAAATTGACTTCGAAGTTAAGGAATTTACAAAACTATAACACGCTCCAAAAGAATTCCTTATAAAATTATCTTAAACTTAATGATTGATGATGAAATGTTAATTAAAAAATACTTTAATTGCTACCCTATATCCGAGTGCCATAATTATTTAATGGTTGCAGATATACCTCAATTTCCAATTTTAAAGAAATATAAATAATATAATTTAGAAAATAAAAATTTAATTTCCCTTTTAGCTTCGAGACATACAGTGTTACTTGAAATATAGACATTATCTAATAATTAACGTTAAGCCTTCGTTGAGTTCTTCAGATTCATTTTTACCGAGAAGTTTCGAGTTAATAACAGTAGCCAATACAAAGCTTCTAATTATACTAAGATCATTTAGAAAGATTACGTTAAGAAAATTATAACTAAAACAATATAATACTAAGAAAACTGTTTACCAACAGGGTCGTTAATTTTCTCCCAAAAACAGCTGAAGACCGTATCTAATAACAAGTTTGGTTTTACAAGTCACTAAAGACTATTATAACAACAACGAAATTTGGTCAGTATAGCTAGAATAGGAAAATGGTTCCGAATAGACCTATAGTTTCGAAATTAAGGGGTGTAATTAGGGAATGAACTGGCTATAAGCGGGGTTGACCCTGCCCGGTAATAGACGGCGGAACGTTAATACGATGTGTAATTAGGTAGGCCGTGTCCGATCCGGGTTCTGCCGGAAGAGTTTCTCTGGAAATTGAGATTTAATAAGGAGGCTTGACCCACTGACGGAAAACCTTCCAAATTAAGAAGTTCCCTCCGATAGAGTCATTTCCTACAGATAGCCTTTTCCGAGTAAACAAGATCACGACGAGCCACACAGATAACGGCCCTCCGCTAATGAGTTATTGAAACGTTACAGGACCGTGAATCGTAGAAATATATTTGGCAGGAAACACCAGGTGTACCCTTCATTTCGGGTCTTCCACCTCTCTATCTCTACCATTGTAGATGGAATTAATCGAGGGATAGCACCGTCTGTAGCAAACTAGCTCCGATGTCCCTGATATTTTGAGAACCGATCTACCTATATACAATTGTTATTCTTTCAAGTGTACAATTTTAAGTTTCTTTTCTTTGCACGCCCACCGTCTGTTCAGATAATATTGTTTAAGTTTTCTCAATAGCAAAATAAATATAGCTTATTACTGTAATTATTACAACGCGAGCTGGGGGCAATGGTAAAAAACGGTTAGATTAGATTAGAGTTAAATCGAATTTATATAAAAGGTCACATCCTGCGCTCTCATGGGAGGTTAATTTTTATCAGAAACTATTGAAAATAATTTATTTAAACCTATATTTATTTCAAAATAATTGATAATTTAACGGTAGGATATCCTTTAATTTTATATAGTGTTATCAGACTATTATATTTTACGTAATATTAAGTAATAATATGGTATAAGTACTAACAATTATCTCATAATAATTTATTATTTTTGATTAATATATTATTCCATAAAATGGTTTTTGATTTGAAAGCCGTCTATAGAAATAATTACAATGTTTCGAGTGCATTGTTAAACTATTGATAATAATGTAACTTTTTATATTGGTGTTAAAGTATGAAATCTAACTCCACGGGATATATTATTCAGGCTGTTTTATCATCACAATTATATTGTTATACAAAGTAGATTCGAAATCTTATACCAAGAATGACGATGTTGAGACTATCTGATCTACATCATGGTCAATTAAATGCAAAAAATTTCCGCAAATCGGAAAAATAAAAATTTGAAACATATATTACTTTTTTCAGGGTTTTTGTTCTTGACTAGTCTAGAGGTTTAGTTTTACTTGTGAATTCGAATAAATGGGGTGAAAATGCTGCGAAATTTAAATTTGTGAACAATATTAGGCTAATCATGGAACAAAATCCTTTTTTTTTCCGGAAAAATACGGATATTTTCTGGAAAGAAATCATTGGTAATTTTCAGGAAAATGTTCCGACTTACAACTCTAGTACCAACTTTAAAAAAAAATTATCCTGACCTTACGTGTCGAGTTATTCGCGTTGAAATTCTGACGGTTGAAAATTAACCAATAAAGTTAAATTTTTAACTCTTCTATTTTTTGCTTTAGAGGCATAAATATTGTAAGTAATATCACACTTCTGATAATGGGCAGTATGTGAATTTGACAGCAAACGTTGGAATTTTAAGTAATTAAATTCGTATGGTTAAATTACCTGTATAAAAAGTAAGTATGAAACTTGAGTACCACTTTTGGTAATGTTAAAAACTGTAATTAGTTAGGTAATCAGCATAGTACCGCAAAAACTGCAAGGTTTACACCAAGTAGTGGTTAGTCCGTCGTACATGCCGAAAGTTAAAACTACAAACAATTAAAATATATTTTTTATAACGGAGTAAAAATATTTAACAAGCGCTTCTTAAGAGATGCAAAATCCCTAAGTCAGTATAAAAAATTAGCAAAAAAATTACTAAACAATCAAATTTATTCCAAACTATTTTCAGACTAGAATATTTGGCAGTTAATTTGTATACTCTAGTAATGATTTATTTTTTAATTTGTTAAATTTACCGAAATTTTGTAACTAATTATTCTATCTGTGGTACATGGCCTAAAATCATCTATGACTCGGTCTTTGATTAATGTACGTAAGATTCAATATTATCAATTTAAATAATTTTATTTATTTAATAACTAATTAAAGCACACGTTGGTAAGAGATTTTGAATTATTATTATATTATTATTATTTCGATTTGTGAAATTTTTAGAAGATAATTTGGAACCATGTATATATTTTTCTGATCTCCGAATTAATTTTGGAATACCCAAAATTATTTACCACCGAGGACAAACTTATTACAAAAAAATTCTTTTTAAAAATTGTGAATAAAGGCCTAAATTAATTCTACTATCAATTCCGACGGTTTTAAGTATTTATCTGCAAACTAATTTCAGTTGTAATTAATTGACACCATTAGCCTCATTATTTTATCTGATAGAAAAACTTCAATATACCTTCGATACTAGCGTCGCATTTTGATTGACCGAATCGACAACATGGGTCAACAGTCCGACATTTGAAATTCATAAAATCGAATTGCTTTTAAACATTAATAGAATCAAAATTGATACGCAGTTGATATCGGCTGTAGTTTTAAAATATTTTTAAGGCAGATAAATGTTATGGCGACTTTGGCGAGGCAGCCTACCAACATTTATCCTTCCATTTTTAGCCATTTGTTTAGGCCTTAAGCCTCGCGGGTGGATGGGGAAGGCTGGTCTTTCAAACAGTGACATTTGGCGGCTCCCTCCAGGCGTGTCAAAATCGTATGATACAACGAGGCGCTCGAGGGAGGCGATGGTGTCGCCCTCCAGTGGAGGAGCGGGGAGTCATTCTCACTCTCTTCATCGTTGACGCTTTGTTGTGACAAGTGAGAGGTCGCTTGAGAATTGAAACGCGGACATATTCGTCCAGTTTTCCCTCTGCCGATCTGCAGGGAGGGACATCGCGGGGGACTCCAGAGTTTTAATATTCACACATTTTCAATAAATAAAATTATCAAATATATCTTTTGGTCAGTGTAGAACTAAATTAATAAAAAATGGGCTTTGACAATAGATGCTTAAATAAAAAAATTCAAAGAAATCGCAAAGGAGTAATAATTAACAATTTTTAACTTTACTATTGCTTCCATCTCCATGGTAACGCCGGACCTAGCGAAAGTGGATTTGAAGGGATATCACTGAACTACGTAATCAAGGTGATGGGTTTGTGGGGTTTAGAAAACCATTAATATGCCCTTAAATAAAACCTCTTCAAGGAAATCGCAAAGAAGTAATATAGTGCTTGTTGAAATATTGGAAACTTTTCAGCTGTAAACAGAACGTCTTGTTTTTGTTTAGCCTTAATTTGTCTAAAAAGGCTACCTGGTAAAAACGAAAAACTTGTTACATACGGATGATACGGCACCGTACAGGCGAAGGTTTCCATTATTTCCAGGGTCTCGGAAATATTTCTTCTTGACGATTTCCTTGAAGATGTTTTATTTAAGCACCTATTGACTATAGGATTTTAAAGTGCACAAGGATACGATGTTGGAAACTTGAAGGATGGGAATTTTCAAGAAGAACGCCGATTTCAAGTTGTTAAAGCAACAGATCTTGTTCTTGAATTTCGAAAGTGAACAGATCTAGCACTCGAAGTTCGACCTTATTTATTCCCAGATGCTACGGGGAAAAATGTCAAGTTGAATAATTTTTTTGAAATAATGAGTTTTGTCAACCAAGTATAGCACTCGTTTATGGCGGTGCTAAAACCCTCTCCAATTTTTGATCTTTTGGCAAACTTAGATCTGTGAACATGTCTCAAGTAGTTTTCAGTGTTCAACAACACTGTGACGTTGTATATGGCGTTAATATTATAAGATCTCAGATATGTTTTAAAGCTAAGCTCTTCTTAAAACTTTGAAAAGGATTAGGAAAGCAGAACGCAGAATGCAATCTCGGAATAAACCGATATACTCTTGCCTACACCCAAAGAATAAATTAATGTTGTCTTTTACGTCTATTTTCATCACTGAATTCTGTAAAACATATGCCCTCAGATAACAAACAAAATTGGCCAGTCTTAGGTTTACATAATAGGCGTATTTTTGGTTTTCGTCATTTAGTCCTCTGAAAGCCATATCCCCGTATTTTTGTCAGATTTGTGTATTTAGTTACGTGGATTTGCTTTCTGGTGACCATTTTCATTTCGGCGACATAGGTAAACATAGATAATCAGTTGTATTTGCTTGTTTTGATGAGATTTTAAAGCGCGAGACAGCCTAGATTGTCAAACAAAACGAACCGTATGTAAACAATAATATTAGATTTTAAATTATTCTTAGTTCGGTACTTCAACTAAGGTCGAAAGTGAAGAAACCACACTATGAAAAAAGGCTACAGATCTGAATATTTAAGGTTTGGTTTACGCTTGTGCAATAACTACACGACGATGAGCGTCAAATCAAAAACTCCGTGTTAACGCAAAAAATTGATTTAGGCCTAACGGAAATTTTAACAGTTAACGCTCACTGTCGTGGCGATTTGTCTTACTAAAAATTAGAATTTAAGATTATTAAGAGAGCATTTTTGACTACCTTTACTTGAAACAATATAAAGTCTTTTGACGAACGGTAATTTTCGGTTGTTCTAAATTAGGATTGTCTTGCATAAATATGAAATATTCGAGTTCACAAGCAACTCAAAAGTTAGTGTTTATAAGAAAATTGCAACAGATTTTCGAACAATGACCTGCAGCCCGAGATATTTAAAGTCAAAGGTCACCCAATATGATATGTCTAAGGCAATTATGTCCTGAAACTTATTTCAGGGCATAATTGACATTGTTCAACCAACATCAACTATTAGTCTCGTAAATATTACTGTCTCATTTCTGCGTGCTAGTGAACTCTTCAGTTCCACCTAAACAGTGCCGAAAATGTAAAATTCGTTTTTTTAACGTAAATTTACGAAAATATAACACGATTTTCGTAGTATTCCGTAAATTGTTTATCATTTTCTATTCAACCATTTAAAGAAATTGGGCAATCAAAGCCAGGCTACCGACATTTGAAAGGATTATGTCAACATTTACAGCTGAAAACATTTGAAGTATTGGTTGGTACAATTTTCCAGTACCATTGTCCGATGACGTTTTTGTACAGTCTTTCGTGTAACGAATTTTTAACACGCACTGAGACAAATCTTAAATTAAGAATAGAACTTTTTTATGTACACGCCGCATCGATTTCGAGGGGTTGGTTGATCTTCTTAGAAACGAGACCGGAGTAGAGTCCGACGCGGATGAAAAATGGTTAACTGCCTTGTTAAATATTGTTCGAGTTAAAAGGCATCACCGCAAAAGCCTAATTTGATAAACTTTACTAACTTCTTTTCGTAGATAATCCTGTCATAATTTTCTATTTTTTTTAAATAACCCTGATTTAAAATATTATCAGGTTTTGTTTAGAGCCCATAACGACATAAATTTAAAAATTTTAAAGCATAAATCTAATTTCGTCGCTTTGATGAGATTACCAACCAAATGGCTACCTAATTTTTATCTCCCCTCCTGGTTTCTACGGGGACCACAGACCACTCCCTTAGCTGCAAACTATGTATTTATAAAAATAAAATTTCCGCTTGAAACTGAGTACAAAAATGGGTTTACAATATTTCAAAATGAGGTTTTAATAATTATAATTAATTCCTATAATTTTTCTACAGTCGGCTTCTGATATTTTTGCAGAGAGTAAAGATATTTAAGCGACTATTGACAGTGCCGTATTTCCGCCTAGGCCAACCTAGGCCGTGGCCTAGGGGCCCATCCTTAGAAGGGGCACTCCAGTGACCGTAATTACTGTATTCGAAGTCCTAAATCTATAATATCAATCGTAATTTATATTGGAGAAATTAGTAGGTAGAAGATTTGGTTTTAAAATTACCAAAATTTCTGCCTGGCAGTTTACGGACGCAGCCTTAAATCACAATGTTGCATAATTATCGCATATTTAGTCGACGATTGTTAAGAGCTTTTATTAAGTAATATAACCGTAGAGCTCAGACTTCTACGCTGAATCAGGGAAATTCAGGCACAGCCTAGTTCTAGGGATAAGAGTAAATGCAGCTAGTGAAAAGGGGGCCTAGACTCCTTATCTGCCTATGGGCCCAGGATCTCTAAGTCCGGCACTGACTATTAACGTGGTCTCCAGAGGTTATTAAGCAATAAATACATTACATTGTTATAACTGAACACTGTATTTGAGTTAACACAATGCAAGTTTACTTTTACACTACGTCAACTAGAATTGTTTTAATCAGTTTGACTTACATAAATAATGAATAATTCGTTAGCCATAATGTATATCGTCGAAGACACCCTATACAAAGTTTACAAAGAACGCTACAAAAGTAAAGCGCCTTTTAACACGCTGTAAGTGAGTATAACGATTAAATGGGTCCCTATCATAATATTTCTTTTTACGGTCCGCGGTGTAACACGTCTTTGATGTAGCCCCATAAAAGAGGGAGTAGTTAATATACGAAACGGGGACAGGCCGACAAAAGACGGATTACAACCCAAATAAATGCCACGTGGCGAAAGTGTGGTTGTCTCTCGACGCAAAAAAACCCGACCGACGTCACGGGCGTCGGTCGGTGCTCAGCGCCTATTTGCGCCCAAATATAACACCGACCTCCGGAGCAGTTTGCCAGTCGGCTCACGCTTTCATTTCACGGGGGACTGGTGACGCGATTGTCGGGCTTACAAAGAAGGGGATTTGGGCCAGGGTGTCCACAATGGGCGCGTCCCCGAAAAAAAAGATAGGACGGTCGCGCGCGCGTCGTCACGTGAGAAATGTCGGCACCTTTCTATCGAGGAATCTCCCGTTTTTATATTCGGACTTAGCCAAATTTTACGGTTTGAGCCCGACAGATAAATCTCCGTGGCGAAACATGGCCGTCGTTCTTCGCGATTTGATCGTCGGAATAAAGTAAAGGTTTCTATTCTACGCAGTTCGTCATACATTAATTTTAAATCCGAATGCGTGACGAACCACGTAGAATCTCCTGTTACGGATGCAAATAATTTCTCACGATGCTGTTCATGTTGGCATGGTGCTAATAATACTAGGGTTTAGTTGAATCTACGAGACTATTGTTAGACCGAACGTACAGATCGATCAAATTTAAAAGGTATTCATTTGTAACATCTGATGCGAAAATATACAAAATTTTGATCTTATCCAAACGAAGATCAAGCTAATAATCAAATTTAAGTTTTTAAGTCATCTATTTGGTACACGACAATATAGTTTAGGGGTGGCTATCTACAGGCACAAAAGTTAAGATGTGGCTATCTACACGACCATATATTTTGGAGGTGCCTATCTACACGAACAAATGTTAGGGAGTTTCCTATCTACACGACAAAATATTTCGGAAGTGCCTATCTGCTCCATAAAATACTTTGGGGGTGCCGATCTACACAGCAAAATACTTTGGGGGTGCCGATCTACACAGCAAAATATTTTGGAGGTGCCTATCTACACGACAAAATATTTTGGAGATGCCTATCTACATGACAAAATATTTTGGAGGTGCCTATCCACACGACAAAATATTTTGGAGGTGCCTATCTACACTACAAAATATTTTGGAGGTGCCTATCTACACGACAAAATATTTTGGAGATGCCTATCTACACGACAAAATATTTTGGAGGTGCCTAACTACACCACAAAATATTTTGGAGGTGCCTAACAATTTCAAATATGTTTAAATCATACCATGGCATAAAACAAACACGATTACGACAAGATTAATTTTTATATTTACCAGCTGGATAGTTAATTATAATTAAACTATGACACGTGCCAGCCCTTCTTATTAAGAGATAATCAATATTCTACACATGATGAAAATCTTTTGGTTGGCGCCAACGAGGAAGGTTACTGATGATGATAACGAAGGATAAATCTAATTATTTATTTTTATTTTTACAGTTCATTTTTAAATCTCGACTGCTATTAGTTATTAAACTTTTCTGGAAATCTAGTAACTTGAAGGCAGATGTTCTGATTATATTTCCTCATTGCCCAATGCATTTGAAAAGAAGTGCTGTACCTTTTCAATTCCACCCCAAGTAACCATAGTTGGAATCGTTTACCAATAAAAAATTAGAATTCCCCAAATTTACGAGTTCATAGCTTTTTTTTAACATTATTTTATTGGGTTTTTTTTAATTGGTTTGTGGGTTAGTGTTAAGCATATGATTTCCGCATGGAGGTCTTCAATGTCGTTCTTCTAAGTCCACGATGTTTCTCGTCATATTTGTTGCAATTTATTCGTTAAATGTCATTGCTGGCAAAGTCGCCGTTTTAAAGTTTCTACGTTCATTGGCTTCTTTACGCAGGGCCGTTTTAACCTTTCCGTAGACCTTAGGCAAAAGTATCTCATTTTCGACTTTTCGGACCTTCGTAGGCCCTATTATATGGAATCGTAGGCCATAATGTCTCCTAAAATTGTCGTAGGTCCTAGGCACTTTGCCTAATCTGCGTTATGGATAAGACGACCCTGTCTTTACGTCTGGGGGAGTTAACTGTTCCGTACTCAGAGAGCAACGCTAAAAATAATACTAGTAAGACAGATCTGTTTGTGATCATTGTGTCCTTCCAAGTACCTGTCTGAAGTACTTCAATATTCCGACAACAAAGCTCACGATCTGTAGAAGACAGAAAATCCACTTGTCTACATTCTCCCGAACCATCCATGAGACAAAAACAGCTTTGCAACAACCGTAAAGAAAAAAGACACGCAAAAGAAGATAATGCGACATCTTTCTCGCAAATTTAGCCATTCTATGGTGAAAAGCGCTCAGTACATAGATTATTCTGTCCCTTTGCGGCAAGCAACCGCTTACCCTCGCCTCCGTACAATGGTCAGGACGGTAATACCGTTCTACGAATGCTGAGTGGATTACCATTCGATATTTAAGAGCGGAAATCGTTCCTTCCAACAACGTGTTATTGGTCCCGTCTCCCACGTTCGCATTAATCCGCTTAGAATGGCAAAGTACCTCGAAGGGGTGAAAACGCGGGAAGAATGTATAAGTCTTTTCAAGTATTCAAGAACAGATTTCCCCCGGGAGGAGTCGAGCAACAAATAAGTAGCTTTTACCGTGAAGCAGGGTCGCAGTCAATCGAGCGTTCCCCGCTCTTAAATGTTTCAGGGCTCGCAAAAAGGCTCAGGCTCGTCCCTAATAGTAAAGCGGCTGTTCGCCATTGATGTTTTCGCCCGGTACCCGGCTAAATACCAATTAGGGCCGCGCCAAAGGGAATTTTACGAAAAGGCCCAACAGTAATGCCACGCCGATGTTGCGAGCGGAAATAAAGGATCAGTGTCAAGGACAAAGCAAAGTAATTGCCTTCCTGACTTTGCTAAGCCAAGTAGCCTATAATACGCCTCTTCGATAGCCATTTTCAGGTATTACCAAGAACTTATTTAGGATAACTGATTGTATTGAGTTATTAATGTTTTTAGTTATAGTTATTTTTAAATTTTCGAAATTGACAAGATAAACGGTAATAGTTTAAAAGTAGTTCAGTATTTGACCAATCTCAATTTAGAAAAATTAATTCTTATCACAAGATCGTGATTATATCTAAGCACCATGTTTTTACTGTACGAAATTAGTTTGAAATGCTTTTTCTTAAATACCAAAATGGTTGTCATTTAATTTAATGTTTAATATCAGTCACACGAGGGGAAAGCCACTAGGACTTAGGCTGTTACAATAATCGCGATTAAAATTTAATCGTTTCAATCACGATTTAATCGTTTCAATCACGATTTAATCGTTTTAATCACGATTTAATCGTTTCAATCACGATTTAATCGTTTCAATCACGATTTAATCGTTTCAATCACGATTTAATCGTTTCAATCACGATTTAATCGTTTCAATCACGATTTAATCGTTTCAATCACGATTTAATCGTTTCAATCACGATTTAATCGTTTCAATCACGATTTAATCGTTTCAATCACGATTTAATCGTTACAATCACGATTGGATCGTTTCAATCACGATTTAATCGTTTCAATCACGATTTAATCGTTTCAATCACGATTGAATCGTTTCAATCACGATTTAATCGTTTCAATCACGATTTAACAGTTTCAATCACTATTTATTCATGACAATCACGATTCAATAATTTAATCTTGATTTACACATTTTAATTATGATTTATTCTATTTAATAATTTTAACCTTGATTTAATCTTTCGAGGGTGTTCTAATAATCATAATAGTGACCCGCCCCTCGCAGTCACATGACGTAAAAATAGTTTTTCTGAAGATCGACTAGTGGTATACTACTTCGGATGTGGTCGTACCTGACACGATTTTTCCAGGTTGTCAATCAGAGGCGGTAGCATTGGTATGCTACACAAAATATAGCCTACTCAGGGCCTACAGAGACATTTTAAGGGACCCGGAATAGTGGAACCCCAAGAAAAGTCATTTAGCTTCGATATAATTTGTAAAGGCTTAAAATGATACCCACTTGTTATAAAAAATATCAGCCAACACGTCTTATAATCCTGGCGATGACATTTTTCCAACTGTACCATCCTCTCCTCACGTCTCGGTCATCACTACTTCTGCATTACGAACACATTACGAACACTTAGACCTATCTACTATATCACGATTTTCCAAGAAATCCAGAAATCATATGTGAAATCACGAAAGTCCAGCAAGAAATCCCAAAATCGTGACGGGAAATCTCGAAATCCAGCGAGCAATAACGAAATCCGGGACAAAAGTTAATAAATCCGAAATCAAGCAAGTAATCTGGACACCAACGTTTGTAGCTCTGGCCGCTCTTGGGTAATTTTAAATAATGAAGAGGTCATCCATAAAAATTGCTTTGCAGGTTATATTCCCTTTAAGTTTAAATAAATACATTCTTTCATAAATAACATAGTAAAATAAGAATCCTGCATTCAATGGTTTTAATGCTGATTTTCCTACCAAATAACACAGACACTCTCACCCAGCTCCGACTGGGACTTACACACGATCCGAGTAGTAAATTACCATAGGCCTTTTGAATGTGCAAATTACTCTTTATATGTTTCTTTTATTGGGCTGGTTTTGAAAAGGGCAAGACTAAGAGACTCCACGCGAAAAACTTGTGTTAGGTCTAGCCAAAGATAATAAAAAACTCTGTACCCTAGATTCGAAATCTGAGAGCTTTTTGATTGAAGGTTTTGTAGCGAAGCGTTTACCCACTTCCAGCACGTGACCTCCGAAAAATCGGCCTCCGTCGGTCGCTGTATTGTCAAACAGCGCATCATCAAAGTTGGCCGTGGTCTTATCTATTGTTTGTTAACATGGTAACTATGGAACTCATTTTGTTGGAGTTCCGGAAGAAAGTGGGTAAACGCTATTGAGTACGCGCGAGGCAGGACTAACTGAGATTTTTTGCGTCGTCGTGAAAACATTATTTTAGGCCTAACGGTCACCATAAATTAGTGAAGAATATAATAATAATGAAATAAATAATAATTAAATAAAGTAATAATAAAATGAAAGAAGATAATAATAAAATAAATAATAATAATAAAATGAAAGAAGATAATAATAAAATAAATAATAATAATAAATAAATAATAATAAAATAAATAATTACAACAAAATAAATAGTAATAATAAAATAAATAATAATAATAAAATAAATAATAATAAAAAATAAATAATAATAATAAAATAAATAATTACAACAAAATAAATAATAATAATAAAATAAATAATTACATCAAAATAAATAATAATAATAAAATAAATAATTACAACAAAAATAAATAAAAAATAAATAATAATAATAATAATAAAATAAATAATAATAATAATAATAAAATAAATAATAATAAAATAAATAATTATAAAATAAACAATAATAAAATAAATAATAAAAATAAAATACATAATAATAATAAAATAAATAATAATAATAAAATAAATAATAATAATAAAATTAAAATTATAGTAATAATTGGTTTTCTTGTAGCTGGCGTCTTTGGCTAGATAGGCGAATGTGGTAACCGACCAACCGGAAATATTTAATTCAGAAATCGCAAGGTTTTTATTTATTGTAGCACCTATTACCATACTTTTTGTTATGACGTTACTCCTGATTCTTGGTATATCGTTGATAGCTGTAATTCTGAGAAAACATAGTGTCTTCGATCCAACGCAGTTTGAAGTATGCAGCGCCAACGAAGAATGGCTGCCGATGAAAGCAAATCACGCACGCTTCGTGGCCAAAGTTTCTCGCGAGCTGTAAGAAGCCAAACAAAAAAGGACTGCTAATGAAATGCGTCTCTTCAATTTGTTCCATAACGGAGCAGTGCCTGAGAATTTAATGGAACGCGAAATTTCTCTCAACGACCGAATAACAAGAGGGCCACGTTGCGTTCCTAATAATAGTTTCACACGAACTACAATCGTCAAATGTTTCAAATTTCATTGATTTCTACTTTCTTTAACGTTCAGGATCTTCTCCAAGCTCTGTTGCAATCTCCATCTTCAGAAAAAGCTAATAATAATAATCAGCTAGGCACCACCCAAGACTTCTAGCGACACCTTAGGCCCAAGTCATCTAGCGACTTATAATGCCTTTTTACCTTAGGCCCAAGTCATCTAGGGACTTATAATGCCTTTTTACCTTAGGCCCAAGTCATCTAGGGACGTATAATGCCTTTTTACCATAGGACCAAGTCATCTAGCGACTTATAATGCCTTTTACCTTAGGCCCAAGTCATCTAGGGACTTATAATGCCTTTTTACCTTAGGCCCAAGTCATCTAGCGACTTATAATGCCTTTTTACCTTAGGCCCAAGTCATCTAGCGACTTATAATGCCTTTTTACCTTAGGCTCAAGTCATCTAGGGACTTATAATTCCTTTTTACCTTAGGCCCAAGTCATCTAGGGACGTATAATGCCTTTTTACCATAGGACCAAGTCATCTAGCGACTTATAATGCCATTTACCTTAGGCCCAAGTCATCTAGGGACTTATAATGCCTTTTTACCTTAGGCCCAAGTCATCTAGCGACTTATAATGCCTTTTTACCTTAGGCCCAAGTCATCTAGCGACTTATAATGCCTTTTTACCTTAGGCCCAAGTCATCTATTGACTTATAATGCCTTTTTACCTTAGGCCCAGGTCATCTAGCTACTCTTAATGCCTATTTACCTTAGGCCCAGGTCATCTAGCGACTTATAATGCCTTTTTACCATAGACCCAGGTCATCTAGCGATTTATAATGCCTATTTACCTTAGGCCCAGGTCATCTAGCGACTTATAATGCCTATTTACCTTAGGCCCAAGTCATCTAGCGACTTATAATGCCTTTTTACCTTAAGCCCAAGTCATCTAGGGACTTATAATGCCTTTTTACCTTAGGCCCAGGTCATCTAGCGACTTATAATGCCTTTTTACCTTAGGCCCAAGTCATCTAGCGACTTATAATGCCTTTTTACCTTAGACCCAAGTCATCTAGCGACTTATAATGCCTTTTTACCTTAGACCCAAGTCATTTAGCGACTTATAATGCCTTTTTACCTTAGGCCCAAGTCATCTAGGGACTTCTATTGCCTTTTTACTTTAGGCCCAAGTCATCTAGGGACTTCTATTGCCTTTTTACTTTAGGCCCAAGTCATCTAGCGACTTATATTGCCTTTTTACCTTAGGCGCAAGTCATCTAGCGACTTATAATGCCTTTTACCTTAGGCCCAAGCCATCTAGGGACTTATAATGCCTTTTTACCATACGCCCAAGTCATCTAGGGACTTCTTATGCCTTTTTACCTTAGGCCCAAGTCATCTATTGACTTATAATGCCTTTTTACCTTAGGCCCAGGTCATCTAGCGACTTATAATGCCTATTTACCTTAGGCCCAGGTCATCTAGCGACTTATAATGCCTTTTTACCTTAGGCGCAAGTCATCTAGCGACTTATAATGCCTTTTTACCTTGGGCCCAAGTCATCTAGGGACGTATAATGCCTTTTTACCATAGGACCAAGTCATCTAGCGACTTATAATGCCTTTTACCTTAGGCCCAAGCCATCTAGGGACTTATAATGCCTTTTTACCTTACGCCCAAGTCATCTAGGGACTTATTATGCCTTTTTACCTTAGGCCCAAGTCATCTATTGACTTATAATGCCTTTTTACCTTAGGCCCAGGTCATCTAGCGACTTATAATGAATATTTACCTTAGGCCCAGGTCATCTAGCGACTTATAATGCCTTTTTACCATAGGCTCAGGTCATCTAGCGACTTATAATGCCTATTTACCTTAGGCCCAGGTCATCTAGCGATTTATAATGCCTATTTACCTTAGGCCCAGGTCATCTAGCGACTTATAATGCCTTTTTACCTTAGGCCCAAGTCATCTATCGACTTATAATGCCTTTTTATCTTAGGCCCAGGTCATCTAGCGACTTATAATGCCTATTTACCTTAGGCCCAGGTCATCTAGCGACTTATAATGCCTTTTTACCTTAAGCCCAAGTCATCTAGGGAATTATAATGCCTTTTTACCTTAGGCCCAGGTCATCTAGCGACTTATAATGCCTTTTTACCTTAGGCCCAAGTCATCTAGCGACTTATAATGCCTTTTTACCTTAGACCCAAGTCATCTAGCGACTTATAATGCCTTTTTACCTTAGACCCAAGTCATTTAGCGACTTATAATGCCTTTTTACCTTAGACCCAAGTCATTTAGCGACTTATAATGCCTTTTTACCATAGGACCAAGTCATCTAGCGACTTATAATGCCTTTTACCTTAGGCCCAAGCCATCTAGGGACTTATAATGCCTTTTTACCTTACGCCCAAGTCATCTAGGGACTTATTATGCCTTTTTACCTTAGGCCCAAGTCATCTATTGACTTATAATGCCTTTTTACCTAAGGCCCAGGTCATCTAGCGACTTATAATAAATATTTACCTTAGGCCCAGGTCATCTAGCGACTTATAATGCCTTTTTACCATAGGCTCAGGTCATCTAGCGACTTATAATGCCTATTTACCTTAGGCCCAGGTCATCTAGCGATTTATAATGCCTATTTACCTTAGGCCCAGGTCATCTAGCGACTTATAATGCCTTTTTACCTTAGGCGCAAGTCATCTATCGACTTATAATGCCTTTTTATCTTAGGCCCAGGTCATCTAGCGACTTATAATGCCTATTTACCTTAGGCCCAGGTCATCTAGCGACTTATAATGCCTTTTTACCTTAAGCCCAAGTCATCTAGGGACTTATAATGCCTTTTTACCTTAGGCCCAGGTCATCTAGCGACTTATAATGCCTTTTTACCTTAGGCCCAAGTCATCTAGCGACTTATAATGCCTTTTTACCTTAAACCCAAGTCATCTAGCGACTTATAATGCCTTTTTACCTTAGACCCAAGTCATTTAGCGACTTATAATGCCTTTTTACCTTAGACCCAAGTCATTTAGCGACTTATAATGCCTTTTTACCTTAGGCCCAAGTCATCTAGGGACTTCTATTGCCTTTTACTTTAGGCCCAAGTCATCTAGGGACTTCTATTGCCTTTTTACTTTAGGCGCAAGTCATCTAGCGACTTATAATGCCTTTTACCTTAGGCCCAAGCCATCTAGGGACTTATAATGCCTTTTTACCTTACGCCCAAGTCATCTAGGGACTTCTTATGCCTTTTTACCTTAGGCCAAAGTCATCTATTGACTTATAATGCCTTTTTACCTTAGGCCCAGGTCATCTAGCGACTTATAATGCCTATTTACCTTAGGCCCAGGTCATCTAGCGAATTATAATGCCTTTTTACCTTAGGCGCAAGTCATCTAGCGACTTATAATGCCTTTTTACCTTGGGCCCAAGTCATCTAGGGACGTATAATGCCTTTTTACCATAGGACCAAGTCATCTAGCGACTTATAATGCCTTTTACCTTAGGCCCAAGCCATCTAGGGACTTATAATGCCTTTTTACCTTACGCCCAAGTCATCTAGGGACTTATTATGCCTTTTTACCTTAGGCCCAAGTCATCTATTGACTTATAATGCCTTTTTACCTTAGGCCCAGGTCATCTAGCGACTTATAATGAATATTTACCTTAGGCCCAGGTCATCTAGCGACTTATAATGCCTTTTTACCATAGGCTCAGGTCATCTAGCGACTTATAATGCCTATTTACCTTAGGCCCAGGTCATCTAGCGATTTATAATGCCTATTTACCTTAGGCCCAGGTCATCTAGCGACTTATAATGCCTTTTTACCTTAGGCCCAAGTCATCTATCGACTTATAATGCCTTTTTATCTTAGGCCCAGGTCTTCTAGCGACTTATAATGCCTATTTACCTTAGGCCCAGGTCATCTAGCGACTTATAATGCCTTTTTACCTTAAGCCCAAGTCATCTAGGGACTTATAATGCCTTTTTACCTTAGACCCAAGTCATTTAGCGACCTATAATGCCTTTTTACCTTAGACCCAAGTCATTTAGCGACTTATAATGCCTTTTTACCTTAGACCCAAGTCATCTAGCGACTTATAATGCCTTTTTACCTTAGACCCAAGTCATTTAGCGACTTATAATGCCTTTTTACCTTAGACCCAAGTCATTTAGCGACTTATAATGCCTTTTTACCTTAGGCCCAAGTCATCTAGGGACTTATAATGCCTTTTTACCTTAGGCCCAAGTCATCTAGCGACTTATAATGCCTTTTTACCTTAGGCCCAAGTCATCTAGCGACTTATAATGCCTTTTTACCTTAGGCTCAAGTCATCTAGGGACTTATAATGCCTTTTTACCTTAGGCCCAAGTCATCTAGGGACGTATAATGCCTTTTTACCATAGGACCAAGTCATCTAGCGACTTATAATGCCATTTACCTTAGGCCCAAGTCATCTAGGGACTTATAATGCCTTTTTACCTTAGGCCCAAGTCATCTAGCGACTTATAATGCCTTTTTACCTTAGGCCCAAGTCATCTAGCGACTTATAATGCCTTTTTACCTTAGGCCCAAGTCATCTATTGACTTATAATGCCTTTTTACCTTAGGCCCAGGTCATCTAGCTACTCTTAATGCCAATTTACCTTAGGCCCAAGTTATCTAGGGACTTATAATGCCTTTTTACCTTAGGCCCAAGTCATCTAGCGACTTATAATGCCTTTTTACCTTAGGCCCAAGTCATCTAGCGACTTATAATGCCTTTTTACCTTAGGCTCAAGTCATCTAGGGACTTATAATGCCTTTTTACCTTAGGCCCAAGTCATCTAGGGACGTATAATGCCTTTTTACCATAGGACCAAGTCATCTAGCGACTTATAATGCCATTTACCTTAGGCCCAAGTTATCTAGGGACTTATAATGCCTTTTTACCTTAGGCCCAAGTCATCTAGCGACTTATAATGCCTTTTTACCATAGGCCCAAGTCATCTAGCGACTTATAATGCCTTTTTACCTTAGGCCCAAGTCATCTATTGACTTATAATGCCTTTTTACCTTAGGCCCAGGTCATCTAGCTACTCTTAATGCCTATTTACCTTAGGCCCAGGTCATCTAGCGACTTATAATGCCTTTTTACCATAGGCTCAGGTCATCTAGCGACTTATAATGCATATTTACCTTAGGCCCAGGTCATCTAGCGATTTATAATGCCTATTTACCTTAGGCCCAGGTCATCTAGCGACTTATAATGCCTATTTACCTTAGGCCCAAGTCATCTAGCCACTTATAATGCCTTTTTACCTTAAGCCCAAGTCATCTAGGGACTTATAATGCCTTTTTACCTTAGGCCCAGGTCATCTAGCGACTTATAATGCCTTTTTACCTTAGGCCCAAGTCATCTAGCGACTTATAATGCCTTTTTACCTTAGACCCAAGTCATCTAGCGACTTATAATGCCTTTTTACCTTAGACCCAAGTCATTTAGCGACTTATAATGCCTTTTTACCTTAGGCCCAAGTCATCTAGGGACTTCTATTGCCTTTTTACTTTAGGCCCAAGTCATCTAGGGACTTCTATTGCCTTTTTACTTTAGGCCCAAGTCATCTAGCGACTTATATTGCCTTTTTACCTTAGGCGCAAGTCATCTAGCGACTTATAATGCCTTTTACCTTAGGCCCAAGCCATCTAGGGACTTATAATGCCTTTTTACCTTACGCCCAAGTCATCTAGGGACTTCTTATGCCTTTTTACCTTAGGCTTAAGTCATCTATTGACTTATAATGCCTTTTTACCTTAGGCCCAGGTCATCTAGCGACTTATAATGCCTATTTACCTTAGGCCCAGGTCATCTAGCGACTTATAATGCCTTTTTACCTTAGGCGCAAGTCATCTAGCGACTTATAATGCCTTTTTACCTTGGGCCCAAGTCATCTAGGGACTTATAATGCCTTTTTACCATAGGACCAAGTCATCTAGCGACTTATAATGCCTTTTACCTTAGGCCCAAGCCATCTAGGGACTTATAATGCCTTTTTACCTTACGCCCAAGTCATCTAGGGACTTATTATGCCTTTTTACCTTAGGCCCAAGTCATCTATTGACTTATAATGCCTTTTTACCTTAGGCCCAGGTCATCTAGCGACTTATAATGAATATTTACCTTAGGCCCAGGTCATCTAGCGACTTATAATGCCTTTTTACCATAGGCTCAGGTCATCTAGCGACTTATAATGCCTATTTACCTTAGGCCCAGGTCATCTAGCGATTTATAATGCCTATTTACCTTAGGCCCAGGTCATCTAGCGACTTATAATGCCTTTTTACCTTAGGCCCAAGTCATCTATCGACTTATAATGCCTTTTTATCTTAGGCCCAGGTCATCTAGCGACTTATTATGCCTATTTACCTTAGGCCCAGGTCATCTAGCGACTTATAATGCCTTTTTACCTTAAGCCCAAGTCATCTAGGGACTTATAATGCCTTTTTACCTTAGGCCCAGGTCATCTAGCGACTTATAATGCCTTTTTACCTTAGGCCCAAGTCATCTAGCGACTTATAATGCCTTTTTTACCTTAGACCCAAGTCATCTAGCGACTTATAATGCCTTTTTACCTTAGACCCAAGTCATTTAGCGACTTATAATGCCTTTTTACCTTAGACCCAAGTCATTTAGCGACTTATAATGCCTTTTTACCTTAGGCCCAAGTCATCTAGCGACTTATAATGCCTTTTTACCTTAGGCCCAAGTCATCTAGCGACTTATAATGCCTTTTTACCTTAGGCCCAAGTCATCTATTGACTTATAATGCCTTTTTACCTTAGGCCCAGGTCATCTAGCTACTCTTAATGCCTATTTACCTTAGGCCCAGGTCATCTAGCGACTTATAATGCCTTTTTACCATAGGCTCAGGTCATCTAGCGACTTATAATGCATATTTACCTTAGGCCCAGGTCATCTAGCGACTTATAATGCCTTTTTACCTTAGGCCCAAGTCATCTAGCGACTTATAATGCCTTTTTACCTTAGACCCAAGTCATCTAGCGACTTATAATGCCTTTTTACCTTAAGCCCAAGTCATCTAGGGACTTATAATGCCTTTTAACCTTAGGCCCAGGTCATCTAGCGACTTATAATGCCTTTTTACCTTAGGCGCAAGTCATCTATCGACTTATAATGCCTTTTTATCTTAGGCCCAGGTCATCTAGCGACTTATAATGCCTATTTACCTTAGGCCCAGGTCATCTAGCGACTTATAATGCCTTTTTACCTTAAGCCCAAGTCATCTAGGGACTTATAATGCCTTTTTACCTTAGGCCCAGGTCATCTAGCGACTTATAATGCCTTTTTACCTTAGGCCCAAGTCATCTAGCGACTTATAATGCCTTTTTACCTTAAACCCAAGTCATCTAGCGACTTATAATGCCTTTTTACCTTAGACCCAAGTCATTTAGCGACTTATAATGCCTTTTTACCTTAGACCCAAGTCATTTAGCGACTTATAATGCCTTTTTACCTTAGGCCCAAGTCATCTAGGGACTTCTATTGCCTTTTACTTTAGGCCCAAGTCATCTAGGGACTTCTATTGCCTTTTTACTTTAGGCGCAAGTCATCTAGCGACTTATAATGCCTTTTACCTTAGGCCCAAGCCATCTAGGGACTTATAATGCCTTTTTACCTTACGCCCAAGTCATCTATTGACTTATAATGCCTTTTTACCTTAGGCCCAGGTCATCTAGCGACTTATAATGCCTATTTACCTTAGGCCCAGGTCATCTAGCGAATTATAATGCCTTTTTACCTTAGGCGCAAGTCATCTAGCGACTTATAATGCCTTTTTACCTTGGGCCCAAGTCATCTAGGGACGTATAATGCCTTTTTACCATAGGACCAAGTCATCTAGCGACTTATAATGCCTTTTACCTTAGGCCCAAGCCATCTAGTGACTTATAATGCCTTTTTACCTTACGCCCAAGTCATCTAGGGACTTATTATGCCTTTTTACCTTAGGCCCAAGTCATCTATTGACTTATAATGCCTTTTTACCTTAGGCCCAGGTCATCTAGCGACTTATAATGAATATTTACCTTAGGCCCAGGTCATCTAGCGACTTATAATGCCTTTTTACCATAGGCCCAAGTCATCTAGGGACTTATAATGCCTTTTTACCTTAGACCCAAGTCATTTAGCGACTTATAATGCCTTTTTACCTTAGACCCAAGTCATTTAGCGACTTATAATGCCTTTTTACCTTAGGCCCAAGTCATCTAGGGACTTCTATTGCCTTTTACTTTAGGCCCAAGTCATCTAGGGACTTCTATTGCCTTTTACTTTAGGCCCAAGTCATCTAGGGACTTCTATTGCCTTTTTACTTTAGGCCCAAGTCATCTATCGACTTATAATGCCTTTTTATCTTAGGCCCAGGTCATCTAGCGACTTATAATGCCTATTTACCTTAGGCCCAGGTGATCTAGCGACTTATAATGCCTTTTTACCTTAAGCCCAAGTCATCTAGGGACTTATAATGCCTTTTTACCTTAGGCCCAGGTCATCTAGCGACTTATAATGCCTTTTTACCTTAGGCCCAAGTCATCTAGCGACTTATAATGCCTTTTTACCTTAGACCCAAGTCATCTAGCGACTTATAATGCCTTTTTACCTTAAACCCAAGTCATTTAGCGACTTATAATGCCTTTTTACCTTAGACCCAAGTCATTTAGCGACTTATAATGCCTTTTTACCTTAGGCCCAAGTCATCTAGGGACTTCTATTGCCTTTTACTTTAGGCCCAAGTCATCTAGGGACGTATAATGCCTTTTTACCATAGGACCAAGTCATCTAGCGACTTATAATGCCTTTTACCTTAGGCCCAAGCCATCTAGGGACTTATAATGCCTTTTTACCTTACGCCCAAGTCATCTAGGGACTTATATGCCTTTTTACCTTAGGCCCAAGTCATCTATTGACTTATAATGCCTTTTTACCTTAGGCCCAGGTCATCTAGCGACTTATAATGAATATTTACCTTAGGCCCAGGTCATCTAGCGACTTATAATGCCTTTTTACCATAGGCTCAGGTCATCTAGCGACTTATAATGCCTATTTACCTTAGGCCCAGGTCATCTAGCGATTTATAATGCCTATTTACCTTAGGCCCAGGTCATCTAGCGACTTATAATGCCTTTTTACCTTAGGCCCAAGTCATCTATCGACTTATAATGCCTTTTTATCTTAGGCCCAGGTCATCTAGCGACTTATAATGCCTATTTACCTTAGGCCCAGGTCATCTAGCGACTTATAATGCCTTTTTACCTTAAGCCCAAGTCATCTAGGGACTTATAATGCCTTTTTACCTTAGGCCCAGGTCATCTAGCGACTTATAATGCCTTTTTACCTTAGGCCCAAGTCATCTAGCGACTTATAATGCCTTTTTACCTTAGACCCAAGTCATCTAGCGACTTATAATGCCTTTTTACCTTAGACCCAAGTCATTTAGCGACTTATAATGCCTTTTTACCTTAGACCCAAGTCATTTAGCGACTTATAATGCCTTTTTACCATAGGACCAAGTCATCTAGCGACTTATAATGCCTTTTACCTTAGGCCCAAGCCATCTAGGGACTTATAATGCCTTTTTACCTTACGCCCAAGTCATCTAGGGACTTATTATGCCTTTTTACCTTAGGCCCAAGTCATCTATTGACTTATAATGCCTTTTTACCTAAGGCCCAGGTCATCTAGCGACTTATAATAAATATTTACCTTAGGCCCAGGTCATCTAGCGACTTATAATGCCTTTTTACCATAGGCTCAGGTCATCTAGCGACTTATAATGCCTATTTACCTTAGGCCCAGGTCATCTAGCGATTTATAATGCCTATTTACCTTAGGCCCAGGTCATCTAGCGACTTATAATGCCTTTTTACCTTAGGCGCAAGTCATCTATCGACTTATAATGCCTTTTTATCTTAGGCCCAGGTCATCTAGCGACTTATAATGCCTATTTACCTTAGGCCCAGGTCATCTAGCGACTTATAATGCCTTTTTACCTTAAGCCCAAGTCATCTAGGGACTTATAATGCCTTTTTACCTTAGGCCCAGGTCATCTAGCGACTTATAATGCCTTTTTACCTTAGGCCCAAGTCATCTAGCGACTTATAATGCCTTTTTACCTTAAACCCAAGTCATCTAGCGACTTATAATGCCTTTTTACCTTAGACCCAAGTCATTTAGCGACTTATAATGCCTTTTTACCTTAGACCCAAGTCATTTAGCGACTTATAATGCCTTTTTACCTTAGGCCCAAGTCATCTAGGGACTTCTATTGCCTTTTACTTTATCCCCAAGTCATCTAGGGACTTCTATTGCCTTTTTACTTTAGGCGCAAGTCATCTAGCGACTTATAATGCCTTTTACCTTAGGCCCAAGCCATCTAGGGACTTATAATGCCTTTTTACCTTACGCCCAAGTCATCTAGGGACTTCTTATGCCTTTTTACCTTAGGCCAAAGTCATCTATTGACTTATAATGCCTTTTTACCTTAGGCCCAGGTCATCTAGCGACTTATAATGCCTATTTACCTTAGGCCCAGGTCATCTAGCGAATTATAATGCCTTTTTACCTTAGGCGCAAGTCATCTAGCGACTTATAATGCCTTTTTACCTTGGGCCCAAGTCATCTAGGGACGTATAATGCCTTTTTACCATAGGACCAAGTCATCTAGCGACTTATAATGCCTTTTACCTTAGGCCCAAGCCATCTAGGGACTTATAATGCCTTTTTACCTTACGCCCAAGTCATCTAGGGACTTATTATGCCTTTTTACCTTAGGCCCAAGTCATCTATTGACTTATAATGCCTTTTTACCTTAGGCCCAGGTCATCTAGCGACTTATAATGAATATTTACCTTAGGCCCAGGTCATCTAGCGACTTATAATGCCTTTTTACCATAGGCTCAGGTCATCTAGCGACTTATAATGCCTATTTACCTTAGGCCCAGGTCATCTAGCGATTTATAATGCCTATTTACCTTAGGCCCAGGTCATCTAGCGACTTATAATGCCTTTTTACCTTAGGCCCAAGTCATCTATCGACTTATAATGCCTTTTTATCTTAGGCCCAGGTCTTCTAGCGACTTATAATGCCTATTTACCTTAGGCCCAGGTCATCTAGCGACTTATAATGCCTTTTTACCTTAAGCCCAAGTCATCTAGGGACTTATAATGCCTTTTTACCTTAGACCCAAGTCATTTAGCGACCTATAATGCCTTTTTACCTTAGACCCAAGTCATTTAGCGACTTATAATGCCTTTTTACCTTAGACCCAAGTCATCTAGCGACTTATAATGCCTTTTTACCTTAGACCCAAGTCATTTAGCGACTTATAATGCCTTTTTACCTTAGACCCAAGTCATTTAGCGACTTATAATGCCTTTTTACCTTAGGCCCAAGTCATCTAGGGACTTATAATGCCTTTTTACCTTAGGCCCAAGTCATCTAGCGACTTATAATGCCTTTTTACCTTAGGCCCAAGTCATCTAGCGACTTATAATGCCTTTTTACCTTAGGCTCAAGTCATCTAGGGACTTATAATGCCTTTTTACCTTAGGCCCAAGTCATCTAGGGACGTATAATGCCTTTTTACCATAGGACCAAGTCATCTAGCGACTTATAATGCCATTTACCTTAGGCCCAAGTCATCTAGGGACTTATAATGCCTTTTTACCTTAGGCCCAAGTCATCTAGCGACTTATAATGCCTTTTTACCTTAGGCCCAAGTCATCTAGCGACTTATAATGCCTTTTTACCTTAGGCCCAAGTCATCTATTGACTTATAATGCCTTTTTACCTTAGGCCCAGGTCATCTAGCTACTCTTAATGCCAATTTACCTTAGGCCCAAGTTATCTAGGGACTTATAATGCCTTTTTACCTTAGGCCCAAGTCATCTAGCGACTTATAATGCCTTTTTACCTTAGGCCCAAGTCATCTAGCGACTTATAATGCCTTTTTACCTTAGGCTCAAGTCATCTAGGGACTTATAATGCCTTTTTACCTTAGGCCCAAGTCATCTAGGGACGTATAATGCCTTTTTACCATAGGACCAAGTCATCTAGCGACTTATAATGCCATTTACCTTAGGCCCAAGTTATCTAGGGACTTATAATGCCTTTTTACCTTAGGCCCAAGTCATCTAGCGACTTATAATGCCTTTTTACCATAGGCCCAAGTCATCTAGCGACTTATAATGCCTTTTTACCTTAGGCCCAAGTCATCTATTGACTTATAATGCCTTTTTACCTTAGGCCCAGGTCATCTAGCTACTCTTAATGCCTATTTACCTTAGGCCCAGGTCATCTAGCGACTTATAATGCCTTTTTACCATAGGCTCAGGTCATCTAGCGACTTATAATGCATATTTACCTTAGGCCCAGGTCATCTAGCGATTTATAATGCCTATTTACCTTAGGCCCAGGTCATCTAGCGACTTATAATGCCTATTTACCTTAGGCCCAAGTCATCTAGCCACTTATAATGCCTTTTTACCTTAAGCCCAAGTCATCTAGGGACTTATAATGCCTTTTTACCTTAGGCCCAGGTCATCTAGCGACTTATAATGCCTTTTTACCTTAGGCCCAAGTCATCTAGCGACTTATAATGCCTTTTTACCTTAGACCCAAGTCATCTAGCGACTTATAATGCCTTTTTACCTTAGACCCAAGTCATTTAGCGACTTATAATGCCTTTTTACCTTAGGCCCAAGTCATCTAGGGACTTCTATTGCCTTTTTACTTTAGGCCCAAGTCATCTAGGGACTTCTATTGCCTTTTTACTTTAGGCCCAAGTCATCTAGCGACTTATATTGCCTTTTTACCTTAGGCGCAAGTCATCTAGCGACTTATAATGCCTTTTACCTTAGGCCCAAGCCATCTAGGGACTTATAATGCCTTTTTACCTTACGCCCAAGTCATCTAGGGACTTCTTATGCCTTTTTACCTTAGGCTTAAGTCATCTATTGACTTATAATGCCTTTTTACCTTAGGCCCAGGTCATCTAGCGACTTATAATGCCTATTTACCTTAGGCCCAGGTCATCTAGCGACTTATAATGCCTTTTTACCTTAGGCGCAAGTCATCTAGCGACTTATAATGCCTTTTTACCTTGGGCCCAAGTCATCTAGGGACTTATAATGCCTTTTTACCATAGGACCAAGTCATCTAGCGACTTATAATGCCTTTTACCTTAGGCCCAAGCCATCTAGGGAGTTATAATGCCTTTTTACCTTACGCCCAAGTCATCTAGGGACTTATTATGCCTTTTTACCTTAGGCCCAAGTCATCTATTGACTTATAATGCCTTTTTACCTTAGGCCCAGGTCATCTAGCGACTTATAATGAATATTTACCTTAGGCCCAGGTCATCTAGCGACTTATAATGCCTTTTTACCATAGGCTCAGGTCATCTAGCAACTTATAATGCCTATTTACCTTAGGCCCAAGTCATCTAGCGATTTATAATGCCTATTTACCTTAGGCCCAGGTCATCTAGCGACTTATAATGCCTTTTTACCTTAGGCCCAAGTCATCTATCGACTTATAATGCCTTTTTATCTTAGGCCCAGGTCATCTAGCGACTTATTATGCCTATTTACCTTAGGCCCAGGTCATCTAGCGACTTATAATGCCTTTTTACCTTAAGCCCAAGTCATCTAGGGACTTATAATGCCTTTTTACCTTAGGCCCAGGTCATCTAGCGACTTATAATGCCTTTTTACCTTAGGCCCAAGTCTTCTAGCGACTTATAATGCCTTTTTTACCTTAGACCCAAGTCATCTAGCGACTTATAATGCCTTTTTACCTTAGACCCAAGTCATTTAGCGACTTATAATGCCTTTTTACCTTAGACCCAAGTCATTTAGCGACTTATAATGCCTTTTTACCATAGGACCAAGTCATCTAGCGACTTATAATGCCTTTTTACCTTAGGCCCAAGTCATCTAGCGACTTATAATGCCTTTTTACCTTAGGCCCAAGTCATCTAGCGACTTATAATGCCTTTTTACCTTAGGCCCAAGTCATCTATTGACTTATAATGCCTTTTTACCTTAGGCCCAGGTCATCTAGCTACTCTTAATGCCTATTTACCTTAGGCCCAGGTCATCTAGCGACTTATAATGCCTTTTTACCATAGGCTCAGGTCATCTAGCGACTTATAATGCATATTTACCTTAGGCCCAGGTCATCTAGCGACTTATAATGCCTTTTTACCTTAGGCCCAAGTCATCTAGCGACTTATAATGCCTTTTTACCTTAGACCCAAGTCATCTAGCGACTTATAATGCCTTTTTACCTTAAGCCCAAGTCATCTAGGGACTTATAATGCCTTTTAACCTTAGGCCCAGGTCATCTAGCGACTTATAATGCCTTTTTACCTTAGGCGCAAGTCATCTATCGACTTATAATGCCTTTTTATCTTAGGCCCAGGTCATCTAGCGACTTATAATGCCTATTTACCTTAGGCCCAGGTCATCTAGCGACTTATAATGCCTTTTTACCTTAAGCCCAAGTCATCTAGGGACTTATAATGCCTTTTTACCTTAGGCCCAGGTCATCTAGCGACTTATAATGCCTTTTTACCTTAGGCCCAAGTCATCTAGCGACTTATAATGCCTTTTTACCTTAAACCCAAGTCATCTAGCGACTTATAATGCCTTTTTACCTTAGACCCAAGTCATTTAGCGACTTATAATGCCTTTTTACCTTAGACCCAAGTCATTTAGCGACTTATAATGCCTTTTTACCTTAGGCCCAAGTCATCTAGGGACTTCTATTGCCTTTTACTTTAGGCCCAAGTCATCTAGGGACTTCTATTGCCTTTTTACTTTAGGCGCAAGTCATCTAGCGACTTATAATGCCTTTTACCTTAGGCCCAAGCCATCTAGGGACTTATAATGCCTTTTTACCTTACGCCCAAGTCATCTATTGACTTATAATGCCTTTTTACCTTAGGCCCAGGTCATCTAGCGACTTATAATGCCTATTTACCTTAGGCCCAGGTCATCTAGCGAATTATAATGCCTTTTTACCTTAGGCGCAAGTCATCTAGCGACTTATAATGCCTTTTTACCTTGGGCCCAAGTCATCTAGGGACGTATAATGCCTTTTTACCATAGGACCAAGTCATCTAGCGACTTATAATGCCTTTTACCTTAGGCCCAAGCCATCTAGTGACTTATAATGCCTTTTTACCTTACGCCCAAGTCATCTAGGGACTTATTATGCCTTTTTACCTTAGGCCCAAGTCATCTATTGACTTATAATGCCTTTTTACCTTAGGCCCAGGTCATCTAGCGACTTATAATGAATATTTACCTTAGGCCCAGGTCATCTAGCGACTTATAATGCCTTTTTACCATAGGCCCAAGTCATCTAGGGACTTATAATTCCTTTTTACCTTAGACCCAAGTCATTTAGCGACTTATAATGCCTTTTTACCTTAGACCCAAGTCATTTAGCGACTTATAATGCCTTTTTACCTTAGGCCCAAGTCATCTAGGGACTTCTATTGCCTTTTACTTTAGGCCCAAGTCATCTAGGGACTTCTATTGCCTTTTACTTTAGGCCCAAGTCATCTAGGGACTTCTATTGCCTTTTTACTTTAGGCCCAAGTCATCTATCGACTTATAATGCCTTTTTATCTTAGGCCCAGGTCATCTAGCGACTTATAATGCCTATTTACCTTAGGCCCAGGTGATCTAGCGACTTATAATGCCTTTTTACCTTAAGCCCAAGTCATCTAGGGACTTATAATGCCTTTTTACCTTAGGCCCAGGTCATCTAGCGACTTATAATGCCTTTTTACCTTAGGCCCAAGTCATCTAGCGACTTATAATGCCTTTTTACCTTAGACCCAAGTCATCTAGCGACTTATAATGCCTTTTTACCTTAGACCCAAGTCATTTAGCGACTTATAATGCCTTTTTACCTTAGACCCAAGTCATTTAGCGACTTATAATGCCTTTTTACCTTAGGCCCAAGTCATCTAGGGACTTCTATTGCCTTTTACTTTAGGCCCAAGTCATCTAGGGACGTATAATGCCTTTTTACCATAGGACCAAGTCATCTAGCGACTTATAATGCCTTTTACCTTAGGCCCAAGCCATCTAGGGACTTATAATGCCTTTTTACCTTACGCCCAAGTCATCTAGGGACTTATATGCCTTTTTACCTTAGGCCCAAGTCATCTATTGACTTATAATGCCTTTTTACCTTAGGCCCAGGTCATCTAGCGACTTATAATGAATATTTACCTTAGGCCCAGGTCATCTAGCGACTTATAATGCCTTTTTACCATAGGCTCAGGTCATCTAGCGACTTATAATGCCTATTTACCTTAGGCCCAGGTCATCTAGCGATTTATAATGCCTATTTACCTTAGGCCCAGGTCATCTAGCGACTTATAATGCCTTTTTACCTTAGGCCCAAGTCATCTATCGACTTATAATGCCTTTTTATCTTAGGCCCAGGTCATCTAGCGACTTATAATGCCTATTTACCTTAGGCCCAGGTCATCTAGCGACTTATAATGCCTTTTTACCTTAAGCCCAAGTCATCTAGGGACTTATAATGCCTTTTTACCTTAGGCCCAGGTCATCTAGCGACTTATAATGCCTTTTTACCTTAGGCCCAAGTCATCTAGCGACTTATAATGCCTTTTTACCTTAGACCCAAGTCATCTAGCGACTTATAATGCCTTTTTACCTTAGACCCAAGTCATTTAGCGACTTATAATGCCTTTTTACCTTAGACCCAAGTCATTTAGCGACTTATAATGCCTTTTTACCTTAGGCCCAAGTCATCTAGGGACTTCTATTGCCTTTTACTTTAGGCCCAAGTCATCTAGGGACTTCTATTGCCTTTTACTTTAGGCCCAAGTCATCTAGGGACTTCTATTGCCTTTTTACTTTAGGCCCAAGTCATCTAGCGACTTATAATGCCTATTTACCTTAAGCCCAGGTCATCTAGCGACTTATAATGCCTTTTTACCTTAGGCTCAGGTCATCTAGCGACTTATAATGCCTATTTACCTTAGGCCCAGGTCATCTAGCGATTTATAAAGCCTATTTACCTTAGGCCCAGGTCATCTAGCGACTTATAATGCCTTTTTACCTTAGGCCCAAGTCATCTATCGACTTATAATGCCTATTTACCTTAGGCCCAGGTCATCTAGCGACTTATAATGCCTTTTTACCTTAAGCCCAAGTCATCTAGGGACTTATAATGCCTTTTTACCTTAGGCCCAGGTCATCTAGCGACTTATAATGCCTTTTTACCTTAGGCCCAAGTCATCTAGCGACTTATAATGCCTTTTTACCTTAGACCCAAGTCATCTAGCGACTTCTATTGCCTTTTACTTTAGGCCCAAGTCATCTAGGGACTTCTATTGCCTTTTTACTTTAGGCCCAAGTCATCTAGCGACTTATAATGCCTATTTACCTTAAGCCCAGGTCATCTAGCGACTTATAATGCCTTTTTACCTTAGGCTCAGGTCATCTAGCGACTTATAATGCCTATTTACCTTAGGCCCAGGTCATCTAGCGATTTATAAAGCCTATTTACCTTAGGCCCAGGTCATCTAGCGACTTATAATGCCTTTTTACCTTAGGCCCAAGTCATCTATCGACTTATAATGCCTATTTACCTTAGGCCCAGGTCATCTAGCGACTTATAATGCCTTTTTACCTTAAGCCCAAGTCATCTAGGGACTTATAATGCCTTTTTACCTTAGGCTTAAGTCATCTAGCGACTTATAATGCCTTTTTACCTTAGGCCCAGGTCATCTAGCGACTTATAATGCCTATTTACCTTAGGCCCAGGTCATCTAGCGACTTATAATGCTTTTTTACCTTAGGCCCAAGTCATCTAGCGACTTATGCCTTTGAACCGGCTGAATTACACCACCTTGACCTATAGCTACGAGGGGTTTCATAAATGTGCAGTTGGAGTAGAGTAACAAGAGTAACACTATGACGTTACTTTCATCCCATTCTGAGGTTGAGAATAACTAGAGTCGGAGTAAAATTATTTTCCCAAAATGGCTGGCTGTGGCCATTTTACCAGATAAATTCTGGATAAGCAGATAATTTTATCAGTTTACTCTATTTACTACCAATTTTTAGGGTCAGTAAAAAGAGTAGACCCAATACGCTGACCTTGACGATTAGTTCACGGTGTTGAGTAATTATCTCCACCAGAACAAGCGAATAGTTTAATTGATCGTAAAATGTGTAGAACTTTTGGTTCAGAACAATCGAAAAGTATTCACCTTCTGTAAACACTCATGAACAAAGGCTTAACAAAGGCTAACGGTAATAGTTATAGTGTAGGGAGCTGTTGGCTCGTGTGGCATGAAGGGCTTGCCACCACCCTCCTACGCTTTGCAACCCGGCCGCCTGAATTAATAGCTTTAAAAGTCGCTTGATGACTTACGCCTAAAGTGGTGCCTTGGATATTAGCCTAGCTGATTATTATTAGTATTATTATTAATTAAATTCCAAAGTATACGAATAATCTAGATAAAATAAGGATTTTTTTATTATTTGGATTTTTATTAATTACTTTGATGTTTTTTTAAATAAAGTAATATAATTATTAATAAATTGATTGTTTTTAATTTAATGTTCTTTAGCAACGAAAAACCTTCTTACAAACCAATGTCTTCATTGAGCAACTGATTAGCAAATTGACAGTAAGAACAAGAACCGATTTAAGCAAGAAAGAACCTGGAACTGTAATTTATAGCTTCGGAGATATGCTGTTATACCAACCACCCCCAATTTCAGGATCTATCTTGATTTTAGATCTAGAGTACCATCTCTTGAACGGAACACGAGACATTTTGCATATGTATTATTATTTTAATTATTATAAGTATATTATTTTTAAAAATACTTTATATTTTATAATATTTGCATATCAAGTAGAAATTAAATTTATAACTTAATAATTTAATTTATATTTATTTATGAATTATTTCGTAGTTTTTTATTTATAACGTAATATTATTCATAATTAATTAATATTATAAAAAGGACTCCGTTTATAAAAAAATATCTTTGCAGCATTTTTCAAAAGTATATTTAGAAGTAGCTATCCATTTTTTAAATTTTGTATTTGTGAAATTTGCTATTATTAATACTTTCGATTCCGCTCACTAGATGACCACTCTTCAAAAAAAATGGTATAACTTAATGGAAATTAAAACTGTGCCAGTTCCAAGTTCTTCCTTGCGTAATTAGGCGATAGCATAAATTGTTTTGGTCTTAGTTAACTTGTTTTAAATGTTTCCGGAAATTCATCATAGCACTGTCAAGTGTCAACTTCCATAACGCGCCTCCGCGATCGGGGTTGGCCGTGGTCAAAACATAAGGGCTGCGTCACTAAGCCTAGATTAAAAACGTGTTTTAGTCATTCATTTTTTTTCAATTATAGTCCATTAACTAAATTACGTTTTACAAATTAATATTTTTTCAACTTAAAAAGTGTAAATATTTAAAAACATATCTTACCAGAAAATTTTAAGTATGACTTTCTTTAAAAGTTAAACTTTTAAAGATTTAATTAATGAAGCTGGAAGTCGCGGTTCAACGGTAAACGTTAAAGCAATTTTATAACCACGTGACTATTTTAAAAAGGTTTCTACCGTTTGATGGCGCTCAAATGTTTCCCGAGATAAATTTTACCCAGTATACCTTGCAATTTACGCTATTGGCTCTTGGTAAGAAACCTGACATAATTTTTTACTCAACCGTGAGTTCGTTGAACGTTACTAAAGCAGCCTTTGTTGCGAGTCTTGCTTCCAATGAGGTAAAATATGAACTAGAGATAGAAACAAATCTGGGATTCGCGGGACACGTTTTATTTGAGTAGGAGAATTAGGGTTATGTTACACATTTTCGTGTTGGCGCCATCTGTTTCTATAAGTAAACACTTTTCCAAAATATGTTAAGGTTTAGTTTTCCAATAAAACGATAGATGGCGCCAACACGATTTGATTGAGTTCATTTCCTAGGCCTAACTCTCCAGCTCAACAAATACTGTCCCGCGAAACGATAAGTCCTGGAAGGCGGATTTGGATCTCTATTTATTCTACCTCATTGGCTACGACGGCGGCGACGGCGGCGACGGCGGCGGTGACGACGGGGACAATAGCGAATGCATGAGTCTTACACCAGCCTATTCTAGGCCCGTGTAAAACTAAAAAATACGAAACGATGTGTGCGAAGCGATGGCCGGCGCCTGCGAGCGAAGAAAGAATTGCTTAAGAGGATCTAATCACGCCACTATCTCATCAGAGTTCGTTTATGGAAATAACGCGCCAGAAATTTGTTTTATCCCTTCGAAATAATGGACAAAAAGGGGGAACCGATCAAGTGATGTTGAAACTATATTTTCCGGCTCGATATAAAAAAGCGCAAAGACATTTAGGTGCAAAAATGCTTAGCTGGAATTAATAGATTTTTGCCCAACAGCGAACCTTCTGACAGCTCCGTTTATTGATGAGCCTCTCGTCGCTTTCGAGTGCTCTAAAAGCTTTATTTACACTCGTACACAAACAGACGAGAGGGGTTTTATTAGGCGGAATACATTTACGTTGCTGGCACCTAGGAGCATCAAACACAAGGAGAACGCAGCTAGCCTTTAAACACGCTAACGCAGTGTTATGTACACATTTCATTGGACGAACCTTCACGTTGAACGTTTTACGGAAAGGGGGAAGACAATTTCCGAATTTTCCCCTTCCAACGGCAGCAGGCGCTAAAGCGTTTAACCAATGTAAAATGTACGCAAGAAAATGCAACGACTTTTGACGGGTTGCGTTCTCCTTATGTGGGGTGCTGTGTTTGTTGTACTTACACTTGGAGAGCCCTCTTGATGACAAAACATTTCTACCCACTTTATAATATTTTTCATAATACAATCAGTCTTATTTTCTATAAAAGCGACAGAAAAATCAAAAATGAAAAGGTACACAGAATCGTTTGAAAAATTCGGGTTGAATTTCTCGTAGTTCCCCCCCTCGTGATTCAAAGCACGTAGCCCCACCCACAAAATTCAAACGATTCTGTGGTCTTTTAAATAAGTCAATATCTGAATAGTTATATTAAAAGGTAGGTGAGGAAAGGAAGTTCGGCTACAATTTCAGAGTATTTTTAAGATTCAATAGCTGATTTTATAAAATAAAAAGTGGTCTTGCGCAACTTGAAAAAAAGGCCAGCTTTATTAGTATATTAATGGCACGCGTGATTTGCACGCGCGCTAGTAGACTTGTAAAAGTAGTTGCCTGTAACGTAAGAGCACTATTTAAACAAGAAGGCCACGTTACTTTCTAAAAAGAACTATTAATGGCTTAAAAGTTGCAATAGTACTGAGTAGTTTCTTGGCCATATATAGGCGACTGATAAATTACTTGGTTGCTGATTAATGTAAATTCATTCTTGTGATTGCTTATATATACAAGTAATTTTTCTTTACGTTCTTAAAAAATGACTTCGTACAAGCAATTATCATTATTCCACCTCTACGTCTAACGTAAGAGATCTGATACATATATCTGATTATAATAATTTCCCTGGGAAATTAAATTTAAAAATATATACGATTTTAATTAAGTTTTAATGATATAGAACCGAAACTGAACTTCTTGAACTTTTACTTCAAATACCTCAAGTAAGTAGTTTCATTTCAAAATAAGTATTTTGGCAGGAGAGACTAAACGAATGGTTTAAATTTCATTCAAATGGTTAATGGTTAGTGTTTTGAAAGGACAAATATCCCTTAAAACTTACATGACGTTAATTTTGATATTGATATTTACAATTCGCGTTTCGTCAAAACGCAGTATTTCGTAAAAAAAGATATTCAACCATAAATCAACTTCCGAAGCCATTTAGAGCTTTTGAATTAAAGGGAATATAACCTCAATTATTTCTGTCATCCTGCCCAAAGGGTTCCAATACTGTCCACTTCCTTCTTTGGCCTTTGACATTTTTGGCGCTGCTTAGTGGTTTGTTGCGCAGGTTATCCCTCTAAATATATTATAATGCCTGCCACCAGGTTTAACAGAAGCTTGGGATAATTGGTGCCAGATTAGTTAAATACATTTCGTAGTGCATTTTAGCAGTCGATTTTCATCATCTTGTTTGCAAGCAGCAAGTAATTAAACCATCTTATGGTAAACACCTACACGAATATAATAGATTTTCATAATAAAGAACACATTGGATGTTATAGTCTTTTTAAAACTACAGCTGTTAACTAAATTGAGAAACTTAACTGCTTGTAACAATTAACCGAAGGGTAAGACACTTATGATTTTTGTGTACACCGGGAGTTCGAACTCTGTAAAGTTATCGACAGCTCACGGGAGTTCACGGGAGTTCGTGGGAGTTCTCGAGAGTTCACGAGAGTTCACGAGAGTTCACGAGAGTTCTCGAGAGTTCGTGAGAGTTCTTGAGAGTTCAAGGGTGAGTTCCAGAGAGTTCATTGGTGAGTTCGGGAGAGTTCTCGAGGAGAGTTCTTGAGAGTTCTTGGGGGTTCTCGGGAGTTCGTGGGAGTTCTCGAGAGTTCACGAGAGTTCACGAGAGTTCACGAGAGTTCTCGAGAGTTCGTGAGAGTTCTTGAGAGTTCAAGGGTGAGTTCCAGAGAGTTCATTGGTGAGTTCGGGAGAGTTCTCGAGGAGAGTTCTTGAGAGTTCTTGGGGGTTCTCGGGAGTTCGTGGGAGTTCTCGAGAGTTCACGAGAGTTCACGAGAGTTCACGAGAGTTCTCGAGAGTTCGTGAGAGTTCTTGAGAGTTCAAGGGTGAGTTCCAGAGAGTTCATTGGTGAGTTCGGGAGAGTTCTCGAGGAGAGTTCTTGAGAGTTCTTGGGGGTTCTCGGGAGTTCGTGGGAGTTCTCGAGAGTTCACGAGAGTTCACGAGAGTTCTCGAGAGTTCGTGAGAGTTCTTGAGAGTTCAAGGGTGAGTTCCAGAGAGTTCATTGGTGAGTTCGGGAGAGTTCTCGAGGAGAGTTCTTGAGAGTTCTTGGGGGTTCTCGGGAGTTCGTGGGAGTTCTCGAGAGTTCACGAGAGTTCACGAGAGTTCACGAGAGTTCTCGAGAGTTCGTGAGAGTTCTCGAGAGTTCGTGAGAGTTCTTGAGAGTTCAAGGGTGAGTTCCAGAGAGTTCATTGGTGAGTTCGGGAGAGTTCTCGAGGAGAGTTCTTGAGAGTTCTTGGGGGTTCTCGGGAGTTCGTGGGAGTTCTCGAGAGTTCACGAGAGTTCACGAGAGTTCACGAGAGTTCTCGAGAGTTCGTGAGAGTTCTTGAGAGTTCAAGGGTGAGTTCCAGAGAGTTCATTGGTGAGTTCGGGAGAGTTCTCGAGGAGAGTTCTTGAGAGTTCTTGGGGGTTCTCGGGAGTTCGTGAGAGTTCTCGAGAGTTCACGAGAGTTCATGAGAGTTCACGAGAGTTCACGAGAGTTCACGAGAGTTCTCGAGAGTTCGTGAGAGTTCTTGAGAGTTCAAGGGTGAGTTCCAGAGAGTTCATTGGTGAGTTCGGGAGAGTTCTCGAGGAGAGTTCTTGAGAGTTCGGCGGGAGTTCGAGAAGAGTTCTTGAGAGTTCTTGGGGGTTCTCGGGAGTTCGTGGGAGTTCTCTAGAGTTCAGGGGAGTTCTTGAGTGTCATACCCCTCGGTAACAACTAGCTGTAAACCCAAATCACCATTTATGACGTCTTCAGCTTCTTGCTAGCAACAGCAAGTATTTAAGACATCTTCTCGCAAAAAGTACATGAATATAGTACAATTTCCATAGTCCCTTTAAAAATAAACCTATTGACTAAATAGAGCCACTTAACTGCTTGTAACAACTAGCTGTAATCCCTAATCTTTATAGATAACGTCTTCATCTTCTTGCTTGCAAACAGCAAGTAATTAAGACATCTTCTGGAGATAAAAAGTACATGAATATAATACAATTTCCCTTACAAGTCCCCAGTATACCATTAAAGGAATGTTAGTAATAAATTTAAGTTGCCTACATTCCTAAGAATAACTGGGTTGTCCGGAATTGAATATAAATTGGCTTGGAACATCTTGAATCAATAAAAAAAAATAGTTTCATCCATGTAACAAAAAAATAAAATAAAAATCAATTTATTCCCTGCTACGAATAAAATATTCCGCTCCGCCCAGTCCATAGATGGCGCGTCATTGCTCATAAAACGTAATTGTGAAGGCTACAATTAATTAACTCGTCGCGGGGAAAACTCCCGGTCAATTACTGAGAACATGGAAACCAGTCCAATACTACTTAATAAATCTTCTTTTAATTTTTTATCCGTGGCTAGCACCACCTCATAATTCCAACTATACAACGCAAGAACCTATTTAGCTGAACAGAGAATACGTAACCTCAACTATAACCTCTATTTTCATGATGCCCTGAAGATATTCTCCCCCTAGAGGTAGAGAAAGAGATAGGGGAGGGGGAAGCAGCGCGCGATCGAAACGGAGTGTCTTCCCCCCTTACCGGCCGATCGCGGGGCAAAAGATTACTCACGAAACGGCGGATATATTCCACTCAGAAAGGAGAAGGGGGCGTGGCTTGCTTCCAGGACATCACGAGTCGAACAGGGTGCTTCCTGGATATTCTCCGTGCATTCTTGGTATAAATAAATTTAACCAAAAAAATATATTTTTATTACCCAATATTTTTTCCCCTAGATTTTTAAAATAAAAAAAAATCGAATCATGTTTTTTTTTTGTTTCTGTGGAGGAAAACCGATAGTATCGCTGACCTTAAACGAAAATGTATTATTCCTGACGGTTTTCCTAGTAGAAAGCAGACCGCAATAAATAACCGATGGAGAACGTCTCCGCCCAGACTGTCAAAAGAAAACATTCCCCGAGAAAGGGCTCCGTCTAGCGGAGGGCTGACGAACAAGTTACGGGGAACAGTCCGCCCGTATCCCTCCGCCGCGAGAGGGTATCTTTCAATTAATCTCAACCGCGTAAAAAATGAAGCCATCCAAAAAGAGGCAGACTCTCAGAGTTTTAATTAATTTTCGAGTTGCGTTTTTTTCCTCGGCTCTTAAATGTCCGAGATTGAAAAAGAGAGAGATGGCTCTCCTTCGAGAGCCTCGGTGGGCTGCCGTGAATGTTTGTGGACCCTGGCGTTCCCCTTTTGTGTGGATCAGAAATTAATTATCGCCAGAGACAGCTACCCCCGGGTATTACGGCTCTGCTGGCGAAAGAGCGCAAAATTTCATTACTTCAAAAATAGGAATATATATACGTTATATCGATATACAGAGCACGTCTAACTTGTCTACCGCAGTCCGTCTTTACCCCCTCGCGCTGGTAGTTGCCAAAGCTGGGCCCGCGGACCAGCCCTGGTTCCTTCACTTTCATTTGGAATCATTTTGAGGTTACTTACTTTTTTGGCACTCCTAAATTAAATATTTTAAAACTATTTTTCATTTAAATCAATAGATCTTAAAAGAGATTGATTTGAAAATCTTCATCGGTTCATTGTGTAAATTGGCGCGTGCTTGCTCGGAAGGGATAATCTTATTGGCTAAGACAAATGCAGATAAATATTGCTAAGCCCACGTGATTCTATTTTATTATCAGAATAAATAATTACACGTGCGACGAAAAAATGGGCGATATCATCGAGATTCACGCGTTTTTAATTTAAAAACCCTTCCTTTTGACGGTTTTTATTTTGGAGCGAATAATTTCTTTTGGCGTCTATTGAACTATTTTAAAATTAGCTTTTAGCATTTTTAAGTTGAAGACAGAATTTTTATAAATTATTTATTTTTAATTTTTAATAGACAGGTTAAACAAGCGCTAGATAATGTGTTAAATAAATTAGAGTTTGAATTTGGTAGATCACCGAAAAATAAATTTGATTTGATTCGAATTTCAATTTCGCTAAGTAAAAAAATATTGGATAATCACAATTTTTTTAGTGGTCACCAAAATATCTCACAAAATTATTAAGTTTTCATAAAAATATTGGGGGATCGCCAAAATTATTAAGTGGTCACAAAAGGTATTGGGGGGTCGCGAAATCATTAAGTGGTCACAAAAATATTGGGTAACCATAATTTGTTTTAAGTGGTCACCAAAATATCTCACAAAATTATTATGTGTTCACCAAAATATTGGGTGATCGCTAAAATTATTAAGTGGTCACAAAAATATTAAATAATCACAATTTCTTTTATTGGTCACCAAAATATATCACAAAATTATTAAGTGTTCACAAAGATATTGGTGATAGCCAAAATTATTAAGTGGTCACAAAACGTTTTGGATAATCGCTAAATTATTAAGTGGTCGCAAAAAGTATTGGGTGATCACAAATATGATAAATCAATTCTTAAGAAGAAAGGCGATGCTAGCTGAGACGATTTTAAGCATTGCTCACGCTTTAACAGTAAGCCCCTCCCGTTAAATATCAATCAAATCGGCCCGGTATCTCATTGGTTCCCTAATACCATCTTGAATTCATTTTCTGTTAATTCCATTTTCAACTCAGTGAAATACCTGGGAGAGAGGTCCCATTCACCCCGCCACGATACGCTGCTACCAGAAGTGTATCACCACATCTCTTACGAGAGAGGTATCCATTTAAGCCATTGAAATTCGTAGGCTCGACGTGGATCCGTTGGGTGCGAATTTCCTGCCAAACAGCGGATGGGAACACCACATCACTTCTCAAAATTTAGAAAATCTTATTATTTTTGCAAAATTTTAAAATTACATAGTGTAGGTATATTTAGTGCTCTGAATTGTTTATTCATTATCCACAAATTTTCCGATTTATTTAAAAAACGTTGGTAAAAAGAATATCATTTTAACTTATTTAATTATGTTTTTTACGCAAGCATTTATTTGAATAAAAGTGGCATTTATTTAAATAATTGTTTGATTTATTTAAATAATAGGCTTGTTCACTTTCGATTATTTATTTACAATTTTTATCCAACTATTGGTTATTTAAATAAATATTATTTAAATATCGCCGAGCTTATTTTATTCATGGATAAAAATTAATCGAAATCCGAGCACTAGGTATATTTACCTACTGATAAAGCATATTTTATCGATGAAATGCTATTAGAAAATTGAAATATGGCGGTCTTCGCCGCGCACTATTTTTCTTCCCAAAGGTTTTTGGAAATATTAAATTTGACCTCAATAGCATATCCAAAAATTGTTGTACCACAGTCATAATTTTAGGATGCAATTGCATAGGTACCCGAGTAAAAATGTCATGGGCCAGCTCCATAGGTTGTACCTTGCCAATATTTCAGGGGGACAATTGCATAGCTGTACCCGAGTCAAAATGTCAGAGAGACAATTGCATAAGTTGTACCCGAGTAAATCTTTCAATGGGCAATTGCATAAGCTGTACCCGAGTAAATATTTCAAGGGGCAATTGCATAAGTTGTACCCGAGTAAATATTTCAAGGGGCAATTGTATAAGTTATAGTTGAGTCAAAATGTCTGGGTGAAATTGCATAGTTTGTACTTGAGTAAAAAATTCAAGGGCAATTGCATAAGTGGTAGCCGAGTAAATATTTCAAGGGGCAATTGCAAAAGTTGTAGTTGAGTCAGAATGTCCGGGGGTGATTGCATAATTTCTACCCTAGTAAAATTTTCAAGGGGCAATTGCATAAGTAGTAGTTGAGTTAAAATGTCAGGGGGAAATTGCATAGTTTGTACTTGAATAAACAATTCAAGGGCAATTGCATAAGTAGTAGTTGAGTTAAAATGTCAGGGGGAAATTGCATAGTTTGTACTTGAGTAAACAATTCAAGGGCAATTGCATAAGTGGTAGCCGAGTAAAACATTCAAGGGCCATTTGCATAGGTTGTACCCCAGTCAAAATTTATAGAAGTGGACAATTGCATAGATTGTACCCCAGTCAAAACTTCCCCATGTCTCCCCAGTTCCTATACGCCCCTGATGTAACTTTCAACCCATAGCATTAGCAAGATATCTAGCTGAATTATTTTCTCGTAAGAGATACACGATATAATTCTGCTCCTTGTGAGGAGATCCGGAGCCCTGACTGCGGTGGTCCTGCAGCGGCGGGAAGTTGAAGACGCGACGCTGAGTTCAGGAAAATTTATTGCTTGTCTCTTTTTTCCCTCCAGAGATTGTTCGGGCGCGGGCCGGGGGTCATCGCGGAGGTCATTCCTGGCCATCTTGATATTAAGATCGATAGCACCGAGAAATTTCGTTGCCTGAGAATTGGGCTTATCCACGCCTCTCATTTATCCGCGCCCGTAAACTCAATTGAAACGTTTCGTCCTTTTTAATTTCAATTATTTTCGCGTCGCTTCGAGCTGTTGGTTTCATCTTGGGTAATTGGCCGAATGTCGTTGAAGTAAGTTAAACAAAAACATTCATTCGATATCAAAGGTTGCAGCCGAGGGGCAGATCACTAGAATGATTATTAGGTCACCCTCAAATGATTAAATCGGATTTAATCATGATTGTAATGATTAAATCGGATTAAATCATAATTGAAATGATCAAATCGTGATTGTAAGGGTTAAATCTCGATTAAAATGATTAAAGCTCGATTAAAATGATTAAATCTCGATTAAAATGATTAAAGCTCGATTAAAATGATTAAATCTCGATTAAAATGATTAAAGCTCGATTAAAATGATTAAAGCTAGATAAAAATGATTATAATTATTAAATCTCGATTAAAATTATTATAATGATTAAATCTCGATTAAAATGATTAAAATGATTAAATCTCGATTAAAATGATTATAATGATTAAATCTCGATTTAAATGATTATAATGATTAAATCTCGATTAAAATTATTTTTAAACCCTTAGAAAAACACTACTTTTCTTAGTATTTTACGAGGTATTTTATTAAGTTCAATGATATTAAAAATTAGACTACTAATTAATTAAAATATGAAATCAAGACTGAAAAGATTAAATCTTGATTAAATCATGATTAAATCGTGATTAAATTGATTGAATCGTGATTAAAATGGTTTAATCATGATTACATTTTTAATCATTTTATCATGATTATTAGGCGACTCTAAAGCTTAGTGATCTGCCCCTCGGTTGCAGCGGGCTGGCTCAAGGGAGTACCCTATAACTTATGGTAAAATGGGGGAATCAGATTTTTCGCTTTATTAAATAAGAAGCCAATAGGGGTTTTTTTTAAGTAACGTGGCCTTCTTGTTTCAATGTTGCTCTTACGTCACAGTCTCTTACTTTTACAACTCTAAGAGCGCGCGCTACAGTCGCCAGATGAATATAACTTTTTCTAGCCATCGTGCGAAGAATATACAAATAAAGTTGTCTTGTGACGTAAGAGCAACGTATTACATTTTTGGTTTTTATTTATGTTATTTTATGGGAACATCTATTAGCTAATTAGCTTTTCCAAAGCGATAAATTTATTAAAGGGAAACTGAATCGTGTGAAATATTTAGACTGCATTTTCAAAATTTTACATTTTCAAGCCTATTTTCGAAATTCTAAAGATTCTATAGCCCATTACAGAAAAGAAATCCTTAAGCACTTAGCACATTTAATTAATTTTAATGAAATTAATTATTAAAATTCTTTAATTTAAAACTTTTATTTGAACTTTAATAATAATAATAATAATAATCAGCTAGGCTAATACCGAAGGCACCACCTTATGCCTAAGTCATCAAGCGACTTTTCAAGCCTTTAATTCAGGTGGCCGGGTTACAATGCGTAGGAGGGTGGTGGCAAGCCCTGCATGCCACACGATCGAGCCAACAGCTCCCTACCCTAACTATTACCGTTAACCTTTACAATTTTTTACGGAAGGGGAAACCGAAGAGCTCGGGGGAAAACCCCTTAAACCAGTGAGGAGAGAATTTGCAAACGCAACGCAGAAGGAGTTGTTCCGAGTTTTCACCCAGTGCCACAAGCTGGGATCGAACCCGGCTCCTCTTGCTGCGAGGGGAAACTGCTAACCACGTTCCCGCAGAACACGTTGGCCTACTACCAGGATATTTGCGCGGCGGGAAGTAAACTTAAAGGAAAACGGGCAGAAGAAAGCCTAGGCCTTTAACAGCGTACGGTTCAATTCAGTATAAAATAAAGGTTCTTTAATTCGAAAAATGTTATCGAAATATTTGCATTCCAAAAGAAATATCCAATATTCGATTGGCCATATTTCGTTGATATTAATAAAAGCAAAAGTATGTTTGTGGAATTGCGTAATCAATCAACGCGTCAATTGGCAGGAATTTCCATTTTTTCCATTTTCATCGAAGACATATTTTATCACGAATCCTTTCTGGGACTTTTCAATATAGGCTAAGCATAATACATCAAATTTACTTAGTGGTTTAATATATTACAATCCGACTCGGTCTTTGGGCCGAAAAACTATAAATAATAAAGTGAATGGCTTTCTATACAGTTTTACGTCTATACAGCAAAACCCACGGAACCAGTTTTCTCGAATGGAGGGATGGATAATCCAAATAAGAGAAAGCTAGGGACAAAAGAGACTTGGCAGCGTTGGAGGGGGTAAAATTACTTTTCTTCTTCGTGCCAAATAAAACACGCAACGCGATGAAGATGTCAAACGGCAGACATCTCCGCCGCGCCGCGCCGAGGCTTCGTAATAGGCCTCGGCCACTTTCGCGTCTCATTCTGACAGCGGCCCGTTCTCGTGAAAAGGTGAGGAGGTTTCTTCTTTAGCGCGTTCGGATATTTTTCATTACAGACAACACGGTCTACTCTACGGGATATCTATTATTTCTTCAGCGCTATTGAAAGCAGCGCCTTCTAGCGCCTCTATTTGCAGACAGTCGAGTGGAGTTGATGCGCGCGGAAGTGGCGAGTGCTCGCGAGAGAAGCGATAAAGTTATTAACGCGTGTGTCAGATCTTTAAACAAGTTTTTCTCCGCGGAGCTCTCTCTCTCTCTCATTCTGATAAACGACGTTAGATCACGCGAGACTAGGCCTATTAGTTATTTATTTATTGAAACCAAAAAGGGGAAGAATGAAGTCTTATTTGAAAATGACAGCTGCGCTCTAGCTCTTCTCATTCTTCTTGTTCTTTTTATCCACTTTTTTTCCTCTTTTCTCGCTGCTGGAGAGAGTGCTTGACTTAAATTTATTAAGGCTAGACGTGAAATGCCCATAAGGACGAAACCAGGATTTAATTTAAGGCGCCTTATCCCCGATTTAAGACGAATTTATCCATGAAAATAATTACCAGTAAATATTGCTGTCATGGATATCGGGGAGGGTATGCGAGCGGTTTCGTAATAAAAAGCGTGATTTCGTAATTATGGTATACTTTAATAATAAAGTGTAATTATATATTTGGTGTGGTAAATTGTGATACGTTTATAGGTTGAGTAGACCTGGTATTTTATTTCTAGCCAGATGAAAAAATTTCAAGTCAACAAAGTTCTCCGTGTCAAAAATAAACTACTTGAAAGAACACTAAATAACCAGCCAGCCATTCGTTCGTCCTGCCATTCTAGATAAGGTGAAGACTTTTGATCTTAAAAGAAAAATTACATAATTAAGTCGCTTGAAATTTTATTTTTTAAATTTGCAAAAATTGTTCGATCATTTCAATCATTATTTAGTCATTTCAAACGCGATTTAATAATTTCAATATTATATAAAAGTTTTAATCATTATTTTACCATTTCAATCATTATTTGATCATTTCAATCATTATTTGATCATCTCAATACTTAAGTGATCATTTCAATAATTATTTGATCATTTCAATCATTATTTGATCATCTCAATACTTAAGTGATCATTTCAATAATTATTTGATCATTTCAATCATTATTTATCATTTCAATCATTATTTGATCATTTCAATCATTATTTGTTCATTTCAATAATTATTTGATTATTTCAATCATTATTTGATCATCTCAATACTCAAGTGATCATTTCAATCATTATTTGATCATTTCAATCATTATTTGATCATTTCAATCATTATTTGATCATTTCAAACATTATTAGAAAATTTCCATTATTATTTGATCATTTCAAATATTATTTGATCATTCAATCATTATTTAATCATTTCCATCATCATTTTATCATTTTCATCATTATTTGATCATTTCAATCATCATTTTATCATTTTCATCATTATTTGGTCATTTCAATCATCATTTTATCATTTCCATCATTATTTGATCATTTCAATTAATATATAATCATTTCAATCGCAATTTTAAAGTTTTAATAATTTTTAATATTTGCAATTATTATTTGATCATTTCAATCATTATAGGATCATTTCAATGGTGATTTTATCATTTTAATATTTTCTAATATTTGGCGATCATTTTTCAATCAAGATTTTTAATCAAAGATTTTTCCCATTTTGCTCAAGATCTTAATACAGATTTTTCCCATTTTGCTCAATATCTCAATAAAGATTTTCCTCATTTTGCTCAAGATCTTAAAAATAGTATTTCCCAATTTGCTCCAGATCTTAATAAAGATTTTCCCATTTTGCTCCAGATCTCAATAAAGATTTTCCCAATCTGCTCCAGATCTTAATAAAGATTTTTCCAATTTTGCTCAAGATCTTAATAAAGATTTTCCCATTTTGCTCCAGATCTTAATAAAGATTTTTCCCATTTTTCTCAAGAACTTAAAAAGATTTTTCCCAATTTGCTCCAGATCTTAATAAAGATTTTCCCATTTTGCTCAAGATCTTAATAAAGATTTTTCCCATTTTGCTCCAGATCTTAATAAAGATTATTATTATTTACTAAAATTTTTAATAAAGATTATTATTATTTCCTAAAAATTTTAATAAAGATTTTCATTATTTTACTCAAAATTTTAATAAAGATTTTTATTGTTTTACTAAAAATTTTAATAACGATTTTTATTATTTTACTCAAATAACGATTTTTATTATTTTACTCAAATAACGATTTTTATTATTTTACTCAAATAACGATTTTTATTATTTTACTCAAATAACGATTTTTATTATTTTACTAAAATTTTTAATAAAGATTATTATTATTTACTAAAAATTTTAATAAAGATTTTCATTATTTTACTCAAAATTTTAATAAAGATTTTTATTGATTTACTAAAAATTTTAATAACGATTTTTATTATTTTACACAAATAACGATTTTTATTATTTTACTCAAATAACGATTTTTATTATTTTACTCAAATAACAATTTTTATTATTTTACTCAAATAACGATTTTTATTATTTTACTCAAATAACAATTTTTATTATTTTACTCAAATAACAATTTTTATTATTTTACTCAAATAACGATTTTTATTATTTTACTCAAATAACGATTTTTATTATTTTACTCAAAAATTTTATTAAAGATTTTTATTATTTTGCCAAGTTTTTATAATGTTAATCAGCATGATTATTTACAATATTTCCAATCATTATACAATCATTTCAATCACAATTTTACCGTCATAACGTATTTTAAACTCTCTCAATATTTCGTCGGCGTCCTAATAATAACGCTAGCGATTTACCAGCTACAAAATGCCTAAATGTTTAAGTCTGAAGAGGCAAGACAAATATTTAACCCATAATTCCCTAAACCCATAATCCAAATTCATAGTTTCCCATCTTTTCTCCATTTAAAACGACTTATTCATTTTTATTCCCGGGGAAGGAAACAAGGATAACCTTGTTTGGTTTATATTAAATGACTAACAAAAAACGGCTTCGGTGTACATAACGCGTCTCACACGGAGACAGCTTGGGGTTCCCACCACAATAGAGGGCTCTTTTCCGGGGCCCTCCCCAACCCCCGTGTCCCCCTTTACCTAGCCATGCCCCCCTCTATACGTTATAATACGGGGATTACACTAGTTATTCCTTCTTTGAATAAAAGTCAGAAGGGGAAGGGGCGCGTATCGTTGTCGTAATTCCCTCCATTACGGGAGAGAGCCCGCGGATAGGTGGCGCTGAAAGCGCGGGCCACGTGCGGCCGCGCGTGCCGCCATTTCTCGGCGCGTGTCCCTCTTGGAAAAATAGAGCCGATTGTTCCGAGGGCTCATCCTATTGACGAGAGGCCATTTTCAACGCCGGCACGTTCCCGGGCACGTGGACAAGGACGATTTAGGCGAACTTAATCCTTCGAGAAGAATTTACCAACTGCAACAACGTGAACTACGATAAATTTTATTTGTCAGTCGTGGACGAAAGTATTTCGCGTCCGTGAGAAACAAATAGGACATACTGTACAGCGATTAGGATATACCCGTTCAACTCTGTTGTTGTTGTAGATAAGGAGAGTACGATCTGGTTATATTCGTCATATCCTTGTCTTAAAACGGTGTTTTGATGACGTTGCCATCGAGGGGTAAGACAGTCTCAGATAATATGTACACCGAGTTGGTTCATTTAGCACTATTAAAAGTACATATTTTCAAGGGCTCGCGAGTTCTATTTAGCACTGTCAAAGGTACGGCAGTGTACACCGAGTTCGCAGAGTGTCTTACCCCTCGGTTGCCATTCTATGACGTCAATAGGTTTGATAAATATCCCTCATGAAGACACTTTTCTTCTGGGGCAGGTAAGCTGGGAGAATGGAAAATGAGAGCATTTACTCTTGGCTTATATCAAGAATGTATTTATTTAAACTTATGGAAAATTACTATTCTGAGACAATCCGAGGGCATCATGGTCAAAATTTCCACCGACACAAGAGGGATAAAGGAAAACGTCGCCGGCGTTCGCTCGAATCGCATCTTAACACGTCAGTTTTAGGAAACCAATGAGACACAGGGCTAAATGATTTGTTTTAGAGGGAAGGTGATTACTGTTAGATTGGGAGCAACGCTCAAAATCAAAATACATTCTTCCTTGGTGAAGTTGGGTCCACAAGATAGTTTAAGACGAAATCCGGTTTGAAAAATATTCAGTGGTGGTTTTGTAAAGCCACGGCCAACTTGGATCTCGTGCTATAGGGGCCAACCCATTCACCGAAATTCCGCGAGCTAGAATTTCCCCGCTATAATGAGAGTGGCGCTGAACTCATACAGTTTTTTATATTGGCTTCCATGCAAAAACAATTCTAAAAATAATAACGCTCAACTCATACAGATATCTTTGGCTCGTATGGTAACATAGAAACTTCAACTAATGGGCTAGCCGCTATAGCGCGAGATCAAATTTGGCCGTGGTAAAGCATTTTTAAAATTTTGCTTTATCATCACTGACTTACTACAGCGCCATCTTCTGAAACATTTCTGAACGTTAACTAGCGTTCTTTCGTAACCATGGCGATTCGGGCGTCGCGTGAAGTTGCTCGTGTCAGCAGCGCGCTCTTTGGTACTAACCAAGTCTGCTGATTATTATTATTTGTTTCCGATTATTTGATTTACTCAATAAACGGTAAATTAATTTTACAAAGTAAATTATATCTTTTTGAAAAAATGCCTTTAAACCTCCGAACCTACATATTTCATTTTAACAGCTCAAATATTTATATCTATTAAGTTTCGTGATTGAAATAAACCAAATTAAGGACTGGAACTACATTTTTTATAAATCTTGCGCAATTGAGCAAAATCTGATCAGAAAGAAAAAATTCATTTTCGTTTTTTAAAAGTTCTTTGAAACTTTATTCTGGTGATAAAACCTGATAATATTTATAATGAAATGAATTGAAATGATATGACATGTTTAATTTATGCACATCAACAGTACAGACATACTTTCAAGGATATAAACCACAAATAGCACAATATTTAAATATTCATAAATAACAAAAGTTAAACTTGGTCATATTTACATTTTGTAAATATGGCATGTATCAATTGTTCAGCTTTAAAATATCATGGTATTTACATGACAAAATATCAATTTGGCCACTGAATTTCTTACAGGTCATTTGGAATCTCGTTAAATATTATTTTTAGTAAATGTTAACTTTGGCCACTTTTTTATCGAGGGTACGTGAAATTTGAGAGATTGTGTTAAATCTGAATAGACCTTTCTATAATATACTACTTATGTGGTTATTTACTTTTGTATAAAGAGAGGCTGAAGGTTTGGCCCGATTTTTCATGAACCAGGGCTGCTCATTATTATCTTTTATCTGGCAAACACGCAATCATGGTTGGCTGGTTACAGACTTGGAAATAGCCCCACTTAAGTTTATTTTTAGGGGGGTTGAAATGGGGGAAATTTTAAAAATAGGGAGGGAAAATACGATAATAAAAATTGGTTACGTTACTTACGCAAACATTTATTTATTGACTTTAAAACGTTAACTTTAACACTAGATTTCGCTCTCGACTAGGGTAGGAAAACAGCGTTACTGAAACGGCGTAAAAAACAATTTTCCGGAAATTATTTTTATAGATATTTTTATTAAATTTGGGGGCCCCGGTGCCCCGCAACCCCCTTTCACATGATTTATTTTAGGGGCCCACTGATTTTTTTAAGAGCCATGGGCCCCACGACTCACGCTATTTCCAAGTCTGGTTGGTTAATCAAGCTAAATAAATTAATATGTCTAGCCCGTATAAGGACGGAACATAAGCCAATTTGCCAGTCCTACAGCAATAGCTTTAAGGTCTTTGCACAGGGGTTTGGCCGGTTTAGCTTCAATGTAAAAACTATTCTAAAAATAATAATCCGCTAGGGGCGCTCACGTCATACACATCTCTTGCTCATAGGTTAACACAGAAACGTCAACGAATGAGATGGCCGCTGTAGCGCGATAGATCAAAGTTGGCCGTGCTGTAGGAAAGCATAACGAAATTAAGCTTTGATCGTTCTAACAAGTAAGTTGAGGTAAAGTGTTTTCACGCAGTTAACTGATCTTAGGTCCTTGGCTAGACGTGTTTCAAAGTTTTCATTTTCAGATTTCTCTAATTACAATTTTTCTTTCTTTAATAAAAATGTTCAGTCCAGAATTTGGCAACCGAAAATGTTTTTGACCACTTACAACCAAAATAAGATTTTTCCCTTATTTTACCCAAAATTTTTTACAAATTTACCCTAAAAATGTTTCAATTTACCCAAACTTGATGAAATTTACCTAAATGTGGTCCAAATTACACATTTCGTGATTTTCAAAATTTTTCAAAACCGAGAAAATCCCATGCTTTTTTAAATGGAGATTTTATTGTTTTAAGTGATCAAAAACATTTTCGGTTGCTATAGCAAAACGAATGGGTAGTGCAACGTCTCCTTTTGGGAAATTTCATATCTCATATAGGTCTACATTACGGCCGACTTTGAACAAAATCGGCAATAAACACCTCTGGTACTCTCCTTGTAAGTTGGTGGGGGCGTATGTAAGCATAAAAACGCAAAACTCGCGTGTTCCGAAGCTGAGCTGATGTCATGATAATAATGATTTTTCAACAAATAAAGCAACAAGCCTGATTTGTTTTTCTCTTAAACCTAATCAGTGAAAAATCCATTGATTTCATCAGTGAGTGAAATTTTCACTGCAAAACCAGTGAAACAGTAAAAGTCCACTGATTTTTCAGTACACAATTTTGTTTATTTGCGGTTGGTGGGGCCCATAGGCCTTTGCCTAGTAGGCCTAGTCCTTAATTCGGCACTGAGTAACAACACTAAAACCACTATCCGTTATTTTCATTTTGAAAGTGCTTAATCGTACAATTACATCGTATAATTTCAATTTATTGGTGTAGATTTCTTCCACAATAATCTTCTATTTTTATTTAATCCAATGTCTATATCAACCATTATCATCGTTAATTCCATTACGAGAGGTATAATTCATAAATAAATCTAAAGGCTTCGTGATAACAAAATGGTAGAAAAGATCTCATTATGGGATTTGGGCAACCGATATATCTACTATTATCTTTGGCGTCGTCTCATTTTTGATCCATCACTCGGCGGGCGCCAAAAGGCATAGCGTCAGAAGGGATGGCAGGAAGGTTTCGACAAAGCCGAAAGACAGATAAAACCGAAGGGGTCGTTAAAGAGACGCCATTCGCCTCCAGTAGCGAACAGCACGTGTAGAATGGTACGGGAGGTATATAGGGGAACCACCAGCACCCAACGGTACCCGTAAAGCGAAATTCAAAGCATTAGCTACACTTTACGAGGCGTATCCCCAGAGGGTCATCGTCGTCAACCATTCTATTACTCTCAAAATGCGCTCCCCCCTGGAGACGATGCCCATCGGGGGAATTTCCAGGATGACCCCTACAAAAAAGCGGAGCCCCAATGTGTTCCTCGTGGAGCCCGACTACTCCGGCAGGACTGATCCAAACTGCATTAGAGACCCGTAGGCCACAATGCGGCACGCGCATGAACAAATTTCACGCGTCGATGAAGATTCAGATGATACGGGCGAAATGCAGTATCAAAATTTAATCCTTATCCATTTATGGAGGAGTCATAAGGGTGAAATTTTTTTCTATACTTTCTGCCATAACACGCGCTGTTATTTTTTCGCCTTCACTAATCCACGCGCGTCGAATCAGAGAATCGGCTATTTATAAAAATGGATCACCGTCACAAATTTCGACGTTTATATCCTATTATTTTTAGTCTATCCCGTGGGCCGGTCACCCTACTTATTAAGGGCCGCAGTTCTAATACGATTGAACATTTTATCATTTTAATCACGATTTATTCATTCGAATAACTTTTTAATCTTACCAAGATTGTATTTATAAAACTTAATTCCCTCCCCTCATTTTCTAACCACGTGTTATACGTAGTGTGAAATGCAGTGTTTTTTGAGGAATTATCCCACTAAAAGTATCCCCGCTTTGGTAATGCTTTAATTTATCATATCTACTAAAACGCCTTTCGTGAATCTAAAACCACGTACCTCATTATTAAGAAATTATATTTGAATAAATATCCAAACTATAATGAAAATAATTTATTTATAGCTCGGATATTGTTTTATATATGTTAATTAAGTGTACATTTAAAAAACAAACACTAAATATGGAACAATAAAGGTTTCAAATGAGAAAACCTCATCAGGGCGGGCACGCTTCCTCTGATAGAAGAATTGGGTGTTTCTACTATCGTTCTAGACTAGCGCCATGAGCGAGAAAAGAGAACAGCTATGGCGCATCCTACTAAGGAATGGTTTCAACGTAACTAATGCTATCGTACCCCCCTCCCAAGTTTGAATTGGACAAAAGGCGAGTGTATTCAGCACTAGACGCACTCGGGATAAATCTAAATAGAATCTACGCTACCTGGCGGAGAAAAAGAGCAAATCCTGCCAATCCCCCTCACCCCTACCACCATTCAGTTTTGCACCACCAGATGGACTCATGTAGCCAGTTGGGACAGTCATTAGCCTACATATGAAACTAATTTTAAAGGGCGAAATACCTAAATCGTAAAATCGTCTGCGAAAGAGTGTTACTTATTTGTCAACGTAACTAGCACCAATCAATCCTAGTTGCAGTATTACTCCTTGGCGATTTCCTTGTAGATGTTTTTAAGCACCTATTGGTTGTTTTCTAAGCCCAACAAACCCATCACCTTGATTACGCACAGTGTTATCGCTTCGCTAGGTCTGGCGTTACCATGGGGATGGAAGCAAAATAATTTGTTTTTTCCCCATTATGTATTGTCCTAGTTGATATAATATTCATTCCTACCTCCTCATTTTGCGTGAAAACGAAAGTCCGCCATTTTCGGTGTACACAAAATTACCTGACACTGGCAACACTGTTTTATTATGTTTGGTTGACTGAGAAAAATTTGCTTGGCAGCGTTGTTTCTCCACACCGAAAATAGAAGCATCAATAAATTAAGAAAAGCTTAACCTGAATTTCAACAATTTTTTTCCACAAAACCTGCTTCTTTTATTTGACAATGCAAATTTATTTTAGAACGTGAGTCTCCGAGAACTTCATTATTTTGCCAATTAATTACATTAACAGAACTTGACACTATATTGCAGTTCATTTTAGCTCTTAAGCCTTGGTTGTTCAAACTAGTTTGTTTACTATAAAATAATGGCTGTTGGTTTATCAAACGTAGAGCTAATTGTGCGACGGCATATTCGGCATTTGAGATTCGATGACGTCAAATTTTACACCGAATAATTCTGTAAAACAAACCGTTAGTGAAGAAATAGAGCTAGTGGCATACTTAGGAGTAATTATGTTACAAATGGTAATACCATTATAAGGTATCGATTTTCAAATTACGCCGTGTTAAAACCGTACAAAATAATCATTTTTCTGTTATATTCATACCATTATTTTACCATATTTAATCCTTTATCGCTTAAAATAATTTTAAATGTATATATTCTCATCCCTCCAAAAGGTTCATAGGGATATGCCTTTTTTCCACTCATTTTACGTACAAATGTTTTGACGGCGTAAAAAAAAAAATTACGTGCTAGTAGAAGAATTTTTTGGCGTAAAACACATTTCTTTGCGTCGACAATGAACGTTTTGCTCAAGACTAGTACCAATTTGTTTGTGTCGACTCAAAACAATCTTTGTTAGGCCTAAAACCATTTTGTTTACTACGACAATCATCGTTATGCTTAATGCTTGGTTTCCACTAGTGCCCTTCCTAATACATTTCTCTTTACGTCAAACGCTTGTACGTCCCAAAGTTGAGTGAAAAATGCATTGTGATGCACGCTAATACAATTATTTTTGAGTGAACGCAAAACAGTCATCGTTTGGCCTAGTACAATTTATTTGCGTTGACGCAAAACAGTCTCCATTAGATCTAATGCTTGGTCTCCACTACGTATTTTTCTTGACGCGCTTTAAAACGTTTGCACGTTAAGAAGTTGATTGACTCTCTATTTCGCGCGCTAGTGGAAACTATGCCTAAAGTTTGGCTTCCACTACTTTTTACGTCCCAAAGTTGAGTGACGCGCCGTTTCGCACGCTAGTGGAAACCAAGGGTAATACACTATTTTTCTTCGACGCAAAACAATCTCCGTTAGGCCTAATAATTTTTTTTCGTCGACACGAAACAATGTTCGTTAGTCCTAATAATTTTTTTTTGCGTCGACACGAAACAATCTTCGTTAGGCCTAAATACGTGTTTATGTTCTCGGTACGTCACAATCTCCGTTAGGTCTAATATTATTTGCGTCGACACGAAACAATCTTCGTTAGGCCTAAATACGTGTTTATGTTCTCGGTACGTCACAATCTCCGTTAGGTCTAATATTATTTGCGTCGACACGAAACAATCTTCGTTAGGCCTAAATACGTGTTTATGTTCTCGGTACGTCACAATCTCCGTTAGGTCTAATATTATTGGCGTCGACACGAAACAATCCTCGGTAGGCCTAAATGTGTTTTTATCTTCTCGACGCACCACAATCTCCGTTAGGTCAAAGATAATTTACGCGAAAAAGTAGATTAGTCCATAATTAAAAGGGATAATATATCTAAATCCTAAACAAATTTGAAGAAATTAAAAAACTTACTAATAACTCGTACCGATAGGTCTTCGAGCGAATCTCGGATCAAATAGATCTTCGAGTAATAAACTACATAAAAACTAAATAAAATAGCCAGAAATTCCAACGGTAGACCGGTTTCGTTCTATTTGTAACTCATCGGTACTGATGAGTTTACCCACTTCCCGCTGGAACTCAGAAAAAATTCGCTACATGGTTTGCGCCTTACTGCAACCGATGGAGCCTGATTTTTCTGAGGTCACGTGCCGGAAAAGGGTAAACGCTTCGTAATAAAACCGTCAATGGGAAAGCTCTCAGTATTCGAATCTAGGGTACGAGTTTAAATTATCTTTAATTAGGTCTATTACAATTTATTTGCGTCGACACGAAACAATCTTCGTTAGGCCTAAGTTTGTTTTTATCTTCTCGACGCACCACAATCTCCGTTAGATCTAATACAATATATTTTTGCGTCAACTCTCACCGTGACGTTATATTTCGCTCTAGCGTAAAATAGGCTTAAGGATCAGAGTTCTTGAACGAGCTGCGAGTAATGGAAAGGCAAATACGATAAAGCCAACAAAAGGAAGAAAAGGAGAGGGGGGGGACCTTTTTGCACACGATTGTCGTTCCTTTTTCCCTAAACAGGTGTGTAAGCCCATTTTCTCTGGTTAAGCGGGAACAGCGATTACATCTCTCCTGACCGCCCTCTTTTGGAGGACCCAAGGCGTCAGTGATGTCGAGGAGAGCGTGACTAGTGAAGAGGAAGAGTTTATGGATCGGAACGCGATTGTGCGGAAATCAGAGCTCGATTTTTGAAAAGGGAGAACTCCGTTATTTATGACGCTTCCCTCCCCCCCCCATTACACCCCTGGACACTATCCCCTCATGCTCCGAATTTGAGATCGAAAACCACTTATCTACATTTTTGTCACTTTAAAAAGACTACACTCTAGAATGTACGTAAAGCATGAGAAACCGTAAATAATCCATTATAATCCTTAGAAAAGATACTGCCGAAAGATTTCAAGTTCGTATAACGCATTCTATGTAATATACAATCTTTATAATTAATTTTGTATCGATTGTAATTAATAAACAAATTATGAATGATTTAATTTGATATAGATATAATTAGGTTAATATATTATTAAATAAATTACTACATTATTAATTCAATTCATTTGATATAGATTGCAATAAATATATTAATAAATTATTAAATCAAATCATTTCATAAAATTTTAAATAAATAAATTAATAAATTATTAAAGCAATTCATTTCATATAGATTGAAATTAATAAATGAATGAATTAATTTGATAGAGATTGAAATAAATAAATTAACAAATGAATGAGTTAATTTGATATAGGTTGAAATAAATTAATTAATTAATTAATACTTGAATAAATAAATCAGTTCATTTGATGTCCATTGTAGTAAATAAAATTAAATTTATAAAATAATTCACTTAATATCGCTTGTAATAAATAAATTAATAAAATACTTCATTTTATATCGCTTGTAATAAATAAATTAATAAAATAATTCATTTTATATCGATCGTAATAAATAAATTATTAAATAAAATAAAATAAATCACTAAATATCGATTGTAATAAATAAACCAATAAAATAAATCACTTAATATCGATTGTAATAAACAAACCAATAAAATAAATCACTTAATATCGATTGTAATAAATAAACCAATAAAATAATTCACTTAATATCGAATTTAATAAATAAACCAATAAAATAATTCACTTAATATCGATTGTAATAAATAAAACAATAAAATAATTCACTTAATATCGATTGAAATAAATAAAACAATAAAATAATTAACTTAATATCGATTGTAGTAAATAAAACAATAAAATACTCACTTGATATCGAATTAAGAAATTAGTTCTTCGATAACTATTGTAAAAAGTAAATTAACTAACTCAATAAATAAATTAACCTATTATTTAATTTGAATATCAAAGTTTAATTTAAATAGCCTGAGTAAACAGTTTTGCACCCTTGGTTCGGTTGGGTAATTGTAGAAATGTACAATATAAAAATAATCAGCTAGGCTAGGCTAATACCCAAGGCACCACCTTAGGCCCAAATCATCTAGCGACTTGATATATGTCTCCCATATATACAACATTACAGATATTTAACTTTAAATACGTTAGTTTACACTTTCGCCCTTTGGCGCCCCAAAAAACCCAATATTTCCGAAAACAGTATTTTTCGAATTTACCTAACTTTGTCTTTGAAACTGTCTAGCGTTCTGTGGATGTTGTGACGAGGGGCCGACACACTTTCACGCTTCCTCTAACTTCTATTAGGAGCGGTATGGATTTCGGGAGTGAGTTGGCCGAAGGTGCTGCCGGGGACAACAGAAAAAAGAGCAGTCAAATGCCCCGCGCGGTTTGTAATTCGCGCGGGGAATAACCCCCCAGCGTTCATCCTTTTAAAAAGGTGTCTAAAAAGGTCTCACCCCATCTCCGAGGCCTTCTGGGCCCCGACGAAAACTACCACCACATCTGTTCCTTCGGGGGATCCGTCGTCCAGCGTTGCTCGCCGAGAACAGCTCCCGGACCAGCTAGATTATTTATCACCTTCGCTCTTTTCATAAAAGAGAGAAATGTCTTTCCAGCTATTATTCAAACAACAACACTGCGCTGGGGATTCTACCTTCTATCGATGTCGAATTGCTGCGAAATGAAGATTAATTTCCCCTTAGAAACGCTCAATGGAATAGAGGAAAACGTGTTTATAGGGACGAAGAGAATGAATACTATTATTCAACGCGTTATAAATTCGAGAAAATTTCGGGTAATATCGGTACGTATTATTGTTAAAGATGAAAAACGACATCTAGCGGAAAGGTACGAACAAATTGAAAATGAATACATCAGGTCGGTACATTGCTTTGTAAAGAATGAACATGAAAATGCGTCTTTTTTAATATTTTTCCAAGAATGTATTTATATTTACTATGGGAGAATGACTACATGTTGAAACTATTTTTAACGTTGCGTCCAATCCAACTCTTGCTCTTAACAGCTCTCCTTCCAACCTAAAAACCAAAATCAAATTAGCATTTAGATATATAAATATAAATAAATAAATCCTTGATTTTTTTTAGAGACGTACAACACTCTGTCTATCGCCTCAGACGAGATCTTGTTATTGTTTTAATTGTTAATTAGCATGACGACGACGCTGGTGTTTGGCGTCGAAACGGCCGTAGCTGTTTTTATAATAAAACCTTTTAAATTGTACAACAGTGGTTTTTTCTTATTTTTAATTTCTAAATTATGTACAAGATTTGTCCTTCATTGAGTTAATTTCATTGAGTTAATGACGTACAACACCATAAGCCTATCATAAGGTCCCAATTAAGTAAAGTTCCAGGGCCGTTTTAGCTTTCAGGCGCCCCCGGGCTAATTATATTAGGCGCCCTTTTATATATTTTTTATAGTACGTGTTTAACAATTAAGGGCCTAGCCCAATGGTAGAGAGGGGCCTGTAAAGGTCTAGTATAGAGCCCCATGTTTACGGCATTTTCCATGCGAGAAGATAGTTAACGTACGATTATAGGGACATCTTCTTTTTCAAAATTTCTACATCTAAAATTTTATCTTACTCGGTAGAGCAGCCACGCTCGGGTTGATAAATGCCTCGCAAAACGCGTCTAAATCTCACATTTCAAAAATAAATACCTTTAAAAACACAACTCTTAATTCTATTAGCCAGTTTTAGGTTCTGATGAATAATTTTGCAAAGATAAGTGTTAATTTTAAGTTTTAAAACGGTAAAATTGTGAATAACCCTTGGCTAAGATGCTAAGGGCTCGCGGGGGAGATTTCTCCCGCGGGGTTCTAAGTTTAAAATCGTTAATGCACGGTTTGTGCGCATTCATCATGCATTTCGCGAAATTTATTTGAGAATGCATAGTTGACGAGGTGCAGATTTTGAATACCTACCTCTTAATAACTGGTATGTGATCGTCAAAAATTTTGCCTAGTTTTTTGCTTATGGAGACTTTATGATAGCCTTATGACAACACATAAATAGAAACGAAACATAAGAATGCTTTGACAGAAATCACAGCATTGCCAGATCTAAATTGACGTTTTAGGGATTCTATTTTATTTACAACAAACACAAGGAGAACGCAGCTAGCCTTTAAACACGCTATAGCAGTGTTGTGTACGAATTTCATGGGACGAGCCTTTACGCTGAATGTGTTACGGAAGGGGGAAGACAATTTCGGAAATTTCCCCTTCCGACGGCAACAGGTGCTAAAGAGTCTAACCAATGAAAATTGTACACAAGAAAATGAACGACTTGTGGCTGCTGTGTTTGTTGCTCCTAGCTGCCAGGTTAGTTGGATGGCAATTGATACGAGTGTAGTATAAAACAATATGAAGCTAACAGTTCTACGTCACACGACGTCACTAACGCTTTTTCCTATTGAAAAAAATTTCTACCCAACATGGCCGCCACAGTCAAAACTACGGAGTGTTAGTTCCATATGGTTTAATAAAATGCTTAACATGGTAGAAAGTTTAACTGAAAATGATTCTGGTCACACACTGAATTTAAAAATTCTTAATCTGATACGTCCAAGCAATTGATCTGTTCTTGTTAAAGCGCAACGCTTATTGAAATTGATAGCATATTAGTGCTTCCAACAACCAACTGTTCAGATTTTAATTTTCAGATACCTGAAGGTAATTAGTTATTCAGATCGGGTTAATCTTTTATATGCCCCTCACCCATTAATCTAATTTCAAATAGTATCTAACTCATTTCCCCAATTAAGTAATGGATCTGAACTGATCTGATATAAATAATCTCATCAGATTTAGCTAGATGAACAATTATTTGACTTTTTCGTTAAATATAATACATAATCTTATGAAAAGCAAATCAAAATAAGTGAAATTAAAATTTCGAAAGGAATTTTATTGCGGGGATGTAAATAATCTTTAGCTGAGGTATTTGAAATCTGCTCACCGTCTATCTGTCATTTTACGTTGAATTCTGATTAGTTTCGGTTTTAAAATATCTGGTTTGCATTTTTACTCAAATCAATGGATCTGATAATATCTTAGCGTAAAGGCAGATAATCTGATATCTGATACGTTTGATCTTAATTAAATTGCGTCACAGATATAATTAAAATTTCACTCTTCATTGCGATGTTAGCTCTTTCAGGAAACTATATACGTGTACAGGAATCCATACCTCTACTTGGAATGCTTATCGTGGCAGATTTTCGTCTCGATGTGGCTGACGGTTTTTTTGACGTCACTATGGTAACTTAACAAACAACAACGTGATAGGGGCCGTCAGAGTTATATTACCATAAGCGATACGGCAGGATAAGCATTCCAAGTAGAGGTATGAATTCCTGACGTGAACAATTGGAATGTCTAAGGATCCATTGGTACACTTTTTGGAACCCTTTTGTATCTGGAAAAACCCCCGGATTTAATTTTTGAAATAAAATTATACAGCAGGACTCGCGACAAATGGAAATAAATTTGAGACTAAACTAAAGATGCATAAGCTCCCACGAAAACGGAAGATAATTTATACCCAAGATACTATGTGCTCGCCGTCTGACTAAAACAAAAAATAGCATTAAAATAAAGCCCAAATAAACAGCATACGTTTAACGCGCTACAAATTTAAGCCATATGGGTTATTAGCACTTTAATTTTTCCCCCAAATAGTTCCGCGGAACCACTGAAACCATGACGCGGAACCCTGACTTTCTTAATGATACTGATCCATAAAATTAGTATCAATTGTTTTTAAACCTGGACGCTCCTTGTGATACCTTTGCACTTGCGCAGTTCCGGTTAAAAGTATTTTTCCCGATAGAGGGATACGAAAAAGAGTTTTCAGGATTCAGTAGCACCGAAACCTCCCCATATTAATTAGTCCTAGGCTTGGTTGACTAAATAAAATCCCTGGCATTTTTACGAAATCATTAAAATCCCTGACTTAACTCTGAAATTTTCCTTCCATTTTAGAGATTCTTGCTCCTTACGAGCCTTGTTAAACAGAAACTGGTTTATCTGGCATTGAATTGGGAATAATACTGCTAGAATTACAATTACGATTTCGGATTCCATGGTTACGCGGGACCTGTTCTGATAAGACTGTACGAAATTCATCTTTATAATTAGGCGGTAGCGCCATCTATATTTTGTAAAGTTAAATGTCTAAAAATAAATAATTATTAGCTAACTCACCGTAACTTGAGTTAAAAAGGATCGTGTTGACAAAATAAAATTATTTTTAAACAACTTCAAAGGTTTGTTTGTTACGATAAATCATAAATTTCAATTTCGCATCAGATTCGCGAAAAAATTCAATTGCAATATAGTTTCCACCACTAGAGACAGATGCCGCCACGGTAGAACGATAAAGTTGATAAAGTCTCCTTATTGAACGAAATTGGTCCCGCGCCAGCCAGATTTAGTTGTACCTCTATTTATTCCCAACTCAATGGTATCTGGTTCCAGTTATGTTAAGACCAAGTCCTAGCTCGTATTAGTAGACGATTTTTCAATGTAAAATATATCGTCTTTCTTCGCAGTAAGGAGTGAACTGGCGAAGGAAGTGATCCCATAACAAGCAGTCTGCAGTAGCGGATTTCCAAGTTCGAAGAATCCATTACGCGTTCATGTGTATATCCCTTTGTCAGAGTTCTCGGAGAGTAGAAAAGAGAAAAGAAACTGTCGTTTGGGGGCACTCGCTTTCTTATTTTGGCCTTAAGCGCTAAAAGAAAGGATTTCATTTTCAGTTATACGGAATCTACAGTTTTCGTCTGAGACGAAACGTGTCGGAATTTAATGATTTATCTTCTTTCCAGATCCTTGCCCGGCTCACCCTCTTGACTTATCTTTCTCTCCGCCGCACTGCACTGGGCGCTGCAGTCGGCCCGTGCACGCGAACCGACTGGAGGCGCGCTTCTCAGGGTTGGCGCTCTGGATCCAATCTTTTCTGCATCAGTTGAAATTGGTTTTCAATCAGGATGCTACGAACCGTATTCGATTTCTACGGGCTTAGAAGCAGAAATCTCGTTAATACCCTTTTCCCTTCGGGAAACCATACGTTGGAATACTTTGATTTCGCGTTGACTGCGCTCCCTGGCGCTTTTTGACCCGAACTTCCCCTTTATATATTTTATATCTGATGTATCCAATATACGCTTTAGCGAAAGATTCGTTTGATGGCACATAAGGGAAAGTCCTGTATCGTATACCCGAGGATAGACTCCTAAATCATTGATTTAATCGAAATATACGACTCGCGTTGCACGTATTAAAGGGTATACTTAATAGCAAAAGTACCATAAGACCCAAAAGTGTGTCAGTTGTACCTTCGCACCCGTTAAAATTTCTAGTGAGACCTAGTCACACTATAGACTACGTAACCTACTAGTTGGAATAGTACTAGCAACATTATATTTAGTCTATTCCAGTTAGAAATTTTAATTTAAAGTTATTAATACATAAAATGTGACGAAGAACAACTTTCTAATTGGAATTTTTGCTCTAAACGTAATGGTTCTCGAGATAATTTTAGTATGACCTTGAAGACAATGGTTCAAGGTCATACAATTTTCCAAATATTAAAATATCCTACCATGATGCGATTGTCTAGCAAATTTCGATAATGTAGCACGACTTGTTTTGGAGTTATTAGCGCTGTCTTGCAATTTTCCCTTTTACGACCTTTGTGATTTTGGTACCAACGTGACGGGGAACACTTTTCTAATTGGAACCAACTTTCTAACTTTCAAGGTCATCGAGGTTATCATTCTTCTTTGGCCCCCTGCACGAGCTACGTAACATAAAGAAAAATTAAATTCCTAGAGAACACGGTTTCAGAGATATTCGCCCTGGATCGCTTTTTAGTGGACACCCTGTATTATTATAATAACTATTGGAAATACATTTTAGATGAACAACATTTCTAAGTTGCACATGCCTTTTATCTTTAATACCATATTTAACAGAAAATAGCAATACTTAAATTTTAAGAGATATTCGACTTATTTTAGAACAATCGGGAAACTATCATTTGATAGCCGAATAGATATCGACAGTTTAAAGGTATATTTTTTGCATATATCTGAAGTACCCTACATAAAGATAGTATATTTCAAAATATAGAATTATTACCAATGTAATATTTACACAATCAAAATGCGGTATCTTTATTGCACTGTATACAATGATTGGTTTAAAAATATAAACGAGATGCATAACGTTTAGCCCTCACATCTACATATTAAACAAGGTTTCAAGGTTTGCCAGATAACTTTCTCTCTTTCCGAGCCTCCGAACCTCCCTGGTTCAAAAGTAAAATTTCGTCAAAACCTTGTTCCTTCATACACAAAAAGGGTTTAGTAACCTCTTAGAAAAGACTTGCAGTGGTGGATCCCGGATTGTTTCGAGGTAGACTAAACTTACAATAGTACTAGTAGGCTGTAGATTCGCTACACGACACAAAACCTTAAATTGATATCGTCGAAACTACAAGCTCTTCTCTTGAAATTTCCCGCGATATACCTCTTACCATGAAAGTAATTTTACATAGGTACATTCCTAAAAGACGCTTCAATAAAACATCTTCAAAGAAATTGCCCAGAAGTAATATTTCCGACAGCCAGGACCTGCAAGTTACCGTTTATATAGTGCTTGTTGAAATAATGGAATAATAAACGGTATGCAAAAAGTGTATCCGTGGGGTCGGACATTTACCAAAATCCCGTACACTTTGTCTAAAATCGCAAAATCTTTTAAATAACTCTCTCTATGGTAAATTAACATTGAAATCCCAAAATCACTTCAAAAAGTACTGATAAAATCGACAAAATCTCTACGAAATCCCGAAATCCCGTACAAAATAATAGCAAGTGTCCGACCCCTCGAGTGGATCCCTTTAAGGTGGAAGACTACAGTGGTCATTGTCTGCTTTCGCGCTATTTCAAGCTGAACTCGTTTAAATTTGTATTTAGCTTATAAAATTAATATTTATGTGTAGAACAGCCTCTTGTTTAGTGATTCAAATAATTTTGACAATTTTAAATTTAAAAGTAATTACGTTATTACGTTTTAATTCGGACCCCAGAGCTAAACAAGTTGGGCAAGCCCCCAAACTACCCTTTAGTTAGGACCTTATATCTCGTTAACTATTATCATTAGAATTATCAATATTATTTTAAACGCTAGAGGAAGGTTCAACCAAAAAAGAAAAATATAATTCAATTATGTAATTGTTAAAACGGAAACGTTCAGCTTGAACGAAAGGCTTTTACTGTATTATCCCCCCTTAACCAGGTAGGTTTTTTTTGACGTATTAAGGGTTAGTAAAAACACGACTTTCTAGTGAAAAGTTTCCATAATTTCAACAAGCACTATATAACCAGTAACTTGCGGGTCCTGGCTCTCGATCATATTACTTTTTGGCAATTTCCTGGAAGATGTTTTATTGAAGCGCCTATTAAAACCATAGATATAGGAAACGTATATAAAGGTCTAGATAAAATATTTCAAAGGGAGTGAATACGGAGGTGACAGCTAGCAGAAACGCTTAATTTCTGCAGGCTATCCTTATAAGGCGCTATCTATCGGTAAGAAAGCTCGTGCTATCGTCGCGAGAGCCATTGTCTCCTGCTTAAAAATTATACTAAAAGTCACCAACAGATGGTGTCTAAAGACTACGGCCTGCGGAAAGGTCAAGCACTTAGTACTAAAATGCTAAGAGAGCTCGCGCTCTTGGTCACGTGCCTTCCTCGGTGTCTGCTAGGTGTCAATTCCGTATTTTATGTTAGGCTTAGACGCCCCGAAATTTATCTAGACCTTTATGTACATTTCTTATATCTATGATTAAAACCGTGAATAATCCTAAAATGTTTACCTTTAACCTTACTTACACAAAGTCCTATATGTTTTAATCTAAAGTGGGCATGTCCGTCGCCTGACGCGAAAGCAGTATGAATTATCAAATTGCAAAGGTCACATTTTTAGCGAAGGTTGCTGATGGTTGTAATGGTCCCCAAATTGGAGAAACACGTCACATTTGGGAGCGACATTTAAGGTATCTAGTTTGGGGGAACAATCCACGCGCTTAATCGAAAAACAAAACCCTGATATTTCCTCGTTCGGCGCGAGGCGGCGCACGCGAGAGTGTCGTCGTCGTCCAGAAAGAAACTAACGACGTACACCGAAACGCAGTTTGCAAAGGGACGTGATCCGGGGGTATTTTTCATTTCTATACCTCGCTCTCCAAAACCAGAACAGAACGAACGGTTTCGACGGAGAGAACCGTAGCTAGAGAGCCCCCCAAAAAAGTAAAAAGCCTGCGAGAAAGAAAATTTTCCGTCTTTGGCAATGAGGAGGAGGTAGAGACCAAGGCCTAGCCGAGGCCCGCGCTACGATTAAGACTAATGATGATTCCCTGTCGCCCTTCTAGACTAACGCTTATTTAGCGGCTCCTCTCTCTGGCTGGCACTGCTATCTTTTCTCTTAAATTCCCGTTCACGGCCTCCGTTTCTCCGGGACTTAATCCTATTAGCGCCGACGATCCGGCTTCTGGCGGCGAACGCGACGCGATAGAAGCCGAGGCCCGATGTAATAGCCAATTTATATCGAAATAAGCTTCGAATTAAATGGCGAGCTATAAAACTGGCCGGGTGAGAGAAGTCTCCGCTAAAAGGTACATATACGGGTTAAGCTATATAGCCAAGGCCTCCCGCGCACGCCGAAGATCACGAAGCCTTGGAAAATCGACTGTCAGCGGTATAGCCTCGCTTTCTCCTTTTACCTATTAATGTGTGGTAGCTTATCATTCTTTTAAACAGATCCCGGAGCCGTTTATGACTGCGAGTGGAGGCTCGAAGGGGAAGAAGCCATTATAGCACGATTATCCTTCAAATGGAGAATTAGAGCGCTTTTTGCTAATGTCTAAGCCATGAAACATTTTTAATGATTAGTACCTAAGAGCCAAATTTCAACAGCTCGACTATATTACAAACGTTCTCAGTGGATAGATTTACTATAATGCTATAACTACGAAATTACTTAAGCTTAATAGCAGTTCATCGAGCTATATTCGAAATTAATGTTACCAGAAACTATATCAAAATGCGGAAATTACCTCTTTTAAATATTTTACTGGGGGGGGGGCAGTTCAAACCTTAAAGATATAAATACAATGCTTAAAGGGGCTCCAAAGTTCGGTGGCAAAATGTGTGTAAAGTCAGTAAAGTGTGAAATTTACGGTTGACTCTGCCCGCCTCTGCCAAGGCCGAGTGAGGGGTTGGGGGGAAGGAAAAGCATGCTCAATTTTCTTTTTTTTGCCACCGAACTTTGGAGCCCCTTTAAAGGGCAATGCAAGTGGTCATGCAGGGTTGTAAATTATCTTATAGATAAAAAGAACGACTGCGCATGTGCTATCTGCCATAGCCTTTCCCTCTGTTAAAAAGTAGAGCCAAATTAGCCGAATTTATTTTGTATAAATGCGCCTCTCGCGGTTCTTACGCGATAGCAAAATCCATGCATTCTAAGGAAAATGAAGTTTTCGAGGTTACTAGCAAATCGGATCCTTTATATAATGATTTGGAAATTGTTACGGGAGACGGGATATAGGGGATAACAGGGCCAAGTGTGAGAGGCCTAATGTTTCACCTCCATAATTTAAAAACATTGTTAAATCGAAAATATCAACGTCAAACTCTCGGAAACTAACTCAGCTCTTTTCTCCATAATAAATAAATGAAGCTAAGCCTAAAATCCTCGGTTCATTGGTGTAGAGCTAAAAAAATAAAAAAAATCGCGAATGAGAGCGAAATTGCACCACGTGGTTAAACCAAGGAGAATAAGGTTTCCGCGCTGTATAAAATCCTCCTTGGAAAACCAACTTACGACTTGTAGAAGAAAACATAGCTCCAAATCAAGCACCTCCCTACATGGCCACTTTCGTTGACCTTTAACGAAGTATGAACTAACCCCAGACTCTAAGAGTGGTCACTCCATGTATTATGATAATCTGCGCTAATTGTTTTCAGCTAGGCTAGGCTAATACCCAAGGCACCACCTTAGGCCAAGTCATCAAGCGACTTTTGAAGCCATTAATTCAGGTGGCCGGGTTACAATGCGTAGGAGGGTGGTGGAATAGGTGTTTCTTTAGTTTCAAATTGTATTAAAATTGAATAACCTCCACCAAATTTTAGTGTAAATTATCACCTTAAATGCATTTAAACTTTAAAAAATGTTAAAATTGGGGCTTTTATACAACGATAAAAAAAACTAAACATATATTACTTTTTAAGGCTCTAGAGGTTTAGTTTTACTTTTGGATTCGACAAAATGAGGCGAAACTGTCGTTAAATTTAAAGTTGCGAACAATAATAGGCTAACCATGGAATGAAAACCTTTTTTTTTCTTCTTTTTTTCGGAAAAATACCGAAATATTTTCCAAAAGAAAGGCCTCGATAATTTTTCAGAAAAGTTTCCGAGCGTGAAATTTTCCAACTGGCAACTCTACTTTGATCCCTCCAACTTCTGAAACGTTCCTATGCCCCGGTGTAGCGCTGAATTTATCTCTGAAGCCTTTCGACTGTACTTTTAGTAGGGAGCATTGCAACTCGAAGTACATTTACTCTGGTCACCTAGATAAATTTGCCTAAGACAGTTCATATTTTCAAAGTATTGCCTGCAAGGTACGAGCAATATCGTATTTAATTTTTGGGGATGGCTCTAGCAACAATCAACTTCTATAAAGAGCATTTAGTGTTATCATAGTAACATAATAACTATAAGTATGACAAAAAGCCTGGATTTTCACCGAACTGATTTAATTTGAAGACATCTTGGCCCTTGTACATATTGTACTTTTTATTATACACAGTGGACAATTTATTTTCATTACCGAACTGATTTTCGCAGTTATTGCGCAATCGAGGATTCATTCAGCACTGAGTCCCCTAGTGTCTAAAATATGCCCCAATATAAATATATACTAATGCCAAGGACGATAATAGCCGGTTCAGTCGCGAGTCTAAGGCAGTGCTGTGCGGAAGAGTCAGTGTTGAAAATAGGTTCGGTTAGAAAATTAGCATTGAAACAATAGGAAGTGTCATACTTATTGTATTATGTTATTAAGATTTAATCGTACAGGATTAATTTTTATTTATTGAAAAGATGATTAATAATGTAGAATTGTATACATAAATTCATTTATTTCTACATACGGAGAATGACTATTAAACGTTAATTTTGATTCGTTTGCGACGGAACGTCAGTTCAATACACCTAACTTGAGTTCGCACTATTGCTTGAAACCGGTTTTCATGCCAAGTTTATCTCAATTGCAGTGTTAAAAACTGTGCATTCAAACCGAATTAAACCTTTGCTCTAGTTTGATGAATTCCTGATAACAATTTCGAATTAGTTGGATGAATTTTCAATAACAAGTTCAAGTTAGTTGGATGAATTTTCAATAACAAGTTCAAGTTAGTTGGATTAATTTTCAATAACAAGTTCAAGTTAGTTGGATGAATTTTCAATAACAAGTTCAAGTTAGTTGGACGAATTCCTGTAAACAAGTTTGGATTAGTTTGAAGAATTCCCGATAACAAGTTTGAATTAGTTCGACGAATTCCAGATAAACAAGTTTGGATTAGTTTGAAGAATTCCCGATAACTAGTTTGAATTAGTTCGATGAATTCCAGATAAACAAGTTTGGATTAGTTTGAAGAATTCCCGATAACTAGTTTGAATTAGTTCGATGAATTCCAGATAAACGAGTTTGGATTAGTTTGAAGAATTCCCGATAACAAGTTTGAATTAGTTCGATGAATTTTCAATAATACGTTCGAATCCGAGGGGTCGGACATTTACCAAAATCCCGTACACTTTGTCTAAAATCGCAAAATCTTTTAACTCTCTCTATGGTAAATTAACATTGAAATCCCAAAATCACTTCAAAAAGTAATGATAAAATCGCCAAAATCTCTACGAAATCCCGAAATCCCGTACAAAATAATGGCAAGTGTCCGACCCCTCGTTCGAATCAGTTTGATGAATTCGTGATAACAAGTTTGGATTAGTTCGATGAATTTTCGATAACAAGTCCAAATGAATTCCTGATAACAATTTCAAGTTAGTTCGATAAATTCCTGATAACAATTTCGAGTTAGTTCGATAAATTCCCGATAACAAGTTTGTATTAGTTTGATGAATTCCTGATAGCCAGTTGGAACTAGTTCGATGAATTTATAAAAACGCGAAGGCAAGTAAACAATGAAGTAATGGGTCTAATTAAAATATTGATAAAGTTAATATTAATTGCTTTAATATTTCCCCGTAATTTCATTGATGTGTCAGGGCGCCATTTTTGGCGTTTATTGCCGTGAAATTGGCAGTCTTCTTTAAATGGGTTTTGGGCATTGATTTTCCAACTCATCGCGTGGTTAACCCGAAAGAAGGTTTTCCAATAACTCAATAGCAACTCGGAGAGGAACGGAAGAGAGCGCATTATCGAGTGGGAAAAGACACGCCAGCCTACAGAGACATACCGGGACACGGACCAAGTCATCCTTCGAAGAACTCGCTGCTTGAACTTCGGTAAAGAACCGCCGATCGAGGTAGATTCTAATCCAACTCGGAACAACGTGGCTGCGCAGGTCGAGTGACATCATAAATATCGAACTGCATACGGTAGTCTGCTCTCAGTAGCTGGGATCGGAAGCACTTCGTTTTTATGACGTTGATCTAAAAATTGTTTCGATGGGCAACGTTTTGAAATTTGACTATAGGTTTCATTGCCGAGGCTTAGCGCGAAATTTAATTTTAAAAATTATATTAAACATCTTTTTAATCGATCAAATATAGGTAAAAATATTAAAAGCAAATACTTCGCTGCTCTAAAAATTGTTTCGATGGGCAGCGTTTTGAAATTTGACTATAGGTTTCATTGCCGAGGCTTAGTGCGAAAATTAATTTTTAAAAATTATAATAAAAATCTTTTTGATTGATCAAATAAAGGTAAAAATATTAAAAGCAAATACTTCCATTTTTGATTGTCAACTTATTTTGTAGTAGTAGAGATAATGTTTTAAGATTTAAAAGTAATTTTCTTTGTCCGTTCGTTGAAACGAATAAATTGATGATGACACCATCAGGGAGCGTTCAGAAATATCTTCATCTTCCTTGCAGAAAAACGGCGTAAAATTAGTACATTTTGATACTTAAATTATTTGTGTAAGTAATTTTGCTTAGTTTATTAAAACTTTTAGTATTATCAAAGTAGATTATTACAGTTTTCAACTTGAGCAGGTAAGCCAGAGCGAATACTTTCCAATATTTCGCATCAATACCACTACTAATTATCTCACTTCTTTATGAGGGCTCTTTGAGTCACATGTGAAAGAGAAAACCCGTAACATTTGTACTGATACATTTATAAGGACCCTGTATGGCAGGTCCATACATTTCCTATTTCAAAAATCACAATTTTGAAGGTCGATATGCCTATTTTCCAGGTCGAGATGACCATTTACTAAAGATCGCCTCGGTAGTGCTTCCAACTAATTACTATTAGGATAAGAAATCCGATTAATTTTAAATCAGTAGTAGGGGGGAATATAAATAAATAACGTGATCTGAGTAACTGATAATCTTCAGATATCTACAAAATACCACCTGAATAACATCTAGGAGCCACAAACGCAGCACCCCACACAAGGAGAACGCAAACCATCAAAAGTCGTGCACTTTATTGTGTACAGTTTTTATTGGTTGGACCCTTTAGCGGCTGCTGCCGTCGAAAGGGGAAATTCGGAAATTGTCTTCCCCCTTTCAGTAAAACGTTCATCGTAAAGGCTCGTCCAATGAAATTTGCACACAAGTGACACAACACTGCGTTAGAGTGTTTAAAGGCTAGAGCTCTGCGTTCTCCTTGTGTGGGGTGCTGTGTTTGTTGCTCCTATAGGTAACATTAGCAATTTCCCGTTCAATACCCTAAGCCTTTGAAACACAGCTACCGAGTAGATATAATGGTTGCTAAAAAATAACCTGATTATCTTCCAGAAAATATCTAAACAATATAACCTGAATAAGTAGGCCATTGAAAGCACTAAGCCTTAGCGGACCAACTGACAAAAATTGTGAGTCACGTCTACCGCATAGATAAAATTGTCGCTAAAAATAACCTGATCATCTTTTCGAAAATATCTGAAAAATACCACCTTAAAAACCTCAAAATTAAGTTTTTGCAAGTACTAAGCCTTAACGACACAACTGAGCCAACCCTACCGTGTCGATATAACGCTCGTAGCTTGTCCCTCTAAAGATTTATCTGTCGATGGAGATCCGGACAGAAACGAGAACTCTTTATAATGCATTTTTCGTCGCAACTGCCACTTAGAATTTCGTGTTTCGACACTTCATCACTTTCTGTAAAATCTGGCAGAATTTCAATGCTAGACGATTACGCGGCCGGGAAAAAGACATCAGCCCACGACAATTCTTTATCATCATTACCAGATCCAGATGGCGGCGCGCGACGATTCCCCGTTCCCTCGACGCGCCTTCGCGCCCTGGCGTGATGTCCTTTCGTGACCCGATAGATCAATTGATCGCGTGAACGCACCCAAAGAGGGGCTTTACCCCCGATAAAGCTTGCCACGAGTGACGAATGGCCGCCCGCGGAACGAAATTGCCAGCGAAATGCCGCAATATTTGAATTTTACACGGACAAATCTCTCTCTTTTTCGTCTTCCCGGGCGTCACCTGCTCCTGCCAATTTTTGGGACAAATTCGAAAGAATTTACCTAAATCATTTTATAATGCGTTTTATCAAGAATATATTGGAGTTAAAGGAGAATACTATAGCCTCTGTTTTCATGATACGCTGTTAATACTCTACGTCTACACGAAGAGGAAGCCTGCGTTTGTGCCTGAGTGTTTTCCCCCTTACCTGGATTAATAGGGGAAATATTAAGCAAGGGGCGTGGTTTATCTAACGTGAATCACGAGGGAATCGTTATGCTATCTACACATTCTCCGCTCACCTAAATACATTCTTGGTTTTTATATAACGCGCGTGGGTTTAATCAAAATTTAAAACCAAATGAAAACATTGTATTCCAATTTTCGAACAGTACGGATTTAATAAATTGATGGGCCATAAAAGTTTGTTTAATTTTTATATTTTTAAAGGGCCACACCGGCGTTTGAATTTGGCCAGTTTCACGCGCTAGTTTCCAGAAGAGGATTGCTCGTATCTGCTACCACGTGCTAAATTTTGGGGGAATATTTTATCCGCCGGTGTGGCCCTTTAAATTATTGAATATGCCGTATTAAATTGGTTAAAAACTAATTTACGCATTAATGTGGAAGGACCGTGAAGATCGGGCCCGGGTTCGGAAAAGAAAAGCCAAAAATCAGGGCTACAGGCTTTTCGGGGCTCCGTCTTTCGTCGGACCCGCATATTGAAGAGTCACTATACTCTAGATGTTGTATAGGAACCAAAAACTACATTTATGTATTCTTGTTATTCAAGTGGCAAACCATTCCAACTGTTAAATCAAATGAGAATGAAGGCTGGTTTTCACTAGGTCAAAAACGCCACAATGGTGAGAGTCAACGCAAAAATATTGCATTAGGCCTAACGCGAATTTTTCGCGTCAACGTTCACCGTCGTATCGTTTTTGCCCTAATGAAAACCAGCCTTAAAAATCCAACTTTAATATTGAATTTTATAAAAATCCCGATATTTTTTACGAAATCTTTAAACTCGAGAAAACGAATTGGCGACATCCGGGGCAATATGGTAATGCAAAAGAAGTTAAGCAATCTGATAATAATAAATCAAGCACTACGTTAAGAAATCAAAAAAGCCAGGAAGAGTTCCAGAAATCCGAAATGCCACCAGGAGCTGCGTTTCGTAGTACATGAGCGTCTTTACTGCAGCTGAAATCTAAACTCAAATCACCAAATTCTAAAATTTTTAACGAACTTTGGTGTGCACAATTTTAAGCTTTTGTTTTGAGGAAATTACTTGTATTTCTTAAAATAAAACACATTCTTCTCATTTATATTAATAACGTTGTTTAAATTTAATATTATAATTTAGTTTTGTGTGTAGTATTTGATTTAATTATTTGTAGCGAAAAACCCCGGTCATAGAAACCGACCGATCTTCAAAACCTGTCCAACAAAAGCGTTTGTATGTTCAACATGCGTAATTTCACACGAAATAACCCGTGTTAGTCAACAAAGTTTTGCAGAAATGTTTGCTAGTGTGAATAAGCCTGGTGGTTAATGATATTTAAGTTAAGGTTACGAATATAAACAGTTCATCATTGACCTTTAATTTTGACCTTAAAAATTTGCATATTTTGGAATTTTATCGATGACGTGGAACACTTCTTGATGAGCTCCTTGATCCTGCCACTCAAAGAGTAAACTTTTAAAATCCGATATGAATTTCCGAAGCATTTCATAACGAAATAAAAGTCACTCTGATTTGGGCCTACAGTGGTGCCTTGGTTATATTAGCCTTGCTCATTATTATTTTTATTATTATATATTTACATTTCGGGTTGAGTTCTGCGAAACTGGCTTCAAAGAAAGATTTTAAAGTACTAGATTAGAAATAATTGCTTTTAATGGAAAATATTGTTATTATTATTCTCCACTTCTATTCCCCTATTTGGCTTTCCGTTGCTAAGTAACGAGTTTTGAAGTTTTTAATGATTAGGCTTAGCGACTCTTAGTTAGTCGCGTACCAGATACCCTGCACTGTACTGTTGAGCCCCAAATCAGGCGAAAAATTCTGGCTATTTTAATTAACTTGTAAAACGTTTTTGTATCGAAGATCCATTTGGTCCGAGTTTCGTGTATCTTTATTTTAAGCTCGAATACCTAATGCCACCATAGAAAATTAGAAATAGAAAGGAGACTAGAAGCACGATTAGATTGTGGTAAGATGTATGAGTTAGAAGGCTGCCATGAGAGGGGAATCGCCAGTATTCTTAGTGGGAGCACGCCATCTATTTTAAAATATTTAAAGTTTAATTTTTTTTAATCTTGCGTGTATTAGTAGCGATTCCACTCTCATGGAAGCCTTCCTTGAGATTACCGGATATCGCAGTGGTTCTAGTCTCATTTCTATTTCTATGATTGTCACGAGTAATTCGTAAGTTTTGTAATGGGCGTTATTATTATTTCCCTCAAGTGGCGGTTTTAGGAAGCTAGCGAAGCAGACGCTATTTTAACACGGTTGCCATGCATCTTTTCGTTCTAAATTAATTATTTCACATCTAAAATGTATGGCCGCAACCCTATTTTCCAGCAGCTGATTAACAGGGTTGCCATACATTTTCGATGTGAAATAAATAATTTAGAACGAAAAGATGCATGGCAACCCTGTTAAAATAGCGTCTGTTTCGCCATGATCCATACGCGTCACGCAAGCTTCCTAAAACCGTCGCTTGAGGGAAATAGGAATAACGTCCATTATTTTAATTTTATTTAGGGTTTAGCTTTGCTTGCCCCTTTTTATTATGGACTTGACAGCGTTGCCATTCGTACTATAATTTTGGTACAAATACCATAATTTTGCATCATATTATAAATGGTACCAGAAGGAGATAAAGGGGAAGGATGGCACTGCCCATATGCTATAATGCTTTACGAGTGTAACAACAGTTCGACCAACCTCGAATTTCGTGATTTTTTCTAATTGGCTGACAAGCGTACGCCGTAATGATGGCGGCGAATCTTAGTAAATCTGTTCAAGTTGATTTAATTTCGCGGGGTTAAAGGTTTCAATCTACCCAAGTTAATATAAAGCCAAGTCAAGTTAAATGTTTAAGTAAATACGTGCAAACAGACGGCTTTAAAGTTCAGGAAAGCGATAGTAAAAAGATGAAAATAAACGATTCGGTAAGCCTTGTTTAATAACTAATTTTATAACTTTGATGCTGAGCCAAACTAGTCCTTAGTTTCCGGTTTTAATAAATTAATTATAAACAAATACTACTTTAAAAGATAATAGTCAAAATTATTAACAGTTTTAATTAAAATCTGAGATAAAATACATACCTCCAGGTTTCCAAACAAACAAAGTCTACATCGTCCAGTTACTCGAGTCGACTTAAGCAGACAACAAGGCGGAATTGTACCGCGGAGATCTCTCGGGACTACGTTTTTTTTGGGAGTAAATTGGTTTGAAAAAGTGTGTACTCCCGCCATATTTTCGCGCCTTTTTGAGGTTGGTCGGACTGCCGTTACAGTAGAGAACAATTGTGTCATCCTTCCCCTTTATCTCCTTCTGATGGTACTATTATTTTGAGAGCGTACTATATAGTTCCAAAATGTACCATATTTAAAAACCTATTGTGCTATAATGGTACTATTTTTATATTTACATTATTTCTACTACTAAAATATTCAGAATTTCTTTTTAATATAAAAATCTTTGCCTGAAAGCAAAAACTACGTAACTTTATACTAATTAAAAGTATAGTTAAAGTTACGTAGTTTTGGCTTTCAGGTGACGAAATATTAGGCCCACGTTAAAGTGTTGCCAGATCACATGATAGTCGATACCATAGAAATCGGAATTTCTAATCGGCACGTGCGGAAAAATTTCAAAAATCGTTCTATAGTTACATATACCAATTTCTATGGTCGATACACTCCCCATAAAGAAACGACGCATGAGAACAGATATCTGCATAATAAATAAATTATAAGACACGACTGATACTTCATGGTTGGTATTTGTTTTTTATAAAATAGTTAAAATATTGCTAAGTTTCGGGTGTGACACCCCTTGTCAAGCGTACATGATCAACATCATATTAGTTTATCATGTACGCTTGACAAGGGATGTCACACCTAAGGTGGTGCCTTGGGTATTAGCCTAGCTGATTATTATTATTATTAACCTAACAATATTTTAACTATTATAAATAAAATATGTACCAACCATGAAATATCAGTCGTGTCTTATATTTTATTTTTTATATATCTTAACCGTGGTTAATTGGTTATTAAACTCAACCTTTACAACCAGGGTTGGACATAAGGAAATTTTTTAAGTATGCAGCCTGACTAGTCACTGACAAGTGGGGGTAGAAATTAGGGTAGAAAAACCAGAAAGACAGCCAACTTTTGGGTTTACCCATCACAATTAAAATAGGAGTTTATTATCGCTTGAGTTACATGAATTTTACCGATCACAATTTTTTCACGACTTGACTAGTTTAAAATATTTTCATTGATAATATCATCAAATGACGCCTTAATTTGAGATCGAGATTCTGAATCAGAACTTGTCGGAGGTGCCGTGGACTCTCTGGACTGTTGATTTTCTACAAGCTGTAGTCTACATGCGTGTTGTGATTTACTTAAACCAAATGGGATTGATGAAGGATGAATTTATTCGCCATTATTATTTATGAATATTTAGGTAAATTTTCACTAGTCAAATTGACTAGCGAGTCCCCAGATTTCGATCAAATTTAGTAGTCAGAGCATTTATTTTAGTAGTCAAATGCCATGACTAGTGCCTTATGTCCAACCCTGTTTACAACTAGTTATCTGCATGATTTGCAACCAAAACTTTAAATTCAAAGTAATTAATACTATTTTTCTATTGTTGTACTATAATATTTCGTATCTTCCCATTGCGCCGAATCCCATTAGACCGAATTCCGCCAATGTTTTTGATGAAATTAGCCCAAAGGCGGGTTTTGTATTTTTCTAATCGACCGACGCAATATTCACAATTGTGCGACCGCAAAAAAAATAGTTTTTCTTTCTACTCCTTTTGATTTTTTATGGAAGCGTTTTCATATATTTTTAAGTCTGTTAGGTTAGGTTAGGTTAGGTAACACTGCATGCTGTTCTGACAGATGCTGAAACGGATAAAACCGAATCCTAAACCCGGAGAAGTGCGGGTTTTTCGGGCGAATGGGACAATCCCATTAGACCGAATCCTAAATCCGCCAAAGTGCGGTTTTTCCGGTCGAATGGGATTGGGTTCAGTCGAATGGTATTCGGCGCAATGGAACAGATTCTAATAATTTACCCGTTATACAAAAATTCCATCAGAAAACTCTGACAACGCTGTAACTTGTCTACCTTTTCGAGTGCTTTATCATTCAATAAAATCATTGGAGCCTAGAATCGGAAGTTCCAACTACAGAACACAGCAGATAAATCTTGGAATTTTCCGATTTCGAAAGACAACGACAAAAGTCGAGATTTGTAGTAAAGACGAGAGTGGAATGAAAATCTTTCGGGGAAGGAGAGAGGGAGCGGCGGTTGGGGGCTTAGCCAGCCATTTGTCTTCATTAGGGGCGTCGAGGCAGGCGACAAATAAGATTCCAACCAGGGATTTGTTTTCGGAATTATCGGGCCAGCCTGCCGCTGTTCCGCGCAGTTATGAAGTCTTCAATTAGTTGTCTACTAAATTCTATCTCATGTTTTTTCGCTTCTTCGCTGTAAACCTTTTTCCGTGCTTATCATATTGATCTTGTCTTAGTCGTTTACAAAAGCCATTGAGTTATACGCCAAACTAATTGGATTAGTACAACAAAAATTTCGTGATGGGGTATAAAATCAATATATTTTTTATTAAGTTTTCTTACGAAGATTGACTATTCGCGACCGAAAACTATCGCTGCGCCCCCTTTGGTTTAGATAACCTTGAAAACTTCACCCTGGGGTTATTTTTGTCAAAAAAAAAACAATTATGAAATTTTCGTGAAGATCCGTAAGATAGTTTTCTAATTACACCATGGTCATTTTTGGTGAAATTACCTTGACCCATAATATCGAGGGGCTAACCACTCTTAGAATGTCTGTACACCGGATTACGCTTAGATTAGCAGGGACTTCAAAAATTACGCGTAATCCCATTAGTACAGACAAAGGTACGGCTCTGTACACCGATTACGCGGAGTGATCAGCCCCTCGCATAATATTGAGGGAGCGATTTCTTAGCCAAATTTTATTCTAACAAGTTGGCAAGCCAAAATATACCTCTCCTCGGAAGAATGGTCCCTAGTGGTATTAATTTCTCGAGACGACCCTTAAAGATATCTCCGCAATTCAGAGTTATTTACTAAAAACGTAATCCCGGTTCTATCCCGCCCGGTATAAAATTTTAATTTTAATTTAAATAATTGAGACGAAACAACCGATTTTAATTTATTCAGAATAATATAAATTAAGTAGTTACAACAGCGAGTTAGACGTACTAAAACAATGCACAATTGAATTTAACCCTATTTACAGTACAAGTGTATCAGTTAAATATAATACGAAGCTAATTTTAATGAAAGAAATATCTACAGAGGGTATTTGTATTTTTCTTGCTTACGAAATACTTGCCGCATCTATAACGCTCATGTTATTTCAACACTCGCCCTTGAAGAAGATACCGTAGAATAGCTATATTCGACATCTGGTAGTGGACGATTCGTAGACTTCCTGTTGACGTTGTGACATATACCGCGTAAAAAAGACCAATGCCGTCCAATTTCCAATATCATATAATGACTCGCACACCCAGGAAATTAATGACTGCGTTAGGAATCGTAGATATCCAAATATTCTCTTGAGTATTAACAAGAAGCGAAAAACTTACCATTCACAAAGCACAGAAAGCCACTTGCCTAAACGACAGCTCGTATATCAATAAACGTTAAATAAACGCCTTTGCAATACAACTATGTTTAAGACGATAATAAAACCCGTAAATAAATAACAAAAAACTAACCAAGTCGATCACCCACAGTTTCTACCCTTTAACCCTCTTATCTCTGCTGACTGCGCTAAAACAAGATTTGACCTTTAAAATTTCATACGTAAAAAATGTAGACTTTAAAAACCATTAATATACTCTTCCGCTAAGAGTGGGATTTATTAATCTAGAGGTCCAATCAAAACATCGGATTTCAGTATTTCGCGAAACAAGTTTTTAAAAAATAAGAATACTGCCGTCTGCTCCCAAATGACGAGAAAACTATATCATTCTTCCCATTGGCGCCGTCTATCTCTCAATGATTCGTTCAAATAAGACGCGTTTTCCGGCAAAAAGATTTTTTTTCCAAAAATAATGGATGGCGCCACGGGCCACATGATAACGTTTTCTCGCCATTTTATAGGAGCAGATTTGATTGGATCTCTGGATTAATATTCCCAACTCTCGTTTTAACTAAGTTGGGCAAAACTCGGAGTGAAATTATGGGAGTAATTTTTGCTCCACACACGTTTCTCACTCCACTCCCCAATAAAAAAACTCCACTTGTAAGAGTGGGGTTGTCACGTTTTCGTGAGCTCGCGGGAAAAGATCGAAGGTAGTCCAGGTCAGCTCTTTAATTAACTCTTATCGATTTCAAGATTATTAGAAAAAGGCGGGAAAGACCAGAGTACTCTTCCCTTATAAAGTGTATTTTTTTGAATCAAAGTACTCTTCCCTTATAAAGTGTATTTTTTGAATCAAAGTACTCTTCCCTTATAAAGTGTATTTTTTGAATCAAAGTACTCTTCCCTTATAAAGTGTATTTTTTGGACCAGAGTACTCTTCCCTTAGAAAGTGTATTTATTTGGACCAGAGTACTCTTCCCTTAGAAAGTGTATTTATTTGGACCAGAGTACTCTTCCCTTAGAAAGTGTATTTATTTGGACCAGAGTACTCTTCCCTTAGAAAGTGTATTTATTTGGACCAAAGTACTCTTCCCTTATAAAGTGTATTTATTTGGACCAGAGTACTCTTCCCTTAGAAAGTGTATTTATTTGGACCAGAGTACTCTTCCCTTAGAAAGTGTATTTATTTGGACCAAAGTACTCTTCCCTTAGAAAGTGTATTTATTTGGACCAGAGTACTCTTCCCTTAGAAAGTGTATTTATTTGGACCAAAGTACTCTTCCCTTATAAAGTGTATTTATTTGGACCAGAGTACTCTTCCCTTAGAAAGTGTATTTATTTGGAACAGAGTACTCTTCCCTTAGAAAGTGTATTTATTTGGACCAAAGTACTCTTCCCTTAGAAAGTGTATTTATTTGGACCAGAGTACTCTTCCCTTAGAAAGTGTATTTATTTGGACCAAAGTACTCTTCCCTTATAAAGTGTATTTATTTGGACCAGAGTACTCTTTCATTAGAAAGTGTATTTATTTGGACCAGAGTACTCTTCCCTTAGAAAGTGTATTTATTTGGACCAAAGTACTCTTCCCTTATAAAGTGTATTTATTTGGACCAGAGTACTCTTTCATTAGAAAGTGTATTTATTTGGACCAGAGTACTCTTCCCTTAGAAAGTGTATTTATTTGGACCAAAGTACTCTTCCCTTAGAAAGTGTATTTATTTGGACCAGAGTACTCTTCCCTTAGAAAGTGTATTTATTTGGACCAGAGTACTCTTCCCTTAGAAAGTGTATTTATTTGGACCAAAGTACTCTTCCCTTATAAAGTGTATTTATTTGGACCAGAGTTCTCTTCCCTTAGAAAGTGTATTTATTTGGACCAGAGTACTCTTCCCTTAGAAAGTGTATTTATTTGGACCAAAGTACTCTTCCCTTAGAAAGTGTATTTATTTGGACCAGAGTACTCTTCCCTTAGAAAGTGTATTTATTTGGACCAGAGTACTCTTCCCTTAGAAAGTGTATTTATTTGGACCAAAGTACTCTTCCCTTATAAAGTGTATTTATTTGGACCAGAGTTCTCTTCCCTTAGAAAGTGTATTTATTTGGACCAGAGTACTCTTCCCTTAGAAAGTGTATTTATTTGGACCAAAGTACTCTTCCCTTAGAAAGTGTATTTATTTGGACCAGAGTACTCTTCCCTTAGAAAGTGTATTTATTTGGTAATGGTTTTCCATAGCGATAAAGGAGTTGAAACTAAATCGAAAACTCATCCATGCTAACACGCGCTACGACGACTTTTTAACGCTACTAGCGACTATAATTCCTAGATTCGGTTAAACTTGGTGGTAAAAATGTGATATTCGTTGATCTTATATTTAATTAAATTTTTTATCAATTATATTAATCTTATATTTAATTATATATTTATAAATTATATTAATTTTATATTTAATTAAACATTTATAAATTATATTAATCTTATATTTTAGTATTTTAATGTAAAATTTTATCGTGACCAGGAATTGAACTCGGGTCGCATTGTTACCACGCGGATAGTTCACCGCCGAGCCATTGACATCCTTAGGGAAAATGTCAAAGTAAAGGAACCATTATGATACGGCGGGTTTTTTTACTAAACGGATGAATACAATATCTGTATATATTGTTTATTGAACTTTGTTTTTTAATTTTTATGAACTTGTTAAAGTCTAAATATTTTACGTATGAAAATTTAAAGGTCAAATCTTGCTTTAGCGCAGTCAGCAGATAAAATGGTTATAGGGTAGAATCCGTTAGTTTTTGTAATTTATTTCGTTTTTTTTAGTTTTTTTTTAATCTATTGTGTGTTTAGCGTATTAGTTCATTTATGAAGAAAATATCGAGCTGTTTACATAATGGTCTGGGTTTTTAACTGGGTCGTCATTACTTCGTAATTTATTTTAAACGTTTTCTCGACTGATTAAGATGTTTAATGCAGTTCATCAATTGGGTTCGTTTGTTTTATTTATAAAGAGCCCTAAGTATTCCGTCTACGGTCATTTATTGATATACGAGCTGTCGTTTAGTCAAGGGGATTTCTGTGCTTTGTGAATGGTAAGTTTTTCGCTTCTTGTTAATTCATTTTTTATTGGTGTGGATATTTGGACATCTACGATTCCTAATGCAGTCATTGATTTCCTGGGTGTGCGAGTCATTATATGATATTGGAAATTGGACGGTATTGGTCTTTTTCATGCGACATGTGTCACAACGTCAACAGGAAGTCTACGAGTCATCCACTACCAGATGTCGAATATAGCTATTCTACGTTATCTTCTTCAAGGGAGAGTATTGAAATAAAATGGGCGTTAAAGATGCGGCAAGTATGTCGTAAGCGAGAAAAATACAAATACCCTCTGTAGATATTTCTTTCATTAAAATTTGCTTCGTATTATATTTAAATGGTAAACTTGTTCTGTAAATAGGGTTAAATTCAATTGTGCATTGTTTTAATACGTCTAACTCGCTGTTGTAACTACTTAATTTATATTATTCTGAATAAATTAAACTCGGTTGTTTCGTCTCAATTATTTTAATTAAAATTAAAATTTTATACCGGGCGGGATTGAACCGGGATTACGTTTTTAGTAAATAACTCTGAATTGCGGAGATATCTTCAAGGGTCATCTCAAGAAATTAATACCACTAGGGACAATTCTTCCGAGGAGAGGTATATTTTGGCTTGCCAACTTGTTAAATTTACACTAAAAACCGTAACGCTATGAGAAATCATTATCGTCACTGAAAAACTCCTCGTCCCGCGAATTTTCGAAATCCGCCACTAGAGGTCTTGGGCAAGATTATCAAAAAGTCTAATGTTGCTCAAACGCCACTGTCTTTAGCTTTTAAAAGCTACAGAGCGCGCGCTATAGTCACGAGGAACTTCCGGTTTTTTAGTGCGCGTGTTCAAACTAAAAACAAAGCTCAGTCTTGAGACGTAAGAGCAGCATTTTATATTTCTACTTTTCATACTCATTTTATTTTATAGAAACACCTACAATATTTTATTTTCTGAAAAATATGGTAATACTTTCAGCGATTTACCTCTCCGAGGGGACTATGTCCTCTAGGAGGGGTTATACCATCACCGTGTCTGTCTGTGTGTCTGCGTGTCTGTGTGTCTGTGTGTCTGTCTGTCTATCTGTGTGTGTCTGTGTGTGTCCTGCGACCGCGTTCACAGTTTCGGTGCAAAGTGTAATCACTGCGTACGCAGTTTCTCGAAATCTCTGCGTTCGCAGTTTCTCGAAGGGTTGGCAAAACCACCGTGTGACGCTGAGCGTTAACGGATTAATTTGCGATTGGGTTTGGTTTGGATGGTTTTTTTTTCGTTAACGCTCACCGTCGCGATGGTTTTAACTCAGTTTGATTGTTGAAATGTTTATGTGTAGGGTGTGAATGTGGAGTTTGTGTTATGACGGTTGTGGGTGTTGAGTTTGTTGTGTTTGTGTTATGATGGTTGTGGATGTTGAGTCTGTTGTGTTTGTGTTTGTTGAGTCTGTTGTGTTTGTGTTTGTTGTGTTTGTACGGGCGTTTTATCTTCAACTTCTTCTTATTGACTTTTGGGACGGACCGAGTGCTGAGTGTTATGCAACCTCTCAACGTCCAATGGCAGGGTTTCCACCAATTGTTCACGGTATTCGTCTTAGTATCAATTTGCGATTTCTTGGCGCGGGTCTGCTGCGTGCAAGAGATTTTCTCTAACCACTTAGCCACCGACGCTTGTTAAGCTACGGTGTTTTTAGAAGTTATAACGTTAGGTACTATAATTTGTTCTACATCATTTTAAATATTTATAAATTATATTAATCTTATATTTAATTAAATATTTATAAATTATATTAATCTTATATTTAATTAAATATTTATAAATTATATTAATCTTATATTTAATTAAATATTTATAAATTATTTTAATCTTATATTTAATTAAACATTTATAAATTATATTAATCTTATATTTAATTAAATATTTATAAATTATATTAATCTTATATTTAATTAAATATTTATAAATTATATTAATCTTATATTTAATTAAATGTTTATATATTATATTAATCTTATATTTAATTAAATATTTATAAATTATATTAATCTTATATTTAATTAAATATTTATAAATTATATTAATCTTATATTTAATTAAATATTTATAAATTATATTAATCTTATATTTAATTAAATATTTATAAATTATATTAATCTTATATTTAATTAAATATTTATAAATTATATTAATATTATATTTAATTAAATATTTATAAATTACATTAATCTTATATTTAATTAACTATTTATAAATTATATTAATCTTATATTTAATTAAATATTTATTAATTATATTAATAAAATGGGGAAAAAACAGGCATACTTATCAACTCACCCCCTACAACTCCTTAAAATTTTTGCATAACCTTTTAAGCACGCTGTATATTATAAAGCGCATGCGCAGTTGATCTAAACAAAAATGAATATATTTCTATATTCGTTAAAATGACGATGTTGAGTCGATTGTTAGCTTTGCTCCCATTTCCCTCGAAGAGTAAGTTCCTTACCCCTAAAAAATTCAATCATCCAGGGATTTCATTGGTTTCATAAAACTGACCTATTCTCAGGCATAGCCATTCTCCTAAATATACATGTTAAATACATTCTTGATCTTACTTTAACCAAAAAATTTTAGTACAAGGGTTATTTTCAAATTAAAATGAATTTGCGCCATGATAACAAGCCTTAAGTTTTTAGATCACCAGAAATGTTTCATGACAAATTTCAATTTCCTGGTTTTTTTTCCGATTTCCCTATTTTCTCCTTATCCAACCTTTATTGGAAAATCCAGACTAAAATAACACCCATAGGGTGTTTAATTTTGTTAGTTTATGCATTAAAATATTTTATTATAATTCTGGATATTTAAAAATATTTATTAAAATTCTGGATATTTAAAAATATTTATTAAAATTCTGGATATTTAAAAATATTTATTAAAATTCTGGATATTTAAAAATATTTATTAAAATTCTGGATATTTAAAAATATTTATTAAAATTCTGGATATTTAAAAATATTTATTAAAATTCTGGATATTTAAAAATATTTATTAAAATTCTGGATATTTAAAAATATTTATTAAAATTCTGGATATTTAAAAATATTTATTAAAATTCTGGATATTTTAAAATATTTATTAAAATTCTGGATATTTAAAAATATTTATTAAAATTCTGGATATTTAAAAATATTTATTAAAATTCTGGATATTTAAAAATATTTATTAAAATTCTGGATATTTAAAAATATTTATTAAAATTCTGGATATTTAAAAATATTTATTAAAATTCTGGATATTTAAAAATATTTATTAAAATTCTGGATATTTAAAAATATTTATTAAAATTCTGGATATTTAAAAATATTTATTAAAATTCTGGATATTTAAAAATATTTATTAAAATTCTGGATATTTAAAAATATTTATTAAAATTCTGGATATTTAAAAATATTTATTAAAATTCTGGATATTTAAAAATATTTATTAAAATTCTGGATATTTAAAAATATTTATTAAAATTCTGGATATTTAAAAATATTTATTAAAATTCTGGATATTTAAAAATATTTATTAAAATTCTGGATATTTAAAAATATTTATTAAAATTCTGGATATTTAAAAATATTTATTAAAATTCTGGATATTTAAAAATATTTATTAAAATTCTGGATATTTAAAAATATTTATTAAAATTCTGGATATTTAAAAATATTTATTAAAATTCTGGATATTTAAAAGTATTTATTAAAATTCTGGATATTTAAAAATATTTATTAAAATTCTGGATATTTAAAAATATTTATTAAAATTCTGGATATTTAAAAATATTTATTAAAATTCTGGATATTTAAAAATATTTATTAAAATTCTGGATATTTAAAAATATTTATTAAAATTCTGGATATTTAAAAATATTTATTAAAATTCTGGATATTTAAAAATATTTATTAAAATTCTGGATATTTAAAAATATTTATTAAAATTCTGGATATTTAAAAATATTTATTAAAATTCTGGATATTTAAAAATATTTATTAAAATTCTGGATATTTAAAAATATTTATTAAAATTCTGGATATTTAAAAATATTTATTAAAATTCTGGATATTTAAAAATATTTATTAAAATTCTGGATATTTAAAAATATTTATTAAAATTCTGGATATTTAAAAATATTTATTAAAATTCTGGATATTTAAAAATATTTATTAAAATTCTGGATATTTAAAAATATTTATTAAAATTCTGGATATTTAAAAATATTTATTAAAATTCTGGATATTTAAAAATATTTATTAAAATTCTGGATATTTAAAAATATTTATTAAAATTCTGGATATTTAAAAATATTTATTAAAATTCTGGATATTTAAAAATATTTATTAAAATTCTGGATATTTAAAAATATTTATTAAAATTCTGGATATTTAAAAATATTTATTAAAATTCTGGAAAAAAAATTTTGGTCTAACCAAAAATTGTTACCTCGTGCCCTATTTACGTCACTAGCGCTTTGAAAATGTACATAATTAACTAATAATTGTATTAATTCCTGCGCAATAAAATCAAATATATTTATATATATATATATATATCAACTAATTATAGTAGGTCCTTGATAGCCTGTAGTCATAACAAATATATAATTATATACATACATTTATATATATATATATATATATATATATATATATATATATATATATATATATATATATAATATAATTATATTTGTTATGACTACAGGCTATCAAGGACCTGCTATAATTAGTTGACTTTAAAATGCTACGGCACGGTCAACAACGGGTTACATATAACACGTCAAATCAGCGAGCCCGATCGAGTCACTCATAAATTGGATTTCCATGGCCTGTTTACTCGTGGCCTCGTTAGTCCAATGGTAGTGGCGTTTGGAAACATGCGAGGAAGTATGCCTTGATTAAAAAGAAACTTGTTTAATTGTTATTATGATTATTATTCGAGATTTACGATCACAGGTTCTTTGTAAAATATTTATATTGGAGAATAAAATAACAATGTCGACGCGTGATAATTGCGTTTGACAAGTCCAGAGCCCCGGGTTCAAAATAATTTCTTACTTCGGAAAACAATCACTTTGTCATTAATTTTATTTCGGCATCCCTCGGCGTCGTGGGCAAAGTGGAAAAGTGCAGCCCAGCCTGCCGAGATCCCTTGTCAAAAAAGCTTTTATCATTTCAAAATTGGGAAGCTCCTTCGAGACCCCAACGTTGCAAAGAGGTAACATTCCACGACGCCATTAAAGGTACGAAAGGAGAGATGACGGCGCCCCGAGCGAGATAGAACATCTCTTTAACGTCGAAAATGGCCGAAATCCCCGATGCATTAGCCCGAAGCACCCCGAAAATCGCTGCTATACGAAAACAGCGCACACGGAAAGTATTATCTTAAAATTTATAATGCTGAGTATAATATTTACATATGGAAAGTTTGGGTTTTGATGGTACAAGGGATTCCCCGATGTTGATAAATCTACTCATAAGTTACTTTGTTTCAAGCGGAACTTACGGTCGTTGCCTACGTTATCAGGGTTCGTACAAAATTTCCGGAATTAAATTCCTTGAAATCTTCAGGTTTTCCCTGACCAAATTGCCAAATTTTCCATGACCATTTTTGTAAAATAAGTGAATGGTTTGAGGTAAAATATATAAAAAAAAAATATTTTCTTTCTATTTGCCTGATATTTTGGGGGTCATTTTAAAATTCCCTTACTTTTGGGGAACATTTTAAAATTCCTTGACTTTTCCCTGACATTTTGGAATCATTTTCAAATTCCCTGACCTTTTGGAAACATTTTCAAATTCCCTGACATTTCCCTGACTTTTCCCTGACCTTTTGGAAACATTTTCAAATTCCCTGACTTTTACAGGTTTTCCAGTTCGTGTACGAACCCTGGTTATTGTAAAAACCCGTGCACGAAAATCGTCTTGAATTAATTTCGAGATTTTATATAAGTTCAACAATTCCGGCCACTAAGTTCTCTCGAATCAAAAACGCGTTGCTTAGGTAACGGCGAGGTTTCGACTTTCAGGAGTCAAAAGCCGCAAACAAATATGGCGTCGCAAAATGAAAACTGTGGCGTTTTAACAATTTTGGGCTGTAATTTATGGTTTTTTAGCTTCTCTAAAGCAGTTTAATTCTTATAATTGAAGAAAAAGAAAGGTGAGCAAACATTTCATTAATTTAAGTGGTTTTAATATAAATCTTGTTTGGTATCGTTAGAATAGGCTAAGCCTAACATTTTGAAAACCCCTTATCAGGTACAGTTCAGAGGGACATCTGTCGTCAATCACAAGCAAAGAAACAAGTCGGTGCGTCGTAAATCTATATCCCTTTGTCGCCCTGACATGGCGACATACTTTCATCTAAAACCATTTTGCATTTCAATTTTAACATGTGATAAACCTAGAGCCCACGAGAGAAACTCGTAGCTAAGCTGACGATTTGCGTTCTATAATAGCAAATCGTCTGCTTAGGAAACGAAAATTCAACAGCATGAACCAGGGTGAGCAATAAGGATTTTTTTTAAACTGAACCTGTGGCCAGTAGAGCCCTCAGCCTAGGTAGTTTAATTAAAAAACTGGCCACTGGCCACTTATCATTTTTAACCTTCAAAATCAGGCTTTCATAATTTATGGTCAAACTATGTATTCTTGACAATATGCGCTATAGACCCAACCCGATCGAATAAGCCTACTGACGAGGAGACTACCCGAGGTGATAATCACCGATTTTGTTGAAACTAGGTGGTTATGTAGACCTTATGGTAACATGAAATTTCACCAAGGGAAACGTTGCAATGGGCATTAGTTTTGCCATGGCAACCGAAAATGTTTTTGACAACACAGTACGTATTTCTCATTGAAAATAACATGGGAATCTAAGCGCTTTTTCAAAACCAAAAAAATAGATCAAAATTGACAAATGAAATTAATTTTATGATATTTTGATGAATTTTGGTCAATTTGATCAATATTGATCAGAATCGGTAAAAATGGAGAAAAGCGAAATATAAAAATAAAAAGTTGTATTTACCAACTAATCGCCAAAATCGACGGTAATAAATGAATTTTTTCAAAATTAATAAAATAGAATTTAGTTGTTTGAATTTGATCAAAATTAATAATTTTAATTAGAATTATTATTATTATTATTTTTTATTCCCATGTCATTTTCAATGAGAAAATATACATACTGTGTTGTCAAAAACATTTTCGCTTGCCATGGCAAAACTAATGATCATTGCAACTTTTGCCTTGGTGAAATTTATTGTTACCATAAGGTCTACGTACCCACCTAGTTTCAACAAAATCGGTGATTATCACATCGGGTAGTCTCCTTGTGAGAGAGAGACTGTTTATATTTCTTTTTGCTAACTGCTGAATTCGCTTCTTATATACTGTGTGTAGAGTGTAGAGTAGGCAGACTCACGACACCCAGTCACACAGCCATACACACAATTGACACAAGGCCAGCACACAGCGTAGAAGCAAAGACCAAACAATTTTAGGGATTAATATTTACTTTTTTAATGAACTAAAATCTTGAAGGGAAAAAACTTTGAACTAATTAAGTGGTCACCAGGGCCACTAACACCAAAAGCATTTAATTTTTAAACTGGCCCAGCTAATTTTTAAACTGGCAATTGGCCTGTGACAGTGCCTTATTTCTCACACTGGGACTATGAACTTCTCACGCTGATGAAACGTTTCACTATGTAAACTGGAAAAGCTAATTGAGTTTTCCCCACTAAGAACCAGCATTGAATAGAAATTTTTGAAGTATAAACGTTTAACTAACTTGAATTAATAGCGTTTTTCTCGAATAAAAATTAGCTATTTAAGTCTGGATGAAGGTCAGATAAGGAGCGAACTAGGAAAATTCAGGAAATTGAAATTTGTCAGGAAAATTATATGAAACTTATCTCAAATACTAAAGTTTGAAACCGTTGCACAATTTCTTTATAGTTACAAAATAACCTTTATACTAAAATTTTAATTTCCTAATTTCTGAAAAAGTATAATCAATAAAGTATTTATTTATACCATAAGTGTATAATATTTTACAGAAGTGTGAAACTTCCTATTCTTCAAATGCAAAAGTTTTACACAAGACAGACAACGCCTCGGTAGGGGGAGATTTTCTTCTTGTGATGACGTCACTATTAGCTCCGAGGGGTAGTCACCTAAGAAATCTGGTGTACAAATAGTGAGAAATCGAAGTAATTATATCCGGAAATCTAGAAATTTACAAGAAATATAGGAAATATTTGGAAATCCACAAGAAATATAGGAAATATTGGAAATCCAGGATAAATATTGGAAATTAGATGTTTTTGATATTTCTCTAAATATTTTTCATATTTCTGGAAATATTTTTGATATTTCTGGAAATATTTAAGAAATATAGGAAATATTTAAGTAATATCGGAAATTCTTAAGAAATATCGGAAATATTTAAGAAATATCGGAAATATTTAAGAAATATCAGAAACATTTAAGAAATATCGGAAATATTTATTAAATATCGGAAATATTTTAGAAATATCGGAAATATTTAAGAAATATCGGAAACATTTAAGAAATATCGGAAATGTTTAAGAAATATCGGAAACATTTAAGAAATATCGGAAACATTTAAGAAATATCGGAAACATTTAAGAAATATCGGAAACATTTAAGAAATATCGGAAACATTTAAGAAATATCGGAAAAAATTGAGAAATATCGGAAATATTTAAGAAATTTCGGAAATATTTAAGAAATATCGGAAATATTTAAGATATATCGGAAATATTTATGAAATATCGGAAACATTTAAGGAAGACGGCCCTTTTTTGAGCAAACATTGAGATACCCGCCTGATTTTATTTTATTTAAGATTGGAAGGAGTTCACTGTTAGAACGTCATGTGGATTGCGACAGGGGCGTAGGAACGTTTTTGAGTTTGGGGGGTACATTGCGAGACAAGCAATATATGATATTATAAAAGTGGATAAATATTAGGAAATTATAATGAAGAGTTTCCATTATAATTATTGGTCTGCTTTCATATAGTTATTATGAAACTCGGTGACTAAGGGCGAAACTTCTACCTACGCTCTAAATGAGTCCTTATAAATGACAAATTAATCCAGTTCAATTTGAATTCGTTCTTACTTAGTTGTTAAAAGTTTTTAACGACAAATTTACCTTTTTCATAATGGTTGTAAAACCAAATTCATAATATTTCAGCATGGGACAAACACGGGTGTTGTCCCCTAGTAGAAAATTTAGGAGGGGTTGTTTGCGAGCAATATGGCCATTCTAAAATAAATACTTTCTTGATAATATATAAACTAAAAATGCTTAATTTTGACCGTAAAAAGGTCAAGGAAAATATCTAAAATGGGCATAAAAGGCAGGGAAAATTCGGGGAGTTTGAATAAGTAAATATTGCTGGTTTTCTGAAGTTAAACTTTCCAAATAAAAATTCTAAATTATTAACGACATATTTTCCTTTAAAACATTTGATAACTAATTTCGTTACGTCACAGTCTTAATTCAACTATCAACCATCTCATATTGGGGACATACTCGTTTTCAAGAGAGAGAGAGATACTTATAATGATCCGCGCGGAAACGAGAGAGAGACACGACATTAGGGGGCGCCACCATCGCAACGGGCGAAAGTGACATCCTCTCTTTCAGTTATTTCCTCTCGGAGTCCCCAGGGGTCGTTCCGACTAGTTCACTTTTCCATTTGCACTCGAAATATGACGTCACTTTCGGTGAGCCATCCTCGGAGATCTGATACGACGCGACCCTGTTAACTCTCTCGCCTCCCCATCCCTTACCCCGCTCCGCCGTTTCCTGATAACTTATCCCTACAGATTCTCCGCTGGGGCGTCCCTGACGTGATTTCATATCGTCGCGCATCTCAAATATATATCTATCTCGCCGTCTCCGCGCGCCCTATTGCCATCTCCGGATTCATCCGTTGGCCCTTGCTCCCCCCCAGAGCCGCACCGGATCCACACCAGCGCGCGTCGAACGGCAAAGGCCCCGACATGAAAGAGAAATGGACTCGCAGATAGCCAGAGATAGAAATAAAGCGAGATGGTTGTTGGCCAGAGAGATTGCCAGGGCCCTCCGCGATCGCGCTCCGGGCTAATATCCGGCACAACGACCTACTAATGAACGTTTAGTACTTACAAAATGAGCAATTGGATCGAGCGACGCTAAAGATTGAGTGCCACGACCAAGAGAGAGAGAGAGTTATTTTATTACAATGCCCTAACGGCACGTGACTGGTTGTAATCCAAACGAGCCAATTGCCCAACTATAGAAAGGTTAAGTATCAGATTGGGAGGGAATGGAATACCATTACAGCTGTGGTCATATTTGCGATTTGTACAATATTCGAAATTTAAATGTTACGTGAACGTTACTAAAATAGTAATAATAATAATCAGCTAGGCTAATACCCAAGGCACTACCTTAGGCCCAAGTTATCGAGCCGGGTTACAATGCGTTGGAGGGCGAGGGGCTGACCACTATCCGTAGCTTGGACTGTACTAAAGTGATTACGTAATCGATTACAGATTTAGCACTGGCAAAGGCTGTAATCGGTGTACAGAATTTCAGGAAGTGTTTAGCCCCTCGTTGGAGGGTGGTGACAAGACCTTCATGCCACGCGAGCCAACAGCTCCCTACACTCACTATTACCGTTTTATTGTTTGTTGAATTTTAGTTTTCAAGATCGCGAATCATTCCTTAAGGAATGATGATAATAGGAATTCCTATTATAAAAAGCGCTTTTAAAGAGAGTTAAAAACTAGTGTTGTTAATTTTCCGGAATAAAAATTTCCAAAAACTTTTCCGCAAATCAGATAAATTAAAAATTGAAACATAAATTACTTTTTAGGGGTTTTTAATTTTTTTAAAACTTTTTATCGATATTAAATGTCTAATAACAGTAAACATACTACAAAACATTAATAGTGTTACATTGTTGATCAGTTTAAACTAGAATAGAGATTTAGTTTTACTTTTAGATTCGAAAAAATGAGGCGAAAATGCCTCTTTATTTAAATTTGCAAACAATATATTAGACTAATCATGTAATGAAACCTTTTTTTGTTCGAAAAAAAGGCCTTGGTCATTTTCCGACTTACAACACTAATAAAAACATTATTTTTAATATTGTTATTCACGGCACTCATGTGAAAACGTCTACAGATTTGAGCTTAATATAACCATTTGCATATAAGCTTCATTTTTGAAATGGTATTTATCTGTAAATAATTGACACCAGAACTTCATAATTTAATGATAATTTATCTACTGCAAATAATGGCCGACTTCTTAGCTTTGCTTCCAATCCAATGCATGCTCAAACAGTAAGATTCTTTCCCTAAAAAAACGTTATATCAGTCTGTGATCTCATTGGTTCCTTAAAAGTGACGTTTTTCCTCCCCCCGCCCCCTCCACGTGCCATTTATGTCATTTTATTGTTTTTTGTGTGCAGTTGTGCTCCCCTAAGTGGAGCCGCCCTGTTCTAAAAGGGTGCGTAATGTACGCAAACTGAATAAACTCATTCATTCATTCATTCATTCAGGGTAATAATAATAATAATAATAATCAGCTAGGCTAATACCCAAGGCACCACCTTTGGCCTAAGTCATCGAGTGACTTTTAAAGCCTTTTTTTTACAATGCGTAGGAGGGTGGTGGCCAGCCCTTCAAGCCACGCGAGCCAACAGCTCCCTACACTAAATATTACCGTTAACCTCAACAAGTTTTTATGGAAGGGGAAACCGAAGATCTCGCGTGAAAACCCCTTAAACCAGTGGGGAGAGAACTTGCAAACTCAACGCGGAAGGAGTTATTCCGAGTTTTCACCCACTGCCACAAGCTGGGATCGAATCCGGCTCCTCTTGCTGCGAGGCGAAAGTGCTAACCACTCCGCCACCCCACTTGCTACCGAAGTAGGAATAAAAAAAATTCTTAATAAAACAATTATTTATATATGGGGTTCTTCCTTAAATATTAATTATCCGTCAGTAGTTGACACCAGAAATGTTTAATAAATTGATGATACTTCTGTTATCGATTGATACCTTCTCAAACTACCAATTATTTTTCAAAATGATTGTTGGATGAAAAAAAGTTCGTACACTAACTTTCTCAAACTATTTTCTTTAAGACTAGAAACTGTAAAATGTCCAGAATTGGTTTTAGCAAAAGCGACATAAGACCCAAAAGTGGGTCAGTACGGTATAATGTTTAATGAGAAATTGTCGTGGAGTTAAAAGTGGGAGGGGGGGTTAAAAATACGTCATAGAAATTTAAAATTTCCTCCATTTTAGCGCCGCCGAGTGAGGCGTTTTAGAACGTATGTATGTCTACGGGCGAGTAAGGTGTTTTGCATCGGGTAAGAGACATTAAGAATTAAAATTTCAATTTACACAGTTTTTCAATTGGAACTATTTCTGTAAATCCATTGGTTCTCGAGATCAACTTAAATTGAATGCCATCCGAGTTTGCAAATTCTAAAGACTTCCTATTAGATGTGTAATGTGTAGCAAATTTTGATACTCTAGCGTGAGTCGAGGGACAGGTCACTTCCTTGATTAACGACGCACCCCTTAAAAGATTAAATCCGATTTAATCGTGATTATTTTGATTAATTCAATTTAATCACGATTAAGTTGATTAAATCATGTTTAATCATGATTAAATATGATTAAAATGATTTAATCTGTTTAAAATGATTAAATCCTGATTAAAAAAATTATATCGTGATTAGTATGATTAAATCGTACTTTAGTTTTGATTTTAATGATAGATTCTCGATTCGACCGATTATATTGATTAAATCGTGATTAAAATGACTAAATATAATTAAAAAGATTATATATAATTAAAAAGATTAGATCATGATTAGAATGATTAAATCTCGTTTAAATGATTAAATCTCGTTTAAATGATTAAATCTCGTTTAAATGATTAAATCTCGTTTAAATGATTAAATCTCGTTTAAATGATTAAATCTCGTTTAAATGATTAAATCTCGTTTAAATGATTAAATCTCGTTTAAATGATTAAATCCTGATTAAAAAGATTAGATCACGATTAGAATGATTAAATCTCGTTTAAATCGTGATTAGACTTTCTAATCTTGATTAGATTTTTTAATCTTGATTACCTTGATTTAATCACGATTACCCTGATTTAATCATTTTACTATGATTAAGACGCACCCAAAATGGAAGTGACTTGCCCCTCGGCATGAGTACCTTTCGAGTTAGTAGCCCTTCAACCTGATCTCTGGTACCTTATTTTCATTACGACCTTACTGGTTTTGTGTAAATTCCCTAGACTGGTTATTAGTCAAATTAGGTGGTATCAAAGCTATTTAGACATCAGATGTGACGGAAAACACTTTTCTAATTGAAACCAACTTATTATTTCTAATGGTTCTCGAGAAAAAATTTAAATGACCTTGAAGACATGGTTCATGGTCATGAAATTTCCGTTGTCAAGTGACCTCCTTCGCGTTCAATGTGTCCTGAAAATTTCCAATTCTTAGCTAAAATACATTTGAAGCTATGGTAACACCCTGTATAGAGTTAGAGTTGCCACACTTTTGGGTGTTACGTTGCTTTTGGTTTTAGTCACCACGAAATCGTTTGGCAGGGATTTGGAAAAATATTGATTATTTATAGTAGACAAATTAAATACCCAATGAAGCTACGTCTACAACCTTACAAGTTTTCCGTTCACGTTATCGAAGGCTGGTTTAATATCACTAGTATCAGAATTAATCGCAGAATTTAAATACTTATTAATTATTAATTAATTCCGGTTTCGTGATAATGTATTTTCAAGAGACGTTTTGCCATATGTAACATAATCACTCAAGAGTATGCCGCCAAATCTTTTTCTTTACTCTTACCGGATACGACGTAAATTACGTCACTTCCAACCGAGGGGTAAGACACTCTGCGAACTCGGTGTACACTGCCGTACCTTTGACAGTGCTAAATGGAACTCACGAACTCTTGAAAGTATGTACCTTTAACAGTGCTAAATGCACGAACTCAGTGTCCAGATTATCTGAGACTGTCTTACCCCTCGCTTCCAACTCCGTGACGAAAACCGCGTCAGAATTTTCTATTTTTTGGTCCACTAATTATTGTGTTAGGGAGGAAAAAAGGTATCATTGAAATTTTTCAATATAACTGCTATAAAGAGGCATACTTATGGTTTTCCAAGCTCAAAATACCAATTTATTTCTAATCTATAAAAGCGGGGAAAAATTGCGACGGGTCCGACATTTGTACAGATCCCGTAAACTCTAGAGAAAAATGATTTTAGAAATCTTAAAATCAACTTGAAATTCCGAAATCTGGGTGAAAATTAGTTCCAAAGTCTAAAAATCAACCTAAAAAACCAGAAATCAAAGCTAAAATCTCAAAATCAGTTTCTGATTTCTGAGATTCAAAATGTACAAATATCGGGCCACTCGAAAAATTGTTTACTTTCGGCGACCTGTATTAATTACCCGAGGTAAAAAGAACATGGACATCATAAAGCCCATTCGGATTCCCTAAGGCACTGTCTCTAATTCTATCAGCCAGAATGGATAGAACGCCGCTAAGTAATTCCGGAAATAATAGATAGAAACCGTTATTGGATAGAGACTGTGGTACGTCTGGGAATTATACAATCACTAGGCAAGACCAAAAAAAAGGACATAGATACATATCGAGAAGAGTCGTATTTAGGGTCGTATAGTTGGCGAGAACACTGTGGCCCCCATCCATAACGCTCTCTGGCTTCGGTCGTGGCGCCTGGAACACGTACCGCTATAAGATGATGTTTGAGCCCGGGGTTGAGCTCCTCAGGGACGAAGAAAGCAATGAGCTTCGGTGGAGGGAGAGTGGCATGTCGAGACTGGCAAATCCATTTCCATTTTTGTCTTAGTAATTATTTCTGACGCTTCTTCGTGATATGGATTCGTATAGCGACGTCCCTGCAGAGACCAAACAGTACCATGGACGCTTCGATTCTTGCCCTTACGAATATGACTAGATCCAATGTCCAAATTTGGAGCCAACTGAAATCAAGGGTCAATTGTAGCTTTATCATATCTTGCTGATCACTTTGATATCAAAACCTATTTCGAAATTGTATTTTAATCTACTTTTATTTAATTTTATTTAATTTTATTAATTAGCCTTAGTATTTCTTGCTGATCACTTTGATATCAAAACCTATATCAAAACCTATTTCAAAACCTATTTCAAAATTGTAATTTTATTTAATTTAATTTTATTTAATTTTATTTAATTTTATTTAATTTTATTTAATTTTATTTAATTTTATTTAATTTTATTTAATTTTATTTAATTTTATTTAATTTTATTTAATTTATTTAATTTTATTTAATTTTATTAATTAGTTTTAGTATTTCTTGCTGATCACTTTGATATCAAAACCTATTTCGAAATTATATTTTAATTGAATTTGATTTTATTGAATTTGATTTTATTGAATTTGATTTAATTGAATTTGATTTAATTGAATTTGATTTAATTTAATTTGATTTCATTTGATTTCATTTTATTTGATTTCATTTCATTGAATTTGATTTCATTGAATTTGATTTCATTTAATTTGATTTAATTGAATTGAATTTAATTTAATTGGATTTAATTGAATTTTATTTAATTGAATTTAATCGATGTAATTTGATTTAATTCAATTTGATATCATTTGATTTCATTTAATTTGATATCATTTGATTTAATTTAATTTGATTTAATTTAATTTGATTTAATTTAATTTGATTTCATTTAATTTGATTTCATTTAATTGGATTTAATTTAATTTGATGTAATTTGATTTGATGTAATTTGATATCATTTGATGTTATGTGATGTATTTTTATGTAAAATTGTTGTAATTGAATTTAATTTGTAGTAAAATTGATGTAATAAATTTAACTTTCATTTCATTTAATAAATCTGGACAAATAAATAACTAACGTCGTGAGTAGTGGCGGGAAAACAGCCGTCAGAATTAAAATATGAATTTATTATCACTTGAGTTACATGACTTTGGCCGATCACAATTTTTATTTAAATAAAATGGGATTGATGAATGATGAATTTATGATACGCCATATTCGCCATTATTTATTAATATTTAGCTTAATTTTTCACTAGTCAAATTGACTAGTGAGCCCCCAGATTTAGATTAATTCCGAGCATTTATTTAAGTAGTCAAATGCCGTGACTAGTGTCTTATGTCGAGCCCTCCCTATGATCTATCGTCTGCTACAGACAAATTAAAAAAAAAATGTCAAAAGAATGTTTTTTATAGTCTTAGTCGATAATTCAAAAACGCCACCGATCAGTTTAGTAAAATATTTTCAGCGGCGTAATCGTCGGCCATTTTCGGTATGGAGATACAGGCCGGAAGGCCGGCAATGCTGCCAGATTTCAATAGACCGAAAACGGCCAACTCTCTCAAAATGTTTTCGTTTTCAAAACGAAAATTTTGCGGCGTAGCTATTGACTAAGACTACTAACTTATCATTATTTATAAAGTAAAATTTACGAATAACGATGAGGAAAAAATAACAGCGTCTGCTTTAGCTATTTAGGTTTCAATGGCGAACCAAAGCGGGCGTATAGATAGTTTTCGGTAGAGAATAGGCTAAAGCAAAATAGTTTAAGTAGCATAAAAACAAAAAATGTGTTCCTTCCTAATTGTTTTAATACTAATTTTCTGACGGAAGCTTTTTTCGACCCTGAAATTATCGCCCAGCTCTGACTTGGATTTGGGGCGTATTTAGATACTAGGTGACTCTGTGCTGAGATCAAATAGCTGATAATTTTGGCTAGTTGACATTTTGATTGTTACTAATATTACTTTTGGTGATAGCAAGAATGTAATAATTTTTACAAGAATATCAGTGTCAGCTCATTTATAATTATCACTGTGCAACCCATGACAGATCAGCCCAAAATATTTAAATTCACATTCGGGTTGAATATTTTAAATGATTTCTTGACATTTATATGAAATGATTTAAACTATTATTCGTAATCTTTTCACATTTATGCCACCAGGTTTAACAGAAGCTAGTTACGTTAAAAACCACGTACCAGACTATTTTTCGATATAGTTGCTTCTTAGCACGGTTCCTATTCGCGGCCGAAACGAATCTAGGTGGCGCTGCAGCGCCAAGCTTTACCAAGGTAGTGTCAAGGAGGACATCAAGGAGAGGCAACTCAATAGATTTTTTGGAGAGTGACTAGTAAATTTGCTGACACAAACTAATAATTTTCAGCATGTTAACCAGGGGCCACCCCTGGTTAACATGCTGAAAATTATTAGTTTGTTATCTGCTAAATTCGCTGTTAAGAAAGGCTTTAAAGGAATAGGCGGTGAATTGAAAGTGGAAGGTTGATACGCTAAACAAGGACTCCACTTAGGAAAACATTTGTTTTACCCTGTGCATTGTCGCAATATAAAAAGTTGCAAACATTACCACCGTAATATATCCAATTTGAGGAAGAACTCTTAGTCTGTTGAGCTTGGTTTGCCATCGCAAAATTCTCGGAAATTCTCTGATTCACCTGGGTCTCCAACCCCCCCCCCTCCCCCCTCAAATAGTGGTTTTCCGCGGGGTAAACAGAGGGCAGCAGGTTCGCGATTTTTATATGTCTTTACATCTCTCCCTTCTATCCTCCTTCCTAGTGCATATAATCAAGGATCCTATAAATCTAGCGTCTGCTATTGTCAAATTGTAGAAAAATGCCTAAAATTGGACGCCGTAATTGCTCTATGTTGCTATGGGGAAAACTCAAAACAGTGTGAAATTAAAATATTCAAATATTAGCCTTTTATAGCTTTTATTTCATCTACAATTAACCCCCTAATACCATAAGTGGATAATAAATATTAGTATGGCACAAAACGCATTCGGTTAGTGATAGTCTGTCGTGGAGTGATTGCGAAACAGGAAACCTCGTCCTTTCCTACTATTTCCGTTTGCAAAATAGTTGGTTAGTTTGATGGCGAGAAATACGAGCGTACACGCGTTTAGGTTTGAAATTCGAAAAAAAACCTAACTTCTGAAGTGGAGCCAGTGTTTATAATAATTATTTTTTTCTTCCGAGTCAATAGTTCATCATTATTTTCCAAAAGTAAGCGTTATTTACACTATTGATAGCATGTCAATTTTCAATAAGCCGTGGCTGGTCCGTCGAAAAGGCTGCCGGTAGACCGTCGACGATTTTCCGGACTTCCTCCAAAATTAATACTAGGAGCAGTTCGCGGAGGGTTGTCAGTCCGTCGGTACGTAATGGCTTACGTCAGTGGCGTAGCTGATGGTCCGCAGGGCCCGCGGTGCGGGGGGGCCTCGAGCTTCTGGGGGGCCTCGAGCTTCGGAGGGGGGCCCCGCTAACCATAAAAAAATTAAAAGGGGGGCCTCATAGAGATTTTTGCGGGGGGGCCTCTGAGTTCTCAGCTACGCCACTGGCTAGCCTTACGTTGTCATTGGCGAAACAGACGATCATTAAAAAAATTGCATTGGGTGAATAGGAAGTATCATACTTACGTATATTATCCACTTATGTTAATACTAATACTAATACTCTACTTATCTGGTTTTCGACGGCAACCAAAAGAGGGCGTAGCGATAGCTTTCGGTCGCGAATAGATATTCTACTAACCATATTCCCGGTAAACCTTAGTAGTGTAAGAAGATAAATTTTTCGTAAACAATTTTGTTTTTCCAGGAAGGAAATTTATACGCTAATGGATTCGAATCTTATTAAGGAGCGCTCGAGCGATGGATACACGTGTTAGTAGCGCCAGGAGCGGGAGGCCTTGGCGCCAGAGACGCGCGCGTTAACCTACTTGATATAAACTTCTCGGACGAAGCGTAACCGGATGTGACAAGCGAATCTATCACGCCGTCTAGCGTGCGGAACCCGAAGTAGAAGAAGAAACCGGTGGCGCGTTGATCGACCCGGTAAAAACCTTCCACCCAAAAAGTGATAACTTTTTCCCCGCCACCCACCGAGCGCCGCCACTGACTATATTAAAAGCTTAAATCGCGAAATCACTCCGCAGTCCGCGGTGCAACGCCAGGCCTTAGACGAGGCCTATTTCTCGAGGCCACTCAGTCAGTATCAGGAGCCGGCAGTTTTTGGGGGTTGGGGGGCGGAATATCAAATCAAGGCCCCAAAGTATTTTAACATTCCTTTTTCCCTCCACCCCTCGCCCCAGTGGCAAAGGGGTATTAACGAGATTTTCGCTTCTAAGCCCGTAGAAATCGAACACGGTTCGCGGCGTCCTGATTGAAAACCAATTTCAACTGATGCAGAAACTATTGAACTACTTCTTCTACGCTTATGCGGCGCCCTTTTTCGCAATCATTGTGTCGACGAAGATTTTTTGGGGCCGTACTTGACAGGTCGCTGATAGAAATGAAGAATATAACGCGTCCAGCGAAGCGTATCGCGCTTAAGAAGGCGGAGAGACCCCAATCAGCTTATTAAGATTATCCATGTCAATCCTACCAAAAAAGCTACTTTCGTTACGAGGTGCTAATAATTTTCATAGATTAGCTGATTATTATCACTGGCGAGGACTGTACTGCGCCGCCTTTGAGAGGGTCGAGTTTTAATTGATTGGTTTCATTATTATTTTAATTTAATTTTAAGGCCAAATTGTAAATTTCGACCCGCGATATTTGAGTTAAAAGACTATAATTTGAATTTCGATCTGCGATATTTGAGGTGAAAAATTACAATTTGAATTTAGATCTGCGATATTTGAGGTGAAAGATTACAATTTGAATTTAGATCTGCGATATTTGAGGTGAAAGTTTACAATTTGAATTTAGATCTGCGATATTTGAGGTGAAAGATTACAATTTGAATTTCGATCTGCGATATTTGAGGTGAAAGATTACAATTTGAATTTCGATCTGCGATATTTGAGGTGAAAGATTACAATTTGAATTTCGATCTGCGATATTTGATGTGAAAGATTACAATTTGAATTTCGATCTGCGATATTTGAGGTGAAAGATTACAATTTGAATTTCGATCTGCGATATTTGAGGTGAAAGATTACAATTTGAATTTCGATCTGCGATATTTGAGGTGAAAGATTACAATTTGAATTTCGAACTGCGATATTTGAGGTGAAAGATTACAATTTGAATTTAGATCTGCGATATTTGAGGTGAAAGATTACAATTTGAATTTCGATCTGCGATATTTGAGGTGAAAGATTACAATTTGAATTTCGATCTGCGATATTTGAGGTGAAAGATTACAATTTGAATTTCGATCTGCGATATTTGAGGTGAAAGATTACAATTTGAATTTCGAACTGCGATATTTGAGGTGAAAAATTACAATTTATATTTAGATCTGCGATATTTGAGGTGAAAGATTACAATTTGAATTTAGATCTGCGATATTTGAGGTGAAAGATTACAATTTGAATTTAGATCTGCGATATTTGAGGTGAAAGATTACAATTTGAATTTAGATCTGCGATATTTGAGGTGAAAGATTACAATTTGAATTTCGATCTGCGATATTTGAGGTGAAAAATTACAATTTATATTTAGATCTGCGATATTTGAGGTGAAAGATTACAATTTGAATTTAGATCTGCGATATTTGAGGTGAAAGATTACAATTTGAATTTCGATCTGCGATATTTGAGGTGAAAGATTACAATTTGAATTTAGATCTGCGATATTTGAGGTGAAAGATTACAATTTGAATTTAGATCTGCGATATTTGAGGTGAAAAATTACAATTTATATTTAGATCTGCGATATTTGAGGTGAAAGATTACAATTTGAATTTAGATCTGCGATATTTGAGGTGAAAGATTACAATTTGAATTTAGATCTGCGATATTTGAGGTGAAAGATTACAATTTGAATTTCGAACTGCGATATTTGAGGTGAAAAATTACAATTTATATTTAGATCTGCGATATTTGAGGTGAAAGATTACAATTTGAATTTAGATCTGCGATATTTGAGGTGAAAGATTACAATTTGAATTTCGAACTGCGATATTTGAGGTGAAAGATTACAATTTGAATTTAGATCTGCGATATTTGAGGTGAAATATTACAATTTATATTTAGATCTGCGATATTTGAGGTGAAAAATTACAATTTATATTTAGATCTGCGATATTTGAGGTGAAAGATTACAATTTGAATTTAGATCTGCGATATTTGAGGTGAAAGATTACAATTTGAATTTAGATCTGCGATATTTGAGGTGAAAGATTACAATTTGAATTTCGAACTGCGATATTTGAGGTGAAAGATTACAATTTGAATTTAGATCTGCGATATTTGAGGTGAAAAATTACAATTTATATTTAGATCTGCGATATTTGAGGTGAAAGATTACAATTTGAATTTAGATCTGCGATATTTGAGGTGAAAGATTACAATTTATATTTACATCTGCGATATTTGAGGTGAAAGATTACAATTTGAATTTCGAACTGCGATATTTGAGGTGAAAGATTACAATTTATATTTAGATCTGCGATATTTGAGGTGAAAGATTACAATTTGAATTTCGATCTGCGATATTTGAGGTGAAAGATTACAATTTGAATTTCGATCTGCGATATTTGATGTGAAAGATTACAATTTGAATTTCGATCTGCGATATTTGAGGTGAAAGATTACAATTTGAATTTCGATCTGCGATATTTGAGGTGAAAGATTACAATTTGAATTTCGATCTGCGATATTTGAGGTGAAAGATTACAATTTGAATTTCGAACTGCGATATTTGAGGTGAAAGATTACAATTTGAATTTAGATCTGCGATATTTGAGGTGAAAGATTACAATTTGAATTTCGATCTGCGATATTTGAGGTGAAAGATTACAATTTGAATTTCGATCTGCGATATTTGAGGTGAAAGATTACAATTTGAATTTCGATCTGCGATATTTGAGGTGAAAGATTACAATTTGAATTTCGAACTGCGATATTTGAGGTGAAAAATTACAATTTATATTTAGATCTGCGATATTTGAGGTGAAAGATTACAATTTGAATTTAGATCTGCGATATTTGAGGTGAAAGATTACAATTTGAATTTAGATCTGCGATATTTGAGGTGAAAGATTACAATTTGAATTTAGATCTGCGATATTTGAGGTGAAAGATTACAATTTGAATTTCGATCTGCGATATTTGAGGTGAAAAATTACAATTTATATTTAGATCTGCGATATTTGAGGTGAAAGATTACAATTTGAATTTAGATCTGCGATATTTGAGGTGAAAGATTACAATTTGAATTTCGATCTGCGATATTTGAGGTGAAAGATTACAATTTGAATTTAGATCTGCGATATTTGAGGTGAAAGATTACAATTTGAATTTAGATCTGCGATATTTGAGGTGAAAAATTACAATTTATATTTAGATCTGCGATATTTGAGGTGAAAGATTACAATTTGAATTTAGATCTGCGATATTTGAGGTGAAAGATTACAATTTGAATTTAGATCTGCGATATTTGAGGTGAAAGATTACAATTTGAATTTCGAACTGCGATATTTGAGGTGAAAAATTACAATTTATATTTAGATCTGCGATATTTGAGGTGAAAGATTACAATTTGAATTTAGATCTGCGATATTTGAGGTGAAAGATTACAATTTGAATTTCGAACTGCGATATTTGAGGTGAAAGATTACAATTTGAATTTAGATCTGCGATATTTGAGGTGAAATATTACAATTTATATTTAGATCTGCGATATTTGAGGTGAAAAATTACAATTTATATTTAGATCTGCGATATTTGAGGTGAAAGATTACAATTTGAATTTAGATCTGCGATATTTGAGGTGAAAGATTACAATTTGAATTTAGATCTGCGATATTTGAGGTGAAAGATTACAATTTGAATTTCGAACTGCGATATTTGAGGTGAAAGATTACAATTTGAATTTAGATCTGCGATATTTGAGGTGAAAAATTACAATTTATATTTAGATCTGCGATATTTGAGGTGAAAGATTACAATTTGAATTTAGATCTGCGATATTTGAGGTGAAAGATTACAATTTATATTTACATCTGCGATATTTGAGGTGAAAGATTACAATTTGAATTTCGAACTGCGATATTTGAGGTGAAAGATTACAATTTATATTTAGATCTGCGATATTTGAGGTGAAAGATTACAATTTGAATTTAGATCTGCGATATTTGAGGTGAAAGATTACAATTTGAATTTAGATCTGCGATATTTGAGGTGAAAGATTACAATTTGAATTTAGATCTGCGATATTTGAGGTGAAAAATTACAATTTATATTTAGATCTGCGATATTTGAGGTGAAAGATTACAATTTGAATTTAGATCTGCGATATTTGAGGTGAAAGATTACAATTTGAATTTCGATCTGCGATATTTGAGGTGAAAGATTACAATTTGAATTTAGATCTGCGATATTTGAGGTGAAAGATTACAATTTGAATTTAGATCTGCGATATTTGAGGTGAAAAATTACAATTTATATTTAGATCTGCGATATTTGAGGTGAAAGATTACAATTTGAATTTCGAACTGCGATATTTGAGGTGAAAGATTACAATTTATATTTAGATCTGCGATATTTGAGGTGAAAGATTACAATTTGAATTTCGATCTGCGATATTTGAGGTGAAAGATTACAATTTGAATTTAGATCTGCGATATTTGAGGTGAAATATTACAATTTGAATTTAGATCTGCGATATTTGAGGTGAAAAATTACAATTTATATTTAGATCTGCGATATTTGAGGTGAAAGATTACAATTTGAATTTAGATCTGCGATATTTGAGGTGAAAGATTACAATTTATATTTAGATCTGCGATATTTGAGGTGAAAGATTACAATTTGAATTTCGAACTGCGATATTTGAGGTGAAAGATTACAATTTATATTTAGATCTGCGATATTTGAGGTGAAAGATTACAATTTGAATTTCGATCTGCGATATTTGAGGTGAAAGATTACAATTTGAATTTAGATCTGCGATATTTGAGGTGAAAGATTACAATTTGAATTTAGATCTGCGATATTTGAGGTGAAAAATTACAATTTATATTTAGATCTGCGATATTTGAGGTGAAAGATTACAATTTGAATTTAGATCTGCGATATTTGAGGTGAAAGATTACAATTTGAATTTAGATCTGCGATATTTGAGGTGAAAGATTACAATTTGAATTTCGAACTGCGATATTTGAGGTGAAAAATTACAATTTATATTTAGATCTGCGATATTTGAGGTGAAAGATTACACTTTGAATTTAGATCTGCGATATTTGAGGTGAAAGATTACAATTTGAATTTAGATCTGCGATATTTGAGGTGAAAGATTACAATTTGAATTTCGAACTGCGATATTTGAGGTGAAAGATTACAATTTGAATTTAGATCTGCGATATTTGAGGTGAAAGATTACAATTTGAATTTAGATCTGCGATATTTGAGGTGAAAGATTACAATTTGAATTTAGATCTGCGATATTTGAGGTGAAAGATTACAATTTGAATTTAGATCTGCGATATTTGAGGTGAAAGATTACAATTTGAATTTCGATCTGCGATATTTGAGGTGAAAGATTACAATTTGAATTTCGAACTGCGATATTTGAGGTGAAAAATTACAATTTATATTTAGATCTGCGATATTTGAGGTGAAAGATTACAATTTGAATTTCGATCTGCGATATTTGAGGTGAAAGATTACAATTTGAATTTAGATCTGCGATATTTGAGGTGAAAGATTACAATTTGAATTTCGAACTGCGATATTTGAGGTGAAAGATTACAATTTGAATTTCGAACTGCGATATTTGAGGTGAAAGATTACAATGTGAATTTAGATCTGCGATATTTGAGGTGAAAGATTACAATTTATATTTAGATCTGCGATATTTGAGGTGAAAGATTACAATTTGAATTTCGAACTGCGATATTTGAGGTGAAAGATTACAATTTATATTTAGATCTGCGATATTTGAGGTGAAAGATTACAATTTGAATTTCGATCTGCGATATTTGAGGTGAAAGATTACAATTTGAATTTAGATCTGCGATATTTGAGGTGAAAGATTACAATTTGAATTTAGATCTGCGATATTTGAGGTGAAAAATTACAATTTATATTTAGATCTGCGATATTTGAGGTGAAAGATTACAATTTGAATTTAGATCTGCGATATTTGAGGTGAAAGATTACAATTTGAATTTAGATCTGCGATATTTGAGGTGAAAGATTACAATTTGAATTTCGAACTGCGATATTTGAGGTGAAAAATTACAATTTATATTTAGATCTGCGATATTTGAGGTGAAAGATTACACTTTGAATTTAGATCTGCGATATTTGAGGTGAAAGATTACAATTTGAATTTAGATCTGCGATATTTGAGGTGAAAGATTACAATTTGAATTTCGAACTGCGATATTTGAGGTAAAAGATTATTCGCGATCGAAACGAGTCTAGGTGGCGTAAATACGCCAGCTTCTCCGAGGTTGTGCCTATGATCTAGTGACTGCTACAGACAAATTAAAAAGTCATAAGAACATTATTTCTTAAAGAAACTTATCAAAATACATGTATAAGCAAATGATGTAAACATTATATTAAAATGCAAGTATCATTATTTATAAAGTCAAATTTACGAATAAATATGAGGAAAAACTTATAGCGTCTGCTTTAGCCGCTACCTATCTAGGTTTCAATGGAGAACCAAAGGGGGCGTAGTGATAGTTTTGGTCGCAAAAAGTGAAAACTCGATCTACGAAATTGGAGTTATTACAATGTAAATTTCGATCTGCAGTATTGAAGTTATTATAATGTAAATGTCGATCGTAATATTGAAGTTATTACAATTTAAATTTTGATCTTTGATATTTGAGATAAAATATTACAATGTAAATTTCGATCTGTGCTATTTGAGATAAAATATTACAACGTAAATTTCAATCTGTGATATTTGAGGTCCAAAATTAAATATAATAGTAAACATTGTATTATTTTCTGTTAGATAATTTAATAATAATAATAATAATAATAATAATAATCAGCTAGGCGAATAAACCACCTTAGGCCTAATTCATCAAGCGACTTTTGAAGCCATTAATTCAGGTGGCCGGGTTACAATGCGTAGGAGGGTGGTGGCAAGCCCTGCATGCCACGAGATCGATCCAACAGCTCCCTACACTAACTATTACCGTTAACCTAGACAAGTTTTTATGGAAGGGGAAACCGAAGAACTCGGGGGAAAACCCCTTAAACCAGTGGGGGGGGAGAACTTGCAAACTCAAAGCAGAAGGAGTTGTTCCGAGTTTTCACCCAGTGCTACAAGCTGGGATCGAACCCGGCTCCTCTTGCTGCGAGCCGTAAAGTTTAAAAGAACAGAGTATTTTCAGTTCAAAGTAGTGATTTTAGTTTATTGAAAAAGCCTACATCACCGAAGTAGTATGAAAATGCCGATTCTAATTGGCTTGAGAGCGAGAGGTTTGACATTTGCAATTTTGCGTGCGGGATTTTGAATCTCCAAGTGATTACAGAAATCCGAATCTGATTTTGAGATTTCAGAGCACAATTTTCGCGTTGATTTCTGGTTATTTAGGCTTAGATTTTTAAAATCCTTTTTCTGTAGAGTGTACGGAATTTTTACGAATGTCAGACCCCTCGCTTGATAGCCGCTCTAACAAAACAAATCTGAAAACATTCATATCAATCATAGGCAGGTTAAACCACCCCTCTAAACATGTTAGGAAACTTATAGAATTGTATATTGTTTACGTCTACAAGGTTTTCCCTTACACGTTTACGTGGTTCTGCTTAACCAGTCTAGTGACGCCAAATGTTAAACAAAGTCGTAATATACAGGGTGTATTAAATTGATTGATACAAGCTATCTTCGCAAAAAACTATGTATTGTAGGTGTACGAAATTTTCAGGTGGTATTCGATGACTAGTTATCGTTTTAAATTTTATTTTTCACCAAAACCAAGCCATTATTCATCGTTTTGGGAAAATTTATTTTTGACCTGTCGGTTGCATCAAAGTGACAATGTGCAAAATCGTCTAACACCGTAAAATCTTACAATCGATGGTGTATTCTTATGGCGTCATAGCCGCTATCGTTAAATACTTTCCTTTGCCGATGGATTTGCCTTAGATACAAGATTGCCATCTTGTTTACTATAGGTATTCTAAGTGACATTTACACTTACGTCGTCAGTTAATACTAAAATAAATGAAGATAGGAGGCTCAATAGTCAGGCTGACTACTAAAAAAAATTACTTGTGTCCAATCCTGATCATAGGCGCTACCTCGGAGAAGCTTGCACCGTTTCGCCACCCTAGACTCGTTACGATCGCGAATTCCGTATTTATATTTCATTCTTCATAAATTGAAAATAACATATTTTCCCAAATTCATGGAAATAGCCGGGCAATTCAAGCGAAAAAAGGAGGCAGTTGGACGCGTCCATGCACTTTGCAATTACGGCAATATTCGCCGAATATAAACCAACGAATACGTGTGGGTTTTAAGGATCTCACGAGCGCGAGCAGACGCGTCGCTCGGTAATTCGTCTGTTTTACTATTCCTCCGGCGAGGCTGGAAATAAGGCCCGCGTTATTTTTCCCTTTTTTCTGTGGCGGTTATTTTGGTGGGGATTTTCTTGGCCGCGTGCGGAAGGAAGCGTAATGTGGATGGGAGCGTTTTACCACACGAGGTTTTATGGTTGGGTCGTACGAGGCCAGATAATAGAATTATGCCTTTGCTTCTTTTCTTTCTCCCTCAGCCGCGGCGCTATATTATTTTCTCCCGACGTTTTCTCCTACTCGCCCGACGAGAGAAAGGCGGAAGCGGGCTCGGGATGAATTCTATTTTCTTTCTCGCCATCCAATTTTGGTCGGGTAATGGAAAAACCCAACTTCTATAAAAGCGTCAAAAAAGGAACCCGAGAGACCCGTATAATATCAGCCCGTCTCGCATGCCAAGGATTTCCGAGTTTACACACCAAGCGCTGTACGTATACGGATGTATTTCCAGACCCTTTTCTCTGGACGTATTCCAGTCGCTTTCCAGCATCGGAAATTCTACAGCAACAGCTGCTATATTTACATTTTTTCGCGTCGATTCCGGTGGTATATCAAAGAACACGCCATCTATCGGCTGAAAACTATACGTGTTTTATGAAACGAATTTATGACATTAGATGCAACCAATAATGTTTTTATTTCGAGTCGATGGTCTAGTCTCCGCACGGCACGAATGGGGGAAGGAAATACGTCACAGGCGTGTGATTCAATCGCGTCGGAAACAGGGCTCGACATAAGGATATTTTATTAGTAGTCAGCCTGACTAGTGAGCCTCCTATTTTAATTTATTTCAGTAGTCTCTGACTAGTGGGGGTAAAAATGGGGGTATAAAAACAAGAAGGACAGCCAACATTTTGCTTTACCAGTCAGAATTAAAATAGGAGATTATTATCACTTGAGTTAAATTTAATTTTTTTTAAATAAAATATAATTGATGAATTTATGATACGCCATATTCGCCATTATTTATGAATATTTAGGTAAATCTTCCACTAGTCAAATTGACTAGTGAGTCCCCAGATTTCAATTAATTTTAGTTGTCAGATCATTTATTTTAATACTCAAATGCCGTGACTAGTGCCTTATGTCTAACTTTGTTTGGGCCTATGATCTAACGTCTGATATGTAAACTCTGTCTGAAAAGTTTGTTCGTCCTATAATATAAAAATTTAAATGGGGATAATTTATTTTCTAGAAATGCTAGTAACAAAGTTCCTAGCTTGTTGAAAAGAACAGAAAAAGCCCTACAATACACATATTTTGACATTAGGAAACGCATAGGTTTTGACCTATTTTCGTCTAAACTTTCCAAAATGTGGAATAGTAACTTTTTTTGCCGCTTAGAAATTTGATTTTTAATTGTGATTTTCATATTCCTCTCGGTCGATTTAAATAGGAAAAGTGTTTGAATTTTCAAATTTCAACGAATAGTTCGCGAGCTAAGGCCTTTTAAATATTAGGAGAGAATACTCATTTAACTAATTGGCGCAGCACGCAATACTAACATATTAAGAAGTCGATGAATAAAAGTGCAACGCCGAAACAACCTGTAGGGCTTTTTCTGTTCTTTTCAACAAGCTAGGAACTTTGTTACTAGCATTTCTAGAAAATAAATTATCCCCATTTAAATTTTTAAATTATAGGACGAACAAACTTTTCAGACAGAGTGTACAGTCCAAATAAAAAGTCATAAGAACGTTTTATCTTAAATAAATTTATCGAAATATAAGCAAACGATATAAAAATTATATTAAAATGCAAGTATCATTATTTATAAAGTAAAATTTACGATTAACGATTAGGAAAAACTAATAGCGTCTGCTTTAGCCGCTACCTATCTAGGTTCCAATGGCGAACCAAAGGGGGCGTAGCGATAGTTTTTGGTAGCAAATTAAAATTAAAATCATAATCATTAGTTAAAATATTTTAAGTTATGTTATTTGCATTTTCACTTACCATTTCAATGAAATGTATTTCTTTAACTTAAAATAATTCCCTAGGCCTTTGTTTGGGATTAATTCAACTGCTTTCTCTCAATGTACAGTTCCTGGCGTTTGCATTTACGCATTTTTACTAGTTATTTTCCGATAAAATTAGATAAGGTAGTGAGGTAACGGTTTTAGATTCCCCAACTAAGACGCCCCCATATGATAATAAAACTCATTCGCACCCATTCCTAAAGAAACCTAGTTACCATATTCGACCAAACTTACATAAATACATATGTTAACGTTACGCAATTTTAGTAAGCGACCAAAAGCTATCGCTACGCCCTCTTTTGGTTACCGTCGAAAACTATGTGTAGTTATTAGCGTTTGGCAGCCAGTAGCGTAAAGACTTTTTGTAGTAAATTAAAATGAAATAGTTGCGTATAAAAGGGTTATGATTGATGACATAAAACTATTTGCGACCGAAAACTATCTCTACGCCCCCTTTGGTTCGCCATTGAAATCTAGATGGGTAGAGGCTATAGCAGACGCCATTAATTTTTCTTCATCGTTATTTGACTTTATAAATAATGATACTTGTATTTGAATATAATTGTTGGGTCGGTTGCTTATATTTTGATAAGTATATTTAAGAAAAAACGTTCTTATGACTTTTTAATTTATCTGTAGCTAGATCGTAGGCGTTACCTCGGCGAAGCTAGCGCCGTTACGCCAACTAGACTAATTTCGGTCGCAAAAAATCTTTTACCTCAAAAATAACCACGCTCCTAGGAGGTAGCGCCGCAGTGCCATCTAGATGCGTTTCAGTCGCTAATAGAACATACCTAAAGCTATGTTTTCAATATCCTAAATTTAAAGATTTTAACCAAAAAAAATAAAGATAAAAGTTATAGAAATAAATATAAATTTAAAATAATTATATAAAATTTTGGGTATTAAATTAACTTAATAATTTTTAAATATCCCATTCTCTAAAATGAAATAGGCGATTCTATAAAAGATCGGCGGTCACATGATTTGGTTACTTTCTGTCGTATGGTTAAAGGCCGACTACATAAATCTTCGGTTTCACTGGAAGTAGGCTTACTGCAATACACGTGTGCCATGCAGTCAGCCTACTTCCAGTGTAGGGAGCTGTTGGCTCGCGTGGCATGAAGGGCTTGCCACCACCCTCCTACGCATTGTAACCCGGCCACCTGAATTAAAGGCTTCAAAAGTCGCTGGATGACTGAGGCCTAAGGTGGTGCCTGGGGTATTAGCCTAGCTGATTATTATTATTATTATTATTATTATTATTATTATTATTATTAAAGACAGAGTAAACCGAAGATTTATGTAGTCGGCCTTTAAAGTATTTGAGCAAGCGCCCATTTTTGAATTTTCAACGCGCGTGCAAAATCGCGCGAGCCACAATCTACTAATTTATCAAGAGCGCGCGCTAAAAAAAAACTCTTTTGTACATGTATTTGTCGAAATTATATTTCAGAATCACCTATAGGCTTCGAGCTTAGGAAATATAGCGCCATCTGCCCTAATATCAGTCAACTAATTATGTGAAGAAATAGCAGACGACTTTTGAATGTTTTTCGGTTGAAAGTTTTAGTTGTTGTGGAGAGATAATTTTGAACGAGCAGACAGCTTTCATATATTCAATTCAAAACTCGGTCGGTAGGCGGCGATACTTATGACCAAAATTTTAACTACGCACGAAGTCTATTCCGAAACCAATAAAATCTGATTCGAAAAACTATCAACTTATTTCCAAATCAAATATGTCCTGCCCTATATTTTAGCAGCCCAATACCCGACTGGAGTCCTCCTATTGGCAAGCGTCGCTGCCTCGATAATAATGGAAATAAAATATTTACGCGTCTTTTGCTTTAAGAGCGTTGACAGTCCTTTCTGTATCATTGGGCTTTGTAGACGGGGAAAGTGAATCACGCGCGTGCTATAAAATCTGAATATAAAGGACCAAAGCAGATACGCGAAGAGAGGGAAAGTCGAAGCCCCGGATTTCGTTAAGCCCGCGCGAAGCGACAGGCCGAAACTGACGTCGAAAGGCGTACGCTCTGTGTATATACGCCCTGTATACAGAGGGCGCTTCTATCCGTACGACTCACGCGATACGAGCCTTCTTCCAGGAAGATGTCCGTACAGCGCCACTTTGAAACCTAGCGGCGATGACGTCAATCGCGGATTTGCCAAGGAACGAGGAACTCGCGTACTTGGACTTGGCGGCAACGCGTCCGAGAATGGCGGCCGACGTCTAACGGAAAACCCGGGATAAATTCTCTCTCTTTCGCGTCGTAGACGGGGCGAAATAGAATTTCGGAGACGGGATAGGTTAGGATGTAGGGATCAAAGATGCCGCGACGCGTTGGCGTCAGGCCGCTTCTCGAGCGTAAGTGGAAATACCCCAAGAACGAAACTAGGGAAAAAATATCAGCGCCGGAACGATTTCCAAATCACGACAGCTTCAATAATTCTTGCCGCTCTCCCGCCACGTACAGGCGGGCGCTCGCTCGCTTGTCGAGAATCTATTCCTCCGAGGCCCAAAGGGTGAGATCATACTCCTTCACCTCCAAAAGAAAAACGTTTTTAATAAAAGAAAAAGTGGAAAATTCGTTTCTTCGACGGTCGACTGTTGGAAATACGAAAACGGATTATTCTGGAGGATTTTCACTTTTCACCCGCGGGAGATTCACTCGTCTTAAATTTCCGTCCTTTCGAATTGATGTCAAAATTTTATCAACTTTCCGAGAAGAACAAGAGCTAGATATACATTTGCAATAGAGTAGTCGATAAGAAAGCCCTGTATTGCAGTTTTGCGTTAAGGTGGCATTCACTAGGCTTAAACTCATCGACGGCGAGCCTCGACGCAAAAAATGGTTTTAGGCCTAAAGAATGCTTTTCAGTAGGATCAAAATTGACGCTATGGCGATCGTCGTTCGTCGACGCAAAAAGGACTGTAGGACTGGCCATAGAGTGAACCTGCCTGATGGCAGGTGGGCCCCACGGACCGTTCATGAAGTGGGACCCTCAAACATGATAGCCTTATAGTTGTTAAAGCTGGGGCCCTTTGTCTTCTGGTAGCCCAAAATATTAGACCCAGTCCGCCAGAAAATCGCCAAGAAGTAATATTTCCGAGAGCCAAGACCCGTGAGTTATTGTTAATATAACGCTTGTGGAAATAATGGAAACTTTTCACCTGTAAACCGAACGTAGTGTTCTTGCCAAGCCTTAATATGTCATGATGATTTATTGAAGCGTCTATTGCTTGGTTTCCACTACGGCGCGGAATAATGTATTTTTCTTTACGCACGTGAAAACAATTATATGTCCGGCATAGTTGAATGACGCGCTATTACGCGCGTTATAGTGGAAAGCAAGGCTGAAGCTTGTTTTCCACTGGCGCGCGCAACGACGCGTTTCTCAGCTTTGAAACGTTCAAACGTTTTTACGCGTGTAAAGGAAATAACATTAAGCTTAGTTTCCACAAGCGCGCGTACCGGAGCGTCACTCAACTTTGGGACATACAAACATTTTTACGCGCTTTCAAAAATACACTGACGCGTACTAGTGGAAATTAAGCTAAATGTTTAGTACCGACTAGCACGCGTAACGGCGCGTTTCTTCAACTTTGGGACATACAAACATTTTTACGCGCTTTCAAAAATACACTGACGCGTACTAGTGGAAATTAAGCTAAATGTTTAGTACCGACTAGCACGCGTAACGGCGCGTTTCTTCAACTTTGGGACATACAAACATTTTTACGCGCTTTAAAAAATACACTGACGCGTACTAGTGGTAATTAAGCTGAATGTTTAGTACCGACTAGCACGCGTAACGGCGCGTTTCTTCAACTTTGGGACATACAAACATTTTTACGCGCTTTCAAAAATACACTGACGCGTACTAGTGGAAATTAAGCTTAAAGTTTTAGTTCCGACTAGCACTCGTAACGGCGCATGTTTTTAACTTTGGGAAGTACACATGTTTTTAAATTATGACGCGCGCTAGTGGAATCTAAGGTTATTTAGGTTCCATAGGCGCGCGTCATAATAAATTTTTCTTTACTAGCGTAAAAACATTTGTGCATCCAAAAGTTGAAACGTACCTGTAAGAGCGTCAGTGTAAACTAAGCTTATTTAGTTTCCATTAGCGGAGCAGTAATTTGTCTCCCCTCCAAGTTTGGACCAATTTGACAAGTGAAATAAATATGAAAATTCAACTCAATCATTACAATCTGGTTCCCTTTTTGAAAGTGAAAGGTGGAGCCTTTTTTTGCGTCCTCACCAGTAACCAATGGAATGAAGCGAAAAGTGACTGGCTTATCCGCAGGGAATCTGTGCGTGACTTGGTGGTAGCATGCTTGCCCGAGTTCCAGTCCTGGTATCTACAGTGAACGCTTTCATTACAATACATAGTTTGCATCCCTACGTCATCAATAACGCAGTTCCAAGTATGGATATATGCACCAAGAGAAATATGTAATATTTGTAATTTGAGCAAGAATGAACCGTACAATAACGCCATTTTGCTGGTGTAGATTTTTTACTAATATGCGAGGGTTAACAGTTTCAATCGCTTGTTTGCGGATTTTAATTATTTTAAAATGATTAAGAATTTAGTTTCACGTTAAAAATGGTTACCTGCCTTGTTAAAAATTGTTCGATTACTTCAATTAGAAAGAGAGACCGAATATTGTCATTTTATTCGATACCGAGGGTAGTTGTAAAAGGGATCACCACAAAGGCCTAATTTGATCAACTTTGCCAACCTCTTTTCGTAGATATTCCTGTCGTCATTTGCTATTTATTTAAATAACCCGGTTTTAAAATCTAATCTGTTTTTGCTTAAGGCCCATAACGATATTATTTTAAAAACTTTAAAGCGTATAAATCTAATTTTCGTCTGTTTTGTCGCTTCAATGAGATAACCAACAAAATGGATACCTATTTAGTAGCTATCGGCGAAATGTTTTGAGTTTTTGACCCCCTCCCGGTTTCCATGGAGACCATAGGCCCCTCCCTTCGGTGCAAACTATGTATAGCTTTGATGAAATTGAAATCTTACTTGAAGGTTGAAATTTTTGAAATTTGACTTGATAGTATAGAGAGGCGCTCATCTTTAAAAAATCCGTTGTATGATTTTTTTCTCTTAAATGTCCACTAGTCTTGGACGTTTGAGGGCGCTACTATCACCATTCGCTTCGAGCGGCGCGCGTTTTAATATAAGGCGTAGAACGACGAAAACGTTATCTATTTGTTGGATAATTCAACATCAATAAATCTATTAATATGTATTTCTCGGCGATAAATTGTCCGTCAACTAAGAAAATTAAGTCTCGTTTATCTTTTTTTTTAAGTTTCCAAGGGATAAAGAACGGTGAATACGCGTTTTTATTAAATAAGCTTATATATTAACTTTCAACTTTTAGTTCTACTTTGTGGCTGCAAAATGTCAACAATGACCAACAATTACATAAAATAAATGAGTATTTGTACACAAACCATACACTTTGTTCTCTCTAATTTATTGACGATTGTTTCATGAATCTCAAAACCAGAAATAGACTAACTAATTTTTGCAATAATGAATATACACTTTTAGTTTCCCCTACGACTTTTGAAGGTAGAAAAAAATCTACCAGGAGAAATTGCTTCTTAATATTTATTAATAATTAATTATTCCAATAAGTAGTTAATGTAAACAGAGCAAATGAACATGGGTTAGAAGATATCTCAAAAGAAACCACGTTGGCTACACACATGGACCGAGATAAACGGGACAAAACAAATTCTCCAAAATGCACAATTACGCTTTCCCGAAGAATCAAATTGTAAAAATGGTAATTTAAATTTGAAGGTGTAAGGCAGATAAACACTAGATTTAAATTGATAAAACATTTCAGTTGATAAACTTAATGGCAATGGGAAAATAATTGATATTCTCAACTAAACGCATTCAAACAGAACACAATTATAACCATCCAAACGAAAGCTACGATTCAAATAATTACAATGTTATATTGGACTCATGGCCAATGCTGTGAGCTGTGGTTTGTGACCAAGGACGGGAAACCAACCTTTGTTCAGAAGTATGGGGATATCAGTTGACAGGCCATACATTGAAATTAATTAAGAGAAAGTTAATTTCTTCTTTGATCCTCCCCATCTCTTGGAAAGTGTGAGGAATAATTTCAAACGATGTCCAATTATGGTGGAGGGCCAATTAGTTTCTTGGATAGATCTTGAAAATTTCTTTGAATTAGATCAAAGCGCTCATAAGCTGACACACAAACACATTAATTTACCCGCATTTTCCAATATGAAAGTCAGTTTAGCAGCCCAAATTTTCAGCCGGAGTGTCGCCAATAGGTGTTTTCATAAAATCCGGCTATGTTGTCCCCCCCCCCCCCCGACAAAAAATGCCTCCTCAGTCTTTTGATGGGAGTTCAGTTCAGTAAGTTCCAGTTCTAAAACCATCGGCGCATGAATAAGCTGTCAAACATGTTTCCCGAAAAATCAATAAAAACCAAAGACAACAGCAAGTTACATACCACCTCCTAGGCTGTTCTTCGATGGGGATTTTATGAAAACACCTATTTCATTCAAACGGCATGTTCGGGTCGGTGTACAGTCGAAAAGTCGCTTTATAGTCGACGACCAAATGCCGACCTAAACACGTCCAAACGTTTTCGACACTAAAACCGTAAATCCTTTTTTGGGACTATTTATGGTTACCGACTTAAGATATACCTTACATTTAATTATTGTATTCGACATTAAATTTATAAAACAGACCATATGTATTTAGGAAAAGGGGATATTTTAATTATTTTCTGACTACTTGATGATTTTCTGAGAAAATGTTTTATTCACTTTTATTTTTTCTTCAAACTTATTTGTATTCGAAAAACGCGGCATCTAATATTTAGATCAGAATTGGGTCGGAAATAAGCATTAATATAAAGTCGGCCCGACGTCGTTTCGGAGTCGGTTCTTAGGTCTATTAAAAGGCGGTAAAGAGTCGACGTATTGTAGTCGGCCGACCCTTTTACCCCTAGGACATTTCGACCCTAAATCCAAAGGTCGGCCGACTTTAGTGTTTAGTACCATTTTCCGACGTCGGCCCGACTCTAATTTGCTACAGGGGATATCAGTCAATAATCTTTTACAACCTGCAGATTGAAATTGCATCAATGATTTGGATAACTTCATTTTAAACATAGATTCCTTTAAGAAATCAGCTCCAGGACCAGAAGAGGATTCATCTGATTTTGATAAATATGGAGTCTTACAAGTTCATTGAAAGTCCCAACCTACTCCAAGAAAATGTCCACTCCTTAGATATATATTAGGATACCTAATCCAGAGCTGCTTTTCAAATCACCAATGTTCTTCTTGCATCAGTCAACTAAAGCCGGACAATCCAATTCTTGATCCAACTAATGTGCTTGCTTATTTTAAGGCATTCAAATGCACCAAAAAGTTTTCTTTTGGTATAGCATCATTGTACCAACTGCCAATTTCTTATAATTTATACCAATGTAAATGAGATATTATCATATTTGACACCAGTTTCAAACTATTATCACACATGACAAATGTGAAAGGATGCTTACAAAGATTCATAGCATGGAGAATTGACAAGAAATGGTTCCCGGTTCCTGAAGATTCAACATGGGCAACTGTGTTTCAAAACATGATTTCTTTTTTTGTGAAGTTCTGCATAAACAGTACCCTTAAAAAACAAGATCTTGATCACCAAGATAAGATTTGAAATAAAACTATTAAATATAGAACACTGAATGTTATTTATTCATCCAAAGATATTCGTAGTGAATTAATATTTAGTTCATATTTACATTACTTGTAAAAATTAATTATTTTATTTAAATTTACATTATTATGATAATTTAATCCACTCGACCCTAATTTATAAACTTCCTTGTTAGAGTTCTTCGGTTCCTGTTCTTATAAGACTTGGTCTCCCTTACTATTTCTCGTGATTTTTTTATTATGAAAAATATTGGAGTTTTTATTATTGAAATATTGTAATTACTAATTAGTAATTTTTTTGTACTTACATCTCACATTTCAAATGATATAAACCATATTTTTTTAAGGAATTCAAAATAAAAATTGAAGAAAAATTTATTGCAGCTGTTTTGATATTTTTTTATAATTGATTTTTCCTGTGGCGCCTTCGAAGTCTAAGACTATCATAACGGGTCGTCTGCTTCTTCAACGCGCTCGCGCTTCAAAAACGTACGACAAAATTATAACATTACGGGAATAGGAAGAGGCCATAGAAATCGGATAACAAACTAGAACGATTTTTGAAATTTTATCGCGTGGTCCGATTAGAACTTTTAAAGAACCCTGCCTTTGGCCCATGCTTTTCGTTTTGCTGGCAACGAAAGCTACGCCATCGGCGCCACACTGGTGAACTAACACTCTATTTCGCCTACGATTAAATGGCCGACTGTAGCTCGATGCTAACGCGGTTTTTTTACATCTTTATGTTTAATTAATGTTCAAGAATGGCTCAAAATTGCGTAATTAAATCGTGTAAGAGTAAATACACAAAAGAAAACACATCTTTTCACAGGTTAGTGTTAGAAATAGTTTTCTGTTTACCATAATTTCAAATCGCTAACAACGCACTAGAAAACGCGTTTCTTTCAAATCATAGAAAGCTAGTTTTTTTTTTAAATATAAAATGAAGAATGGTTCAAAATTGCGTAATAAAATATTTTAGGAGTAATTACTCAAACAAAAACATATCTTTTCACAGGCTACTGTTAGAAATAGTAGTTTTACGCGCAATGGTTATGGGGGAAACCGGTGCACAGTAATGATTTATCTAATCTACGTTAGTATTGTATGTACGGCTATGAATTCAATTACGAACATTAGGGCCCGGCTATTTCCTACAAAAAATGTTCTATGAACATTTTACATACGAGCAATCGTTGTGTCGTAATCGCGGTTTTAACGTTGTACCCGAAACGCGTCTTACAATTTGGCGCCTTCGTTGACTTAAAACGCATCCGCCACTCTTCATGTAACCGCGTTTGAAATTTACCACCCAGCTAACTCTTGTTATTTCTGCAATAAATCGCTTGAAAATTAAGCTATTGTGACTCTGTGTGAGAAAAAATGATGGGGAAGTCGGAGTAATGGGTCACTTCAATTTAATTTCATATTGACTGCCGTAAAGATTAAATCCACAAGACCAGTATCAATGTTTTCAAAAGAAAACACGACACCGATGAGACTGTTCGACATGTAGAACGCGAGCGAATCAAACGTATAATAAATTATATTTAATACTTTAAATTAGTATATACATTGTGTATTATTTCAACGCTAAATGTAGACCTCAGCAAGAATATACTTGGTTAATACCTTATATAATGCTTTAGCAAAGACAGTTTCTCTAAACAAAAGTACATCTAATTTTAACAGAATCAAACTGAAAAACTACTATAAACTAAGTATTATAAGTAGTTAAAAAATTCCCAAACAAACAGTGAAGAAAAATTGAACTTTAGGAAATGAGCTAGCTATAGGTGACATGTATAATTGCATAACATTAGCTTACAAGAGTGACAAAATCAGATAGCAAAGGAGAAGCCTGAGCCTTCCTAACTAGACCTAAATACAATAAACTATTTTTTTTAATAATAAAGATAAGTTACAGCAATTATTCAAAAGATAATCTATCATCTCGTAAAATAACAAAGAAATGCTGTATTTACCTTTCGAAAAATATGAATCCGAAAACCGCATTCTGGATAGTTGCAGCCTTCTCTCGCTTTGTACTTACAGCTAAAACCGTTAAAGAAAGTGGAAAAGACCACTAATGAATCGACAACACCTGTAAATGGTTATTTGCATCAGTGCCTACGTTATTCACAAAGTAGACCTGGTCACTAGATAAAATAACCTTCGTGCGCGCGGCCTAGATGGTGTTACTGTCGTTTTTGCCAAGAATCTAATCGGTGGTCTGCCAGAACTTCAAAAAGTAAAACGATATCGAGCTCAAGCATTTGAATAAGATGAGTATAGATTTAAGCGTTTATTTACGGTAAAAAAGAACATATACTCATTGTGATAGGCTTGGTGAGAGTTTATCAGAAACCAATACACTGGCAATACCAGTGAATATTAAAAACTATTACTAAACTAACTTACTAGATTAATATATCTATATACCATAGTCAAAAAAATTATAACACTAATAAATTATTAATAACAACAAACAGCTACTTTTACCATTTGATTACGTTTTTAAAAGCATCGGTTCCAATGAATTTTGGTGAAGTAAGATGAAAATATTTACCAAATACGCAACTAGGAACGTTGATTAACTCAAGTTATTCTTTTATTATTCACAATGAACACTTTTACTTCTTCTTCTACGTCTAAAGCTTGGTTTACACTAGCGCACGTCATAATGTATTTTTCTTTACGCGCCTGAAAACGTTATGTTTGTGTCAAGGCCGAGAAACGCTTCGTCGCGCGCACTAGTGGCAACCAAGGCTTACAGCTTAAGCCTAACCTCTATAGAATAAAACATTAATACCGTCTGCTGCTATGAAGGATGAACGAAACAACTGATAAAACGACGCGTCGCTATTGGCTCTAGCTAGAGCGATAGCACGTGACTAAAAATTTCTGTCGTTAGCCTCTCTCTCATAACACTGCCGTAACGAGACACGTCTTAGAATACCAATTTCATTCCCGTTAAGAAATTGTCGCTTACAGATTGTCGTTTCGCCTATCGCCAGAATTTTTGCTTAACGATAGCCTCAGAATCGAGCCCGTAGTTTGTTATCCGATTTCTATGGAACAGGCTCCTAGCTATACTATCAAAGATAATATAACTACGTACCCTAGATTGGAAATCAAGCTCCTTGCACGTAATGCAGGCTCTTACTGAGTTCCCGGCGGAAGTCGGAAAAAACTGCCTCCATAGAGCCGCTGCTGGCAGGGCTACCGACATCAAGTTAAAAAGTTTAAGTGAAAATTGCGCCGTGGTTTTTGACTTGCGGTGTTCAAGATACCAGATATTTTTGCGTTATATTGTTTTAAAACATTAATGGATCATGCCTGTAGCTCTAAAAAAAATTCTAAACGAAAGAAAACTAAAGGTGAGTAATATAATCTTGGGTTATGTATTGAAATTCCTTATTTCTCACACTGCTATGGAGCCCGATTTTTCCGACTTCCGGCGCGAACTCAGTCACGGCCCACTGCGCATGCGCTCGCGTTCTCTCGCCCCATAGCGGCCCGCTCAAAGAATTTCAAATTAATGCATTGGCGCGAAACTTAAGTTTGGGAATTAGTGTCATCGTCGTCCACTGAGGGCGCTTCGTCCCAACCCTAAAAACGCGTCTTTTTAGAACCGATTTAACATCATTCTCTATGGCGGGAAGCTCAAACAATTGATGAGTATGTGCTGCTAAAAAGTACCTAAATATTGTTAAAGCTAATCTTTTTCATGTTTAAATTATAATTTAAAGTTATATTTCCATTTGTAACTTAAAAATTAGGTTTCAGTTAAGTATTTTTCAAATTGTTTAGCAAGAAAGTTAACCCTAGATAGTTTTAGTTACAACTTTACCTTGTAGCCATTTTCCCCATACATATAACCAAATTTAGAGAAAATAAAATATTTATTTAGGTGGAAATTGTTAATTTTTATAAACATGTTCTAAGATTTACACAGTTTGAAACACTTTTCAGTAAGGCAATGGATTTACTATATTATACAAACTATTGAAGCGTAATAATACAGTTCCCAGGTAATTAGAAATTAAACAACTTTTATTTGACAATTTAGTTACAATTAACATTAATTAACTAGATTAAAATGCCTTCGTGTTGCATTCCTTATTGCAAATCTAAAAGTGGTAAAACTCCTGAAGTTTCTTTCCACGAGTTCCCCAGTGATGAAACTCTGCGAGAAAGATGGCTGAAAATCATATCACGTGATAATTTCAAAATAAATGACACATCACCATCAAGTGTAGTATGCAGTTTACACTTTAGTGACACAGATTATCGTAAAGGTACAGAATTCATATTTAAATGACAATTGGGGGGGATTGACATTTTCAGAGAACCTGTACACAATTTGGTTATAAATGCACTGGCATCTCTAGGCCCTTGGGGGTGGGATAAAGTGACCTGAAATTAAAAATTAGCCCACCCTAAAAATCTCACAGTAGCCCCTCAAAAATGTAAATAATGTTCGTCATTTTCTTGCCTCATAAAAACCAAGTAACCAAATTCAAACAAATAATATTCGATTTATTGATTAACCAAATCAAATTTCAAATCGGGATTGACTATTAGATTCTGAAATTCTCTTTTCACCAACCCCTAACAGACAATAAGGCATTCATATTCACATTTCCCAAAAATAGGTCTTGCGAATCGAAGGCTTGAAAAAAATGCAGTACCGTCTGTATTTCCTGGATATCCATCTTATATGCTACCTAAGCAGCAAAAGAAAAGAAAATTATCCAAAAATAGAAATAACATCGTGGTAGGACCACCAAATAAAACTCTAGATGATGGTTTACCTGTACCTAGTCAAACTGAAGCTTCCAAAGAAACTAGTTATCTCATTGACAAAGTTCCAAGCTGCAGCAACACACAAAAATATGGCGACAAAATAAAAAACTTCAAACCCTACAAGACAAAATTGATTCTTCAAACATCAAAATCAGACAGTACACAAAAGAACCTTATCAAAAACTTCAAACTATTATCAATGACGCTGAAGAAGATGAGGACCAGGCATTGTTTTTGCTCAATTTGATTAACAACTACAAAAAAAGAGACCAACATGGAACATCAATACTGTTCGGCTATGTACACTTTGGCAAATAACTTCTCCCAAGGGTTACAGACATCCACTAAAATCTGGCTACTTACGATTGCCTTCAAAGAGTACTCTTAAACGATATTTGGGTGGAATCAACGGAGAAACTGGGGTAACATCACTTATAAAAGAGCGGCTTATTGCAGAAGCAAACAAGTTGGATCCCAAATATAGATTTGTATAACTAATTATTGATGAAATGGCAATCAAGGCACAACTAATTTTTGACCAAAAATTGATAGAATATTTGGTTTAAAAGATACCTCAAAACACATTTCCGCAAACCAGACAATTACTAGCGCCAGTAACTCCGAGCCTTCCAAAGACCCCATTGTCGCAAACCAACTTTTATGTTTTTTAATAAGCGGCATTTCAACAACATTCACAATACCTGGGGCATTCTTCTTTTCCAAACAACTGACGGGGCAAGATTTATATGATTTAACTCATTCTGTTATCAAAGATGTGGAAGAATGTGGCTTTTTCATTATGAGAGTGAGTGTTGACAATCATAAAACAAATGTTGCTATGATGCGTAGGTTTTGTGGAACTTCTGGAAGTTCACAAATTCATCCAGAAATTTCAACCCCTTTGGACAAAGAAAGAGTGTTGTTCTTAAGTTTCGATCCGAGCCATGTCATTAAAAATTTGCCGAACAAATTTTTGGATGCAAAGAGCAATGACGATTCCAATGATATATCTGGAAAATATGTTAAGAATTTATTTGAGCTACAAAAGGGTGAAAATATTAAAGCAGTAAGAAATCTTACCAGGAAATGTGTCTATCCAACAAACATTGAAAAACAAAATGTAAAACGGGCAGTTATTATTTTCTCATCACCAGTAATTGCAGCTCTCGAATATCTCCAGAAACATAGTGACTCTCATCCTCAGGCCTATAAATTCAAACACGCAGGACCAACTATTGAATACATGAAGGCTGTTAGAAAGTGGTTTGATATACATAATATCTGCAATCGACAGCACAATATCCAATCTCGCAACACAGACAAAGCTCCGTTTTTATCTATGGACGAAGAACGTCTTGAGTGGCTTCAAAATGAATTTGTAAATTATATAGAAGAAATTCAGTTCAACAAACAACCATACTTTTTCAGCAATGAAACATTCCACGCCGTCACGCTAACTTCCCTATCCACAATAGCTTGCGTTAACTACCTCCTAGAATCTGGTTTCCCATATGTGTTAACTAGAGGGCTGACAAGTAATGCTATTGAAATGTTTTTCAGTATACTTCGTCAGAATGCCGGTGGAAATGATATGCTAGATGCGAGAGCTACAATTTTTAATATTGAAAACATCTTACACAAGGGAACTCTCAAATCTAAAAGAAGTACATCCGCAAACGTTGCACCAGAAAGTTTCATTGGCATGGCAGCTATTAAATCTGAAAATACTGAAGAGGAAGAAAGTATAATAACAGAAAGCACATTACCAACTACAGTTACTAGCATATTGGATTTACTTGAGGAAAATCCATCCACACAACGAACTACTTTAAAATTAGCAAGTCTGGCATACCTTGGGGGTTTTGTGGTAGAAAAAATGGAGAAAGCCGAATTTTGTGACCTATGTTTGAAAAATATCTCTTCACCGTGCTCAAATTCTCCACTCCTGGATTTAATTAAACTATCAGACAGAGGTGGTTTAAAATACCCAAACCAAAAGTTTGTTCTTCAGTTCTTTAGTTCTTTTATTGCTCAACAAGAGGTCTAAGACCCATCACGTTAAGACAGTGGACAATACAAATTACACATATACAGAGAAAAAATATATACAGTTTGTATGTACAGGAAAACAGTACAATGTGAGGGAGATACAAGGGAAATAAAACAAAATAAAGGAGTTATATTACATTATTACATGTAAACGAGTTAAATATGAAGTTCTAGGAACTCAGTTAGCTCCTTGCGGAACTGTTTGGGTTGGGAATGGACTTTAGGAAGTCCGGGAGAGAGTTCCAGACACGGATCGAAGAGGGGAGGAAGGAGTGCCAGCGGGCGGAGAGTCGAAAGCCAGGAAGAATGAGAGCCGCGGATTTCATCCCGCGCGGAGCACGACGCCAAGACGAGATGGCGGACGTAAGCGGGGCCAGGGCTCCGTTGGAGCGGTGAATAACACTGTTTACTATTGCGAGGTGTTTGACGCGGCGACGGTCCGAGAGGGAATCCCATTTAAAGTTTTTCAAGACTCGCGTCATGCTTGTACTCCAAGAGAAACCGATGTTGGCAACAAAACGGAGGGCTTTACGTTGGATGGTTTCAATGGTATGCATACCGCTGGCGGTGTTGGGGGACCAGACTGGGGAACAATACTCCAGAATAGGGAGGGCATATGTTTTTATAGCGGGGGTTTTGTCTGGAAGGAGCAATGTGAGAGGTGTCGGCGCACAAAACCTAGGGCACGGGCGGCTTTGGAAGTGACGGTCAAGATATGGGGATTCCAATCAAGGGTACAGGATAGCGTTACCCCGAGGTATTTTTGGGAGGTGACGGACTTAAGTTCGACATCCCCCAAAGTGTAGTGGGGAGAGTGAGCTGGTTGCCCTGAGCGGTGAAGGGAGAGGACTGAGCATTTGGAGGCATTTATAGGTAGCTTGTTCGAGTCACTCCAAGACAGAATACGATTGGGATCCTCTTGTAGGGTAATAACATCGGAGGGGGCGAAAATGGTTCTTGAGAGCGCAACATCGTCGGCGAAGATATACAGTCGGGAGATAACATGGTCCCCTATGTCGTTTATGAAAATGACGAATAAAAGGGGGCCAAGAACTGAGCCCTGTGGAACACCAGAGGCCGCAGGAAGCCAGTCGGACGCAGCCCCTGGAATAACAACACGGAAACGCCGGTTTTGAAGGTAGGCAGCCAGCCAAAGAAAGGTCTCGCCCCTAATGCCATAGGAATGGAGCTTGGCTTTTAAGAGTTCGTGAGACACAGAGTCAAATGCTTTACGAAAATCGAGGAAGATAATGTCAACACGTCCAGTGCGTTCCAGCCCGTCGAACCAATCTTCAACGCAGCAAAGTAGTTGGGTTTCCGTACTAAAGCCGCTGCGAAAACCATGTTGGTAAGGCTGCAGAACATCATGGGCTTGCAGGTGGGAGGTTATGTCCGAAGCCACGATATGTTCATCAGCCTTGAGCACCAGGGAAAGTAGTGCAATCGGGCGGTATTCAGACGGATTTGATTTGTCACCGCCCTTTGGAACGGGAGTCACATTAGCTGTACTCCAATCAGCCGGAATACTCCCAGAATCGTACGAGAGTTGGAAAAGCCGCGTTAGGGGAGCAGCCAGGGCCACGGCACAGTTCTTCAAGACAGCAGCTGGAATTCCGTCAGGGTCCGCAGCCTTAAAAGACCTGCCTCTCTGCAGCAGACGTTGTACGCCTTGCTCCGTGAACATGATCGGAGGCATTACAGGACATCGCGGTGGCCGAAGGGAGACAGTTTCAAATGTGTGAACAGGAAAAGTGCGTTGAAATGTTTCGGCCAGTAGTTTGGCTTTAGATTCTGCGCAGGTGATAGCACCCTCCGGGCCATTAAGATCAGGGATACCAGAGTGCTTGGCTTTTTGGGAAACAAGCTGGTAAAACTGTCGCCTGTTGTTAGTGAGATCTGATGCCACTCGGTCCATGTGATGGGTACGTGCAGCACGAAGAGCGAATTTGACAATGGAGCGGTGATGGGAGAATTTCTGCTGGTTACAAGCGGAAGGGTATTTTCGAGCCCTATTATAGCGACGCTTCGTGATGCGAATGAGTCGGCGGAGAGACTGACCTAGCCAAGGCAGGTTATGCCGTGAGGATAGTTTCTTCAAAGGGACGTGAGAGAGTACAGCAGAGTGAAGGGCCGCCTTGATAGTGGCCCATGACTATCTCAATTGTTTTGACCTTCATAGAGGGAGCGGTTCCATATTTACGAGAAACTCCTGGAATTTGTAACAAAATTGAACATTACCTATTGCCAAAACTATCTAAATGTCCTCTTTTACAGTGTGATTTCAATGACACCCATGCTTCATCTTCTGCAAAATTTATCTGTGGCAAAATAATTCCACCTATAGTTGAAAATATAACACGGACAATTTCAGCTCGTTATGAGAAAGTTAAAGAACTTACTTTTAAGTCTCAATCGAGGAAGTTTCTCAAAATGTGAAATATCAATTTATCAGTTATTAAAATATTTACTATGAGCAATAAGCGAAAATTGTGATTATCCTTTTCCTTCCCAGCAGCATGGTTTCAGTCCCTTTTCTTCGACTATAACCATTTACCACACGTTGTCCAACTTCCAAGATTCCTTAAAAAAATTATCTTATATAGTAACAGCTGACTCAGTAGCGAGAGCATCTGACATCTGGTGATTTTAAAATATTATTTTCGGCGGGAAAAACAAACTTAAAAATTTTGAAAAAGTGATTAAAACGTATAAAAATAGTTGATTTACCTTTCATTTCCTTGAAAATGCCGATTAATTCTAACTCTTTTTCATAATAAATCAAAAACCAACATATCTCCGTATGATTCAACGTTAAAGAGGGGTCAGATTATAGCGCCACAGTCTACGTGGCGGCCACAAATGGAATTCACTATTTTGGGCTGATTGAGCGGGCCGCTATGGGGCGAGAGAACGCGAGCGCATGTGCAGTGGGCCGTGACTCAGTAAAAGCCTCACGAGAAAACGGGCTAACGAGAAACGCCGAGATATCGAATCTAGGGTACGTAGTTATATTATCTTAGATACTATACACTCTCTGCTAAAATGTTTGAATCTATCGCCAAATGATTCTAGAGTTTGCTAATTTCGTGAAGCCTAATATGGCAGAGTATTTTCACGGGCAAAATAAATTTTAGGATCCACCAATGACGAACCAAAGAGGGCGTAGCTTAACCGCAGTTTATCTACTCTGAAAATTATATAAATGAATTTAAATTATTCGTTAGATTATTATGAATAATCGACACAGAAAATGTATTAACCTTAAAGCTTGATTTCCACTAGCAAAAGCCTTAATGTATTTTTCTTTCCCAAAGTTGAATGACGCCCCAGTTCGCTCGATAGTGGACACCAAGGCTAACTAAGTTTTTTTTTGCGTCGTGGCGTTTGTGACCTAGTGTCTACAGACTTTAGTACGCCCATTACGGAGACGTCGCCTCACTGTCTGAAAGGATTCAATTTCTCTTTTTATCGCTGATAATGGAAAAAACCAACAAACATGGCGGGCGGAGGATTACGATGATGAAAGGCAAACTGAGAGCGCGATCAAATTTCATCCAGCATCCGGAGGAAGCGATATATCTCGCTTAAGTACACGACGCCGATGCTTCGATGGGCCGGGGTGCATTAGCGGAAGATCCTGCCTGAACTTACAAAAGCAAACATAATATATTAGTTGTTTTAGGGTCGCTCACCTTTCAATTGGGTGTTTTCGGAGCCCAATCTTTAATGCTCCGCGCACACAATATTATCAATTCAAGGACGTTGGCGGACAAATTGTTTAATGCGGAGCTAGGTGGATTTCTCCTGTAACAAATACCCCGTACGGAAATTTTTATATAGAATACCAATGACTAAAAGTAATGTTCAAACAATGAATTTTGCAATTCCATTAAAATAAGCAATTTCTTATATTTAAAGAATAACAGTTTAATTGATTTTCTTATAAAACTCTAGACAACAGGAAAATTATTTCAAAGCACAAAATGATGAAAAGACTTACGATAAAATATTACGTAGGAGAATGAAGAATAAATCGTCGTATATTCGTTCCCGGCTACATCAAAGCTTCCGTGGCGCAGTGGTTAGCGCGTTCGGCTGTTAACCGAAAGGTCATTTAACTCCTCTGTTCTCGTTGGGCCGCTCGGTTCGTCAAGGTTGCCCTCTCAGCCCATTGCTATATATAATAGCTTCGGAACCATTGTTTAGCGTGGTGAATCGCCAGGACACAATACCGGCCCTCCGTCTCTCTGCTCATTCGCTTTTGCCGAAACTCTTTCAACATATGGATGACACTACTATCGTATCTACATCTGAGACTGCTATCCCTCCGATATGCGAAATTCTTTCGGATTTTGGTCAGGCTTCGGGTGCTAAATTAAACTCAGCGAAGTGTCAAGCGAAATGGCTTGGTCTTTATCACGGTCGGGTTCTTCTCGTCTCGCGTGGTATAACTATCTCAAGTGCGCCTTTGAAGATTCTCGGCATTTGGATTGACTATGACTATGCTAATTTACCTCAACTTCAGTGGGAAGAGCGGTACAGAAAGTTTTGTCGCGTCTTGCGTTCTTGGAAGGGTCGTCCTCTATATATCATTGGGAAAGTCTTAGTGGTTAACGTTTTGGCATATCTTAACTAAATATGGATATTCCGTCTGACGTTATCATGAATAATCTATTAAAAAAAGTTTTTCGGTAATTGCAATATTTATCATTATCAATGTCGAAATTATTTATTTTTTAACAAAAGAGACATTTCCTCTTTTATTTTCGTATCCGCTATGATCACATAAAATTGTTATATTTGTAATGTATCGTTTTATAAAGATTTTATATACAAAAAACCGCGTTCGGCTGTTAACCGAAAGGCTGATGGTTCGAGTCCATCCGGTAGCGACGCTTCTGGTTTACTTGCGTTCATTCCGTTTCATTATTATTTCTTAAGAATAGTGAGTTGTGAAACGTAGGAGATTTAAGAATAAATCGTTAAATAATACGTCTTCGCCAGAATCGAAGCCTCCGTGGCGCAATGGTTAGCGCGTTCGGCTGTTAACCGAAAGGTTGATGGTTCGAGTCCATCCGGTGGCGACGCTTCTCGATTTACTCGCGTTCATTCCGTTTCATTATTATTTGTTAAGAATAGTGAGTTGTGAAACGTAGGAGAATTAACAATAAATCGTTGAATAATACGTCTCCCCCAGAGTCGAAGCCTCCGTGGCGCAATGGTTAGCGCGTTCGGCTGTTAACCGAAAGGTTGATGGTTCGAGTCCATCCGGTGGCGACGCTTCTGGTTTTACTCGCGTTCATTCCGTTTCATTATTATTTCTTAAGAATAGTGAGTTGTGAAACGTAGGAGAATTTCGAATAAATTTTTGAATCATACGTCTCCGCTAGAATCGAAGCCTCCGTGGCGCAATGGTTAGCGCGTTCGGCTGTTAACCGGAAGGTTGATGGTTCGAGTCCATCCGGTGGCGACGCTTCTCGTTTTACTCGCGTTCATTCCGTTTCATTATTATTTGTTAAGAATAGTGAGTTGTGAAACGTAGGAGAATTAAGAATAAATCGTTGAATAATACGTCTCCCCCAGAGTCGAAGCCTCCGTGGCGCAATGGTTAGCGCGTTCGGCTGTTAACCGAAAGGTTGATGGTTCGAGTCCATCCGGTGGCGACGCTTCTGGTTTTACTCGCGTTCATTCCGTTTCATTATTATTTCTTAAGAATAGTGAGTTGTGAAACGTAGGAGAATTTCGAATAAATTTTTGGATCATACGTCTCCGCTAGAATCGAAGCCTCCGTGGCGCAATGGTTAGCGCGTTCGGCTGTTAACCGAAAGGTTGATGGTTCGAGTCCATCCGGTGGCGACGCTTCTGGTTTTACTCGCGTTCATTCCGTTTCATTATTATTTGTTAAGAATAGTGAGTTGTGAAACGTAGGAGAATTAAGAATAAATCGTTGAATAATACGTCTCCGCCAGAGTCGAAGCCTCCGTGGCGCAATGGTTAGCGCGTTCGGCTGATAACCGAAAGGTTGATGGTTCGAGTCCATCCGGTGGCGATGCTTCTCGTTTTACTCGCGTTCATTTCGTTTTATTATTATTTGTTAAGAATAGTGAGTTGTGAAACGTAGGAGAATTAACAATAAATCGTTGAATAATACGTCTCCGCCAGAGTCGAAGCCTACGTGGCACAATGGTTAGCGCGTTCGGCTGTTAACCGAAAGGTTGATGGTTCGAGTCCAACCGGTGGCGACGCTTCTGGTTTTACTCGCGTTCATTCCGTTTCATTATTATTTCTTAAGAATAGTGATTTGTGAAACGTAGGAGAATTTCGAATAAATCTTTGAATAATAAGTCTCCGCTAGAATCGAAGCCTCCGTGGCGCAATGGTTAGCGCGTTCGGCTGTTAACCGAAAGGTTGATGGTTCGACTCCAACCGGTGGCGACGCTTCTGGTTTTACTCGCGTTCATTCCGTTTCATTATTATTTCTTAAGAATAGGGATTTGTGAAACGTAGGAGAATTTCGAATAAATCTTTGAATAATACGTCTCCGCTTCAAATTGAACCCTCCGTGGCGCAATGGTTAGTGCGTTCGGCTGTTATCCGAAAGGTTGATGGTTCGAGTCCATCCGGTGGCGACGCTTCTGGTTTTACTCGCGTTCATTCCGTTTCATTATTATTTGTTAAGAATAGTGAGTTGTGAAACGTAGGAGAATTAAGAATAAATCGTTGAAAAATACGTCTCCGCCAGAGTCGAAGCCTCCGTGGCGCAATGGTTAGCGCGTTCGGCTGATAACCGAAAGGTTGATGGTTCTAGTCCATCCGGTGGCGACGCTTCTGGTTTTACTCGCGTTCATTCCGTTTCATTATTATTTGGTAAGAATAGTGAGCAGTGAAACGTACGAGAATTAAGAATAAATCGTTGAATAATACGTCTCCGCTAGAATCTAAGCCTCCGTGGCGCAATGGTTAGCGCGATCAGCTGTTAACCGAAAGGTTGATGGTTCGAGTCCATCCGGTGGCGACGCTTCTGGTTTTACTCGCGTTCATTCCGTTTCATTATTATTAGTTAAGAATAGTGAGTTGTGAAACGTAGGAGAATTAAGAATAAATCGTTGAATAATACGTCTCCGCCAGAGTCGAAGCCTACGTGGCGCAATGGTTAGCGCGTTCGGCTGTTAACCGTAAGGTTGATGGTTCGAGTCCAACCGGTGGCGACGCTTCTGGTTTTACTCGCGTTCATTCCGTTTCATTATTATTTCTTAAGAATAGTGATTTGTGAAACGTAGGAGAATTTCGAATAAATCTTTGAATAATACGTCTCCGCTTCAAATTGAACCCTCCGTGGCGCAATGGTTAGTGCGTTCGGCTGTTATCCGAAAGGTTGATGGTTCGAGTCCATCCGGTGGCGACGCTTCTGGTTTTACTCGCGTTCATTCCGTTTCATTATTATTTGGTAAGAATAGTGAGCAGTGAAACGTACGAGAATTAAGAATAAATCGTTGAATAATACGTCTCCGCTAGAATCAAAGCCTCCGTGGCGCAATGGTTAGCGCGATCAGCTGTTAACCGAAAGGTTGATGGTTCGAGTCCATCCGGTGGCGACGCTTCTGGTTTTACTCGCGTTCATTCCGTTTCATTATTATTTCTTAAGAATAGTGATTTGTGAAACGTAGGAGAATTTCGAATAAATCTTTGAATAATACATCTCCGCTAGGATCGAAACCTCCGTGGCGTAATGGTTAGCGCGTTCGGATGTTAACCGAAAGTTTGATGGTTCGAGTCCATCCGGTGGCGACGCTTCTGGTTTTACTCGCGTTCATTCCGTTTCATTATTATTTGTTAAGAATAGTGAGTTGTGAAACGTAGGAGAATTAAGAATAAATCGTTGAATAATACGTCTCCGCCACAGTCGAAGCCTCCGTGGCGCAATGGTTAGCGCGTTCGGCTGTTAACCGAAAGGTTGATGGTTCGAGTCCATCTGGTGGCGACGCTTCTCGTTTTACTCGCGTTAATTCCGTTTCGTTATTATTTGTTAAGAATAGTGAGTTGTGAAACGTAGGAGAATTAAGAATAAATCGTTGAATAATACGTCTCCGCTAGAATCGAAGCCTCCGTGGCGCGATGGTTAGCGCGTTCGGCTGTTAACCGAAAGTTTGATGGTTCGAAACCATCCGGTGGCGACGCTTCTCGTTTTACTCGCGTTCATTCCGTTTCATTATTATTTGTTAAGAATAGTGATATGTGAAACGTAGGAGAATTAAGAATAAATCGTTGAATAATACGTCTCCGCCAGAGTCGAAGCCTCCGTGGCGCAATGGTTAGCGCGTTTGGCTGTTAACCGAAAGGTTGATGGTTCGAGCCCATCCGGTGGCGACGCTTCTGGTTTTTCTCGCGTTCATTCCGTTTCATTATTATTTGTTAAGAATAGTGAGTTGTGAAACGTAGGAGAATTAAGAATAAATCGTTGAATAATACGTCTCCGCCAGAGTCGAAGCCTCCGTGGCGCAATGGTTAGCGCGTTCGGCTGTTAACCGAGCAGTTGATGGTTCGAATCCATCCAGTGGCGACGCTTCTCGTTTTACTCGCGTTCATTCCGTTTCATTATTATTTGTTAAGAATAGTGAGCTGTGAAACGTAGGAGAATTAGGAATAAATCGTTGAATAATACGTCTCCGCCAGAGTCGAAGCCTCCGTGGCGCAATGGTTAGCGCGTTCGGCTGTTAACCGAAAGGTTGATGGTTAGAGTCCATCCGGTGGCGACGCTTCTGGTTTTACTCGCGTTCATTCCGTTTCATTATTATTTCTTAAGAATAGTGAGTTGTGAAACGTAGGAGAATTTCGAATAATTTTTTGAATAATACGTCTCCGCCAGAATCGAAGCCTCCGTGGCGCAATGGTTAGCGCGTTCGGCTGTTAACCGAAAGGTTGATGGTTCGAGTCCATCCGGTGGCGACGCTTCTCGTTTTACTCGCGTTAATTCCGTTTCGTTATTATTTGTTAAGAATAGTGAGTTGTGAAACGTAGGAGAATTAAGAATAAATCGTTGAATAATACGTCTCCGCTAGAATCGAAGCCTCCGTGGCGCAATGGTTAGCGCGTTCGGCTGTTAACCGAAAGTTTGATGGTTCGAAACCATCCGGTGGCGACGCTTCTCGTTTTACTCGCGTTCATTCCGTTTCATTATTATTTGTTAAGAATAGTGATATGTGAAACGTAGGAGAATTAAGAATAAATCGTTGAATAATACGTCTCCGCCAGAGTCGAAGCCTCCGTGGCGCAATGGTTAGCGCGTTTGGCTGTTAACCGAAAGGTTGATGGTTCGAGTCCATCCGGTGGCGACGCTTCTGGTTTTTCTCGCGTTCATTCCGTTTCATTATTATTTGTTAAGAATAGTGAGTTGTGAAACGTAGGAGAATTAAGAATAAATTGTTGAATAATACGTCTCCGCCAGAGTCGAAGCCTCCGTGGCGCAATGGTTAGCGCGTTCGGCTGTTAACCGAGCAGTTGATGGTTCGAATCCATCCAGTGGCGACGCTTCTCGTTTTACTCGCGTTCATTCCGTTTCATTATTATTTGTTAAGAATAGTGAGTTGTGAAACGTAGGAGAATTAAGAATAAGTCGTTGAATAATACGTCTCCGCCAGAGTCGAAGCCTCCGTGGCGCAATGGTTAGCGCGTTCGGCTGTTAACCGAAAGGTTGATGGTTAGAGTCCATCCGGTGGCGACGCTTCTGGTTTTACTCGCGTGCATTCTGTTTCATTATTATTTCTTAAGAATAGTGAGTTGTGAAACGTAGGAGAATTAAGAATAAATCTTTGAATAATACGTCTCCGCTAGAATCGAAGCCTCCGTGGCGCAATGGTTAGCGCGTTCGGCTGTTAACCGAAAGTTTGATGGTTCGAAACCATCCGGTGGCGACGCTTCTCGTTTTACTCGCGTTCATTCCGTTTCATTATTATTTGTTAAGAATAGTGATATGTGAAACGTAGGAGAATTAAGAATAAATCGTTGAATAATACGTCTCCGCCAGAGTCGAAGCCTCCACGGCGCAATGGTTAGCGCGTTTGGCTGTTAACCGAAAGGTTGATGGTTCGAGTCCATCCGGTGGCGACGCTTCTGGTTTTTCTCGCGTTCATTCCGTTTCATTATTATTTGTTAAGAATAGTGAGTTGTGAAACGTAGGAGAATTAAGAATAAATCGTTGAATAATACGTCTCCGCCAGAGTCGAAGCCTCCGTGGCGCAATGGTTAGCGCGTTCGGCTGTTAACCGAGCAGTTGATGGTTCGAATCCATCCAGTGGCGACGCTTCTCGTTTTACTCGCGTTCATTCCGTTTCATTATTATTTGTTAAGAATAGTGAGTTGTGAAACGTAGGAGAATTAAGAATAAATCGTTGAATAATACGTCTCCGCCAGAGTCGAAGCCTCCGTGGCGCAATGGTTAGCGCGTTCGGCTGTTAACCGAAAGGTTGATGGTTCGAGTCCATCCGGTGGCGACGCTTCTGGTTTTTCTCGCGTTCATTCCGTTTCATTATTATTTCTTAAGAATAGTGAGTTGTGAAACGTAGGAGAATTAAGAATAAATTGTTGAATAATACGTCTCCGCCAGAGTCGAAGCCTCCGTGGCGCAATGGTTAGCGCGTTCGGCTGTTAACCGAAAGGTTGATGGTTAGAGTCCATCCGGTGGCGACGCTTCTGGTTTTACTCGCGTTCATTCCGTTTCATTATTATTTCTTAAGAATAGTGAGTTGTGAAACGTAGGAGAATTTCGAATAATTTTTTGAATAATACGTCTCCGCCAGAATCGAAGCCTCCGTGGCGCAATGGTTAGCGCGTTCGGCTGTTAACCGAAAGGTTGATGGTTCGAGTCCATCCGGTGGCGACGCTTCTCGTTTTACTCGCGTTAATTCCGTTTCGTTATTATTTGTTAAGAATAGTGAGTTGTGAAACGTAGGAGAATTAAGAATAAATCGTTGAATAATACGTCTCCGCTAGAATCGAAGCCTCCGTGGCGCAATGGTTAGCGCGTTCGGCTGTTAACCGAAAGTTTGATGGTTCGAAACCATCCGGTGGCGACGCTTCTCGTTTTACTCGCGTTCATTCCGTTTCATTATTATTTGTTAAGAATAGTGATATGTGAAACGTAGGAGAATTAAGAATAAATCGTTGAATAATACGTCTCCGCCAGAGTCGAAGCCTCCGTGGCGCAATGGTTAGCGCGTTTGGCTGTTAACCGAAAGGTTGATGGTTCGAGTCCATCCGGTGGCGACGCTTCTGGTTTTTCTCGCGTTCATTCCGTTTCATTATTATTTGTTAAGAATAGTGAGTTGTGAAACGTAGGAGAATTAAGAATAAATTGTTGAATAATACGTCTCCGCCAGAGTCGAAGCCTCCGTGGCGCAATGGTTAGCGCGTTCGGCTGTTAACCGAGCAGTTGATGGTTCGAATCCATCCAGTGGCGACGCTTCTCGTTTTACTCGCGTTCATTCCGTTTCATTATTATTTGTTAAGAATAGTGAGTTGTGAAACGTAGGAGAATTAAGAATAAGTCGTTGAATAATACGTCTCCGCCAGAGTCGAAGCCTCCGTGGCGCAATGGTTAGCGCGTTCGGCTGTTAACCGAAAGGTTGATGGTTAGAGTCCATCCGGTGGCGACGCTTCTGGTTTTACTCGCGTGCATTCTGTTTCATTATTATTTCTTAAGAATAGTGAGTTGTGAAACGTAGGAGAATTAAGAATAAATCTTTGAATAATACGTCTCCGCTAGAATCGAAGCCTCCGTGGCGCAATGGTTAGCGCGTTCGGCTGTTAACCGAAAGTTTGATGGTTCGAAACCATCCGGTGGCGACGCTTCTCGTTTTACTCGCGTTCATTCCGTTTCATTATTATTTGTTAAGAATAGTGATATGTGAAACGTAGGAGAATTAAGAATAAATCGTTGAATAATACGTCTCCGCCAGAGTCGAAGCCTCCACGGCGCAATGGTTAGCGCGTTTGGCTGTTAACCGAAAGGTTGATGGTTCGAGTCCATCCGGTGGCGACGCTTCTGGTTTTTCTCGCGTTCATTCCGTTTCATTATTATTTGTTAAGAATAGTGAGTTGTGAAACGTAGGAGAATTAAGAATAAATCGTTGAATAATACGTCTCCGCCAGAGTCGAAGCCTCCGTGGCGCAATGGTTAGCGCGTTCGGCTGTTAACCGAGCAGTTGATGGTTCGAATCCATCCAGTGGCGACGCTTCTCGTTTTACTCGCGTTCATTCCGTTTCATTATTATTTGTTAAGAATAGTGAGTTGTGAAACGTAGGAGAATTAAGAATAAATCGTTGAATAATACGTCTCCGCCAGAGTCGAAGCCTCCGTGGCGCAATGGTTAGCGCGTTCGGCTGTTAACCGAAAGGTTGATGGTTAGAGTCCATCCGGTGGCGACGCTTCTGGTTTTACTCGCGTTCATTCTGTTTCATTATTATTTCTTAAGAATAGTGAGTTGTGAAACGTAGGAGAATTTCGAATAAATCTTTGAATAATACGTCTCCGCTAGAATCGAAGCCTCCGTGGCGCAATGGTTAGCGCGTTCGGCTGTTAACCGAAAGGTTGATGGTTCGAGTCCATCCGGTGGCGACGCTTCTGGTTTTACTCGCGTTCATTCCGTTTCATTATTATTTCTTAAGAATAGTGAGTTGTGAAACGTAGGAGAATTTCGAATAATTTTTTGAATAATACGTCTCCGCCAGAATCGAAGCCTCCGTGGCGCAATGGTTAGCGCGTTCGGCTGTTAACCGAAAGGTTGATGGTTCGAGTCCATCCGGTGGCGACGCTTCTCGTTTTACTCGCGTTCATTCCGTTTCATTATTATTTGTTAAGAATAGTGAGTTGTGAAACGTAGGAGAATTAAGAATAAATCGTTGAATAAAACGTCTCCGCTAGAGTCGAAGCCTCCGTGGCGCAATGGTTAGCGCGTTCGGCTGTTAACCGAAAGTTTGATGGTTCGAAACCATCCGGTGGCGACGCTTCTCGTTTTACTCGCGTTCATTCCGTTTCATTATTATTTGTTAAGAATAGTGAGTTGTGAAACGTAGGAGAATTAAGAATAAATCGTTGAATAAAACGTCTCCGCTAGAGTCGAAGCCTCCGTGGCGCAATGGTTAGCGCGTTCGGCTGTTAACCGAAAGTTTGATGGTTCGAAACCATCCGGTGGCGACGCTTCTCGTTTTACTCGCGTTCATTCCGTTTCATTATTATTTGTTAAGAATAGTGATATGTGAAACGTAGGAGAATTAAGAATAAATCGTTGAATAATACGTCTCCGCCAGAATCGAAGCCTCCGTGGCGCAATGGTTAGCGCGTTCGGCTGTTAACCGAAAGGTTGATGGTTCGAGTCCATCCGGTGGCGACGCTTCTCGATTTAATCGCGTTCATTCCGTTTCATTATTATTTGTTAAGAATAGTGAGTTGTGAAACGTAGGAGAATTAAGAATAAATCGTTGAATAATACGTCTCCGCAAGAATCGAAGCCTCCGTGGCGCAATGGTTAGCGCGTTCGGCTGATAACCGAAAGGTTGATGGTTCGAATCCATCCGGTGGCGACGCTTCTCGTTTTACTCGCGTTCATTCCGTTTCATTATTATTTGTTAAGAATAGTGAGTTGTGAAACGTAGGAGAATTAAGAATAAATCGTTGAATAATACGTCTCCGCCAGAGTCGAAGCCTCCGTGGCGCAATGGTTAGCGCGTTCGGCTGTTAACCGAAAGGTTGATGGTTAGAGTCCATCCGGTGGCGACGCTTCTGGTTTTACTCGCGTTCATTCCGTTTCATTATTATTTCTTAAGAATAGTGAGTTGTGAAACGTAGGAGAATTTCGAATAAATCTTTGAATAATACGTCTCCGCTAGAATCGAAGCCTCCGTGGCGCAATGGTTAGCGCGTTCGGCTGTTAACCGAAAGGTTGATGGTTCGAGTCCATCCGGTGGCGACGATTCTGGTTTTACTCGCGTTCATTCCGTTTCATTCTTATTTCTTAAGAATAGTGAGTTGTGAAACGTAGGAGAATTTCGAATAAATCTTTGAATAATACGTCTCCGCTAGAATCGAAGCCTCCGTGGCGCAATGGTTAGCGCGTTCGGCTGTTAACCGAAAGTTTGATGGTTCGAAACCATCCGGTGGCGACGCTTCTCGTTTTACTCGCGTTCATTCCGTTTCATTATTATTTGTTAAGAATAGTGAGTTGTTAAACGTAGGAGAATTAAGAATAAATCGTTGAATAATACGTCTCCGCCAGAGTCGAAGCCTCCGTGGCGCAATGGTTAGCGCGTTCGGCTGTTAACCGAGCAGTTGATGGTTCGAATCCATCCAGTGGCGACGCTTCTCGTTTTACTCGCGTTCATTCCGTTTCATTATTATTTGTTAAGAATAGTGAGTTGTGAAACGTAGGAGAATTAAGAATAAATCGTTGAATAATACGTCTCCGCCAGAGTCGAAGCCTCCGTGGCGCAATGGTTAGCGCGTTCGGCTGTTAACCGAAAGGTTGATGGTTAGAGTCCATCCCGTGGCGACGCTTCTGGTTTTACTCGCGTTCATTCTGTTTCATTATTATTTCTTAAGAATAGTGAGTTGTGAAACGTAGGAGAATTTCGAATAAATCTTTGAATAATACGTCTCCGCTAGAATCGAAGCCTCCGTGGCGCAATGGTTAGCGCGTTCGGCTGTTAACCGAAAGTTTGATGGTTCGAAACCATCCGGTGGCGACGCTTCTCGTTTTACTCGCGTTCATTCCGTTTCATTATTATTTGTTAAGAATAGTGAGTTGTGAAACGTAGGAGAATTAACAATAAATCGTTGAATAATACGTCTCCGCCAGAGTCGAAGCCTCCGTGGCGCAATGGTTAGCGCGTTCGGCTGTTAACCGAAAGGTTGATGGTTCGAGTCCATCCGGTGGCGACGCTTCTCGTTTTACTCGCGTTAATTCCGTTTCGATATTATTTGTTAAGAATAGTGAGTTGTGAAACGTAGGAGAATTAAGAATAAATCGTTGAATAATACGTCTCCGCTAGAATCGAAGCCTCCGTGGCGCAATGGTTAGCGCGTTCGGCTGTTAACCGAAAGTTTGATGGTTCGAAACCATCCGGTGGCGACGCTTCTCGTTTTACTCGCGTTCATTCCGTTTCATTATTATTTGTTAAGAATAGTGATATGTGAAACGTAGGAGAATTAAGAATAAATCGTTGAATAATACGTCTCCGCCAGAGTCAAAGCCTCCGTGGCGCAATGGTTAGCGCGTTTGTCTGTTAACCGAGCAGTTGATGGTTCGAATCCATCCAGTGGCGACGCTTCTCGTTTTACTCGCGTTCATTCCGTTTCATTATTATTTGTTAAGAATAGTGAGCTGTGAAACGTAGGAGAATTAAGAATAAATCGTTGAATAATACGTCTCCGCCAGAGTCGAAGCCTCCGTGGCGCAATGGGAAGCGCGTTCGGCTGTTAACCGAAAGGTTGATGGTTAGAGTCCATCCGGTGGCGACGCTTCTGGTTTTACTCGCGTTCATTCCGTTTCATTATTATTTCTTAAGAATAGTGAGTTGTGAAACGTAGGAGAACTTCGAATAATTTTTTGAATAATACGTCTCCGCCAGAATCGAAGCCTCCGTGGCGCAATGGTTAGCGCGTTTGGCTGTTAACCGAAAGGTTGATGGTTCGAGTCCATCCGGTGGCGACGCTTCTGGTTTTTCTCGCGTTCATTCCGTTTCATTATTATTTGTTAAGAATAGTGAGTTGTGAAACGTAGGAGAATTAAGAATAAATTGTTGAATAATACGTCTCCGCCAGAGTCGAAGCCTCCGTGGCGCAATGGTTAGCGCGTTCGGCTGTTAACCGAGCAGTTGATGGTTCGAATCCATCCAGTGGCGACGCTTCTCGTTTTACTCGCGTTCATTCCGTTTCATTATTATTTGTTAAGAATAGTGAGTTGTGAAACGTAGGAGAATTAAGAATAAATCGTTGAATAATACGTCTCCGCCAGAGTCGAAGCCTCCGTGGCGCAATGGTTAGCGCGTTCGGCTGTTAACCGAAAGGTTGATGGTTAGAGTCCATCCGGTGGCGACGCTTCTGGTTTTACTCGCGTGCATTCTGTTTCATTATTATTTCTTAAGAATAGTGAGTTGTGAAACGTAGGAGAATTTCGAATAAATCTTTGAATAATACGTCTCCGCTAGAATCGAAGCCTCCGTGGCGCAATGGTTAGCGCGTTCGGCTGTTAACCGAAAGTTTGATGGTTCGAAACCATCCGGTGGCGACGCTTCTCGTTTTACTCGCGTTCATTCCGTTTCATTATTATTTGTTAAGAATAGTGATATGTGAAACGTAGGAGAATTAAGAATAAATCGTTGAATAATACGTCTCCGCCAGAGTCGAAGCCTCCACGGCGCAATGGTTAGCGCGTTTGGCTGTTAACCGAAAGGTTGATGGTTCGAGTCCATCCGGTGGCGACGCTTCTGGTTTTTCTCGCGTTCATTCCGTTTCATTATTATTTGTTAAGAATAGTGAGTTGTGAAACGTAGGAGAATTAAGAATAAATCGTTGAATAATACGTCTCCGCCAGAGTCGAAGCCTCCGTGGCGCAATGGTTAGCGCGTTCGGCTGTTAACCGAGCAGTTGATGGTTCGAATCCATCCAGTGGCGACGCTTCTCGTTTTACTCGCGTTCATTCCGTTTCATTATTATTTGTTAAGAATAGTGAGTTGTGAAACGTAGGAGAATTAAGAATAAATCGTTGAATAATACGTCTCCGCCAGAGTCGAAGCCTCCGTGGCGCAATGGATATCGCGTTCGGCTGTTAACCGAAAGGTTGATGGTTAGAGTCCATCCGGTGGCGACGCTTCTGGTTTTACTCGCGTTCATTCCGTTTCATTATTATTTCTTAAGAATAGTGAGTTGTGAAAAGTAGGAGAATTTCGAATAATTTTTTGAATAATACGTCTCCGCCAGAATCGAAGCCTCCGTGGCGCAATGGTTAGCGCGCTCGGCTGTTAACCGAAAGGTTGATGGTTCGAGTCCATCCGGTGGCGACGCTTCTCGTTTTACTCGCGTTCATTCCGTTTCATTATTATTTGTTAAGAATAGTGAGTTGTGAAACGTAGGAGAATTAAGAATAAATCGTTGAATAAAACGTCTCCGCTAGAGTCGAAGCCTCCGTGGCGCAATGGTTAGCGCGTTCGGCTGTTAACCGAAAGTTTGATGGTTCGAAACCATCCGGTGGCGACGCTTCTCGTTTTACTCGCGTTCATTCCGTTTCATTATTATTTGTTAAGAATAGTGATATGTGAAACGTAGGAGAATTAAGAATAAATCGTTGAATAATACGTCTCCGCCAGAATCGAAGCCTCCGTGGCGCAATGGTTAGCGCGTTCGGCTGTTAACCGAAAGGTTGATGGTTCGAGTCCATCCGGTGGCGACGCTTCTCGATTTAATCGCGTTCATTCCGTTTCATTATTATTTGTTAAGAATAGTGAGTTGTGAAACGTAGGAGAATTAAGAATAAATCGTTGAATAATACGTCTCCGCAAGAATCGAAGCCTCCGTGGCGCAATGGTTAGCGCGTTCGGCTGATAACCGAAAGGTTGATGGTTCGAATCCATCCGGTGGCGACGCTTCTCGTTTTACTCGCGTTCATTCCGTTTCATTATTATTTGTTAAGAATAGTGAGTTGTGAAACGTAGGAGAATTAAGAATAAATCGTTGAATAATACGTCTCCGCCAGAGTCGAAGCCTCCGTGGCGCAATGGTTAGCGCGTTCGGCTGTTAACCGAAAGGTTGATGGTTAGAGTCCATCCGGTGGCGACGCTTCTGGTTTTACTCGCGTTCATTCCGTTTCATTATTATTTCTTAAGAATAGTGAGTTGTGAAACGTAGGAGAATTTCGAATAAATCTTTGAATAATACGTCTCCGCTAGAATCGAAGCCTCCGTGGCGCAATGGTTAGCGCGTTCGGCTGTTAACCGAAAGGTTGATGGTTCGAGTCCATCCGGTGGCGACGATTCTGGTTTTACTCGCGTTCATTCCGTTTCATTCTTATTTCTTAAGAATAGTGAGTTGTGAAACGTAGGAGAATTTCGAATAAATCTTTGAATAATACGTCTCCGCTAGAATCGAAGCCTCCGTGGCGCAATGGTTAGCGCGTTCGGCTGTTAACCGAAAGTTTGATGGTTCGAAACCATCCGGTGGCGACGCTTCTCGTTTTACTCGCGTTCATTCCGTTTCATTATTATTTGTTAAGAATAGTGAGTTGTTAAACGTAGGAGAATTAAGAATAAATCGTTGAATAATACGTCTCCGCCAGAGTCGAAGCCTCTGTGGCGCAATGGTTAGCGCGTTCGGCTGTTAACCGAAAGGTTGATGGTTCGAATCCATCCGGTGGCGACGCTTCTCGTTTTACTCGCGTTCATTCCGTTTCATTATTATTTGTTAAGAATAGTGAGTTGTGAAACGTAGGAGAATTAACAATAAATCGTTGAATAATACGTCTCCGCCAGAGTCGAAGCCTCCGTGGCGCAATGGTTAGCGCGTTCGGCTGTTAACCGAAAGGTTGATGGTTCGAGTCCATCCGGTGGCGACGCTTCTCGTTTTACTCGCGTTAATTCCGTTTCGTTATTATTTGTTAAGAATAGTGAGTTGTGAAACGTAGGAGAATTAAGAATAAATCGTTGAATAATACGTCTCCGCTAGAATCGAAGCCTCCGTGGCGCAATGGTTAGCGCGTTCGGCTGTTAACCGAAAGTTTGATGGTTCGAAACCATCCGGTGGCGACGCTTCTCGTTTTACTCGCGTTCATTCCGTTTCATTATTATTTGTTAAGAATAGTGATATGTGAAACGTAGGAGAATTAAGAATAAATCGTTGAATAATACGTCTCCGCCAGAGTCGAAGCCTCCGTGGCGCAATGGTTAGCGCGTTTGTCTGTTAACCGAGCAGTTGATGGTTCGAATCCATCCAGTGGCGACGCTTCTCGTTTTACTCGCGTTCATTCCGTTTCATTATTATTTGTTAAGAATAGTGAGCTGTGAAACGTAGGAGAATTAAGAATAAATCGTTGAATAATACGTCTCCGCCAGAGTCGAAGCCTCCGTGGCGCAATGGGAAGCGCGTTCGGCTGTTAACCGAAAGGTTGATGGTTAGAGTCCATCCGGTGGCGACGCTTCTGGTTTTACTCGCGTTCATTCCGTTTCATTATTATTTCTTAAGAATAGTGAGTTGTGAAACGTAGGAGAATTTCGAATAATTTTTTGAATAATACGTCTCCGCCAGAATCGAAGCCTCCGTGGCGCAATGGTTAGCGCGTTCGGCTGTTAACCGAAAGGTTGATGGTTCGAGTCCATCCGGTGGCGACGCTTCTCGTTTTACTCGCGTTCATTCCGTTTCATTATTATTTGTTAAGAATAGTGAGTTGTGAAACGTAGGAGAATTAAGAATAAATCGTTGAATAATACGTCTCCGCCAGAGTCGAAGCCTCCGTGGCGCAATGGTTAGCGCGTTCGGCTGTTAACCGAAAGGTTGATGGTTCGAGTCCATCCGGTGGCGACGCTTCTCGTTTTACTCGCGTTCATTCCGTTTCATTATTATTTGTTAAGAATAGTGATATGTGAAACGTAGGAGAATTAAGAATAAATCGTTCAATAATACGTCTCCGCTAGAATCGAAGCCTCCGTGGCGCAATGGTTAGCGCGTTCGGCTGTTAACCGAAAGGTTGATGGTTAGAGTCCATCCGGTGGCGACGCTGCTGGTTTTACTCGCGTTCATTCTGTTTCATTATTATTTCTTAAGAATAGTGATATGTGAAACGTAGGAGAATTAAGAATAAATCGTTGAATAATACGTCTCCGCCAGAGTCGAAGCCTCCGTGGCGCAATGGTTAGCGCGTTTGTCTGTTAACCGAGCAGTTGATGGTTCGAATCCATCCAGTGGCGACGCTTCTCGTTTTACTCGCGTTCATTCCGTTTCATTATTATTTGTTAAGAATAGTGAGCTGTGAAACGTAGGAGAATTAAGAATAAATCGTTGAATAATACGTCTCCGCCAGAGTCGAAGCCTCCGTGGCGCAATGGGAAGCGCGTTCGGCTGTTAACCGAAAGGTTGATGGTTAGAGTCCATCCGGTGGCGACGCTTCTGGTTTTACTCGCGTTCATTCCGTTTCATTATTATTTCTTAAGAATAGTGAGTTGTGAAACGTAGGAGAATTTCGAATAATTTTTTGAATAATACGTCTCCGCCAGAATCGAAGCCTCCGTGGCGCAATGGTTAGCGCGTTCGGCTGTTAACCGAAAGGTTGATGGTTCGAGTCCATCCGGTGGCGACGCTTCTCGTTTTACTCGCGTTCATTCCGTTTCATTATTATTTGTTAAGAATAGTGAGTTGTGAAACGTAGGAGAATTAAGAATAAATCGTTGAATAATACGTCTCCGCCAGAGTCGAAGCCTCCGTGGCGCAATGGTTAGCGCGTTCGGCTGTTAACCGAAAGGTTGATGGTTCGAGTCCATCCGGTGGCGACGCTTCTCGTTTTACTCGCGTTCATTCCGTTTCATTATTATTTGTTAAGAATAGTGATATGTGAAACGTAGGAGAATTAAGAATAAATCGTTCAATAATACGTCTCCGCTAGAATCGAAGCCTCCGTGGCGCAATGGTTAGCGCGTTCGGCTGTTAACCGAAAGGTTGATGGTTAGAGTCCATCCGGTGGCGACGCTGCTGGTTTTACTCGCGTTCATTCTGTTTCATTATTATTTCTTAAGAATAGTGAGTTGTGAAACGTAGGAGAATTTCGAATAAATCTTTGAATAATACGTCTCCGCTAGAATCGAAGCCTCCGTGGCGCAATGGTTAGCGCGTTCGGCTGTTAACCGAAAGGTTGATGGTTCGAGTCCATCCGGTGGCGACGCTTCTGGTTTTACTCGCGTTCATTCCGTTTCATTATTATTTCTTAAGAATAGTGAGTTGTGAAACGTAGGAGAATTTCGAATAATTTTTTGAATAATACGTCTCCGCCAGAATCGAAGCCTCCGTGGCGCAATGGTTAGCGCGTTCGGCTGTTAACCGAAAGGTTGATGGTTCGAGTCCATCCGGTGGCGACGCTTCTCGTTTTACTCGCGTTCATTCCGTTTCATTATTATTTGTTAAGAATAGTGAGTTGTGAAACGTAGGAGAATTAAGAATAAATCGTTGAATAATACGTCTCCGCCAGAGTCGAAGCCTCCGTGGCGCAATGGTTAGCGCGTTCGGCTGTTAACCGAAAGGTTGATGGTTCGAGTCCATCCGGTGGCGACGCTTCTCGTTTTACTCGCGTTCATTCCGTTTCATTATTATTTTTTAAGAATAGTGAGTTGTGAAACGTAGGAGAATTAAGAATAAATCTCTGAATAATACGTCTCCGCCAGAGTCGAAGCCTCCTTGGCGCAATGGTTAGCGCGTTCGGCTGTTAACCGAAAGGTTGATGGTTCGAATCCATCCGGTGGCGACGCTTCTCGTTTTACTCGCGTTCATTCCGTTTCATTATTATTTGTTAAGAATAGTGAGTTGTGAAACGTAGGAGAATTAACAATAAATCGTTGAATAATACGTCTCCGCCAGAGTCGAAGCCTCCGTGGCGCAATGGTTAGCGCGTTCGGCTGTTAACCGAAAGGTTGATGGTTCGAATCCATCCGGTGGCGACGCTTCTCGTTTTACTCGCGTTCATTCCGTTTCATTATTATTTGTTAAGAATAGTGAGTTGTGAAACGTAGGAGAATTAACAATAAATCGTTGAATAATACGTCTCCGCTAGAGTCGAAGCCTCCGTGGCGCAATGGTTAGCGCGTTCGGCTGTTACCGAAAGGTTGATGGTTCGAGTCCATCCGGTGGCGACGCTTCTCGTTTTACTCGCGTTCATTCCGTTTCATTATTATTTGTTAAGAATAGTGAGTTGTGAAACGTAGGAGAATTAAGAATAAATCGTTGAATAATACGTCTCCGCCAGAGTCGAAGCCTCCGTGGCGCAATGGTTAGCGCGTTCGGCTGTTAACCGAGAGGTTGATGGTACGAATCCATCCGGTGGCGACGCTTCTCGTTTTACTCGCGTTCATTCCGTTTCATTATTATTTGTTAAGAATAGTGAGTTGTGAAACGTAGGAGAATTAAGAATAAATCGTTGAATAATACGTCTCCGCCAGAGTCGAAGCCTCCGTGGCGCAATGGTTAGCGCGTTCGGCTGTTAACCGAAAGTTTGATGGTTCGAAACCATCGGGTGGCGACGCTTCTCGTTTTACTCGCGTTCATTCCGTTTCATTATTATTTGTTAAGAATAGTGAGTTGTGAAACGTAGGAGAATTAAGAATAAATCGTTGAATAATACGTCTCCGCCAGAGTCGAAGCCTCCGTTGCGCAATGGTTAGCGCGTTCGGCTGTTAACCGAATGGTTGATGGTTAGAATCCATCCGGTGGCGACGCTTCTCGTTTTAGTCGCGTTCATTCCGTTTCATTATTATTTGTTAAGAATAGTGAGTTGTGAAACGTAGGAGAATTAACAATAAATCGTTGAATAATACGTCTCCGCCAGAGTCGAAGCCTCCGTGGCGCAATGGTTAGCGCGTTTGGCTGTTAACCGAAAGGTTGATGGTTCGAGTCCATCCGGTGGCGACGCTTCTGGTTTTTCTCGCGTTCATTCCGTTTCATTATTATTTGTTAAGAATAGTGAGTTGTGAAACGTAGGAGAATTAAGAATAAATCTCTGAATAATACGTCTCCGCCAGAGTCGAAGCCTCCGTGGCGCAATGGTTAGCGCGTTCGGCTTTTAACCGAAAGGTTGATGGTTCGAATCCATCCGGTGGCGACGCTTCTCGTTTTACTCGCGTTCATTCCGTTTCATTATTATTTGTTAAGAATAGTGAGTTGTGAAACGTAGGAGAATTAACAATAAATCGTTGAATAATACGTCTCCGCCAGAGTCGAAGCCTCCATGGCACAATGGTTAGCGCGTTCGGCTGTTAACCGAAAGGTTGATGGTTCGAGTCCATCCGGTGGCGACGCTTCTGGTTTTACTCGCGTTCATTCCGTTTCATTATTATTTCTTAAGAATAGTGAGTTGTGAAACGTAGGAGAATTTCGAATAAATTTTTGAATAATACGTCTCCGCTAGAATCGAAGCCTCCGTGGCGCAATGGTTAGCGCGTATGGCTGTTAACCGAAAGGTTGATGGTTCGAGTCCATCCGGTGGCGACGCTTCTGGTTTTTCTCGCGTTCATTCCGTTTCATTATTATTTGTTAAGAATAGTGAGTTGTGAAACGTAGGATAATTTCGAATAAATTTTTGAATAATACGTCTCCGCTAGAATCGAAGCCTCCGTGGCGCATTGGTTAGCGCGTTCGGCTGTTAACCGAAAGGTTGATGGTTCGAGTCCATCCGGTGGCGACGCTTCTCGTTTTACTCGCGTTCATTCCGTTTCATTATTATTTGTTAAGAATAGTGAGTTGTGAAACGTAGGAGAATTAAGAATAAATCGTTGAATAATACGTCTCCGCCAGAGTCGAAGCCTCCGTGGCGCAATGGTTAGCGCGTTCGGCTGTTAACCGAAAGGTTGATGGTTAGAGTCCATCCGGTGGCGACGCTTCTGGTTTTACTCGCGTTCATTCCGTTTCATTATTATTTCTTAAGTATAGTGAGTTGTGAAACGTAGGAGAATTTCGAATAAATCTTTAAATAATACGTCTCCGCTAGCATCGAAGCCTCCGTGGCGCAATAGTTAGCGGGTTCGGCTGTTAACCGAAAGGTTGATGATTCGAGTCCATCCGGTGGCGACGCTTCTGGTTTTACTCGCGTTCATTCCGTTTCATTATTATTTGTTAAGAATAGTGAGCTGTGAAACGTAGGAGAATTTCGAATAATTTTTTGAATAATACGTCTCCGCCAGAATCGAAGCCTCCGTGGCGCAATGGTTAGCGCGTTTGGCTGTTAACCGAAAGGTTGATGGTTTGAGTCCATCCGGTGGCGACGCTTCTCGTTTTACTCGCGTTCATTCCGTTTCATTATTATTTGTTAAGAATAGTGAGTTGTGAAACGTAGGAGAATTTCGAATAATTTTTTGAATAATACGTCTCCGCCAGAATCGAAGCCTCCGTGGCGCAAAGGTTAGCGCGTTCGGCTGTTAACCGAAAGGTTGATGGTTCGAGTCCATCCGGTGGCGACGCTTCTCGTTTTACTCGCGTTCATTCCGTTTCATTATTATTTGTTAAGAATAGTGAGTTGGGAAACGTAGGAGAATTAAGAATAAATCGTTGAATAATACGTCTCCGCCAGAGTCGAAGCCTCCGTGGCGCAATGGTTAGCACGTTCGGCTGTTAACCGAAAGGTTGATGGTTCGAGTCAATCCGGTGGCGACGCTTCTGGTTTTACTCGCGTTCATTCCAATTCATTATTATTTGTTAAGAATAGTGAGTTGTGAAACGTAGGAGAATTTCGAATAAATTTTTGAAAAATACGTCTCCGCTAGAATCGAAGCCTCCGTGGCGCAATGGTTAGCGCGTTCGGCTGTTAAACGAAAGGTTGATGGTTCGAGTCCATCCGGTGGCGACGCTTCTCGTTTTACTCGCGTTCATTCCGTTTCATTATTATTTGTTAAGAATAGTGAGTTGTGAAACGTAGGAGAATTAAGAATAAATCGTTGAATAATACGTCTCCGCCAGAGTCGAAGCCTCCGTGGCGCAATGGTTAGCGCGTTCGGCTGTTAACCGAAAGGTTGATGGTTAGAGTCCATCCGGTGGCGACGCTTCTGGTTTTACTCGCGTTCATTCCGTTTCATTATTATTTCTTAAGAATAATGAGTTGTGAAACGTAGGAGAATTTCGAATAAATCTTTGAATAATACGTCTCCGCTAGAATCGAAGCCTCCGTGGCGAAATGGTTAGCGCGTTCGGCTGTTAACCGAAAGGTTGATGGTTCGAGTCCATCCGGTGGCGACGCTTCTGGTTTTACTCGCGTTCATTCCGTTTCATTATTATTTGTTAAGAATAGTGAGTTGTGAAACGTAGGAGACTTTCGAATAATTTTTTAAATAATACGTCTCCGCCAGAATCGAAGCCTCCGTGGCGCAATGGTTAGCGCGTTCGGCTGTTAAACGAAAGGTTGATGGTTCGTGTCCATCCGGTGGCGACGCTTCTCGTTTTACTCGCGTTCATTCCGTTTCATTATTATTTGTTAAGAATAGTGAGTTTTGAAACGTAGGAGAATTAAGAATAAATCGTTGAATAATACGTCTCCGCCAGAGTCGAAGCCTCCGTGGCGCAATGGTTAGCGCTTTCGGCTGTTAACCGAAAGGTTGATGGTTCGAGTCCATCCGGTGGCGACACTTATGGTTTTACTCGCGTTCATTCCGTTTCATTAATATTTGTTAAGAATAGTGAGTTGTGAAACGTAGGAGAATTTCGAATAAATTTTTAAATAATACGTCTCCGCCACAGTCGAAGCCTCCGTGGCGCAATGGTTAGCGCGTTCGGCTGTTAACCGAAAGGTTGATGGTTCGAGTCCATCCAGTGGCGACGCTTCTGGTTTTACTCGCGTTTATTCCGTTTCGTTATTATTTCTTAAGAATAGTGATTTGTGAAACGTAGGAGAATTTCGATTAAATTTTTGAATAATACGTCTCCGCTAGAATCGAAGCCTCCGTGGCGAAATGGTTAGCGCGTTCGGCTGTTAACCGAAAGGTTGATGGTTCGAGTCCATCCGGTGGCGACGCTTCTGGTTTTACTCGCGTTCATTCCGTTTCATTATTATTTGTTAAGAATAGTGAGTTGTGAAACGTAGGAGACTTTCGAATAATTTTTTAAATAATACGTCTCCGCCAGAATCGAAGCCTCCGTGGCGCAATGGTTAGCGCGTTCGGCTGTTAAACGAAAGGTTGATGGTTCGAGTCCATCCGGTGGCGACGCTTCTCGTTTTACTCGCGTTCATTCCGTTTCATTATTATTTGTTAAGAATAGTGAGTTGGGAAACGTAGGAGAATTAAGAATAAATCGTTGAATAATACGTCTCCGCCAGAGTCGAACCTCCGTGGCGCAATGGTTAGCGCGTTCGGCTGTTAACCGAAAGGTTGATGGTTCGAGTCCATCCGGTGGCGACGCTTCTGGTTTTTCTCACGTTCATTCCGTTTCATTATTATTTGTTAAGAATAGTGAGTTGTGAAACGTAGGAGAATTTCGAATAAATTTTTGAATAATACGTCTCCGCTAGAATCGAAGCCTCCGTGGCGCAATGGTTAGCGCGTTCGGCTGTTAACCGAAAGGTTGATGGTTCGAGTCCATCCGGTGGCGACGCTTCTCGTTTTACTCGCGTTCATTCCGTTTCATTATTATTTGTTAAGAATAGTGAGTTGTGAAACGTAGGAGAATTAAGAATAAATCGTTGAATAATACGTCTCCGCCAGAGTCGAAGCCTCCGTGGCGCAATGGTTAGCGCGTTCGGCTGTTAACCGAAAGTTTGATGGTTCGAGTCCATCCGGTGGCGACGCTTCTGGTTTTACTCGCGTTCATTCCGTTTTATTATTATTTGTTAAGAATAGTGAGTTGTGAAACGTAGGAGAATTAAGAATAAATCGTTGAATAATACGTCTCCACCAGAGTCGAAGCCTCCGTGGCGCAATGGTTAGCGCGTTCGGCTGTTAACCGAAAGGTTGATGGTTCGAGTCCATCCGGTGGCGACACTTATGGTTTTACTCGCGTTCATTCCGTTTCATTAATATTTGTTAAGAATAGTGAGTTGTGAAACGTAGGAGAATTTCGAATAAATTTTTAAATAATACGTCTCCGCCACAGTCGAAGCCTCCGTGGCGCAATGGTTAGCGCGTTCGGCTGTTAACCGAAAGGTTGATGGTTCGAGTCCATCCGGTGGCGACGCTTCTGGTTTTACTCGCGTTTATTCCGTTTCATTATTATTTGTTAAGAATAGTGAGTTGTGAAACGTAGGAGAATTTCGAATAAATTTTTGAATAATACGTCTCCGCTAGAATCGAAGCCTCCGTGGCGCAATGGTTAGCGCGTTCGGCTGTTAACCGAAAGGTTGATGGTTCGAGTCCATCCGGTGGCGACGCTTCTGGTTTTTCTCACGTTCATTCCGTTTTATTATTATTTGTTAAGAATAGTGAGTTGTGAAACGTAGGAGAATTTCGAATAAATTTTTGAATAATACGTCTCCGCTAGAATCGAAGCCTCCGTGGCGCAATGGTTAGCGCGTTCGGCTGTTAACCGAAAGGTTGATGGTTCGAGTCCATCCGGTGGCGACGATACTCGTTTTACTCGCGTTCATTCCGTTTCATTATTATTTGTTAAGAATAGTGAGTTGTGAAACGTAGGAGAATTAAGAATAAATCGTTGAATAATACGTCTCCGCCAGAGTCGAAGCCTCCGTGGCGCAATGGTTAGCGCGTTCGGCTGTTAACCGAAAGGTTGATGGTTAGAGTCCATCCAGTGGCGACGCTTATGGTTTTACTCGCGTTCATTCCGTTTCATTATTATTTCTTAAGAATAATGAGTTGTGAAACGTAGGAGAATTTCAAATAAGTCTTTGAATAATACGTCTCCGCTAGCATCGAAGCCTCCGTGGCGCAATGGTTAGCGCGTTTGGCTGTTAACCGAAAGGTGATGGTTCGAGTCCATCCGGTGGCGACGCTTCTGGTTTTACTCGCGTTCATTCCGTTTCATTATTATTTGTTAAGAATAGTGAGTTGTGAAACGTAGGAGAATTAAGAATAAATCGTTGAATAATACGTCTCCTCCAGAGTCGAAGCCTCCGTGGCGCAATGGTTAGCGCGTTCGGCTGTTAACCGAAAGGTTGATGGTTCGAGTCCATCCGGTGGCGACGCTTCTGGTTTTACTCGCGTTCATTCCGTTTCATTATTATTTGTTAAGAATAGTGAGTTGTGAAACGTAGGAGAATTAAGAATAAATCGTTGAATAATACGTCTCCTCCAAAGTCGAAGCCTCCGTGGCGCAATGGTTAGCGCGTTCGGCTGTTAACCGAAAGGTTGATGGTTCGAGTCCATCCGGTGGCGACGCTTCTCGTTTTACTCGCGTTCATTCCGTTTCATTATTATTTGTTAAGAATAGTGAGTTGTGAAACGTAGGAGAATTTCGAATAAATTTTTGAATAATACGTGTCCGCTAGAACCGAAGCCTCCGTGGCGCAATGGTTAGCGCGTTCGGCTGTTAACCGAAAGGTTGATGGTTCGAGTCCATCCGGTGGCGACACTTCTGGTTTAACTCGCGTTCATTCCGTTTCATTCTTATATGTTAAGAATAGTGAGTTGTGAAACGTAGGAGAATTAAGAATAAATCGTTGAATAATACGTATCCGCTAGAGTCGAAGCCTCCGTGGCGCAATGGTTAGCGCGTTCGGCTGTTAACCGAAAGGTTGATGGTTCGAGTCCATCCGGTGGCGACGCTTCTCGTTTTACTCGCGTTCATTCCGTTTCATTATTATTTGTTAAGAATAGTGAGTTGTGAAACGTAGGAGAATTAAGAATAAATCGTTGAATAATACGTCTCCGCCAGAGTCGAAGCCTCCGTGGCGCAATGGTTAGCGCGTTCGGCTGTTAACCGAAAGGTTGATGGTTAGAGTCCATCCAGTGGCGACGCTTATGGTTTTACTCGCGTTCATTCCGTTTCATTATTATTTCTTAAGAATAATGAGTTGTGAAACGTAGGAGAATTTCAAATAAGTCTTTGAATAATACGTCTCCGCTAGCATCGAAGCCTCCGTGGCGCAATGGTTAGCGCGTTTGGCTGTTAACCGAAAGGTGATGGTTCGAGTCCATCCGGTGGCGACGCTTCTGGTTTTACTCGCGTTCATTCCGTTTCATTATTATTTGTTAAGAATAGTGAGTTGTGAAACGTAGGAGAATTAAGAATAAATCGTTGAATAATACGTCTCCTCCAGAGTCGAAGCCTCCGTGGCGCAATGGTTAGCGCGTTCGGCTGTTAACCGAAAGGTTGATGGTTCGAGTCCATCCGGTGGCGACGCTTCTGGTTTTACTCGCGTTCATTCCGTTTCATTATTATTTGTTAAGAATAGTGAGTTGTGAAACGTAGGAGAATTAAGAATAAATCGTTGAATAATACGTCTCCTCCAAAGTCGAAGCCTCCGTGGCGCAATGGTTAGCGCGTTCGGCTGTTAACCGAAAGGTTGATGGTTCGAGTCCATCCGGTGGCGACGCTTCTCGTTTTACTCGCGTTCATTCCGTTTCATTATTATTTGTTAAGAATAGTGAGTTGTGAAACGTAGGAGAATTTCGAATAAATTTTTGAATAATACGTGTCCGCTAGAACCGAAGCCTCCGTGGCGCAATGGTTAGCGCGTTCGGCTGTTAACCGAAAGGTTGATGGTTCGAGTCCATCCGGTGGCGACACTTCTGGTTTAACTCGCGTTCATTCCGTTTCATTCTTATTTGTTAAGAATAGTGAGTTGTGAAACGTAGGAGAATTAAGAATAAATCGTTGAATAATACGTATCCGCTAGAGTCGAAGCCTCCGTGGCGCAATGGTTAGCGCGTTCGGCTGTTAACCGAAAGGTTGATGGTTCGAGTCCATCCGGTGGCGACACTTCTGGTTTTACTCGCGTTCATTCCGTTTCATTATTATTTCTTAAGAATAGTGAGTTTTGAAACGTAGGAGAATTAAGAATAAATCGTTGAATAATACGTCTCCGCCAGAGTCGAAGCCTCCGTGGCGCAATGGTTAGCGCTTTCGGCTGTTAACCGAAAGGTTGATGGTTCGAGTCCATCCGGTGGCGACACTTCTGGTTTTACTCGCGTTCATTCCGTTTCATTATTATTTCTTAAGAATAATGAGTTGTGAAACGTAGGAGAATTTCGAATAAATCTTTGAATAATACGTCTCCGCTAGAATCGAAGCCTCCGTGGCGAAATGGTTAGCGCGTTCGGCTGTTAACCGAAAGGCTGATGGTTCGAGTCCATCCGGTGGCGACGCTTCTGGTTTTACTCGCGTTCATTCCGTTTCATTATTATTTGTTAAGAATAGTGAGTTGTGAAACGTAGGAGAATTAAGAATAAATCGTTGAATAATACGTCTCCTCCAGAGTCGAAGCCTCCGTGGCGCAATGGTTAGCGCGTTCGGCTGTTAACCGAAAGGTTGATGGTTCGAGTCCATCCGGTGGCGACGCTTCTGGTTTTACTCGCGTTCATTCCGTTTCATTATTATTTGTTAAGAATAGTGAGTTGTGAAACGTAGGAGAATTAAGAATAAATCGTTGAATAATACGTCTCCTCCAAAGTCGAAGCCTCCGTGGCGCAATGGTTAGCGCGTTCGGCTGTTAACCGAAAGGTTGATGGTTCGAGTCCATCCGGTGGCGACGCTTCTCGTTTTACTCGCGTTCATTCCGTTTCATTATTATTTGTTAAGAATAGTGAGTTGTGAAACGTAGGAGAATTAAGAATAAATCGTTGAATAATACGTATCCGCTAGAGTCGAAGCCTCCGTGGCGCAATGGTTAGCGCGTTCGGCTGTTAACCGAAAGGTTGATGGTTCGAGTCCATCCGGTGGCGACGCTTCTCGTTTTACTCGCGTTCATTCCGTTTCATTATTATTTGTTAAGAATAGTGAGTTGTGAAACGTAGGAGAATTAAGAATAAATCGTTGAATAATACGTCTCCGCCAGAGTCGAAGCCTCCGTGGCGCAATGGTTAGCGCGTTCGGCTGTTAACCGAAAGGTTGATGGTTAGAGTCCATCCAGTGGCGACGCTTATGGTTTTACTCGCGTTCATTCCGTTTCATTATTATTTCTTAAGAATAATGAGTTGTGAAACGTAGGAGAATTTCAAATAAGTCTTTGAATAATACGTCTCCGCTAGCATCGAAGCCTCCGTGGCGCAATGGTTAGCGCGTTTGGCTGTTAACCGAAAGGTGATGGTTCGAGTCCATCCGGTGGCGACGCTTCTGGTTTTACTCGCGTTCATTCCGTTTCATTATTATTTGTTAAGAATAGTGAGTTGTGAAACGTAGGAGAATTAAGAATAAATCGTTGAATAATACGTCTCCTCCAGAGTCGAAGCCTCCGTGGCGCAATGGTTAGCGCGTTCGGCTGTTAACCGAAAGGTTGATGGTTCGAGTCCATCCGGTGGCGACGCTTCTGGTTTTACTCGCGTTCATTCCGTTTCATTATTATTTGTTAAGAATAGTGAGTTGTGAAACGTAGGAGAATTAAGAATAAATCGTTGAATAATACGTCTCCTCCAAAGTCGAAGCCTCCGTGGCGCAATGGTTAGCGCGTTCGGCTGTTAACCGAAAGGTTGATGGTTCGAGTCCATCCGGTGGCGACGCTTCTCGTTTTACTCGCGTTCATTCCGTTTCATTATTATTTGTTAAGAATAGTGAGTTGTGAAACGTAGGAGAATTTCGAATAAATTTTTGAATAATACGTGTCCGCTAGAACCGAAGCCTCCGTGGCGCAATGGTTAGCGCGTTCGGCTGTTAACCGAAAGGTTGATGGTTCGAGTCCATCCGGTGGCGACACTTCTGGTTTAACTCGCGTTCATTCCGTTTCATTCTTATTTGTTAAGAATAGTGAGTTGTGAAACGTAGGAGAATTAAGAATAAATCGTTGAATAATACGTATCCGCTAGAGTCGAAGCCTCCGTGGCGCAATGGTTAGCGCGTTCGGCTGTTAACCGAAAGGTTGATGGTTCGAGTCCATCCGGTGGCGACACTTCTGGTTTTACTCGCGTTCATTCCGTTTCATTATTATTTCTTAAGAATAGTGAGTTTTGAAACGTAGGAGAATTAAGAATAAATCGTTGAATAATACGTCTCCGCCAGAGTCGAAGCCTCCGTGGCGCAATGGTTAGCGCTTTCGGCTGTTAACCGAAAGGTTGATGGTTCGAGTCCATCCGGTGGCGACACTTCTGGTTTTACTCGCGTTCATTCCGTTTCATTATTATTTCTTAAGAATAATGAGTTGTGAAACGTAGGAGAATTTCGAATAAATCTTTGAATAATACGTCTCCGCTAGAATCGAAGCCTCCGTGGCGAAATGGTTAGCGCGTTCGGCTGTTAACCGAAAGGTTGATGGTTCGAGTCCATCCGGTGGCGACGCTTCTGGTTTTACTCGCGTTCATTCCGTTTCATTATTATTTGTTAAGAATAGTGAGTTGTGAAACGTAGGAGACTTTCGAATAATTTTTTAAATAATACGTCTCCGCCAGAATCGAAGCCTCCGTGGCGCAATGGTTAGCGCGTTCGGCTGTTAAACGAAAGGTTGATGGTTCGAGTCCATCCGGTGGCGACGCTTCTCGTTTTACTCGCGTTCATTCCGTTTCATTATTATTTGTTAAGAATAGTGAGTTGGGAAACGTAGGAGAATTAAGAATAAATCGTTGAATAATACGTCTCCGCCAGAGTCGAACCTCCGTGGCGCAATGGTTAGCACATTCGGCTGTTAATCGAAAGGTTGATGGTTCGAGTCCATCCGGTGGCGACGCTTCTGGTTTTACTCGCGTTCATTCCGTTTCATTATTATTTCTTAAGAATAGTGAGTTGTGAAACGTAGGAGAATTTCGAATAAATTTTTGAATAATACGTCTCCGCTAGAATCGAAGCCTCCGTGGCGCAATGGTAAGCGCGTTCGGCTGTTAACCGAAAGGTTGATGGTTCGAGTCCATCCGGTGGCGACGCTTCTGGTTTTTCTCGCGTTCATTCCGTTTCATTATTATTTGTTAAGAATAGTGAGTTGTGAAACGTAGGAGAATTTCGAATAAATTTTTGAATAATACGTCTCCGCTAGAATCGAAGCCTCCGTGGCGCAATGGTTAGCGCGTTCGGCTGTTAACCGAAAGGTTGATGGTTCGAGTCCATCCGGTGGCGACGCTTCTCGTTTTACTCGCGTTCATTCCGTTTCATTATTATTTGTTAAGAATAGTGAGTTGTGAAACGTAGGAGAATTAAGAATAAATCGTTGAATAATACGTCTCCGCTAGAATCGAAGCCTCCGTGGCGCAATGGTTAGCGCGTTCGGCTGTTAACCGAAAGTTTGATGGTTCGAGTCCATCCGGTGGCGACACTTATGGTTTTACTCGCGTTCATTCCGTTTCATTAATATTTGTTAAGAATAGTGAGTTGTGAAACGTAGGAGAATTTCGAATAAATTTTTAAATAATACGTCTCCGCCACAGTCGAAGCCTCCGTGGCGCAATGGTTAGCGCGTTCGGCTGTTAACCGAAAGCTTGTTGGTTCGAGTCCATCCGGTGGCGACGCTTCTGGTTTTACTCGCGTTCATTCCGTTTCATTATTATTTGTTAAGAATAGTGAGTTGTGAAACGTAGGAGAATTAAGAATAAATCGTTGAATAATACGTCTCCACCAGAGTCGAAGCCTCCGTGGCGCAATGGTTAGCGCGTTCGGCTGTAAACCGAAAGGTTGATGGTTCGAGTCCATCCGGTGGCGACACTTATGGTTTTACTCGCGTTCATTCCGTTTCATTAATATTTGTTAAGAATAGTGAGTTGTGAAACGTAGGAGAATTTCGAATAAATTTTTAAATAATACGTCTCCGCCACAGTCGAAGCCTCCGTGGCGCAATGGTTAGCGCGTTCGGCTGTTAACCGAAAGGTTGATGGTTCGAGTCCATCCGGTGGCGACGCTTCTGGTTTTACTCGCGTTTATTCCGTTTCATTATTATTTCTTAAGAATAGTGATTTGTGAAACGTAGGAGAATTTCGATTAAATTTTTGAATAATACGTCTCCGCTAGAATCGAAGCCTCCGTGGCGCAATGGTTAGCGCGTTCGGCTGTTAACCGAAAGGTTGATGGTTCGAGTCCATCCGGTGGCGACGCTTCTCGTTTTACTCGCGTTCATTCCGTTTCATTATTATTTGTTAAGAATAGTGAGTTGTGAAACGTAGGAGAATTAAGAATAAATCGTTGAATAATACGTCTCCGCTAGAATCGAAGCCTCCGTGGCGCAATGGTTAGCGCATTCGGCTGTTAACCGAAAGGTTGATGGTTCGAGTCCATCCGGTGGCGACACTTCTGGTTTTACTCGCGTTCATTCCGTTTTATTAATATTTGTTAAGAATAGTGAGTTGTGAAACGTAGGAGAATTTCGAATAAATTTTTAAATAATACGTCTCCGCCACAGTCGAAGCCTCCGTGGCGCAATGGTTAGCGCGTTCGGCTGTTAACCGAAAGGTTGATGTTTCGAGTCCATCCGGTGGCGACGCTTCTGGTTTTACTCGCGTTCATTCCGTTTCATTATTATTTGTTAAGAATAGTGAGTTGTGAAACGTAGGAGAATTAAGAATAAATCGTTGGATAATACGTCTCCACCAGAGTCGAAGCCTCCGTGGCGCAATGGTTAGCGCGTTCGGCTGTTAACCGAAAGGTTGATGGTTCGAGTCCATCCGGTGGCGACACTTATGGTTTTACTCGCGTTCATTCCGTTTCATTAATATTTCTTAAGAATAGTGATTTGTGAAACGTAGGAGAATTTCGATTAAATTTTTGAATAATACGTCTCCGCTAGAATCGAAGCCTCCGTGGCGCAATGGTTAGCGCGTTCGGCTGTTAACCGAAAGGTTGATGGTTCGAGTCCATCCGGTGGCGACGCTTCTCGTTTTACTCGCGTTCATTCCGTTTCATTATTATTTGTTAAGAATAGTGAGTTGTGAAACGTAGGAGAATTAAGAATAAATCGTTGAATAATACGTCTCCGCTAGATTCGAAGCCTCCGTGGCGCAATGGTTAGCGCATTCGGCTGTTAACCGAAAGGTTGATGGTTCGAGTCCATCCGGTGGCGACACTTCTCGTTTTACTCGCGTTCATTCCGTTTCATTATTATTTGTTAAGAATAGTGAGTTGTGAAACGTAGGAGAATTAAGAATAAATCGTTGAATAATACGTCTCCGCTAGAATCGAAGCCTCCGTGGCGCAATGGTTAGCGCGTTCGGCTGTTAACCGAAAGGTTGATGGTTCGAGTCCATCCGGTGGCGACGCTTCTGGTTTTACTCGCGTTCATTCCGTTTCATTATTATTTGTTAAGAATAGTGAGTTGTGAAACGTAGGAGAATTAAGAATAAATCGTTGGATAATACGTCTCCACCAGAGTCGAAGCCTCCGTGGCGCAATGGTTAGCGCGTTCGGCTGTTAACCGAAAGGTTGATGGTTCGAGTCCATCCGGTGGCGACACTTATGGTTTTACTCGCGTTCATTCCGTTTCATTAATATTTGTTAAGAATAGTGAGTTGTGAAACGTAGGAGAATTTCGAATAAATTTTTAAATAATACGTCTCCGCCACAGTCGAAGCCTCCGTGGCGCAAAGGTTAGCGCGTTCGGCTATTAACCGAAAGGTTGATGGTTCGAGTCCATCCGGTGGCGACGCTTCTGGTTTTACTCGCGTTTATTCCGTTTCATTATTATTTCTTAAGAATAGTGATTTGTGAAACGTAGGAGAATTTCGATTAAATTTTTGAATAATACGTCTCCGCTAGAATCGAAGCCTCCGTGGCGCAATGGTTAGCGCGTTCGGCTGTTAACCGAAAGGTTGATGGTTCGAGTCCATCCGGTGGCGACGCTTCTCGTTTTACTCGCGTTCATTCCGTTTCATTATTATTTGTTAAGAATAGTGAGTTGTGAAACGTAGGAGAATTAAGAATAAATCGTTGAATAATACGTCTCCGCTAGAATCGAAGCCTCCGTGGCGCAATGGTTAGCGCATTCGGCTGTTAACCGAAAGGTTGATGGTTCGAGTCCATCCGGTGGCGACACTTCTGGTTTTACTCGCGTTCATTCCGTTTTATTAATATTTGTTAAGAATAGTGAGTTGTGAAACGTAGGAGAATTTCGAATAAATTTTTAAATAATACGTCTCCGCCACAGTCGAAGCCTCCGTGGCGCAATGGTTAGCGCGTTCGGCTGTTAACCGAAAGGTTGATGGTTCGAGTCCATCCGGTGGCGACGCTTCTGGTTTTACTCGCGTTCATTCCGTTTCATTATTATTTGTTAAGAATAGTGAGTTGTGAAACGTAGGAGAATTAAGAATAAATCGTTGAATAATACGTCTCCGCCAGAGTCGAAGCCTCCGTGGCGCAATGGTTAGCGCGTTCGGCTGTTAACCGAAAGGTTGATGGTTCGAGTCCATCCGGTGGCGACGCTTCTCGTTTTACTCGCGTTCATTCCGTTTCATTATTATTTGTTAAGAATAGTGAGTTGTGAAACGTAGGAGAATTAAGAATAAATCGTTGAATAATACGTCTCCGCTAGAATCGAAGCCTCCGTGGCGCAATGGTTAGCGCGTTCGGCTGTTAACCGAAAGGTTGATGGTTCGAGTCCATCCGGTGGCGACGCTTCTCGTTTTACTCGCGTTCATTCCGTTTCATTATTATTTGTTAAGAATAGTGAGTTGTGAAACGTAGGAGAATTAAGAATAAATCGTTGAATAATACGTCTCCGCCAGAGTCGAAGCCTCCGTGGCGCAATGGTTAGCGCGTTCGGCTGTTAACCGAAAGGTTGATGGTTAGAGTCCATCCAGTGGCGACGCTTATGGTTTTACTCGCGTTCATTCCGTTTCATTATTATTTGTTAAGAATAGTGAGTTGTGAAACGTAGGAGAATTAAGAATAAATCGTTGAATAATACGTCTCCTCCAGAGTCGATGCCTCCGTGGCGCAAAGGTTAGCGCGTTCGGCTGTTAACCGAAAGGTTGATGGTTCGAGTCCATCCGGTGGCGACGCTTCTGGTTTTACTCGCGTTTATTCCGTTTCATTATTATTTCTTAAGAATAGTGATTTGTGAAACGTAGGAGAATTTCGATTAAATTTTTGAATAATACGTCTCCGCTAGAATCGAAGCCTCCGTGGCGCAATGGTTAGCGCGTTCGGCTGTTAACCGAAAGGTTGATGGTTCGAGTCCATCCGGTGGCGACGCTTCTCGTTTTACTCGCGTTCATTCCGTTTCATTATTATTTGTTAAGAATAGTGAGTTGTGAAACGTAGGAGAATTAAGAATAAGTCTTTGAATAATACGTCTCCGCTAGCATCGAAGCCTCCGTGGCGCAATGGTTAGCGCGTTTGGCTGTTAACCGAAAGGTGATGGTTCGAGTCCATCCGGTGGCGACGCTTCTGGTTTTACTCGCGTTCATTCCGTTTCATTATTATTTGTTAAGAATAGTGAGTTGTGAAACGTAGGAGAATTAAGAATAAATCGTTGAATCATACGTCTCCTCCAGAGTCGATGCCTCCGTGGCGCAATGGTTAGCGCGTTCGGCTGTTAACCGAAAGGTTGATGGTTCGAGTCCATCCGGTGGCGACGCTTCTGGTTTTACTCGCGTTCATTCCGTTTCATTATTATTTGTTAAGAATAGTGAGTTGTGAAACGTAGGAGAATTAAGAATAAATCGTTGAATAATACGTCTCCTCCAGAGTCGAAGCCTCCGTGGCGCAATGGTTAGCGCGTTCGGCTGTTAACCGAAAGGTTGATGGTTCGAGTCCATCCGGTGGCGACGCTTCTCGTTTTACTCGCGTTCATTCCGTTTCATTATTATTTGTTAAGAATAGTGAGTTGTGAAACGTAGGAGAATTAAGAATAAATCGTTGAATAATACGTCTCCGCTAGAATCGAAGCCTCCGTGGCGCAATGGTTAGCGCGTTCAGCTGTTAACCGAAAGGTTGATGGTTCGAGTCCATCCGTTGGCGACGCTTCTGGTATTACTCGCGTTCATTCCGTTTCATTATTATTTGTTAAGAATAGTGAGTTGTGAAACGTAGGAGAATTAAGAATAAATCGTTGAATAATACGTCTCCGCCAGAGTCGAAGCCTAAGTGGCGCAATAGTTAGCGGGTTCTGCTGTTAACCGAAAGGTTGATGGTTCGAGTCCATCCGGTGGCGACGCTTCTCGTTTTACTCGCGTTCATTCCGTTTCATTATTATTTGTTAAGAATAGTGAGTTGTGAAACGTAGGAGAATTAAGAATAAATCGTTGAATAATACGTCTCCGCTAGAATCGAAGCCTCCGTGGCGCAATGGTTAGCGCGTTCGGCTGTTAACCGAAAGGTTGATGGTTCGAGTCCATCCGGTGGCGACGCTTCTGGTTTTACTCGCGTTCATTCCGTTTCATTATTATTTCTTAAGAATAGTGAGTTGTGAAACGTAGGAGAATTTCGAATAAATTTTTGAATAATACGTCTCCGCTAAAATCGAAGCCTCCGTGGCGCAATGGTAAGCGCGTTCGGCTGTTAACCGAAAGGTTGATGGTTCGAGTCCATCCGGTGGCGACGCTTCTCGTTTTACTCGCGTTCATTCCGTTTCATTATTATTTGTTAAGAATAGTGAGTTGTGAAACGTAGGAGAATTAAGAATAAATCGTTGAATAATACGTCTCCACTAGTATCGAAGCCTCCGTGGCGCAATTGTTAGCTCGTTCGGCTGTTAACCGAAAGTTTGATGGTTCGAGTCCATCCGGTGGCGACGCTTCTGGTTTTTCTCGCGTTCATTCCGTTTCATTATTATTTGTTAAGAATAGTGAGTTGTGAAACGTGGGAGAATTAAGAATAAATCGTTGAATAATACGTCTCCGCCAGAGTCGAAGCCACCGTGGCGCAATGGTTAGCGCGTTCGGCTGTTAACCGAAAGGTTGATGGTTCGAGTCCATCCGGTGGCGACGCTTCTCGTTTTACTCGCGTTCATTCCGTTTCATTATTATTTGTTAAGAATAGTGAGTTGTGAAACGTAGGAGAATTAAGAATAAATCGTTGAATAATACGTCTCCGCTAGAATCGAAGCCTCCGTGGCGCCATGGTTAGCGCGTTCGGCTGTTAACCGAAAGTTTGATGGTTCGAGTCCATCCGGTGGCGACGCTTCTCGTTTTACTCGCGTTCATTCCGTTTCATTATTATTTGTTAAGAATAGTGAGTTGTGAAAAATAGGAGAATTTCGAATAAATTTTTGAATAATACGTCTCCGCTAGAATCGAAGCCTCCGTGGCGCAATGGTTAGCGCGTTCGGCTGTTAACCGAAAGGTTGATGGTTCGAGTCCATCCGGTGGCGACGCTTCTCGTTTTACTCGCGTTCATTCCGTTTCATTATTATTTGTTAAGAATAGTGAGTTGTGAAACGTAGGAGAATTAAGAATAAATCGTTGAATAATACGTCTCCGCCAGAGTCGAAGCCTCCGTGGCGCAATGGTTAGCGCGTTCGGCTGTTAACTGAAAGGTTGATGGTTAGAGTCCATCCAGTGGCGACGCTTATGGTTTTACTCGCGTTCATTCCGTTTCATTATTATTTCTTAAGAATAATGAGTTGTGAAACGTAGGAGAATTTCGAATAAGTCTTTGAATAATACGTCTCCGCTAGCATCGAAGCCTCCGTGGCGCAATGGTTAGCGCGTTCGGCTGTTAACTGAAAGGTTGATGGTTCGAGTCCATCCGGTGGCGACGCTTCTGGTTTTACTCGCGTTCATTCCGTTTCATTATTATTTGTTAAGAATAGTGAGTTGTGAAACGTAGGAGAATTAAGAATAAATCGTTGAATAATACGTCTCCTCCAGAGTCGAAGCCTCCGTGGCGCAATGGTTAGCGCGTTCGGCTGTTAACCGAAAGGTTGATGGTTCGAGTCCATCCGGTGGCGACACTTCTGGTTTTACTCGCGTTCATTCCGTTTCATTATTATTTGTTAAGAATAGTGAGTTGTGAAACGTAGGAGAATTAAGAATAAATCGTTGAATAATACGTCTCCGCCAGAGTCGAAGCCTCCGTGGCGCAATGGTTAGCGCGTTCGGCTGTTAACTGAAAGGTTGATGGTTCGAGTCCATCCGGTGGCGACGCTTCTGGTTTTACTCGCGTTCATTCCGTTTCATTATTATTTGTTAAGAATAGTGAGTTGTGAAACGTAGGAGAATTAAGAATAAATCGTTGAATAATACGTCTCCTCCAGAGTCGAAGCCTCCGTGGCGCAATGGTTAGCGCGTTCGGCTGTTAACCGAAAGGTTGATGGTTCGAGTCCATCCGGTGGCGACACTTCTGGTTTTACTCGCGTTCATTCCGTTTCATTCTTATTTGTTAAGAATAGTGAGTTGTGAAACGTAGGAGAATTAAGAATAAATCGTTGAATAATACGTATCCGCTAGAGTCGAAGCCTCCGTGGCGCAATGGTTAGCGCGTTCGGCTGTTAACCGAAAGGTTGATGGTTCGAGTCCATCCGGTGGCGACACTTCTGGTTTTACTCGCGTTCATTCCGTTTCATTATTATTTCTTAAGAATAGTGAGTTTTGAAACGTAGGAGAATTAAGAATAAATCGTTGAATAATACGTCTCCGCCAGAGTCGAAGCCTCCGTGGCGCAATGGTTAGCGCTTTCGGCTGTTAACCGAAAGGTTGATGGTTCGAGTCCATCCGGTGGCGACACTTCTGGTTTTACTCGCGTTCATTCCGTTTCATTATTATTTCTTAAGAATAATGAGTTGTGAAACGTAGGAGAATTTCGAATAAATCTTTGAATAATACGTCTCCGCTAGAATCGAAGCCTCCGTGGCGAAATGGTTAGCGCGTTCGGCTGTTAACCGAAAGGTTGATGGTTCGAGTCCATCCGGTGGCGACGCTTCTGGTTTTACTCGCGTTCATTCCGTTTCATTATTATTTGTTAAGAATAGTGAGTTGTGAAACGTAGGAGACTTTCGAATAATTTTTTAAATAATACGTCTCCGCCAGAATCGAAGCCTCCGTGGCGCAATGGTTAGCGCGTTCGGCTGTTAAACGAAAGGTTGATGGTTCGAGTCCATCCGGTGGCGACGCTTCTCGTTTTACTCGCGTTCATTCCGTTTCATTATTATTTGTTAAGAATAGTGAGTTGGGAAACGTAGGAGAATTAAGAATAAATCGTTGAATAATACGTCTCCGCCAGAGTCGAACCTCCGTGGCGCAATGGTTAGCACGTTCGGCTGTTAATCGAAAGGTTGATGGTTCGAGTCCATCCGGTGGCGACGCTTCTCGTTTTACTCGATTTCATTCCGTTTCATTATTATTTGTTAAGAATAGTGAGTTGTGAAACGTAGGAGAATTAAGAATAAATCGTTGAATAATACGTCTCCGCTAGAATCGAAGCCTCCGTGGCGCAATGGTTAGCGCGTTCGGCTGTTAACCGAAAGTTTGATGGTTCGAGTCCATCCGGTGGCGACACTTATGGTTTTACTCGCGTTCATTCCGTTTCATTATTATTTGTTAAGAATAGTGAGTTGTGAAACGTAGGAGAATTAAGAATAAATCGTTGAATAATACGTCTCCGCCAGAGTCGAAGCCTCCGTGGCGCAATGGTTAGCGCGTTCGGCTGTTAACCGAAAGGTTGATGGTTCGAGTCCATCCGGTGGCGACGCTTCTCGTTTTACTCGCGTTCATTCCGTTTCATTATTATTTGTTAAGAATAGTGAGTTGTGAAACGTAGGAGAATTAAGAATAAATCGTTGAATAATACGTCTCCGCTAGAATCGAAGCCTCCGTGGCGCAATGGTTAGCGCGTTCGGCTGTTAACCGAAAGGTTGATGGTTCGAGTCCATCCGGTGGCGACGCTTCTCGTTTTACTCGCGTTCATTCCGTTTCATTATTATTTGTTAAGAATAGTGAGTTGTGAAACGTAGGAGAATTAAGAATAAATCGTTGAATAATACGTCTCCGCCAGAGTCGAAGCCTCCGTGGCGCAATGGTTAGCGCGTTCGGCTGTTAACCGAAAGGTTGATGGTTAGAGTCCATCCAGTGGCGACGCTTATGGTTTTACTCGCGTTCATTCCGTTTCATTATTATTTGTTAAGAATAGTGAGTTGTGAAACGTAGGAGAATTAAGAATAAATCGTTGAATAATACGTCTCCTCCAGAGTCGATGCCTCCGTGGCGCAAAGGTTAGCGCGTTCGGCTGTTAACCGAAAGGTTGATGGTTCGAGTCCATCCGGTGGCGACGCTTCTGGTTTTACTCGCGTTTATTCCGTTTCATTATTATTTCTTAAGAATAGTGATTTGTGAAACGTAGGAGAATTTCGATTAAATTTTTGAATAATACGTCTCCGCTAGAATCGAAGCCTCCGTGGCGCAATGGTTAGCGCGTTCGGCTGTTAACCGAAAGGTTGATGGTTCGAGTCCATCCGGTGGCGACGCTTCTCGTTTTACTCGCGTTCATTCCGTTTCATTATTATTTGTTAAGAATAGTGAGTTGTGAAACGTAGGAGAATTAAGAATAAGTCTTTGAATAATACGTCTCCGCTAGTATCGAAGCCTCCGTGGCGCAATGGTTAGCGCGTTTGGCTGTTAACCGAAAGGTGATGGTTCGAGTCCATCCGGTGGCGACGCTTCTCGTTTTACTCGCGTTCATTCCGTTTCATTATTATTTGTTAAGAATAGTGAGTTGTGAAACGTAGGAGAATTAAGAATAAATCGTTGAATAATACGTCTCCACTAGTATCGAAGCCTCCGTGGCGCAATTGTTAGCTCGTTCGGCTGTTAACCGAAAGTTTGATGGTTCGAGTCCATCCGGTGGCGACGCTTCTGGTTTTTCTCGCGTTCATTCCGTTTCATTATTATTTGTTAAGAATAGTGAGTTGTGAAACGTGGGAGAATTAAGAATAAATCGTTGAATAATACGTCTCCGCCAGAGTCGAAGCCACCGTGGCGCAATGGTTAGCGCGTTCGGCTGTTAACCGAAAGGTTGATGGTTCGAGTCCATCCGGTGGCGACGCTTCTCGTTTTACTCGCGTTCATTCCGTTTCATTATTATTTGTTAAGAATAGTGAGTTGTGAAACGTAGGAGAATTAAGAATAAATCGTTGAATAATACGTCTCCGCTAGAATCGAAGCCTCCGTGGCGCCATGGTTAGCGCGTTCGGCTGTTAACCGAAAGTTTGATGGTTCGAGTCCATCCGGTGGCGACGCTTCTCGTTTTACTCGCGTTCATTCCGTTTCATTATTATTTGTTAAGAATAGTGAGTTGTGAAAAATAGGAGAATTTCGAATAAATTTTTGAATAATACGTCTCCGCTAGAATCGAAGCCTCCGTGGCGCAATGGTTAGCGCGTTCGGCTGTTAACCGAAAGGTTGATGGTTCGAGTCCATCCGGTGGCGACGCTTCTCGTTTTACTCGCGTTCATTCCGTTTCATTATTATTTGTTAAGAATAGTGAGTTGTGAAACGTAGGAGAATTAAGAATAAATCGTTGAATAATACGTCTCCGCCAGAGTCGAAGCCTCCGTGGCGCAATGGTTAGCGCGTTCGGCTGTTAACTGAAAGGTTGATGGTTAGAGTCCATCCAGTGGCGACGCTTATGGTTTTACTCGCGTTCATTCCGTTTCATTATTATTTCTTAAGAATAATGAGTTGTGAAACGTAGGAGAATTTCGAATAAGTCTTTGAATAATACGTCTCCGCTAGCATCGAAGCCTCCGTGGCGCAATGGTTAGCGCGTTTGGCTGTTAACCGAAAGGTGATGGTTCGAGTCCATCCGGTGGCGACGCTTCTGGTTTTACTCGCGTTCATTCCGTTTCATTATTATTTGTTAAGAATAGGGAGTTGTGAAACGTAGGAGAATTAAGAATAAATCGTTGAATAATACGTCTCCTCCAGAGTCGAAGCCTCCGTGGCGCAATGGTTAGCGCGTTCGGCTGTTAACCGAAAGGTTGATGGTTCGAGTCCATCCGGTGGCGACGCTTCTGGTTTTACTCGCGTTCATTCCGTTTCATTATTATTTGTTAAGAATAGTGAGTTGTGAAACGTAGGAGAATTAAGAATAAATCGTTGAATAATACGTCTCCTCCAGAGTCGAAGCCTCCGTGGCGCAATGGTTAGCGCGTTCGGCTGTTAACCGAAAGGTTGATGGTTCGAGTCCATCCGGTGGCGACACTTCTGGTTTTACTCGCGTTCATTCCGTTTCATTCTTATTTGTTAAGAATAGTGAGTTGTGAAACGTAGGAGAATTAAGAATAAATCGTTGAATAATACGTATCCGCTAGAGTCGAAGCCTCCGTGGCGCAATGGTTAGCGCGTTCGGCTGTTAACCGAAAGGTTGATGGTTCGAGTCCATCCGGTGGCGACACTTCTGGTTTTACTCGCGTTCATTCCGTTTCATTATTATTTCTTAAGAATAGTGAGTTTTGAAACGTAGGAGAATTAAGAATAAATCGTTGAATAATACGTCTCCGCCAGAGTCGAAGCCTCCGTGGCGCAATGGTTAGCGCTTTCGGCTGTTAACCGAAAGGTTGATGGTTCGAGTCCATCCGGTGGCGACACTTCTGGTTTTACTCGCGTTCATTCCGTTTCATTATTATTTCTTAAGAATAATGAGTTGTGAAACGTAGGAGAATTTCGAATAAATCTTTGAATAATACGTCTCCGCTAGAATCGAAGCCTCCGTGGCGAAATGGTTAGCGCGTTCGGCTGTTAACCGAAAGGTTGATGGTTCGAGTCCATCCGGTGGCGACGCTTCTGGTTTTACTCGCGTTCATTCCGTTTCATTATTATTTGTTAAGAATAGTGAGTTGTGAAACGTAGGAGACTTTCGAATAATTTTTTAAATAATACGTCTCCGCCAGAATCGAAGCCTCCGTGGCGCAATGGTTAGCGCGTTCGGCTGTTAAACGAAAGGTTGATGGTTCGAGTCCATCCGGTGGCGACGCTTCTCGTTTTACTCGCGTTCATTCCGTTTCATTATTATTTGTTAAGAATAGTGAGTTGGGAAACGTAGGAGAATTAAGAATAAATCGTTGAATAATACGTCTCCGCCAGAGTCGAACCTCCGTGGCGCAATGGTTAGCACGTTCGGCTGTTAATCGAAAGGTTGATGGTTCGAGTCCATTCGGTGGCGACGCTTCTGGTTTTACTCGCGTTCATTCCGTTTCATTATTATTTCTTAAGAATAGTGAGTTGTGAAACGTAGGAGAATTTCGAATAAATTTTTGAATAATACGTCTCCGCTAGAATCGAAGCCTCCGTGGCGCAATGGTAAGCGCGTTCGGCTGTTAACCGAAAGGTTGATGGTTCGAGTCCATCCGGTGGCGACGCTTCTGGTTTTTCTCGCGTTCATTCCGTTTCATTATTATTTGTTAAGAATAGTGAGTTGTGAAACGTAGGAGAATTTCGAATAAATTTTTGAATAATACGTCTCCGCTAGAATCGAAGCCTCCGTGGCGCAATGGTTAGCGCGTTCGGCTGTTAACCGAAAGGTTGATGGTTCGAGTCCATCCGGTGGCGACGCTTCTCGTTTTACTCGATTTCATTCCGTTTCATTATTATTTGTTAAGAATAGTGAGTTGTGAAACGTAGGAGAATTAAGAATAAATCGTTGAATAATACGTCTCCGCTAGAATCGAAGCCTCCGTGGCGCAATGGTTAGCGCGTTCGGCTGTTAACCGAAAGTTTGATGGTTCGAGTCCATCCGGTGGCGACACTTATGGTTTTACTCGCGTTCATTCCGTTTCATTAATATTTGTTAAGAATAGTGAGTTGTGAAACGTAGGAGAATTTCGAATAAATTTTTAAATAATACGTCTCCGCCACAGTCGAAGCCTCCGTGGCGCAATGGTTAGCGCGTTCGGCTGTTAACCGAAAGGTTGATGGTTCGAGTCCATCCGGTGGCGACGCTTCTGGTTTTACTCGCGTTCATTCCGTTTCATTATTATTTGTTAAGAATAGTGAGTTGTGAAACGTAGGAGAATTAAGAATAAATCGTTGAATAATACGTCTCCACCAGAGTCGAAGCCTCCGTGGCGCAATGGTTAGCGCGTTCGGCTGTAAACCGAAAGGTTGATGGTTCGAGTCCATCCGGTGGCGACACTTATGGTTTTACTCGCGTTCATTCCGTTTCATTAATATTTGTTAAGAATAGTGAGTTGTGAAACGTAGGAGAATTTCGAATAAATTTTTAAATAATACGTCTCCGCCACAGTCGAAGCCTCCGTGGCGCAATGGTTAGCGCGTTTGGCTGTTATTCGAAAGGTTGATGGTTCGAGTCCATCCGGTGGCGACGCTTCTGGTTTTACTCGCGTTTATTCCGTTTCATTATTATTTCTTAAGAATAGTGATTTGTGAAACGTAGGAGAATTTCGATTAAATTTTTGAATAATACGTCTCCGCTAGAATCGAAGCCTCCGTGGCGCAATGGTTAGCGCGTTCGGCTGTTAACCGAAAGGTTGATGGTTCGAGTCCATCCGGTGGCGACGCTTCTCGTTTTACTCGCGTTCATTCCGTTTCATTATTATTTGTTAAGAATAGTGAGTTGTGAAATGTAGGAGAATTAAGAATAAATCGTTGAATAATACGTCTCCGCTAGAATCGAAGCCTCCGTGGCGCAATGGTTAGCGCATTCGGCTGTTAACCGAAAGGTTGATGGTTCGAGTCCATCCGGTGGCGACACTTCTGGTTTTACTCGCGTTCATTCCGTTTTATTAATATTTGTTAAGAATAGTGAGTTGTGAAACGTAGGAGAATTTCGAATAAATTTTTAAATAATACGTCTCCGCCACAGTCGAAGCCTCCGTGGCGCAATGGTTAGCGCGTTCGGCTGTTAACCGAAAGGTTGATGGTTCGAGTCCATCCGGTGGCGACGCTTCTGGTTTTACTCGCGTTCATTCCGTTTCATTATTATTTGTTAAGAATAGTGAGTTGTGAAACGTAGGAGAATTAAGAATAAATCGTTGGATAATACGTCTCCACCAGAGTCGAAGCCTCCGTGGCGCAATGGTTAGCGCGTTCGGCTGTTAACCGAAAGGTTGATGGTTCGAGTCCATCCGGTGGCGACACTTATGGTTTTACTCGCGTTCATTCCGTTTCATTAATATTTGTTAAGAATAGTGAGTTGTGAAACGTAGGAGAATTTCGAATAAATTTTTAAATAATACGTCTCCGCCACAGTCGAAGCCTCCGTGGCGCAATGGTTAGCGCGTTCGGCTGTTAACCGAAAGGTTGATGGTTCGAGTCCATCCGGTGGCGACGCTTCTGGTTTTACTCGCGTTTATTCCGTTTCATTATTATTTCTTAAGAATAGTGATTTGTGAAACGTAGGAGAATTTCGATTAAATTTTTGAATAATACGTCTCCGCTAGAATCGAAGCCTCCGTGGCGCAATGGTTAGCGCGTTCGGCTGTTAACCGAAAGGTTGATGGTTCGAGTCCATCCGGTGGCGACGCTTCTCGTTTTACTCGCGTTCATTCCGTTTCATTATTATTTGTTAAGAATAGTGAGTTGTGAAACGTAGGAGAATTAAGAATAAATCGTTGAATAATACGTCTCCGCTAGAATCGAAGCCTCCGTGGCGCAATGGTTAGCGCATTCGGCTGTTAACCGAAAGGTTGATGGTTCGAGTCCATCCGGTGGCGACACTTCTGGTTTTACTCGCGTTCATTCCGTTTTATTAATATTTGTTAAGAATAGTGAGTTGTGAAACGTAGGAGAATTTCGAATAAATTTTTAAATAATACGTCTCCGCCACAGTCGAAGCCTCCGTGGCGCAATGGTTAGCGCGTTCGGCTGTTAACCGAAAGGTTGATGGTTCGAGTCCATCCGGTGGCGACGCTTCTGGTTTTACTCGCGTTCATTCCGTTTCATTATTATTTGTTAAGAATAGTGAGTTGTGAAACGTAGGAGAATTAAGAATAAATCGTTGAATAATACGTCTCCGCCAGAATCGAAGCGTCCGTGGCGCAATGGTTAGCGCGTTTGGCTGTTAACCGAAAGGTGATGGTTCGAGTCCATCCGGTGGCGACGCTTCTGGTTTTACTCGCGTTCATTCCGTTTCATTATTATTTGTTAAGAATAGTGAGTTGTGAAACGTAGGAGAATTAAGAATAAATCGTTGAATAATACGTCTCCTCCAGAGTCGAAGCCTCCGTGGCGCAATGGTTAGCGCGTTCGGCTGTTAACCGAAAGGTTGATGGTTCGAGTCCATCCGGTGGCGACGCTTCTGGTTTTACTCGCGTTCATTCCGTTTCATTATTATTTGTTAAGAATAGTGAGTTGTGAAACGTAGGAGAATTAAGAATAAATCGTTGAATAATACGTCTCCGCCAGAGTCGAAGCCTCCGTGGCGCAATGGTTAGCGCGTTCGGCTGTTAACCGAAAGGTTGATGGTTCGAGTCCATCCGGTGGCGACGCTTCTCGTTTTACTCGCGTTCATTCCGTTTCATTATTATTTGTTAAGAGTAGTGAGTTGTGAAACGTAGGAGAATTAAGAATAAATCGTTGAATAATACGTCTCCGCTAGAATCGAAGCCTCCGTGGCGCAATGGTTAGCGCGTTCGGCTGTTAACCGAAAGGTTGATGGTTCGAGTCCATCCGGTGGCGACGCTTCTCGTTTTACTCGCGTTCATTCCGTTTCATTATTATTTGTTAAGAATAGTGAGTTGTGAAACGTAGGAGAATTAAGAATAAATCGTTGAATAATACGTCTCCGCCAGAGTCGAAGCCTCCGTGGCGCAATGGTTAGCGCGTTCGGCTGTTAACCGAAAGGTTGATGGTTAGAGTCCATCCAGTGGCGACGCTTATGGTTTTACTCGCGTTCATTCCGTTTCATTATTATTTCTTAAGAATAATGAGTTGTGAAACGTAGGAGAATTTCGAATAAGTCTTTGAATAATACGTCTCCGCTAGCATCGAAGCCTCCGTGGCGCAATGGTTAGCGCGTTTGGCTGTTAACCGAAAGGTGATGGTTCGAGTCCATCCGGTGGCGACGCTTCTGGTTTTACTCGCGTTCATTCCGTTTCATTATTATTTGTTAAGAATAGTGAGTTGTGAAACGTAGGAGAATAAAGAATAAATCGTTGAATAATACGTCTCCTCCAGAGTCGATGCCTCCGTGGCGCAATGGTTAGCGCGTTCGGCTGTTAACCGAAAGGTTGATGGTTCGAGTCCATCCGGTGGCGACGCTTCTGGTTTTACTCGCGTTCATTCCGTTTCATTATTATTTGTTAAGAATAGTGAGTTGTGAAACGTAGGAGAATTAAGAATAAATCGTTGAATAATACGTCTCCTCCAGAGTCGAAGCCTCCGTGGCGCAATGGTTAGCGCGTTCGGCTGTTAACCGAAAGGTTGATGGTTCGAGTCCATCCGGTGGCGACGCTTCTCGTTTTACTCGCGTTCATTCCGTTTCATTATTATTTGTTAAGAATAGTGAGTTGTGAAACGTAGGAGAATTAAGAATAAATCGTTGAATAATACGTCTCCGCTAGAATCGAAGCCTCCGTGGCGCAATGGTTAGCGCGTTCGGCTGTTAACCGAAAGGTTGATGGTTCGAGTCCATCCGTTGGCGACGCTTCTGGTATTACTCGCGTTCATTCCGTTTCATTATTATTTGTTAAGAATAGTGAGTTGTGAAACGTAGGAGAATTAAGAATAAATCGTTGAATAATACGTCTCCGCCAGAGTCGAAGCCTAAGTGGCGCAATAGTTAGCGGGTTCTGCTGTTAACCGAAAGGTTGATGGTTCGAGTCCATCCGGTGGCGACGCTTCTCGTTTTACTCGCGTTCATTCAGTTTCATTATTATTTGTTAAGAATAGTGAGTTGTGAAACGTAGGAGAATTAAGAATAAATCATTGAATAATACGTCTCCGCTAGAATCGAAGCCTCCGTGGCGCAATGGTTAGCGCGTTCGGCTGTTAACCGAAAGGTTGATGGTTCGAGTCCATCCGGTGGCGACGCTTCTGGTTTTACTCGCGTTCATTCCGTTTCATTATTATTTCTTAAGAATAGTGAGTTGTGAAACGTAGGAGAATTTCGAATAAATTTTTGAATAATACGTCTCCGCTAAAATCGAAGCCTCCGTGGCGCAATGGTAAGCGCGTTCGGCTGTTAACCGAAAGGTTGATGGTTCGAGTCCATCCGGTGGCGACGCTTCTCGTTTTACTCGCGTTCATTCCGTTTCATTATTATTTGTTAAGAATAGTGAGTTGTGAAACGTAGGAGAATTAAGAATAAATCGTTGAATAATACGTCTCCACTAGTATCGAAGCCTCCGTGGCGCAATTGTTAGCGCGTTCGGCTGTTAACCGAAAGTTTGATGGTTCGAGTCCATCCGGTGGCGACGCTTCTGGTTTTTCTCGCGTTCATTCCGTTTCATTATTATTTGTTAAGAATAGTGAGTTGTGAAACGTGGGAGAATTAAGAATAAATCGTTGAATAATACGTCTCCGCCAGAGTCGAAGCCACCGTGGCGCAATGGTTAGCGCGTTTGGCTGTTAACCGAAAGGTGATGGTTCGAGTCCATCCGGTGGCGACGCTTCTGGTTTTACTCGCGTTCATTCCGTTTCATTATTATTTGTTAAGAATAGTGAGTTGTGAAACGTAGGAGAATTAAGAATAAATCGTTGAATAATACGTCTCCTCCAGAGTCGAAGCCTCCGTGGCGCAATGGTTAGCGCGTTCGGCTGTTAACCGAAAGGTTGATGGTTCGAGTCCATCCGGTGGCGACGCTTCTGGTTTTACTCGCGTTCATTCCGTTTCATTATTATTTGTTAAGAATAGTGAGTTGTGAAACGTAGGAGAATTAAGAATAAATCGTTGAATAATACGTCTCCGCCAGAGTCGAAGCCTCCGTGGCGCAATGGTTAGCGCGTTCGGCTGTTAACCGAAAGGTTGATGGTTCGAGTCCATCCGGTGGCGACGCTTCTCGTTTTACTCGCGTTCATTCCGTTTCATTATTATTTGTTAAGAATAGTGAGTTGTGAAACGTAGGAGAATTAAGAATAAATCGTTGAATAATACGTCTCCGCTAGAATCGAAGCCTCCGTGGCGCAATGGTTAGCGCGTTCGGCTGTTAACCGAAAGGTTGATGGTTCGAGTCCATCCGGTGGCGACGCTTCTCGTTTTACTCGCGTTCATTCCGTTTCATTATTATTTGTTAAGAATAGTGAGTTGTGAAACGTAGGAGAATTAAGAATAAATCGTTGAATAATACGTCTCCGCCAGAGTCGAAGCCTCCGTGGCGCAATGGTTAGCGCGTTCGGCTGTTAATCGAAAGGTTGATGGTTAGAGTCCATCCAGTAGCGACGCTTATGGTTTTACTCGCGTTCATTCCGTTTCATTATTATTTCTTAAGAATAATGAGTTGTGAAACGTAGGAGAATTTCGAATAAGTCTTTGAATAATACGTCTCCGCTAGCATCGAAGCCTCCGTGGCGCAATGGTTAGCGCGTTTGGCTGTTAACCGAAAGGTGATGGTTCGAGTCCATCCGGTGGCGACGCTTCTGGTTTTACTCGCGTTCATTCCGTTTCATTATTATTTGTTAAGAATAGTGAGTTGTGAAACGTAGGAGAATAAAGAATAAATCGTTGAATAATACGTCTCCTCCAGAGTCGATGCCTCCGTGGCGCAATGGTTAGCGCGTTCGGCTGTTAACCGAAAGGTTGATGGTTCGAGTCCATCCGGTGGTGACGCTTCTGGTTTTACTCGCGTTCATTCCGTTTCATTATTATTTGTTAAGAATAGTGAGTTGTGAAACGTAGGAGAATTAAGAATAAATCGTTGAATAATACGTCTCCTCCAGAGTCGAAGCCTCCGTGGCGCAATGGTTAGCGCGTTCGGCTGTTAACCGAAAGGTTGATGGTTTGAGTCCATCCGGTGGCGACGCTTCTCGTTTTACTCGCGTTCATTCCGTTTCATTATTATTTGTTAAGAATAGTGAGTTGTGAAACGTAGGAGAATTAAGAATAAATCGTTGAATAATACGTCTCCGCTAGAATCGAAGCCTCCGTGGCGCAATGGTTAGCGCGTTCGGCTGTTAACCGAAAGGTTGATGGTTCGAGTCCATCCGTTGGCGACGCTTCTGGTATTACTCGCGTTCATTCCGTTTCATTATTATTTGTTAAGAATAGTGAGTTGTGAAACGTAGGAGAATTAAGAATAAATCGTTGAATAATACGTCTCCGCCAGAGTCGAAGCCTAAGTGGCGCAATAGTTAGCGGGTTCTGCTGTTAACCGAAAGGTTGATGGTTCGAGTCCATCCGGTGGCGACGCTTCTCGTTTTACTCGCGTTCATTCAGTTTCATTATTATTTGTTAAGAATAGTGAGTTGTGAAACGTAGGAGAATTAAGAATAAATCGTTGAATAATACGTCTCCGCTAGAATCGAAGCCTCCGTGGCGCAATGGTTAGCGCGTTCGGCTGTTAACCGAAAGGTTGATGGTTCGAGTCCATCCGGTGGCGACGCTTCTGGTTTTACTCGCGTTCATTCCGTTTCATTATTATTTCTTAAGAATAGTGAGTTGTGAAACGTAGGAGAATTTCGAATAAATTTTTGAATAATACGTCTCCGCTAAAATCGAAGCCTCCGTGGCGCAATGGTAAGCGCGTTCGGCTGTTAACCGAAAGGTTGATGGTTCGAGTCCATCCGGTGGCGACGCTTCTCGTTTTACTCGCGTTCATTCCGTTTCATTATTATTTGTTAAGAATAGTGAGTTGTGAAACGTAGGAGAATTAAGAATAAATCGTTGAATAATACGTCTCCACTAGTATCGAAGCCTCCGTGGCGCAATTGTTAGCGCGTTCGGCTGTTAACCGAAAGTTTGATGGTTCGAGTCCATCCGGTGGCGACGCTTCTGGTTTTTCTCGCGTTCATTCCGTTTCATTATTATTTGTTAAGAATAGTGAGTTGTGAAACGTGGGAGAATTAAGAATAAATCGTTGAATAATACGTCTCCGCCAGAGTCGAAGCCACCGTGGCGCAATGGTTAGCGCGTTCGGCTGTTAACCGAAAGGTTGATGGTTCGAGTCCATCCGGTGGCGACGCTTCTCGTTTTACTCGCGTTCATTCCGTTTCATTATTATTTGTTAAGAATAGTGAGTTGTGAAACGTAGGAGAATTAAGAATAAATCGTTGAATAATACGTCTCCGCTAGAATCGAAGCCTCCGTGGCGCAATGGTTAGCGCGTTCGGCTGTTAACCGAAAGTTTGATGGTTCGAGTCCATCCGGTGGCGACGCTTCTCGTTTTACTCGCGTTCATTCCGTTTCATTATTATTTGTTAAGAATAGTGAGTTGTGAAACGTAGGAGAATTTCGAATAAATTTTTGAATAATACGTCTCCGCTAGAATCGAAGCCTCCGTGGCGCAATGGTTAGCGCGTTCGGCTGTTAACCGAAAGGTTGATGGTTCGAGTCCATCCGGTGGCGACGCTTCTCGTTTTACTCGCGTTCATTCCGTTTCATTATTATTTGTTAAGAATAGTGAGTTGTGAAACGTAGGAGAATTAAGAATAAATCGTTGAATAATACGTCTCCGCCAGAGTCGAAGCCTCCGTGGCGCAATGGTTAGCGCGTTCGGCTGTTAACCGAAAGGTTGATGGTTAGAGTCCATCCAGTGGCGACGCTTATGGTTTTACTCGCGTTCATTCCGTTTCATTATTATTTCTTAAGAATAATGAGTTGTGAAACGTAGGAGAATTTCGAATAAGTCTTTGAATAATACGTCTCCGCTAGCATCGAAGCCTCCGTGGCGCAATGGTTAGCGCGTTTGGCTGTTAACCGAAAGGTGATGGTTCGAGTCCATCCGGTGGCGACGCTTCTGGTTTTACTCGCGTTCATTCCGTTTCATTATTATTTGTTAAGAATAGTGAGTTGTGAAACGTAGGAGAATTAAGAATAAATCGTTGAATAATACGTCTCCTCCAGAGTCGAAGCCTCCGTGGCGCAATGGTTAGCGCGTTCGGCTGTTAACCGAAAGGTTGATGGTTCGAGTCCATCCGGTGGCGACGCTTCTGGTTTTACTCGCGTCCATTCCGTTTCATTATTATTTGTTAAGAATAGTGAGTTGTGAAACATAGGAGAATTAAGAATAAATCGTTGAATAATACGTCTCCTCCAGAGTCGAAGCCTCCGTGGCGCAATGGTTAGCGCGTTCGGCTGTTTACCGAAAGGTGATGGTTCGAGTCCATCCGGTGGCGACGCTGGGAGTCTCGCTTGAGCTTTTGTAGAGTGCGGTTGCCGATTTTTCCGCTCCGTTTTTACCTCTCCGAGGGGACAAAGTCCCCTAGGAGGGGTTATACAACGACCGTGTCTGTCTGTGGGTGGGTCTGTGGGTGGGTCTGTGGGTGTGTCTGTCTGTCAGGACTGCGAACGCGTTCGCATTTTCGGTGCAAAGTGTAAACACTGCGTACGCAGTTTCTCAAAGGGTTGGCAAAACCACCGTGTGACGGTGAGCGTTAACGGATGCATTTGCGGTTTGGTTTGGATGGTGTTTTTTCGCTCACCGTCGTGACGGTTTGGTGTATTACGTTTTTGTAATGTTTATGCGTAGGTTGTGAGTGTTGAATTTGTTGTGTTTGTGTTCTGATGGATGTGCATGTTGAGTCTGTTGTGTTTATATGGGCGTTTTCTCTCCAACTTCTTCTTAATGACTTTGGGACGGACCGAGTGCTGAGTGTAATGCTACCTCTCAACGTCCAATGGCAGGGTTTCCACCAGTTGTACACGGTATTCGTCTTAGTATCAATTTGCGATCGCATCGGGCGGGATTTGAACCCGAGACCTCCTGATTGACAGGCGGACGTTCTACCACAGAACCACCGACACTTGTTACGCCTTATTGAAAATTAGACCTTCAGCTTTATCGGAAGCGTATTTAATAGAGTACGAAATTTTGGTTTAATTGAAATAGAATTGAAATTGAAATTATTGCATCGAAGAAATTCTAATTTAGCGTTTCTCTATTGATTAAAAACAAATGCGCCACCCAGGTTTCGAACCCAGACCATTCGGTTTGGCAGTCGAGCGCTCTACCACAGAACCACCGATAGCTGCTTAGATTCACTGAAATTAAGACAGGCATCGTAAGCATAATAGGTAATAAAGTCTTTTTTTATTAATGAATTTATGAAGGCCTAATCTGGTATTTTTTAAAGGTTAAATCTTGTTTTAGCGCAGTCAGCCGAGATTAGAGGGTTAAAGGGTAGACCCTGTGGGTGGTCCACTTTCTTAACGACCTATATATAGTTCTGTTAATTCAAAGGAGATAATTTAACGTTAATTGCTTTAAAAGCTGGCGGTTAGTCAAGTGGCTCTCTGTGCTTTGTTGATGGTAAGGTTTTTGCTTCTTGTAAATACATTTGGTGTGGATATTTGGATATCTACGATTTCTAAAGCAGTCAATGATTTCTTGGGTGTGCGAGTCATTATATGATATTGGAAATTGGACGGCATTGGTCTTTTTCATGTGGTATGCGTCACAACGTCAACAGGAAGTGAACGAGTCGTCCACTACCAGATATCTACGGTATCTTCATCAAGGGCGAGTGTTGAAATAAAATGAGCGTTAAAGATGCGGCAAGTATTTCGTAAGCGAGTAATTCCAAAAAGCCTCTGTAGATATTTCATTAAAATTTGCTTCGTATTATATTTAACTGATAAACCTGTTCTGTAAAAGGGTTTAATTCAATTGTGCATTGTTATAGTACGTCTAACTTACTGTTGTAACTACTTAACTTATGATATTCTGAATAAATTAAAATTGGTCGTTTCGTCTCAATTATTTTAATTATAATTAAAATTTTATACCGGGCGGGATAGAAATGGGTTAATATTTTTAACAAATAACTCTAAATTGCGGAGATATATCTTTAAGGGTTATCTCGAGAAATTAATACCACTAGGGACAATTCTTCCGAGGAGAGGTATATTTTGGCTTGCCAACTTGTTCTATTCTCTTCCTGCGTTTAAGCCTAGGCTTAGTGTTTTTTTAATTTTATTTAGTATTCTATAATCCCAGTTTATTGAGTTGTTAATTAATTTTTAATCTTTGACCCTGCATTGCAGGGTCTTTAACCCCTTTAACTAATTTAAATTATGGAAGTTTTAAGACGTACGGTTTTCGTCGCTTCTGAAGCGACGGCCGTTAATTTGGTAGAAGATGATTTGAAAGCGCATTTTGGTTTAGATTCATATTCGTCAGTGGTCGCTACTTTGGGTGGCTTTTTTGTCTCATTTATAACATTGGAAGATGCGGATACTTGCGTTGAACATGGTATGGAGATTGGAGGCGTAGAATGTGTCGTTGCAAAGGTTGGGAGCCGCGAGGTTTTGATGACGTTATCTGGTCTACCGGAATTTGTCACTGATGAAGCGGTGAAAGATAAGTTTGTCAGCATGAAATGCGAGGTAAAGTCTGACGTGATGTGGGCGCGGGAAAATGGAAAATATTACGGTCAACGGTCGATAAAAGTGTCATTACCGGAGGGCGTGTCAAGTTTGCCTTATACTATTCGTATTCGTGATGTCTTGGGTCTTGAAACTAATTACCGTCTCCGCCACGACCGTCAGGCCAAGGTCTGTAACAAATGTTTTTCCACATCTCATTTATATCGCCAATGCCCCGATTTTCGTTGTCGAAAGTGCGACCTTCAAGGTCACGGCATCCGTCAATGTCCGGATTGGGAGAAGGGCGCCCAAGGCCGGCCTGCTCAAGTCAACGCAAAAGTGGGCAACGCTATTGTTCATGAATTGCCGATGGATCAGGGGGAAGCGGTGAATCCACAACTTCCACCCGACGTGGATGCGGTTACTCCTAAAGAAATGCCTGATAAAGAACCCTCCTCAAATTTATCGTTAAGCGCAGCTAAGAGACCGATTTCTACTTCCACTGGTAGTGATGATGGTGTCCGCCACACTGGTAATTTGTCTTTGTCCGCTTCGACTAGTAAATCGTCATATTCTAAAAGGCTCCGTGACAATAAAACTTTTGAGAAGGCCATAGCTATCAGGCGTTTTGGTTCGTGGGAAAAGCTTCGGATGGAGGCTCCAGAGAACGGGGATCAGTTGGCGGCGAAGGAGATTTTAGAGTTTTTGGAACTTAGTAAGCCGTATGACATTATTTGCCTTCAGGAGACGCATTGGTTAGCGGAGCACGCGCATCGGTTTAAGTCTCTATGGCGTGGTCAAGTATTTTTTGACAATGATTCGACGACCGGATTTCGCGGCGTGGCAACGCTTGTTCGGCCGGGTTTATCTGCTATCGCTTCACGCGTGATCGTCAGTAATGAGGGACGGTTCGTTATTGTGTCGCTTAACTTCGATGATGTGTCGATAGATATTGTTAACGCGTATTTACCTAATGACGCGAATGATCGGGTACCTTTTTACGCGCGGCTCCGAAATGAGGTTTCTCGTTTGCAGCGTCCAGTAGTCGTGGGAGATTTTAATGATGTCGTTAGTCGCACTCGGGACCGTTATCCTATTCCGCTGGCAGCATCTCGTTTACGCCCTACAGAGCTCTTCCACTTCATAAGCTCGCTCCATCTCGTTGATGTCTGGAGGGTCACGCATCCCCACGTGTTTGACTGGTCATGGGCTGGTTATGTTTTCGGGAAGTATGTACAATCGCGTATCGATTATATTTTTGTCCCCGAGTCGGAACGTAAAAATGTCCAGATTTGTCAAATTCTGCCGTGTTCGCTATCGGATCACAAACTTGTGGAACTGCGTTTTCATCTCGACGGGGTAGCCATAGGACCTGGTACGTGGTCTTTCAACGCAAGCTTTCTCGAATCGGATTCGTATCGTGACGCTGTGAGTCGCATTATTCGTCGTAGTCGTACTTGGCCGGAATTCTCCACGTCGGTCATTGCCTGGTACGAGAGGTTGAAGACTTCGTTGCGTGATCACGCTATGTTTTTTGGAAAATTACAAGCTACGCGTAGTCGCGAGCGTCGTACTGCGTTACGGTTAGCGGTAGACCAAGCTCATGTTGATTTCCGTAATGGTCTCATTGACGCGTCGGAGTTGACTTCTAAGACCGACGATCTTAATTTCTTTGATCGGAATTCCCTCCGGGGGGCCGTGATCCGTTCCAATCAATTGTGGCGGACGGACGGTGAACAGCCGACAGCCTATTTTTTACGCTTAGAAAAGTATCGCCAATGTAAGAAAAATGTACGGTACATCTATTCCACGTCGCGCACTCTACTAGTAGATCCGTCGGATGTTCGTCATAGAATTTTCGAGCATTTTAGCGATATGTACAGAAGTCAACCTGTCAATCGCTTTTCGGTGGAGGAATACGCGGCGCATCTTCCAACTCGGTTATCGGACGACGCAAGTGCTATCTGTGATAGCCCGGTGACTTGGACGGATGTTACGTTAACCCTGGGGCAGCTTCCCAGTGGTAAGAGTCCAAGGAAGGATGGACTTACCAATGAATTTTGGAAATTCGTTCTTCCGCAAATTAAGGTTGAGTTTCTGGCGCTGATCTCTTTTTGCCAGGCGGACGGTTGCCTGCCTCCGAGTATGAAAGAAGGTATGATCGTGCTGCTGCCTAAGAGCGGCGACTTACGCTACGTTTCAAACTGGCGTCCTATCACGCTCCTCAATGCTGATTATAAGATTCTCGCGAAGATCCAGGCTATGCGGCTTTCGGCGGTTTTGCCGACGATAATTTCGGATCGTCAGACCGGCGCGATTAAAGGTCGTGGGGCAATAAGTACCCCTTCACTTTTACTTGACACTATCGATTACCTTCAAGGTGTAGACTCTGGTGGCATCCTGTTGAAGTTGGACTTGTCCAAAGCGTTCGATTGCGTGTCTTGGCCGTATCTCTTTGCTGTCTTGCGGGCTTTTGGATTCGGGCCAATTTTTTGTGGGTGGATTCAAACGTTTCTCATCGGTAGCAGGTCATGTTTGAAGATTAATGGCTATCTAACTGATTTTTTCCAACTCGGACGCTCGGTTCGTCAGGGTTGTCCGCTTAGCCCCCTTCTTTACGTTCTAACATCCGAAGCCTTAGTTTTCGCGTTGGAGCGTCGACGGTCTATTGTCCGAGTTTCGTGGCCGGGCATCCATTCGGCTCCTCTTTTGCGCATTCACGTTGACGACAATACGGTAGTCGTTCGCGACCGGCAGTCGGTGGAGGAGGTTGTTGCTGAATATAACCGCTTTTCGGAAGGTTCGGGCGCAGTTTTAAATTTGGCCAAGTGTCGCGGTTTATGGCTTGGCTCAGATCGTTCCAATGTCCCTGAAGTAATTTCTGGGATAACTATTTCTTCGGATCCGCTAGAGGTTCTTGGCGTTTATGTTGGTTCGTCTCACAATGATACTCTGGAACTTAATTGGTCTTCGCGTTTAGAAAAATTTAAAAAAGTTTTACGAACTTGGCAAGCGCGGCATTTAACGGTTACCGGCAAAGTTATTTTAGTTAACACTTTGGCTATGTCCATTTTGTGGCATACTCTTCGATCGGTTCCGTTTCCTGACCGTTACGCGGTGGAGTTCCGCAAAGTGGCGTTGGCGTTCATCTGGGGTTCTAAGGCCCATAAGGTTTCGTACGATACTCTTACTCGCCTTAAGCGTTTGGGTGGCTATGGACTGATTGATTTGAAATGGAAAACGTGCGCGTTCCGTTTGAAGGAGTTGCAGGCGATTCTGCGCGCGGATTGTCCTTCTTGGCAGAGAGATCTTGCCGTGGCACTCTTGAATCCTTTTGACGGTACTTCCAGCCCCGGAATTAATGTTTTACGGTGCCAGTTAACTCAGCCGTTATTAAGTCGTCTTTCTCCGCGTTATCGCGAAATGTGGATTGCCTGGCAGACATTTCTCACTTCGCAGAATTTACGTCTACAGATGGCAGCCGATCCGTTCCACGAGCCGGTGTTTTATAGTCAGCGTGTTGATCTATCTACTCTGACTTCGCGGTCACGGCTTCCGTTTCTTTCGCACGGACTACTATGTCTCCGCGATTTTTGTTACGAAGTCATACCTGGTTTTCTTCCAGAGGACAGTGTATTGGAACTATGCAATATTGATGCCTCGATGCAGCGGGCTCTGGATGTCAAACGCGTTTATTCCGTTATTAAAGAATCTTTGCCGAAAGTTTTTTTCGACCGCGTGTACGCTTCTTCGTCGCGGGTTCCAGTCGAGAACGCAATACGTGTTTTTTCCAAAGACAACACCGAATTGGATTATTTGGCGGCCTCGGCTAAAGAACTATATCAGCGCTACCTTTCGGTTCGAAATTACGAGTCATCCGGTGAGCTTAAGTGGCGGGAATATTTAGGAGGTCCCTTACCCAAACCAGGATGGAGTTGGTTAAAAGGACGAGTTTTAAGTCCCGAACAACGCGATAATAATTTAAGAATTGTTCATCACGCGCTATTTCTTAACAAACGTATTCATTTGTTCGATCCGCAGATCTCTCCCATGTGTACTTTTTGTAAAAACGCAGAAGAAACATTATCACATATATTATTTGGGTGTAGCATTGTTGAGGCCTGGTGGTCATGGCTATTTAAAGATAAACTTTGTTTAAAAGTCGATTATTTTACCAATCCCGGCTTTGTTCGAAATTGTTTTATTGTTTTTCAAGGTAAATGCCCGATATCTTTAAATTCTCACGAGTTAAAAATAATACATTTCATGGTATCTCTTTTAAAGTACCTTATTCTGGACTGCCGTTCCTTTTATAATTTCAATCAAAACATACCTCTCGTAGTAGTTCAACATAGATTTTATGCAAAATTTAAATGCGAAATACGTAAAACCATTAAAATTTTTAAAGATAAAGATAAAGAATTTACTAACATGTTGTCAAAAATATTTTAAGAACTCTAATTTAACAGTGTCAATAGTCTTTAAAAAGCACTCCAGTCTGTTTTAAGGGGTTAACTATTGTTCTTAAATTGCATTCATATATATATCGCATTCCAAGAGTTGGTTTTGGGTTAATATACACAAACGCATTAGAATTCCTGTATTTTTATGATTGTTGTTATTATTTTATAAATATTGGTCTCGCAACTTTTGTAATATACACTAAAAATGTATTTTTTAATGATATAATTAAAAAAAAAAAAAAAAAAGCGTTCGGCTGTTAACCGAAAGGTTGATGGTTCGAGTCCATCCGGTGGCGACGCTTCTCGTTTTACTCGCGTTCATTCCGTTTCATTATTATTTGTTAAGAATAGTGAGTTGTGAAACGTAGGAGAATTAAGAATAAATCGTTGAATAATACGTCTCCGCTAGAATCGAAGCCTCCGTGGCGCAATGGTTAGCGCGTTCGGCTGTTAACCGAAAGGTTGATGGTTCGAGTCCATCCGGTGGCGACGCTTCTGGTTTTACTCGCGTTCATTCCGTTTCATTATTATTTGTTAAGAATAGTGAGTTGTGAAACGTAGGAGAATTAAGAATAAATCGTTGAATAATACGTCTCCGCTAGAATCGAAGCCTCCGTGGCGCAATGGTTAGCGCGTTCGGCTGTTAACCGAAAGGTTGATGGTTCGAGTCCATCCGGTGGCGACACTTCTGGTTTTACTCGCGTTCATTCCGTTTCATTCTTATTTGTTAAGAATAGTGAGTTGTGAAACGTAGGAGAATGAAGAATAAATCGTTGAATAATACGTATCCGCTAGAGTCGAAGCCTCCGTGGCGCAATGGTTAGCGCGTTCGGCTGTTAACCGAAAGGTTGATGGTTCGAGTCCATCCGGTGGCGACACTTCTGGTTTTACTCGCGTTCATTCCGTTTCATTATTATTTCTTAAGAATAGTGAGTTGTGAAACGTAGGAGAATTTCGAATAAATTTTTGAATAATACGTCTCCGCTAAAATCGAAGCCTCCGTGGCGCAATGGTAAGCGCGTTCGGCTGTTAACCGAAAGGTTGATGGTTCGAGTCCATCCGGTGGCGACGCTTCTCGTTTTACTCGCGTTCATTCCTTTTCATTATTATTTGTTAAGAATAGTGAGTTGTGAAACGTAGGAGAATTAAGAATAAATCGTTGAATAATACGTCTCCGCCAGAGTCGAAGCCACCGTGGCGCAATGGTTAGCGCGTTCGGCTGTTAACCGAAAGGTTGATGGTTCGAGTCCATCCGGTGGCGACGCTTCTGGTCTTTCTCGCGTTCATTCCGTTTCATTATTATTTGTTAAGAATAGTGAGTTGTGAAACGTGGGAGAATTAAGAATAAATCGTTGAATAATACGTCTCCGCCAGAGTCGAAGCCACCGTGGCGCAATGGTTAGCGCGTTCGGCTGTTAACCGAAAGGTTGATGGTTCGAGTCCATCCGGTGGCGACGCTTCTCGTTTTACTCGCGTTCATTCCGTTTCATTATTATTTGTTAAGAATAGTGAGTTGTGAAACGTAGGAGAATTAAGAATAAATCGTTGAATAATACGTCTCCGCTAGAATCGAAGCCGCCGTGGCGCAATGGTTAGCGCGTTCGGCTGTTAACCGAAAGTTTGATGGTTCGAGTCCATCCGGTGGCGACGCTTCTCGTTTTACTCGCGTTCATTCCGTTTCATTATTATTTGTTAAGAATAGTGAGTTGTGAAACGTAGGAGAATTTCGAATAAATTTTTGAATAATACGTCTCCGCTAGAATCGAAGCCTCCGTGGCGCAATGGTTAGCGCGTTCGGCTGTTAACCGAAAGGTTGATGGTTCGAGTCCATCCGGTGGCGACGCTTCTGGTTTTTCTCACGTTCATTCCGTTTCATTATTATTTGTTAAGAATAGTGAGTTGTGAAACGTAGGAGAATTTCGAATAAATTTTTGAATAATACGTCTCCGCTAGAATCGAAGCCTCCGTGGCGCAATGGTTAGCGCGTTCGGCTGTTAACCGAAAGGTTGATGGTTCGAGTCCATCCGGTGGCGACGCTTCTCGTTTTACTCGCGTTCATTCCGTTTCATTATTATTTGTTAAGAATAGTGAGTTGTGAAACGTAGGAGAATTAAGAATAAATCGTTGAATAATACGTCTCCGCCAGAATCGAAGCCTACGTGGCGCAATGGTTAGCGCGTTTGGCTGTTAACCGAAAGGTGATGGTTCGAGTCCATCCGGTGGCGACGCTTCTGGTTTTACTCGCGTTCATTCCGTTTCATTATTATTTGTTAAGAATAGTGAGTTGTGAAACGTAGGAGAATTAAGAATAAATCGTTGAATAATACGTCTCCTCCAGAGTCGAAGCCTCCGTGGCGCAATGGTTAGCGCGTTCGGCTGTTAACCGAAAGGTTGATGGTTCGAGTCCATCCGGTGGCGACGCTTCTGGTTTTACTCGCGTTCATTCCGTTTCATTATTATTTGTTAAGAATAGTGAGTTGTGAAACGTAGGAGAATTAAGAATAAATCGTTGAATAATACGTCTCCGCCAGAGTCGAAGCCTAAGTGGCGCAATAGTTAGCGGGTTCGGCTGTTAACCGAAAGGTTGATGGTTCGAGTCCATCCGGTGGCGACGCTTCTGGTTTTACTCGCGTTCATTCCGTTTCATTATTATTTGTTAAGAATAGTGAGTTGTGAAACGTAGGAGAATTTCGAATAATTTTTTGAATAATACGTCTCCGCCAGAAACGAAGCCTCCGTGGCGCAATGGTTAGCGCGTTCGGCTGTTAACCGAAAGGTTGATGGTTCGAGTCCATCCGGTGGCGACGCTTCTGGATTTACTCGCGTTCATTCCGTTTCATTATTATTTGTTAAGAATAGTGAGTTGTGAAACGTAGGAGAATTAAGAATAAATCGTTGAATAATACGTCTCCGCTAGAATCGAAGCCTCCGTGGCGCAATGGTTAGCGCATTCGGCTGTTAACCGAAAGGTTGATGGTTCGAGTCAATCCGGTGGCGACGCTTCTGGTTTTACTCGCGTTTATGCCGTTTCATTATTATTTCTTAAGAATAGTGAGTTTTGAAACGTAGGAGAATTAAGAATAAATCGTTGAATAATACGTCTCCGCCAGAGTCGAAGCCTCCGTGGCGCAATGGTTAGCGCTTTCGGCTGTTAACCGAAAGGTTGATGGTTCGAGTCCATCCGGTGGCGACACTTCTGGTTTTACTCGCGTTCATTCCGTTTCATTAATATTTGTTAAGAATAGTGAGTTGTGAAACGTAGGAGAATTTCGAATAAATTTTTAAATAATACGTCTCCGCCACAGTCGAAGCCTCCGTGGCGCAATGGTTAGCGCGTTCGGCTGTTAACCGAAAGGTTGATGGTTCGAGTCCATACGGTGGCGACGCTTCTCGTTTTACTCGCGTTTATGCCGTTTCATTATTATTTCTTAAGAATAGTGATTTGTGAAACGTAGGAGAATTAAGAATAAATCGTTGAATAATACGTCTCCGCTAGAATCGAAGCCTCCGTGGCGCAATGGTTAGCGCGTTCGGCTGTTAACCGAAAGTTTGATGGTTCGAGTCCATCCGGTGGCGACGCTTCTCGTTTTACTCGCGTTCATTCCGTTTCATTATTATTTGTTAAGAATAGTGAGTTGTGAAACGTAGGAGAATTAAGAATAAATCGTTGAATAATACGTCTCCGCCAGAGTCGAAGCCTCCGTGGCGCAATGGTAAGCGCGTTCGGCTGTTAACCGAAAGGTCGATGGTTCGAGTCCATCCGGTGGCGACGCTTCTGGTTTTACTCGCGTTCATTCCGTTTCATTATTATTTCTTAAGAATAGTAAGTTGTGAAACGTAGGAGAATTTCGAATAAATTTTTGAATAATACGTCTCCGCTAGAATCGAAGCCTCCGTGGCGCAATGGTTAGCGCGTTTGGCTGTTAACCGAAAGGTGATGGTTCGAGTCCATCCGGTGGCGACGCTTCTGGTTTTACTCGCGTTCATTCCGTTTCATTATTCTTTGTTAAGAATAGTGAGTTGTGAAACGTAGGAGAATTAAGAATAAATCGTTGAATAATACGTCTCCTCCAGAGTCGAAGCCTCCGTGGCGCAATGGTTAGCGCGTTCGGCTGTTAACCGAAAGTTTGATGGTTCGAGTCCATCCGGTGGCGACGCTTCTGGTTTTACTCGCGTTCATTCCGTTTCATTATTATTTGTTAAGAATAGTGAGTTGTGAAACGTAGGAGAATTAAGAATAAATCGTTGAATAATACGTCTCCGCCAGAGTCGAAGCCTCCGTGGCGCAATGGTTAGCGCGTTCGGCTGTTAACCGAAAAGTTGATGGTTCGCGTCCATCCGGTGGCGACGCTTCTCGTTTTACTCGCGTTCATTCCGTTTCATTATTATTTGTTAAGAATAGTGAGTTGTGAAACGTAGGAGAATTAAGAATAAATCGTTGAATAATACGTCTCCGCTAGAAACGAAGCCTCCGTGGCGCAATGGTTAGCGCGTTCGGCTGACAACCGAAAGTTTGATGGTTCGAGTCCATCCGGTGGCGACGCTTCTCGTTTTACTCGCGTTCATTCCGTTTCATTATTATTTGTTAAGAATAGTGAGTTGTGAAACGTAGGAGAATTAAGAATAAATCGTTGAATAATACGTCTCCGCCAGAGTCGAAGCCTCCGTGGCGCAATGGTTAGCGCGTTCGGCTGTTAACCGAAAGGTTGATGGTTCGAGTCCATCCGGCGGCGACGCTTCTGGTTTTACTCGCGTTCATTCCGTTTCATTATTATTTCTTAAGAATAGTGAGTTGTGAAACGTAGGAGAATTTCGAATAAATTTTTGAATAATACGTCTCCGCTAGAATCGAAGCCTCCGTGGCGCAATGGTTAGCGCGTTCGGCTGTTAACCGAAAGGTTGATGGTTCGAGTCCATCCGGTGGCGACGCTTCTCGTTTTACTCGCGTTCAGTCCGTTTCATTATCATTTGTTAAGAATAGTGAGTTGTGAAACGTAGGAGAATTTCGAATAAATTTTTAAATAATACGTCTCCGCTAGAACCGAAGCCTCCGTGGCGCAATGGTTAGCGCGTTCGGCTGTTAACCGAAAGATTGATGGTTCGAGTCCATCCAGTGGCGTCGCTTCTGGTTTTACTCGCGTTCATTCCGTTTCATTATTATTTGTTAAGAATAGTGAGTTTTGAAACGTAGGAGAATTAAGAATAAATCGTTGAATAATACGTCTCCGCCAGAGTCGAAGCCTCCGTGGCGCAATGGTTAGCGCTTGCGGCTGTTAACCGAAAGGTTGATGGTTCGAGTCCATCCGGTGGCGACACTTCTGGTTTTACTCGCGTTCATTCCGTTTCATTAATATTTGTTAAGAATAGTGAGTTGTGAAACGTAGGAGAATTTCGAATAAATTTTTAAATAATACGTCTCCGCTAGAACCTAAGCCTCCGTGGCGCAATGGTTAGCGCGTTCGGCTGTTAACCGAAAGGTTGATGGTTCGAGTCCATACGGTGGCGACGCTTCTCGTTTTACTCGCGTTTATGCCGTTTCATTATTATTTCTTAAGAATAGTGATTTGTGAAACGTAGGAGAATTAAGAATAAATCGTTGAATAATACGTCTCCGCTAGAATCGAAGCCTCCGTGGCGCAATGGTTAGCGCGTTCGGCTGTTAACCGAAAGTTTGATGGTTCGAGTCCATCCGGTGGCGACGCTTCTCGTTTTACTCGCGTTCATTCCGTTTCATTATTATTTGTTAAGAATAGTGAGTTGTGAAACGTAGGAGAATTAAGAATAAATCGTTGAATAATACGTCTCCGCCAGAGTCGAAGCCTCCGTGGCGCAATGGTAAGCGCGTTCGGCTGTTAACCGAAAGGTCGATGGTTCGAGTCCATCCGGTGGCGACGCTTCTGGTTTTACTCGCGTTCATTCCGTTTCATTATTATTTCTTAAGAATAGTAAGTTGTGAAACGTAGGAGAATTTCGAATAAATTTTTGAATAATACGTCTCCGCTAGAATCGAAGCCTCCGTGGCGCAATGGTTAGCGCGTTTGGCTGTTAACCGAAAGGTGATGGTTCGAGTCCATCCGGTGGCGACGCTTCTGGTTTTACTCGCGTTCATTCCGTTTCATTATTCTTTGTTAAGAATAGTGAGTTGTGAAACGTAGGAGAATTAAGAATAAATCGTTGAATAATACGTCTCCTCCAGAGTCGAAGCCTCCGTGGCGCAATGGTTAGCGCGTTCGGCTGTTAACCGAAAGTTTGATGGTTCGAGTCCATCCGGTGGCGACGCTTCTGGTTTTACTCGCGTTCATTCCGTTTCATTATTATTTGTTAAGAATAGTGAGTTGTGAAACGTAGGAGAATTAAGAATAAATCGTTGAATAATACGTCTCCGCCAGAGTCGAAGCCTCCGTGGCGCAATGGTTAGCGCGTTCGGCTGTTAACCGAAAAGTTGATGGTTCGCGTCCATCCGGTGGCGACGCTTCTCGTTTTACTCGCGTTCATTCCGTTTCATTATTATTTGTTAAGAATAGTGAGTTGTGAAACGTAGGAGAATTAAGAATAAATCGTTGAATAATACGTCTCCGCTAGAAACGAAGCCTCCGTGGCGCAATGGTTAGCGCGTTCGGCTGTTAACCGAAAGTTTGATGGTTCGAGTCCATCCGGTGGCGACGCTTCTCGTTTTACTCGCGTTCATTCCGTTTCATTATTATTTGTTAAGAATAGTGAGTTGTGAAACGTAGGAGAATTAAGAATAAATCGTTGAATAATACGTCTCCGCCAGAGTCGAAGCCTCCGTGGCGCAATGGTTAGCGCGTTCGGCTGTTAACCGAAAGGTTGATGGTTCGAGTCCATCCGGCGGCGACGCTTCTGGTTTTACTCGCGTTCATTCCGTTTCATTATTATTTCTTAAGAATAGTGAGTTGTGAAACGTAGGAGAATTTCGAATAAATTTTTGAATAATACGTCTCCGCTAGAATCGAAGCCTCCGTGGCGCAATGGTTAGCGCGTTCGGCTGTTAACCGAAAGGTTGATGGTTCGAGTCCATCCGGTGGCGACGCTTCTCGTTTTACTCGCGTTCAGTCCGTTTCATTATCATTTGTTAAGAATAGTGAGTTGTGAAACGTAGGAGAATTTCGAATAAATTTTTAAATAATACGTCTCCGCTAGAACCGAAGCCTCCGTGGCGCAATGGTTAGCGCGTTCGGCTGTTAACCGAAAGATTGATGGTTCGAGTCCATCCAGTGGCGTCGCTTCTGGTTTTACTCGCGTTCATTCCGTTTCATTATTATTTGTTAAGAATAGTGAGTTTTGAAACGTAGGAGAATTAAGAATAAATCGTTGAATAATACGTCTCCGCCAGAGTCGAAGCCTCCGTGGCGCAATGGTTAGCGCTTGCGGCTGTTAACCGAAAGGTTGATGGTTCGAGTCCATCCGGTGGCGACACTTCTGGTTTTACTCGCGTTCATTCCGTTTCATTAATATTTGTTAAGAATAGTGAGTTGTGAAACGTAGGAGAATTTCGAATAAATTTTTAAATAATACGTCTCCGCTAGAACCGAAGCCTCCGTGGCGCAATGGTTAGCGCGTTCGGCTGTTAACCGAAAGGTTGATGGTTCGAGTCCATCCGGTGGCGACGCTTCTCGTTTTACTCGCGTTCATTCCGTTTCATTATTATTTGTTAAGAATAGTGAGTTGTGAAACGTAGGAGAATTAAGAATAAATCGTTGAATAATACGTCTCCGCCAGAGTCGAAGCCTCCGTGGCGCAATGGTTAGCGCGTTCGGCTGTTAACCGAAAGGTTGATGGTTCGAGTCCATCCGGTGGCGACGCTTCTCGTTTTACTCGCGTTCATTCCGTTTCATTATTATTTGTTAAGAATAGTGAGTTGTGAAACGTAGGAGAATTAAGAATAAATCGTTGAATAATACGTCTCCGCTAGAATCGAAGCCTCCGTGGCGCAATGGTTAGCGCGTTCGGCTGTTAACCGAAAGTTTGATGGTTCGAGTCCATCCGGTGGCGACGCTTCTCGTTTTACTCGCGTTCATTCCGTTTCATTATTATTTGTTAAGAATAGTGAGTTGTGAAACGTAGGAGAATTAAGAATAAATCGTTGAATAATACGTCTCCGCCAGAGTCGAAGCCTCCGTGGCGCAATGGTAAGCGCGTTCGGCTGTTAACCGAAAGGTCGATGGTTCGAGTCCATCCGGTGGCGACGCTTCTGGTTTTACTCGCGTTCATTCCGTTTCATTATTATTTCTTAAGAATAGTAAGTTGTGAAACGTAGGAGAATTTCGAATAAATTTTTGAATAATACGTCTCCGCTAGAATCGAAGCCTCCGTGGCGCAATGGTTAGCGCGTTTGGCTGTTAACCGAAAGGTGATGGTTCGAGTCCATCCGGTGGCGACGCTTCTGGTTTTACTCGCGTTCATTCCGTTTCATTATTATTTGTTAAGAATAGTGAGTTTTGAAACGTAGGAGAATTAAGAATAAATCGTTGAATAATACGTCTCCGCCAGAGTCGAAGCCTCCGTGGCGCAATGGTTAGCGCTTGCGGCTGTTAACCGAAAGGTTGATGGTTCGAGTCCATCCGGTGGCGACACTTCTGGTTTTACTCGCGTTCATTCCGTTTCATTAATATTTGTTAAGAATAGTGAGTTGTGAAACGTAGGAGAATTTCGAATAAATTTTTAAATAATACGTCTCCGCTAGAACCGAAGCCTCCGTGGCGCAATGGTTAGCGCGTTCGGCTGTTAACCGAAAGGTTGATGGTTCGAGTCCATCCGGTGGCGACGCTTCTCGTTTTACTCGCGTTCATTCCGTTTCATTATTATTTGTTAAGAATAGTGAGTTGTGAAACGTAGGAGAATTAAGAATAAATCGTTGAATAATACGTCTCCGCCAGAGTCGAAGCCTCCGTGGCGCAATGGTTAGCTAGTTCGGCTGTTAACCGAAAGGTTGATGGTTCGAGTCCATCCGGTGGCGACGCTTCTGGTTTTACTCGCGTTTATTCCGTTTCATTATTATTTCTTAAGAATAGTGATTTGTGAAAACTAGGAGAATTTCGAATACATTTTTGAATAATACGTCTCCGCTAGAACCGAAGCCTCCGTGGCGCAATGGTTAGCGCGTTCGGCTGTTAACCGAAAGGTTGATGGTTCGAGTCCATCCGGTGGCGACGCTTCTCGTTTTGCTCGCGTTCATTCCGTTTCATTATTATTTGTTAAGAATAGTGAGTTGTGAAACGTAGGAGAATTAAGAATAAATCGTTGAATAATACGTATCCGCCAGAGTCGAAGCCTCCGTGGCGCAATGGTTAGCGCGTTCGGCTGTTAACCGAAAGGTTGATGGTTCGAGTCCATCCGGTGGCGACACTTCTGGTTTTACTCGCGTTCATTCCGTTTCATTATTATTTCTTAAGAATAGTGAGTTGTGAAACGTAGGAGAATTTCGAATAAATTTTTGAATAATACGTCTCCGCTAAAATCGAAGCCTCCGTGGCGCAATGGTTAGCGCCTTCGGCTGTTACCCGAAAGGTTGATGGTTCGAGTCCATCCCGTGGCGACGCGTCAGATTTAACTCGCGTTCATTCCGTTTCATTATTATTTATTAAGAATAGTGAGTTGTGAAACGTAGGAGAATTAAGAATAAATCGTTGAATAATACGTCTCCGCTAGAGTCTAAGCCTCCGTGGCGCAATGGTTAGCGCGTTCGGCTGTTAACCGAAAGGTTGATGGTTCAAGTTCATCCGGTGGCGACGCTTCAGATTTTACTCGCGTTCATTCCGTTTCATTATTATTTATTAAGAATAGTGAGTTGTGAAACGTAAAAGAATGAAGAATAAATTGTCGTATATTCGTTCCCGGCCACATCGAAGCCTCCGTGCGCAATGGTTAGCGCGTTCGGCTGTTAACCGAAAGGTTGATGGTTCGAGTCCATCCGGTGGCGACGCTTCTCGTTTTACTCGCGTTCATTCCGTTTCATTATTATTTGTTACGAATAGTGAGTTGTGAAACGTAGGAGAATTAAGAATAAATCTTCGAATAATACGTCTCCGCTAGAGTCGAAGCCTCCGTGCGCAATGGTTAGCGCGTTCGGCTGTTAACCGAAAGGTTGATGGTTCGAGTCCATCCGGTGGCGACGCTTCTCGTTTTACTCGCGTTCATTCCGTTTCATTATTATTTGTTAAGAATAGTGAGTTGTGAAACGTAGGAGAATTAAGAATAAATCGTTGAATAATACGTCTCCGCTAGAGTCGAAGCCTCCGTGGCGCAATGGTAAGCGCGTTCGGCTGTTAACCGAAAGGTTGATGGTTCAAGTTCATCCGGTGGCGACGCTTCAGATTTTACTCGCGTTCATTCCGTTTCATTATTATTTATTAAGAATAGTGAGTTGTGAAACGTAGGAGAATTAAGAATAAATCGTTGAATAATACGTCTCAGCTAGAGTCGGAGCCTCCGTGGCGCAATGGTTAGCGCGTTCGGCTGTTAACCGAAAGGTTGATGGTTCGAGTTCATCCGGTGGCGACGCTTCAGATTTTACTCGCGTTCATTCCGTTTCATTATTATTTATTAAGAATAGTGAGTTGTGAAACGTAGGAGAATTAAGAATAAATCGTTGAATAATACGTCTCCGCTAGAGTCGAAGCCTCCGTGGCGCAATGGTTAGCGCGTTCGTCTGTTAACCGAAAGGTTGATGGTTCAAGTTCATCCGGTGGCGACGCTTCAGATTTTACTCGCGTTCATTCCGTTTCATTATTATTTATTAAGAATAGTGAGTTGTGAAACGTAGGAGAATTAAGAATAAATCGTTGAATAATACGTCTCCGCTAGAGTCGAAGCCTCCGTGGCGCAATGGTTAGCGCGTTCGGCTGTTAACCGAAAGGTTGATGGTTCAAGTTCATCCGGTGGCGACGCTTCAGATTTTACTCGCGTTCATTCCGTTTCATTATTATTTATTAAGAATAGTGAGTTGTGAAACGTAGGAGAATTAAGAATAAATCGTTGAATAATACGTCTCAGCTAGAGTCGGAGCCTCCGTGGCGCAATGGTTAGCGCGTTCGGCTGTTAACCGAAAGGTTGATGGTTCGAGTTCATCCGGTGGCGACGCTTCAGATTTTACTCGCGTTCATTCCGTTTCATTATTATTTATTAAGAATAGTGAGTTGTGAAACGTAGGAGAATTAAGAATAAATCGTTGAATAATACGTCTCCGCTAGAGTCGAAGCCTCCGTGGCGCAATGGTTAGCGCGTTCGTCTGTTAACCGAAAGGTTGATGGTTCAAGTTCATCCGGTGGCGACGCTTCAGATTTTACTCGCGTTCATTCCGTTTCATTATTATTTATTAAGAATAGTGAGTTGTGAAACGTAGGAGAATTAAGAATAAATCGTTGAATAATACGTCTCCGCTAGAGTCGAAGCCTCCGTGGCGCAATGGTTAGCGCGTTCGGCTGTTAAACGAAAGGTTGATGGTTCTAGTTCATCCGGTGGCGACGCTTCAGATTTTACTCGCGTTCATTCCGTTTCATTATTATTTATTAAGAATAGTGAGTTGTGAAACGTAGGAGAATTAAAAATAAATCGTTGAATAATACGTCTCCGGTAGAATCGAAGCCTCCGTGGCGCAATGGTTAGCGCGTTCGGCTGTTAACCGAAAGGTTGATGGTTCGAGTCCATCCGGTGGCGACGCTTCTCGTTTTACTCGCGTTCATTCCGTTTCATTATTATTTGTTAAGAATAGTGAGTTGTGAAACGTAGGAGAATTAAGAATAAATCGTTGAATAATACGTCTCCGCTAGAGTCAAAGCCTCCGTGGCGCAATGGTTAGCGCGTTCGGCTGTTAACCGAAAGGTTGATGGTTCTAGATCATCCGGTGGCGACGCTTCAGATTTTACTCGCGTTCATTCCGTTTCATTATTATTTGTTAAGAATAGTGAGTTGTGAAACGTAGGAGAATTAAGAATAAATCGTTGAATAATACGTCTCCGCCAGAGTCGAAGCCTCTGTGGCGCAATGGTTAGCGCATTCGGCTGTTAACCGAAAGGTTGATGGTTAGAGTCCATCCGGTGGCGACCCTTCTGGTTTTACTCGCGTTCATTCCGTTTCATTATTATTTCTTAAAAATAGTGAGTTGTGAAACGTAGGAGAATTTCGAATAAATCTTTGAATAATACGTCTCCGCTAGAATCGAAGCCTCCGTGGCGCAATGGTTAGGGCGTTCGGCTGTTAACCGAAAGGTTGATGGTTGGAGTCCATCCGGTGGCGACGCTTCTGGTTTTACTCGCGTTCATTCCGTTTCATTATTATTTCTTAAGAATAGTGAGTTGTGAAACGTAAAAGAATTTCGAATAAATCTTTGAATAATACGTCTCCGCTAGAATCGAAGCCTCCGTGGCGCAATGGTTAGCGCGTTCGGCTGTTAACCGAAAGGTTGATGGTTCGAGTCCATCCGGTGGCGACGCTTCAGATTTTACTCGCGTTCATTCCGTTTCATTATTATTTATTAAGAATAGTGAGTTGTGAAACGTAGGAGAATTAAGAATAAATCGTTGAATAATACGTCTCCGCTAGAGTCGAAGCCTCCGTGGCGCAATGGTTAGCGCGTTCGGCTGTTAACCGAAAGGTTGATGGTTCTAGTTCATCCGGTGGCGACGCTTCAGATTTTACTCGCGTTCATTCCGTTTCATTATTATTTATTAAGAATAGTGAGTTGTGAAACGTAGGAGAATTAAAAATAAATCGTTGAATAATACGTCTCCAGTAGAATCGGAGCCTCCGTGGCGCAATGGTTAGCGCGTTCGGCTGTTAACCGAAAGGTTGATGGTTCGAGTCCATCCGGTGGTGACGCTTCTCGTTTTACTCGCGTTCATTCCGTTTCATTATTATTTGTTAAGAATAGTGAGTTGTGAAACGTAGGAGAATGAAGAATAAATCGTTGAATAATACGTCTCCGCCAGAGTCGAAGCCTCCGTGGCGCAATGGTTAGGGCGTTCGGTTGTTAACCGAAAGGTTGATGGTTCGAGGCCATCCGGTGGCGACGCTTCTCGTTTTACTCGCGTTCATTCCGTTTCATTATTATTTGTTAAGAATAGTTAGTTGTGAAACGTAGGAGAATTTCGAATAAATTTTTGAATAATACGTCTCCGCCAGAATCGAAGCCTCCGTGGCGCAATGGTTAGCGCGTTCGGCTGTTAACCGAAAGATTGATGGTTCGAGTCCATCCAGTGGCGTCGCTTCTGGTTTTACTCGCGTTCATTCCGTTTCATTATTATTTGTTAAGAATAGTGAGTTGTGAAACGTAGGAGAATTAAGAATAAATCGTTGAATAATACGTCTCCGCTAGAATCGAAGCCTCCGTGGCGCAATGGTTAGCGCGTTCGGCTGTTAACCGAAAGGTTGATGGTTCGAGTCCATCCGGTGGCGACGCTTCTGGTTTTTCTCGCGTTCATTCCGTTTCATTATTATTTCTTAAGATGAGTGAGTTGTGAAACGTAGGAGAATTTCGAATAAATTTTTGAATAATACGTCTCCGCTAGAATCGAAGCCTCCGTGGCGCAATGGTTAGCGCGTTCGGCTGTTAACCGAAAGGTTGATGGTTCGAGTCTATCCGGTGGCGACGCTTCTGGTTTTTCTCGCGTTCATTCCGTTTCATTATTATTTGTTAAGAATAGTGCGTTGTGAAACGTAGGAGAATTTCGAATAAATTTTTGAATAATACGTCTCCACTAGAATCGAAGCCTCCGTGGCACAATGGTTAGCGCGTTCGGCTGTTAACCGAAAGTTTGATGGTTCGAGTCCATCCGGTGGCGACGCTTCTCGTTTTACTCGCGTTCATTCCGTTTCATTATTATTTGTTAAGAATAGTGAGTTGTGAAACGTAGGAGAATTAAGAATAAATCGTTGAATAATACGTCTCCGCCAGAGGCGAAGCCTCCGTGGCGCAATGGTTAGCGCGTTCGGCTGTTAACCGAAAGGTTGATGGTTCGAGTCCATCCGGTGGCGACGCTTCTCGTTTTACTCGCGTTCATTCCGTTTCATTATTATTTGTTAAGAATAGTGAGTTGTGAAACGTAGGAGAATTAAGAATAAATCGTTGAATAATACGTCTCCGCTAGAATCGAAGCCTCCGTGGCGCAATGGTTAGCGCGTTCGGCTGTTAACCGAAAGTTTGATGGTTCGAGTCCATCCGGTGGCGACGCTTCTCGTTTTACTCGCGTTCATTCCGTTTCATTATTATTTGTTAAGAATAGTGAGTTGTGAAACGTAGGAGAATTAAGAATAAATCGTTGAATAATACGTCTCCGCCAGAGTCGAAGCCTCCGTGGCGCAATGGTTAGCGCGTTCGGCTGTTAACCGAAAGGTTGATGGTTCGAGTCCATCCGGTGGCGACGCTTCTGGTTTTACTCGCGTTCATTCCGTTTCATTATTATTTCTTAAGAATAGTAAGTTGTGAAACGTAGGAGAATTTCGAATAAATTTTTGAATAATACGTCTCCGCTAGAATCGAAGCCTCCGTGGCGCAATGGTTAGCGCGTTTGGCTGTTAACCGAAAGGTGATGGTTCGAGTCCATCCGGTGGCGACGCTTCTGGTTTTACTCGCGTTCATTCCGTTTCATTATTATTTGTTAAGAATAGTGAGTTGTGAAACGTAGGAGAATTAAGAATAAATCGTTGAATAATACGTCTCCTCCAGAGTCGAAGCCTCCGTGGCGCAATGGTTAGCGCGTTCGGCTGTTAACCGAAAGGTTGATGGTTCGAGTCCATCCGGTGGCGACGCTTCTGGTTTTACTCGCGTTCATTCCGTTTCATTATTATTTGTTAAGAATAGTGAGTTGTGAAACGTAGGAGAATTAAGAATAAATCGTTGAATAATACGTCTCCGCCAGAGTCGAAGCCTCCGTGGCGCAATGGTTAGCGCGTTCGGCTGTTAACCGAAAGGTTGATGGTTCGAGTCCATCCGGTGGCGACGCTTCTCGTTTTACTCGCGTTCATTCCGTTTCATTATTATTTGTTAAGAATAGTGAGTTGTGAAACGTAGGAGAATTAAGAATAAATCGTTGAATAATACGTCTCCGCTAGAATCGAAGCCTCCGTGGCGCAATGGTTAGCGCGTTCGGCTGTTAACCGAAAGTTTGATGGTTCGAGTCCATCCGGTGGCGACGCTTCTGGTTTTACTCGCGTTCATTCCGTTTCATTATTATTTGTTAAGAATAGTGAGTTGTGAAACGTAGGAGAATTAAGAATAAATCGTTGAATAATACGTGTCCGCCATAGTCGAAGCCTCCGTGGCGCAATGGTTAGCGCGTTCGGCTGTTAACCGAAAGGTTGATGGTTCGAGTCCATCCGGTGGCGACGCTTCTCGTTTTACTCGCGTTTATTCCGTTTCATTATTATTTGTTAAGAATAGTGAGTTGTGAAACGTAGGAGAATTAAGAATAAATCGTTGAATAATACGTCTCCGCTAGAATCGAAGCCTCCGTGGCGCAATGGTTAGCGCGTTCGGCTGTTAACCGAAAGTTTGATGGTTCGAGTCCATCCGGTGGCGACGCTTCTCGTTTTACTCGCGTTCATTCCGTTTCATTATTATTTGTTAAGAATAGTGAGTTGTGAAACGTAGGAGAATTAAGAATAAATCGTTGAATAATACGTCTCCGCCAGAGTCGAAGCCTCCGTGGCGCAATGGTTAGCGCGTTCGGCTGTTAACCGAAAGGTTGATGGTTCGAGTCCATCCGGAGGCGACGCTTCTGGTTTTACTCGCGTTCATTCCGTTTCATTATTATTTCTTAAGAATAGTGAGTTGTGAAACGTAGGAGAATTTCGAATAAATTTTTGAATAATACGTCTCCGCTAGAATCGAAGCCTCCGTGGCGCAATGGTTAGCGCGTTCGGCTGTTAACCGAAAGGTTGATGGTTCGAGTCCATCCGGTGGCGACGCTTCTCGTTTTACTCGCGTTCATTCCGTTTCATTATCATTTGTTAAGAATAGTGAGTTGTGAAACGTAGGAAAATTTCGAATAAATTTTTAAATAATACGTCTCCGCTAGAACCGAAGCCTCCGTGGCGCAATGGTTAGCGCGTTCGGCTGTTAACCGAAAGATTGATGGTTCGAGTCCATCCAGTGGCGTCGCTTCTGGTTTTACTCGCGTTCATTCCGTTTCATTATTATTTGTTAAGAATAGTGAGTTTTGAAACGTAGGAGAATTAAGAATAAATCGTTGAATAATACGTCTCCGCCAGAGTCGAAGCCTCCGTGGCGCAATGGTTAGCGCTTGCGGCTGTTAACCGAAAGGTTGATGGTTCGAGTCCATCCGGTGGCGACACTTCTGGTTTTACTCGCGTTCATTCCGTTTCATTAATATTTGTTAAGAATAGTGAGTTGTGAAACGTAAGACAATTTCGAATAAATTTTTAAATAATACGTCTCCGCCAGAGTCGAAGCCTCCTTGGCGCAATGGTTAGCGCGTTCGGCTGTTAACCGAAAGGTTGATGGTTCGAGTCCATCCGGTGGCGACGCTTCTGGTTTTACTCGCGTTTATTCCGTTTCATTATTATTTCTTAAGAATAGTGATTTGTGAAACGTAGGAGAATTTCGATTAAATTTTTGAATAATACGTCTCCGCTAGAACCGAAGCCTCCGTGGCGCAATGGTTAGCGCGTTCGGCTGTTAACCGAAAGATTGACGGTTCGAGTCCATCCGGTGGCGACGCTTCTCGTTTTACTCGCGTTCATTCCGTTTCATTATTATTTGTTAAGAATAGTGAGTTGTGAAACGTAGGAGAATTAAGAATAAATCGTTGAATAATACGTCTCCGCCAGAGTCGAAGCCTCCGTGGCGCAATGGTTAGCGCGTTCGGCTGTTAACCGAAAGGTTGATGGTTCGAGTCCATCCGGTGGCGACGCTTCTGGTTTTACTCGCGTTTATTCCGTTTCATTATTATTTCTTAAGAATAGTGATTTGTGAAACGTAGGAGAATTTCGAATAAATTTTTGAATAATACGTCTCCGCTAGAACCGAAGCCTCCGTGGCGCAATGGTTAGCGCGTTCGGCTGTTAACCGAAAGGTTGATGGTTCGAGTCCATCCGGTGGCGACGCTTCTCGTTTTGCTCGCGTTCATTCCGTTTCATTATTATTTGTTAAGAATAGTGAGATGTGAAACGTAGGAGAATTAAGAATAAATCGTTGAATAATACGTATCCGCCAGAGTCGAAGCCTCCGTGGCGCAATGGTTAGCGCGTTCGGCTGTTAACCGAAAGGTTGATGGTTCGAGTCCATCCGGTGGCGACACTTCTGGTTTTACTCGCGTTCATTCCGTTTCATTATTATTTCTTAAGAATAGTGAGTTGTGAAACGTAGGAGAATTTCGAATAAATTTTTGAATAATACGTCTCCGCTAAAATCGAAGCCTCCGTGGCGCAATGGTTAGCGCCTTCGGCTGTTACCCGAAAGGTTGATGGTTCGAGTCCATCCGGTGGCGACGCGTCAGATTTTACTCGCGTTCATTCCGTTTCATTATTATTTATTAAGAATAGTGAGTTGTGAAACGTAGGAGAATTAAGAATAAATCGTTGAATAATACGTCTCAGCTAGAGTCGAAGCCTCCGTGGCGCAATGGTTAGCGCGTTCGTCTGTTAACCGGAAGGTTGATGGTTAGAGTTCATCCGGTGGCGACGCTTCAGATTTTACTCGCGTTCATTCCGTTTCATTATTATTTATTAAGAATAGTGAGTTGTGAAACGTAGGAGAATTAAGAATAAATCGTTGAATAATACGTCTCCGCTAGAATCGAAGCCTCCGTGGCGCAATGGTTAGCGCGTTCGGCTGTTAACCGAAAGTTTGATGGTTCGAGTCCATCCGGTGGCGACGCTTCTGGTTTTACTCGCGTTCATTCCGTTTCATTTTTATTTGTTAAGAATAGTGAGTTGTGAAACGTGGGAGAATTAAGAATAAATCGTTGAATAATACGTCTCCGCCAGAATCGAAGCCTCCGTGGCGCAATGGTTAGCGCGTTCGGCTGTTAACCGAAAGGTTGATGGTTCGAGTCCATCCGGTGGCGACGCTTCTGGTTTTACTCGCGTTCATTCCGTTTCATTATTATTTCTTAAGAATAGTGAGTTGTGAAACGTAGGAGAATTAAGAATAAATCGTTGAATAATACGTCTCCGCTAGAGTCTAAGCCTCCGTGGCGCAATGGTTAGCGCGTTCGGCTGTTAACCGAAAGGTTGATGGTTCAAGTCCATCCGGTGGCGACGCTTCGCGTTCATTCCGTTTCATTATTATTTGTTAAGAATAGTGAGTTGTGAAACGTAGGAGAATTTCGAATAATATTTTGAATAATACGTCTCCGCCAGAATCGAAGCCTCCGTGGCGCAATGGTTAGCGCGTTCGGCTGTTAACCGAAAGGTTGATGGTTCGAGTCCATCCGGTGGCGACGTTTCTGGTTTTACTCGCGTTCATTCCGTTTCATTATTATTTGTTAAGAATAGTGAGTTGTGAAACGTAGGAGAATTTCGAATAATTTTTTGAATAATACGTCTCCGCCAGAATCGAAGCCTCCGTGGCGCAATGGTTAGCGCGTTCGGCTGTTTACCGAAAGGTTGATGGTTCGAGTCCATCCGGTGGCGACGCTTCTCGTTTTACTCGCGTTCATTCCGTTTCATTATTATTTGTTAAGAATAGTGAGTTGTGAAACGTAGGAGAATTAAGAATAAATCGTTGAATAATACGTCTCCGCCAGAGTCGAAGCCTCCGTGGCGCAATGGTTAGCGCGTTCGGCTGTTAACCGAAAGGTTGATGGTTAGAGTCCATCCGGTGGCGACGCTTCTGGTTTTACTCGCGTTCATTTCGTTTCATTATTATTTCTTAAGAATAGTGAGTTGTGAAACGTAGGAGAATTAAGAATAAATCGTTGAATAATACGTCTCCGCCAGAGCCGAAGCCTCCGTGGCGCAATGGTTAGCGCGTTCGGCTGATAACCGAAAGGTTGATGGTTAGAGTCCATCCGGTGGCGACGCTTCTGGTTTTACTCGCGTTCATTCCGTTTCATTATTATTTGTTAAGAATAGTGAGTTGTGAAACGTAAGAGAATTTCGAATAAATTTTTGAATAATACGTCTCCGCTAGAATCGAAGCCGCCGTGGCGCAATGGTTAGCGCGTTCGGCTGTTAACCGAAAGGTTGATGGTTCGAGTCCATCCGGTGGCGACGCTTCTGGTTTTACTCGCGTTCATTCCGTTTCATTATTATTTGTTAAGAATATTGAGTTGTGAAACGTAGGAGAAATTCGAATAAATTTTTGAATAATACGTCTCCGCTAGAATCGAAGCCGCCGTGGCGCAATGGTTAGCGCGTTCGGCTGTTAACCGAAAGGTTGATGGTTCGAGTCCATCCGGTGGCGACGCTTCTCGTTTTACTCGCGTTCATTCCGTTTCATTATTATTTGTTAAGAATATTGAGTTGTGAAACGTAGGAGAAATTCGAATAAATTTTTGAATAATACGTCTCGTTTATTTCATTTTTCGTGTTTGGATTTTATTTTTCTTCTTACGGTTGTCCCCGATTTCGGGAGGCCGCCACTATGGAGGCGCTAAAGCGTAGCGTCTTTGTGGTTGTCGAGTCATTGACTCCGGGTATTACTAAGGAGATTATTGCAGTATCGGTTAAAATGGTTTTCGGAACTGATGCTATTTCATCGGTTGTCCCTGGTGTAGGTGGTTTTTTTGTTTGTTTTTTTACTGAAGCGGACGCGGAAGAATGTATTAAGTCGGGGTTGATGGTCGGCGGCGTTTTACGGGCGGTCGAAAGTGTATCGGCGCGATCTGTTATTTTGAAGTTTCTCGAAGTGCCGGAGTTTGTCACGGACGACGCTATTCGCGTTAAACTAGAAGCTTACGGGTGTGAACTTAAAGGCGCTTTCGTGTGGGTAAAGTCCGATGGCTTGTACTACGGGGAGTGTAACGTTCGCGTCACGTTGCCTCAAGGTGTATCTTCGCTGCCTTACAGTTTAAAGGTATTGGATGTTATGGGTCGTGAAAACGTTTATCGCGTTCGCCACGAAGCACAGACCCGGGTTTGCAACGGTTGTCTCCATTCTGGACACCTCTATCAAGATTGTCCCAACAATATCTGTCGTCGCTGTGGTCATGGTGGTCATTTGGCCAGGTCATGCCCTGGGCAGGGTACTGCCGCCTCAAAGATGGAAGAGCGTCGACGCGATATTTCCGGTTCCCGCAATGAAGTCGCCGACAAAGAACAAAGGACAGAGGATCCCGCAAATGTACGACCTGCTGGGTCTGATATGTCTAAGCGGAAACCAGAAGGTGACATCGACATGGCTGATGCTGATTTAGACGACTCGCTTTTTGCCAACCGCCTTTCCAAGGTTGCGGTGGGCAGTGGGAAGCATTCCCTCCCCACTTCGAGTTCAGATTTGGATCCCGCCAAACGTCAACTACCTTTCAACCAGCCTGGGTTCCAGTTTCCGTCGCTCGAGGCAGCTCGGAACGCGAGTCTTCCTCCGTCTACTACTGCACCGTCTCCGGGAGCTGCTTTGTCGTCGTCTTTCTTCCAACCTCCAAACGCTCATGGTTCTCCGGGTAATTTCTCTTAATATCAATGGTCTACGTGATGTCAATAAGATGAAAGAACTAGTGGAATATGTAAAAACATTTGACATTATTACCTCTCCGAGGGGACAAAGTCCCCTAGGAGGGGTTATACAACGACTGTGTCTTCTGTGGGTCTGTGGGTGGGTCTGTGGGTGGGTCTGTGGGTTCGTCTGTGGGTGGGTCTGTGTGTGGGTCTGTGGGTGGGTGTGTCTGTCTGTCAGGACTGCGAACGCGTTCGCATTTTCGGTGCAAAGTGTAATCACTGCGTACGCAGTTTCTCAAAGGGTTGGCAAAACCACCGTGCGACGGTGAGCGTTAACGGATGCATTTGCGGTTTGGGTTGGATGGTGTTTTTTCGCTCACCGTCGTGACGGTTTGGTGTATTACGTTTTTGTAATGTTTATGCGTAGGTTGTGAGTGTTGAATTTGTTGTGTTTGTGTTCTGATGGATGTGCATGTTGAGTCTGTTGTGTTTATATGGGCGTTTTCTCTCCAACTTCTTCTTAATGACTTTGGGACGGACCGAGTGCTGAGTGTAATGCTACCTCTCAACGTTCAATGGCAGGGTTTCCACCAGTTGTACACGGTATTCGTCTTAGTATCAATTTGCGATCGCATCGGGCGGGATTTGAACCCGAGACCTCCTGATTGACAGGCGGACGTTCTACCACAGAACCACCGACACTTGTTACGCCTTATTGAAAATTAGACCTTCAGCTTTATCGGAAGCGTATTTAATAGAGTACGAAATTTTGGTTTAATTGAAATAGAATTGAAATTGAAATTATTGCATCGAAGAAATTCTAATTTAGCGATTTCTCATTTGATTAAAAACAAATGCGTCACCCAGGTTTCGAACCCGGGCCGTTCAGTTAGGCAGTCGAGCACTCTACCACAGAACCAACGATAACTTCAAGCTACACTGCAAATAAGACACTCATTGTAAGCATTATAGTTAACAAAGTCCTGAAATTTTTTACGAATGAAATTGTGAAGGCCTAATGTGGTTTTTTTACGAAAAAATTATAAAGACTTAATCTTGTTTAATATAATAAGTTGCTTTATTTCAATTTGGTACTTTTGTTTAGTGTTTTTTTAATGAATGGAGTTTAAGATTGTTTCTTCTATTATTTGACGGTTTATTTTTGCGGTTGTATATTTGTTTTATCTTTTATTCTTTTAAAATTATTTACTTCTTCCGCAAAATGGTTCATTTTTTGGAGGAACCTTTTTACTTATTTTTTGTGTATTAATGTTTTGAGAACCTTTACGTTTGGGAAAGGATAATTTTTGACGGAACCTTCAAAGTGTATACGTCGCATTTTCAAAAAATTTAATGGTCAAATCTTGTTTTAGCGCAGTCAGCAGATAAGATAAAGGGTAGAACCCGTTAGTTTTTTGTAATTTATTTAGTTTTTTTCAGTCGTATATTCTTATCTATTAGGTTTAGCGTATTGGTTTTCAAGCTTAATAATTCATTTATTAACAACATATCGAGTTGGTCTGGTTTTCAACTCGGTCGTAATTTATTTTAAACGTTTTCTCGGCTGATTAAGATGTTTAATGCAGTTCATCAATTGGGTTCGTTTGTGTTTATTTATAAAGAACCCTAACTATTCCCTCTACGGTCATTTATTGATATACGTTTAGTCAAGTGGCTTTCTGTGCTTTGTGAATGGTAAGTTTTTCCCTTCTTGTTAATAAGTTTTTTGTTGGTGTGGATATTTGGATATCTACGATTCCTAATGCAGTCATTGATATCCTGGGTGTGCGAGTCATTATATGATATGGGAAATTGGACGGTTTTGGTCTTTTTCATGCGGTATGTGTCACAACGTCAACAGGTTCCGACAGTCTACGAGTCGTCCACTACCAGATATCTACGGTATCTTGATCGGGCGATAGTTGAAATAAAATGAGCGTTAACTATGCGGCAAGTATTTCGTAAGCGACAAAAATACAAATACCCTCTGTAGATATTTCTTTCATTAAAATTGGCTTCGTATTATTTTTAACTGCTAAACTTGTACCGTAAATAGGGTTAAAGTCAATTGTGCATTGTTTTAGTACGTCTAACTCACTGTTGTAACTACTTAATTTATAATATTCTGAATAAATTAATCTCGGTTGTTTCGTCTCAATTATTTTAATTCAAATTAAAATTTTATACCGGGCGGGATTGAACCGGGATTACGTTATTAGTAAATAACTCTGAATTGGGGAGATATAACTTAGAGGGTCATCTCGAGAAATTATTACCACTAGGGACAATGCTTCCGAGGAGAGGTATATTTTGGCTTGCCAACTTGTTTTTTTACAAGAAACTCATTGGGATTCGTCTCATGTTGCGCTTTTTAAAAATATGTATTTCGGTAAATGTTTTTTATCTAACGATGACGCTACGGGGTTTTGCGGGGTATCAATTTTAATTAATCCGAAACTCGATTTTAAAACTGCAAATGTTTTTCATATTGTTCGGGGTCGTAGTTTATTAGTTTCGGCTGAAATATCCGGTGATCTATTTCATTTTTTAAATGTGTACGCGCCTAATTCGGCGACTGACCGTGGTTTGTTCTTTACAGTCATCGCATCTAACTGTCCTACCGGCCGTTTAATTTTAGGCAGCGATTTTAACGATATTTGTCATAGCCTACGGGACCGCCTTCCTGCTAGTTGTAGACCTAACAAGTCACAATTTACGGCCCTTCATAGACTTGCCGCCAAATTACATGTTACTGACACTTTTCGACTCAAAAACAATGACAAAAGGGACTTTACGCGGTCTGGCTACGTTTTTGGCCGGTTTATCCGCTCTCGCATTGATTACATTTTCGTAAAAAAATTTGATTCTTTGAATATTCAAAATGCTTTTATTCGTGACTGTCCGATTTCCGATCATCGCGCCGCGATCGCTCATTTTGATTTTGGAGGAGTTCCTAGGGGCCCTGGAACCTGGTCCTTTAACGATTCGCTACTTGAGGATGAGGTTTTCTGTTCGTGCGTCAGGCGAATTATCACTAGGAGTCGCTCACGCGAACACTATTCTACGGATATTTTTGACTGGTACGAAACCCTCAAACGTACAATTCGTGATTACGCAATATTTTACGGGAAAGCCGCCGCTTCCGAACGTCGGCACACCAGGACGCTCTTGGCTTGTCAGTTGGAAGAGTTGTCACGTCGTTTATCAATGCAAGACCCGGTTTGTGGCGAATTCGTCAAAGTTCAAAATTTGATCAAGGAACATGACCACTATCTATTGCGGGGCGCTGTAATTCGCTCCAATACCGAGTGGCGTGATTTGGGGGAGCAACCTTCGGGCTATTTCTTGAGTCTCGAAAAACATCGGCAAACCCGGCGGTCAATTAAAAACTTGACTTTAGCAGACGGCTCATCAATTCACGATGGCGCTTCCGTTCGTCAGGAAATATTTTCTTATTATGAAAACATGTATCGCGCGTCGGACAGTGATGACTCTCAAGCTGCACGTTTTGCCTCCTTTGTTGCCGGAAAGTTACCACCGGATTTGTCTGCCGCTTGCGAAAGTCCCGTTTCTTGGGAAGACATCCACAAATCTTTGAACGCTATGGCAATAGGCCGTAGCCCAGGTCTCGATGGCTTCACAGTCCATTTTTGGCGTTTCGTACTCCCGTTGATAGCCAAGGATTTCGTAAAGCTTGTTGAAGTCATGTTTGCCACGGGACAAATGCCTCTCTCTATGACTCAAGGCATGATCATTCTTTTACCGAAAGACGGCGACTTAACGTTATTGTCTAATTGGCGTCCCATCACGTTGCTCAACGTCGACCGTAAAGTTATTGGTAAAGTCTTGGCTACTCGCATGGCATTGGTGGCGCCTACAGTCATTTCGCCCTGCCAAACTGGAGCTATTCGTGGCCGTGATGTCGCGGGCACAACACGATACCTTGGCGACGTTGCCTCGTATCTGGCACTCCACAGACAGCCGGGACTTTTCTTGAAAATGGACTTACGGAAAGCGTACGATTTCGTGAACTGGTCATTTCTATTCCGGGTACTGCAAGCTTTCGGGTTCGGTCCCCATTTTCTCCGATGGATTCAACTACTCCTGGTGGGTGGTCGTACAACGATCAAGGTCAATGGTTTTTTGACGAACTTTTTTCGTCTTGGAAGATCTGTCCGTCAGGGCTGTCCTTTAAGCCCTTTATTATACACTTTTTCGACCGAGCCACTTTGCCTCGCGTTATCGCAGTCTTCGAGTATCCCGCGTCTGCGTATTTGCAACAGCGACTCCCCGGTACTCTTTCAACATGTAGACGACAACACTTTGTCTTTAGCGGCTGAAACTTCGGTACGCGTCGTGGTATCGATTTATCATGACTACGGCAACGCTTCTGGGGCGGTTATAAATCTGGACAAAAGTAGCGGGCAATGGCTCGGTTCTTGAACAAACCGACCAGACAAACGGATTGAAGGAATTATGGTATCCAAGGAGCCATTAAAGGTCTTAGGGGTAGTACTTACTTCGAACCACGCTCTCTCTGACTCTCTCAACTGGGAACCGGCTATTTTACGTATTATGGCTGTCTTGCGCGCGTGGAAACGGCGCCCGCTTTCACTCTTCGGGAAAATAATAATAATAAATTGTCTGGCCACTTCCAAGCTTTGGCACCTCACTCGTGTATTGCCTTTGTCGAATAAACTTGCTGCCCAAATAAAAGCTGCTTTTCTGGATTTTATTTGGGGTTCTGGCTATCACGCTCTCGCTTATTCAACGCTGATCAGACCAAAGGTAGTCGGCGGTTTTGGCTTAGTGGATGTCGTCCAGAAACTACACTTTATGCGTATCCAAGAGTGCCAAACACTCATCCTGCGTGAGTTACCCGTTCATGACGAATCCATACACAACAACTTACTGTTGGAATACGGCAGTGGGTTGACAAGACAAGAAGAAACTTTCCGTCCGCCATTTAATCGGGCTCTGCTTGGGCGTATGCCGCCTCGGTACGTCGAACTCCTCACAAGTTGGCACTCGCATCTTACGACTATAGGCTCTACCGTGATGCCTCGGTCAGATCCACTTTCCGAACCACTGTTTCTGAATCCTCGAATTTCTTTACCACAGCGCTATCACAAAGAATCCCGTATTATGGCTCAGGCTGGCTTCAAAACACTGCGCGACATCCATTACGAAGTCATCCCCGGTTTTATACGACCTCATGCCTTGATTGAACAGTGCCAGATCGAACTCCCTTATAGCGAATTACCTCTCGATCGACTTCTCGAATTGTACACCTTGATCCGGTCTGCACTGCCAGCTGACTGGGCTGTTCTCTTTCATGTTTCAGCGCCTCCGGTGCTCTCGTCGTCGGATCGGTCAATTCCTTACCTCGACATCCGCCGTAACGCTAGTGAAATTTTAAATACGCCGCAAAGTTTAAAATCTATTGCCTTCGATCGTTTTGCGGGCACATTCCCTGAATCTTCCGGCGAAGAACGGTGGCGGTCTTTCTTTGGGGGTCCCCTCCCTCGAGTGAAGTTTAAAACTTTGGCCAACACTACCCTTGGAGCCACTTTATCCTCTACCAATTTAAAAATTATTCATCAAGCTCTCGCAGTGAAGAGTCGACTTTTCAAAGCTGGTCTTGTGACAACGGATCGTTGTCCATTATGTGACAATGCCCCCGAAACGGTTGCACATTTGTTCCTGTCTTGCTCGGTAACGCGAAACACCTGGCACCAAGTATTCACAATGTTGTCTGTATATTTGCAACAACCAGGCTTTCAATTCGATAGCGAACATTACGAACTTATTATTTCTCACCGCGTTGATCGGAAATTGGGACAGTGTAACGACTTTTGGCATTGCCTTTTTCTATTAATTAGTGTAATTAAGCATGAACTTTGGAAGTATCGATGTAAAATAGTTTTTGAGCAGGAACTAAACAAACCTAGTGTGTGGTGCTCTCAACTATTTCTGGCCAACATACGGCGCGAAATTAGACTTCTCACCCTGGTATACTTGAAACATCCCTCTAAAATTGATCTTGTAAAGGTTTTAACAAATTTTCTTAAATTATTACCCTAACATTTTATCTGTTATGTGTTAAGTAGTAACAATTCTAAAAGTATTTATTTCTCTATTGACTTTTGATGTATGGCATTGTTGTATATGACGAATATGAATAGTTTTCTTGATGGTTGAATAAAAAAAAAAAAAAAAAAAAGCGCGTTCGGCTGTTAACCGAAAGGTTGATGGTTCGAGTCCATCCGGTGGCGACGCTTCTCGTTTTACTCGCGTTCATTCCGTTTCATTATTATTTGTTAAGAATAGTGAGTTGTGAAACGTAGGAGAATTAAGAATAAATCGTTGAATAATACGTCTCCGCTAGAATCGAAGCCTCCGTGGCGCAATGGTTAGCGCGTTCGGCTGTTAACCGAAAGGTTGATGGTTCGAGTCCATCCGGTGGCGACGCTTCTGGTTTTTCTCGCGTTCATTCCGTTTCATTATTATTTGTTAAGAATAGTGAGTTGTGAAACGTAGGAGAATTTTGAATAAATTTTTGAATAATACGTCTCCGCTAGAATCGAAGCCTCCGTGGCGCAATGGTTAGCGTGTTCGGCTGTTAACCGAAAGGTTGATGGTTAGAGTCCATCCGGTGGCGACGCTTCTCGTTTTACTCGCGTTAATTCCGTTTCATTATTATTTGTTAATATAGTGAGTTGTGAAACGTAGGAGAATTAAGAATAAATCGTTGAATAATACGTCTCCGCCAGAGTCGAAGCCTCCGTGGCGCAATGGTTAGCGCGTTCGGTTGTTAACCGAAAGGTTGATGGTTCGAGTCCATCCGGTGGCGACGCTTCTGGTTTTACTCGCGTTCATTCCGTTTCATTATTATTTCTTTAGAATAGTGAGTTGTGAAACGTAGGAGAATTTCGAATAAATTTTTGAATAATACGTCTCCGCTAAAATCGAAGCCTCCGTGGCACAATGGTTAGCGCGTTCGGCTGTTAACCGAAAGGTTGATGGTTCGAGTCCATCCGGTGGCGACGCTTCTCGTTTTACTCGCGTTCATTCCGTTTCATTATTATTTGTTAAGAATAGTGAGTTGTGAAACGTAGGAGAATTAAGAATAAATCGTTGAATAATACGTCTCCGCCAGAGTCGAAGCCTCCGTGGCGCAATGTTTAGGGCGTTCGGCTGTTAACCGAAAGATTGATGGTTCGAGTCCATCCAGTGGCGTCGCTTCTGGTTTTACTCGCGTTCATTCCGTTTCATTATTATTTGTTAAGAATAGTGAGTTGTGAAACGTAGGAGAATTAAGAATAAATCGTTGAATAATACGTCTCCGACAGAGTCGAAGCCTCCGTGGCGCAATGGTTAGCGCGTTCGGCTGTTAACCGAAATTTGATGGTTCGAGTCCATCCGGTGGCGACGCTTCTGGTTTTACTCGCGTTCATTCCGTTTCATTATTATTTCTTAAGAATAGTGAGTTGTGAAACGTAGGAGAATTTCGAATAAATTTTTGAATAATACGTCTCCGCTAGAATCGAAGCCTCCGTGGCGCAATGGTTAGCGCGTTCGGCTGTTAACCGAAAGGTTGATGGTTCGAGTCCATCCGGTGGCGACGCTTCTGGTTTTTCTCGCGTTCATTCCGTTTCATTATTATTTGTTAAGAATAGTGAGTTGTGAAACGTAGGAGAATTTCGAATAAATTTTTAAATAATACGTCTCCGCCAGAGTCGAAGCCTCCGTGGCGCAATGGTTAGCGCGTTCGGCTGTTAACCATAAGGTTGATGGTTCGAGTCCATCCGGTGGCGACGCTTCTGGTTTTTCTCGCGTTCATTCCGTTTCATTATTATTTGTTAAGAATAGTGAGTTGTGAAACGTAGGAGAATTTCGAATAAATTTTTGAATAATACGTCTCCGCTAGAGTCGAAGCCTCCGTGGCGCAATGGTTAGCGCGTTCGGCTGTTAACCGAAAGTTTGATGGTTCGAATCCATCCGGTGGCGACGCTTCTGGTTTTACTCGCGTTCATTCCGTTTCATTATTATTTCTTTAGAATAGTGAGTTGTGAAACGTAGGAGAATTTCGAATAAATTTTTGAATAATACGTCTCCGCCAGAATCGAAGCCTCCGTGGCACAATGGTTAGCGCGTTCGGCTGTTAACCGAAAGGTTGATGGTTCGAGTCCATCCGGTGGCGACGCTTCTCGTTTTACTCGCGTTCATTCCGTTTCATTATTAATTGTTAAGAATAGTGAGTTGTGAAACGTAGGAGAATTTCGAATAATTTTTTGAATAATACGTCTCCGCCAGAATCGAAGCTTCCATGGCGCAAAGGTTAGCGCGTTCGGCTGTTAACCGAAAGGTTGATGGTTCGAGTCCATCCGGTGGCGACGCTTCTCGTTTTACTCGCGTTCATTCCGTTTCATTATTATTTGTTAAGAATAGTGAGTTGGGAAACGTAGGAGAATTAAGAATAAATCGTTGAATAATACGTCTCCGCCAGAGTCGAAGCCTCCGTGGCGCAATGGTTAGCACGTTCGGCTGTTAACCGAAAGGTTGATGGTTCGAGTCCATCCGGTGGCGACGCTTCTCGTTTTACTCGCGTTCATTCCGTTTCATTATTATTTGTTAAGAATAGTGAGTTGTGAAACGTAGGAGAATTAAGAATAAATCGTTGAATAATACGTCTCCGCTAGAATCGAAGCCTCCGTGGCGCAATGGTTAGCGCGTTCGGCTGTTAACCGAAAGGTTGATGGTTCGAGTCCATCCGGTGGCGACGCTTCTGGTTTTTCTCGCGTTCATTCCGTTTCATTATTATTTGTTAAGAATAGTGAGTTGTGAAACGTAGGAGAATTTTGAATAAATTTTTGAATAATACGTCTCCGCTAGAATCGAAGCCTCCGTGGCGCAATGGTTAGCGTGTTCGGCTGTTAACCGAAAGGTTGATGGTTCAAGTCCATCCGGTGGCGACGCTTCTCGTTTTACTCGCGTTAATTCCGTTTCATTATTATTTGTTAATATAGTGAGTTGTGAAACGTAGGAGAATTAAGAATAAATCGTTGAATAATACGTCTCCGCCAGAGTCGAAGCCTCCGTGGCGCAATGGTTAGCGCGTTCGGTTGTTAACCGAAAGGTTGATGGTTCGAGTCCATCCGGTGGCGACGCTTCTGGTTTTACTCGCGTTCATTCCGTTTCATTATTATTTCTTTAGAATAGTGAGTTGTGAAACGTAGGAGAATTTCGAATAAATTTTTGAATAATACGTCTCCGCTAAAATCGAAGCCTCCGTGGCACAATGGTTAGCGCGTTCGGCTGTTAACCGAAAGGTTGATGGTTCGAGTCCATCCGGTGGCGACGCTTCTCGTTTTACTCGCGTTCATTCCGTTTCATTATTATTTGTTAAGAATAGTGAGTTGTGAAACGTAGGAGAATTAAGAATAAATCGTTGAATAATACGTCTCCGCCAGAGTCGAAGCCTCCGTGGCGCAATGTTTAGGGCGTTCGGCTGTTAACCGAAAGATTGATGGTTCGAGTCCATCCAGTGGCGTCGCTTCTGGTTTTACTCGCGTTCATTCCGTTTCATTATTATTTGTTAAGAATAGTGAGTTGTGAAACGTAGGAGAATTAAGAATAAATCGTTGAATAATACGTCTCCGCCAGAGTCGAAGCCTCCGTGGCGCAATGGTTAGCGCGTTCGGCTGTTAACCGAAATTTGATGGTTCGAGTCCATCCGGTGGCGACGCTTCTGGTTTTACTCGCGTTCATTCCGTTTCATTATTATTTCTTAAGAATAGTGAGTTGTGAAACGTAGGAGAATTTCGAATAAATTTTTGAATAATACGTCTCCGCTAGAATCGAAGCCTCCGTGGCGCAATGGTTAGCGCGTTCGGCTGTTAACCGAAAGGTTGATGGTTCGAGTCCATCCGGTGGCGACGCTTCTGGTTTTTCTCGCGTTCATTCCGTTTCATTATTATTTGTTAAGAATAGTGAGTTGTGAAACGTAGGAGAATTTCGAATAAATTTTTGAATAATACGTCTCCGCTAGAGTCGAAGCCTCCGTGGCGCAATGGTTAGCGCGTTCGTCTGTTAACCGAAAGTTTGATGGTTCGAATCCATCCGGTGGCGACGCTTCTGGTTTTACTCGCGTTCATTCCGTTTCATTATTATTTCTTTAGAATAGTGAGTTGTGAAACGTAGGAGAATTTCGAATAAATTTTTGAATAATACGTCTCCGCCAGAATCGAAGCCTCCGTGGCACAATGGTTAGCGCGTTCGGCTGTTAACCGAAAGGTTGATGGTTCGAGTCCATCCGGTGGCGACGCTTCTCGTTTTACTCGCGTTCATTCCGTTTCATTATTAATTGTTAAGAATAGTGAGTTGTGAAACGTAGGAGAATTTCGAATAATTTTTTGAATAATACGTCTCCGCCAGAAGCGAAGCTGCCGTGGCGCAAAGGTTAGCGCGTTCGGCTGTTAACCGAAAGGTTGATGGTTCGAGTCCATCCGGTGGCGACGCTTCTCGTTTTACTCGCGTTCATTCCGTTTCATTATTATTTGTTAAGAATAGTGAGTTGGGAAACGTAGGAGAATTAAGAATAAATCGTTGAATAATACGTCTCCGCCAGAGTCGAAGCCTCCGTGGCGCAATGGTTAGCACGTTCGGCTGTTAACCGAAAGGTTGATGGTTCGAGTCCATCCGGTGGCGACGCTTCTGGTTTTACTCGCGTTCATTCCGTTTCATTATTATTTCTTAAGAATAGTGAGTTGTGAAACGTAGGAGAATTTCGAATAAATTTTTGAATAATACGTCTCCGCTAGGATCGAAGCCTACGTGGCGCAATGGTTAGCGCGTTCGGCTGTTAACCGAAAGGTTGATGGTTCGAGTCCATCCGGTGGCGACGCTTCTGGTTTTTCTCGCGTTCATTCCGTTTCATTATTATTTGTTAAGAATAGTGAGTTGTGAAACGTAGGAGAATTTCGAATAAATTTTTAAATAATACGTCTCCGCCAGAGTCGAAGCCTCCGTGGCGCAATGGTTAGCGCGTTCGGCTGCTAACCGAAAGGTTGATGGTTCAAGTCCATCCGGTGGCGACGCTTCTCGTTTTACTCGCGTTCATTCCGTTTCATTATTAATTGTTAAGAATAGGGAGTTGTGAAACGTAGGAGAATTTCGAATAAATTTTTGAATAATACGTCTCCGCTAGAATCGAAGCCTCCGTGGCGCAATGGTTAGCGCGTTCGGCTGTTAACCGAAAGGTTGATGGTTCGAGTCCATCCGGTGGCGACGCTTCTGGTTTTTCTCGCGTTCATTCCGTTTCATTATTATTTGTTAAGAATAGTGAGTTGTGAAACGTAGGAGAATTTCGAATAAATTTTTAAATAATACGTCTCCGCCAGAGTCGAAGCCTCCGTGGCGCAATGGTTAGCGCGTTCGGCTGTTAACCATAAGGTTGATGGTTCGAGTCCATCCGGTGGGGACGCTTCTGGTTTTTCTCGCGTTCATTCCGTTTCATTATTATTTGTTAAGAATAGTGAGTTGTGAAACGTAGGAGAATTTCGAATAAATTTTTGAATAATACGTCTCCGCTAAAGTCGAAGCCTCCGTGGCGCAATGGTTAGCGCGTTCGGCTGTTAACCGAAAGTTTGATGGTTCGAATCCATCCGGTGGCGACGCTTCTGGTTTTACTCGCGTTCATTCCGTTTCATTATTATTTCTTTAGAATAGTGAGTTGTGAAACGTAGGAGAATTGCGAATAAATTTTTGAATAATACGTCTCCGCCAGAATCGAAGCCTCCGTGGCACAATGGTTAGCGCGTTCGGCTGTTAACCGAAAGGTTGATGGTTCGAGTCCATCCGGTGGCGACGCTTCTCGTTTTACTCGCGTTCATTCCGTTTCATTATTAATTGTTAAGAATAGTGAGTTGTGAAACGTAGGAGAATTTCGAATAATTTTTTGAATAATACGTCTCCGCCAGAATCGAAGCTTCCGTGGCGCAAAGGTTAGCGCGTTCGGCTGTTAACCGAAAGGTTGATGGTTCGAGTCCATCCGGTGGCGACGCTTCTCGTTTTACTCGCGTTCATTCCGTTTCATTATTATTTGTTAAGAATAGTGAGTTGGGAAACGTAGGAGAATTAAGAATAAATCGTTGAATAATACGTCTCCGCCAGAGTCGAAGCCTCCGTGGCGCAATGGTTAGCACGTTCGGCTGTTAACCGAAAGGTTGATGGTTCGAGTCCATCCGGTGGCGACGCTTCTGGTTTTACTCGCGTTCATTCCGTTTCATTATTATTTCTTAAGAATAGTGAGTTGTGAAACGTAGGAGAATTTCGAATAAATTTTTGAATAATACGTCTCCGCTAGGATCGAAGCCTACGTGGCGCAATGGTTAGCGCGTTCGGCTGTTAACCGAAAGGTTGATGGTTCGAGTCCATCCAGTGGCGACGCTTCTGGTTTTACTCGCGTTCATTCCGTTTCATTATTATTTCTTAAGAATAGTGAGTTGTGAAACGTAGGAGAATTTCGAATAAATTTTTGAATAATACGTCTCCGCTAGAATCGAAGCCTCCGTGGCGCAATGGTTAGCGCGTTCGGCTGTTGACCGAAAGGTTGATGGTTCTAGTCCATCCGGTGGCGACGCTTCTGGTTTTTCTCGCGTTCATTCCGTTTCATTATTATTTGTTAAGAATAGTGAGTTGTGAAACGTAGGAGAATTTCGAATAAATTTTTGAATAATACGTCTCCGCTAGAATCGAAGCCTCCGTGGCACAATGGTTAGCGCGTTCGGCTGTTAACCGAAAGGTTGATGGTTCGAGTCCATCCGGTGGCAACGCTTCTCGTTTTACTCGCGTTCATTCCGTTTCATTATTATTTGTTAAGAATAGTGAGTTGTGAAACGTAGGAGAATTAAGAATAAATCGTTGAATAATACGTCTCCGCCAGAGTCGAAGCCTCCGTGGCGCAATGGTTAGCACGTTCGGCTGTTAACCGAAAGGTTGATGGTTCGAGTCCATCCGGTGGCGACGCTTCTGGTTTTACTCGCGTTCATTCCGTTTCATTATTATTTCTTAAGAATAGTGAGTTGTGAAACGTAGGAGAATTTCGAATAAATTTTTGAATAATACGTCTCCGCTAGGATCGAAGCCTACGTGGCGCAATGGTTAGCGCGTTCGGCTGTTAACCGAAAGGTTGATGGTTCGAGTCCATCCGGTGGCGACGCTTCTGGTTTTTCTCGCGTTCATTCCGTTTCATTATTATTTGTTAAGAATAGTGAGTTGTGAAACGTAGGAGAATTTCGAATAAATTTTTAAATAATACGTCTCCGCCAGAGTCGAAGCCTCCGTGGCGCAATGGTTAGCGCGTTCGGCTGTTAACCATAAGGTTGATGGTTCGAGTCCATCCGGTGGCGACGCTTCTGGTTTTTCTCGCGTTCATTCCGTTTCATTATTATTTGTTAAAAATAGTGAGTTGTGAAACGTAGGAGAATTTCGAATAAATTTTTGAATAATACGTCTCCGCTAGAATCGAAGCCTCCGTGGCGCAATGGTTAGCGCGTTTGGCTGCTAACCGAAAGGTTGATGGTTCAAGTCCATCCGGTGGCGACGCTTCTCGTTTTACTTGCGTTCATTCCGTTTCATTATTAATTGTTAAGAATAGGGAGTTGTGAAACGTAGGAGAATTAAGAATAAATCGTTGAATAATACGTCTCCGCCAGAGTCGAAGCCTCCGTGGCGCAATGGTTAGCGCGTTCGGCTGTTACCCGAAAGGTTGATGGTTCGAGTCCATCCGGTGGCGACGCTTCTCGTTTTACTCGCGTTCATTCCGTTTCATTATTATTTGTTAAGAATAGTGAGTTGTGAAACGTAGGAGAATTAAGAATAAATCGTTGAATAATACGTCTCCGCCAGAGTCGAAGCCTCCGTGGCTCAATGGTTAGCGCGTTCGGCTGTTGACCGAAAGTTTGATGGTTCTAGTCCATCCGGTGGCGACGCTTCTGGTTTTTCTCGCGTTCATTCCGTTTCATTATTATTTGTTAAGAATAGTGAGTTGTGAAACGTAGGAGAATTTCGAATAAATTTTTGAATAATACGTCTCCGCCAGAGTCGAAGCCTCCGTGGTGCAATGGTTAGCGCGTTCGGCTGTGAACTTAAAGTTTGATGGTTCGAGTCCATCCAGTGGCGACGCTTCTGGTTTTACTCGCGTTCATTCCGTTTCATTATTATTTCTTAAGAATAGTGAGTTGTGAAACGTAGGAGAATTTCGAATAAATTTTTGAATAATACGTCTCCGCTAGAATCGAAGCCTCCGTGGCGCAAAGGTTAGCGCGTTCGGCTGTTGACCGAAAGGTTGATGGTTCTAGTCCATCCGGTGGCGACGCTTCTGGTTTTTCTCGCGTTCATTCCGTTTCATTATTATTTGTTAAGAATAGTGAGTTGTGAAACGTAGGAGAATTTCGAATAAATTTTTGAATAATACGTCTCCGCTAGAATCGAAGCCTCCGTGGCGTAATGGTTAGCGCGTTTGGCTGCTAACCGAAAGGTTGATGGTTCAAGTCCATCCGGTGGCGACGCTTCTCGTTTTACTCGCGTTCATTCCGTTTCATTATTATTTGTTAAGAATAGTGAGTTGTGAAACGTAGCAGAATTAAGAATAAATTGTTGAATAATACGTCTCCGCCAGAGTCGAAGCCTTCGTGGCGCAATGGTTAGCGCGTTCGGCTGTTAACCGAAAGGTTGATGGTTCGAGTCCATCCGGTGGCGACGCTTCTCGTTTTACTCGCGTTCATTCCGTTTCATTATTATTTGTTAAGAATAGTGAGTTGTGAAACGTAGGAGAATTTCGAATAAATTTTTGAATAATACGTCTCCGCTAGGATCGAAGCCTACGTGGCGCAATGGTTAGCGCGTTCGGCTGTTAACCGAAAGGTTGATGGTTCGAGTCCATCCGGTGGCGACGCTTCTGGTTTTTCTCGCGTTCATTCCGTTTCATTATTATTTGTTAAGAATAGTGAGTTGTGAAACGTAGGAGAATTTCGAATAAATTTTTAAATAATACGTCTCCGCCAGAGTCGAAGCCTCCGTGGCGCAATGGTTAGCGCGTTTGGCTGTTAACCATAAGGTTGATGGTTCGAGTCCATCCGGTTGCGACGCTTCTGGTTTTTCTCGCGTTCATTCCGTTTCATTATTATTTGTTAAAAATAGTGAGTTGTGAAACGTAGGAGAATTTCGAATAAATTTTTGAATAATACGTCTCCGCTAGAATCGAAGCCTCCGTGGCGCAATGGTTAGCGCGTTTGGCTGCTAACCGAAAGGTTGATGGTTCAAGTCCATCCGGTGGCGACGCTTCTCGTTTTACTTGCGTTCATTCCGTTTCATTATTAATTGTTAAGAATAGGGAGTTGTGAAACGTAGGAGAATTAAGAATAAATCGTTGAATAATACGTCTCCGCCAGAGTCGAAGCCTCCGTGGCGCAATGGTTAGCGCGTTCGGCTGTTACCCGAAAGGTTGATGGTTCGAGTCCATCCGGTGGCGACGCTTCTCGTTTTACTCGCGTTCATTCCGTTTCATTATTATTTGTTAAGAATAGTGAGTTGTGAAACGTAGGAGAATTAAGAATAAATCGTTGAATAATACGTCTCCGCCAGAGTCGAAGCCTCCGTGGCTCAATGGTTAGCGCGTTCGGCTGTTGACCGAAAGGTTGATGGTTCTAGTCCATCCGGTGGCGACGCTTCTGGTTTTTCTCGCGTTCATTCCGTTTCATTATTATTTGTTAAGAATAGTGAGTTGTGAAACGTAGGAGAATTTCGAATAAATTTTTGAATAATACGTCTCCGCCAGAGTCGAAGCCTCCGTGGTGCAATGGTTAGCGCGTTCGGCTGTGAACTTAAAGTTTGATGGTTCGAGTCCATCCAGTGGCGACGCTTCTGGTTTTACTCGCGTTCATTCCGTTTCATTATTATTTCTTAAGAATAGTGAGTTGTGAAACGTAGGAGAATTTCGAATAAATTTTTGAATAATACGTCTCCGCTAGAATCGAAGCCTCCGTGGCGCAATGGTTAGCGCGTTCGGCTGTTGACCGAAAGGTTGATGGTTCTAGTCCATCCGGTGGCGACGCTTCTGGTTTTTCTCGCGTTCATTCCGTTTCATTATTATTTGTTAAGAATAGTGAGTTGTGAAACGTAGGAGAATTTCGAATAAATTTTTGAATAATACGTCTCCGCTAGAATCGAAGCCTCCGTGGCGCAATGGTTAGCGCGTTTGGCTGCTAACCGAAAGGTTGATGGTTCAAGTCCATCCGGTGGCGACGCTTCTCGTTTTACTCGCGTTCATTCCGTTTCATTATTATTTGTTAAGAATAGTGAGTTGTGAAACGTAGCAGAATTAAGAATAAATTGTTGAATAATACGTCTCCGCCAGAGTCGAAGCCTCCGTGGCGCAATGGTTAGCGCGTTCGGCTGTTAACCGAAAGGTTGATGGTTCGAGTCCATCCGGTGGCGACGCTTCTCGTTTTACTCGCGTTCATTCCGTTTCATTATTATTTGTTAAGAATAGTGAGTTGTGAAACGTAGGAGAATTTCGAATAAATTTTTGAATAATACGTCTCCGCTAGAATCGAAGCCTCCGTTGCGCAATAGCTAGCGCGTTCGGCTGTTAACCGAAAGGTTGATGGTTCGAGTCCATCCGGTGGCGACGCTTCTCGTTTTACTCGCGTTCATTCCGTTTCATTATTATTTGTTAAGAATAGTGAGTTGTGAAACGTAGGAGAATTAAGAATAAATCGTTGAATAATACGTCTCCACCAGAGTCGAAGCCTCCGTGGCGCAATGGTTAGGGCGTTCGGCTGTTAACCGAAAGGTTGATGGTTCGAGTCCATCCGGTGGCGACGCTTCTGGTTTTACTCGCTTTCATTCCGTTTCATTATTATTTCTTAAGAATAGTGAGTTGTGAAACGTAGGAGAATTTCGAATAAATTTTTGAATAATACGTCTCCGCTAGAATCGAAGCCTCCGTGGCACAATGGTTAGCGCGTTCGGCTGTTAACCGAAACGTTGATGGTTCGAGTCCATCCGGTGGCAACGCTTCTCGTTTTACTCGCGTTCATTCCGTTTCATTATTATTTGTTAAGAATAGTGAGTTGTGAAACGTAGGAGAATTAAGAATAAATCGTTGAATAATACGTCTCCGCTAGAATCGAAGCCTCCGTGGCGCAATAGCTAGCGCGTTCGGCTGTTAACCGAAAGGTTGATGGTTCGAGTCCATCCGGTGGCGACGCTTCTCGTTTTACTCGCGTTCATTCCGTTTCATTATTATTTGTTAAGAATAGTGAGTTGTGAAACGTAGGAGAATTAAGAATAAATCGTTGAATAATACGTCTCCACCAGAGTCGAAGCCTCCGTGGCGCAATGGTTAGGGCGTTCGGCTGTTAACCGAAAGGTTGATGGTTCGAGTCCATCCGGTGGCGACGCTTCTGGTTTTACTCGCTTTCATTCCGTTTCATTATTATTTGTTAAGAATAGTGAGTTGTGAAACGTAGGAGAATTAAGAATAAATCGTTGAATAATACGTCTCCGCTAGAATCGAAGCCTCCGTGGCGCAATAGCTAGCGCGTTCGGCTGTTAACCGAAAGGTTGATGGTTCGAGTCCATCCGGTGGCGACGCTTCTCGTTTTACTCGCGTTCATTCCGTTTCATTATTATTTGTTAAGAATAGTGAGTTGTGAAACGTAGGAGAATTAAGAATAAATCGTTGAATAATATGTCTCCGCCAGAGTCGAAGCCTCCGTGGCGCAATGTTTAGGGCGTTCGGCTGTTAACCGAAAGATTGATGGATCGAGTCCATCCAGTGGCGTCGCTTCTGGTTTTACTCGCGTTCATTCCGTTTCATTATTATTTGTTAAGAATAGTGAGTTGTGAAACGTAGGAGAATTAAGAATAAATCGTTGAATAATACGTCTCCGGCAAAGTCGAAGCCTCCGTGGTGCAATGGTTAGCGCGTTCGGCTGTGAACTTAAAGTTTGATGGTTCGAGTCCATCCAGTGGCGACGCTTCTGGTTTTACTCGCGTTCATTCCGTTTCATTATTATTTCTTAAGAATAGTGAGTTGTGAAACGTAGGAGAATTTCGAATAAATTTTTGAATAATACGTCTCCGCTAGAATCGAAGCCTCCGTGGCGCAATGGTTAGCGCGTTCGGCTGTTGACTGAAAGGTTGATGGTTCTAGTCCATCCGGTGGCGACGCTTCTGGTTTTTCTCGCGTTCATTCCGTTTCATTATTATTTGTTAAGAATAGTGAGTTGTGAAACGTAGGAGAATTTCGAATAAATTTTTGAATAATACGTCTCCGCTAGAATCGAAGCCTCCGTGGCGCAATGGTTAGCGCGTTTGGCTGCTAACCGAAAGGTTGATGGTTCAAGTCCATCCGGTGGCGACGCTTCTCGTTTTACTCGCGTTCATTCCGTTTCATTATTATTTGTTAAGAATAGTGAGTTGTGAAACGTAGGAGAATTAAGAATAAATCGTTGAATAATACGTCTCCGCCAGAGTCGAAGCCTCCGTGGCGCAATGGTTAGCGCGTTCGGCTGTTAACCGAAAGGTTGATGGTTCGAGTCCATCCGGTGGCGACGCTTCTGGTTTTTCTCGCGTTCATTCCGTTTCATTATTATTTGTTAAGAATAGTGAGTTGTGAAACGTAGGAGAATTTCGAATAAATTTTTGAATAATACGTCTCCGCTAGAATCGAAGCCTCCGTGGCGCAATGGTTAGCGCGTTTGGCTGCTAACCGAAAGGTTGATGGTTCAAGTCCATCCGGTGGCGACGCTTCTCGTTTTACTCGCGTTCATTCCGTTTCATTATTATTTGTTAAGAATAGTGAGTTGTGAAACGTAGGAGAATTAAGAATAAATTGTTGAATAATACGTCTCCGCCAGAGTCGAAGCCTCCGTGGCGCAATGGTTAGCGCGTTCGGCTGTTAACCGAAAGGTTGATGGTTCGAGTCCATCCGGTGGCGACGCTTCTCGTTTTACTCGCGTTCATTCCGTTTCATTATTATTTGTTAAGAATAGTGAGTTGTGAAACGTAGGAGAATTTCGAATAAATTTTTGAATAATACGTCTCCGCTAGAATCGAAGCCTCCGTTGCGCAATAGCTAGAGCGTTCGGCTGTTAACCGAAAGGTTGATGGTTCGAGTCCATCCGGTGGCGACGCTTCTCGTTTTACTCGCGTTCATTCCGTTTCATTATTATTTGTTAAGAATAGTGAGTTGTGAAACGTAGGAGAATTAAGAATAAATCGTTGAATAATACGTCTCCGGCAAAGTCGAAGCCTCCGTGGCGCAATGGTTAGCGCGTTTGGCTGCTAACCGAAAGGTTGATGGTTCAAGTCCATCCGGTGGCGACGCTTCTCGTTTTACTCGCGTTCATTCCGTTTCATTATTATTTGTTAAGAATAGTGAGTTGTGAAACGTAGGAGAATTAAGAATAAATTGTTGAATAATACGTCTCCGCCAGAGTCGAAGCCTCCGTGGCGCAATGGTTAGCGCGTTCGGCTGTTAACCGAAAGGTTGATGGTTCGAGTCCATCCGGTGGCGACGCTTCTGGTTTTACTCGCTTTCATTCCGTTTCATTATTATTTCTTAAGAATAGTGAGTTGTGAAACGTAGGAGAATTTCGAATAAATTTTTGAATAATACGTCTCCGCTAGAATCGAAGCCTCCGTGGCACAATGGTTAGCGCGTTCGGCTGTTAACCGAAAGGTTGATGGTTCGAGTCCATCCGGTGGCAACGCTTCTCGTTTTACTCGCGTTCATTCCGTTTCATTATTATTTGTTAAGAATAGTGAGTTGTGAAACGTAGGAGAATTTCGAATAAATTTTTGAATAATACGTCTCCGCCAGAGTCGAAGCCTCCGTGGTGCAATGGTTAGCGCGTTCGGCTGTGAACTTAAAGTTTGATGGTTCGAGTCCATCCAGTGGCGACGCTTCTGGTTTTACTCGCGTTCATTCCGTTTCATTATTATTTCTTAAGAATAGTGAGTTGTGAAACGTAGGAGAATTTCGAATAAATTTTTGAATAATACGTCTCCGCTAGAATCGAAGCCTCCGTGGCGCAATGGTTAGCGCGTTCGGCTGTTGACCGAAAGGTTGATGGTTCTAGTCCATCCGGTGGCGACGCTTCTGGTTTTTCTCGCGTTCATTCCGTTTCATTATTATTTGTTAAGAATAGTGAGTTGTGAAACGTAGGAGAATTTCGAATAAATTTTTGAATAATACGTGTCCGCTAGAATCGAAGCCTCCGTGGCGCAATGGTTAGCGCGTTTGGCTGCTAACCGAAAGGTTGATGGTTCAAGTCCATCCGGTGGCGACGCTTCTCGTTTTACTCGCGTTCATTCCGTTTCATTATTATTTGTTAAGAATAGTGAGTTGTGAAACGTAGGAGAATTAAGAATAAATCGTTGAATAATACGTCTCCGCCAGAGTCGAAGCCTCCGTGGCGCAATGGTTAGCGCGTTCGGCTGTTAACCGAAAGGTTGATGGTTCGAGTCCATCCGGTGGCGACGCTTCTGGTTTTTCTCGCGTTCATTCCGTTTCATTATTATTTGTTAAGAATAGTGAGTTGTGAAACGTAGGAGAATTTCGAATAAATTTTTGAATAATACGTCTCCGCTAGAATCGAAGCCTCCGTGGCGCAATGGTTAGCGCGTTTGGCTGCTAACCGAAAGGTTGATGGTTCAAGTCCATCCGGTGGCGACGCTTCTCGTTTTACTCGCGTTCATTCCGTTTCATTATTATTTGTTAAGAATAGTGAGTTGTGAAACGTAGGAGAATTAAGAATAAATTGTTGAATAATACGTCTCCGCCAGAGTCGAAGCCTCCGTGGCGCAATGGTTAGCGCGTTCGGCTGTTAACCGAAAGGTTGATGGTTCGAGTCCATCCGGTGGCGACGCTTCTCGTTTTACTCGCGTTCATTCCGTTTCATTATTATTTGTTAAGAATAGTGAGTTGTGAAACGTAGGAGAATTTCGAATAAATTTTTGAATAATACGTCTCCGCTAGAATCGAAGCCTCCGTTGCGCAATAGCTAGCGCGTTCGGCTGTTAACCGAAAGGTTGATGGTTCGAGTCCATCCGGTGGCGACGCTTCTCGTTTTACTCGCGTTCATTCCGTTTCATTATTATTTGTTAAGAATAGTGAGTTGTGAAACGTAGGAGAATTAAGAATAAATCGTTGAATAATACGTCTCCACCAGAGTCGAAGCCTCCGTGGCGCAATGGTTAGGGCGTTCGGCTGTTAACCGAAAGGTTGATGGTTCGAGTCCATCCGGTGGCGACGCTTCTGGTTTTACTCGCTTTCATTCCGTTTCATTATTATTTCTTAAGAATAGTGAGTTGTGAAACGTAGGAGAATTTCGAATAAATTTTTGAATAATACGTCTCCGCTAGAATCGAAGCCTCCGTGGCACAATGGTTAGCGCGTTCGGCTGTTAACCGAAAGGTTGATGGTTCGAGTCCATCCGGTGGCAACGCTTCTCGTTTTACTCGCGTTCATTCCGTTTCATTATTATTTGTTAAGAATAGTGAGTTGTGAAACGTAGGAGAATTAAGAATAAATCGTTGAATAATACGTCTCCGCCAGAGTCGAAGCCTCCGTGGCGCAATGGTTAGCACGTTCGGCTGTTAACCGAAAGGTTGATGGTTCGAGTCCATCCGGTGGCGACGCTTCTGGTTTTACTCGCGTTCATTCCGTTTCATTATTATTTCTTAAGAATAGTGAGTTGTGAAACGTAGGAGAATTTCGAATAAATTTTTGAATAATACGTCTCCGCTAGGATCGAAGCCTACGTGGCGCAATGGTTAGCGCGTTCGGCTGTTAACCGAAAGGTTGATGGTTCGAGTCCATCCGGTGGCGACGCTTCTGGTTTTTCTCGCGTTCATTCCGTTTCATTATTATTTGTTAAGAATAGTGAGTTGTGAAACGTAGGAGAATTTCGAATAAATTTTTAAATAATACGTCTCCGCCAGAGTCGAAGCCTCCGTGGCGCAATGGTTAGCGCGTTCGGCTGTTAACCATAAGGTTGATGGTTCGAGTCCATCCGGTGGCGACGCTTCTGGTTTTTCTCGCGTTCATTCCGTTTCATTATTATTTGTTAAAAATAGTGAGTTGTGAAACGTAGGAGAATTTCGAATAAATTTTTGAATAATACGTCTCCGCTAGAATCGAAGCCTCCGTGGCGCAATGGTTAGCGCGTTTGGCTGCTAACCGAAAGGTTGATGGTTCAAGTCCATCCGGTGGCGACGCTTCTCGTTTTACTTGCGTTCATTCCGTTTCATTATTAATTGTTAAGAATAGGGAGTTGTGAAACGTAGGAGAATTAAGAATAAATCGTTGAATAATACGTCTCCGCCAGAGTCGAAGCCTCCGTGGCGCAATGGTTAGCGCGTTCGGCTGTTACCCGAAAGGTTGATGGTTCGAGTCCATCCGGTGGCGACGCTTCTCGTTTTACTCGCGTTCATTCCGTTTCATTATTATTTGTTAAGAATAGTGAGTTGTGAAACGTAGGAGAATTAAGAATAAATCGTTGAATAATACGTCTCCGCCAGAGTCGAAGCCTCCGTGGCTCAATGGTTAGCGCGTTCGGCTGTTGACCGAAAGGTTGATGGTTCTAGTCCATCCGGTGGCGACGCTTCTGGTTTTTCTCGCGTTCATTCCGATTCATTATTATTTGTTAAGAATAGTGAGTTGTGAAACGTAGGAGAATTTCGAATAAATTTTTGAATAATACGTCTCCGCCAGAGTCGAAGCCTCCGTGGTGCAATGGTTAGCGCGTTCGGCTGTGAACTTAAAGTTTGATGGTTCGAGTCCATCCAGTGGCGACGCTTCTGGTTTTACTCGCGTTCATTCCGTTTCATTATTATTTCTTAAGAATAGTGAGTTGTGAAACGTAGGAGAATTTCGAATAAATTTTTGAATAATACGTCTCCGCTAGAATCGAAGCCTCCGTGGCGCAATGGTTAGCGCGTTCGGCTGTTGACCGAAAGGTTGATGGTTCTAGTCCATCCGGTGGCGACGCTTCTGGTTTTTCTCGCGTTCATTCCGTTTCATTATTATTTGTTAAGAATAGTGAGTTGTGAAACGTAGGAGAATCTCGAATAAATTTTTGAACAATACGTCTCCGCTAGAATCGAAGCCTCCGTGGCGCAATGGTTAGCGCGTTTGGCTGCTAACCGAAAGGTTGATGGTTCAAGTCCATCCGGTGGCGACGCTTCTCGTTTTACTCGCGTTCATTCCGTTTCATTATTATTTGTTAAGAATAGTGAGTTGTGAAACGTAGGAGAATTAAGAATAAATCGTTGAATAATACGTCTCCGCCAGAGTCGAAGCCTCCGTGGCGCAATGGTTAGCGCGTTCGGCTGTTGACCGAAAGGTTGATGGTTCGAGTCCATCCGGTGGCGACGCTTCTGGTTTTTCTCGCGTTCATTCCGTTTCATTATTATTTGTTAAGAATAGTGAGTTGTGAAACGTAGGAGAATTTCGAATAAATTTTTGAATAATACGTCTCCGCTAGAATCGAAGCCTCCGTGGCGCAATGGTTAGCGCGTTTGGCTGCTAACCGAAAGGTTGATGGTTCAAGTCCATCCGGTGGCGACGCTTCTCGTTTTACTCGCGTTCATTCCGTTTCATTATTATTTGTTAAGAATAGTGAGTTGTGAAACGTAGCAGAATTAAGAATAAATTGTTGAATAATACGTCTCCGCCAGAGTCGAAGCCTCCGTGGCGCAATGGTTAGCGCGTTCGGCTGTTAACCGAAAGGTTGATGGTTCGAGTCCATCCGGTGGCGACGCTTCTCGTTTTACTCGCGTTCATTCCGTTTCATTATTATTTGTTAAGAATAGTGAGTTGTGAAACGTAGGAGAATTTCGAATAAATTTTTGAATAATACGTCTCCGCTAGAATCGAAGCCTCCGTTGCGCAATAGCTAGCGCGTTCGGCTGTTAACCGAAAGGTTGATGGTTCGAGTCCATCCGGTGGCGACGCTTCTCGTTTTACTCGCGTTCATTCCGTTTCATTATTATTTGTTAAGAATAGTGAGTTGTGAAACGTAGGAGAATTAAGAATAAATCGTTGAATAATACGTCTCCACCAGAGTCGAAGCCTCCGTGGCGCAATGGTTAGGGCGTTCGGCTGTTAACCGAAAGGTTGATGGTTCGAGTCCATCCGGTGGCGACGCTTCTTGTTTTACTCGCTTTCATTCCGTTTCATTATTATTTCTTAAGAATAGTGAGTTGTGAAACGTAGGAGAATTTCGAATAAATTTTTGAATAATACGTCTCCGCTAGAATCGAAGCCTCCGTGGCACAATGGTTAGCGCGTTCGGCTGTTAACCGAAACGTTGATGGTTCGAGTCCATCCGGTGGCAACGCTTCTCGTTTTACTCGCGTTCATTCCGTTTCATTATTATTTGTTAAGAATAGTGAGTTGTGAAACGTAGGAGAATTAAGAATAAATCGTTGAATAATACGTCTCCGCTAGAATCGAAGCCTCCGTGGCGCAATAGCTAGCGCGTTCGGCTGTTAACCGAAAGGTTGATGGTTCGAGTCCATCCGGTGGCGACGCTTCTCGTTTTACTCGCGTTCATTCCGTTTCATTATTATTTGTTAAGAATAGTGAGTTGTGAAACGTAGGAGAATTAAGAATAAATCGTTGAATAATACGTCTCCACCAGAGTCGAAGCCTCCGTGGCGCAATGGTTAGGGCGTTCGGCTGTTAACCGAAAGGTTGATGGTTCGAGTCCATCCGGTGGCGACGCTTCTGGTTTTACTCGCTTTCATTCCGTTTCATTATTATTTGTTAAGAATAGTGAGTTGTGAAACGTAGGAGAATTAAGAATAAATCGTTGAATAATACGTCTCCGCTAGAATCGAAGCCTCCGTGGCGCAATAGCTAGCGCGTTCGGCTGTTAACCGAAAGGTTGATGGTTCGAGTCCATCCGGTGGCGACGCTTCTCGTTTTACTCGCGTTCATTCCATTTCATTATTATTTGTTAAGAATAGTGAGTTGTGAAACGTAGGAGAATTAAGAATAAATCGTTGAATAATATGTCTCCGCCAGAGTCGAAGCCTCCGTGGCGCAATGTTTAGGGCGTTCGGCTGTTAACCGAAAGATTGATGGTTCGAGTCCATCCAGTGGCGTCGCTTCTGGTTTTACTCGCGTTCATTCCGTTTCATTATTATTTGTTAAGAATAGTGAGTTGTGAAACGTAGGAGAATTAAGAATAAATCGTTGAATAATACGTCTCCGGCAAAGTCGAAGCCTCCGTGGTGCAATGGTTAGCGCGTTCGGCTGTGAACTTAAAGTTTGATGGTTCGAGTCCATCCAGTGGCGACGCTTCTGGTTTTACTCGCGTTCATTCCGTTTCATTATTATTTCTTAAGAATATTGAGTTGTGAAACGTAGGAGAATTTCGAATAAATTTTTGAATAATACGTCTCCGCTAGAATCGAAGCCTCCGTGGCGCAATGGTTAGCGCGTTCGGCTGTTGACTGAAAGGTTGATGGTGCTAGTCCATCCGGTGGCGACGCTTCTGGTTTTTCTCGCGTTCATTCCGTTTCATTATTATTTGTTAAGAATAGTGAGTTGTGAAACGTAGGAGAATTTCGAATAAATTTTTGAATAATACGTCTCCGCTAGAATCGAAGCCTCCGTGGCGCAATGGTTAGCGCGTTTGGCTGCTAACCGAAAGGTTGATGGTTCAAGTCCATCCGGTGGCGACGCTTCTCGTTTTACTCGCGTTCATTCCGTTTCATTATTATTTGTTAAGAATAGTGAGTTGTGAAACGTAGGAGAATTAAGAATAAATCGTTGAATAATACGTCTCCGCCAGAGTCGAAGCCTCCGTGGCGCAATGGTTAGCGCGTTCGGCTGTTAACCGAAAGGTTGATGGTTCGAGTCCATCCGGTGGCGACGCTTCTGGTTTTTCTCGCGTTCATTCCGTTTCATTATTATTTGTTAAGAATAGTGAGTTGTGAAACGTAGGAGAATTTCGAATAAATTTTTGAATAATACGTCTCCGCTAGAATCGAAGCCTCCGTGGCGCAATGGTTAGCGCGTTTGGCTGCTAACCGAAAGGTTGATGGTTCAAGTCCATCCGGTGGCGACGCTTCTCGTTTTACTCGCGTTCATTCCGTTTCATTATTATTTGTTAAGAATAGTGAGTTGTGAAACGTAGGAGAATTAAGAATAAATTGTTGAATAATACGTCTCCGCCAGAGTCGAAGCCTCCGTGGCGCAATGGTTAGCGCCTTCGGCTGTTAACCGAAAGGTTGATGGTTCGAGTCCATCCGGTGGCGACGCTTCTCGTTTTACTCGCGTTCATTCCGTTTCATTATTATTTGTTAAGAATAGTGAGTTGTGAAACGTAGGAGAATTTCGAATAAATTTTTGAATAATACGTCTCCGCTAGAATCGAAGCCTCCGTTGCGCAATAGCTAGCGCGTTCGGCTGTTAACCGAAAGGTTGATGGTTCAAGTCCATCCGGTGGCGACGCTTCTCGTTTTACTCGCGTTCATTCCGTTTCATTATTATTTGTTAAGAATAGTGAGTTGTGAAACGTAGGAGAATTAAGAATAAATCGTTGAATAATACGTCTCCACCAGAGTCGAAGCCTCCGTGGCGCAATGGTTAGGGCGTTCGGCTGTTAACCGAAAGGTTGATGGTTCGAGTCCATCCGGTGGCGACGCTTCTGGTTTTACTCGCTTTCATTCCGTTTCATTATTATTTCTTAAGAATAGTGAGTTGTGAAACGTAGGAGAATTTCGAATAAATTTTTGAATAATACGTCTCCGCTAGAATCGAAGCCTCCGTGGCACAATGGTTAGCGCGTTCGGCTGTTAACCGAAAGGTTGATGGTTCGAGTCCATCCGGTGGCAACGCTTCTCGTTTTACTCGCGTTCATTCCGTTTCATTATTATTTGTTAAGAATAGTGAGTTGTGAAACGTAGGAGAATTAAGAATAAATCGTTGAATAATACGTCTCCGCTAGAATCGAAGCCTCCGTGGCGCAATAGCTAGCGCGTTCGGCTGTTAACCGAAAGGTTGATGGTTCGAGTCCATCCGGTGGCGACGCTTCTCGTTTTACTCGCGTTCATTCCGTTTCATTATTATTTGTTAAGAATAGTGAGTTGTGAAACGTAGGAGAATTAAGAATAAATCGTTGAATAATACGTCTCCACCAGAGTCGAAGCCTCCGTGGCGCAATGGTTAGGGCGTTCGGCTGTAAACCGAAAGGTTGATGGTTCGAGTCCATCCGGTGGCGACGCTTCTGGTTTTACTCGCTTTCATTCCGTTTCATTATTATTTGTTAAGAATAGTGAGTTGTGAAACGTAGGAGAATTAAGAATAAATCGTTGAATAATACGTCTCCGCCAGAGTCGAAGCCTCCGTGGCGCAATGGTTAGGGCGTTCGGTTGTTAACCGAAAGGTTGATGGTTCGAGTCCATCCGGTGGCGACGCTTCAGGTTTTACTCGCGTTCATTCCATTTCATTATTATTTGTTAAGAATAGTGAGTTGTGAAACGTAGGAGAATTAAGAATAAATCGTTGAATAATACGTCTCCGCTAGAATCGAAGCCTCCGTGGCGCAATGTTTAGCGCGTTCTGCTGTTAACCGAAAGGTTGATGGTTCGAGTCCATCCGGTGGCAACGCTTCTCGTTTTACTCGCGTTCATTCCGTTTCATTATTATTTGTTAAGAATAGTGAGTTGTGAAACGTAGGAGAATTAAGAATAAATCGTTGAATAATACGTCTCCGCTAGAATCGAAGCCTCCGTGGCGCAATAGCTAGCGCGTTCGGCTGTTAACCGAAAAGTTGATGGTTCGAGTCCATCCGGTGGCGACGCTTCTCGTTTTACTCGCGTTCATTCCGTTTCATTATTATTTGTTAAGAATAGTGAGTTGTGAAACGTAGGAGAATTAAGAATAAATCGTTGAATAATACGTCTCCGCCAGAGTCGAAGCCTCCGTGGCGCAATGGTTAGGGCGTTCGGCTGTTAACCGAAAGGTTGATGGTTCGAGTTCATCCGGTGGCGACGCTTCTGGTTTTACTCGCTTTCATTCCGTTTCATTATTATTTCTTAAGGACACTGAGTTGTGAAACGTAGGAGAATTTCGAATAAATTTTTGAATAATACGTCTCCGCTAGAATCGAAGCCTCCGTGGCGCAATGGTTAGCGCGTTCGGCTGTTAACCGAAAGGTTGATGGTTCGAGTCCATCCGGTGGCGACGCTTCTGGTTTTACTCGCGTTCATTCCGTTTCATTATTATTTGTTAAGAATAGTGAGTTGTGAAACGTAGGAGAATTTCGAATAATTTTTTTAATAATACGTCTCCACCAGAATCGAAGCCTCCGTGGCGCAATGGTTAGCGCGTTCGGCTGTTAACCGAAAGGTTGATGGTTCGAGTCCATCCGGTGGCGACGCTTCTCGTTTTACTCGCGTTCATTCCGTTTCATTATTATTTGTTAAGAATAGTGAGTTGTGAAACGTAGGAGAATTTCGAATAAGTTTTTGATTAATACGTCTCCGCTAGAATCGAAGCCTCCGTGGCGCAATGGTTAGCGCGTTCGGCTGTTAACCGAAAGGTTGATGGTTCGAGTCCATCCGGTGGCGACGCTTCTGGTTTTACTCGCGTTCATTCCATTTCATTATTATTTGTTAAGAATAGTGATATGTGAAACGTAGGAGAATTTCGAATAAATTTTTAAATAATACGTCTCCGCCAGAGTCGAAGCCTCCGTGGCGCAATGGTTAGCGCGTTCGGCTGTTAACCAAAAGGTTGATGGTTCGAGTCCAACCGGTGGCAACGCTTCTCGTTTTACTCGCGTTCATTCCGTTTCATTATTATTTGTTAAGAATAGTGAGTTGTGAAACGTAGGAGAATTAAGAATAAATCGTTGAATAATACGTCTCCGCTAGAATCGAAGCCTCCGTGGAGCAATGGTTAGCGCGTTCGGCTGTTAACCGAAAGGTTGATGGTTCGAGTCCATCCGGTGGCGACGCTTCTCGTTTTACTCGCGTTCATTCCGTTTCATTATTATTTGTTAAGAATAGTGAGTTGTGAAACGTAGGAGAATTTCGAATAAATTTTTGAATAATATGTCTCCGCTAGAATCGAAGCCTCCGTGGCGCAATAGCTAGCGCGTTCGGCTGTTAACCGAAAGGTTGATGGTTCGAGTCCATCCGGTGGCGACGCTTCTCGTTTTACTCGCGTTCATTCCGTTTCATTATTATTTGTTAAGAATAGTGAGTTGTGAAACGTAGGAGAATGAAGAATAAATCGTTGAATAATACGTCTCCACCAGAGTCGAAGCCTCCGTGGCGCAATGGTTAGGGCGTTCGGCTGTTAACCGAAAGGTTGATGGTTCGAGTCCATCCGGTGGCGACGCTGCTGGTTTTACTCGCTTTCATTCCGTTTCATTATTATTTCTTAAGAATAGTGAGTTGTGAAACGTAGGAGAATTTCGAATAAATTTTTGAATAATACGTCTCCGCTAGAATCGAAGCCTCCGTGGCACAATGGTTAGCGCGTTCGGCTGTTAACCGAAAGGTTGATGGTTCGAGTCCATCCGGTGGCGACGCTTCTGGTTTTACTCGCGTTCATTCCGTTTCATTATTATTTCTTAAGAATAGTGAGTTGTGAAACGTAGGAGAATTTCGAATAAATTTTTGAATAATACGTCTCCGCTAGAATCGAAGCCTCCGTGGCGCAATGGTTAGCGCGTTCGTCTGTTAACCGAAAGGTTGATGGTTCGAGTCCATCTGGTGGCGACCCTTCTCGTTTTACTCGCGTTCATTCCGTTTCATTATTATTTCTTAAGAATAGTGAGTTGTGAAACGTAGGAGAATTTCGAATAAATTTTTGAATAATACGTCTCCGCTAGAATCGAAGCCTCCGTGGCGCAATGGTTAGCGCGTTCGTCTGTTAACCGAAAGGTTGATGGTTCGAGTCCATCCGGTGGCGACGCTTCTGGTTTTTCTCGCGTTCATTCCGTTTCATTATTATTTGTTAAGAATAGTGAGTTGTGAAACGTAGGAGAATTTCGAATAAATTTTTGAATAATACGTCTCCGCTAGAGTCGAAGCCTCCGTGGCGCAATGGTTAGCGCGTTCGGCTGTTACCCGAAAGGTTGATGGTTCGAGTCCATCCGGTGGCGACGCTTCTCGTTTTACTCGCGTTCATTCCGTTTCATTATTATTTGTTAAGAATAGTGAGTTGTGAAACGTAGGAGAATTAAGAATAAATCGTTGAATAATACGTCTCCGCCAGAGTCGAAGCCTCCGTGGCTCAATGGTTAGCGCGTTCGGCTGTTGACCGAAAGGTTGATGGTTCTAGTCCATCCGGTGGCGACGCTTCTGGTTTTTCTCGCGTTCATTCCGTTTCATTATTATTTGTTAAGAATAGTGAGTTGTGAAACGTAGGAGAATTTCGAATAAATTTTTGAATAATACGTCTCCGCTAGAATCGAAGCCTCCGTGGCGCAATGGTTAGCGCGTTCGTCTGTTAACCGAAAGGTTGATGGTTCGAGTCCATCCGGTGGCGACGCTTCTGGTTTTTCTCGCGTTCATTCCGTTTCATTATTATTTGTTAAGAATAGTGAGTTGTGAAACGTAGGAGAATTTCGAATAAATTTTTGAATAATACGTCTCCGCTAGAATCGAAGCCTCCGTGGCGCAATGGTTAGCGCGTTCGTCTGTTAACCGAAAGGTTGATGGTTCGAGTCCATCCGGTGGCGACCCTTCTCGTTTTACTCGCGTTCATTCCGTTTCATTATTATTTGTTAAGAATAGTCAGTTGTGAAACGTAGGAGAATTAAGAATAAATCGTTGAATAATACGTCTCCGCCAGAGTCGAAGCCTCCGTGGCGCAATGGTTAGGGCGTTCGGTTGTTAACCGAAAGGTTGATGGTTCGAGTCCATCCGGTGGCGACGCTTCTGGTTTTACTCGCGTTCATTCCGTTTCATTATTATTTCTTAAGAATAGTGAGTTGTGAAACGTAGGAGAATTTCGAATAAATTTTTGAATAATACGTCTCCGCTAGAATCGAAGCCTCCGTGGCGCAATGGTTAGCGCGTTCGGCTGTTAACCGAAAGGTTGATGGTTCGAGTCCATCCGGTGGCGACGCTTCTGGTTTTTCTCGCGTTCATTCCGTTTCATTATTATTTGTTAAGAATAGTGAGTTGTGAAACGTAGGAGAATTTCGAATAAATGTTTGAATAATACGTCTCCGCTAGAATCGAAGCCTCCGTGGCGCAATGGTTAGCGCGTTCGTCTGTTAACCGAAAGGTTGATGGTTCGAGTCCATCCGGTGGCGACGCTTCTCGTTTTACTCGCGTTCATTCCGTTTCATTATTATTTGTTAAGAATAGTCAGTTGTGAAACGTAGGAGAATTAAGAATAAATCGTTGAATAATACGTCTCCGCCAGAGTCGAAGCCTCCGTGGCGCAATGGTTAGGGCGTTCGGTTGTTAACCGAAAGGTTGATGGTTCGAGTCCATCCGGTGGCGACGCTTCTGGTTTTTCTCGCGTTCATTCCGTTTCATTATTATTTGTTAAGAATAGTGAGTTGTGAAACGTAGGAGAATTTCGAATAAATTTTTGAATAATACGTCTCCGCTAGAATCGTAGCCTCCGTGGCGCAATGGTTAGCGCGTTCGTCTGTTAACCGAAAGGTTGATGGTTCGAGTCCATCCGGTGGCGACCCTTCTCGTTTTACTCGCGTTCATTCCGTTTCATAATTATTTGTTAAGAATAGTGAGTTGTGAAACGTAGGAGAATTTCGAATAGATTTTTGAATAATACGTCTCCGCTAGAATCGAAGCCTCCGTGGCACAATGGTTAGCGCGTTCGGCTGTTAACCGAAAGGTTGATGGTTCGAGTCCATCCGGTGGCGACGCTTCTCGTTTTACTCGCGTTCATTCCGTTTCATTATTATTTGTTAAGAATAGTCAGTTGTGAAACGTAGGAGAATTAAGAATAAATCGTTGAATAATACGTCTCCGCCAGAGTCGAAGCCTCCGTGGCGCAATGGTTAGGGCGTTCGGTTGTTAACCGAAAGGTTGATGGTTCGAGTCCATCCGGTGGCGACGCTTCTGGTTTTACTCGCGTTCATTCCGTTTCATTATTATTTCTTAAGAATAGTGAGTTGTGAAACGTAGGAGAATTTCGAAAATTTTTTTGAATAATACGTCTCCGCTAGAATCGAAGCCTCCGTGGCGCAATGGTTAGCGCGTTCGGCTGTTAACCGAAAGGTTGATGGTTCGAGTCCATCCGGTGGCGACGCTTCTGGTTTTTCTCGCCTTCATTCCGTTTCATTATTATTTGTTAAGAATAGTCAGTTGTGAAACGTAGGAGAATTAAGAATAAATCGTTGAATAATACGTCTCCGCCAGAGTCGAAGCCTCCGTGGCGCAATGGTTAGGGCGTTCGGTAGTTAACCGAAAGGTTGATGGTTCGAGTCCATCCGGTGGCGACGCTTCTGGTTTTACTCGCGTTTATTCCGTTTCATTATTATTTCTTAAGAATAGTGAGTTGTGAAACGTAGGAGAATTTCGAATAAATTTTTGAATAATACGTCTCCGCTAGAATCGAAGCCTCCGTGGCGCAATGGTTAGCGCGTTCATTGTAACCGAAAGGTTGATGGTTCGAGTCCATCCGGTGGCGACCCTTCTCGTTTTACTCGCGTTCATTCCGTTTCATTATTATTTCATAAGAATAGTGAGTTGTGAAACGTAGGAGAATTTCGAATACATTTTTGAATAATACGTCTCCGCTAGAATCGAAGCCTCCGTGGCACAATGGTTAGCGCGTTCGGCTGTTAACCGAAAGGTTGATGGTTCGAGTCCATCCGGTGGCGACGCTTCTCGTTTTACTCGCGTTCATTCCGTTTCATTATTATTTGTTAAGAATAGTCAGTTGTGAAACGTAGGAGAATTAAGAATAAATCGTTGAATAATACGTCTCCGCCAGAGTCGAAGCCTCCGTGGCGCAATGGTTAGGGCGTTCGTCTGTTAACCGAAAGGTTGATGGTTCGAGTCCATCCGGTGGCGACGGTTCTGGTTTTACTCGCGTTCATTCCGTTTCATTATTATTTCTTAAGAATAGTGAGTTTTGAAACGTAGGAGAATTTCGAATAAATTTTTGAATAATACGTCTCCGCTAGAATCGAAGCCTCCGTGGCGCAATGGTTAGCGCGTTCGGCTGTTAAACGAAAGGTTGATGGTTCGAGTCCATCCGGTGGCGACGCTTCTGGTTTTTCTCGCGTTCATTCCGTTTCATTATTATTTGTTAAGAATAGTGAGTTGTGAAACGTAGGAAAATTTCGAATAAAATTTTGAATAATACGTCTCCGCTAGAATCGAAGCCTCCGTGGCACAATGGTTAGCGCGTTCGGCTGTTAAACGAAAGGTTGATGGTTCGAGTCCATCTGTTGGCGACGCTTCTCGTTTTACTCGCGTTCATTCCGTTTCATTATTATTTGTTAAGAATAGTGAGTTGTGAAACGTAGGAGAATTAAGAATAAATCGTTGAATAATACGTCTCCGCCAGAGTCGAAGCCTCCGAGGCGCAATGGTTAGGGCGTTCGGTTGTTAACCGAAAGGTTGATGGTTCGAGTCCATCCGGTGGCGACGCTTCTCGTTTTACTCGCGTTCATTCCGTTTCATTATTATTTGTTAAGAATAGTGAGTTGTGAAACGTAGGAGAATTTTGAATAAATTTTTGAATAATACGTCTCCGCCAGAGTCGAAGCCTCCGTGGCGCAATGGTTAGCGCGTTCGGCTGTTAACCGAAAGGTTGATGGTTCGAGTCCATCCGGTGGCGAAGCTTCTGGTTTTACTCGCGTTCATTCCGTTTCATTATTATTTCTTAAGAATAGTGAGTTGTGAAACGTAGGAGAATTTCGAATAAATTTTTGAATAATACGTCTCCGCTAGAATCGAAGCCTCCGTGGCGCAATGGTTAGCGCGTTCGGCTGTTAACCGAAAGGTTGATGGTTCGAGTCCATCCGGTGGCAACGCTTCTGGTTTTTCTCGCGTTCATTCCGTTTCATTATTATTTGTTAAGAATAGTGAGTTGTGAAACGTAGGAGAATTTCGAATAAATTTTTGAATAATACGTCTCCGCTAGAATCGAAGCCTCCGTGGCACAATGGTTAGCGCGTTCGGCTGTTAACCGAAAGGTTGATGGTTCGAGTCCATCCGGTGGCGACGCTTCTCGTTTTACTCGCGTTCATTCCGTTTCATTATTATTTGTTAAGAATAGTGAGTTGTGAAACGTAGGAGAATTAAGAATAAATCGTTGAATAATACGTCTCCGCTAGAATCGAAGCCTCCGTGGCGCAATGGTTAGCGCGTTCGGCTGTTAACCGAAAGGTTGATGGTTCGAGTCCATCCGGTGGCGACGCTTCTCGTTTTACTCGCGTTCATTCCGTTTCATTATTATTTGTTAAGAATAGTGAGTTGTGAAACGTAGGAGAATTAAGAATAAATCGTTGAATAATACGTCTCCGCCAGAGTCGAAGCCTCCGTGGCGCAATGGTTAGGGCGTTCGGTTGTTAACCGAAAGGTTGATGGTTCGAGTCCATCCGGTGGCGACGCTTCTCGTTTTACTCGCGTTCATTCCGTTTCATTATTATTTGTTAAGAATAGTGAGTTGTGAAACGTAGGAGAATTAAGAATAAATCGTTGAATAATACGTCTCCGCTAGAATCGAAGCCTCCGTGGCGCAATGGTTAGCGCGTTCGGCTGTTAACCGAAAGGTTGATGGTTCGAGTCCATCCGGTGGCGACGCTTCTCGTTTTACTCGCGTTCATTCCATTTCATTATTATTTGTTAAGAATAGTGAGTTGTGAAACGTAGGAGAATTAAGAATAAATCGTTGAATAATACGTCTCCGCCAGAGTCGAAGCCTCCGTGGCGCAATGGTTAGGGCGTTCGGTTGTTAACCGAAAGGTTGATGGTTCGAGTCCATCCGGTGGCGAAGCTTCTGGTTTTACTCGCGTTCATTCCGTTTCATTATTATTTCTTAAGAATAGTGAGTTGTGAAACGTAGGAGAATTTCGAATAAATTTTTGAATAATACGTCTCCGCTAGAATCGAAGCCTCCGTGGCGCAATGGTTAGCGCGTTCGGCTGTTAACCGAAAGGTTGATGGTTCGAGTCCATCCGGTGGCGACGCTTCTGGTTTTTCTCGCGTTCATTCCGTTTCATTATTATTTGTTAAGAATAGTGAGTTGTGAAACGTAGGAGAATTTCGAATAAATTTTTGAATAATACGTCTCCGCTAGAATCGAAGCCTCCGTGGCACAATGGTTAGCGCGTTCGGCTGTTAACCGAAAGGTTGATGGTTCGAGTCCATCCGGTGGCGACGCATCTCGTTTTACTCGCGTTCATTCCGTTTCATTATTATTTGTTAAGAATAGTGAGTTGTGAAACGTAGGAGCATTAAGAATAAATCGTTGAATAATACGTCTCCGCCAGAGTCGAAGCCTCCGTGGCGCAATGGTTAGCGCGTTCAGCTGTTAACCGAAAGGTTGATGGTTCGAGTCCATCCGGTGGCGACGCTTCTGGTTTTACTCACGTTCATTCCGTTTCATTATTATTTCTTTAGAATAGTGAGTTGTGAAACGTAGGAAAATTTCGAATAAATTTGTGAATAATACGTCTCCGCTAGAATCGAAGACTCCGTGGCACAATGGTTAGCGCGTTCGGCTGTTAACCGAAAGGTTGATGGTTCGAGTCCATCCGGTGGGGACACTTCTCGTTTTACTCGCGTTCATTCCGTTTCATTATTATTTGTTAAGAATAGTGAGTTGTGAAACGTAGGAGAATTAAGAATAAATCGTTGAATAATACGTCTCCGCTAGAATCGAAGCCTCCGTGGCGCAATGGTTAGCGCGTTCGGCTGTTAACCGAAAGGTTGATGGTTCGAGTCCATCCGGTGGCGACGCTTCTCGTTTTACTCGCGTTCATTCCGTTTCATTATTATTTGTTAAGAATAGTGAGTTGTGAAACGTAGGAGAATTAAGAATAAATCGTTGAATAATACGTCTCCGCTGGAATCGAAGCCTCCGTGGCGCAATGGTTAGCGCGTTCTGCTGTTAACCGTAAGGTTGATGGTTCGAGTCCATCCGGTGGCGACGCATCTCGTTTTACTCGCGTTCATTCCGTTTCATTATTATTTTTTAAGAATAGTGAGTTGTGAAACGTAGGAGAATAAAGAATAAATTGTTGAATAATACGTCTCCGCTAGAATCAAGCCTCCGTGGCGCAATGGTTAGCGCGTTCGGCTGTTAACCGAAAGGTTGATGGTTCGAGTCCATCCGTGGCGACGCTTCTGGTTTTACTCACGTTCATTCCGTGTCATTATTATTTCTTTAGAATAGTGAGTTGTGAAACGTAGGAGAATTTCGAATAAATTTTTGAATAATACGTCTCCGCTAGAATCGAAGCCTCCGTGGCACAATGGTTAGCGCGTTCGGCTGTTAACCGAAAGGTTGATGGTTCGAGTCCATCCGGTGGCGACGCTTCTCGTTTTACTCGCGTTCATTCCGTTTCATTATTATTTGTTAAGAATAGTGAGTTGTGAAACGTAGGAGAATTAAGAATAAATCGTTGAATAATACGTCTCCTCCAGAGTCGAAGCCTCCGTGGCGCAATGGTTAGCGCGTTCGGCTGTTAACCCAAAGGTTGATGGTTCGAGTCCATCCGGTGGCGACGCTTCTGGTTTTACTCGCGTTCATTCCGTTTTATTATTATTTGTTAAGAATAGTGAGTTGTGAAACGTAGGAGAATTAAGAATAAATCGTTGAATAATACGTCTCCGCCAGAGTCGAAGACTCCGTGGCGCAATGGTTAGCGCGTTCGGCTGTTAACCGAAAGGTTGATGGTTCGAGTCCATCCGGTGGCGACGCTTCTCGTTTTACTCGCGTTCATTCCGTTTCATTATTATTTGTTAAGAATAGTGAGTTGTGAAACGTAGGAGAATTAAGAATAAATCGTTGAATAATACGTCTCCGCTAGAATCGAAGCCTCCGTGGCGCAATGGTTAGCGCGTTCGGCTGTTAACCGAAAGGTTGATGGTTCGAGTCCATCCGGTGGCGACGCTTCTCGTTTTACTCGCGTTCATTCCGTTTCATTATTAATTGTTAAGAATAGTGAGTTGTGAAACGTAGGAGAATTAAGAATAAATCGTTGAATAATACGTCTCCGCTAAAATCGAAGCCTCCGTGGCGCAATGGTTAGCGCGTTCGGCTGTTAACCGAAAGGTTGATGGTTCGAGTCCATCCGGTGGCGACGCTTATCGTTTTACTCGCGTTCATTCCGTTTCATTATTATTTGTTAAGAATAGTGAGTTGTGAAACGTAGGAGAATTAAGAATAAATCGTTGAATAATACGTCTCCGCTAGAATCAAGCCTCCGTGGCGCAATGGTTAGCGCGTTCGGCTGTTAACCGAAAGGTTGATGGTTCGAGTCCATCCGGTGGCGACGCTTCTGGTTTTACTCGCGTTTATTCCGTTTCATTATTATTTCTGAAGAATAGTGATTTGTGAAACGTAGGAGAATTTCGAATAAATTTTTGAATAATACGTCTCCGCTAGAACCGCAGCCTCCGTGGCGCAATGGTTAGCGCGTTCGGCTGTTAACCGAAAGGTTGATGGTTCGAGTCCATCCGGTGGCGACGCTTCTCGTTTTGCTCGCGTTCATTCCGTTTCATTATTATTTGTTAAGAATAGTGAGTTGTGAAACGTAGGAGAATTAAGAATAAATCGTTGAATAATACGTCTCCGCCAGAGTCGAAGCCTCCGTGGCGCAATGGTTAGCGCGTTCGGCTGTTAACCGAAAGGTTGATGGTTCGAAACCATCCGGTGGCGACGCTTATCGTTTTATTCGCGTTCATTCCGTTTCATTATCATTTGTTAAGAATAGTGAGTTGTGAAACGTAGGAGAATTTCGAATAAATTTTTGAATAATACGTCTCCGCTAAAATCGAAGCCTCCGTGGCGCAATGGTTAGCGCGTTCGGCTGTTAACCGAAAGGTTGATGGTTCGAATCCATCCGGTGGCGACGCTTCTGGTTTTACTCACGTTCATTCCGTTTCATTATTATTTCTTTAGAATAGTGAGTTGTGAAACGTAGGATAATTTCGAATAAATTTGTGAATAATACGTCTCCGCTAGAATCGAAGCCTCCGTGGCACAATGGTTAGCGCGTTCGGCTGTTAACCGAAAGGTTGATGGTTCGAGTCCATCCGGTGGCGACGCTTCTCGTTTTACTCGCGTTCATTCCGTTTCATTATTATTTGTTAAGAATAGTGAGTTGTGAAACGTAGGAGAATTAAGAATAAATCGTTGAATAATACGTCTCCGCTAGAATCGAAGCCTCCGTGGCGCAATGGTTAGCGCGTTCGGCTGTTAACCGAAAGGTTGATGGTTCGAGTCCATCCGGTGGCGACGCTTCTCGTTTTACTCGCGTTCATTCCGTTTCATTATTATTTGTTAAGAATAGTGAGTTGTGAAACGTAGGATAATTTCGAATAAATTTGTGAATAATACGTCTCCGCTAGAATCGAAGCCTCCGTGGCACAATGGTTAGCGCGTTCGGCTGTTAACCGAAAGGTTGATGGTTCGAGTCCATCCGGTGGCGACGCTTCTCGTTTTACTCGCGTTCATTCCGTTTCATTATTATTTGTTAAGAATAGTGAGTTGTGAAACGTAGGAGAATTAAGAATAAATCGTTGAATAATACGTCTCCGCTAGAATCGAAGCCTCCGTGGCGCAATGGTTAGCGCGTTCGGCTGTTAACCGAAAGGTTGATGGTTCGAGTCCATCCGGTGGCGACGCTTCTCGTTTTACTCGCGTTCATTCCGTTTCATTATTATTTGTTAAGAATAGTGAGTTGTGAAACGTAGGAGAATTAAGAATAAATCGTTGAATAATACGTCTCCGCTGGAATCGAAGCCTCCGTGGCGCAATGGTTAGCGCGTTCGGCTGTTAACCGTAAGGTTGATGGTTCGAGTCCATCCGGTGGCGACGCTTCTGGTTTTACTCACGTTCATTCCGTTTCATTATTATTTCTTTAGAATAGTGAGTTGTGAAACGTAGGAGAATTTCGAATAAATTTTTGAATAATACGTCTCCGCTAGAATCGAAGCCTCCGTGGCACAAGGGTTAGCGCGTTCGGCTGTTAACCGAAAGGTTGATGGTTCGAGTCCATCCGGTGGCGACGCTTCTCGTTTTACTCGCGTTCATTCCGTTTCATTATTATTTGTTAAGAATACTGAGTTGTGAAACGTAGGAGAATTAAGAATAAATCGTTGAATAATACGTCTCCTCCAGAGTCGAAGCCTCCGTGGCGCAATGGTTAGCGCGTTCGGCTGTTAACCGAAAGGTTGATGGTTCGAGTCCATCCGGTGGCGACGCTTCTGGTTTTACTCGCGTTCATTCCGTTTTATTATTATTTGTTAAGAATAGTGAGTTGTGAAACGTAGGAGAATTAAGAATAAATTGTTGAATAATACGTCTCCGCCAGAGTCGAAGCCTCCGTGGCGCAATGGTTAGCGCATTCGGCTGTTAACCAAAAGGTTGATGGTTCGAGTCCATCCGGTAGCGACGCTCATCGTTTTACTCGCGTTCATTCCGTTTCATTATTATTTGTTAAGAATAGTGAGTTGTGAAACGTAGGAGAATTAAGAATAAATCGTTGAATAATACGTCTCCGCTAGAATCGAAGCCTCCGTGGCGCAATGGTTAGCGCGTTCGGCTGTTAACCGAAAGGTTAATGGTTCGAGTCCATCCGGTGGCGACGCTTCTCGTTTTACTCGCGTTCATTCCGTTTCATTATTATTTGTTAAGAATAGTGAGTTGTGAAACGTAGGAGAATTTCGAATAAATTTTTGAATAATACGTCTCCGCAAGAATCGCAGCCTCCGTGGCGCAATGGTTAGCGCGTTCGGCTGTTAACCGAAAGGTTGATGGTTCAAGTTCATCCGGTGGCGACGGTTCAGATTTTACTCGCGTTCATTCCGTTTTATTTTTATTTATTAACAATAGTGAGTTGTGAAACGTAGGAGAATTAAGAATAAATTTTTGAATAATACGTCTCCGCCAGAATCGCAGCCTCCGTGGCGCAATGGTTAGCGCGTTCGGCTGTTAACCGAAAGGTTGATGGTTCGAGTCCATCCGGTGGCGACGCTTCTGGTTTTACTCGCGTTCATTCCGTATCATTATTACATTTTAAGAATAGTGAGTTGTGAAACGTAGGATAATGAAGAATAAATCGTTGAATAATACGTTTCTGTAAATTCGAAGCCTCCTAGGCGCAATGGTTAGCGCGTTCGGCTGTTAACCGAAAGGTTGATGGTTCGAGTCCATCCGGTGGCGACGCTTCTGGTTTTACTCGCGTTCATTCCGTATCATTATTACATTTTAAGAATAGTGAGTTGTGAAACGTAGGAGAATGAAGAATAAACCGTCGAATAATACGTTTTCGCATATATCGAAGCCTCCGTGGCGCAATGGTTAGCGCGTTCGGATTTTAACCGAAAGGTTGATGGTTCGAGTCCATCTGGTGGAGACGCTTCTGGTTTTACTCGTGTTCATTCCGTATCATTACTACATTTTAAGAATAGTAAGTTGTGAAACGTAGGAGAATGAAGAATAAACCGTCGAATAATACGTTTCAGTAAATTCGCAGCCTCCGTGGCGCAATGGTTAGCGCGTTCGGCTGTTAACCGAAAGGTTGATGGTTCGAGTCCATCCGGTGGCAACGCTTCTGGTTTTACTCGCGTTCATTCCGTATAATTATTACATTTTAAGAATAGTGAGTTGTGAAACGTAGGAGAATGAAGAATAAATCGTCGAATAATACGTTTTCGCATAGATCGAAGCCTCCGTGGCGCAATGGTTAGCGCGTTGGGCTGTTAACCGAAAGGTTGATGGTTCGAGTCCATCCGGTGGCAACGCTTCTGGTTTTACTCGCGTTCATTCCGTTTCATAGTTTCATTATTACATTTTAAGAAAAGTGAGTTGTGAAACGTAGGAGAATGAAAAATAAATCGTTGAATAATACGTTCCGATACAATCGTAGCCTCCGTGGCGCAATGGCTAGCGCGTTCGGCTGTTAACCGAAAGATTGATGGTTCGAGTCCATCAGGTGGTGACGCTTCGGGTTTTACTCGCGTTCTTTCCGTATCATTATTACATTTTAAGAATAGTGAGTTGTGAAACGTAGGAGAATGAAGAATAAATCGTCGAATAATACGTTTTCGCATAGATCGAAGCCTCCGTGGCGCAATGGTTAGCGCGTTCGGCTGTTAACCGAAAGGTTGATGGTACGAGTCCATCCGGTGGCGACGCTGCTGGTTTTACTCGCGTTCATTCCGTATCAACATTACATTTTAAGAATTGTGTGTTGTGAAACGTAGGAGAATGAAGAATAAACCGTCGAATAATACGTTTCGGTAAATTCGAAGCCTCCGTGGCGCAATGGTTAGCGCGTTCAGCTGTTAACCAAAAGGTTGATGGTACGAGTCCATCCGGTTGCGACGCTTCTGGTTTTACTCGCGTTCATTCCGTATCATTATTACATTTTAAGAATAGTGAGTTGTGAAACGTAGGAGAATGAAGAATAAATCGTCGAATAATACGTTTCGGTAAATTCGAAGCCTCCTAGGCGCAATGGTTAGCGCGTTCGGCTGTTAACCGAAAGGTTGATGGTTCGAGTCCATCCGGTGGCGACGCTTCTAGTTTTACTCGCGTTCATTCCGTATCATTATTACATTTTAAGAATAGTGAGTTGTGAAACGTAGGAGAATGAAAAATAAATCGTTGAATAATACGTTCCGGTAGAATCGTAGCCTCCGTGGCGCAATGGTTAGCGCGTTCGGCTGTTAACCGAAAGGTTGATGGTTCGAGTCCATCCGGTGGTGACGCTTCGGGTTTTACTCGCGTTCATTCCGTATCATTATTACATTTTAAGGATAGTGGGTTGTGAAACGTAGGAGAATGAAAAATAAATCGTTGAATAATACGTTCCGGTAGAATCGTAGCCTCCGTGGCGCAATGGTTAGCGCGTTCAGCTGTTAACCAAAAGGTTGATGGTACGAGTCCATCCGGTTGCGACGCTTCTGGTTTTACTCGCGTTCATTCCGTATCATTATTACATTTTAAGAATAGTGAGTTGTGAAACGTAGGAGAATGAAGAATAAACCGTCGAATAATACGTTTTCGCATAGATCGAAGCCTCCGTGGCGCAATGGTTAGCGCGTTGTGCTGTTAACCGAAAGGTTGATGGTTCGAGTCCATCCGGTGGCAACGCTTCTGGTTTTACTCGCGTTCATTCCGTTTCATAGTTTCATTATTACATTTTAAGAAAAGTGAGTTGTGAAACTTAGGAGAATGAAGAATGAATCGTTGAATAATACGTTTCTGTAGAATCGAAGCCTCCGTGGAGCAATGGTTAGCGCGTTCGGCTTTTAACCAAAAGTTTGATGGTTAGAGTCCATCCGGTGGCAACGCTTCTGGTTTTACTCGCGTTCATTTTGTTTCATAGTTTCATTATTACATTTTAAGAAAAGTGAGTTGTGAAACTTAGGAGAATGAAGAATAAATCGTTGAATAATACGTTTCTGTAGAATCGAAGCCTCCGTGGAGCAATGGTTAGCGCGTTCGGCTTTTAACCGAAAGGTTGATGGTACGAGTCCATCCGGTGACGACGCTTCTGGTCTTACTCACGTTCATTCCGTTTCATTATTACATTTTAAGAAAAGTGAGTTGTGAAACTTATGAGAATGAAGAATAAATCGTTGAATAATACGTTTCTGTAGAATCAAAGCCTCCGTGGCGCAATGGTTAGCGCGTTCGGCTGTTAACCGAAAGGTTGATGGTTCGAGTCCATCCGGTTGCGACGCTTCTGGTTTTACTCGCGTTCATTCCGTATCATTATTACATTTTAAGAATAGTGAGTTGTGAAACGTAGGAGAATGAAGAATAAACCGTCGAATAATACGTTTCGGTAAATTCAAAGCCTCCTAGGCGCAATGGTTAGCGCGTTCGGCTGTTAACCGAAAGGTTGATGGTTCGTGTCCATCCGGTGGCGACGCTTCTGGTTTTACTCGCGTTCATTCCGTATCATTATTACATTATTACATTTTAAGAAAAGTGAGTTGTGAAACTTAGGAGAATGAAGAATAAATCGTTGAATAATACGTTTCTGTAGAATCGAAGCCTCCGTGGCGCAGTGGTTAGCGCGTTCGGCTGTTAACCGAAAGGTTGATGGTTCGAGTCCATCCGGTGGCAACGCTTCTGGTGTAGTCGCTTTAATTCCGTATCAATATTACATTTTTAGAATAGTGAGTTGTGAAACGTAGGAGAATGAAGAATAAATCGTCGAATAATACGTTTTCGCATAGATCGAAGCCTCCGTGGCGCAATGGTTAGCGCGTTCGGCTGTTAACCGAAAGGTTGATGGTACGAGTCCATCCGGTGGCGACGCTGCTGGTTTTACTCGCGTTCATTCCGTATCATTATTACGTTTTAAGAATAGTGAGTTGTGAAACGTAGGAGAATGAAGAATAAACCGTCGAATAATACGTTTCGGTAAATTCGAAGCCTCCGTGGCGCAATGGTTAGCGCGTTCGGCTGTTAACCGAAAGGTTGATGGTTCGAGTCCATCCGGTTGCGACGCTTCTGGTTTTACTCGCGTTCATTCCGTATCATTATTACATTTTAAGAATAGTGAGTTGTGAAACGTAGGAGAATGAAGAATAAACCGTCGAATAATACGTTTCGGTATATTCGAAGCCTCCTAGGCGCAATGGTTAGCGCGTTCGGCTGTTAACCGAAAGGTTGATGGTTCGTGTCCATCCGGTGGCGACGCTTCTGGTTTTACTCGCGTTCATTCCGTATCATTATTACATTTTAAGAATAGTGAGTTGTGAAACGTAGGAGAATGAAAAATAAATCGTTGAATAATACGTTCCGGTTGAATCGTAGCCTCCGTGGCGCAATGGTTAGCGCGTTCGGCTGTTAACCGAAAGGTTGATGGTTCGAGTCCATCCGGTGGTGACGCTTCGGGTTTTACTCGCGTTCATTCCGTATCATTATTACATTTTAAGAATAGTGAGTTGTGAAACGTAGGAGAATGAAGAATAAATCGTCGAATAATACGTTTTCGCATTGATCGAAGCCTCCGTGGCGCGATGGTTAGCGCGTTGGGCTGTTAACCGAAAGGTTGATGGTTCGAGTCCATCCGGTGGCAACGTTTTGGTTTTACTCGCGTTCATTCCGTTTCATAGTTTCATTATTACATTTTAAGAAAAGTGAGTTGTGAAACTTAGGAGAATGAAGAATGAATCGTTGAATAATACGTTTCTGTAGAATCGAAGCCTCCGTGGAGCAATGGTTATCTAGTTCGGCTTTTAACCGAAAGGTTGATGGTACGAGTCCATCCGGTAACGACGCTTCTGGTCTTACTCACGTTAATTCCGTTTCATAGTTTCATTATTACATTTTAAGAAAAGTGAGTTGTGAAACTTATGAGAATGAAGAATAAATCGTTGAATAATACGTTTCTGTAGAATCAAAGCCTCCGTGGCGCAATGGTTAGCGCGTTCGGCTGTTAACCGAAAGGTTGATGGTTCGAGTCCATCCGGTGGCGACGCTTCTGGTTTTACTCGCAATCATTCCGTATCATTATTACATTTTATGAATAGTGAGTTGTGGAACGTAGAAGAATGAAGAATAAATCGTCGAATAGTACGTTTTCGCATAGATCGAAGCCTCCGCGGCATAATGGTTAGCGCGTTCGGCTATTAACCGAAAGGTTGATGGTTCGAGTCCATCCGGTGGCGACGCTTCTGGTTTTACTCGCGTTTATTCCGTATCAATATAACATTTTAAGAAAAGTGAGTTGTGAAACTTAGGAGAATGAAGAATAAATCGTTGAATAATACGTTTTCGCATAGATCGAAGCCTCCGTGGCGCAATGGTTAGCGCGTTCGGATTTTAACCGAAAGGTTGATGGTTCGAGTCCATCTGGTGGAGACGCTTCTGGTTTTACTCGTGTTCATTCCGTATCATTATTACATTTTAAGAATAGTAAATTGTGAAACGTAGGAGAATGAAGAATAAACCGTCGAATAATACGTTTCGGTAAATTCGAAGCCTCCGTGGCGCAATGGTTAGCGCGTTCGGCTGTTAACCGAAAGGTTGATGGTTCAAGTCCATCCGGTGGCAACGCTTCTGGTTTTACTCGCGTTCATTCCGTATAATTATTACATTTTAAGAATAGTGAGTTGTGAAACGTAGGAGAATTAAGAATAAATCGTCGAATAATACGTTTTCGCATAGATCGAAGCCTCCGTGGCGCAATGGTTAGCGCGTTGGGCTGTTAATTGAAAGGTTGATGGTTCGAGTCCATCCGGTGGCAACGCTTCTGGTTTTACTCGCGTTCATTCCGTTTCATAGTTTCATTATTACATTTTAAGAAAAGTGAGTTGTGAAACTTAGGAGAATGAAGAATGAATCGTTGAATAATACGTTTCTGTAGAATCGAAGCCTCCGTGGAGCAATGGTTAGCGCGTTCGGCTTTTAACCGAAAGGTTGATGGTACGAGTCCATCCGGTGACGACGCTTCTGGTCTTATTCACGTTAATTCCGTTTCATAGTTTCATTATTATATTTTAAGAAAAGTGAGTTGGTAAACTTATGAGAATGAAGAATAAATCGTTGAATAATACGTTTCTGTAGAATCAAAGCCTCCGTGGCGCAATGGTAAGCGCGTTCGGCTGTTAACCGAAAGGTTGATGGTTCGTGGCCATCCGGTGGCGACGCTTCTGGTTTTACTTGCAATCATTCCGTATCATTATTACATTTTAAAAATAGTGAGTTGTGGAACGTAGAAGAATGAAGAATAAATCGTCGAATAATACGTTTTCGCATAGATCGAAGCCTCCGTGGCGCAATGGTTAGCGCGTTCGGCTGTTAACCGAAAGGTTGATGGTTCGAGTCCATCCGTTGGCGACGTTTCTGGTTTTACTCGCGTTCATTCCGTATAATTATTACATTTTAAGAATAGTGAGTTGTGAAACGTAGGAGAATGAAGAATAAATCGTTGAATAATACGTTTCGGTAGAATCGAAGCCTCCGTGGCGCAATGGTTAGCGCGTTCGGCTGTTAACCGAAAGGTTGATGGTTCGAGTCCATCCGGTGGCGACGCTTCTGGTCTTCCTCGCGTTAATTCCGTTTCATAGTTTCATTATTACATTTTAAGAAAAGTGAGTTGTGAAACTTAGGATAATGAAGAATAAATCGTTGAATAATACGTTTCTGTAGAATCTAAGCCTCCGTGGCGCAATGGTTAGCGCGTTCGGCTGTAAACCGAAAGGTTGATGGTTCGAGTCCATCCGGTGGCAACGCTTCTGGTTTTACTCGCAATCATTCCGTATCATTATTACATTTTAAGAATAGTGAGTTGTGAAACGTAGGAGAATGAAGTATAAATCGTCGAATAATACGTTTTCGCATTGATCGAAGCCTCCGTGGCGCAATGGTTAGCGCGTTCGGCTGTTAACCGAAAGGTTGATGGTTCGAGTCCATCCGGTGGCGACGCTTCTGTTTTACTCGCGTTCATTCCGTATCATTATTACATTTTAAGAATAGTGAGTTGTGAAACGTAGGAGAATGAAGAATAAACCGTCGAATAATACGTTTCGGAAAATACGAAGCCCCCGTGGCGCAATGGTTAGCGCGTTCAGCTGTTAACCGAAAAGTTGATGGTTCGAGTCTATCCGGTGGTGACGCTTCGGGTTTTACTGGCGTTCATTCCGTTTCATAGTTTCAATATTACATTTTAAGAAAAGTGAGTTGTGAAACTTAGGAGAATGAAGAATAAATCGTTGAATAATACGTTTCTGTAGAATCGAAGCCTCCGTGGCGCCATGGTAAGCGCGTTCGGCTGTTAACCGAAAGGTTGATGGTTCGAGTCCATCCGGTGGTGACGCTTCTGGTTTTACTCGCGTTCATTCCGTATCATTATTACATTTTAAGAATAGTGAGTTGTGAAACGTAGGAGAATGAAGAATAAACCGTCGAATAATACGTTTCGGTAGAATCGAAGCCTCCTAGGCGCAATGGTTAGCGCGTTCGGCTGTTAACCGAAATGTTGATGGTTCGAGTCCATCCGGTGGTGACGCTTCGGGTTTTACTGGCGTTCATTCCGTTTCATAGTTTCAATATTACATTTTAAGAAAAGTGAGTTGTGAAACTTAGGAGAATGAAGAATAAATCGTTGAATAATACGTTTCTGTAGAATCGAAGCCTCCGTGGCGCAATGGTTAGCGCGTTCGGCTTTTAACCGAAAGGTTGATGGTACGAGTCCATCCGGTGACGACGCTTCTGGTCTTACTCACGTTAATTCCGTTTCATAGATTCATTATTACATTTTAAGAAAAGTGAGTTGTGAAACTTATGAGAATGAAGAATAAATCGTCGAATAGTACGTTTTCGCATAGATCGAAGCCTCCGCGGCATAATGGTTAGCGCGTTCGGCTATTAACCGAAAGGTTGATGGTTCGAGTCCATCCGGTGGCGACGCTTCTGGTTTTACTCGCGTTTATTCCGTATCAATATAACATTTTAAGAAAAGTGAGTTGTGAAACTTAGGAGAATGAAGAATAAATCGTTGAATAATACGTTTCTGTAGAATCGAAGCCTCCGTGGCGCAGTGGTTAGCGCGTTCGGCTGTTAACCGAAAGGTTGATGGTTCGAGTCCATCCGGTGGCAACGCTTCTGGTTTAATCGCTTTAATTCCGTATCAATATTACATTTTTAGAATAGTGAGTTGTGAAACGTAGGAGAATGAAGAATAAATCGTCGAATAATACGTTTTCGCATAGATCGAAGCCTCCGTGGCGCAATGGTTAGCGCGTTCGGATTTTAACCGAAAGGTTGATGGTTCGAGTCCATCTGGTGGAGACGCTTCTGGTTTTACTCGTGTTCATTCCGTATCATTATTACATTTTAAGAATAGAAAATTGTGAAACGTAGGAGAATGAAGAATAAACCGTCGAATAATACGTTTCGGTAAATTCGAAGCCTCCGTGGCGCAATGGTTAGCGCGTTCGGCTGTTAACCGAAAGGTTGATGGTTCAAGTCCATCCGGTGGCAACGCTTCTGGTTTTACTCGCGTTCATTCCGTATAATTATTACATTTTAAGAATAGTGAGTTGTGAAACGTAGGAGAATTAAGAATAAATCGTCGAATAATACGTTTTCGCATAGATCGAAGCCTCCGTGGCGCAATGGTTAGCGCGTTGGGCTGTTAATTGAAAGGTTGATGGTTCGAGTCCATCCGGTGGCAACGCTTCTGGTTTTACTCGCGTTCATTCCGTTTCATAGTTTCATTATTACATTTTAAGAAAAGTGAGTTGTGAAACTTAGGAGAATGAAGAATGAATCGTTGAATAATACGTTTCTGTAGAATCGAAGCCTCCGTGGAGCAATTGTTAGCGCGTTCGGCTTTTAACCGAAAGGTTGATGGTACGAGTCCATCCGGTGACGACGCTTCTGGTCTTACTCACGTTAATTCCGTTTCATAGTTTCATTATTATATTTTAAGAAAAGTGAGTTGTGAAACTTATGAGAATGAAGAATAAATCGTTGAATAATACGTTTCTGTAGAATCAAAGCCTCCGTGGCGCAATGGTAAGCGCGTTCGGCTGTTAACCGAAAGGTTGATGGTTCGTGGCCATCCGGTGGCGACGCTTCTGGTTTTACTTGCAATCATTCCGTATCATTATTACATTTTAAGAATAGTGAGTTGTGGAACGTAGAAGAATGAAGAATAAATCGTCGAATAATACGTTTTCGCATAGATCGAAGCCTCCGTGGCGCAATGGTTAGCGCGTTCGGCTGTTAACCGAAAGGTTGATGGTTCGAGTCCATCCGGTGGCGACGCTTCTGGTTTTACTCGCGTTCATTCCGTATAATTATTACATTTTAAGAATAGTGAGTTGTGAAACGTAGGAGAATGAAGAATAAATCGTTGAATAATACGTTTCGGTAGAATCGAAGCCTCCGTGGCGCAATGGTTAGCGCGTTCGGCTGTTAACCGAAAGGTTGATAGTTCGAGTCCATCCGGTGGCGACGCTTCTGGTCTTCCTCGCGTTAATTCCGTTTCATAGTTTCATTATTACATTTTAAGAAAAGTGAGTTGTGAAACTTAGGAGAATGAAGAATAAATCGTTGAATAATACGTTTCTGTAGAATCGAAGACTCCGTGGTGCAATGGTTAGCGCGTTCGGCTGTTAACCGAAAGGTTGATGGTTCGAGTCCATCCGGTGGCGACGCTTCTGGTCTTACTCGCGTTAATTCAGTTTCATAGTTTCATTATTACATTTTAAGAAAAGTGAGTTGTGAAACTTAGGATAATGAAGAATAAATCGTTGAATAATACGTTTCTGTAGAATCTAAGCCTCCGTGGCGCAATGGTTAGCGCGTTCGGCTGTAAACCGAAAGGTTGATGGTTCGAGTCCATCCGGTGGCAACGCTTCTGGTTTTACTCGCAATCATTCCGTATCATTATTACATTTTAAGAATAGTGAGTTGTGAAACGTAGGAGAATGAAGTATAAATCGTCGAATAATACGTTTTCGCATTGATCGAAGCCTCCGTGGCGCAATGGTTAGCGCGTTCGGCTGTTAACCGAAAGGTTGATGGTTCGAGTCCATCCGGTGGCGACGCTTCTGTTTTACTCGCGTTCATTCCGTATCATTATTACATTTTAAGAATAGTGAGTTGTGAAACGTAGGAGAATGAAGAATAAACCGTCGAATAATACGTTTCGGAAAATACGAAGCCCCCGTGGCGCAATGGTTAGCGCGTTCAGCTGTTAACCGAAAAGTTGATGGTTCGAGTCTATCCGGTGGTGACGCTTCGGGTTTTACTGGCGTTCATTCCGTTTCATAGTTTCAATATTACATTTTAAGAAAAGTGAGTTGTGAAACTTAGGAGAATGAAGAATAAATCGTTGAATAATACGTTTCAGTAGAATCGAAGCCTCCGTGGCGCCATGGTAAGCGCGTTCGGCTGTTAACCGAAAGGTTGATGGTTCGAGTCCATCCGGTGGCGACGCTTCTGGTTTTACTCGCGTTCATTCCGTGTCATTATTACATTTTAAGAATAGTGAGTTGTGAAACGTAGGATAATGAAGAATAAATCGTTGAATAATACGTTTCTGTGGAATCGAAGCCTCCGTGGCGCAATGGTTAGCGCGTTCGGCTGTCAACTCTAAGGTTGATGGTTCGAGTCCATCCGGTGGCGACGCTTCTGTTTTACTCGCGTTCATTCCGTATCATTATTACATTTTAAGAAAAGTGAGTTGTGAAACTTAGGAGAATGAAGAATAAATCGTTGAATAATACGTTTCTGTAGAATCGAAGCCTCCGTGGTGCAATGGTTAGCGCGTTCGGCTGCTAACCGAAAGGTTGATGGTTCGAGTCCATCCGGTGGCGACGCTTCTGGTCTTACTCGCGTTAATTCCGTTTCATAGTTTCATTATTACATTTTAAGAAAAGTGAGTTGTGAAACTTAGGAGAATGAAGAATAAATCGTTGAATAATACGTTTCTGTAGAATCGAAGCCTCCGTGGCGCAATGGTTAGCGCGTTCGGCTGTTAACCGAAAGGTTGATGATTCGAGTCCATCCGGTGGCAACGCTTCTGTTTTACTCGCAATCATTCCGTATCATTATTACATTTTAAGAATAGTGAGTTGTGAAACGTAGGAGAATGAAGTATAAATCGTCGAATAATACGTTTTCGCACTGTTCGAAGCCTCCGTGGCGCAATGGTTAGCGCGTTCGGCTGTTAACCGAAAGGTTGATGGTTCGAGTCCATCAGGTGGCGACGCTTCTGTTTTACTCGCGTTCATTCCGTATCATTATTACATTTTAAGAATAGTGAGTTATGAAACGTAGGAGAATGAAGAATAAACCGTCGAATAATACGTTTCGGTATATTCGAAGCCCCCGTGGCGCAATGGTTAGCGCGTTCAGCTGTTAACCGAAAGGTTGATGGTTCGAGTCTATCCGGTGGTGACGCTTCGGGTTTTACTGGCGTTCATTCCGTTTCATAGTTTCAATATTACATTTTAAGAAAAGTGAGTTGTGAAACTTAGGAGAATGAAGAATAAATCGTTGAATAATACGTTTCTGTAGAATCGAAGCCTCCGTGGCGCCATGGTAAGCGCGTTCGGCTGTTAACCGAAAGGTTGATGGTTCGAGTCCATCCGGTGGTGACGCTTCTGGTTTTACCCGCGTTTATTTCGTTTCATAGTTTCAATATTACATTTTAAGAAAAGTGAGTTGTGAAACTTAGGAGAATGAAGAATAAATCGTTGAATAATACGTTTCTGTAGAATCGAAGCCTCCGTGGCGCAGTGGTTAGCGCGTTCGGCTGTTAACCGAAAGGCTGATGGTTCGAGTCCATCCGGTGGCAACGCTTCTGGTTTAATCGCTTTAATTACGTATCAATATTACAATTTTAGAATAGTGAGTTGTGAAACCTAGGAGAATGAAGAATAAATCGTCGAATAATACGTTTTCGCATAGATCGAAGCCTCCGTGGCGCAATGGTTAGCGCGTTCGGCTGTTAACCGAAATGTTGATGGTTCGAGTCCATCCGGTGGCGACGCTTCTGGTCTTCCTCGTGTTAATTCCGTTTCATAGTTTCATTATTACATTTTAAGAAAAGTGAGTTGTGAAACTTAGGAGAATGAAGAATAAATCGGTGAATAATACGTTTCTGTAGAATCGAAGCCTCCGTGGTGCAATGGTTAGCGCGTTCGGCTGTTAACCGAAAGGTTGATGGTTCGAGTCCATCCGGTGGCGACGCTTCTGGTCTTACTCGCGTTAATTCAGTTTCATAGTTTCATTATTACATTTTAAGAAAAGTGAGTTGTGAAACTTAGGATAATGAAGAATAAATCGTTGAATAATACGTTTCTATAGAATCGAAGCCTCCGTGGCGCAATGGTTAGCGCGTTCGGCTGTAAACCGAAAGGTTGATGGTTCGAGTCCATCCGGAGGCAACGCTTCTGGTTTTACTCGCAATCATTCCGTATCATTATTACATTTTAAGAATAGTGAGTTGTGAAACGTAGGAGAATGAAGTATAAATCGTCGAATAATACGTTTTCGCATTGATCGAAGCCTCCGTGGCGCAATGGTTAGCGCGTTCGGCTGTTAACCGAAAGGTTGATGGTTCGAGTCCATCCGGTGGCGACGCTTCTGTTTTACTCGCGTTCATTCCGTATCATTATTACATTTTAAGAATAGTGAGTTGTGAAACGTAGGAGAATGAAGAATAAACCGTCGAACAATACGTTTCGGTAAATTCGAAGCCCCCGTGGCGCAATGGTTAGCGCGTTCAGCTGTTAACCGAAAGGTTGATGGTTCGAGTCTATCCGGTGGTGACGCTTCGGGTTTTACTGGCGTTCATTCCGTTTCATAGTTTCAATATTACATTTTAAGAAAAGTGAGTTGTGAAACTTAGGAGAATAAAGAATAAATCGTTGAATAATACGTTTCTGTAGAATCGAAGCCTCCGTGGCGCCATGGTAAGCGCGTTCGGCTGTTAACCGAAAGGTTGATGGTTCGAGTCCATCCGGTGGCGACGCTTCTGGTTTTACTCGCGTTCATTCCGTATCATTATTACATTTTAAGAATAGTGAGTTGTGAAACGTAGGAGAATGAAGAATAAACCGTCGAATAATACGTTTCGGTAGAATCGAAGCCTCCTAGGCGCAATGGTTAGCGCGTTCGGCTGTTAACCGAAATGATGATGGTTCGAGTCCATCCGGTGGCAACGCGTCTGGTTTAATCGCTTTAATTCCGTATCATTCTTGCATTTTTAGAATAGTGAGTTGTGAAACGTAGGAGAATGAAGAATAAATCGTCGAATAATACGTTTTCGCATAGATCGAAGCCTCCGTGGCGCAATGGTTAGCGCGTTCGGCTATTAACCGAAAGGTTGATGGTTCGAGTCCATCCGGTGGCGACGCTTCTGGTTTTACTCGCGTTCATTCCGTATAATTATTACATTTTAAGAATAGTGAGTTGTGAAACGTAGGAGAATGAAGAATAAATCGTTGAATAATACGTTTCGGTAGAATCGAAGCCTCCGTGGCGCGATGGTTAGCGCGTTCGGCTGTTAACCGAAAGGTTGATGGTTCGAGTCCATCCGGTGGCGACGCTTCTGGTCTTCCTCGCGTTAATTCCGTTTCATAGTTTCCTTATTACATTTTAAGAAAAGTGAGTTGTGAAACTTAGGAGAATGAAGAATAAATCGTTGAATAATACGTTTCTGTAGAATCGAAGCCTCCGTGGCGCCATTGTAAGCACGTTCGGCTGTTAACCGAAAGGTTGATGGTTCGTTTCCATCCGGTGGCGACGCTTCTGGTTTTACCCGCGTTTATTTCGTTTCATAGTTTCAATATTACATTTTAAGAAAAGTGAGTTATGAAACTTAGGAGAATGAAGAATAAACCGTCGAATAATACGTTTCGGTAAATTCGAAGCCTCCGTGGCGCAATGGTTAGCGCGTTCGGCTGTTAACCGAAATGATGATGGTTCGAGTCCATCCGGTGGCAACGCTTCTGGTTTAATCGCTTTAATTCCGTATCATTATTACATTTTAAGAATAGTGAGTTGTGAAACGTAGGAGAATGAAGAGTAAACCGTCGAATAATACGTTGCGGTAGAATCGAAGCCTCCGTGGCGCAATGGTTAGCGCGTTCGGCTGTTAACCGAAATGTTGATGGTTCGAGTCCATCCGGTGGTGACGCTTCGGGTTTTACTAGCGTGCATTCCGTTTCATAGTTTCAATATTACATTTTAAGAAAAGTGAGTTGTGAAACTTAGGAGAATGAAGAATAAATCGTTTAATAATACGTTTCGGTAGAATCGAAGCCTCCGTGGCGCAATGGTTAGCGCGTTTGGCTGTAAACCGAAAGGTTGATGGTTCGAGTCCATCCGGTGGCGACGCTTCTGGTTTTACTCGCGTTCATTCCGTGTCATTATTACATTTTAAGAATAGTGAGTTGTGAAACGTAGGAGAATGAAAAATAAACCGTCGAATAATACGTTTCGGTCGAATCGAACCCTCCGTGGCGCAATGGTTAGCGCGTTCGGCTGTTACCCGAAAGGTTGATGGTTCGAGTCCATCCGGTGGTGACGCTTCTGGTTTTACTCGCGTTTATTCCGTTTCATAGTTTCATTATTACATTTTAAGAAAAGTGAGTTGTGAAACGTAGGAGAATGAAGAATAAACCGTCGAATAATACGTTTCGGTCGAATCGAACCCTCCGTGGCGCAATGGTTAGCGCGTTCGGCTGTTAACCGAAAGGTTGATGGTTCGAGTCCATCCGGTGGCGACGCTTCTGGTTTTACTCGCGTTTATTCCGTTTCATAGTTTCATTATTACATTTTAAGAAAAGTGAGTTGTGAAACGTAGGAGAATGAAGAATAAATCGTTGAATAATACGTATCGGTATAATCGAAGCCTCCGTGGCGCAATGGTTAGCGCGTTCGGCTGTTAACCGAAAGGTTGATGGTTCGAGTCCATCCAGTGGCGATGCTACTGGTTTTACTCGCGTTCATTCCGTATCATTATTACATTTTAAGAATAGTGAGTTGTGAAACGTAGGAGAATGAAAAATAAATCGTTGAATAATACGTTTCGGTAGAATCGAAGCCTCCGTGGCGCAGTGGTTAGCGCGTTCGGCTGTTAACCGAAAGGTTGATGGTTCGAGTCCATCCGGTGGCGACGCTTCTGGTTTTACTCGCGTTCATTCCGTTTCATTATTACATTTTAAGAATAGTGAGTTGTGAAACGTAGGAGAATGAAGAATAAATTGTTGAATAATGCGTTTCCGCCAGAACCGAAGCCTCCGTGGCGCAATGGTTAGCGCGTTCGGCTGTTAACCGAAAGGTTGATGGTTCGAGTCCATCCGGTGGCGACGCTTCTGGTTTTACTCGCGTTCATTCCGTTTCATAGTTTCATTATTACATTTTAAGAAAAGTGAGTTGTGAAACGTAGGAGAATGAAGAATAAATCGTCGAATAGTACGTTTTCGCATAGATCGAAGCCTCCGCGGCACAATGGTTAGCGCGTTAGGCTGTTTACCGAAAGGTTGATGGTTCGAGTCCATCCGGTGACGAAGCTTCTGGTTTTACTCGCGTTCATTCCGTTTCATTATTACATTTTAAGAAAAGTGAGTTGTGAAACGTAGGAGAATGAAGAATAAATCGTTGAATAATACGTTTCGGTAGAAACGAAGCCTTCGTGTCGCAATAGTTAGCGCGTTCGGCTGTTAACCGAAATGTTGATGGTTCGAGTCCATCCGGTGGTGACGCTTCGGGTTTTACTAGCGTGCATTCCGTTTCATAGTTTCAATATTACATTTTAAGAAAAGTGAGTTGTGAAACTTAGGAGAATGAAGAATAAATCGTTTAATAAAACGTTTCGGTAGAAGCGAAGCCTCCGTGGCGCAATGGTTAGCGCGTTGGGCTGTTAACCGAAAGGTTGATGGTTCGAGTCCATCCGGTGGCGACGCTTCTGGTTTTACTCGCGTTCATTCCGTATCATTATTACATTTTAAGAATAGTGAGTTGTGAAACGAAGGAGAATGAAAAATAAATCGTTGAATAATACGTTTCGGTAGAATCGAAGCCTCCGTGGCGCAGTGGTTAGCACGTTCGGCTGTTAACCGAAAGGTTGATGGTTCGAGTCCATCCGGTGGCGACGCTTCTGGTTTTACTCGCGTTCATTCCGTTTCATTATTACATTTTATGAATAGTGAGTTGTGAAACGTAGGAGAATGAAGAATAAATTGTTGAATAATGCGTTTCCGCCAGAACCGAAGCCTCCGTGGAGCAATGGTTAGCGCGTTCGGCTGTTAACCGAAAGGTTGATGGTTCGAGTCCATCCGGTGGCGACGCTACTGGTTTTACTCGCGTTCATTCCGTATCATTATTACATTTTAAGAATAGTGAGTTGTGAAACGTAGGAGAATGAAAAATAAATCGTTGAATAATACGTTTCGGTAGAATCGAAGCCTCCGTGGCGCAGTGGTTAGCGCGTTCGGCTGTTAACCGAAAGGTTGATGGTTCGAGTCCATCCGGTGGCGACGCTTCTGGTTTTACTCGCGTTCATTCCGTTTCATTATTACATTTTAAGAATAGTGAGTTGTGAAACGTAGGAGAATGAAGAATAAATTGTTGAATAATGCGTTTCCGCCAGAACCGAAGCCTCCGTGGCGCAATGGTTAGCGCGTTCGGCTGTTAACCGAAAGGTTGATGGTTCGAGTCCATCCGGTGGCGACGCTTCTGGTTTTACTCGCGTTCATTCCGTTTCATAGTTTCATTATTACATTTTAAGAAAAGTGAGTTGTGAAACGTAGGAGAATGAAGAATAAATCGTCGAATAGTACGTTTTCGCATAGATCGAAGCCTCCGCGGCACAATGGTTAGCGCGTTAGGCTGTTTACCGAAAGGTTGATGGTTCGAGTCCATCCGGTGACGAAGCTTCTGGTTTTACTCGCGTTCATTCCGTTTCATTATTACATTTTAAGAAAAGTGAGTTGTGAAACGTAGGAGAATGAAGAATAAATCGTTGAATAATACGTTTCGGTAGAAACGAAGCCTTCGTGTCGCAATAGTTAGCGCGTTCGGCTGTTAACCGAAATGTTGATGGTTCGAGTCCATCCGGTGGTGACGCTTCGGGTTTTACTAGCGTGCATTCCGTTTCATAGTTTCAATATTACATTTTAAGAAAAGTGAGTTGTGAAACTTAGGAGAATGAAGAATAAATCGTTTAATAAAACGTTTCGGTAGAAGCGAAGCCTCCGTGGCGCAATGGTTAGCGCGTTGGGCTGTTAACCGAAAGGTTGATGGTTCGAGTCCATCCGGTGGCGACGCTTCTGGTTTTACTCGCGTTCATTCCGTATCATTATTACATTTTAAGAATAGTGAGTTGTGAAACGAAGGAGAATGAAAAATAAATCGTTGAATAATACGTTTCGGTAGAATCGAAGCCTCCGTGGCGCAGTGGTTAGCACGTTCGGCTGTTAACCGAAAGGTTGATGGTTCGAGTCCATCCGGTGGCGACGCTTCTGGTTTTACTCGCGTTCATTCCGTTTCATTATTACATTTTATGAATAGTGAGTTGTGAAACGTAGGAGAATGAAGAATAAATTGTTGAATAATGCGTTTCCGCCAGAACCGAAGCCTCCGTGGAGCAATGGTTAGCGCGTTCGGCTGTTAACCGAAAGGTTGATGGTTCGAGTCCATCCGGTGGCGACGCTTCTGGTTTTACTCGCGTTTATTCCGTTTCATAGTTTCAATATTACATTTTAAGAAAAGTGAGTTGTGAAACTTAGGAGAATGAAGAATAAATCGTATAATAATACGTTTCGGTAGAAGCGAAGCCTCCGTGGCGCAATGGTTAGCGCGTTCGGCTGTTAACCGAAATGTTGATGGTTCGAGTCCATCCGGTGGTGACGCTTCGGGTTTTACTAGCGTGCATTCCGTTTCATAGTTTCAATATAACATTTTAAGAAAAGTGAGTTGTGAAACTTAGGAGAATGAAGAATAAATCGTTTAATAATACGTTTCGGTAGAATCGAAGCCTCCGTGGCGCAATGGTTAGCGCGTTTGGCTGTAAACCGAAAGGTTGATGGTTCGAGTCCATCCGGTGGCGACGATTCTGGTTTTACTCGCGTTCATTCCGTGTCATTATTACATTTTAAGAATAGTGAGTTGTGAAACGTAGGAGAATGAAGAATAAACCGTCGAATAATACGTTTCGGTCGAATCGAACCCTCCGTGGCGCAATGGTTAGCGCGTTCGGCTGTTACCCGAAAGGTTGATGGTTCGAGTCCATCCGGTGGTGACGCTTCTGGTTTTACTCGCGTTTATTCCGTTTCATAGTTTCATTATTACATTTTAAGAAAAGTGAGTTGTGAAACGTAGGAGAATGAAGAATAAACCGTCGAATAATACGTTTCGGTCGAATCGAACCCTCCGTGGCGCAATGGTTAGCGCGTTCGGCTGTTAACCGAAAGGTTGATGGTTCGAGTCCATCCGGTGGCGACGCTTCTGGTTTTACTCGCGTTTATTCCGTTTCATAGTTTCATTATTACATTTTAAGAAAAGTGAGTTGTGAAACGTAGGAGAATGAAGAATAAATCGTTGAATAATACGTTTCGGTATAATCGAAGCCTCCGTGGCGCAATGGTTAGCGCGTTCGGCTGTTAACCGAAAGGTTGATGGTTCGAGTCCATCCGGTGGCGACGCTACTGGTTTTACTCGCGTTCATTCCGTTTCATTATTACATTTTAAGAATAGTGAGTTGTGAAACGTAGGAGAATGAAGAATAAATTGTTGAATAATGTGTTTCCGCCAGAACCGAAGCCTCCGTGGCGCAATGGTTAGCGCGTTCGGCTGTTAACCGAAAGGTTGATGGTTAGAGTCCATCCGGTGGCGACGCTTCTGGTTTTACTCGCGTTCATTCCGTTTCATAGTTTCATTATTACATTTTAAGAAAAGTGAGTTGTGAAACGTAGGAGAATGAAGAATAAATCGTCGAATAGTACGTTTTCGCATAGATCGAAGCCTCCGCGGCACAATGGTTAGCGCGTAAGGCTGTTTACCGAAAGGTTGATGGTTCGAGTCCATCCGGTGACAAAGCTTCTGGTTTTACTCGCGTTCATTCCGTTTCATTATTACATTTTAAGAAAAGTGAGTTGTGAAACGTAGGAGAATGAAGAATAAATCGTTGAATAATACGTTTCGGTAGAAACGAAGCCTTCGTGTCGCAATAGTTAGCGCGTTCGGCTGTTAACCGAAATGTTCATGGTTCGAGTACATCCGGTGGTGACGCTTCGGGTTTTACTAGCGTGCATTCCGTTTCATAGTTTCAATATTACATTTTAAGAAAAGTGAGTTGTGAAACTTAGGAGAATGAAGAATAAATCGTTTAATAAAACGTTTCGGTAGAAGCGAAGCCTCCGTGGCGCAATGGTTAGCGCGTTCGGCTGTTAACCGAAAGGTTGATGGTTCGAGTCCATCCGGTGGCGACGCTTCTGGTTTTACTCGCGTTCATTCCGTATCATTATTACATTTTAAGAATAGTGAGTTGTGAAACGTAGGAGAATGAAAAATAAATCGTTGAATAATACGTTTCGGTAGAATCGAAGCCTCCGTGGCGCAGTGGTTAGCACGTTCGGCTGTTAACCGAAAGGTTGATGGTTCGAGTCCATCCGGTGGCGACGCTTCTGGTTTTACTCGCGTTCATTCCGTTTCATTATTACATTTTAAGAATAGTGAGTTGTGAAACGTAGGAGAATGAAGAATAAATCGTCGAATAATACGTTTTCGCATAGATCGAAGCCTCCGTGGCGCAATGGTTAGCGCGTTGGGCTGTTAACCGAAAGGTTGATGGTTCGAGTCCATCCGGTGGCGACGCTTCTGGTTTTACTCGCGTTCATTCCGTATCATTATTACATTTTAAGAATAGTGAGTTGTGAAACGTAGGAGAATGAAAAATAAATCGTTGAATAATACGTTTCGGTAGAATCGAAGCCTCCGTGGCGCAGTGGTTAGCGCGTTCGGCTGTTAACCGAAAGGTTGATGGTTCGAGTCCATCCGGTGGCGACGCTTCTGGTTTTACTCGCGTTCATTCCGTTTCATTATTACATTTTAAGAATAGTGAGTTGTGAAACGTAGGAGAATGAAGAATAAATTGTTGAATAATGCGTTTCCGCCAGAACCGAAGCCTCCGTGGCGCAATGGTTAGCGCGTTCGGCTGTTAACCGAAAGGTTGATGGTTCGAGTCCATCCGGTGGCGACGCTTCTGGTTTTACTCGCGTTCATTCCGTTTCATAGTTTCATTATTACATTTTAAGAAAAGTGAGTTGTGAAACGTAGGAGAATGAAGAATAAATCGTCGAATAGTACGTTTTCGCATAGATCGAAGCCTCCGCGGCACAATGGTTAGCGCGTTAGGCTGTTTACCGAAAGGTTGATGGTTCGAGTCCATCCGGTGACGACGCTTCTGGTTTTACTCGCGTTCATTCCGTTTCATTATTACATTTTAAGAATAGTGAGTTGTGAAACGTAGGAGAATGAAGAATAAATCGTCGAATAATACGTTTTCGCATAGATCGAAGCCTCCGTGGCGGAATGGTTAGCACGTGCGGCTGTTAACCGAAAGGTTGATGGTTCGAGTCCATCCGGTGGCGACGCTTCTGGTTTTACTCGCGTTTATTCCGTTACATAGTTTCATTATTACATTTTAAGAAAAGTGAGTTGTGAAACGTAGGAGAATGAAAAATAAATCGTTGAATAATACGTTTCGGTAGAAACGAAGCCTTCGTGGCGCAATAGTAAGCGCGTTCGGCTGTTAACCGAAATGTTGATGGTTCGAGTCCATCCGGTGGTGACGCTTCGGGTTTTACTAGCGTGCATTCCGTTTCATAGTTTCAATATTACATTTTAAGAAAAGTGAGTTGTGAAACTTAGGAGAATGAAGAATAAATCGTTTAATAAAACGTTTCGGTAGAATCGAAGCCTCCGTGGCGCAATGGTTAGCGCGTTCGGCTGTTAACCGAAAGGTTGATGGTTCGAGTCCATCCGGTGGCGACGCTTCTGGTTTTACTCGCGTTCATTCCGTTTCATTATTACATTTTAAGAATAGTGAGTTGTGAAACGTAGGAGAATGAAGAATAAATCGTCGAATAATACGTTTTCGCATAGATCGAAGCCTCCGTGGCGCAATGGTTAGCGCGTTGGGCTGTTAACCGAAAGTTTGATGGTTCGAGTCCATCCGGTGGCGACGCTTGTGGTTTTACTCGCGTTCATTCCGTATCGTTATTACATTTTAAGAATAGTGAGTTGTGAAACGTAGGAGAATGAAAAATAAATCGTTGAATAATACGTTTCGGTAGAATCGAAGCCTCCGTGGCGCAGTGGTTAGCGCGTTCGGCTGTTAACCGAAAGGTTGATGGTTCGAGTCCATCCGATGGCGACGCTTCTGGTTTTACTCGCGTTCATTCCGTTTCATTAATACATTCTAAGAATAGTGAGTTGTGAAACGTAGGAGAATGAAGAATAAATTGTTGAATAATGCGTTTCCGCCAGAACCGAAGCCTCCGTGGCGCAATGGTTAGCGCGTTGGGCTGTTAACCGAAAGGTTGATGGTTCGAGTCTATCCGGTGGCGACGCTTCTGGTTTAACTCGCGTTCATTCCGTATCATTATTACATTTTAAGAAAAGTGAGTTGTGAAACGTAGGAGAATGAAGAATAAATCGTTGAATAATACGTTTCTGCAGAATCGAAGCCTCCGTGGCGCAATGGTTAGCGCGTTGGGCTGTAAACCGAAAGGTTGATGATTCGACTCCATCCGGTGGCGACGCTTCTGGTCTTACTCGCGTTAATTCCGTTTCATAGTTTCATTATTACATTTTAAGAAAAATGAAATGTGACACTTAGGAGAATGAAGAATAAATCGTTAAATAATACGTTTCTGTAGAATCGAAGCCTCCTTGGCGCAATGGTTAGCGCGTTCGGCTGTTAACCGAAAGGTTGATGGTTTGACCCTATCCTGTGGCGACCCCTCTGGTTTTACTCGCAATCATTCCGTATCATTATTACATTTTAAGAAAAGTGAAATGTGAAACTTAGGAGAATGAAGAATAAATCGTCGAATAGTACGTTTTCCCATAGATCGAAGCCTCCGCGGCACAATGGTTAGCGCGTTGGGCTGTTAACCGAAAGGTTGATGATTCGACTCCATCCGGTGGCGACGCTTCTGGTTTTACCCGCGTTAATTCCGTTTCATAGGTTCATTATTACATTTTAAGAAAAGTGAGTTGTGAAACTTAGGAGAATGAAGAATAAATCGTCGAATAGTACGTTTTCGCATAAATCGAAGCCTCCGTGGCGGAATGGTTAGCGCGTGCGGCTGTTAACCGAAAGGTTGATGGTTCGAGTCCATCCGGTGACGACGCTTCTGGTTTTACTCGCGTTCATTCCGTATCATTATTACATTTTAAGAATAGTGAGTTGTGAAACGTAGGAGAATGAAGAATAAATCGTCGTATAATACGTTTTCGCATAAATCGAAGCCTCCGTGGCGGAATGGTTAGCGCGTGCGGCTGTTAACCGAAAGGTTGATGGTTCGAGTACATCCGGTGGCGACGCTTCTGGTTTTACTCGCGTTTATTCCGTTTCATAGTTTCATTGTTACATTTTAAGAAAAGTGAGTTGTGAAACGTAGGAGAATGAAGAATAAATCGTTGAATAATACGTTTCGGTAGAACCGAAGCATTCGTGGCGCAATAGTTAGCGCGTTCGGCTGTTAACCGAAAGGTTGATGGTACGAGGCCATCCGGTGGCGACGCTTCTGGTTTTACTCGCGTTCATTCCGTTTCTTAGTTTCATTATTACGTTTTAAGAATAGTGAGTTGTGAAACGTAGGAGAATGAAGAGTAAACCGTCGAATAATACGTTGCGGTAAAATCGAAGCCTCCGTGGCGCAATGGTTAGCGCGTTCGGCTGTTAACCGAAATGTTGATGGTTCGAGTCCATCCGGTGGTGACGCTTCGGGTTTTACTAGCGTGCATTCCGTTTCATAGTTTCAATATTACATTTTAAGAAAAGTGAGTTGTGAAACTTAGGAGAATGAAGAATAAATCGTTTAATAATACGTTTCGGTAGAATCGAAGCCTCCGTGGCGCAATGGTTAGCGCGTTTGGCTGTTAACCGAAAGGTTGATGGTTCGAGTCCATCCGGTGGCGACGCTTCTGGTTTTACTCGCGTTCATTCCGTATCATTATTACATTTTAAGAATAGTGAGTTGTGAAACGTAGGAGAATGAAGAATAAACCGTCGAATAATACGTTTCGGTCGAATCGAACCCTCCGTGGCGCAATGGTTAGCGCGTTCGGCTGTTACCCGAAAGGTTGATGGTTCGAGTCCATCCGGTGGTGACGCTTCGGGTTTTACTAGCGTTCATTCCGTTTCATAGTTTCAATATTACATTTTAAGAAAAGTGAGTTGTGAAACTTAGGAGAATGAAGAATAAATCGTATAATAATACGTTTCGGTAGAATCGAAGCCTCCGTGGCGCAATGGTTAGCGCGTTCGGCTGTTAACCGAAAGGTTGATGGTTCGAGTCCATCCGGTGGCGACGCTTCTGGTTTTACTCGCGTTCATTCTGTATCATTATCACATTTTAAGAATAGTGAGTTGTGAAACGTAGGAGAATGAAGAATAAATCGTCGAATAATACGTTTTCGCATAGATCGAAGCCTCCGTGGCGCAATGGTTAGCGCGTTGGGCTGTTAACCGAAAGGTTGATGGTTCGAGTCCATCCGGTGGCGACGCTTCTGGTTTTACTCGCGTTCATTCCGTTTCATTATTACATTTTAAGAATAGTGAGTTGTGAAACGTAGGAGAATGAAGAATAAATTGTTGAATAATGCGTTTCCGCCAGAACCGAAGCCTCCGTGGCGCAATGGTTAGCGCGTTCGGCTGTTAACCGAAAGGTTGATGGTTCGAGTCCATCCGGTGGCGACGCTTCTGGTTTTACTCGCGTTCATTCCGTTTCATAGTTTCATTATTACATTTTAAGAAAAGTGAGTTGTGAAACGTAGGAGAATGAAGAATAAATCGTCGAATAGTACGTTTTCGCATAGATCGAAGCCTCCGCGGCACAATGGTTAGCGCGTTAGGCTGTTTACCGAAAGGTTGATGGTTCGAGTCCATCCGGTGACGAAGCTTCTGGTTTTACTCGCGTTCATTCCGTTTCATTATTACATTTTAAGAAAAGTGAGTTGTGAAACGTAGGAGAATGAAGAATAAATCGTTGAATAATACGTTTCGGTAGAAACGAAGCCTTCGTGTCGCAATAGTTAGCGCGTTCGGCTGTTAACCGAAATGTTGATGGTTCGAGTCCATCCGGTGGTGACGCTTCGGGTTTTACTAGCGTGCATTCCGTTTCATAGTTTCAATATTACATTTTAAGAAAAGTGAGTTGTGAAACTTAGGAGAATGAAGAATAAATCGTTTAATAAAACGTTTCGGTAGACGCGAAGCCTCCGTGGCGCAATGGTTAGCGCGTTCGGCTGTTAACCGAAAGGTTGATGGTTCGAGTCCATCCGGTGGCGACGCTTCTGGTTTTACTCGCGTTCATTCCGTTTCATTATTACATTTTATGAATAGTGAGTTGTGAAACGTAGGAGAATGAAGAATAAATTGTTGAATAATGCGTTTCCGCCAGAACCGAAGCCTCCGTGGAGCAATGGTTAGCGCGTTCGGCTGTTAACCGAAAGGTTGATGGTTCGAGTCCATCCGGTGGCGACGCTTCTGGTTTTACTCGCGTTTATTCCGTTTCATAGTTTCAATATTACATTTTAAGAAAAGTGAGTTGTGAAACTTAGGAGAATGAAGAATAAATCGTATAATAATACGTTTCGGTAGAATCTAAGCCTCCGTATCGCAATGGTTAGCGCGTTCGGCTGTTAACCGAAAGGTTGATGGTTCGAGTCCATCCGGTGGCGACGCTTCTGGTTTTACTCGCGTTCATTCTGTATCATTATTACATTTTAAGAATAGTGAGTTGTGAAACGTAGGAGAATGAAGAATAAATCGTCGAATAATACGTTTCGGTATAATCTAAGCCTCCGTGGCGCAATGGTTAGCGCGTTCGGCTGTTAACCGAAAGGTTGATGGTTCGAGTCCATCCGGTGGCGACGCTTCTGGTTTTACTCGCGTTCATTCCGTATCATTATTACATTTTAAGAATAGTGAGTTGTGAAACGTAGGAGAATGAAAAATAAATCGTTGAATAATACGTTTCGGTAGAATCGAAGCCTCCGTGGCGCAGTGGTTAGCGCGTTCGGCTGTTAACCGAAAGGTTGATGGTTCGAGTCCATCCGGTGGCGACGTTTCTGGTTTTACTCGCGTTCATTCCGTTTCATTATTACATTTTATGAATAGTGAGTTGTGAAACGTAGGAGAATGAAGAATAAATTGTTGAATAATGCGTTTCCGCCAGAACCGAAGCCTCCGTGGCGCAATGGTTAGCGCGTTCGGCTGTTAACCGAAAGGTTGATGGTTCGAGTCCATCCGGTGGCGACGCTTCTGGTTTTACTCGCGTTTATTCCGTTTCATAGTTTCATTATTACATTTTAAGAAAAGTGAGTTGTGAAACGTAGGAGCATTAAGAATAAATCGTTGAATAATACGTCTCCGCCAGAGTCGAAGCCTCCGTGGCGCAATGGTTAGCGCGTTCGGCTGTTAACCGAAAGGTTGATGGTTCGAGTCCATCCGGTGGCGACGCTTCTGGTTTTACTCGCGTTCATTCCGTTTCATAGTTTCATTATTACATTTTAAGAAAAGTGAGTTGTGAAACGTAGGAGAATGAAGAATAAATCGTCGAATAGTACGTTTTCGCATAGATCGAAGCCTCCGCGGCACAATGGTTAGCGCGTTAGGCTGTTTACCGAAAGGTTGATGGTTCGAGTCCATCCGGTGACGACGCTTATGGTTTTACTCGCGTTCATTCCGTTTCATTATTACATTTTAAGAATAGTGAGTTGTGAAACGTAGGAGAATGAAGAATAAATCGTTGAATAATACGTTTCGGTAATATCGAAGCCTCTGTGGCGCAATGGTTAGCGCGTTTGGCTGTTAACCGAAAGGTTGATGGTTCGAGTCCATCCGGTGGCGACGCTTCCGGTTTTACTCGCGTTCATTCCGTATCATAGTTTCAATATTACATTTTAAGAAAAGTGAGTTGTGAAACGTAGGAGAATGAAGAATAAATCGTTGAATAATACGTTTCTGCAGAATCGAAGCCTCCGTGGCGCAATGGTTAGCGCGTTCGGCTGTTAACCGAAAGGTTGATGGTTCGAGTCCATCCGGTGGCGACGCTTCTGGTTTAACTCGCGTTCATTCCGTATCATTATTACATTTTAAGAATAGTGAGTTGTGAAACGTAGGAGAATGAAGAATAAATCGTTGAATAATACGTTTCGGTAAAATCGAAGCCTCTGTGGCGCAATGGTTAGCGCGTTCGGCTGTTAACCGAAAGGTTGATGGTTCGAGTCCATCCGGTGGCGACGCTTCTGGTTTTACTCGCGTTCATTCCGTATCATAGTTTCAATATTACATTTTAAGAAAAGTGAGTTGTGAAACTTAGGAGAATGAAGAATAAATCGTTTAATAATACGTTTCGGTAGTATCGAAGCCTCCGTGGCGCAATGGTTAGCGCGTTCGGCTGTTAACCGGTAGGTTGATGGTTCGAGTCTATCCGGTGGCGACGCTTCTGGTTTTACTCTCGTTCATTCCGTATCATTATTACATTTTAAGAATAGTGAGTTGTGAAACGTAGGAGAATGAAGAATAAATCGTTGAATAATACGTTTCTGTAAAATCGAAGCCTCCGTGGCGCAATGGTTAGCGCGTTTGGCTGTTAACCGAAAGGTTGATGGTTCGAGTCCATCCGGTGACGACGCTTCTGGTTTTACTCGCGTTCATTCCGTATCATTATTACATTTTAAGAATAGTTAGTTGTGAAACGTAGGAGAATGAAGAATAAATCGTTGAATAATACGTTTCTGTGAAATCGAAGCCTCCGTGGCGCAATGGTTAGCGCGTTCGGCTGTTAACCGAAAGGTTGATGGTTCGAGTCCATCCGGTGGCGACGCTTCTGGTTTTACTCGCGTTCATTCCGTATCATTATTACATTTTAAGAATAATGAGTTGTGAAACGTAGGAGAATGAAGAATAAATCGTTGAATAATACGTTTCGGTAAAATCGAAGCCTCTGTGGCGCAATGGTTAGCGCGTTCGGCTGTTAACCGAAAGGTTGATGGTTCGAGTCCATCCGGTGGCGACGCTTCTGGTTTTACTCGCATTCATTCCGTATCATAGTTTCAATATTACATTTTAAGAAAAGTGAGTTGTGAAACTTAGGAGAATGAAGAATAAATCGTTTAATAATACGTTTCGGTAGTATCGAAGCCTCCGTGGCGCAATGGTTAGCGCGTTCGGCTGTTAACCGTAAGGGTGGTGGTTCGAGTCTATCCGGTGGCGACGCTTCTGGTTTTACTCGCGTTCATTCCGTATCATTATTACATTTTAAGAATAGTGAGTTGTGAAACGTAGGAGAATGAAGAATAAATCGTTGAATAATACGTTTCTGTGAAATCGAAGCCTCCGTGGCGCAATGGTTAGCGCGTTCGGCTGTTAACCGAAAGGTTGATGGTTCGAGTCCATCCGGTGGCGACGCTTCTGGTTTTACTCGCGTTCATTCCGTATCATTATTACATTTTAAGAATCATTGGTTGTGAAACGTAGGAGAATGAAGAATAAATCGTTGAATAATACGTTTCTGTGCAATCGAAGCCTCCGTGGCGCAATGGTTAGCGCGTTCGGCTGTTAACCGAAAGGTTGATGGTTCGAGTCCATCCGGTGGCGACGCTTCTGGTTTTACTCGCGTTCATTCCGTTTCGTAGTTTCATTATTACATTTTAAGAAAATTGAGTTGTGAAACTTAGGAGAATGAAGAATAAATCGTTTAATAATACGTTTCTGAAAAATCGAAGCCTCCGTGGCGCAATGGTTAGCGCGTTTGGCTGTTAACCGAAAGGTTGATGGTTCGAGTCCATCCGGTGGCGACGCTTCTGGTTTTACACGTGTTCATTCCGTATTATTATTACATTTTAAGATTAGTGAGTTGTGAAACGTAGGAGAATGAAGAATAAATCGTTGAATAATACGTTTCTGCAGAATCGAAGCCTCCGTGGCGCAATGGTTAGCGCGTTCGGATGTTAACCGAAAGGTTGATGGTTCGAGTCCATCCGGTGGCAACGCTTCTGGTTATACTCGCGTTCATTCCGTATCATTGTTACATTTTAAGAATAGTGAGTTGTGAAACGTAGGAGAATGAAGAATAAATCGTTGAATAATACGTTTCGGTAATATCGAAGCCTCTGTGGCGCAATGGTTAGCGCGTTTGGCTGTTAACCGAAAGGTTGATGGTTCGAGTCCATCCGGTGGCGACGCTTCTGGTTTTACTCGCGTTCATTCCGTATCATAGTTTCAATATTACATTTTAAGAAAAGTGAGTTGTGAAACTTAGGAGAATGAAGAATAAATCGTTTAATAATACGTTTCGGTAGTATCGAAGCCTCCGTGGCGCAATGGTTAGCGCGTTCGGCTGTTAACCGGTAGGTTGATGGTTCGAGTCTATCCGGTGGCGACGCTTCTGGTTTTACTCTCGTTCATTCCGTATCATTATTACATTTTAAGAATAGTATGTTGTGAAACGTAGGAGAATGAAGAATAAATCGTTGAATAATACGTTTCTGTAATATCGAAGCCTCCGTGGCGCAATGGTTAGCGCGTTTGGCTGTTAACCGAAAGGTTGATGGTTCGAGTCCATCCGGTGACGACGCTTCTGGTTTTACTCGCGTTCATTCCGTATCATTATTACATTTTAAGAATAGTGAGTTGTGAAACGTAGGAGAATGAAGAATAAACCGTCGAATAATAAGTTTCGGTAGAATCGAAGCCTCCTAGGCGCAATGGTTAGCGCGTTTGGCTGTTAACCGAAAGGTTGATGGTTCGAGTCCATCCGGTGGCGACGCTTCTGGTTTTACTCGCGTTCATTCCGTGTCATTATTACATTTTAAGAATAGTGAGTTGTGAAACGAAGGAGAATGAAGAATAAATCGTTGAATAATACGTTTCTGTGAAATCGAAGCCTCCGTGGCGCAATGGTTAGCGCGTTCGGCTGTTAACCGAAAGGTTGATGGTTCGAGTCCATCCGGTTACGACGCTTCTGGTTTTACTCGCGTTCATTCCGTATCATAGTTTCAATATTACATTTTAAGAAAAGTGAGTTGTGAAACTTAGGAGAATGAAGAATAAATCGTTTAATAATACGTTTCTGTGGAATCGAAGCCTCCGTGGCGCAATGGTTAGCGCGTTCGGCTGTTAACCGGTAGGTTGATGGTTCGAGTCCATCCGGTGGCGACGTTTCTGGTTTTACTCGCGTTCATTCCGTATCATTATTACATTTTAAGAATAGTGAGTTGTGAAACGTAGGAGAATGAAGAATAAATCGTTGAATAATACGTTTCTGTGAAATCGAAGCCTCCGTGGCGCAATGGTTAGCGCGTTCGGCTGTTAACCGAAAGGTTGATGGTTCGAGTCCATCCGGTGGCGAAGCTTCTGGTTTTACTCGCGTTCATTCCGTATCATTATTACATTTTAAGAATAGTTAGTTGTGAAACGTAGGAGAATGAAGAATAAATCGTTGAATAATACGTTTCTGTGAAATCGAAGCCTCCGTGGCGCAATGGTTAGCGCGTTCGGCTGTTAACCGAAAGGTTGATGGTTCGAGTCCATCCGGTGGCGACGCTTCTGGTTTTACTCGCGTTCATTCCGTATCATTATTACATTTTAAGAATAGTGAGTTGTGAAACGTAGGAGAATGAAGAATAAATCGTTGAATAATACGTTTCGGTAAAATCGAAGCCTCTGTGGCGCAATGGTTAGCGCGTTCGGCTGTTAACCGAAAGGTTGATGGTTCGAGTCCATCCGGTGGCGACTTTTCTGGTTTTACTCGCATTCATTCCGTATCATAGTTTCAATATTACATTTTAAGAAAAGTGAGTTGTGAAACTTAGGAGAATGAAGAATAAATCGTTTAATAATACGTTTCGGTAGTATCGAAGCCTCCGTGGCGCAATGGTTAGCGCGTTCGGCTGTTAACCGTAAGGGTGGTGGTTCGAGTCTATCCGGTGGCGACGCTTCTGGTTTTACTCTCGTTCATTCCGTATCATTATTACATTTTAAGAATAGTGAGTTGTGAAACGTAGGAGAATGAAGAATAAATCGTTGAATAATACGTTTCTGTAAAATCGAAGCCTCCGTGGCGCAATGGTTAGCGCGTTTGGCTGTTAACCGAAAGGTTGATGGTTCGAGTCCATCCGGTGACGACGCTTCTGGTTTTACTCGCGTTCATTCCGTATCATTATTACATTTTAAGAATAGTGAGTTGTGAAACGTAGGAGAATGAAGAATAAACCGTCGAATAATAAGTTTCGGTAGAATCGAAGCCTCCTAGGCGCAATGGTTAGCGCGTTCGGCTGTTAACCGAAAGGTTGATGGTTCGAGTCCATCCGGTGGCGACGCTTCTGGTTTTACTCGCGTTCATTCCGTGTCATTATTACATTTTAAGAATAGTGAGTTGTGAAACTTAGGAGAATGAAGAATAAATCGTTGAATAATACGTTTCTGTGAAATCGAAGCCTCCGTGGCGCAAAGGTTAGCGCGTTCGGCTGTTAACCGAAAGGTTGATGGTTCGAGTCCATCCGGTGGCGACGCTTCTGGTTTTACTCGCGTTCATTCCGTATCATAGTTTCAATATTACATTTTAAGAAAAGTGAGTTGTGAAACTTAGGAGAATGAAGAATAATTCGTTTAATAATACGTTTCTGTGGAATCGAAGCCTCCGTGGCGCAAAGGTTAGCGCGTTCGGCTGTTAACCGGTAGGTTGATGGTTCGAGTCCATCCGGTGGCGACGCTTCTGGTTTTACTCGCGTTCATTCCGTATCATTATTACATTTTAAGAATAGTGAGTTGTGAAACGTAGGAGAATGAAGAATAAATCGTTGAATAATACGTTTCTGTGAAATCGAAGCCTCCGTGGCGCAATGGTTAGCGCGTTCGGCTGTTAACCGGTAGGTTGATGGTTCGAGTCCATCCGGTGGCGACGCTTCTGGTTTTACTCGCGTTCATTCCGTATCATTATTACATTTTAAGAATAGTGAGTTGTGAAACGTAGGAGAATGAAGAATAAATCGTTGAATAATACGTTTCGGTAATATCGAAGCCTCTGTGGCGCAATGGTTAGCGCGTTTGGCTGTTAACCGAAAGGTTGATGGTTCGAGTCCATCCGGTGGCGACGCTTCCGGTTTTACTCGCGTTCATTCCGTATCATAGTTTCAATATTACATTTTAAGAAAAGTGAGTTGTGAAACGTAGGAGAATGAAGAATAAATCGTTGAATAATACGTTTCTGCAGAATCGAAGCCTCCGTGGCGCAATGGTTAGCGCGTTCGGCTGTTAACCGAAAGGTTGATGGTTCGAGTCCATCCGGTGGCGACGCTTCTGGTTTAACTCGCGTTCATTCCGTATCATTATTACATTTTAAGAATAGTGAGTTGTGAAACGTAGGAGAATGAAGAATAAATCGTTGAATAATACGTTTCGGTAAAATCGAAGCCTCTGTGGCGCAATGGTTAGCGCGTTCGGCTGTTAACCGAAAGGTTGATGGTTCGAGTCCATCCGGTGGCGACGCTTCTGGTTTTACTCGCGTTCATTCCGTATCATAGTTTCAATATTACATTTTAAGAAAAGTGAGTTGTGAAACTTAGGAGAATGAAGAATAAATCGTTTAATAATACGTTTCGGTAGTATCGAAGCCTCCGTGGCGCAATGGTTAGCGCGTTCGGCTGTTAACCGGTAGGTTGATGGTTCGAGTCTATCCGGTGGCGACGCTTCTGGTTTTACTCTCGTTCATTCCGTATCATTATTACATTTTAAGAATAGTGAGTTGTGAAACGTAGGAGAATGAAGAATAAATCGTTGAATAATACGTTTCTGTAAAATCGAAGCCTCCGTGGCGCAATGGTTAGCGCGTTTGGCTGTTAACCGAAAGGTTGATGGTTCGAGTCCATCCGGTGACGACGCTTCTGGTTTTACTCGCGTTCATTCCGTATCATTATTACATTTTAAGAATAGTTAGTTGTGAAACGTAGGAGAATGAAGAATAAATCGTTGAATAATACGTTTCTGTGAAATCGAAGCCTCCGTGGCGCAATGGTTAGCGCGTTCGGCTGTTAACCGAAAGGTTGATGGTTCGAGTCCATCCGGTGGCGACGCTTCTGGTTTTACTCGCGTTCATTCCGTATCATTATTACATTTTAAGAATAGTGAGTTGTGAAACGTAGGAGAATGAAGAATAAATCGTTGAATAATACGTTTCGGTAAAATCGAAGCCTCTGTGGCGCAATGGTTAGCGCGTTCGGCTGTTAACCGAAAGGTTGATGGTTCGAGTCCATCCGGTGGCGACGCTTCTGGTTTTACTCGCATTCATTCCGTATCATAGTTTCAATATTACATTTTAAGAAAAGTGAGTTGTGAAACTTAGGAGAATGAAGAATAAATCGTTTAATAATACGTTTCGGTAGTATCGAAGCCTCCGTGGCGCAATGGTTAGCGCGTTCGGCTGTTAACCGTAAGGGTGGTGGTTCGAGTCTATCCGGTGGCGACGCTTCTGGTTTTACTCTCGTTCATTCCGTATCATTATTACATTTTAAGAATAGTGAGTTGTGAAACGTAGGAGAATGAAGAATAAATCGTTGAATAATACGTTTCTGTAAAATCGAAGCCTCCGTGGCGCAATGGTTAGCGCGTTTGGCTGTTAACCGAAAGGTTGATGGTTCGAGTCCATCCGGTGACGACGCTTCTGGTTTTACTCGCGTTCATTCCGTATCATTATTACATTTTAAGAATAGTGAGTTGTGAAACGTAGGAGAATGAAGAATAAACCGTCGAATAATAAGTTTCGGTAGAATCGAAGCCTCCTAGGCGCAATGGTTAGCGCGTTCGGCTGTTAACCGAAAGGTTGATGGTTCGAGTCCATCCGGTGGCGACGCTTCTGGTTTTACTCGCGTTCATTCCGTGTCATTATTACATTTTAAGAATAGTGAGTTGTGAAACGTAGGAGAATGAAGAATAAATCGTTGAATAATACGTTTCTGTGAAATCGAAGCCTCCGTGGCGCAATGGTTAGCGCGTTCGGCTGTTAACCGAAAGGTTGATGGTTCGAGTCCATCCGGTGGCGACGCTTCTGGTTTTACTCGCGTTCATTCCGTATCATAGTTTCAATATTACATTTTAAGAAAAGTGAGTTGTGAAACTTAGGAGAATGAAGAATAATTCGTTTAATAATACGTTTCTGTGGAATCGAAGCCTCCGTGGCGCAAAGGTTAGCGCGTTCGGCTGTTAACCGGTAGGTTGATGGTTCGAGTCCATCCGGTGGCGACGCTTCTGGTTTTACTCGCGTTCATTCCGTATCATTATTACATTTTAAGAATAGTGAGTTGTGAAACGTAGGAGAATGAAGAATAAATCGTTGAATAATACGTTTCTGTGAAATCGAAGCCTCCGTGGCGCAATGGTTAGCGCGTTCGGCTGTTAACCGGTAGGTTGATGGTTCGAGTCCATCCGGTGGCGACGCTTCTGGTTTTACTCGCGTTCATTCCGTATCATTATTACATTTTAAGAATAGTGAGTTGTGAAACGTAGGAGAATGAAGAATAAATCGTTGAATAATACGTTTCGGTAATATCGAAGCCTCTGTGGCGCAATGGTTAGCGCGTTTGGCTGTTAACCGAAAGGTTGATGGTTCGAGTCCATCCGGTGGCGACGCTTCCGGTTTTACTCGCGTTCATTCCGTATCATAGTTTCAATATTACATTTTAAGAAAAGTGAGTTGTGAAACGTAGGAGAATGAAGAATAAATCGTTGAATAATACGTTTCTGCAGAATCGAAGCCTCCGTGGCGCAATGGTTAGCGCGTTCGGCTGTTAACCGAAAGGTTGATGGTTCGAGTCCATCCGGTGGCGACGCTTCTGGTTTAACTCGCGTTCATTCCGTATCATTATTACATTTTAAGAATAGTGAGTTGTGAAACGTAGGAGAATGAAGAATAAATCGTTGAATAATACGTTTCGGTAAAATCGAAGCCTCTGTGGCGCAATGGTTAGCGCGTTCGGCTGTTAACCGAAAGGTTGATGGTTCGAGTCCATCCGGTGGCGACGCTTCTGGTTTTACTCGCGTTCATTCCGTATCATAGTTTCAATATTACATTTTAAGAAAAGTGAGTTGTGAAACTTAGGAGAATGAAGAATAAATCGTTTAATAATACGTTTCGGTAGTATCGAAGCCTCCGTGGCGCAATGGTTAGCGCGTTCGGCTGTTAACCGGTAGGTTGATGGTTCGAGTCTATCCGGTGGCGACGCTTCTGGTTTTACTCTCGTTCATTCCGTATCATTATTACATTTTAAGAATAGTGAGTTGTGAAACGTAGGAGAATGAAGAATAAATCGTTGAATAATACGTTTCTGTAAAATCGAAGCCTCCGTGGCGCAATGGTTAGCGCGTTTGGCTGTTAACCGAAAGGTTGATGGTTCGAGTCCATCCGGTGACGACGCTTCTGGTTTTACTCGCGTTCATTCCGTATCATTATTACATTTTAAGAATAGTGAGTTGTGAAACGAAGGAGAATGAAGAATAAATCGTTGAATAATACGTTTCTGTGAAATCGAAGCCTCCGTGGCGCAATGGTTAGCGCGTTCGGCTGTTAACCGAAAGGTTGATGGTTCGAGTCCATCCGGTGGCGACGCTTCTGGTTTTACTCGCGTTCATTCCGTATCATAGTTTCAATATTACATTTTAAGAAAAGTGAGTTGTGAAACTTAGGAGAATGAAGAATAAATCGTTTAATAATACGTTTCTGTGGAATCGAAGCCTCCGTGGCGCAATGGTTAGCGCGTTCGGCTGTTAACCGGTAGGTTGATGGTTCGAGTCCATCCGGTGGCGACGCTTCTGGTTTTACTCGCGTTCATTCCGTATCATTATTACATTTTAAGAATAGTGAGTTGTGAAACGTAGGAGAATGAAGAATAAATCGTTGAATAATACGTTTCTGTGAAATCGAAGCCTCCGTGGCGCAATGGTTAGCGCGTTCGGCTGTTAACCGAAAGGTTGATGGTTCGAGTCCATCCGGTGGCGACGCTTCTGGTTTTACTCGCGTTCATTCCGTATCATTATTACATTTTAAGAATAGTTAGTTGTGAAACGTAGGAGAATGAAGAATAAATCGTTGAATAATACGTTTCTGTGAAATCGAAGCCTCCGTGGCGCAATGGTTAGCGCGTTCGGCTGTTAACCGAAAGGTTGATGGTTCGAGTCCATCCGGTGGCGACGCTTCTGGTTTTACTCGCGTTCATTCCGTATCATTATTACATTTTAAGAATAGTGAGTTGTGAAACGTAGGAGAATGAAGAATAAATCGTTGAATAATACGTTTCGGTAAAATCGAAGCCTCTGTGGCGCAATGGTTAGCGCGTTCGGCTGTTAACCGAAAGGTTGATGGTTCGAGTCCATCCGGTGGCGACGCTTCTGGTTTTACTCGCATTCATTCCGTATCATAGTTTCAATATTACATTTTAAGAAAAGTGAGTTGTGAAACTTAGGAGAATGAAGAATAAATCGTTTAATAATACGTTTCGGTAGTATCGAAGTCTCCGTGGCGCAATGGTTAGCGCGTTCGGCTGTTATCCGTAAGGGTGGTGGTTCGAGTCTATCCGGTGGCGACGCTTCTGGTTTTACTCTCGTTCATTCCGTATCATTATTACATTTTAAGAATAGTGAGTTGTGAAACGTAGGAGAATGAAGAATAAATCGTTGAATAATACGTTTCTGTAAAATCGAAGCCTCCGTGGCGCAATGGTTAGCGCGTTTGGCTGTTAAACGAAAGGTTGATGGTTCGAGTCCATCCGGTGACGACGCTTCTGGTTTTACTCGCGTTCATTCCGTATCATTATTACATTTTAAGAATAGTGAGTTGTGAAACGTAGGAGAATGAAGAATAAACCGTCGAATAATAAGTTTCGGTAGAATCGAAGCCTCCTAGGCGCAATGGTTAGCGCGTTCGGCTGTTAACCGAAAGGTTGATGGTTCGAGTCCATCCGGTGGCGACGCTTCTGGTTTTACTCGCGTTCATTCCGTGTCATTATTACATTTTAAGAATAGTGAGTTGTGAAACGTAGGAGAATGAAGAATAAATCGTTGAATAATACGTTTCTGTGAAATCGAAGACTCCGTGGCGCAATGGTTAGCGCGTTCGGCTGTTAACCGAAAGGTTGATGGTTCGAGTCCATCCGGTGGCGACGCTTCTGGTTTTACTCGCGTTCATTCCGTATCATAGTTTCAATATTACATTTTAAGAAAAGTGAGTTGTGAAACTTAGGAGAATGAAGAATAATTCGTTTAATAATACGTTTCTGTGGAATCGAAGCCTCCGTGGCGCAATGGTTAGCGCGTTCGGCTGTTAACCGGTAGGTTGATGGTTCGAGTCCATCCGGTGGCGACGCTTCTGGTTTTACTCGCGTTCATTCCGTATCATTATTACATTTTAAGAATAGTGAGTTGTGAAACGTAAGAGAATGAAGAATAAATCGTTGAATAATACGTTTCTGTGAAATCGAAGCCTCCGTGGCGCAATGGTTAGCGCGTTCGGCTGTTAACCGGTAGGTTGATGGTTCGAGTCCATCCGGTGGCGACGCTTCTGGTTTTACTCGCGTTCATTCCGTATCATTATTACATTTTAAGAATAGTGAGTTGTGAAACGTAGGAGAATGAAGAATAAATCGTTGAATAATACGTTTCTGTGAAATCGAAGTCTCCGTGGCGCAATGGTTAGCGCGTTCGGCTGTTAACCGAAAGGTTGATGGTTCGAGTCCATCCGGTGGCGACGCTTCTGGTTTTACACGTGTTCATTCCGTATTATTATTACATTTTAAGATTAGTGAGTTGTGAAACGTAGGAGAATGAAGAATAAATCGTTGAATAATACGTGTCTGCAGAATCGAAGCCTCCGTGGCGCAATGGTTAGCGCGTTCGGCTGTTAACCGAAAGGTTGATGGTTCGAGTCCATCCGGTGGCAACGCTTCTGGTTATACTCGCGTTCATTCCGTATCATTATTACATTTTAAGAATAGTGAGTTGTGAAACGTAGGAGAATGAAGAATAAATCGTTGAATAATACGTTTCGGTAATATCGAAGCCTCTGTGGCGCAATGGTTAGCGCGTTTGGCTGTTAACCGAAAGGTTGATGGTTCGAGTCCATCCGGTGGCGACGCTTCCGGTTTTACTCGCGTTCATTCCGTATCATAGTTTCAATATTACATTTTAAGAAAAGTGAGTTGTGAAACTTAGGAGAATGAAGAATAAATCGTTTAATAATACGTTTCGGTAATATCGAAGCCTCCGTGGCGCAATGGTAAGCGCGTTCGGCTGTTAACCGGTAGGTTGATGGTTCGAGTCTATCCGGTGGCGACGCTTCTGGTTTTACTCGCGTTCATTCCGTATCATAGTTTCAATATTACATTTTAAGAATAGTGAGTTGTGAAACGTAGGAGAATGAAGAATAAATCGTTGAATAATACGTTTCTGCAGAATCGAAGCCTCCGTGGCGCAATGGTTAGCGCGTTGGGCTGTAAACCGAAAGGTTGATGATTCGACTCCATCCGGTGGCGACGCTTCTGGTCTTACTCGCGTTAATTCCGTTTCATTATTACATTTTAAGAAAAGTGAAATGTGAAACTTAGGAGAATGAAGAATAAATCGTTAAATAATACGTTTCTGTAGAATCGAAGCCTCCGTGGCGCAATGGTTAGCGCGTTCGGCTGTTAACCGAAAGGTTGATGGTTCGGCCCATATCCTGTGGCGACCCCTCTGGTTTTACTCGCAATCATTCCGTATCATTATTACATTTTAAGAAAAGTGAAATGTGAAACTTAGGAGAATGAAGAATAAATCGTCGAATAGTACGTTTTCCCATAGATCGAAGCCTCCGCGGCACAATGGTTAGCGCGTTGGGCTGTTAACCGAAAGGTTGATGATTCGACTCCATCCGGTGGCGACGCTTCTGGTTTTACCCGCGTTAATTCCGTTTCATAGGTTCATTATTACATTTTAAGAAAAGTGAGTTGTGAAACTTAGGAGAATGAAGAATAAATCGTCGAATAGTACGTTTTCGCATAGATCGAAGCCTCCGCGGCACAATGGTTAGCGCGTGCGGCTGTTTACCGAAAGGTTGATGGTTCGAGTCCATCCGGTGGCGACGCTTCCGGTTTTACTCGCGTTCATTCCGTATCATAGTTTCAATATTACATTTTAAGAAAAGTGAGTTGTGAAACTTAGGAGAATGAAGAATAAATCGTTTAATAATACGTTTCGGTAATATCGAAGCCTCCGTGGCGCAATGGTAAGCGCGTTCGGCTGTTAACCGGTAGGTTGATGGTTCGAGTCTATCCGGTGGCGACGCTTCTGGTTTTACTCGCGTTCATTCCGTATCATAGTTTCAATATTACATTTTAAGAATAGTGAGTTGTGAAACGTAGGAGAATGAAGAATAAATCGTTGAATAATACGTTTCGGTAATATCGAAGCCTCTGTGGCGCAATGGTTAGCGCGTTTGGCTGTTAACCGAAAGGTTGATGGTTCGAGTCCATCCGGTGGCGACGCTTCCGGTTTTACTCGCGTTCATTCCGTATCATAGTTTCAATATTACATTTTAAGAAAAGTGAGTTGTGAAACTTAGGAGAATGAAGAATAAATCGTTTAATAATACGTTTCGGTAATATCGAAGCCTCCGTGGCGCAATGGTAAGCGCGTTCGGCTGTTAACCGGTAGGTTGATGGTTCGAGTCTATCCGGTGGCGACGCTTCTGGTTTTACTCGCGTTCATTCCGTATCATAGTTTCAATATTACATTTTAAGAATAGTGAGTTGTGAAACGTAGGAGAATGAAGAATAAATCGTTGAATAATACGTTTCTGCAGAATCGAAGCCTCCGTGGCGCAATGGTTAGCGCGTTGGGCTGTAAACCGAAAGGTTGATGATTCGACTCCATCCGGTGGCGACGCTTCTGGTCTTACTCGCGTTAATTCCGTTTCATTATTACATTTTAAGAAAAGTGAAATGTGAAACTTAGGAGAATGAAGAATAAATCGTTAAATAATACGTTTCTGTAGAATCGAAGCCTCCGTGGCGCAATGGTTAGCGCGTTCGGCTGTTAACCGAAAGGTTGATGGTTCGGCCCATATCCTGTGGCGACCCCTCTGGTTTTACTCGCAATCATTCCGTATCATTATTACATTTTAAGAAAAGTGAAATGTGAAACTTAGGAGAATGAAGAATAAATCGTCGAATAGTACGTTTTCCCATAGATCGAAGCCTCCGCGGCACAATGGTTAGCGCGTTGGGCTGTTAACCGAAAGGTTGATGATTCGACTCCATCCGGTGGCGACGCTTCTGGTTTTACCCGCGTTAATTCCGTTTCATAGGTTCATTATTACATTTTAAGAAAAGTGAGTTGTGAAACTTAGGAGAATGAAGAATAAATCGTCGAATAGTACGTTTTCGCATAGATCGAAGCCTCCGCGGCACAATGGTTAGCGCGTGCGGCTGTTTACCGAAAGGTTGATGGTTCGAGTCCATCCGGTGACGACGCTTCTGGTTTTACTCGCGTTCATTCCGTATCATTATTACATTTTAAGAATAGTGAGTTGTGAAACGTAGGAGAATGAAGAATAAATCGTCGAATAATACGTTTTCGCATAGATCGAAGCCTCCGTGGCGGAATGGTTAGCGCGTGCGGCTGTTAACCGAAAGGTTGATGGTTCGAGTCCATCCGGTGGCGACGCTTCTGGTTTTACTCGCGTTTATTCCGTTTCATAGTTTCATTATTACATTTTAAGAAAAGTGAGTTGTGAAACTTAGGAGAATGAAGAATAAATCGTTTAATAATACGTTTCGGTAGAATCGAACCCACCGTGGCGCAATGGTTAGCGCGTTCGGCTGTTAACCGAAAGGTTGATGGTTCGAGTCCATCCGGTGGCGACGCTTCTGGTTTTACTCGCGTTCATTCCGTATCATTATTACATTTTAAGAATAGTGAGTTGTGAAACGTAGGAGAATGAAGAATAAATCGTCGAATAATACGTTTTCGCATAGATCGAAGCCTCCGTGGCGGAATGGTTAGCGCGTTGGGCTTTTAACCGAAAGGTTGATGGTTCGAGTCCATCCGGTGGCGACGCTTCTGGTTTTACTCGCGTTTATTCCGTTTCATAGTTTCATTATTACATTTTAAGAAAAGTGAGTTGTGAAACGTAGGAGAATGAAGAATAAATCGTTGAATAATACGTTTCGGTATAATCGAAGCCTCCGTGGCGCAATGGTTAGCGCGTTCGGCTATTAACCGAAAGGTTGATGGTTCGAGTCCATCCGGTGGCGACGCTTCTGGTTTTACTCGCGTTCATTCCGTATCATTATTACATTTTAAGAATAGTGAGTTGTGAAACGTAGGAGAATGAAAAATAAATCGTTGAATAATACGTTTCGGTAGAATCGAAGCCTCCGTTTCGCAGTGGTTAGCGCGTTCGGCTGTTAACCGAAAGGTTGATGGTTCGAGTCCATCCGGTGGCGACGCTTCTGGTCTTACTCGCGTTAATTCCGTTTCATTATTACATTTTAAGAAAAGTGAAATGTGAAACTTAGGAGAATGAAGAATAAATCGTTAAATAATACGTTTCTGTAGAATCGAAGCCTCCGTGGCGCAATGGTTAGCGCGTTCGGCTGTTAACCGAAAGGTTGATGGTTCGGCCCATATCCTGTGGCGACCCCTCTGGTTTTACTCGCAATCATTCCGTATCATTATTACATTTTAAGAAAAGTGAAATGTGAAACTTAGGAGAATGAAGAATAAATCGTCGAATAGTACGTTTTCCCATAGATCGAAGCCTCCGCGGCACAATGGTTAGCGCGTTGGGCTGTTAACCGAAAGGTTGATGATTCGACTCCATCCGGTGGCGACGCTTCTGGTTTTACCCGCGTTAATTCCGTTTCATAGGTTCATTATTACATTTTAAGAAAAGTGAGTTGTGAAACTTAGGAGAATGAAGAATAAATCGTCGAATAGTACGTTTTCGCATAGATCGAAGCCTCCGCGGCACAATGGTTAGCGCGTGCGGCTGTTTACCGAAAGGTTGATGGTTCGAGTCCATCCGGTGACGACGCTTCTGGTTTTACTCGCGTTCATTCCGTATCATTATTACATTTTAAGAATAGTGAGTTGTGAAACGTAGGAGAATGAAAAATAAATCGTTGAATAATACGTTTCGGTAGAATCGAAGCCTCCGTTTCGCAGTGGTTAGCGCGTTCGGCTGTTAACCGAAAGGTTGATGGTTCGAGTCCATCCGGTGGCGACGCTTCTGGTCTTACTCGCGTTAATTCCGTTTCATTATTACATTTTAAGAAAAGTGAAATGTGAAACTTAGGAGAATGAAGAATAAATCGTTAAATAATACGTTTCTGTAGAATCGAAGCCTCCGTGGCGCAATGGTTAGCGCGTTCGGCTGTTAACCGAAAGGTTGATGGTTCGGCCCATATCCTGTGGCGACCCCTCTGGTTTTACTCGCGTTCATTCCGTATCATTATTACATTTTAAGAATAGTGAGTTGTGAAACGTAGGAGAATGAAGAATAAATCGTCGAATAATACGTTTTCGCATAGATCGAAGCCTCCGTGGCGGAATGGTTAGCGCGTGCGGCTGTTAACCGAAAGGTTGATGGTTCGAGTCCATCCGGTGGCGACGCTTCTGGTTTTACTCGCGTTTATTCCGTTTCATAGTTTCATTATTACATTTTAAGAAAAGTGAGTTGTGAAACTTAGGAGAATGAAGAATAAATCGTTTAATAATACGTTTCGGTAGAATCGAACCCACCGTGGCGCAATGGTTAGCGCGTTCGGCTGTTAACCGAAAGGTTGATGGTTCGAGTCCATCCGGTGGCGACGCTTCTGGTTTTACTCGCGTTCATTCCGTATCATTATTACATTTTAAGAATAGTGAGTTGTGAAACGTAGGAGAATGAAGAATAAATCGTCGAATAATACGTTTTCGCATAGATCGAAGCCTCCGTGGCGGAATGGTTAGCGCGTTGGGCTTTTAACCGAAAGGTTGATGGTTCGAGTCCATCCGGTGGCGACGCTTCTGGTTTTACTCGCGTTTATTCCGTTTCATAGTTTCATTATTACATTTTAAGAAAAGTGAGTTGTGAAACGTAGGAGAATGAAGAATAAATCGTTGAATAATACGTTTCGGTATAATCGAAGCCTCCGTGGCGCAATGGTTAGCGCGTTCGGCTATTAACCGAAAGGTTGATGGTTCGAGTCCATCCGGTGGCGACGCTTCTGGTTTTACTCGCGTTCATTCCGTATCATTATTACATTTTAAGAATAGTGAGTTGTGAAACGTAGGAGAATGAAAAATAAATCGTTGAATAATACGTTTCGGTAGAATCGAAGCCTCCGTTTCGCAGTGGTTAGCGCGTTCGGCTGTTAACCGAAAGGTTGATGGTTCGAGTCCATCCGGTGGCGACGCTTCTGGTTTTACTCGCGTTCATTCCGTATCATTATTACATTTTAAGAATAGTGAGTTGTGAAACGTAGGAGAATGAAAAATAAATCGTTGAATAATACGTTTCGGTAGAATCGAAGCCTCCGTTTCGCAGTGGTTAGCGCGTTCGGCTGTTAACCGAAAGGTTGATGGTTCGAGTCCATCCGGTGGCGACGCTTCTGGTTTTACTCGCATTCATTCCGTTTCATTATTACATTTTATGAATAGTGAGTTGTGAAACGTAGGAGAATGAAGGATAAATTGTTGAATAATGCGTTTCCGCCAGAACCGAAGCCTCCGTGGCGCAATGGTTAGCGCGTTCGGCTGTTAACCGAAAGGTTGATGGTTCGAGTCCATCCGGTGGCGACGCTACTGGTTTTACTCGCGTTTATTCCGTTTCATAGTTTCATTATTTCATTTTAAGAAAAGTGAGTTGTGAAACGTAGGAGAATGAAGAATAAATCGTTGAATAATACGTTTCGGTATAATCGAAGCCTCCGTGGCGCAATGGTTAGCGCGTTCGACTATTAACCGAAAGGTTGATGGTTCGAGTCCATCCGGTGGCGACGCTTCTGGTTTTACTCGCGTTCATTCCGTATCATTATTACATTTTAAGAATAGTGAGTTGTGAAACGTAGGAGAATGAAAAATAAATCGTTGAATAATATGTTTCGGTAGAATCGAAGCCTCCGTGGCGCAGTGGTTAGCGCGTTCGGCTGTTATTTAAAACTACTTTCATAATTTTCCCTTAATTATTTCGCTCGTAATCTACTTTTAAAATTGACGAAAATTTTAAGGCGAGGAAATGAATTCCCCGCCTTTGGGACCTGTATTTGTGCTAGGCCTCGGTTTTGCGCAATGATTTTTAAATTCCAAACATTAAAACCGAGGCCTAGCACAAATATAGGTCCCAAAGGCGGGGAATTCATTTCCTCGCCTTAAAATTTTCTTCGATTTTGAAAGTAGATTACGAGCGAAATAATTAAGGGAAAATTATGAAAGTAGTTTTAAATAAAACCTGGAAACTTACTAAAAATCATATGAAAAATTCAAAGTTGAGTACAAACACTAATATTATTAAAAAGTCTCCGAATTGCAACACAGTTAGGAAAACAAATTCCCGTATTAAAAGCATTAGGAAGAAAAAACAATTTTCACGAAAATCGTCCGCTTAGACTCAGTTCGTGTCTCCGCCGTTCGGCAGAGCCACTTGATTTTTGAACCCCTCCTCTTCTATGGAGATGTCCGCTCCTATTGACTGAACCATAGATATAGGAAATGTATATAAAGGTCTAGATAAAATATTTCAAAGGGAGTGAATACGGAGGTGACAGCTAGCAGAAACGCGTAATTTCTGCAGGCTATCCTTATAAGGCGCTATCTATCGGTAAGAAAGCTCGTGCTATCGTCCCGAGAGCCATTGTCTCCTGTTTAAAAATTATACTAAAAGTCACCAACAGATGGTGTCTAAAGACTACGGCCTGCGGAAAGGTCAAGCACTTAGTACTAAAATGCTAAGAGAGCTCGCGCTCTTGGTCACGTGCCTTCCTCGGTGTCTGCTAGGTGTCAATTCCGTATTTTATGTTAGGCTTAGACGCCCGGAAATTTATCTAGACCTATATATACATTTCTTATATCTATGGACTGAACGCAGTATCAGTCACGTGCTTCCTCCATGGTTATATATTTTACTCCTTGTTTTTACCCTCGCTCGACTCTTGACTCTTGAGCTCAGTATGTCGTCTGCTGCTGAGTGTAAGTATTTACAAAACACGGCGGATTAAAATTAATCCAAGTGATATTGTTATATCAAATGTTTAAAGTATAAAAGTATTTCGTTTACTTAACTAGTCATAAGAGAAGAGAATTTAAATATTGAAATAAAAACGAAAAACTTAGTACTGTTATAATAATGTTTAACAGTTTATAACCTTGTGAACTAAGGCTTAAAATTTCATTGACAGTCACAGTAGTGTATCAGGTAAAGATTGTTGATTGTTGTTTATCATAAAATACTATCTAATAAATATCTAAGTATTAACAATACTTTCACATAGTTGATATGAGTATTGCAATAATAATTAATTTAATTAGTATTGAAAATAAATTAAAATCAGTTTGAACTCCGATGTCACTAAGCCTAACCCTAGCTCCGTGTGAAATGTTTGGGGAAATCCAATGAGATAGAATAAATAGAGATCCAAATCCACCTTCCAGGACCTACCGTTTCGCCGAGTGTATTGGTTGAGTTGGAGAGTTAGACCTAGGAAATGAACTTAATCAAATCGAGTTATTGGAAAACTAAATATTAATATATTTTGCAAAAGTGTCTGCTTATAGAAACAGATGGCGCCAACACGATTGGATAAAATTGAAACTTAAGCCTAATCCTCCTACTCAAATAAAACGTGTCCCGCGAATCCCAGATTTGTTTGGATCTTTATTTATTCTACCTCATTGGGGAAATCTTACCGGAAAATGGAAAAATTGCAGCCAACTTATTGTTTAGTCTTAGCGAAATTGGTGGTGGGTGACGTAAACAGTGAAAGCACGTAGAAATATTTTATGGAAAGGCCTATTTAAAAAAGAAAACCCAATGGCCGAAAACTTTTTCAAAACTGGAATAAATCGTCAACTATACATGGTTTCCTCTTGATGCACCATTTTTAAGGCAACATAACCCAAATAAAACAGCATCAAAAGTGTATTAGAGCATCGTTTGGGGAAAGTACGAAACCCCTAATAACCGAAATGTTAAAAATTATTACAATTGTACATAGCGGCATAGCGGTTGTAAAAAGCAGTGCCTCGCATTTGACGCAGTGGCGACATCTCCCGTTGTGCATTGTAAAAAACTAAAATTTATTACTTTAAAGCCCGGTATAATGTCAAAATTATATTCATAATAATGTTTTTATCGCACAAATAATTTTTTGAATTTAAAATAAAAACAAAATGATAAATTTTTAGCTTATACTTTCCCCCTCCCAAGGGATAATTGTGGACTTATAATAGGCGAAAACTATTCGCTAGTTTTGGAGTAATTTTTAGGAAACAGCGAGCAACTTCAAAATACAGTTTGGGTGTTATTGTATGGAAGAAGTTGGTAGTTTGGGATAAAAGGTCTACTCTTTTCGTCCCAAAGTGAGCGAATAGTTTTGGCCTATTAGCAATTATTATAATACATAATACCAGAAGCCTATAATAAGAGAAGCTTCTAACTCCCTATAACGCCGACGTAAAACTTTTGAAACATCTTGTTTTCGACACGGAGCAAAGAAGAAATTAACGCGGCCTAGGACTAGCAAATCTAGTGAGCGCTATATTTAGTCTTTGTAGCGAAAAAGTAGTTTGCTCTCTAAAAACGTCGGTTGGCAAACCAGAAACGTAGGTATAGATCATCATTGGTTTAAAACTTTAAACGCGAAAGGTGGGCAAGGCTTACGGAGATATCGCGTTCAGAATCACGAATATTGTTCATTAGTATGTATATTTATGATAGCAAATAATAGTCCAATGTTAGAAATTTGGTACATCTGATTTCAGATTTCAAGTGATTTCAATATTTAATTGATTAAAGTTATTAAAGCTACTAAATTTACTTGATTTCGAGTGATATCACTGCTGATTTGTACACCTGAATATATCGAGAGGACTAATTTTCTGGCCACATATCGCCTTAACAAATCTGTATCCCTCCGAATACCTCTAGTTCAGGCTTCTGATAACACTAACTTTACCGTAGGCATTTTTGCACTTTATGAGGGAAATTGATGAAAGCCCAGTTTGTAAGAAGTACGATGGTATTTTTTTTTTGTTACCGCAAATGATTATTAGTTAAGTGAACGCGTATTGAAAATCGCCAATTTTAACTAGTGAAATCGAAGTTCTACACTTCTGCCCCCGAGATAGAGCAGGACACGTGAAATCAAAATTTATTTTTGAGGTGTACTAAGGAGTAATACTGAATTAGAAATTTGTAATTATAGTAGGTTACATGACGTAGAAATACGTATGTAGACTTTACTTTACTCTTATAAATAGGGGTTTTGGGTGTTAACTAAATATTTAAATGATATGTATAGAGGCCTGCGCCGATCCGATATGGGTCGGCGGCGGCATTTGACCCAAAATATACCGGCGGCGGTGGCTTACGCCGGCGTCTTCGGCGTGGCCAAAATGACCGGGGCGGCGGCGTACGCCGGCGTTTGTATAAATTTTAGAGCTTTTTTGTAGTGACAGTTTAAAAAACACGCGACCAGAAGGGCACGGGCAAATACCAACACGTACTAGTCCTCCCATGAACTAATTAATGTACTTCACACAGGGACGCCCCGGTTCCGAATATTTGCTTCGGGCGATTGTTAAATGTGCGCTCTGGCGGCGGAGTTAGGAACTAACGGAAAACTAGGGTCAAGGGGGGGGGGGGTGGAAACATATCGATAAACCAAGCAACATGTAAATTTAAAGGGAATTAAAATGTGGATAAGCTTTGGTTATATAAGTGACTCTCTCTGCTGGAATCTATTGACGCCAAGTGAAAATGTTATTACTCTGCGTCGACCGAAATCCGAAAACCAAAATTTGACGTTCGACGTCGTGTTCAAATGTCGTTATTTTCGCGTAAATGAAAACCAAGCTTAATATACAAAAGAAAAGTGTAAAAAGAAAACAAAAACGGCGGCGCGTTCAAAATTATCGGCGGCGGCGGCGTTTAGCAGGTTACATTGAGGGTGCAGGGGGACAAACATAGAAATCTCATAGGTAACTAGAATGCTGCCGTGTAACTGGCAAATGGCCCAAACGCCGTGGCAGACGACGCCAGATCTCAGCCAATCAGAGCTCAAAGAGCAGTTCTGCCAAGAATTTAATGTCACCGGAGAGAATGACGTCACCTATCTCCCGCTATAGTAACGGAACCAAGGAGGATTATTATCCTCCTTGGCGGAACCACTCTACGGCCTCTCATTGGCTGAAGGTTCAAGGCGAACTGGCGTCAAGCTCGGCCGTAGGCGGCAGCATTCTAGTTACCTATGAGATTTCTATGGGGACAAATGACAATGAAAATTTCAATGACCTTGAAGACCTGGTTCAATTTTGATCCATTAGATCTGGTAGTTTTCGATTTATAAGCCCTTAAATGTAGTGTTCGTGTCTTAATTAGAATAACACACACGACCTTATGGTTTTTGGTCTAACATTTCTCGGCTTCCCATTGGTCAAATTAGATGGGGTCAAAACTGTTTAAGACTTAAAATTAAACGTAGAACACATTTCTAATTGGAACCATTCTTCTAATCCTAATGGTTCTCGAGATAAAATTTGAAGACCTGGTTCAAGGTCATGGAAATTTTCATTGTCATTTGTCCCCCTGCACCCTCTGTGTAACCTGCAAATTTCAAATTCTTACATAAAACTCATTTTGAGTAATTGGCCCTGTATCGTTTTTTAGTTAACACCCTGTATAACGCAACCTAGTATTGTTAAAACCAATATTAACTTCCTCTACGTTTTTAGGCCAAAACCTAGGACACCTACGATATATCTTCTGATAGTCGCCTACTTTGGCCTAAAGTAAAGAAAATGCTAAAAAAAAGGCACGTGCTCAATACGCGGAAAACGAAATTAATTGAGGTACATATAATTTAAATATTTATAATGATGTTTAATATTTAATTATAAATCTTCCCGTGATCTACTATACCAACATTTTCTCTTTTTTGGTAAAAATTAGTATAGACCAAAATGACAGTTTGTTTTCATGTCTCCTACTCTATCTTGGGGGCAGAAGTATAGAACAGCCAGTGAAATCTCATTTGCCCGATAACTTTTTATTTACATGATAATTAATACACCATTAAATTCAGCGTAAAAAATGCTATCAATAAATCGTAAAAAAAACGAAAACAAAAAGGGGGGCCTATTCTTCACATTGGCCAAAAAGGGCATAAAATGGGAACTTTAACCCCCTTTCCCCCTAAGTACGAACCTGCAAAAATTGTAACATTGGTTATGTTCGGTTATAGCTCTTTAATGATAATTCTCTAGTAAAATCGTTTGTTACACAACGTTTGCACTACGCTCAATATTAAGAAAAAAAATCCAAGACAAAATACAGATATTTTGAAATGCTTATCGCTCAACAATCGCCTTTAAATTGAAGTTTCGATATCATACTACTCAATAAAAATATAAGGCAACTCTTATCACAAAGATAGCATTGAAAAAGTGAATGTTGACTTTGGAGCTCTTCTGCAGTTTGATTCTAAGCGCCGTAGTCTCTTCGACGGCCTTGGCGAGTTCGCGTAAGTTTTCTATCCTGTACTGAAACGTTTCGAGAATGTCGGTTGTTCAAGTTCCTCCAATTCCGAAGCAATATTATCGCTACCAATCCCCGCTAACGTCTCGGTATGCCAGCGAAGAAATGGCCTTTAATTTTAGTGATGTTAACAAATTTACGACTTGGAGAAAGCTTTGGTTGTACCTCGCTAAAGCCGAGAAAGTAAGAAACATTTTTTGTAAGCCTCTGCCAAACTACAATACAATCGAAGGCGCTGCCGGTCTAGCGCGGTTTCCTCTCTATTTCGCGTGCGCCGATTTTTAGCTTAACGTTTTGGTAGAGACCCTGCTGCCATCTATACACTTGACGAGTAACTAATATCGATTACCTCAATTACAAAGCTAACTTGGAAGTTTATTAAATATCGCGTGCGCTACGATAAACGATATTTCATAATTCATAGACATAATTTTACTTAAATTCTTACAAATAAGTATGTAAGTGTAAAATTATTTTACAACAAGAAGACAAACTATGAAAGTAGCGCTTAAATCGGTTTTCACCACAAGCACAACTTGCACAAGTATCGATAAGGGAAAAATGACGTCAAATACATGTTCTTTAAAAGGAGTAGAAAGTGAATCTAAAATTCCTCTGCTAATGCGCTCAACGACATAGTACTAAAATAACTGACAATCACCCCTAGCTTCTGTCGAATTCTGAGAGCTTACTGATTCTATTCATCGGCTTGCAAAATCCGCCACTTGGAGGAAATAGGGATAAGGTATATATTGAGATTTGATGCCGTCAAAAATAAAATAAACCTCATACCCTAGATTCGAAATTACCATCGCAACGCCTCCTATGGTTCGCCATTGAAACCTAGATAGGTATCGGCTAAAGCAGACGCTATTAGTTTTTCTTCATCGTTATTCGTAAATTAGACTGTATAAATAATGATACTTGCATTTTAATATAATTTTTGCATCGTTTGTTTATATTTTGATAAGTTTTTATTTAAGAAAAAAACGTTCTTATGACTTGTTTGTAGCAGACGCTAGATGACAGGCGCTTCCTCGGAGAAGTTAGTGCCGTTACGCCACCTAGACTCGTTTACCCACTTCCTGCCGGAACTCCGAAAAGTTATCTCCATGGTAACCAACTATAGATAACACCACAGAGCGTCCTCAAAGTTGGCCTTGATACATCGATCGATGGAGGCCGATTTTTCGGAGATTACGTGGCGGAAGTGGGTAATCGCTTCGTAACAAAACCGTAAATCAAAAAGCTCTAAGAATTCGAATTTAGAGTACGGAATTCTATTTTCCTTTGGTTTTTCCAAGCATCTTTTGATGCATGGAATTGGAAACCCTGTTAAAATATCGTCTGCTTCCAAAATCTGCCACTTGGCGGAAATAGGAATAAAGCCCCATTTTCATGCTCGCTGGTAGCGGGTAAAAATCGACAAAATCCGCTTCCGCTACACACTTTTTCACTTTCCCCGTCGATCTGTTTCAAACAGATATTTTAGATTAATTTTCACGCTTGCGAGTGGCGGATGCGAATTTTGACGATTTTTATCCGCTACCAGCGAGCATGAAAATGGGCCTTAACGTATATATTCAGCCTTGATGCGGTGTATACCATTGAGTTGGGTATATAGTATTTGTAGAGCCACAATTTAACACTTTCTTGAAATCATGTACGAACCGAAACAGTTATCGTTAGTCGGTGGCGTCACCTATCTTTCAAAGAAAATATAATTTTTTTAAATGTCTTCTGCTTATACTCTTTAGTCATAATCAGCTAGGCTAATTCCCAAGGCACAACCTTCGGCCAGAGTCATCTAGTAACTTTTAACGCTAGTGGTATATAGCGCCACTGGCTTAAATTATTATCACAGCTAACTTGCAGTAGATAACGCCATGATTTCGACCAAGTGCCCCCAGCCTTCAAATACAAAATGTGACTCTAGAAGTACTATATTCTCAACTAATCCGCGATTTGTCGGGAAATTCGCACCGAATTGAGACTGCGAAGGTACATGGTTCATTTTAATCATTACAATTATGGCCTAGATGCATACAAGAATGTATTTATTTATACTCAGGGAGAATGAATATGTCGAGACTATCGACGGACACGTTGAGGCCCTAACCCTGTCACGCTAAGGAGGGGGGGGGGAGGAAAAAAGGAGGTGGTCTTATTTTTTGCGTCCTCGCAGCAGCGTTAATCGCGTCGAAAAACGTAATTTTTAATAACCAATGAGATTGCAGTATTATTGGATTTTATTAAAGCGGAGGAGCATACCCCAACGGGTGGAATTGGAGAAAGGCTAAAAATAATCTCGACATATTCATTCTCCCTGAGTATAAATAAATACATTCTTGATGCATACTTCTCTCATAAGTAATATATTATAGACTCCTGATAAGACGCGCACAATTCTGGGAAAATTCTACATTAAAATACGTTGAAATTTTAATAATCAAGTCTTCGGGGAGTCGAGTGTTTTGGGGGATTGGCCGAAGAAATTCGTAGCTGTTGTCTCCCATTAAAAAGCGATCTGTCAATCAACAAAGAATCGTCTGCTGGTAATAGAACTTCGCGGGGCGGGAAGAAATGACAGCTCTATCTATTCCTAATAAAAACCAGAGTACCGTCGACCGAGGCTTAGTAATTATTTCGACGCTACTGCGGCGTGCAAAATATCACAATTTGAAACGGGCGTTCTTCGGCCCAAAATAATTGTAAGGTCACGAATAGAGAAAAAACCCCCGATGATCACCGCCTTTTGGTTCGAGCGAAAAAGCGAATTCATTTCGGGACAGTTTTTTCACACTTTCCGACCGCAGTGATGGGCATTTTTTTAAAATAAATCTCAGCTCACAAGCCGCATTTTGTTAACGTGACATATTTATCTTTCACGCTCTTCTCAAATAATGGCTCACTCTCAAAGGGCCCAAATCAAACGCGTTTACTTATAGCTTATCAATCTTCCAATTCGGTAAGGTAAGTGTCTGCTCTCAAATTCGCTCAATATCGAATTGAATACTGCTTAAGCTCTCTCACGCTCAGCTCAATAAAAAATAGTAGATTCCGCTCATCTCATCAAACTGCTCACCGAACATAAAAAAAAATGAATCAGTTCTTTAAAATCTTATGAAAACCTAAACTATTTTATCATATTACCTATTTAATGAACAAAATTAATTCTAGAATTATCAAAATAACATAAAAATCAACGTATAAGCGTAGATTTTTCAGATAAATTATCATTCGCTCGTCTCAGTTTGCCGAGAGATTAAGAATAGAAATTATAGCTCCGCTCGTCTCTCGATTAATTTATGACTGAGTGAGAGTGAGCTGTCATCTCTAAGATCCTCTCACCTTCAAAACTCCTATTTCTGTTCATTTAGCCAAGCTAAAATTTAGGTTATCGATCGTCTCGCTCATTAATAGCTAGAGACATCACCGCTCGTTCTGATTCGAATCGCTCCCACACGCTCTAAATTGAGTCAGAGAGCGCCCATAACTGGCCGATCGGGGAAAATTGGTTTTTAAAGTAGCGCTAGTTATAATTTCCATGATCCATCAATCATTCCCTGGAGTTGGCAACCAGGTTCACTGTCGAAATATCGAATCTGCATTCTGCTACTGATTGAAACATCATTCCCAAAACAGCCATGCCCTCCGCGTATGATAATAATAATGGAGTGTCTAACCAGATTGTTGTTCGAGTAACACCGGCGTGCACGGTCTCCCTTGATTTTATTACTTTGGAAGAAACATATAAATGTACAGTGGCTTCCGTAATAAGAATAATGAAGACGAATCGGTGAATTGAAATAGCCAAAAATGGAATAGAAAATTTGCTTTCACGGAAATACTTTGAGAGTCTGATTAATTCTGTACCAATGCCGTATATTCCTCTAGGCAATGAATCTAGTTTGAGTTTCTTTTGTAGCCACTTTTTCCACATATATGTTTTTATTTAGAATACAAATCCTCGCGAATTTTTCCAGGATAACTTGGAAGCATTCTGAATTTCCGATTTAAACTTCCACTGAACTTTGAGCAACCTCTATATTATCTAATACATCACAATTACTAAGATGCGGCCATTTGGCGTTTGCGGAGAAAATATTCTGAAGTCCGAAATATAGATTTCGATTTAAACACGTACATTAAAAAAGACGTGTAATTTGGGCACGCAAACCCAATTTTCATAGTATTTATTTACAAAATTTCAACTAAAACTAGGACCACTTATCAGAAAACCCATATACTGTATTGCCAGGGTAGAAAACATCTTCAGGGAAATCACAAAAGTCTCTAATATTGTTCCATAAGTTTGTCACTTTGAGGAATATTTTGCTGAAAGCTAGTAACAGAGTGACGTCATCACAAGAAAAAAATATCCCTCTAGCGAGGCGCTGTCAAATTCTACGTGTGACGCGTTAGCAAGTGGACGCAAAACGGCGACGAAGCCCGTAATGTAGTCTGTCTTGTGAATAGCTCTCAGTAAAACTTTTGCATGTGAAGAATAGGAAGTGTCACACTTATGTAAAAATATTATACACCTATGATCTTACTTAGGCTTTAACCGAGTACGAAAATATACGTCATGACTTCTAAACAAAATTAAAACTTTGGCGAGTTGATTTGACATTGGTACAAAATAGTGTTGTTAATTTTCCGAAAAAATAAAATACGGAAAAATTTCCGCAAATCGATATAAAATGTCTAATATAAGTAAACATACTACAAAACATTAATAATGTTACATTGTTAATCAGTTTAAACTAGTCTAGAAGTTAGTTTTACTTTCAGATTCGAAAAAAATGAGACGAAAATGCCGCGTTATTTAAATTTGCAAATAATATATTAGCATAAGCCTATCAACCCTAAGTTTGAAAAGCGCATAGCGCCCTTTGTACCACCACTGGACGGGCGAAAAAGAATAAATCAGGCGATAGTATCGGCACCTGGTAGAGATAAATTGAAGCTTCTTCCTTCCCCCTTTCTCTCTCTACGCACCTCTCTCTTACCAAAGCAGCTGGCATCATGCATTGCGAGACGCGTTACGTTTCTCTTTTCCGCCACCGGGTGGATTTAGCGCTGTACTTTCGACAGTCGTTAGCTTGAACCAACACTGCCTTTTGATTTAAACTTAGGGTTGATAGGCTTATGATATTAGACTAATCATGGAATTAAAACTTTTATTTCCGGAAAAATACGGAAAATATTCCGGAAAAAAGGCCTCGGTCATTTTCGGGAAATTTTTCGACTTACAACACTCTAGTACAAAATTAAATTTGAATATTTGTTCCTAGACTTTGGGACTGAACATAACCGATGATCAACTCAGCGAGATGGAGGCTAATCTGTCCAACATCGATTTCGAAAGAGCGGCCATTGAGGAGAAGCAGACGCGCCACGATGTTATGGCTCACGTTCACACGTTCGGCATTTGCAGCCCGAAAGCGGCTGGCATCATTCATTTGGGGGCTACGTCGTGCTATGTTACCGACAATACGGTAAGTCCTACGCAATTCACTTTTTTCACTGCTAGCTTGCTAAGTGGAGTATCAAAAGTGGCGCGAGGGAACGTACGTGGAAGAAATTGCTCAAAACAAGCACAGTAACCATGGACACTGTATCTCGATACAGTGTCCATGCCGTAACACTAAAGCTTTTTTTTTTAATTAGGCATCGAGCTTAGGAAATATAGCGCCATCTGTCTTAATATTCGTTAACTTATATGTGAAGAAATAGCAGACGTCTTTTGAATTTCAATGTTCATCGGTTGAAACTTTCAGCTGTTGTGCAGAGATAATTTTGAACGAGCAGACAGCTTTCATATATTCAATTTATTACTCGGTCGGTAGGCGGCGATACTTATGAGAAAAATTTTAACGATAAGGCCCTTGTTATTAGAGATGGCAATGGATCTATCCGATTCTTCGAAAAAAACTACTTTACTGGAGAGCGTGGTGCCATCTATTCATGGCAAAGGTAGCAGCTAAAATTCAAAATAGCGAAAAAATAACGTCATCAGAATAGGGGCGTAGGAACCGGGGGGGGGGGGACAGGGGGGAATGCCCCTCCCTAGAATTTTGCTGGGAGGGGCAACTAATGGTATTGCCCCCTCCAACTGTTTGGTCAGTTGAAATCTTCAAAAGACTCAAATTCTCATTATAAAAGCATTTAAAGCTAAAGAACCTCAACTGAGTTTAAATTTCAGTTTTTCCCCGCCAATTTACATAGTAGTAAAAAGTACACATGCATTCGGAGAAGCTACACTCCATTAAAAATTCAAAACCATTCTCCAGACCCCTTTTCGTTTCTCTTTGCCCCCTCCTACTTCTAGAACGTTCCTACGGCCCAGCGTCAGAGAAGCATTTATGATAATTTTAATTTGACAACTTATACTCAACATAGTAGACTTTAAAATACTTTTTATATCTCATATAAAGTATTTTGTTAAAAATAACTTTAATTTAAGCTATTGTCAAATTTACAAACTAGTCAATCAACGCGAGGGATACTTTTATGTCCCGCCTTTTGGGTCAAAATGTAGCTTAAGTATCTTGTTTTGATATCGACACTAGCGACATCTGTTTAAGAAAGAGCTACTTCACGTCGAACCGACACTTGCTTTAAATTAATAACCACAAAAAATGTTATGACGTCAATTTGATGAAAAATCTCATTGGTTACCAAAATTAGAAACACCGTTTATTTTTGCTTTTTCAAGTCGAGAGAGATTGGAAGACGTGTTTTACCAATATAGGATCCTTGGTTTTACGTTTTAGGACAGCCGAAACGGTCCTGTCTTAAACTCTTAATAGGTGCTCCAACAAATCATTTTCAAAGAAATCGCCAAGAAGTAATATTTTCGAAAGCCAGGACCTGCAAGTTACTGTTTATATAGTGTTCGTTAAAATAATGGAAATGTTTCACCTGTAAACACTAAACATAACGTCGTGTTCTTTCTAAGCCTTATTATGTCAAAAAAAAGCTACCTGGTTAAAAGGAAACACTTGTTGCGTACCGTACCGGTGTAAAGTTTTCTTTAGTTCAACAAGCACTATATAAAAGATAACTTGCAGGTCCTGTCTCTCGGATATAATACTTCTTGTCAATTTCCTTGAAGATGTTTTATTGAAACATCTATTGTACGATTTGCGGATACAAGAAACTGGTGGTAGGGGACTAAATGTTAATTTTATTAAATATAAATTAATAACTGCTACTGTAAACATAGATCTATAGGTAAGAATTGTCTGAAAAAGGGTGTAGCGATAAATTTTGGTAGCGTAATATCAGAAATACATGAACCGAAATTATCAGCGAACAAAATTTTATCGGGCGGCAATTTCCCCGTGCGACAGGGGAGGGTTAAATAGGGAGGCCTTGTTAATTTTCCGCCCCCCGCGACTCCAGAGACAATTTAGAATGCACCACGGGTAACTAGACCGCCATTTAGTGAGGCTAAGATAAATTATTTCATCGAAGAAAATCGTGAGCAACGTGGTCTGCAAACCTAGGCTTAGCCGTGTGGAACTGTGGAACGCGGTTCAACGCGGTAGCTGCAGCTAAAAGTAGATAAATTAAAACCTTTTTAACTATTCTTACCAGACCATTTATGTATGAAAGAACAGAGAAATACTTAGTTTTATTAGAATTGGAAAATATACAAATTACTTAATGGAGCCACTTAAGATATATGAAACCCAGATAAAAATATTTAGGCCTGTAGTAGCAAAGAATATGGGAAGACCAAAGAAACAGAAGGCTACGGAAGAAGAAGAAACTGAAATAAACCACGAGAAAAGAACTAGTAGAAATAAGAAATAAAAATGATGATTTCGTTTACGAGTAAGGCTACCTTTACGTTGCTATTCAGTTTTATATTTCAAATAAAACAAGCACAATTATTTTAACAAAATAATACAAATATTTATTGTTTATAATTCTTAACGTAATTAATAAAAACTGATTACGATGATATTTGTTTGAGCCATTCTTTCCTTGGGCGTTTCTTCTAATAGTGACAGCCTTTCTTCCACAGACACATGATGCACTTGTAATTTTTCCCCAGCAGCATATTTTATTTATTTATTTGTTTTTCGTGAAAGTTTCGCTCGGCCGTCGCCAGGTAGCGTATTCAAACCTTCGCCGCGGAGGTGGGGAGGTTCTCTTTTCGAGGAGGGGAAGGTGGCACGTGGCCACTAAGGTGGGGGAAAACGGGGAACTTGCGTCCCGTGTTAGAGGAATAGGACGCTGATAATTTCGGTTCATGTATTTCTGGTAATATTCATCAGTGTTTCTATAATATGAAACGTACCACAACGCGGCTTAATTAATTGGAAAATGGGGCTAGCTTCAATCGACTGGGTGCTCGCTTGCTCACAGCTAGTTTTACGGTGAAGTGCTTTCAGCTATCACGCACTGTTGCAAGAAGTAAATAAAGTCCAAGTCGAACGAAAAGACAAGGTATGACGTCACGAGCAACATTTTATCGATAAGCTCCTCCCCTTTTATAAAATAAACTATTGAACATTGACAATGTGAGTGATATTTTCCTTAAATTTCGGTGGTCAAGCCGTTCCATACGAAGTAAAATGAATTTTTGGCGGGTTGAAGTCCATTTAAAATACGTCATTCGGTCGGCGTTCGTACACGTAGCATTTACAAAGTTTCACTCTGATATGTCGCAAACATTTATATATACGAACAGAAAGTAGCCAAAGTAGAAGATATATGAAAAGGTAAATTTGATCGAAAACGCTTTAGGTAAAAACCAGCCGGCAATGAAAGAAATGTTCAATAAATTGGGTAAAACCACAAGTGACATAATTACCAAAAGTGTGTCAAGCGGACCTATTTCTTAATGAATGTTACGATCGAAATACAAGTTGGAAAGAGAGAAGGGAAAGTATGCCTTGGGGAGGGAAAGTATGCCTTGGGGAGGGAAAGTATGCCTTGGGGAGGGAAAGTATGCCTTGGGGAGGGAAAGTATGCCTTGGGGAGGGAAAGTATGCCTTGGGGAGGGAAAGTATGCATTGGGGAGGGAAAGTATGCATTGGGGAGGGAAAGTATGCATTGGGGAGGGAAAGAAGTTAAAACCAACAAATAACGCAAGGATTCTATATTTTAGAAGGATAAGAAGTGACTATGTCGAGGGGCTGATCACTCCGCGTAATCGGTGTACAGAGCCGTACCTTTGACTGTACTAATGGGATTACGCGTAATCTTTGAAGTCCCTGCCTTTGACAGTGGTAATCTAGGCGTAATCCGGTGTACAGACTTTCTAAGAGTGGTTAGCCCCTCGGACTATGTTCCCCCGTATAAACGGCCTGGCGGGAAGAGCGTGGAGTTTTACTAAAGAGTGACTTCACTTTTACTCACCCCCAAGGCCAAATCGTTCACCGGCGAAATGGGCTGTGGCGCCTTCACGAATAGAGATATTTGACCTTGGCTGGGTAATTTTTGGAAGGAGCTACTGCGCAGTCGCGCGTTTTCTTCCCGGCGCGAAAGCGCCATCACTTCCTATCCTTCTAAAAATATAGAATCCTTGCTCGTAGTGAGGAACGGAGGAACTAAGTAGCACTGGTCAAAGTGAGTGTATTTTTGATTTTTCGTCGTTCTGTGGAGATGCTATCGCCATCTGCCGACGATATAATAAAAGAGATCCAGAAAGGCGACAATAAATAGTCTTTTATGTGGTCGATCTCTAGTCGAGCATTCATTAAACCGCATACGAAAGTACAGGGATTGTCACACTTTTGGTAATTATGTCACTTTTGGTAAAGCTAATTTACATATGTAAAATAAAGTAGGCCTAAATACACTTGTCTGAAATAAAAAGTATTTTTTTTTGTTTAATGAAACACTTTTCTTTAAAAAGAGCGGAGATTAAACATAATTTGATAATCTTAAATGCTGTAAATTAAACTTTATCGAAAAATACTGCTTTTTGTGCAAAATATTTAGTTATTTTAATTAAAAGATGGTATTTTTGTTCCTATTTGAGATTAAGGAAAACGGTTTTAAACTAGTTTCAGTATAAATACTGATAAATGAAATCTTTTAATGTGATCCAGCGATTACGGGTACAAATTAGATTAACTTATTATTGTTGCTAATTTTATTATTTGTGCCAATTAGTTTTATCAAGTGGTAACACTAATTTGCACAACGGTAGGGCTATTTTGCTACAATTCTTTCTAGCTAAATTTTCGTTAGGAGTTTAATTATTAATTTCCAAAATTTAAAACTATTGGAGTTTTAAATCCAATGTTAATCAGCAGAGCTACCCTACACTAACTAACTAATGAAACTAGTAAGAAATCATAACGTAGTAATTTAAAATGACAAACGTTTATTAAGAATGAATACTTTACAAGATGAACGACATATTAGGAGTGACAATAATAATAAACGCTGTAAGCGAATATATATACACATAAGGTTAAAAAATAGTAAGATAAGATTAGTGATTAAAAATATATCTTATTTACAATAAACATTTTTTAACCTATTAAAAAAAAATAAACGAGAAAAGCCGATAACGCTTTTTATCTTCAACACTCGCCCTCGTTGACGACTTTCTCGTACTGTCGTAAACTGAGATTCTGACGGTGGCGGGTGAAGACTTCTTTAGGTAGTGGCTTAGTGAAAATGTCGGCCAGCTGTTCTTCACTCGGGACATACATAACGTCGATGACGCCCTCTTCGACCAGTTCACGAACGTAGTACTGACGAATACTGATATGTTTCGTTCGGCGATGAAACTCAGGATTTATGATGAGTTTAATGGCCCCTGCATTGTCGATTCGGAGTACGGGTACATCATCGTCTACGTTGAGACCCAGGAAAGACTTGATTCGTTCAATCCAGACGACATCTTTCGCCGCTTCAGTGGCAGCTACTAGTTCAGCCTCCGTGGTTGACAAAGCAACAGATTGTTGCTTTCTGCTCGCCCAAGTAACTGGAGTTGAGCCAATTAGGCATACGATCCCAGACGTTGAACGTCTTGTTTTCTCACAACCACCGTAATCAGCGTCGCTGTAGGGGATGGTTGTCATGGAATTCTCGGACTTGAATAAGAGACCCAGTGACTTGGTCCCTCTGAGATAACGAAAAATTCGTTTAACTCCATTCCAGTCAGCGACCTTTGGATTCGCCATTGCTTGGGACGCTCGCTTGACTGCGTATTCGATGTCAGGTCGTGTTCCTGTCGCTGCGTATCTGAGACTTCCAATGGCCGAGGCATATATGGTCGTTGACTCGAAACTCTCCTGACTTTGGTTGGTCGTGTCTGGACTGCCGATAGGAGTGCTCACTGGTTTACAGTCTTGCATGTTGAACCTTTCAAGAACCTTCTCGATGTAGGCGCTTTGGTGTAAGAATACGGAGCCGTCGCTTAACTGATCGATTTTAAGTCCAAGATACGTTGACGCTTTTCCGGTTATGATTTCGAATTCATCGCTGAAGTCGTGAAGAAAGTCATCAACTGCTTTTGTGGTACTGCCGGCAACCAATCCATCATCGACGTAGAGGATCAAGACTAAGAAAACGTCATTGGTTGAGTAAATATATAGACAGTGATCTCCATCAGCACTCTTGAAGCCATGGTTCTGAAGCGATTTGTCAATTCGTTCATTCCAACATCGTGGAGACTGTTTAAGACCGTAGAGACTTTTCTTTAACTTCCAGACTTGTCCACTACTATTGTCGAAACCTTCAGGTTGACGCAGATAAATTTCTTCGGATAGCTTCCCATGAAGGAATGCGGTCTTTACGTCGAATTGCCTGAGGTTGAGATTTTTCTGGGCAACTAGGTTGAGAAAGATTCGTAGTGTCTCGAATCGGGCAACTGGAGCAAAAGTCTCATTCAAGTCGATTCCCTCTCGTTGCGTAAAGCCTTTTGCGACAAGCCGGGCTTTGTGCTTGACGATCGTCCCATCTTCATCATTCTTTGTACGAAAGACCCAACGATTTCCAATTATCTTGCGACCAGGTGGAGGATCAACCATTTCGTAGACGTCGTGTCTTTTCATTGCCGAAAGTTCATCTACCATCGCTTTCTCCCACTCGGCGGATTCATTGCTTGAACGTGCTTCTCGTGCCGTTTGTGGTAACATGTCGCAGATGAGGAATGCTTTATTTGCTAGCTGGCACCTCTGACATGGTTCGACTTTCCTTAGTGTTGAACGATCTCTAAGGACTGGACCGCTCTTCTCAGGTTGATTGTCCCGAACATTGTCAGGAAGAGACACTGTTGCCTCATTAGGTGTGGTGACCTTATCTTCTGAAAAACCGGCCGCTATGATGGGCATGTTGGTTGGTACATCTGTAGCTGTGATGGGCTCGTCTTCTGAGAAACTGGTTGCTCTGGTTGGCATGTCTCTCAGTACGTCGATGACTGTGATGGGTCCGTCTATGCAGACCGCATCTTCGGTTGACTGCTCGCCCTGGTTACGAACTTTAGGAGAGTACTCCATGACATATTGCTCTGGATCAAACTTGACATCTCTTGATCTGAGTACGTTATCGAGCTCCGGAACGTAAATTCGGTAACCGTCAGCGTCATCTTCATAGCCGACGAGGAGACCCTTGAATGCTTTCTTTCCAAGTTTCTTCCGTTTTACCTTTGGAACGTGAACGAAACAATCAGTGCCGAAGACCCTTAGATGCTTGATTGACGGATTTGGCTTTCCCGTCCAAAGTTCGTATGGCGTCTTCCCAGTAATGCATGTTGGAGCCGATCGATTCAGAATATAGACTGCCGTATTCACCGCTTCTGCCCAGAGCTTGGGTGGTAGCTCTGTTCTGGAATGCAACATGGCACGGACTGACTCCATGATTGTGCGGTTCTCTCGTTCAGCGACTCCGTTCTGTTCGGGCGTGTACGGCATGGACGTGCGATGTTTTAGACCTTCTTGAGAGGACCATTGATGAAACTCTGCGTTGACATATTCTGTTCCGTTGTCGGTGATCAGCTCTTGAACTGGGTAATTCCGGGTTCGGCAAAGAGCAAGAAAATCCTTGAAATAGTCGATGACCTCGGATTTCTTCGTTAGGAAGTAGACGGCTCGTATACTGGAATACTCGTCTTTGAACAGGAGGTAATACCTCTTCCCCTTCATGGACGGTGTCGGTGACGGTCCCCAGAGATCGGAGTGAATCCTTTCACCCGACTTTGTAGCCTTCTCCAAACGAGTGCCGAAGCTGTGCCTCGTCATCTTGCCGTAGATGCACCCTTCACAGAGCTTATCTGAGCTCTGGTTGAGGACTGCATATCCGAGTCTTCTCAAGGTTGCTGCTACATGACGTTTATCCTGATGACCCATCCGCTCGTGCCAGACTTGTAAATCTGCTTTTCGGTCATTTCGAGGATCTGCTGCGATGTAAGCTGATTGGGATGGCTGCTTGACCATGACGTCCAGACGATACAAGTTCTCGACCCTACCAGGGACACAGAGGTTTCTCTTACCCCCGAGGACTTCATAGAGACCACAAGAATTTGCTGTAACTTTGAACTCCAGATTCTTGTTTCTCTTCATGGCGCTTTTTAGCGAGAAAACATTGCAGGCAAAGTCATGGATGTGCCAGACATTGTGGACAACCTCTTGATAGAGTTTCTTTCCGATCCGGAACTGAATCCTTATGTCTCCTTCACCATCCGCTGTCATCTGCGTCTTGTTTCCAATCTGAAGAGTCGCTGGAATAGCGAACTTGCGGAAGTTTAGGAACTTTGTGGCGTCGTTCGTGATATGCTGTGTAGCACCCGAGTCAAAATACCATGCTGCTTCAGACGATGAGCAAGCAACGAGACCATTTGCTGCAATCAGACCCCCAATGCTGGTGCGATTACTTTCGTCAACGCTCGTCCTTCTAGGAGTTTTCCTTTGTCCTCGACAGTCTTCTGCTATGTGACCAAACTTTCGGCAATTGGGGCATTTAGGCTTACGTCTCATGCCTTTCGTCTCGTTCGATGAGTGACCGCGATGACCTCCGGCATTGCGTTTCGCCATCAGACCAGAGGAATCTATGAAGACGTCTTCCTCTCTGGTAGCTCGACCAATTAACAGACGTTCCAATTCGGTGACGGTCTGTTTTTCTGTGGGCATTGTGTCCCAGAGCATGCCGAATTCTCTGAATTCTTCCTGAGGTAAAGACTCGAAAATACAGGCGATGAGAATGCAGTCATCGAAGGATATGTCCTTTTCTGAATGTGCCGTTGAGAGAATATCTGCCCAAAGAGAGCACATCTGGGCAATGTGGGTAGCCATGTCGACATCAGGCGACTTCGTCGTGCGCATTAGCTGCGCCAGGAGCTTTCGCAGACGATTGGACGATTTCTGCTCGAAGATTTCAAGTAGCTTATCCCACATCTCCTTCGGGGTGTCGCAGTTGGCGATCATGTTTTGGACCTTTTTGGACAAGGCTGACCAGATGATGCCACGGACTGTACTGAAAGCCACTCGGTACTTCTTCTTGTTTGAAGTGTATTCAGATCTCTCTGCTACTGTTAATGGTTCCGTTGGTTCAAGCCATTCGCCAGTAAGGATCTCGTATACGTCTCGTACGGTTAGAATGTCGACGATTTGTCTTTTCCAACTCCTCCAATTCTCCGGACCTGATAGTTTCTCGACGTCTTGACGAAAAAGACTATCCATGGTTACTAACGGGAACTGTTGACAGGATACGGATTACGGTGATGGTAACTGAAACCGGGATACAGCAGACTAGATCATCAGCATAGTAGTGGCGCAGTGGGAGCGTGCTGGGCCAATAACCTATTGGAGTTTTAAATCCAATGTTAATCAGCAGAGCTACCCTACACTAACTAACTAATGAAACTAGTAAGAAATCATAACGTAGTAATTTAAAATGACAAACGTTTATTAAGAATGAATACTTTACAAGATGAACGACATATTAGGAGTTACGATAATAATAAACGCTGTAAGCGAATATGTATACACATAAGGTTAAAAAATAGTAAGATAAGATTAGTGATTAAAAATATATCTTATTTACAATAAACATTTTTTAACCTATTAAAAAAAATAAACGAGAAAAGCCGATAACGCTTTTTATCTTCAACAAAAACCCAACTTTCTCCAAAGGTTGCGAAGGGAAATTTAAAATAATTATTAAATTAAGGTTTACTAATAACCCTGGGAATAATTATGGGTATCCACATGTTTTCAAATGGCCTTTTCCAACCCTAAACTAATTTTAACGGGTGTTTGAAATAACTTATGATTCACAATCTATCGATTAACACCAAATAAAATCCTGTCTCCCTAAGGAAAGGTAACTTTCGCAGTAAGGGTCGCAGCTCAAAACGTTTGGTTGCTACGTTACTCTGCAAAATTTCCTCATAACCGAAATTTAATATAATTTGTAACAGACTATTTTTTCATTTTTGCCGAAATTTTGGCTATTATAGCGTTTTCCATTTGATTTCTCAAGATTCGCTCCGAATCTGTCTGACTTCATAGATCTCACCCCAATCGACTAGAGTAAAACCGCAAATGGAACATTCCATCTAGGAGCAACAAACACAAGGAGTACGCAGCTAGCCTTTAAACATGCTAAGGCAGTGTTGTGTACAAATTTCATTGGGTGAACCTTTACGCTGAGCGTTTTACGGGGGTAGACAATTTGCGTATTTTCCCTTTTCAACGGCAGCAGGCGCTAAAGCGTCTAACCAATTAAAAATGTTCCCAAGAAAATGCACGATTTTTGACGGGTTGCGTTCTCCTTGTGTGAGGTGCTGTGTCTGCTGCTCCTAAATGTCAACATTTGCAGTGTTATGGAATTTTTATTTTTATAACGCTAGGTGGTAGACGAAAACAGTCAATGAACAAGTTGTAAAGCATAGTCGAAAACCTTAAATGAAATAGGTTTTTTTCGGAATAGGTCAATTTGTCACCGAAATATTATATGAAAATAACAAGTTGGCAGTAGGTGGCCCAAGCCTTTTTACAAATAATTTCAAAAGAAACCTATCTAAATTGTAATGTTTGTATGACTGCTAAAAAATTAACGTTTTTTAAATTAATTTCGAGATAAAAACAATTTCCCAAAGTGTTATAAAATGAGCACATGTACCAGTCTTATACTAAATGAGGTTCAATAATTCCATCATCCGCTGCTATACACGTTCGTGCGCGATATAGCACATTTTGAAATGAACCACGGACCATAGCTGGAGTTACGAGTCGAAACACTGTAATAATTATCCTGGTGAAAGTCTTCTTCACTAGTGACTGGCGTCTTATAAACTTCTTCCTTCCGTCAAATCTGGGGACCTAGGAGGCCCTCGCACTGGACCGTTCCTTCCAATCCAACGCCCAGGGAACTCTGTGTTAAGGAATCGTGCCGCACCCGCTCGACCACACCTCTTTGCTGGTGCGGAGGTGCACCGTCATGCTGGAGACAAAGGTGTGTGATGTCGATCAAAGGTACATGTTCCAACGCTTCTGCAACTTCATTCTGTAGTAGTTCTCCCCATTAAGCCGATTCGGTAGAAAAATAGTCTAATAGATCTCCTAGTAGACCAGCCCAGACTTTGAAGCGAAATTGGACCTGATTATGGTGAAGAAAGCCCCAGTGCGGATTTTCATCGCCCCACATGTGGTTGGTCTGTCTGTTAAGCGGGCAGTCTCTCGAGAATGAGCACTCATTGGACACAAGGAGCAAACGAAGGAAATTTTCTTTTGTACCGGCCGTGACACTGAACCAGTTGCAATAGTCCAATCTAAGTCGCATATCACCATCGTAAAGTGCTTGGTAGAGCGTGGCACGTTATGGATGAAAGTAATGGTGTCCACGAACGGCATGGAGAATAGTGTGGTGACTGACTTACTAGATGTGCGTTTTGATGACCATCACCGTAGTATAACTCTAACATTTCTTGGACCGCTGCTCACGGCTATTATTATTATTATTATTATTAATGAAAGGGGAGAAGGGCTAAAGACATGCCCGTTCGCGCACTTCGACCAGTGGTCCATTGTGCAACCTTATGACTTAAAAAGCCCGATATCCGACACAAAACGGAGAATCCTCTTGGCCGGCATGTTATGAAAATCAGAGGTTTCCAACTGATGCATACCGAGATACTCGAATCTTTGGGCGGTTTCCTCCTCAACCTGACATGCCGTACAGATTGGATCATCATTGATTCCAATCAAGTAAAGATGTCTGTTAAGAAGGCAGTGACCTGTTAAGATAAACTCTTTAGCCTGCCTTAGGCCATCCATCTCAAGCCAAAGCTTGAGATGACGGTCAGTCATAGAGTTAGAGATAAGGCCGCGTACTATGCTAGAGGGGATAGGAACGGCAGGTTCAGGACCAAAGAACCCAGCCTATGCTCCCTCCTTGGCCGAGACATCGGCCTTCTCATTTCCATAGAACCCCCGATGGCCAGGAACCCAATAGAGCTGAAGTTAATTGTTGGTGCTTAGCTCCGAGAGGAGATTCAAACAGCTATAAACCAGTTTTGAAGAGATCTGAAACTGGTTAAGAGCCTTGAGGGCCGCTTGACTATCTCAATAAATTTGGATAACCTTACCATAAAGCTTCTTTTTAAGACATAAGTCAACACAGAAGCAGATCTATAGCGGCGATTTCCGCCTGAAAAACAATAGAATAGACACCAAGGCTTTCATAGAAGCCGAGATTGTTAGTAAGACAATACATTCCCGAACTTGAGCCAGAGTGGGTCTTAGACCCATCGGTAAACCAAACGATTTGTCCTATGGCCCCGAGGGGTTTGTGATTAGACCACTCCGTACGGCTTGGAAAATAGATATTGAAAGGCTTACTAAAATGTAATTTAGTAGCCATAATATCAGAACCCATTAGGAAGACAGGTAACTGACTCGAAATTTCCCAGTAGAGGCTCCCATAGCAGCAGGATAATTTCTAGAGAAGCACTTGGGGCTGTTCTCATAGCTCTTGTGATGCTGACACAAGCCAGCCTCTGTAGGGAGCGCAGATCACTCTGCACAGTCTTTATTCGGATTCTAGGCCACCAGACCACTGCAGCATAAGAGAGCAATGGTGTGATGATCATGGTGTACAGCCAGAAGACCACTTTAGGGCTAAGCCCCCATGACCGGTTAACTACACTTCTGGTGCACCAAAGTAACATCTTAGCCTTCATAACTATAGAGTCAAGGTGGGGCTTCCACGTTAGTTTGCTGTCTAGAATAACACCAATCTACTTCACCTTGGTGCTTTCGCTCAAGATAGTCCCAAATAAGGAGATAACATTAAAAGAGTTTTACATCCTTTTACGAGTAAAAGGAACAAGATTAACCGTAAGAGCCCTTCTCACTAAATCGCCAATAGTGTTGGGGAACTTTCCCGTGAAGATGATGGCGATATCGTCAGCATAGCGGAAGCAGCGGCCACCTCACCAATAGTTCAGCCACAATCAGGCACCACAGCAAAGGTGATAGAACACCACCTTGCGAGCAGCCACGGCTGGTGGCGGCCATAAGGGATTCACCAAGCAGGGAGGATACCACCACACGATTCGTCAGCATAGCTTTGACCCAATGACAGTGTCATTATTTCCAAAGGGCTTTGCAGCCTTCATGATGACTGCGCTAAACACTTTATCAAAAGCGCCCTCAATATCAAGGAAGACCGCTAAAGCTATTTCCTTAAAGTTAATAGCCCTTTCAATGCAATTAGTTATGCCATGAAGGGCAATCTCAGTAGATTTGCCTTTTTGGTAGCCATACTGAGCCGTCGAGAGAGGTATTTGAGAAATAACCTCTCCCCCCCCCCCTGATATAATTGTCTACCAATTTTTACAAAATCTTTAGAAAAAAGGAAGTCAAACTGATTGGCCTGAAAGCGAGCTTAAAACCTTAGCCTCGAGGGTGAATAAAGATCACCCTAGAAAGTTTCCAGGTGCTTGGAATATATCCAAGGACAATACAATCCCTATAGATTCTACTCAGCATGGGGCAGAGAATATCAATGTCATCCTGCAAACGAATGGGAATAATCCCATCCGGCCCTGGAGACTTATAGGTCTTAAAAGATTTAATTGCCCACATAAGTCTGGAGTGCGTGAAAATTTTATTCGCCACCGCCCAGTCTTCCCTTTTGGTACGTGCAATCCTAATGGGAAAGGGATCAGAATCAGTGCTGTTCGTAGTTCTGGAGTCAGGAAAGTGTACATCTAACATATGAGTTAGTCTCCTTACCCGATGAAGAATGTCTGCCATCTTTCAACTTAATAGTGTCGTTGGCCATAATTTTCATTAACTAGGAAGTATTGGGAATATCAGAGATATTCTCACAGAATCTTTGCCTTGCGGATGGCCTTATGGTAGGTAGTGAGGGTGTGCTTATAAGCAACCCAGTCACCCGACGCTTTGTTAAAAAGCCTCCTAGTTTCTTTGGGAAGTCTGCCAATCTCATGATTCCACCAAGGAACTAACCTTGGCTGGTTGGTAGACTTCATCGGACAGTTGCGGTGGTACGAGTCGATAATGGCATGTTGCATGCGATCAACATCCAAATCGAAATCCAGCACCGATGACAGCCTAGGCTTATCATCCTTCAGATGAAAATTTTAAATCCTATCTATAACCAGGCCAATTGGTTCGCCTGGGATTTCGAAGTTCAGTATAAACCTGAACCACTTTAATCCTGACTTCGTAGCAAATGTGTGTGTGATCCGACAATGACGGTTCACTAGACACATGCCAGTTATAAATTAAAGCTGCGATATTTTCTGTACATAGCATGAGATCAATGACCTCACTTCTGTTACGAGTAACAAAAGTTGGTTAATTGTTCTTATTGTTTATAGTTTATCACCACGATTGTTGCGGTCACTGCTGCCCCAGATAACATGATGAGCATTCGCATCACATCCTATTATGAGTTTCTTTCCCGACCGCTCACAGTGGTTAACCAAATTGGTCACCTCCTGTGATGGTGGGCGCAGAGCATCATCGTAAGGGAAGTAAGCAGATGCCAGCATGAGTTCATCATTCCCATCAGTAGTAGAGGAAATGATTTTAACCACGGCGGTGTCCCTAGAGTGATAGATTGAGAGCGGAAGGGCATGAATGTCCTTGCGTACCAATACACAAGCTCTAGGTGAAACGGAATTATAGTCATAGACATTACCTGCACTATTAAGACCAAGGATTTTAGGTTAGTTCCATCAGTCTCCCCCACTCTTGCTCCACCTGGCTGAGCCACCATGCCTTGGACCTCTTTACCGTCCAATACACAGAGGTCTCTGATGTCCTCTGTTAGCGTGTCCTCCTCCGGGTAGTCGCTTAATAGAGGCTCTAATTCATCTAGTCCTGAAATAACCGACTCGTTAGACTCGGATTCATTAACAGGTGTAGGATTAACCACACCCTCTACAAAACTTACGGCTGGGGTTTGATTTGGGTTACTAAGTATCTTAAAAATACCCCTGTCCAAACCTGTTTCAGCAAAAAATCCGGCCGCTTTGATGGCGTTGACCGACTCACCATCCATTAGAAAAATCCTACGGATGTCAGTCGGTTCCTCGGACTTGCCGAGCACCTTCCAACAGTTGGTGTTCAACGCACCGTTGACGGTTTGTAGACGCCTGAGAAGGACTTTAGGGTCCTTCGTCCAGACGTCCCGTGTTCGGAGAGCGACCTTAAAAGGTTTCGGCAGGTCACTGGCTTTTGTAACCAAACGCCTCGATCCCTGAAGAACGTGTTCGTTATGGTCGAACTCCTGACTTAACCAGTTACCTGTGAAGTCATCTTTGCACAGGTAAACCAGGGCAACCCCCCGCCCTCTGCTGAAATTGCCAGAATCGAGGAAGAGGGTATCCCATCTATCATCTCCAGACGTCCACGCTGGATGGTTCCCATTTCTTCTTCGGTTAAGCAATTCGAGGGAAAACCTCTTTTATGATGGCCATCCGCATCGAACCTACATTGAAGGTCTGTGATTTAGACGATTTGGCAGCCAGTTGTTGAGAGCTTGGCGAGTCGTGGTCCGACTACCTTGATCTCTTGTTTGAAGAGGAGTTACCCTCTGCAGAGTCTTCTGCCAACTTCCTTAGTCATGCGAGTACGAGCCTTAGAAGCACTCATCTTGCTTCCCTCATTCTGAGTGTTGTCTGATGCTGGATACTGCCGGAGGCAGACCCTAGCAACATAGGTTCGGTATCTCCCAAGACAGACCCATGACCTGATCTTTGTTGAAGGGAGGGTAGTATCCTGAGATACACCCTTCCCCTGGCTGGTTTTTCTTGTTTTGGTTTTTATTGGAATACATGAAGATTCCACGAATAAAGAGGAAAGTAGAAGGTCACCGCCCTTAATCCTCTGTCTGGGCGGAAGGCTAAAATACAACGGGGTGCCGCCTGGTACCCCGAGGGGACCGTTAACGATACCGTAATTTCGCTTCCCCGGTACCACTCAGCCCTCAGTTCGATACATCCCACTTTGGCTTAAGGAAGAAGCAGAGCCTTGGAAATTTTGTTTCCCTCAAAATTAATTACCAATAAAAAAAATTAGTTTAAAAAACGTTAATTTTTAGCCGTCATACAAACATTAATAATAATAAAAGCATATTTATTGAGGATATCAACAATTAGCCAGAGGCTAGTTTACATATTGGTTTACAATATATATAGGTTTATTTTTAAATTAATTGTAAAAAGGCTCAGGCCACCTACTACTTTTTATTTTTCATCTTAGTGACAAATTGACCTATTCCGACCAAACCAATTTCTTTTATGGTTTTCGAGTATGCTCTACAACTTTTTCATTGACAGTTTTTGTGTACCACCTAGCGTTAGAAAAATATAAATAAATTTACAAATAAAAACGGCTTTCCCCTATAGTGTACATCCTGAAAATTTCACATTTCTAGGTAATATAGTTTTTGGGCAAAATGCCTGGGGCTATCAAATTCAAACACCCTTTATAAACCAGGTTTGGAATAAAACCTTAATTCTGAACAAACCAAAAAACGGTTATAAAATTACCTTTTTATTTTCTGTGAATATACAACTTAAGGGCTTATACTTCTTTCACTCTCTTTAATATCTTTGTTAAAGGCTAACAAAAACACAAGTTTAGATGCTTTCTCTGTGCCTAGTCGATTATTACTAGCCAATAAACAACTACAAAACAGCAGTATTGCTTTAAAATGTGTAGTTGTAGATTTTGTTTCAGTTTTGAATATTAGACGTTTTAGTTTCGTAGTGTTTTAGTAAGCAAATGTACAAATAATTGGGAATAACTTAGAGTAAATCGTAGCAAAGTTAAAAACAACCACTTGGTTTATTGTTTTAAGCAGCCAACCCTGATATAAACCTCATTACATGACCAACTATTAATCAAATAGGTCAATTTAAATAGTACAATAAATATTGAAATGTGTAAATACTGCTGCAACTGGTTCATATAATACCAATATCACTACATAACATAATATAAAGAAAGAACCTGAAAGTAATGAAACAACTGATAGTGGAATATAGACTGTGTCAAGTGACTTTTATGATGAATCTTCTAATGGAACTGTCTTGCTATGGGGTTACCATTTGTGCAGAGGCTATACACATGAAGATTTTAAACTTGATACTCTTAGTTTGGTATAACTGCATCATTTAGTAAATAGAAACTTGCCTTGTGAATTATAAGAATCTTCAAGATGTATGTCCTTCTTGACAAGAGAAAACTCACATTCAACATTGTGCAGTGTGAAAGACAAAAGTAACTTAAGTCAAAGACTAAGAGATTGAAAAAATGTCTAGATTTTGAAAATTTAAGTGATGTCAGTGAAGAAGATTTAGTTATTTACAAATGGTACCATTGTTTACTCTCTAGCACAACCTTTGCTGTACCGAGTCCCTCAGGACCCACAGCACAAAGGATTCGGTTGAGAAATTTCAGTGTTGAAAGATGTCAAGACAAAGCTAAAATAGCTGATTATTAATCATTATTATTAAACTTGAAGCAAAACTTTGAGGTTAACTTGTCAAAAGAAAACAATCACCCAAAGGGCATAGTTACAAATAGTAAAATGATCATCAAATGTATTATGTATAAAAAATGTCTTGTTGCAAAAATATAAAAATTCGTTACTCTTTTTGCAAGCTTTTTTATTGATTTCCTGAAATTAAACTCTTTAGCAGATAAAGTGGGTTATGTTGTCAATTACCATTACTACACGTAACTGCAGGCTTATAATAGTGATTTTGGTAGTCTTAATACAGTGTAGCTGTTAATGATGATCCCATCAGTACTGGAGATGCAGTGGTGTAGCAAAAGAATGGTCAAGGGGGGGGGGTGTCAGACCATGTCAAAGTTAAAATACGTAAAAAAATTGTACAGTCAAAGGGGTTTGGACTTGCGACCTACCTTGTCAACGCCACTTCTGCGATGTCCATTAAGTTTTGTTTAGGAAGTCTTAAAAAGACCAATAATTTATACCATATGATTTTATCACATAATGCCACCAATTTTTAGTGGATTCTTGAGTCTTGAAAAAACCCAAATTTGTAAAGAAATAAAATAGTTTTTTTTTTAATTTACTAGCAAAATACATACGGGGAATTAAAAAACAAGTGTTAAAATGTTTTGAATTGGTTGGTTGAGATAAACGACAAAAGTTAAAAACTATTTAGTGTCAAAGGTTAATGACCAGTGTTTCCACTTTGCGGCGAAAAAGGGCGTTTTCGGCGAAAACTGTCTCGGTGGGCACCATTAATTTTAAAACCGGCGAAAAGGCGAAAAAGCGGCGAAAACCATTGAAAACGGCGCAAATTGCGGCGAAAATATTTTTCGATATTTTCAGTCAGAAAAACTAAAACATCGTCGTCTCTGTAGTCCCTCTACTCTGCCCCCTATGCCCGCCAATTCAATTTTTATATATACCAATAAAAAATGTATAACATTTGAAGAAATAAAATGTTTTTTTTTATATAAAAAAATATTGCCCAAATCTAAGATTGGAAATAAAGAGAAGTAAAATATGCAGTGACACTCACTAAAAAAATTAAGGTAAATCTATGGAGGGAAATTGCGGCGAAAACGGCGGCGAAAATCGACTATAGAACCGGCGAAAACTGGTAAAATTGCCCCTAAAATAGGCGAAAATCTCTACCGCAGAGTGGAAACACTGTTAATGACTCAAAATTCATAAAATAATTTATGGAAGACTCTTGAAAAACACATTCAATTGACCTTTGTCCTGTTTAATTAAATTACTACTTAAAAAATAAGAACTGAACGGGTTTTTTTTGCAATTTTTCAATACCTCCCTTACCAAAAAATAAGTTGGCTAAAAACCACTTAGGACAACTTGTATATCAACTTGGTTTTCAGTTTGTATTTGGGACAAATGCCTACTTAAAAATAACTTAATCCTCTTTATTAATCAACTTATTTCCAACTAAACCAGAATCAACATTTACATTTAACTACTTAAAAGCAACTTAAATCCTACTAGGGAAACATCTAAAAACCAACTTAAAAATATTATGTAATTTCCTGACTACTAAAAACCAACTAATTATAAACTTAGCAAAAGCAGTATTTTCCTACCAACTGAATAACAACTTATTACCCCTTTAATAGTAACTTGAAATATGCTGACAACTTGAGCCTACTTAATACCAACTCAATATCAACTAATAATGTGTATACAAACTAAATACAAACTGAAATCCAACTTATTTTTTGGTAAGGGCTAAACCACTCATCGAAACGTTAAATAATTTCATACTTTGGCTTTTTCACATAACAACCCCTTGGTTAACTTTTTAATAGAATTTAAGGAGGCAGATTTGACATGGCATGATAATTTGTCATGGAATAGACTTACACTTATATATGTCGTCTCTGGTAATAATATAAATTAGTGTTTTGAATTTTCCTTCTAAATTATTATCAACATTACTACAAATCAAAATCTATTATGAGTAAATAAAGAATTTATGTCACCAGGAAAGCTTATTTCAATCAATTTTGTTTTACAGGACCTAATACTATTGAAAGATGGGTTCAATATAATTTTACCAAAGGTAAGCTTTATAATTTATAATTCCTTTTTTATTTGGTGATTATTTAGGACTATATTTAGTAAATTCTGTCTGATTGGACTCTTACAAGCAGACTGTTTTGGATTCTATCATTAATAGCATTCGGATTCCATCATAAGTAACATTCCGATTCTAAGTTTCACATGTCCTATTCTCAAAACTATTATATTTATAATCGTATAAATTAAATTTTATGACCATGGTCTCGATGTATAAACTAAAATTAAAATCATCAACGACGGATACTTCATGGTTAAAACATTTTTATTTTTAAAAATTTTGGCTAGCTTTCGGGTATGACACCCCTTGTCAAGCGTGAGTCTTTAACTAAATTTACAATGCAACATTTTTAATTTTTAACATTTTTGATTTTTAAATATGTAAAATATGTATAAAAAACGGGGGGGATTTAAAAATCAAAAATGTTAAAAATTAAAAATGTTGCATTGTAAATTTAGTTAAAGACTCACGCTTGACAAGGGGTGTCATACCCGAAAGCTAGCCAAAATTTTTAAAAATAAAAATGTTTTAACCATGAAGTATCCGTCGTTGATTTTAATTTTAGTTTATTATATTTATAACTATAATCTGTTTCTTTAATGATAAAATAAATCACAATAAGGCTAAGGATTGACAACTCTCAGCAAACTGTTACTAGTAGTCACTATAGCCTTGAAAAGAGGAAAAAATGCACCTAAGAGGGAATGGAGAAATACATTTAGTTTATCAAGTGTGCTGTTTTTGGATCATATATCACCAGGAATATATTTATTTCTACTTGGGGATAATAATTATGTGCTGGCGATCGAACAATAGGCATTCATAAATACAGTCTTCATATCACAAACCGAATGTGGAAATTATTCTGCTAACACAAGTCGAAAATGATTGGTATCATCTTGTAAAATGTTCCACAATCACTAACTGAAATTAACCAATATTGTTCTGTGTTATGTTAATTACGGTCTATTGAACTCTATTAATGCTTGTAATTTAAAATTTTATAGTAATATATTATTCACTTGTCATCCAAATTTTTTATTATTTCAAACATTTTCCACTATTTGAAGCGTCTTTTTAGTCATCCACAAACTAAAACAGCTTATTTATAATATTAAAAATGATTGCATCCCAACTTTGATCCACATAAACTCTATACTAAAGATGCTCAAATTGCTTATTATTTATATCTTAACTTTTTATTTTACAAATGGAAGCTTGCTAGATGCATTCATCGTCTGTCAAAGTTTGCAGAAACGCACAAATCTATGCCAACACTTGGATTTACACATTTACAGTGAGTACTAGTAATACTTCAATGTTTTATCATAAGGGAATAAGGCATAATTTTAGACAAGCATCATGAAGTAAAAAAGTGTTGACTTTTTTAAGTAAATGCATGCCTATACGCTAACCAGACTAAGCTACTTAAGTAGCGATTAATGTTACTGGAAATGTGTAAACAATAATTTGTGGGCTCTACCATCTATCACTGAATATTATTATTGTATTATGTACTTCATTTTGCGGTTTTTTACCATCTGAATATGTGAATTAATTAATTTTGTGAAGAGCATTTTAAACTCTCCAAGAATTTTGGTGAATACAATGATTTTCTGCTAGTTTACAAAAGAAAAACTAGAAAATATATCTATAACACATTTATATTTCAGTTCTCCTGACTTACTTCAACCAAAACGTAATCTTTGGTCATAATACCTCAAAATGGTATTAAATTCAGGAAATTATTTTCTTCATGCCTCAGATATTTCCCATAATTTTTGGAAGCAAATAAATGAAGTATGCAAAGTATTATTATTATTATAATAATAATAATGCAAAGTAAGTGGGGTGGCTGAGTGGTTAGCACTTTCGCCTCTCAGCAAGGGGAGCCAGGTTCGATCCCAACTGCAGGCACTGCATGGGTGAAAACTCGAAACTACTCCTGCGTTGAGTTTGCAAGTTCTCTCCCCATTGGTTAAAGGGATTTTTTCCCAGAGTTCTTTGGTTTCCCCTTTCCATAAAAACTTGTAGAGGTTAACGGTAATAGTTAGTGTAGGGAGATGTAGGTTCCCGTGCCATGAACAGCTTGCCACCACCCTCCTAGACATTGTAACCCAGCTTAAAAGGTTTTATAAGTCACTAGATGACTTGGGCCTAAAGTGGTGCCTTTGGGTATTAGCCTAGCTTATTTTTGTTATTATTGTTATGTAACTTTTTTACCTCAGTTAATTTATATTTAATAATTTAAAATAATAAATAATGATATGAATTTTTTTCCTTTAGGCCTGCCCAACTAACAACGGTTGGGAAGCGAGCTTGTCTTTGGATCTCTGATTTATTGTCAGATTTAAGAAATTTAGAGAGAGCACGCAATGATTTAAGATTTCGTGGTGTTAAAGGAACTACTGGAACTCAAGCTAGTTTTTTGCAACTCTTTGATGGAAACCATGAGAAGGTTTGCCGGTACTATATTTCCTACACCATGTATGGTTACTAACCAACATATTTACAACCAAAATATTAGGTTAAACAATTGGATAGTTTAGTAACTGAAATGGCTGGTTTCACAAGGTGAGTTATCTAAAAAACTTATTTTTTAAAAGCATAGAAAATTAGAAACAGTAATTCTGTCAAAGAAATAAATTGGGTAAATATTCTCGTGGTCGAAACGAGTTCAACATTGTTTTTATACAAATGATTAATCTAATAACTTAGAGCCATGCATGCTAATAAATACTAAAGCCAAGATAAAGGAGAAAAATGCGTCCCCAGCCAGATTAATTTATTGAGTAATCCTCTTTGGAGACAGGTTTGGGAGGGGGCAAGAGTTTCTTTCCTTAAAAAGCTAGTGCAACCCTTAAAATGACATGGACTTTGCTTTAAGGAATGCATTATAGGTCTACATATTAAGCCAAGTTTCTTTGAAATATTCTAAAATCATTACAGTGCAGTGATTATTAGTGGCCAAACGTACAGTCGCAAAGTGGATATTGATAGTTTAAGTGTACTCGCCAGCTTAGGTGCATCTATTCATAAAGTAAGTATGGACTTCATTTTTATTAATAGGATAATTATGCAGTTACAAAATGCCCATTAGCAACTCTGAATTGCTTCTTAAAAATGAAGTCAAATTCAAGTGTCACATTGGCCTTTGAAAAATCTGGTGAAAATCTAATCGATTTCTCCACCGCAAGACCTAGTCAATCTGAAAAATGAAGAAACAAATCAAAATATAATCTCTTTCATAATGACTTAAAGATTTGGTGATTCTGATTTGGTTACTTTCTGTGGTATGGTTAAAGTATTTGAGTGCGGGCTCCTTTTTTCGTTAACAATTATCTACTAACTTATCAAGAGCGCACACCCAAATGAATTAACTCTTTTATAAATGTACTTGTCTATATTATATTTCAGAATCAATTATTATATTACAAATATATTATAAAAATTGTGTAAGCATGTAATTGTTAAAACGGCTCTTTTCAGCTCTACTGATAGTGATATCCAATTAATACTTTGATTATTATGATTATCTTAGAGTACTATACGTTTTATAAAAGTATTACATAATTTCTAAAATGACTTCTAATTTTATAAAAGTACCTTGCATTTTCAGAACATATTTCAGGTTTTATAAAAGTATTCCTGGTTTTGATTATTATAATTATAATAAAGTGCTGAGATTTATCAAACCTATTTCATCATTAGTAATAAAATGTAAAAGTGTTGCTCTCTAACTTAGACCCCAAACTCATTTCAAGACAGTTTCTATTATTGTATGAATTTGAACTGAACTGTATTAAGTTGTATTTTTTCAGCAAATAGTTAATTATTAAATATTTATATTGATAAATCATCTTTTTTGTAACTTTATACATATGGAATTTCAGATTTGCACCGACATTAGATTATTAGCCAATATGAAAGAAATTGAAGAGCCATTTGAGCAAAGTCAGATTGGTTCAAGTGCTATGCCTTACAAACGAAATCCAATGAGGAGTGAACGTTGCTGTTCTTTGGCACGTCATCTTATGACTTTAATTATGGACCCTCTGCAGACTGCAGCAACTCAGTGGATGGAAAGAACATTGGATGATAGCGCAAATAGGTATGTTGGTTATGTAATTTCCTGCTAATTTACATTTGTTTTTGTGTGTTAGTAATATTCAAAGCTATTTAATATTAATATGAAAATCTTACGTTTGTACGTTTACTTTACAGGAGAGTATGCATTGCAGAAGCATTTCTGACTGCTGATATTATTCTTAACACGTTGCAAAACATTTCTGAAGGGTTAGTTGTGTATCCAAAAGTAATAGAACGACATATAAATCAAGAATTGCCATTTATGGCATCTGAAAACCTAATCATGGCAATGGTCAAAGCTGGTGGAGATAGACAGGTGAGTTAACATAATGCACCTAAAAAACTTTAACTAAATAGAGCTATACTTTTCATCATAAGCCTATCAACCCTAAGTTTGAATCGAAAGGCAGTGTTGGTTCAAGCAAACGACTGGCGAAAGTACAGCACTAAATCCACCTGGTGCCGGAAAAGAGAAACGTAACGCGTCCCGCAATGCATGATGCCAGCTGCTTTGGTAAGAGAGATGTGCGTAGAGAGAGAAAGGGGGAAGGAAGAAGCTTCAATTTATCTCTACCAGGTGCTGATACTATCGCCTGATTTCTTCTTTATCGCCCGTCCAGTGGTGGTACAAAGGGCGCTATGCGCGTTTCAAACTTAGAGGTGATAGGCTTATGTTTTCATCAATATAACTACAGTTTCAAAACCTATGAAAATATGGTAATTTATGAAAGAGGTGCTCACATTTGATCTTAGGGCCTAGTGCAGCGACGTTTAGCGCTTCCTGTTAATTTTAACAGGATCGCAATTTAGCAATTCAGATTTAGCGAGCTGTTTATTTTGCGATCCTCGCAATCTAAATCGTGGTGCAGAGACGTTTTTGCGATTCCTGTTAATCAGCCATGCTGTTATTTTTCCGAATTTATATACAAAAGTCACAGACCAATGGGAGAGCTTGATTTTTGACGCAAAAAGCTATCGCATGGTTATGGTTGTCTTGCATTTTGACGATGAACCCTTACCAAAAAATAAGTTGGCTGAAAACCACTTAGGACAACTTGTATATCAACTTGGTTTTCAGTTTGTATTTGGGACAAATGCCTACTTAAAAATAACTTTAATCCTCTTTATAAATCAACTTATTACCAAATAAACCAGAATCAACATTTACATTTAACTACTTAAAAGCAACTTAAATCCTACTAGGGAAACATCTAAAAACCAACTTAAAAATATTATGTAATTTCCTGACTACTAAAAACCAACTAATTATAAACTTAGCAAAAGCAGTATTTTACTACCAACTGAATAACAACTTATTACCCCTTTAATAGTAACTTGAAATATGCTGACAACTTGAGCCTACTTAATACCAACTCAATATCAACTAATAATGTGTATATAAACTAAATACAAACTGAAATCCAACTTATTTTTTGGTAAGGGAAAGCCTGGCTCTTCTAATTAATAATTTTCTTACTCTAATTTTATTATTAGGTTTTAGAGTTTTTATACTTAAATCCGTTATTTTATTAAAATATACTTATATAATATAGCCACAAAAAGCAGCAAATCAGTTTCTGAAGAATGAGAGGTTATCCAAAATCTTTTTAAAGCAATAAAATAATGAATGAAAATTAGTTTCTTCTGATTATATAATTTTCTTACTCTTATTATTTATTAGACTGGTTGCATTTATTACACAGTTTAATGGTTTTGTTACTTTAAAAATAGATTTTTATAATATAGTTTGTACACCAATAACAGGCCCAGACTGGCCCGGGCGGCTAACCAGCGATCGTCGGTCAGATCGGGGCCAAAGTGGAAAAATTTGGCATTAATGCCCTTACCAAAAAATAAGTTGGCTAAAAACCACTTAGGACAACTTGTATATCAACTTGGTTTTCAGTTTGTATTTGGGACAAATGCCTACTTAAAAATAACTTAAATCCTCTTTATTAATCAACTTATTTCTAACTAAACCAGAATCACCATTTACATTTAACTACTTAAAAGCAACTTAAATCCTACTAGGGAAACATCTAAAAACCAACTTAAAAATATTGTAATTTCCTGACTACTAAAAACCAACTAATTATAAACTTGGCAAAAGCAGTATTTTCCTACCAACTGAATAACAACACGATTGCAAAGCCCGTGGGGCCAACTACTAGCCAGTCCAGCCCTGACCAATAAAATAACGAATGAAAATAAGATTCATTACTTTTATCAGCCAACATTTTCCGAAAAAAATTCTCTGTTAGAAATTGAGCCATATCATTTGGTTTTTGGGAAAATATTTATTTCAAAACTTAGCTGATAGCAATTAAAATAAATCTAGTTCTAAAATAAATCAATAAATAATTAAAAAAACTGCAATTTTTACAAAATTTGGTAATTGTCTAAAGCAATTTCTAGCTAAATATCCTATATTGATCACACGTAAAACAACCCTTACCAAAAATAAGTTGGCTAAAAACCACTTAGGACAACTTGTATTTCAACTTGGTTTTCAGTTTGTATTTGGGACAAATGCCTACTTAAAAATAACTTAAATCCTCTTTATTAATCAACTTATTTCCAACTAAACCAGAATCAACATTTATATTTAACTACTTAAAAGCAACTTAAATCCTACTAGGGAAACATCTAAAAACCAACTTAAAAATATTATGTAATTTCCTGACTACTAAAAACCAACTAATTATAAACTTAGCAAAAGCAGTATTTTCCTACCAACTGAATAACAACTTATTACCCCTTTAATAGTAACTTGAGCCTACTTAATACCAACTCAATATCAACTAATAATGTGTATACAAACTAAATACATACTGAAATCCAACTTATTTTTTGGTAAGGGAATGGTCCTGCTTTTTTATATAAGTTGTTGTTCTACCTAATTACGTGGCATTTACAAGGTATAAATTGTAACAAATGATATAAGCATGTACAATTAACTGACAAACACTTTTAAGGTAATACATCAAATTGGCTCAGTAAGCTCTTGATGCATGCATGCCAAATAAACTTGAATATTCCAATACATCTTTTATCGCAACTCCTAGTCTACCTGAGCAAAGGTTTCTTCTCGGTAGATAAATTGGTATAAATGCTGGTTGATAGCTAAAGATCTTTGATACACTGAACCAATTCACCATGTCATTACTGACTCATTAGTTAAACCCAATGCATACACTACCAGCAAATAATGATCTATAAATAAACCAAGGCTTAGAATACACCCAAAGTAGCAATGTATAAGATTTCCTATTATAATTTATTCTTACCTGTAAAGTTGCTATTGCTAAGAGTTGCTGGCCTATTTTAATGCTTCGTAAATTGTGATTGTGGTTAGGCCTTGGCTCTGACAATATTTTGACAAAAACATTTTTCGGAAAGCGATAATGAGCTAGAAACTCAAAATTTTAATAATTTAAAAGATTCTGACGTATTACTTCTCAATTTATTTTCCGAGCTCTTTGCGTACCACAATCCGCCATTGTTATTGCGTGGACCTCTCGCAAAATAAACCATCTTTTCCTGTTATTATTGGGATCGAGATGTCTCTGCACACCAATTTTGCGCGAAGTTTGCGATTTTCCAAAACCACACCCCCTTTCTGTTAATTTAGCGAGGAAGCGCTATTTTGCAATACTTAAAAAAGTCTCTGCACTGGGCCCTTAGTTTGTGGAAATGGGAGAAAACCTGGAAACTACTTCTATGAAGAGCTGTAAAGTTCTCTGAACAATTGTTAAAAGGGATTTTCTCTTGTTATTTAGGTTCCCCTTTTAGATAAAAAGTTACTAGAGGTTAACCAAAACTATTTCACTTCACTTTGAAGATGTCTAGGATTAAACTCAAACATAGAGAAAAAATATTCGCTGATTTCTTTAAAAAAAATTTAAAATTGGTATATGTAATTTACAACAGCCAAATTTCTCATGATCATAAATTTTAAAGCAACTGTCGCCGCTATTAATGCCACCTGTATTATGATAAAACCTTTGTTTTTAAATTCTTCCAAAATGACTTTACTTTAGAGTGGTGCCATCTGATAATGGCAAAGGAAGCTATAATTCAAAATAGCGAAACCATAAAGTCGTCAGAGAACCATTTATAATTACTATAATTAGACAACTTAATTTGTTTTCCAGATGCTGAAATAATTTTATTTTGAGACATATTAGCAAAGTAACTTAGAAGAACTTCACTATTATTTTAAACTTAAAGTTTCGATATATTGTGCTATTCCAGGAATGTCACGAGAAGGTTAGAGTCTTAGCCCATCAAGCAGGAGCAGAAGTAAAAGTTAAAGGCAACGACAATGATTTAGTAGAACGTGTCAAGGGAGATAAATACTTTTCTCCAATACATGCACAATTGGACAAACTTCTTGATCCTTTAACATTCACAGGGCGTTCAGAAGAACAGGTAATTCATCAAGTATCACACCAAGAATGTATTTATACTTAGGGGGAATGATCAAGAAACATCATGGTCAAATTTTCACCAACAGGTGTGCTTGGGGACATCAGATCTATGAAACCAATGAGCTGATTTGATATATTTTAGGGATATGGTTTTCTTTTCAAGCATGAGGAAGGTAGCGAGTAACGCTAATAATTGTCTCAACATAGTCTTTCTCCCTAAGCATAAATAAATACATTCTTGATCTTACAGTAACATTTCAATTTCTTATGCATTGACTTTAATTGGAACAAGGAAAAATACTTTTACCCTGCCTTATCTCCTCTAGCGAATGTTGGCATATAAATGCAAAGTCTAGTTTAGAATTCAGATTTTTACTAAGAGCAATATGCTTGTTTATCTAGAAATAATTTTTTGTTATAACTTTCATGTGATCACATATGGCTTGTCATTTGTAAGAAAAAACCTGGCAACCAGCCAAACAATGTACCCCCACACCACCCACTCCAACTTTTGTGTACAGGATTTTTGAAAAATTTTAAATCTATGATTAAAAATTTATCCAAATCTGTACAACCTCTCCGCAATCAATGCACGCACATTATTTTTGTAAATTTGAATGAGATTACAACCTTTCTCCCCAAATGTACATTGCCGCACTGATAAAATGGGACATTGGTGATTTACTCTCAAAACACTTTATATTAACTTTTATTTTATTAGTGTTTCTCTTATATAACTGCATTTTATTAAAATCTTCCTCATTGGCAGGTGAAAGAATTTCTACATGAAGAAGTTGCTCCTGCTTTGAAAGTTTATCAAGAAAAACTGTCTGGTGAAGCTCTTTTGAATGTATAGACCAATGCTTATTAGCCACTCTCATGATTGATGCTTAAATGAAAAAAAATAATTTTCCAAGTATTAATTATAATAAAACATAAAGAACGTAACATGTACTATTTATTTAACTAATTCAAAGAGATTAGTTAAAGGCAATAAGTACTTCTACCTCTCAGCCAAGTAGAAAAATTAGATTTAATATACACTTATCACAGATTTTAGTAAAAATCTACTGTACAGTAGACTAAACCTGGGGTAACAATGAGTAGGGAGAATGTGTAGGATAATTTTTTAACACAGTACAGCTATGCTTCTACACATTTTTTATCACATGGTTATACCATAATTTTCACTCACACCACTCATAATTCTCAAATGGTTCAACTAACCACTGATTTCTTCAATCCTTTACTAATCAATAACGATCCAAGCGATGGATCTCTTCCTCTGAACCTCCTGAATACTTCACTTGAAGTGCACCCTCCACCCAATGCCAAAAATGTCTCTTTAAATCTAGAAAATATAATATTATTTTACAAATGTCTCCAAAAATTAACATATTGTTGGATAAAAACTTTAACCTCTATTTCGGTTACTATAGTGTTAAAATTTCCCTTGAAATAAAATTATTGTGTTGATATAAAAAATAGATACAAAATAAAGACCCTTACCAAAAAATAAGTTGGATTTCAGTTTATTAGTTTGTGTTAACTTGGTATTAAGTAGGCTCAAGTTGTCAGCATATTTCAAGTTACTAGTTGAAGGGTTAATAAGTTGTTATTCAGTTGGTAGGAAAATACTTCTTTTTCTAAGTTTGTAATTAGTTGGTTTTTAGTAGTCAGGAAGTTACATATAATTTTTAAGTTGCTTTTAAGTAGTTAAATGTAAATGTTGATTCGGGTTTAGTTGGAAATAAGTTGATTAATAAAGACGATTTAAGTTATTTTTAGTAGGCATTTGTCCCAAATACAAACTGAAAACCAAGTTGAAATACAAGTTGTTGTAAGTGGTTTTTAGCCAACTTATATTTTGGTAAGGGGAGTTCTACCAGCCACGATATTAGAGAACATGCATCCCTGTTTAGCAAATCTTGACATGGGTTATAGTAGTTCCCACCAATTGAGAATTTAGATACTGACTAAGAAAATTTGAGTGTTCTTCTGTTCTACCTCCTTGGTCATTTTTGGGAGGGGGCATGTGTTTCTGGCCTTGCAAGGCTGATGGAACCTTTTAAAACCGAATTTGAAGTTGCTGCAAAGCCCATCCCACATATAGCATAGGTATGAAGTTATTTACAAAACGGTGGAGATCATTACATCTAGTTTCTTTAACCGCAGACTCCAGTTCAATACTGAAAATTTGGTGTTGATTTCTGACCAAATCACATAGCGATAATGCTGTTCTTAGAGCTTACTGATTTACGGTATACCTATTGTGTTAAAAAAATTCATGCTCTAGGTGCATGGGCAGTTTTTATTCCAACAGAGTTATTGCAGAAAGTTCATTGAAGATTTCCAAAATATTACTGTACTGACCGTTTACCCACTAGTTCTACTTCAGTCTGATTTTGTAGACCAACTTCATGAAATGCACCAAAAACATCGGCTGCTATCATCTGTTAAAAGTAATTAACATTTTTATTGAAAAATGTTTTACATATTACTACTTTGACTCGTTACTTTGTACAAGTAATTATTTAACTAGTTCGATAGTTATGCATGTTAATGTGAAAATTGAAAACACAAATGAATTCGCGTTAACTTATGGATTAGGTACTTTAAAATGAATGATCAAAATTGAAAAAGTATAAAATTTTGCATAATATTTGTACCTCACATACAGTTCATTTTTTTAAGACTAACTCACAATTCAGCAGTACTTCATATATAGTACGTGCAGAGGCAGGGTGAACAAAATCTCCCAAGGCTGTGACCAAATTTTGTTTTGGAGGGGGCCATTGTATTGGAACCCTGGAGCAAATCCATAGATGGGAATGTGGTTGGAATTGGTGCAGTCAAAAGTTTTAGCAACCTTTTTGGAATTGGGCGCTATTTAGTTTGAAAGGTCAAAAAGTGCAGCTGCGATGGTACTATGCCCCTCTAATTAAATGGAATGTACACTTTTCTCAAAGCCCCTTTTAGTATTGCACAGAACAAATTTTAAAGATATAAATATTTTAATTATTTGTACCAAATCTCATTATATTTTTAATTATCTCAATCCAGTGTCTCTTGCAACATCAAATTTACTTAGAAATATGAATATTTCTTGCCAGCCATATCATTTAAATTCATTGAATATAAATATTCAGAAATTTAATAATAACAATAAAAGATCTGCACTACTTTATGGATTAAAAATAATTAGGTTTAATTACCAACTTGGTTATTTGGAAGCTTTCGGACCATGATCCTTCGTCAGTCAGTTACTCATACACAACTCAACTTCATCAGCTAAAGAAGGACCACTATCCGAAAGCTCCCAAATAACCAAGTTTAGGATTAAACATGAGTTGCGTATGAGTAACTGGCTGACAGAAGACCATGGTCAAAAAGCTCTCAAATAACCAAGTTAGTAATTAAACTCAATTCTTTTTAATAAATGAAGTAGCAGACCTTTTCTTATTATTTTTAAATTCCTTTATAATTTTACCACGGATCAAAATTTCAAAATATATGATTAATATTCAGCCCAGCTAATTTAAGAAAATGCCAACAAACCTTTGCCCATGTTCGGCAGTAGTAGTTTGCAGGATACACATCAAAAAATATTTCTCTAAAGGAACAAGGATGGGAATCCTTTGCATCTAGTTGAAATGGAATATACTCTTTCCAAGTACGTCTCATCAAATCCACCCAAAACTGCTTCCTAAACAATTATATGTAAATAAATTGAAAATTTAAAGAATATAAAAAAAATTACTTTGAATGTAACTCTAAATCTAATACGCTGAGGTATAGCTCATTGTTCAAATCATACCCTGCCATATGATTTCGATCTGAAAAGAAGCAATAGAAAAGGGGAATTTACTTTCATATAAATTAGTGTTAACACTGAGGGTAGTTTATGTAGTACTTGTTTCACAAGAAGTTTAGAACCATAAGTTATATCTTACCAACTATGAAAAACAGTACTGGGCGCTGTGTTACATCTTGGATAAACCTATGCTTCTATGCTTCCTAGCAGCTTTGGTGAGTACAGAATTCCCATAAAGTAACAATTAGTTCATGTTAAAGCAAAGCACAGGCTTGTTCAAGAGGTAACTCAGCACCTTGTATTAAACAGATTGGACCAACTTGGGAAAAAAGTTAATTAAATAACAAAAACCCACACTAACATTTCTTTATTTTATCATGAGCACTTTTGGGAAGCGGTTCACCAGATTTTGTGTGCTGACTAATTTTTAAAATTGTGTTGTAGTCAGTCAACCACTGACTCATAAACAGTGGAACTACATCAATGACATCCCAATCAAGATTGTTCAAGCCAGAAACTTCACTGTATGGAACCTCAGATAATGTACTTTGTAGTACATGTCCAAACTAAAAAACATTTAAAAAATATTTTCAAGGTAAAGAAAGAATCCTAAGAATCCAATATTCTACATGTCTTTCAGAAATTTCACAAGGAATTTAAGGTTGCTCGTTTGTGTGGCTTATATTACTTACTATGGCAATGAGTGTATGCCTGCCATGACATTAGGATGCCCTTGGTGATCATGCGATTATTTGCAAACATGATAATGCTAGGTTTTCGTCTTGTGATCTGGGACACAGAGTAATGTAAAGGAGGCCGGGGCTTAGCTATACAAAGTAGCTTAGCTACAAAGTATACATATGAGCAACTACCAAATAGGTAAATTTACAAAAAAGTGCATTGATAAAGTAGAAAAGGTTGGGAAGATAAAATAATAAAAATCCATTATTATATTCCTCACTAAATTTGAAAAAGGTATTAAAACTGCCACCAGAGCCAATCCACTTTTTTCTCAGCGTAAAATTTACGAGTGATTTAAATTTGCAAACCTTTTCAAAGAGCAATGATACTTCTTCAAATGTGAGAACAGGTCTCTGCCCAGAAATGGGAGGTGTCAAATTTAATATTAAATACGATAATGGTATGGTCTCTGCTATTACACTTCTACCTAAAGATAATAAAAAATGTCAAATTACAAATAAATAATATTATTATAAATAATTTCTCAGTTTTAATAATAATGTAAAAACATTCCATATACAACGTATCAAAAAAACTAATCAAACTGCAAGAAACAGTCTAACGTATACATAAATGGATAAAAACATGAATGCATTCATTTCAACCATGAATATCAAATTATATCATTACCCTTTCTACCATCTGGGGCAAGGATGGACCGTGCCTTTGTGTGTTTTTTTGTAATCAATAAAGGCGCTTGTAATTTTCTCAATCCACAAACATTTCCACATTTTGACCAGACAATAAAATTACTTCTTATAAAAATACCAGTATGACTACAAAGTAAGTTAGTAATCAGAGGTTTTTTATTAATATTTTTACTCATTTTTCATTTTGTAAATAAGTTTTGTTAAAACTTTCCAAAATAAATATTTAGCTAAGCCTAGGCAGTAAAACAAGCTAAGTTTCAAAATTTTTGAGCAACTTCATAATAACGAAGACCCTCTCAACCTAGCAATATTAATGTTTAAAATGAATACATTAAAAATAAAAACTTGTTAGGCCTAGAAATCTGTTTGTTCTGCAACGTAAGAGCAATTTACTTTCAACAACAAGGGCTTAGATAAGTTTGAATATACATCTTTTCTGTTAAGTAAAAATATGAATATTATACTGCTAGTCAATCTAGCCTATCTGGTACGAAAGTGCAGTCACCTCTAGTTTTGAGACCATTCAAAAGCCTTTCCCTTTAATGATGCTATACTTATAAATTTCCAGTCTAGTAAGCCCATCCTATTTAGTCTAGGAGCTAAACATTGAATACATAAATTACATACTTCGAACTATATCAAGCCATGTTCCATCACTTTTTAAACCAGGTCTTTGAAAAGCATCAAAAAAGAAAGACCCTTTATACACTCCTGGAAAAAAATCTGTTGTAAGTAAAAGAAATAAGAAAAATAATATTTAAAAATTATTACCATTATCATATACTTTAAAATATTTCACATCTTTATGGAATATAGGAACTTCATTGGAGCACTCCTAAAAGATAAATTTACTTAATTCTCATATGAGAGTAGTTACAATAATTTTTGCTTTTCAATGTGATTTAAGAGCGAGTTTTATCATTACTGAATGGCCTCTAACTTTTATAATTATAGTTACTTTTGTATAAATATTATCTATTTGAAGTGTCATCTTTAATTAATTTAAAAACATTTTGCCTCATACCTTAATCGGAATTTAATTTGATCAATTATTAATTTATATCAATTATCGTACCTAGATGTAAATGTAGGCTAGAAATTACCACAGACTATTTCGAATGCTAAATTTAGGATGGTAGCTGCTGGAATACAATGAAATTACCAAAAGGGCAGGTCACTGTATTTTTGGGTGTCCTAATAACCATGATTGAATAATTTTAATCACAATTTAATAATTTCAGTAATCATTTAATCACTCAAAACACAATTTAATTAAATTTTACCACCTTTTATGGGTGTCTTAATAAATAAAAATTTAATCATTCAAATCACGAATTAATGTGCTAATAATCATGATAGTGACCTGCACCTTGGAATTACGCCTTTTGTATAAGCATTACTTCAAGTTACAGGGGAGTGATATTTGAGATAAGCATAAACCAATATGGCACCAACACTGGGGGGGGGGGGGGGAGTTAAAAACTTTCTTACTTGAATTTCTACTCCAAACATTTTTTTACAGAAGTTAAATAGACCGTTTAAGACATGGTCTAATGGGAAGTACTGGCTGATTTCATATTCATCTAAACTAAAATAGAGAAAATTATGACAATTAACAATGTAAGTTTAATACCCACAAATTAATATTTTACCTGTACAATGCTTTCTTCTGTTGATTCCTCCAAAAAGGGACATCCCAAAGTTCTAACTGACCATTAAATCCGTCTTGTAATGCAAAATCTTGCAATTCTAGAAGTTCCTTCTCAATTGCTGGTCTATTCTTTATATGTAAACTATGAAATAAAAAAAAAGTACTGCAAGAATAACTACCATTACTGACAAGGTGCTTAAGTTTTAGAATGGAATTAAGAAATCTAAACAGATTTAAAGAACGTTTATCATTAAAAATTTACCTTGTTATTAAAGACTTCACTGTATCCACTGATCCAGCCATTTTTGTTTCCATTGAAAGTTCTGCATAATTATCATACCCTAATAAACAGCCAACATCTCGCCTATTCAATAAATATTTTTTTAAACTAAAGTAAATCTCATTTCTCACACGTGCTACATAATAAAATACATAATTTTAGTAAATAAGGCTATATAAAACCTAAATATTCTGTTGATCCCTAAACAAAAGTTAAGTACAAAAACGACACTAACAATTTTTTTTTACAATTGTACTAAAACTTTAGCTAAAAATTTGGAGAAAAACCTGGTTTAATTGAATTATAAACTATCTATACATAATTTTTTTTTAAAGCGTTAACCTTAAGTTTTACAACATTTACTTTGGAAAATAAAACTTACTGCTGTACAACTTTAAATAAGTGCTTATAAAAAATTAAAGAACAGATATAGAACTGTACAGTTTATAATTAAAATAAGAATGAAAAGCTTAACTAGAGGCACCAAGAAATGAGCCTCACTCTCCCATGTAACAAGCGAGCAAGTTACCACCAAGGCACGTATAAAAAATATTGGAGAAAAGCTGAACCTCTGCGCTTCGCTTCATTGGGGCCAGAATCACTAAGGCCCATTTTTCTCCAAGTTATTAAATTTTGCCTTAAATTGATTGTTAATATCTTTCTTGTACATAATTTTTGATTAGAAATCAATAGGATATTGGTTAATCTTCTCATAATTCCTTCAAGGAAAAGATTTAGACATTTATATAGCGCAAAAAGAACATTAATATGTTTTAAGAATGCAAAATGCTTTGATGGGGCATGAAGTGTCTCATTTTAAGTTTGAGCTACTTCAACTGTGCTTTAATAATGAACTATGCACGTTGGTTTTTCAACTTTTGCTGACTGTTTAAAACTGCATCCAGTTCATAACACATCAAAAATGTTTTGAGGCATTTAAACTTGTTGGTAGTTAAATGTTTCTTTTTAATAAGCAAGGGCAATATTTAGATATTCTACCCTTATCAAACTGAGCGCATAAGCGAGTAGCGATCCTTCCTAACTACAATAAATATTATCAGTGGCGTAGCCAGACCATTTCCCACCCAGGGCGGTCCCAGAGTTTTCCACCAAATTGCAGTCTTTTCTCCTCTACCTATATCCAGGGATAGCTCAAATGAAACGTGCCACCTGGAGCGGATCACTTCCCTCTTGCTACGCCACTGAATATGGTTTATATTAAAGTTATATTAGCTGTCATTTTCTTCAAATTTACTTTGCACAGATTTTACCATAAACTAAATTAAACGTAATAAACAAAATCATACCTATGGTAACGAATTTCTTCAATGTGAGTACTGTTATTTAGCTCAGAATCAAGATTTGATGCTTGAGCCACTGAAGCTTGCCAAACATTCCACCGAAGCATTCTATCACTGCAGTTTTCCAAAAAGCCTTTGTAAACTGTTGGCTCTAGTGTTACAATCCAAGGACCTTGGGTTGGTCTGCTCCTGATAATTTAACAATGCAATAATCAAGGGTCTATTAAGGATTAACTATTGCATCCGTACTAAAGGAAAAAATGTTACACGAATTTCAAAGGAGCACCAAATGTCACGACAGCACAAAAACAAGGAAACGGTACAATTGTATGTCAGTGCAGCTGAAGGGTTAGCCCTCTTGCACTCCAATCTTTCAACACGGGTTTCCCAACAGGTTCATTTGAACTTTTTCTATCATAAAATGAATTTAAGTAGCCCCGATTAGTTATTAGTTGGAGAATATGCCATGTTCTTGGGAAAAACTGGTCTAATTCCTTGTAATTAAAAGAGAGCAAAGGTGGTAATAAGTGAGCTTCGATTTGAGACAATTAAAGCTTAATCAATTAAGCACAGAGTCTAGCTTAAGTACAACCCTAGCTAAATCTCTAGTGTAAACCATGCCTGTTTCAATAATAATCATCCAGGGTTGGCCAAAAAACCGGTTTTTTCAACAATTTCCCTTTGTAAGGAACTAATTTCTACAACTGCGTCAATATAAATAATTATGAGGCAGACCATCTTTAGCATCAATTAATTTATTACTTTAATTACTCACTCTACTTGGTGTCGTTGAATTCTATGATCTGAGGGAGCTTCTGACTTCGAACACTACCTTCTATAGCCTATAAAACTTCCCCCGGCTCCCTCTTTTGACTCTAGGTGGCGCCTTTATTTTGGCGTCTAATCTGCTTACGCCTAAGCGCCCTCTTTTGGGCCTTACACCCTTCCATAAACATTTGTTGACGTTAACAGTAATTATAAGTGTAGGAAGCTGTTGGCTTGCATAGCACTAAGGGCCTGCCACTACCCTACTACGCTTTGTAACAGCCAACTAAATTAAAGGCAATAAAAGTCGCTAGATGATTTGGGCCTAGGGTGATGCTTTGGGTATTAGCCTAGCTGATAATTATTTACAAAAAAAAGGAGAGCTTTTATGCAATATTTTCTTATAAAAATAAAAATAACTAGATAGAAGTGTATTGTTGAGTATCCTGACAAAATCTACAATTATTTTAAAAAAAAACTTACGAATCAGATGCCATTTTCTTCACAAGATGGCTTGGAAAATTTTGGACCTCACTTGGATGTGATAATGTATGCTTGAACTTGGAACATGAACGGGTTAACTTTTTCCTATAATAAAATATCTAGAAATATTAGTTTAAATAAGATTGTCTAAAAGTGTTGATTACATTGATTGCGTTTTTCATTGGGCTGCTCCGCGCGGTTACGGATCGCCCTGAAAAAAGAAACTGGTTTCATTGGGGAAAAAAGGAGCAGCTCCGAGACGGATTCATGACTTCCATTGACCCAGTTGCTCAATCACGGATTGATCTTGAGTCGGAGCAACATTATCAGATCACTCGTATGGCCAATGAAATACCAACTTAATTCACTTTAGCTCGACTTTCAGATGGTAGTGGACTATACGCCACTCTGTTAAAAAAAAAATTCATTGGGAGTGGCTCTATCTTAACACCCCTGCCATTTCAATGCTAAAACTGTGATGCCACTGTGAAATCTGGATCAATTTTTAAGCAGTCCCAATGGAAAACGCCATCAGAATAATAAGATTCTGTACCTGAACATATCTACATTTTTTGTAATATTATCAATAGCAAAATCCAAACGTTCTTTTTCACTTTTACCAAGGTCTAGTCCTTTTAAACGTGACTCAAGAATATATTTATCAACAACCCGCCTTTGGCTCTCAGGGAGTTTTTTGTTTTCTTTAATCTCCTAAAATAAATATTAATATTAATAATATAAATAGTTTAAAAAAAATCAAGTTGATTAATTCAAACTATAACTATTATACTTGACATATAATAATAGCAATTTAAAGTCATTATTCAATCAATTATTCAATAATATAGCCAGAGTAATAAAGCAATCCTCAAAAAATAATAAAACACAAAAAACTTTTTCCATTAAAAAGATTTACTTTGACTCTAAAAATAATTGATAGGTCATATTATTTAAAACTCACTTTTATCGCATTATAAATAGTGGGAGATGAAAAGCGTTCTGTCATGGTCCGATGAACTTGACTCTGAATCTATTAAACAATAAATAGTTCAGAATCTCAGTAAAAAAAAAATTCTAAGTTTTTATTCCAATTTCAGAAATATAAATAGTGAAAAATCAGAATATAGAAATAATAATAAACAAGCTAAGCCAACTATTTTGGTCTTACTTTTTGAAGTGAATCTTTATGTTTTGAATTGTGCATCAACTTTGAGTATACGATCATACTGCTGAAAGTGGAACTAAGAGGTGCAGAAAAAACTTCAATTGGTTCAATTACATCTTCAAACTTAACGGGTTTTTTCATTTCTGTAACAAGAGCACAACAAATTCAAATACCACGAAAAGGACTGATTTAAGTAATGGAGAACTTGGAATTAGTAAATTTTTATACTTTTAATGATTAATGATTAAAATTACATTTGTATAAAATAAAACAAAATAATATGAATTAGATATGATTAATTTGTTATACATTATTATTACAAAATATAATATAATTACAAAAATAATATACAATTATAATTATCAATTAATATAATACAATTCTTATGAAGAATGTTTCGTATTCCTTTCAAGAGATGACACTCTAGACTTAAAATCAAGATGGAGTGTGGAATGGGGCGGGGCATTGGTATAACAACATAACCCCTGAGCTAAAAGCTGCAGTTTCAAGTTCTTTCTTACATAAATTAGTTTTTGTCCAAAATACCATCCTTTAAACTATTGCTAATCGGATTTAAATTGAAAAAAATTTAATATTGCGACCATTTATCTTTAAAAAAAACTTATCTCCAAAATTTATTAAAATTAAGCTTAAGAGGCAGAATACATCACTATTACATTTTATGAACTTAACAAAAAGCTATTGAAAATATTTATGACATTGGTTTTTAGGGAGGCTTTCCCATTTGACAGTCAAATAAATTTCAAATGGCTTCCCAGCCTTGAAAGGTTTTTGAAGTTGGAGTAGGAAAAAATGTGAATATTTCCTGAGATCTAGCAGCCATCCTCACCCTCTTGCCACTTCAATAGGCATTGAGGTAATTTTTATCGTTTTCTTCGTCTATGGACATTCATTTCAATTGGGTGCTTGCTCGTAGAGTCGTAACTAAGCCCCGTTTTGAAACAGCTGCCATGACAATATTTCACATGACAGATCACAAGGCAAAATGCCACACGATCCTTCGAAAAAATCACGTGACCGCCATAGGTGTCATAATGTTATGGGTGAACTAAATGAGTTACCATGGCATAGAACAAAGGCTACACCCTCAAGCAAGCTAAGATTTAATAATGTTTGAATTTAATAAGTTCAAAATTAAAGCAAAATTTATCGTTAAACAAGTATTTAAGCCTTTATTTCCTTAAATATAACAGTCAGTTTACTAAGATGGCTTGATGCACTCCATTAAGGATTTAAGTCTACCATAATAATCGGGTATTCCCTTCCTATCTATGTACAGTTTTGAAGTAGCAGCAACTGTTAAAAATTCCACCCCCTCATTTATTTTACCAACTGGTATTTAAAATAAAATAAGACTAGTAATTTATTCCAAAAAAGTATACCTTCAATTTTATCTTCAAGCTTACTAAATTCACAATCAAACTGAATAATAAACTTTCCAACTGCATTTACATAATTGCTAGGAGTAACCTTAATGAAATCTGGAACATTAATTTCTTTCAGTAAAGGGTTAGTTTCTGGGGTATCAATTGGCACTTCGGGTAATCTGTAAAAAGAAAAACATGAAAAATAATGAGAAGGCATCCCAAGAAGTAAAAAAAAAACCAAGATATGATATGCATTTTAGTCAACACTGTTAAGTAAATGGAAAAAATATTAACCATAAATTAATAAGGATAATGTTATTTCAACATTATAGTCACACCTAAGAGTAAGAGTAACAGAGTTAAGAGTATGTTTTAGCTTTTGATAGTGCTAACAGGCAAAGTTGTATATTGAGTAGTTGAATTAAGTAATATACGAAGCCATTAGTGCAAATAGTTGTAGTGGAAGCTGCATCTTTCAATAAACTAAGTGCTTTACAAAGATGATGGCACAGACAGAAATTGTGGCACTTCCTGAAGGAAGGTAAGTTAATAATTTCCTCATTGAAGATTAATCCAATTGGGCGTGCACAATAAGGGACAAAACATTGTTTGTGCACGAGAAAATTGCTGATAGGGGAGTGATTTTCCAAAGCCACCTACCCTTTCAAATTTGTGGAGTAGGTGGAAAGACATTAGGAGACAAACATTACGTAAGTTTGATCGTAGCCGCCATGTTGGGTGGAATTTTTCAATAAGAAAAAGCATGGGTGCGACGAAAACTGTTAGCTCCCTAAGTGTTTTGGGTCAGTTATGGTAAACATTCCCTTACTAGTGTTGTTGGAGGTGACAAAACTCAAAATGATGCAGAGGAGAGCCTAAAACTGAATTCGCGTCACTGCCTATTTTTTCTGCCACCCTATGCCCTGCCACTTGCTTTGTCCTTTAATAGAGTTATCTTAATGATTGCTTATATACAAATTATACAAGAGAACGTGTTTTAGAGCAATTTTTTAATAATTTCATTTTCATATTAGTAGATGAAAAGATGTGAAATAAAAATTTTTAAGGGGAAAAAGCAGGAAAAATGTGGGGGAAAGAAAAGAGTTAAGACAGTACATTATTTTCAGTCAAAATCGGGTAATAGTTGTTTCTCTGAAAATGAATAAAAACTCAAAAAGTAAAAAAACTGTTACATCACAATACAGTTTTCTTTAAATATTCTTTGCATACATCCTAGAAAAACCTATATATTCCTGTAACATGTACTGGTACACTTGTAAAAGTAAGAAACTGTCACCTAAGAGTCACTTAAAACAAGGCGGCCATGTTAATTAAAAAACCTATTCATCTAGAATCAAACTCAAACAGATTCGTTTACCATGCGGTATCATCAGTCTCTATAAAATCTTGTTGGTTTGTTTTAAGTTCTCTAGTTATCTGTCAGGTTTGGTTTCCCCTTTCCATAAAATTAGTTAAGATAATAAACTGTCACGAGACTTTGGATACTCAGGAAGCTAGTTCTTAACAGAAGGTTAATTACTGTTATAAAACTAAAATTAACTTACAGAACTATGTAGTTTCCACGCCTAAATACTTTCAACGTTGTTATCGAGTTTATCAAAAACAAATCTCGTCGAAAATATCTAGAAACGCAAAACCTGAATATTCCGGCCATTTCCTCTTTTAACTTTCAAAACGGTACCATAACCAGAAGCAGACGACGAATCTGCATTAAAAAGAAAAGAGTAATAGAAATAAGACGTGTGTCTAATGTTTAGATACGCCTTATTTCTAGACTCTAAACTAAATTTCCATTCAAGCAGAAAATAATAATAATAATAATAATAGGAATTTACTGTACAGGAAATACAATGAAATGAAATTATAAACAATAAAGTTAAAAATTTCATCGAAATTCTTAATAGAACTCCAAAAGGCACTTCAATAAAACATCTTCAAGGAAAATGCCAAGAAGTACTTTATCTGAGAGCTAGGACCTGCAAGGAACTGTTTATATAGCGCTTGTTGAAATAATGGAAATTCTCCATAAGATTGTAGTTCATGCTTACTATTTCATCGTTGTGTACCCTGCTATATTAAAAAAAATATTAGCAGATCGTCTTAAAGATTACTTGTCTTAAAGGCTAGTGTATTTTGCTCGACGGACCTTGAGGTGATATACTTCATATAAACTAGCATTTCAGCCGTTTTAAATAGGCTTCGAGCTTAGGAAATATAGCGCCATCTGTCTTAATATTCGTGAACTTAATTTGTAAAGAAATAGCAGACGTCTTTTGAATTTCAATGTTCATCGGTTGAATGTTTCAGCTGTTGTGCAGAGATAATTTTGAACGAGCAGACAGCTTTCATATATTCAATTTAAAACTCGGTCGGCAGGCGGCGATACTTCTGAGCAAAATTTTAACTACACACGAAGCTTAGAGCTAGTTTTAAACCATAGTCCAAGGTTAGTAAATTTTAGGCTATAAAAGGTTGCCTCGATACGCTGTGGTTGCTAAGATCTAAGGTTGGTAACTTCGTTGCTAACGAACATAGTGATGTCACTGAGATGAGATCCTATTGAAAATGGGATCTCATCTGGGTAACGTCAGCAACAGACGAATTTTGGAGGCAATCCAAAAATTCTTTCAAACCGTTTCTCGATCGAGACCCCGTTGAGCAAGACCAAGGGGGCTATTCTGTAAACATTCGAACGGGAATTCGATTTCGATACCCTATACCATGTCGAGATCGACTTCGACAATTTGTATTGATTTATGCTTATTCGAAATCTTTACCGAATACCATTCGTCGAGATCTCGAAGTTCGAAATCTAGTTTTCGATCGAAAATTGGATTTCGAATATTTACAAAATAGGCCCCCAGGGACAGTAGATACAGGGACGAGAAAGTGTATTGGCGGCCTCTGTTGGAATATATCACCTAAAATGACCTAAGCGCAAGGAGAGTTAGTTGTAAACAAAAAAAATGGCGGTCACCTAATTTTAGCGGTTCTTGACGAGGTTTAAGTGTTCAAAATAAATGGGCATTTTTTTATTTACGCTCGTAGTTTTATTTTTAATTTAACATCAAAATGGTAAAAACTAACTACAATAATACTGTCCGTGGTGAACCACGTCTTAACAATGGCCGCGGTTTGTTTACATCTAACTCCCCGTGAATATGAAGACGTTTAAAATCGAATTTTTTTCCTCCTGATTTCTCGACCCTGTATCCAATGTCCTTGGCAAGACCTAACAGTCGTGAGCACAAAGATAGTATAACTACGTACCCTAGATTCGAAATCTCGGCGTTTCTCGGCGTTTCTCGATAGCCCGTTTTCTCGTGCGACTTTTACTGAGTTCGCGCCGGAAGTCGGAAAAATCGGGCTCCATAGCAGTGTGAGAAATAAGGAATTTCAATAGATAACCCAAAATTATATTACTCACCTTTAGTTTTCTTTCGTTTAGAATTTTTTTTAGAGCTACAGGCATGATCCATTATTGTTTTAAAACAATATAACGCAAAAATATCTGGTATCTTGAAAACCGCAAATCAAAAACCACGGCGCAATTTTCACTAAATCTTTTTAACTAGATGTCGGTAGCCCTGCCAGCACCGGCTCTATGGAGGCAGTTTTTTCCGACTTCCGCCGGGAACTCAGTAAGAGCCTGCATTACGTGCAAGGAGCTTGATTTCCAATCTAGGGTACGTAGTTATATTATCTTTGGTGAGCAGCCTTGGAAATAAGGTATTTTTTTAAACTGGTCCTTATGACCAGTGACCCCTTAGATTATGAATTATTAAACTGGTCATTATGACCAGTGTCCCCCGAGCTTATGAATTATTAAACTGGTCTCATACACGTGAGCGCGTGATCGAGTTTAATGTAGTTTTAAAACATGGTAGACTGTTTCTTTACTCGTAAAGATTTTTCTCTTATATACATGTATATGCAAATATTTTGGATAACTATTGCGTTGTTTGTTGTTATGGCTCCTCGATGTTTCATTTCCACATGTAGAAAACGATTTGCGGTGGACGATAATGTGTCGTTGTACAGGTAAAAGTTTGGGTTTCCTTAAACCTCGGGGCATTTTGAAATGTTAACAAACGGCGGGCTTTCAAATTGATGATTTGGTTAAGTTACTTCAGGAAGTTCAGTGAGCCTAGTGGAACAACAACTCAGGACTATAATTACTGCAATATCCGTTTTTTAAAAAACACTTTATTTAACATTGTAAATATCGGTCTTCGTAGAGTACTATCTGTTATGTTGTTTAACAGTGGAATGTTGAATTTAAGCAGAGTGCGAGACATTTATCTTGGCTAAGCTTCTAAGACGAAAAGCATATTATTAAATAGAAGGTAAAGTTTAGAAAAATAAGACAATTATCAGTATGATTGTTGCTGTTTAATGAAATGACAGTCGTCAATTCGTCATAAGTGTCATTCGTTAGTGTAATGTATTTTTTCTGGGATATAATAAGGTTTTTGTTTATCCAAGTTTCTACAAACACAATAATAAATATACTATTACTTACTTTAAATGTGAAATAACCTTTAAATACAAAGGTTGTTGTTTAAAGGGAATAGAACCTCCAACGCGTTCTTTATGGAAGACCCCATCAATTTCCTTTATTCCCTTCACAATCAACGTTTATCAGCGCCGCAAGTGTGAAAAGCCATGGGACGCAGCGGAAAATATTGGAACCCTCGGAGGGCGACAGAAATACCAGAGGTTATATTCCCTTTAACAGTTTAATGTTGAATTTAAGCAGAGTGCGAGACCTCACGACTGTTAGCTCTTGCTAGCATGTTTATTGTCAGGCTTAGCCTATTAGCTGGGGGTCTATTTTATTTCATATGTCTATGTTTTAAACAATTAGTCCAATCAAAACGTCGGATTTCAGTATTTCGCGAAACAAGTTTTTAAAAAATAAGAATACTGCTGTCTGCTCCCAAATGACGAGAAAACTTTATCATTCTACCCGTGGCGCCGTCTATCTCTCAATGGTTCGTTCAAATAAGACGCGGGGGGGGGGGGCAGAATAACAATAGTAGCGGGGATTGGTGTATATAGCAACGAGGCCTTCACACCAGGCGCACAGGGAGAAAAGTCCGCGAGCAAACGTTATTGAGAAAGAACAAACGCGCTGAAAGGGATACACATCAGAAAAATAAATACAAAAAGAACAATAATCACAATCATCGCGGAAAAGCTTTACGAAGAAGTTTACAAGTGTCCAAAATCACATCTTGCCAACCCGCGTGAACGGCGGTGAGAACACCCACCACGGAGTCCGGGAGACCCCGCGCCTGGAGCGAAAGGTAGAGATTCCGCCGAGGGGTCGCGAAAGAGACACACGCGAACTGGACGTGTTCGGCGTCCTCTCGTACCGCACACCGAGGGCAGGAGTCCGAGTTCCGAAGCCCGAAACGATGAAGAACCGCCTTCGTGGGAAGTCTGCCACAACCAAGCCGCGCGAGAAGAGTGTCCTCCAGTCTAGGAAGTTGACCGGCCAGAACGGCTCGAGAGTCAGGGTTAGGCTTCGCAGCCAGGAGAGGCCACTGGGCTGCGAGAGACCGCAAGGTGCGAGTCCACGAAGAGGTGATCGCTTTCCCACAGACACTCTTTAGCTCCGAGAGTGTCGAGGGAAGGAAGAAGTGCACCCCCTGAGGACGTTGAAGCTGGGTGACCCCGGCCAGTTTGTGCGCCGTTTCGTTGCCTGGCACTGCCACGTGAGCTGGGCACCAAAGGAAAGTGACGGAGCGGGGATAATTGTCACATAGATCATGGATTATTGAAACAACCGGATCAGAAGAGCGCGTCAGCAGTTGGGTGAGGGCACTCTGAGAGTCGGAGCAAATAACCAGCTCATCAGGCACATTTGTTACCGCGTATGAAAGAGCCATCTGGATAGCGAGGAGCTCAACCCGGTTGATAGGATGCCCGGAGTCCACGAAGGACCTCGCGCCGACGCCGAGGGCTGGAATCGCGAAAGCCGTACCAGCAACACCCGAGTCCGAGGAGAGCGAGCCGTCCGTATAGATGACCGTAGCATCTCTGGCGTAAGGTTCGACGGTCGCGAAAAAGAGCTGCCGAAGCGCGTCAGATGGCAGGTCTCCCTTAGTAGAAGAGAGCCAGCGAGGAATGATAGTGGCCGCTGGTGGTTCCCACTCCGGTGTTCGCAGACGAGGGAGATTGGCCCTGGAGTAGTTGAAAAGCCAAGTGAGATTGTACTCCTGTGCAAGGCGCCACGCTCGAAGAGGGAAAGGGAGTCGGCCCGTTGGGAAACGGTCCTCGATGAGTTCCAGAGAAGGTAGGGTCGATCGCAATAGGGAAGGCTAAAAATCGGGTGTGTCTGACGCTCCGCATGGAGCGATGTTAAAGAGATCCAGGAGGTCTCTCCGAAAACCCAAAGGAGTAATGGCTGCTTCGGATTCCATGAGCCGGATGGGAGTGGACTGTGGAACTCCTAGGATGACTCTGCGAGCGGCATTTTGAACCTTGTCGAGTTTGCCGAGCGTGGTAGCTGTGGCCGAGGCATAGAGAGAACTAGTGTAGTCCAGTCGAGAGCGAAGGAGATGCGTGTAGAGAAGGTGAAGGACCTTCCTTCCCGCCCCCCAACGAGTCGTGGAGACGGCTCTCAGAAGGTTAAGCCGCTTCAGCGAAGAAGCGACGAGGACCTCGATGTGTGGGGACCAGGACAGCTTGTCGTCAATCAGGGCTCCGAGATACCGATAGGACGAGACCCGAGAGAGGGCAGTGCGCCCGAGCATAAGGTGAAGACCGGCCTGGATCTGCTTTGATTTGGTGATGATCATGAATTGGCATTTCAGTGGTTGGAAATTTAGACCCCAGGTGATTCCATAGCTCGAGATATTATCGAGAGCAAGCTGCATCGCAGGGAAGAGGCGGTTGAGGTTTGGACCGCAAATCCACGTGCTGATGTCATCCGCATGTTCCTCTTGGTCAACCGGCCTCGGACACAGCTCGGGAATGTCGTCGAGCATGACGCAGAATAAGATTGGGCTGATTACACTGCCCTGCGGCACGCCGCGGGTAACTGAGTACGGCTTTGAGAGTTTGCCATTAACTCGGACTCGGAAGGTACGGCCGTCCAAAAAGCTCTCCACCCAGCGGAGGAGGTTTCCCTCAAGGCCCCGGCGTTGTAGCTTATAGAGTAGCGCCTGATGGTGGACACTTCCAAAGGCGTCTTTTAAGTCGAGGAAAACTGCCAAACAGTGGTGATTAGTCGCCAGGGCCCCTTGAGCAGCGGTAACAAGCCGGAGGGCGTTATCGGTTGCCCGGCGCCCTTTGCGGAAGCCGGATTGCTCCGGCGGAAGCACGCGATTCACCTGCAGAAACCAGGTAAGACGGCCAAGAACAAGCCGCTCGTAAATTTTGCCAAGGTTCGGAAGGAGGGAGATGTCCCTGTAGGAAGTGGGGTCTCTGCATGGTTTGCCCGGCTTGAGTATGGGATGAAGAATCGCATGTTTCCACCGCGAGGGCATGATGCCATCGGCCCAGAGACGGTTGTAGAGCCTGAGAAGGGCTGCGCGAAACGCTGGGGTGGTGTTTTTAATGATTAGGTTCGAGATGTTATCGGTGCCAGGGGCCGTGTTGTGAAGGCCGGAGATGACGCCGTTGAGTTCCGGCGCCGAGAAGGGCGCGTTGTACCTGGCCGGTGGACGTGCAAGAGAAGTCTCTGGGACGTACGCTTGAGCCGGCGAGAGTTCTGGGGGAGGATGAATATTCTCCGCAGCTTTGGACGCTAGGCACTCTGCAACTTCCCTTTGGTCTGTGAAAAGAACCACCCCCTTCTGCAGCGTGAGAAGCTTCGGTGCGAGTACTCCAGTCTTGAACCATCTGACCTGGGACCAGATTTGCGGCAGTGGCGTATGAGCATGGAGCCGATCGCAGAAGGCCCGCCAGCTGGTCTTATTCGTCTCCCTGACCAGTTTCTTGAAGATCGCCCTTTCCCGCTTATAAAGAACCATGTCCGCAGAGAGGGCCGAGCGTTGGGCTCTGCGCCGCGCCGCAGTGACGACAGTAGCCTTCGCCGAGCAGTGGTTATCCCACCAAGGCGGCTGGCGAGGCGTATACCTCCTGTGGCCGCTGGAGAGGGGAATCGACGCCTTCGCCGAGTTGAAGAGAAGGGATTCCGCGGAGGAGACTGTAAGGTGTTCTTCGCCTAGAGCATTATCAAGGACAATGCGAAAATGCTTCCAGTCCGCTTCCGCGTAACGCCAGTGAGGGGTACTCTCTTCCTTGTGGGCATCGTGAGACGCTTCCCCTATGAGAATAGGTAAGTGATCGCTTGTTCCTCTCTGCAAGACACGCCATGGGAGACCTGCGGCCAGGTTGACGCTAGCGAAGGCGAGGTCAAGCGCGCTCTCAGAGCCGTGGGTAGGGTGACGGGTTGCTTCCTCCGTATTGAGGGGTACCATGTTGTCGTGGTCCTCCAGCCAAGTCTGAATGAGGCGTCCTTGTGCGTCAGTGTGGCGGCCACCCCAGAGGAAATTGTGTGCGTTGAAGTCACCAAGGATGATGAACGGCGGGGCAAGTCCGGTAAGGAGTTGGTCGAAAAATTCTTTGGGGGCGGTGCCCCGAGGGTCGTAGATGTTGAAAAGCGTGAGCCAGCCCAGCGGGAGATGAATCTTCACCACCAACGTCTCGACGCCCGCACACACTGGGGAAGGGAGACGGATCGCTGGGATAGTTTTGGCTATCAGAGTGGCCAGACCTCCTCGCGCCCGGGAGTTCGAGTTGGGGGGGCAATTGCGATCGGCGCGAAATATTTCATAAAGACCAAAGTGAAAGTTACATACGTCCGTTGGAGAGAGAAACGTTTCCTGAAGAGCTAAAATAGATGGGCTGAAGTCGCCGAGAATGTCGATAATATCTGCGAGCCGAGTACGAATACCGTGAACGTTCCATTGAATGATGCTAGCGAGGGGTTCGGTCATCACTGGGGGGATAGATTCTGGGAGCCGAAGCTGTAAAATCGACGGTCTTCGGGAGGGTGGCTTGGGCCGCTACAATATTTTCCATGAAAGAATCCGTGAGTCTCTTTAGGGCGTCCTGTTTGGCAGGCTTACCGTGAAAGGCTTCACATATCTCCACCACTTTCGGAATCAGGGCGGCAATCAAGGCCGAGAGATCACTGGCAGTGAGGTAAACTGGCGCCCCGGCTCCGGTTGGAGGGAGGGAAACCGGCGCACCAGGGGTGAGCTCAGAAGGCGGCGGGGGGCGCCTTGGGGGAGGACTCCGTTTTCTAGTCACAGCTTGAGCGTAGGAATTATGGCGTACGATTGCCCGAGCTTCCCGAAAGGAAACGTCTTCCTGGTGACGAACCCGGAGGACTGTCTTCTCCCTGCGCATGGCCGGACAGTCGGTCGACTTCGAGCTGTGGGAGCCCTTGCAGTTGACGCAGAAAGCCGGAGCGGCGCATTTCTGGGTCGGATCAAAGGTGTGGTCCTTCCCACAGTTGGCGCAAATTTCGTTCGCTACGGTCGAGCGACAGGCGGATGTGATATGCCCGTAGTGTTTACACTTGTAGCACTGGAGGGGACGCTCGGTGTATTCCAAAACCGCGAAGCTCATGCTGTACAAGAAAACCTTCTTCGGAATTTTATCCTTGACGAAACCGATGAGGTAGGCGTTCGTACGGCCACCTAGGCGCCTTACAGACCTATAAGGCACTTCCCGCTCCTTTAGTGCGTCTTCGATATCTTGTTTACTCAGGTCCGTCGGAACATGAATAATGCGCCGAAGGGCTACATCCTGTGCTGCCGAAGTGTCTTCGACCGTGAATTGAAAATCTCCAAAAGCGGTGGCAGCTTTTATGCGCCCGACTTGTTCCTCCGAATCAGGGTGAATCAAAAGGCCGCCTTGTGGAAGCGTTTTAAAATTGGTGCCAACGCCAAATACACTAGTGACGTACTCGTGTATTTGTTTTGTTCCCAGATCCTAGAATTTCGTTCCTCCGTGAACCGGTTTTAGGCGAAGGGGCTTGAGCCGCGGGACGGTCCCACCCCCAACAGCTTCTACTCCGCGGTCGACTTCTGCCTCTTACTCTTTCGCCCCCTTCCTTCCACTATTGTGAAAGAGGAGTCTTCTTCTTAGCTTTGAGCGTCCATCGGGGGAAACATTTCGCCGTACGAATCGCCGGCCGTTCCTGAAGAAGCGGCCAATGAAAGTGAAGGGAAGCCGTCCACGATGGCGAGAAAATCCAAAGGACGAAACGGGGCAGAAATAAAACAGGATGGGGACTAGGGAGAGACAAAGCAGCAGCGACTGACTTAAGGTCAGTTAAAAAATAAAAAGGGCCCAAAGATAGGCAGCACGGAAAGAAAAAGACAAAGACAAAGCCACGAACACATCCTTACCGTTCCGAAACCATCGTCCATCGTCAAATAAGACGCGTTTTCCTGCAAAAAGGTTTTTTTTCTAAAATAATGGATGGCGCCACGGGTCATATGATAACGTTTTCTCGTCATTTTAGATTTTAGAGGAGAAAATATTTTTTCGCGGGGAGCAGATTTGATTGGATCTCTATATTAATATTCCCAACTCAATGTTTTAAACGCTGCTTAGAGCTTAGGAATCATAAATATGTGAAGAAATAGCAGTCGAATTTTGAATGTTTATGTTTTTCAGTTGTTGCACTTGCACAGAGACAATTTTGAACGAGCAGACAACTTTCATATATTAAATTTTAAACTCGCTTGGTAGGGACCGGTCACCGATACTTATGACCAAAATTTAAACTACGCACGAAGCTTATTCGGTTTTCAACGAAATCAAAATTTATCATTTAAAAAAATAACAAAATAAAGCAGATTTTGGTATATTTACTAATTTTACGAGTGGGAGTTAAAAATGACGATTTTTAGAATCAAGCTAGGCTTATAGGCTTAAAAAAATTCGAGCGCCCCCGAGTTTCAGTGGCTGGCTACGGGCCTGCTCAAAAAGTGTAAACTTTTAAACCTTAAACGTTTTATTCGTCTGTTCTCAGGGTAAGACATACCCTGTCCCGAATTTTGTTCGCTTGTTCCAGAGCTCTAAAGTTACACCATAGAAATCTTATAACATTGAATGATTCCGTATAAATACAAAATGGGCCAATTACATTTTCGGAGTTTTCGTCATTATCAGCCAATCACGATTCAAAGAGTGACTACGGCAACGACTCGTTGCCATCTAGTTTGAGTTACTGAAAATAATAATTTGATTTTATATTACGTCACCTTAAGAACGAGCATTTGATTGCAGGGGCCGTGATCGAGTTTAATGTAGTTTTTAAACATGGTAGACTGTTTATTTACTCGTAAAGATTTTTCTCTTATATGCAAACGTTTTGGGTAACTATTGCGTTGTTTGTTGTTATGGCTCCTCCATGCTTCATTTTCACATGTAGAAAACGATTTGCGGTGGACGGTTATGTGTCGTTGTACAGGTAAAAGTTTGGGTTTCCTTAAACCTTGGGGCATTTTGAAATGTTAACAAACGGCGGGCTTTCAAATTGATGATTTGGTAAAAGTGACTTAAGGAAGTTCAGTGAGCCTAGTGGAACAACAACTGAGGACTATAATTACTACAATATCCGTTTTTTTTTAAAAACACTATTTAACATTGTAAATATCGGTCTTCGTTGAGTACTATCTGTTATGTTGTTTAACAGTGGAATGTTGAATTTAAGCAGAGTGCGAGACATTTATCTTGGCTAAGCTTCTAAGACGAAAAGCATATTATTAAATAGATGGTAAAGTTTAGAAAAATAAGACAATTATCAGTAGGATTGTTGCTGTTTAATGAAATGACAGTCGTCAATTCGTCATAAGTGTCATTCGTTAGTGTAATGTATTTTTTCTGGGATATAATAAGGTTTTTGTTTATCCAAGTTTCTACAAACATAATAATAAATATACTATTACTTACTTTAAATGTGAAATAACCTTTAAATACAAAGGTTGATACTAAGGACCTTCAGTAGCCCCGCCAAGAATTTTCTGCACATAGCCCCAGCCTGATTTAGAGGCCCCATCTATAATGTTTATTTCAAAAATTTCCTGACTTTTAACGATTGTTTTTAAATTTTGACATGATTTCTAAAAGTTTCCCCTGCAATGGATTTTTTAAAGGCATTTTAATCAAGGAATGACATTCGTCGATTAGATTTTTCCGAGGGGCAGGTCACTTCAATTTTGGCTGCGTCTTAATCATAGTAAAATGATTAAATCAGGGTAATCGTGATTAAATCAGGGTAATCGTGATTAAATCAGGGTGATCGTCATTAAATGAGGGTAATCAAGATTAAATCAGGGTAATCAAGATTAAAAAATCTAATCTAGATTTAATCAATCTGATGTGTTTGTTCTTGTTAATTAAACACTATTGAAGCTATAAGATTTATTTCCATGATGATGATGATTTTTACATATGAAGTTTTAAGTAAGAGTACCGAACATGTAGGCAGCCGGTAGACCACTGTTTAGGTGGTCATAAAACTAGAGCTCCCTCAGCTTCCCCACCCAGTGGCGCTCCCTGGCTATTATAGTTCATAACATCACCTCTTTTTTAAATAGACTGATTATAGTGTATTTTAACTACATTAACGATTAAACATTTCAGTTCATAAATTAAATCTTTTAATTGATTTACGTCTTCGACTGGATCTTCGTACGTGTGGTCTGTGTCTACTCGACTGCGGCTCTTTGTCGAAATCTTGTCTAATAAGTATCCTTGATCGGGCTCCTTCTGATGATGTGGCTACACTAGGAATAGAGATGCTTGTGGTAGGCTGTTGCTCTGGTCTCGAGTCTTGTCGTGGTAATAAGATAGGATTGCGACTCGGTGATCGACTTGGTGATGATTTGCTACTCCAGCTTGGAGATTCATTGTCAGGACTCAGTATTGGTGGTTGCTGATGACTCTGGATCGGTGGTTGTTGATGACTCTGGATCGGTGGTTGTTGATGACTCTGGATCGGTGGTTGTTGATGACTCTGGATCAGTGGTTGTAATACTGATCTGTACCCTGTATCTGGATTTGGATTCATTTTACTGGCTCCAGTTGTTGATGTCTCAGACACGGTTGGTTTTAATAACTTCTCACTCCTTAGTCTCAATTGGTTCTGATGTTTTCTAATAATACCTCTCCCAATATTAATCCCATACATCATATTTCCGATAGATTTTTTACAGTTCCCTCTATCCAATTTTCTCCCTTACCATAGTTTTTTTCAAAGACTTTTTGATTAGGATGAAACTTACAGGTAACATCACTAATTTTTACTAATGGTTTTATCGCTATTATTATTTACTTCTAGCATTTCAATTATAGGTTTATCGATGTTGATATTCTCATTACCTCTCTCCTCTTTAAAATTCGTTGGATGGACCATGTCAAGTTGGTGCGGATTTCTCTTCCTAACATGATTTCCGCAGGAGATTTACCACTAATTTGCGGAGTGCGGCGATAGTTTATGATAAATCTTGCTAGTCATACGTCTAGAGATCCATTTGAGAATTTTTTTAAACCTTCGTCAATGACATCAATGGCAGAGTTAGAAGTACCATCTATTTTTTTTAATGATATCTTCACGGTACGCACCACCCTTTCAGCCTGACCATTTGAAGGAGGTTGATACGGTGCAATGGTCAAATGCTTGAAGCCGTTATTCTGCGTGAAGATTTGGAACTCGTTACTTGTGAAAGAAGTGGCATTATCACTCACCAGGGTCTTTATAATTCCATAACGTGCCAAATTTTGTCGTAAGAATGTGATGACTACGGCTGAACTGGTTGTTGAAGTGACTCCGATTTCCATCCATTTCGAGGTAGAGTCCACTAATATTAATAAATATTTCCCATTTACCGGTCCGGCAAAGTCTATATGGACACGAGTCCACGGTTGGATCTCCTCGGGCCACTTCAAGTATTCAGCCTTTGGCATGGTTGCATTTTGCTGACAACTTGAACGCGCTCTAATTCTGTCCTCAATGTTGGTGTTCAATTCTGGCCACCAAACTTTGCTCCTGGCTAATCGCTTTGTTTGCACCATTCCCTGGTGTTAGAATGATTTATACCTTTCTTATATCTAATTTCATAGCTGTGCGCTCCTAATGTTAACCATTCTTATTTGCAATATACATCAATAGTTTACCTTCAGCTGTCGACCATTCTTTCCCCAGTCTCTTTGCAGATGACACAAAACGTATCAAAATTCTTAGTACAAACACATCTAACGCCGAGTTACAACAGGATCTCTCTAAAGTTGAATCTTGGCAAAAAATTCCGGTTTATCCTTCAACACCTCAAAATCCAATGTGTCTTGAAAAAGACTGTTTGTAATAGCTTAGTAGTCTTGAAAAGGGAAATGCGCGACTTTTGACGGGTTGCGTTATCCTGTTGTGGGGTGCTGTGTTTGTTGCTTATCGGTGTAACACAGTGTGTTGTAGCTTCTCACTGACACCACGGCAAACAGGTGTCAGGTGCACCTTTCTGCCTAGCATGTAGTATTTCAGTCGATTCAAAAGATCAAGTTTTTAAGGGAAAAATATGGAATCGCGGTCATTCATTCTAACCCTCTTGAAATTGGCAAAGAATCCTGCTTTCTAAATAAGCATTTTTAGAAGGCCCAAATGTAAAAATCTTACGAACTGAAAGTTTATTTCGATTTTGGAGGCCCAAACATAGGCACCTTTTTAAAATTTGGAGGCCCCCAAGTAGGCCTACACTTTTTCAACGTAGGCACGTGCCTACTTGTGCCTATTGCTGGCGGGGAGCCTGAGGACCTTCAGTCACTGCTTCTCCCAAAACTGCCATTGACATTGCCTGCTATTTTAAAAGTTAGGCCTATGTCAGGCCTAGGCTTAAATATTTTCAAAGCGAACCTAAACGAAATCTTATTTATCTTCCTCACAATGGCATTTAAATATTCCTTATAATAAGTAAATATGAAAACAAAACTAAAAGTTCAAAAAATCTTAACACTTATTAAAAAAAAAATCCGAAAACGTTGAAGTGGTTCATGTGAAAAACTCCAGCAAAAACCTATGGGAATTCTGCGAGCTTGGATCGGATGAATCCTGTAAAAATCGTCTGAGCTTCTACTATTTTTAACCGCCATGTTATGGCGCTAGCGGCTTGCCGTAGTCAATGAATGGCCGCTGATTGGCTGAAGCTTAAGCAAAGACTATATAATCATTAGTCGTTGCTACAAAATGACTTGGCGTCAGGTTCTCTCGTAGACGGGAGCATTCTAGGTAGGAGTATAAGATTTCTATAGGTTACACTTTTTATTCCTCCTTGAAAGGTGTAGAGGGAGTAATCTATCTTTGTCGTCTACTTAAATTTCGTTTCACGAAAACATGACTGGTTTAGAACCTCTTCACACTAGGCAAGCTTTTTATAAATAACCTTTAATCTTAAACTATTCCCTTCTTACTCCAACTCGTTTTTTTCGTCAAGACAGAATTGTAGTAAAATGACGTCATATAGCTACACTTTTTAACCTCCTCAAAAAACCCAGAACAGGCGAAAAAAATAACATATTGCTTCCCAGCTACTCTGTACCGCAGATTATTGATTCGAAATTTACTATTGTCGACCAAAACGAGTCTAGGTGGCGTAACGGTATTTTTCTCGACGGACGTTGAGCTTCTCATAGGGAGTAGACCCCGACGCCGCGAAATTTTTGCCGGCGGCGGCGAGCCGGTCAATTTTAGTCGGCGGCGGCGGCGGCGCGAACGGCGTGCGCCGATTTTTTTGTCGGTGGCGGCGTTGAATTAAAATACATCGGCGGCGGCGGCGCGAACGGCGTGCGCCGATTTTTTTGTCGGTGGTGGCGTTGAATTAAAATACATCGGCGGCGGCGGCGTGAACCGGCGTTTCTTTATAAAAAAAAAATATTTTTATACTATAAAGTAGAAATCAACCTACCTGTGGTCCTGCTCCTGGTTTAATTTATTCCGAGTATAGGCTTTTTTATTTACGCTAGTTTAGAATAATAATTAACAGCATATGTAACATAATTACTTATAAGTATGCCACTGTACCTTTATTCCATTCAAAAATCTTCACTAACGGTTTGTTTCACCACGAACCAGTAAAAAGTTGGACTACGTTAGATTTTAACCTTTTTATTCATCCTAGTAATTTTGGGAGTCACACTATTGGCTACTGACATATGTATTTAAGCCAATGGAAAACCTCTAAATTGAGAAGGAATTTTTTGTATCCGAATTTAGTCAACCCAATGTAGCTTTATTGAAATTTATATGAGTAGTTTAGAAAAAGAAAAGGTTGGGGAAAATGACCAATACGGTTCAGAGCTTTCCGAAAATGGAACAAGTCGATGTCGAAGTGGGATGGATATTCAACCAGCGTTATTAAAACCCATACACAGCCTAGAAAAGTTAGGTCTAGGCTCAAAAGAATCTGCAAAGACCCCAATCTTGTAGATGCCTCAGAAAAGCTCAACCTGAATTTTAACTATTTTTTCCAGTAAACCTGCTTCTTTTATTTGACCTTGGATTATTAATCCAAGATTTGACAATGCAAATCTATTTTAGAACCTGAGTTTCCGAAAACTTCATTAATTTGCATATTAATTGACAGTATATTGTAATTCATTTTAGCCATGGCTTTTCAAACCTGTTTGTCAAGATTCAAGATTTCTTTATTGACCTGTAAAATTACAACCCAATTGCAACAGGGCGGCTCACCAAACCTGAGGAAGCGTGGTCTATTTGGCATATATCATACATTGCATCACATATCATATCACATATTATCACAAATATCATATAATATATCATCGAAAACTTTGATATTTCATAAGTGTTCAAAATGAGTGAAAAAAAAATTAAAGCAGATAAGGATATGGCATATAAAATAATGGTAGTCGGTTTATCAAACGTAGAGCTAATTGTGCGACGACATAATCGGCATTTGAGATTCGATGACGTCAAATATTTCGTTGGATACGGATGACGCAATATCTATGAAACAAACCGTTAGTGAAGAAATAGAGCTAGTGGCATACTTATGAGTAATTATGTTACATATGTTAACAGCATATAAAAATTCCGTCTTCATAACGTTGCAATTGTCCAAAATAATTCCAAGCTTCGCTACTGCTGAAAACCCCAAAAACCGCGTGGCAGTATTTTAGACAGAATTAATCGGCGTCGCGCTGGAAAATAATCGGCGGCGGCGGCGGCGGCGCGCCGACTAAAATTTCAAATCGGCGGCGGCGTTGAAAAAAAATCGGCGTCGGGGTCTAATAGGGAGCAGGGCTAGCGTGGAGGAAAAACTAATAGCGTTGCTTTAGCCGCTACCTATCTAGTAGCTTTTTCCATTTAATTGTTCGAGATTAGCTTCGAATCTATATCTGACTTCATAGATCTTCTCCCAATCGACTAAGGATAGTAAGGAACACATTAAAATTTGCTCCGATCTCGATATCGGTCCGTTGATCTGTCGAAATCGGTGGATGGATTTTGGGCGATCTCGCAACACTTGAGAGCTGGAAATCGAACCCGCGAAACTTGATCGGAGCAGATCCGAGTACGCAAATGGAGCATAAAATATTGTTCAGAGCGATCTAGAGCGCTTGAGAACAGTAAAATTCAAATTACTAGCAGACTAAAACCAAAAAGTGTGGGAATATGTTTATAATAATAATAATCAGCTAGGCTAATTACCAAGGCACCACCCTAGGCGTAAGTCATCGAGCGGTTTTACTCTAGTAGATCGGGGCAAAGATAATTTAAACTCGTACCCTAGATTCGAATACTGAGAGCTTTCACATTGACGGTTTCGTTACGAAGCGTTTACCCTTTTCCGGCACGTGTCCTCAGAAAAATCGGGCTCCATCGGTTGCGGCACGGCCAACTTCGATCATTCGTGTTTGCGGTAACGCGCAAATCATGGAGCGAATTTTTTCTGAGTTCCAGCGGGAAGTGGGTAAACGCTATCGGCAACGCGCGAGAGAGTGATTTCGAATCTAGGGTACGAGTTTAAATTATCTTTGATCGGGGCGAGATCTATGACGTCGGAGACCGATTCGTAGCGAATCTCAAGCAATCAAATGGAAAACGCTATTACTGAAATACTTGAAATATAGGTGCCAAGAGGTACTGATTATTCGCTGGTGGTATTTGCCTAAAGATCTAGAGCAACTTTTAACTTTGACCCGTGACGATCTCTGGTTACTTTCGTTGGTGGTTTTGGCCTAAAATGCTAAGGAGCTCCGACATTTGCCTTCACTCTATTAAAACTACCCTGGAATAGGTTGAAAGAATAAATAATAATAATAATATACTTTATTTCAGAATTTAGAAAGTGGGGTACACTTATTGTGCTCAGTAGCGGCTCTAAGGGTGGGCTGAAGTGGGCTTTAGCACCCCTGCATTTCTGAGAGGGGCCACATATTTATATGAAAAGGGCCACATATTCATAATTAAGAGGCCACATATTTTAATTTATGAATTTTCATTAGCTCTAGAAATCTTTTTTATTGCCAAAAAAGGTTTTTCTGCAAAAAATCTTTCAAAATCAATTTGTTTACTCAAAAAGATAGTAGACCATAAACATATGGATTCGGGAGGAAGGTAGCGGAAATTTAGTTAAAGTTGAAAAGAAAGGGGCTTATGGGACTTTATGGAAATATCCAAGGCATGCACGTTTCCCCTCCAGGTCAGATACAAGGTCAGTAGGGGGTCCAGAAAACGCGACGAGAGCCGCAACAATAAAACGACCTTGCTCTTCTCGATTCCTGGAAAATTTTGGGTTTTTTCGATTTTACCACTTTTGCGAAATATGGTCAATCCAAGGGTCCCGCTAAGGGTCTCAAAATTCTTAGGGGCCACAAAATAATTCGCCCACCTGTGAAAAAACCTTAGCGCCGCTACTGATTGTGCTCCTGAGTACGCACTTAGTAACGTACAACAGGTCTATAGGAAAGTAGTAATACAAACAAAATTACAAATAGGGAGACTTAAGGGAGAATTTACACACACACTATGGAAAGTTAATTAATTGAAAAGTGACACTCAAGGGTATTTACAAAGAGTGGATGGAGGTAACCAAAAAATATATACAGAAGTATTATAAAAAGGACGGAGTAGACTCGATTACGGCAGTGCGAAGTCGACGTTCAGAAAGGGACAAGAGGCCCAGGTGTTTAAGTCGATCAGTATAGGGGAGGGTACGTAAACCCGAGACAAGTTTTGTAGCTTTCCGCTGTACCCGCTCGAGTCTTTCAACATCTTTAACTAGGTGAAGGGACCAAATACTTGAGCAGTAATCAAGGTGTTGACGGACGTAGGTACTTTATAATATCTTAAAAGATTTGGCACTGAAAAAAGAAAAGGAGTGCTTTAATAGGTACAGGGCTCTCATTCCCCGGGCAGAAGCTGGAGGCCTATTCTGTAAATATTTGAAATCCAATTTTCGATCGAAATCTACATTTCGAACTCGAGATCTCAACGAATGGTTTTCGGTAAAGATTTCGAATAAGCATAAATCAATGCAAATTGTCGAAGTCGATCTCGACATGGTATAGGGTATCAAGATCGAATTCCCATTCGATTTTTTACAGAATCGCCCCCCAGCTCTGCAGTGAGTGTCCCCCAACATGCGGCCCGAGAGCATTACCCCTAAATCACGAATGATATGCTTGGACTCAAAAATTCGGCCACCAAGACGATATTGGAATTGATGATTATTGCTCCCGCAGTGCCGGACTGATGATTTTGCCGAATTAAAGCTCATACCGTTAGAGCAGACCCAAAGGTCGAGAGCATTTACATCTGATTGAAGGAGCAAGGCGTCGGCCGTTGAGGCAACACCCCGTCCAATCTTACTGTCATCGGCAAAAAGTTTCAAAACGACTCCTTGATCACGAGGGGGAGATCATTAATAAAGATGACAAAAAGTGTGGGTCCTAACACCAACCCCTGGGGGACACCACTAGTAACTCGCACCAGGATGAGGCTACACCATTGAGAACAACACGCTGAGACCTATTGCTCAGGAAATCCGCAATCCAGTTAACAATAATGGGGGGAATGAGTAGGGAGTGGGGGACAGTGTCAAACGCTTTTCGCAGATCGAGGTATATAAGGTCAACAGAGTTTCCATTGTCAAGACAGCTCGTGACCTCCTCCATTGTAGACAGCAGGTTTGTGAAGCAGGAACGTCTGAGGAGGAAGCCATGCTGGTCATTGGAAAAGAAAGAACTTTTCATGAGGAAGGGTACAAGAGCGTCACGAACGGGCGTTTCGAGCTCCTTACTGGGGAGACATGTCAAACTAATGCCACGGAAGTTGTCAACCGAACAGGAATTGGGGAATTTTTGATGGCAGTGATATTTGCCTGTTTCCAAATAGACGGCAAACGGCCGGACTCAATAGAGTGGGTAAAAATAGACAATAGTGGGGAGGCAAGAATGGCAGCACCCTCTTTGAGAAGACGTGGATGAAGATCATCCGGCCCCGGGGATTTAGAAATGGACAACCGATGGAGGTAACGTTTCACCGTCGCATAAGAAAGACCAAAGTCAGTGGAGCAAGAAATCTCGTAGGAGGCCGAATTGCGTTCAATAGACGAAAAAAGTCTCCCAACAGCTGCACTGCTTCTGTGTGAGACTCAATCGAGAAAACTGATTGAAAAAAATTGTTTAGAGCTGATACTATTTCATCTGGGTCCCGGATGACCTCACCATCCGAATTCTCAACAACGACGAGTGGCCTTTTGGGTTTGGTAGAGCGTGAAATATGAGCATAGAGGGCTTTAGGGTTGCTTGGGATATCGTTAACTAATTGGGCTTCATCCTTATATTTGGAAGATCGAATATGGTTGGTGAGTTTGTTACGTTGTTCGCGAAGGTGTGCCGAGTCAGTACAGACGGGGAGACGCGAAATTCTCGGAACGCAGCGCGCTGGTCGCTAATTAGTTTTTCGGTGTTAACTGTCCACCATGGTTGTCGACGGAGCCCCGAACGTTTGTGGGGGAGCGAGGCAACCAATGGGACACTATCGTCGCGAGCCTCAGCAACTAGGCGCATAAAGCTAGTCATCATCTCATCGAGAGAAGGGGCAGTATAAACTATAGACCAATCCCTCATTAAGTGGGAGGCTCGAAAGATGTTAGGGAGCGATTGAGAGAGGCAGCAAGAGGCGAATGAAAGTAAAATGCCCAGCCCCCACGTTGGGTATTATCCATAGAAATCTCATAGGTAACTAGAATGCTGCCGTGTAACTGGCAAATGGGCCAAACGCCGTGACAGACGATAGCCAGATCTCAGCCAATCAGAGCTCAAAGAGTGGTTCTGACAAGGATTTAATAGGTGGTTTTTTTTCGCCTGTTCTGGGTTTTTTGAGCAGGTTAAAAAGTGTAGCCATATGACGTCATTTTACTACAATTATGTCTTGACGAAAAAAACCAGTTGGAGTAGAAAGGGAGTAGTTAAAGGTTAAAGGTTATTTATAAAAAGTTTCCCATCATATTTTCGTGAAACGAAATTTAAGCAGACGACAAAACTAGATTACTCCCTCTACACCTCCTTTCGAGGAGGAGTAAAAAGTGTAACCCTAATACTCCGGAACAAGCGAACAAAATTCGGGACAGGGTAAATCTTACCCCGAGAACAGGCGAATAAAACGTTTTAGGGTAAAAACTTTACACTTTTTGTCCCCGGACAAGCGAAAAAAAAACCACCTAATGTCACCAGAGAGAATGACGTCACCTATCTCCCGCTATAGTGGCTGCGTTCAACAACTATGAACGGAGAAAAACCGCTGAGTTATCGTTGAGTTCTTTTAATCAACGCTACGTCACAAAAATCTAAAAGTTGTTGTACGATTTATAGTTCGCTGCTACCCCTCCTTTAACTTTGTCGAATGACGTCACGACACCGATGAGCAACGGAAAAACCTGCTCCTCCGACCGCTGACTTCGTTGAGCAACATGACGTAGAAACCGGAAGTTAAAAAAAGCGTACAGTAAGATCAACGCTCAGCGCTGACCTCAGCGCTGAGTCCCGCTGAACGTAGCCCGTAGCGAATCCAAGGAGGATTATTATCCTCCTTGGCGGAACCACTCTACGGCCTCTCATTGGCTGAAGGTTCAAGGCGAACTGGCGTCAAGCTCAGCCGTAGGCGGCAGCATTCTAGTTACCTATGAGATTTCTATAGTATTATCACAGTCCGAGCGGAGAAGGTCGTTACCCTCAATGTTAGTGATCTTAGTAGGAGTGTCTTTTTTCAGCCAGGTTTCCGTGAACGCGATAATGTGAGGGACACGATCAGATTCAGTTCGGAGAGCTTATTACGTAATGATTCCACATTGGTGGATATGATGGAGAACCTGGATGATCGAAATGCAGGCGCACACGGATTAAGAGACGACTGTAGAACGATGGGATTGGTGAGTCAGTACCGCTGGGGCATGTTGGGCATCCCAAGTGGGAGGAAGTTAGGAGAAACACTTGCCCAACTCGCGGTAGCGGGGGGTGGTAGGGTGGAGCCCCACGGTGTGGCGGAATGAGAGATATGGGATGTGGTGGGGTGCAGTTGAGCCATGTGAGTTGCCTACTTGTTGCCGCTTGTATCCGGTCGTGCCTGAGGAGGTGGAATACTGGGTGGATGGGGACCGGAGGCAGTAGAGTTCGTTATTATTGAGGTATTGAGATTCGGGTTAATGGAGGGGCTAAGGAGCGATTTACAGTTGGTGTTATGGTTCGAGAAAGGTTTGGATTGTTGGTTAATGCCACCACCTTTGGGGACCACCTTGTAGTTTCGTATACAGAGGTTATTTTCACCAGCAGCTAGACGCCGTTGAAGTTCAGCTACTGCATCCCGATACACAGTTTGTTGTCTTCTGGTGCGATCCTGACGAGTGACAAGAGCGAAATTACTGTCATGACGACGGCAAGATATATAGCCGAGAATAACAAATCTAGGTTATTCCTTATTTCTATCCTCTGTACTTTTTGTAAGCACTAAAATCGTCTGGTTATCATCGACTATATAAAGATTAGTTATTATCATATAAAAAATGATTTATCATGCACTTAGGAAGAATTTTTTTCATTACTCGAGCCATCATTATAGATAAATATCGTTTATTTTTCTTGTATCTTGTTTTACGGAATTTTATTGTATATTTTACCCACCGGATAATATTTTTCGAAACCGAGGCTTAAAGTTTGAGATTTCCACCATCTAAGATCTGACTGAATGGAATCGGAATTTTATTCTGTGCAATCAGGAATTGGTTTAATTTAAAAGAAAATATGTGATGAGTAGCTAATCTTTGCTATTCTAAACCATTTAAATGGCAGACTTATTTAAATCATGTTCGTGTTGGCTCCGTCTTAAATATGGGCCGGAGGAATTGGAAAGATTCAATCAAAGTAAAAAAATTGATAAAATGTTGGAAAAAGATAAACATATCATCCGCAGACAAGTGAAACTCCTTTTATTGGGAGCTGGTGAAAGTGGTAAAAGTACATTTTTAAAACAAATGAAAATTATCCATGGTCATAACTTTGAGGATGAGACTTTGTTTGAGTTTCGAACAGTTGTTTATCAAAATGTTATACGTGGAATGAAGGTGCTTGTAGATGCTAGGGACAAACTAAGAATACCATGGCAAAACCAAGAAAATGATAAATTTGCAAGTCGTGTTCTAAAATATGAGAATAATATGATACTGGATAGCGAGTCATTTTTGGAGTTTGTTGAAGCAGTTATGTATCTTTGGCATGACAATGGGATTAAAATTGCGTTTGAAAGAAGAAGAGAGTACCAGCTTGTAAGTAAATTCTTTATTATTTGATCATCTTTAGAAGCGAAAGGTGTAGTATATTTTTGCACCCAGAAGCAGTGAAAAAGAGCTCACTACAACTTCTCCACATGGATTAATTAACTACAGAATATTTATTTTCTTTCTAATAATTATCACCAAAGGCACCTCCTTAAGTCCAAGTTAGCTAGCGATTATAATACCATTATTTCAGATTTAAATAGGGACTTGGCAGCATGAAGATGATATTTTAAAGAACAGGGGGAGGGACACTGGTCAGACGCTCGAGTGAAGTGAGTGGGCGTCGCTGTGAGCCGCCAATGTAAAAAAAAAGAAAATGGAGCATGCTTTTCATCCCCCCCAACCCCTCACTCAGCCTTAGCAGAGTCGGGCAGAGTCAACCGTAAATTTCGCACTTTACTGACTACACACATTTTGCCACCGAACTTTGGAGCCCCTTTAAGTATTAAATTCCGAAAAATAATTATAACAAAAATAGATTCCTTGCAAAAAATGCTATAATATAGCACAATTAAACAAATAAATAGGAGGGGGCCCTATTCTAAATATAACATAATTCATTTACGTGCTCGTAATTGTTTGGCTTAATTTAGTGATACAATAATTCAATTAAATTTAACCATGAACACATGAAATATGATAGGACCCCAGATTGACATACAATGCAGAGTACAAAGATTGAATTAAAATTTACATTCAAATAGCATTGTTCAATGGAAAATAATATTATGAATTTGCAAAAAATTGTTAACCTAAAAATTTCTAAGTCTTTTTCGTTTACAAATAGGGAGATGGTGTGCGTTACTTTTTTGACAATATTGAAAGGATTGCTGTAAAAGTAAGTTTATTTTATCATTTCTCCCACGACCATATTACCAGTCTTAGACAATGAAATTTCCAAATCTATACAGTAACTTAGTTTAAAATTTAACGCTTTAAAATTTTTACATTTCACCTTCCCTTCCTTAAAAAGCAGTTTCGGGCATTTTATTTAAATCAGAAGCATCCAGGAGTTGATCAACACAGTATATACAACTGATGTTTTGTTTCGTCCCTTTTGATTCTCTGCCCCTTATTTACATGCTTTGGTTAACTTTTAACGATGTCATTTAGTATCGGCATACCCAGTAATCTTGACAATCTCCTGGCATCATTAGTTTTGAATTAATAAACTACAAGTACCATTAAGCCTTGTAATATTTATCGAAAGGAAGTACACATTGGTTTAGTTAAAAAAAAAATATTTTAATTCTTAACTGTGAGATAACATTTTTACCTCGGAAAGTCTTTTTCGGATTAAGGCTCTTTAATTATTTACCTTTAAGCAAAAGTTACATAAGACCTAAAAGTGTGCGATATCGTTATATATTTTCCACTGAGAGCTTGTTGCAAAGTACGAATAGTGTAGGAGTGAGGGTAAAGAATCTCTATGAGCAACTAAAGATTAGAGAAAATTGCGCCTAGACAAATTAGCCCCTAGACAAATTAGCCCATACACCAAATAGAACGCTTCCATTATATAGCCATCTAGTTGGCTTTGTAGTCGATGATGAGACTAGTTCTCAGTAGGTATTTCAAAAGGTGCAAAGGTAGGGCTGACACACTTTTAAATCTTGTTGCTTTTGCTTAAAGTTAGGGAACTTTTGGGTTTGTGTCACTGTTGTTATACTCTAATATTTTAAAATAACTACTTCCAGGATTATCTTCCATCCAATCAAGACATTTTGCACGCAAGAAAAGCGACTAAAGGAATATCGGAATTTACTGTGCCAATTAATGGGATTCCCTTCAGATTTGTAGATGTAGGGGGCCAAAGATCACAAAGACAAAAGTGGTTTCAGTGTTTCGACAGTGTCACATCCATCCTTTTTATGGTCTCAACCAGTGAATTTGACCAAGTGCTTTTGGAAGATCGTTGTACAAATCGTTTAGTAGAATCGAGAAATATATTTGAAACAATTGTTAATAATCGTTGTTTCGCTGAAGTTTCCATTATCCTTTTTTTGAACAAAGCCGATTTGCTTCAGGAGAAGGTGGCAAAACAGGATACAGACATTTCACTCTTTTTTCCCGAGTATAAAGGAGATCCTCACAACTTAGAAGATGTACAATCATTTATTTTAGGCCTTTTTGAATCTGTCCGTAGAGATCCTAAAAAAGCACTTTTTCACCATTTTACTACAGCTGTTGATACTGAAAATATTAAAGTAGTTTTTAACGCAGTCCGTGACACAATATTACAGAGAAATATAACGCAGCTTATGTTGCAATGATTAATAGTGGTAAGAAATTTGCTCATTTTTAGGAATGCAAGTTTGACATTCCTTAAATTTTTCTATTTTGTATTTTATCATTAAAACAATTCTGGTTGTAAAAACCTGTTTCGAATGAAAAGTTTAACTATCATAGTGTCAAAACTAATTATCTTATAATATCGCAAAGTAGTTTGATATATATAAATTATACGTATTTGTTTCTACTTTTACGAAGGAAGTTGATTTTTTAGTATATTGATAATTTTTGTTCGAAGGACAAGGTCAAATTATGTCTATGCATGGGTATTACATTTATGTATAAAAATACATTATTCATAAAGTTAAATGTGTCAAAACAAAATGCATATAAGATATTATTATTTCTAGATATCTCTGAGAAATGTTTGCAAATCTCCAAATAAATCTTAGTCATTTAAAATTTTTAGTTTATCATCAGTTGTTGGGAAGTTTCTAGTTGACTGAAATTTTTTGAAAATTACATATTTTATATCGAAGGCCATCAATATATTTTACATAAAATTATGTTAATTATACGAGTATATAGTTAAAATGTTCTAGAAATATTGGTGCCGATACTTGGAAACAACCTTCTCTGGGATAATGGTCTTTCATAAGGTGTTTTGTTCTTTTGCTATAACCATTTCTGTACCAATCGCCTCAAAAATACTCTTATAGTTAACACATTCCATAAAAAAACGGAACTAAGCAAAAAAGTGAAACACTGTGCAATCTTTTACATTTAGTTTACCCCTTCAACGTATTGACATTTCATTGCCAGTAAATGTTTCAATTTTTTACAATGCTTTATTTTATTAAACCTAGCGAAGTTCATTTTTACTTAAAAGTAGTAAACTAAATATATTTGTTCTTTAATCTAAATCTTTTCAACATCCAAGGTCTATAACGAACACAAAGAACTTTGATGCCAACAAAGGTGATTAAGCTTCTACAAAACGGAGAAGGAAATATTTTTTTTTTTCAAAATATAGGAAAACTCTAGTACCAGATAACGCATGTTACCTGTCAAAACAAAAATTAAGTCTAAATCTAGTCAAAAAACTTGAAATAACTATTTTATTGGGATTCTAAATTTTTAATCGGAAAATTTGTGGTCCTTTTTATTAACCATTGAAATTTCAAATGATATTGTGATGGGTCTGATTCTTCGAATTAATGTTTCAGTTAGTATCATAATGTATGAGAATATATTATTATTACAATATTTCTAACTTTCTTTAACGGAAAATGAACAGAGTATATGGTGGTTAAAATGTAATTTTCTTTAAGCTTAATTGTATTTTTTTAAAAATGCACAAAAGACTGTTTTATTTACTTTTGGTTAACTTTCACCATATTTGAAAATAACCATATTTACAAAATGAGTTGTATCTGGAATGTTTAAAGAAATTGTTGATTACCTTCCATAAATCCGCAAATAAAGATTGTTCATAAAATGTAGGAAAGTAAATATTGCGTTATTTTGTAATCGATGACTAATATTGGGATTAAGAATATTAAACTGAATTTCATATTTGAAATATTTTATTTTTTATTAAAGGAGGACATGGGTTTTTCATTCTTTTTCATATGCTATGTGTATTTTCTTAAGTATATATAATAAAAACTTAAGTTAGTGAAAAGTTACACACTTTGAAAACTGTTTTCAACATATTTTTAACATTTAATCATTTAGTGATATATTGATAATTATTCGACTGTTATATGCCTATCATATTTTGCTTTACTTGCTGCAAAAATTCACATTTGTTCCCAATCTCCCTCATGCTCGAAGAGTACGCTCTTTCCCACAAAAAAAATTAAACCCAATTATGTCTCCCCCCCCCCCATTGCCGAGGTAAAATTCAACCATGATGCTGCAGCAGGTCATCTCAACGTAGTAATGTCGTAGAAATAAATACAATCTTGGTTTAAAACCAGTAATTTTAAATATTCTATAAAATAAATTTTTCAAGTAAAATTTAAATGATTATAAAGCAAAAAATTAAAATTATTGATGATACAATTGGTTTTGAGTTTCCCTAAAAGTATAATAGTCGAGACTATAAGCTGAGGGGGTCATGTGTTTACGTTAGTTTTGTTGTACTGTTAAAGATAAAAAAAAAGCATGCAACTTTTTGTTTACAGACTGCGTGCAAGATTGCGCTAGTCAATTTATATTAAAGAATTCAACAGCCTGTGAAAACAAAAATACCACTAATTTATATGTTTTTACTATATTATATTGTAGAAAGAGCTATTTTTGTGTGATAAATTTCATTTTAGAAGTGAACTTTTCTTCACTGCCATATTTCTTAAGTAGTGTTTCAGCGGAAATAAAAATAAATTATCACTTATTATTTCCCCTAAAGGCAGTAATTATTTGTTTACTCCAATCTGTAAGGAGTACTTTTTTGCTATTTTCAAATTATTTGCTGTAAAATCATGTCCTAAATTGTTTTACTAGTCATCGTAAATAATTAGGAGCAAATGGGGTAAATATGAATGAAATGCGTTTGATTAATCTGAATTGTACTTCACTTCTTCAAAGTTACTTAACTAATGCAACCAAAAAAAAAACAAAGTGGGTTATACTCTCACGTTATTTTAAAAAATCTCTACATTTCGCTCTGCATGAATGAGCGAAAATCATTAAGCCAAATCTGTAGGGAATGGATACTAAGTAACCGCATTGTAAAGGGAAATGAAAGGCAGTTGTTTATGAAAAGAAATCCTTTTTCTGTGGATGGCTAAGAATCTTTGAAGTTTTTGTTGACTTGCATGTAACAAAATGAGCCTTAGCACAAATTCAAAATACTATTGTAGTTGTTTTTCACATAAAAATTGCAAAATTGTCAATATAAGAATAGAAAATATTATGGTGCTGCATTCTATTATCAGAAATTCAAAGTGCGTAGTTAAATATATTGTTCTTTAATAAATATTTTCATTCAAAAGAGTCGATTTCAATATACAAATACAGAAAATTAACCAATGAAAATTGGTTGAATTGCTGCAAAACAGAAATTATGACTTACAGCTTACATGTATGTAACATAAACACTCAGAAGTATGTCTCTGCATAACATTTTCACACAGAATATACAATTAGGTGACAGTAAATTCATACATTCCTTGTGCTAATGAAAAGTTTAATATGGAAAGAAAATCTTGTTACTTTGAGCCGCAACCTATAGATTTTCAAAGTTTATGAATCTTTTTTCATCACGGAATTGTAAGTAGGGTTGGATTAAAAAAACAGCGGCCTCGTGTAATTTCGTGTTTTTTTTTGGTGGAGAATGTAGCACTTGACGCGTAGATTACGAAACTAATTTTTTTGGGGCCGCAAATGATAATTAAATTAATGAACTTAATGTTAAAAATTTACTAATTTTAGGGAATTACCGTGTTTTTGTATTTTTGGGTGGCGGAGAATGTAGCACTTGACGCGTAGATTACGAAACTAATTTTTTTGGGCCGCAAATGATAATTAAATTAATTAACTTAATGTTAAAAATGTACTAATTTTAGGGAATTACCGTGTTTTTGTATTTTTGGGTGTCGGAGAATGTAGCACTTGACGCGTAGATTACGAATCTAATTTTTTTGGGCCGCAAATGATAATTAAATTAATTAACTTAATGTTAAAAATGTACTAATTGTAGGAAATTACCATGTTTTTGTATTTTTGGGTGGCGGAGAATGTAGCACTTGACGCGTTGATTACGAAACTTTTGTTTTTGGGTCGAAAATGATAATTAAATTAACTAACTTAATGTTAAAAAGTTAGTAGAGTGGAAACCTAAACAAACAGTAACAAGCCGTGGTGTAGGCGATAACCCGACGACGATAATTACTTCCAAAACACGTAAAAGACGTTACTAAACTCCCCGTATTGGCGCCTGACCGCGCACTCACTTCGCTCAAGCGCTGGGGGCGCGCAGCGCCTCCCCAACCCCATACTAAAAAAAGCGATGGGCCATCTATAACGCGACCTAGAGGACAGTACCAAGCCTTACGCATCAAGTATATACTTTTAATCTCAACCAGAAACACAGTGGCCCAATAATAGAAAACACAGAGAAAATGAACAAAAACTGTAAAAGATTTGATAAAGTACGGGAATATCACTTTGTGGCCCAAAAATACAAAACACCGAGAAAATGAACAAAAACTGTAACTGATTTTATACAAAAAGGGAATATCACGTGGAATTCATTAGGACACCGAAACTGTGTTGCCGGCGAACACACGACGGAAATAAGTACAACAAAACACGTGCAAATGCCCAAAAATTAGAAATTTAAAATTACATTAAAAATTAAATAATCATTTGCGGCCAAAATAAAAATTACCCTCGGCATCTACGTGACAAGGTCTATCAGGCGCAACCAAAATTAATATAAAATTCAATGAAAATGAGAAATTTTTAAAATTAAAAAAATTAAGTTAAACAATTAAATAATCATTTGCTGCCAAAATAAAAAAAACCCTCGACATTTACGTTACAAGGTCTATCAGGTGCAACCAAAATTAATATCAAATTCGATGAGGCCGCTGTACTACACTTCACCCGGAAAGGGCCTCGAAAATGTTATAGAAAAAATAGGCAATTTTAAATATAGAAGAAACCATATGCAAAAATAGGGATTCTTATCGAAAACAGTAGATAAAATAAAGTTAAATATAGGAATGTATTTGGGTTATTTTCTACACGAGAAAACCTAAGAAATCTATAGGAAGGTATTGAAAATATAGGAAATGTGGTCACCTTGTAAATGTTTTAGAAATATAATCATTTTGGTAAGAAAATGTACAAAATTTTTTGAAATATTTTTAGTTAATTAAAAAATATTTAAAAAAAAATCACTTGGTTTAAACCAGGATTTAAACCATGATTTAACCCACACCGGTTTAAACAAGCCAACCCTGGTTGGAAGTGATGTAATTTATGTTAAATTGTTAAAAAAAGAAAATACCTTTATGGCATACTTATAAGCGATTATTTTAAATACACTTTAAGCAAATGTTTTTATTTTTTCTGAATTTTCTAAAAAATATTTTTGCTATATGGTTGACGCCGAGGAGACCAAACGAAACATCGGTTCCCTCAAGGATATTTCCATGTGGAAACTACTTCCTAAAACCTGTGCCTACATGTTTCAGTCATCGTATAAAATGTATTTTAATAATTAACAATAATATAATAATAATATATAATACTCAATTTGTGTACATTTTTAACTAAATCTTCATGATAACATTAGATAACTTTCTACCCTTTGCTATCCACATGTGTTTTTGGGGAATAGAATTGATAATTTTTTTGTATGTTGGTTTCCAACTCTAAAATAATATAATATAGTAGTGTAAATATAAAACAAACTGCGACCCACTTGAAATGATGCTGGAACTTGAGCAAGTTAAATATAAAAGGATTCAACAAGCTCAGATAGAACCACAATGAAAGTCAGTTTACTTCTGAAATCTCTGCTACAAAAATTATACTAATGATTAGACAACACTATACCATACAAAATTCTCAGTAGCAGATTAACTGTTTCATTGATGCTCTAATTACACAGAATTGTTTTTGAACAAAAGCCAGTTTTATTATTATTGCTTTGTATAATCACCGCCGTTTTTATATTTCGGGCACCCCTGGGCTAATAATATCAGAAGCAATTTTTCATATGGCTGGTCTTTCTTTATTGAATAGTTTACAATTAATTTTTAAAAAATTATATGTAATTAAAAATTTACCTTAAATGTTAAATGTGAATAACTTTAGCCACTTCTGACTAAATTATATATCAATTTCAAATTAAGTACTTGTACTATTTTTGTCTTTCCCCCTACCTAATGAAAAGGGTGAGGTAGATGATTGGCTCCTACCAACAACTTGCGTTGCTATTTAAATAATATTTAATAGGAACATAAACATTTGTAACATTTGGAAAAATTTCCTAGAATGAAGAGTACATGGCTTGAAAATTTATTAAGGATTTTAGCAAAAGTGAGAAGCACATTCTGAAATAAAACCAAATTAATAATGAAATGTAAAAACTGATGTAGTTCATAATATATGTTTAATATTACCAATGCAACCATTTTATACGCCTTCTCCCTAAAAAAATCAAATCAGCCTTCTCCGATCACGCATTTTATTTCCCTCCTCTCCTACTGGGGGAAATTTTACCATTATTATTATTATTGAAGGGGGGGGGGGGGAAGCTGCGCACTTTGACCCTAGGTCCATTGTAAAATCCCCAACCAGTGACTTTAAGTAACAAGTCCTGGTTCTGCCACAAAGCTAAGAATCTGCTTGGCCAGGATGTTGAAGAGCCTGTGCGAGATGCTAAAACTTTTGAGCCACATAGTAATCACAACTACAAAGAACATGAGAGGCAGTTTCCTCTTCAGCTAGACAACCCCTAGAAATTGGGTCATCACTGTCTCCAATAAGATTTAAGTGTCTGTTAAGTTGACAATGGCCTGTAAGTTGGCCAGTTACCAATCTTATTTTAGTCTTAGAGATTGAGAGTAACTCTTTTTTTCTCTGCATAGAAGGGCCTGGGATAAAATCTTTGGCCTGCCTTTGACCATCCATCTCAAGCCAAAGCTTGAGTTGACGATCCATCACATACTTGGAGACCAGGTTGTGTACCAGGCAACGGGGGATGGGTAGATCAGGTTCTGGCCCACTAAACCCAGCTTTTGCACCCTCCCTAGCCAAGGCGTTAGCCTTTTCATTCCCGTGAAGTCCTTTATTGTGCATCCCAAGAACAAAAAGGAGATCTAAAATTTTACCATAATTTTGGCAGTCATTCTCTTTTAAGTATAAATACATTCTTGGTATTATATAAGTTTATCTTATAAAATTGATATGGGTATCCTAAACACAGATGAATGTGCGTAACAAATAACGTTGTCTATAATAATATAAATAGAAGACTTTGTAGTGGGTTCACTAGTTTTGTGGTACTGATAAGTTTGAGCATAAAGAGCGCCTATACACTGAAATACTAAGTAGCACGCACCAAAATAAACACTTTTATACATTTCTTAACAATAGTCCGCCATTGACTATTTATTAAATTTAATCAAACAACGCATTATAATATTGGTAAATAAGTTTATTAATTTAAAAATAATTGGGCAACAGAATCATTTAGTGAAATATCTTTTGGTAACAGTCCATCATTATCTTTTATATCAGTTTTTGCTCCATTTTTTAATAAGATTTCAATAATTTCACTATGTCCACAAGAACTTGCATAGTGTAAAGGTGTTTGACCTTCAAAATCCAAAACATTAATATCCACACCCTGCGCTAAAAGCCAAATTACAATTCCACTATGTCCCCTGTCCGAAGCCCAATGCAATAGAGTCAAACCTTCATCATCTTGTTCTTCTAATTTAAAAGTTTTATCCAATGTTAAAGATTTTAAAGAGTTAATATTGTTATCCTTAACAAAATCAAACGCACTTTTTTCACTATCTTCAAGATAAGTATCACTGTTAACCATAACACTCATAACTGGTCCGACACTTTTCTTGTTTGGCACATATGAACTGTCATTGTCCGATTCTAAAGGATTCCAATTTGGACTAAATTCTAAAATTTTTTCAATATATTGCCACATAGCGTCCACTTTTGACATTTCTTCTAATTCTTTCCAAGCAGTCCACTTTTGTTTGCCTTGATAGTCAAAGAAACCTGGCTTAGGAATATTACATGGTCCATCATTCGCTTGCTTATAGCGAGCATACAAAAACAATAGCTGAGCTGAATCTAGTTTTGGAATAAGTGTTGGTAAATAATCAGCAGCTTTTTCAAAAATGTCTCTTCGACAGTCACAAGAAATCCATTGCTCTCGAGTAAGTTTAAAATTAGGTAATCCACCTTCGGCCATAATATACTCTGAAAATAAATTTTTAATGATGTCAAAAAACTTAAATAATAAAACGAAGCCTGACTATGTTTAAACGGCAATGCAAGTCATGATGCAGGTGGGAATCCTATCTTCTAGATAAAATCTGCCCATGAGTAAATCCCCCTTTCATACCCCTCTACCTCAAAACCCAGGTGTTCTCTTGCTCTCAGTCCCTACCAATGTTTCTAACAGGCTGATAGCTGAAGGTTTCTATAGAATACAAATATGTGAAGTGATCTTATTATCAGAAGCATACTAACATAGAGAAAACTTAAAATGAAATAAGGCTCCAGGTCATTTGCGAGGTAAGGATGAGGAGATTGGGCCTGTATAATGAAATGACACAAAATTTCCACTAACAGTAATCAAAAAGGCGGGGGCTGCACAATGGACCTCTGGTTGAAATGCTAGGTTAGGCTTGACCCAACCCCTAGGGCCCTACTAATAATCAAACAAGAGGCAAAGATGATAAGTCGGAAATGACCGCAAAATACATTTTTTAAAATAGGTTCACTAAAATAAATTTGAAAGGGGAATTGAAAATTCAATTATAATAGAAAAGTGTCACACTTATGTAAACGTAATTTTACAATCAATAAAAACATCAAAAGCAAACCAATATTTTGTTTGAGATTAAAAATTAAGTGCATCCTTGATAAAGAAATTGATATATTGGTTTATGTAGGATGTTTATGTACCCTACGTAGCTAGATTTCTTTATATAATGAACCTGTTTTATAATAAGCCAGTTTTTCATAGATAATAAACCTCATTAAAATGAAAGATAAAAATAACTCACAAACCTGCAGAATTTGTTTTCTTTAAATTTGGCCCTAAAAATATAATAATTGTATGAAATTTCACGTTAAAAAAAATTATATTTCCGTAAGACCATTGACAAGTAATAAGCAAAACTGATTTTAAGAAAAAAGAATTATATTGGTAAGGCAGGACTAAACAATAATCATTAGGTCTTGGCCAAAGACTAGAGAAGCCAACTTTAAAATCGGTTCGATAGCTTGGCAGTTTTAATAAAGCAGACGTCGAACTGCCAATTTGAAAACAGTTCCAGACGATTCGCTGTGGGCAAAAATAATTTAAACTCGTACTCTAGATTCGAAATCACTCTCTCGCGCGTTGCCGATAGTGTTTACTTACTTCCAGCCGGAACTCATAAAAAATTCGCTCCATGGTTTGCGCCTTACCGCAACCGATGGAGCCCGATTTTTCTGAGGTCATGTGCCGGAAGAGGGTATACACTTGGTAACAAAACCGTCAATTGGAAAGCTCTCAATATTCGAATCTAGGGTACGAGTTTAAATTATCTTTGCTGTGGGGGACCAAGATTCGAAAAATAAAATGCATGGTGGGGGCAAAGAGTATGGAAAAATACTCTTTTTAGAGAAGGTGTATATAAGGAATAGAAACTAGCTTTAATGACGCCTTAAAACCTAAGAATATGATGACAGTGATGGATTGGAAAATTTTATTTCCCATGCCATGTCAGCTTCTGATGACTTCGATGTCCTTATCAGCTGTGCAGAAGCTTGTGGAGTCGATTCGATGACTTCTGCTCGAATATATCATTTAGCTTGTCCCACATTCGTGATCTTGTCCTGGATCTTTTTCCACGGGGATGACCAGACGATGGTACGAACTATACTGAATGCTACGTGGAACTTCTTCTTGCTTGTGGCGTTACCGCGTACGTGACCTTTGATGTGGCTTCCGAAGGAAATGGAAATAAGGGCTCCACTTCTCACCAGTGACGATGTCGAAGACATCTAGGACCGCGATAATGTCAATAACCTGTCGTCTCCAACTCCTCCAGTTCTCAGGACCAACCAGCTGCTCAACGTCGTATCGTAGCAGCATTAATTGAACTCAGGATACAACAGGTTTATTATCGGGTAGAATGAAGTCTGCGTCGTAATAATTTAACATATCTGCTACCACGTGCTAAATTCGGGCCGAATTTTTGAAACGCTGGTGAGGCCTTTCAAAGGTTTTTTCTGACGTAAAAGTATTTATCGCTAGGCTCCATTGTTCGTGAACAAATTGAGAACTCTGGACAATCCTATGGTTTCTATTCCTTATATATGTTTCTTGGCATAATTGCTATAGCAACAGCACGTGACATACCCAGTCTAGATAAGTAATTCTACTCATTGATGGCGGCCTTCGTATCGGAGTTGCGCAAATTTCATAATTATATGAATTATTTTCAGTAAATTTTACTTCTTTATCAGTGAGATTTACTCGAATTTAGTCATATTTGTCGAATTATCCATTCTCTGAAGTCAAACATTAAAGGTAAAATGTTAAATTTATTTCTGTTGCTAAAGACGAATTTCTCAAAATAATACGCCACTGTATTTAATGACTGGCCTTATAGATTTTCATGAGAAGGGGGGGGGGGGTAATTCTGATTACATCATTGCATGACTGTATATTTGGGTTTTTGTAGTTAGTTTTTACTTTTTAGCTATTACACACTGAGAGCTGTGCACGTTTTGCTATTAAACAATGCTTTACATTCTGGTATTGTACAGCAGTGAACTACAGTGGCTAGATTGTGGTAAACGCTATGCAGTAAGTGTTTACCAGTGGAAGATAATTTTACTATTTTAAAATGCTTTTTAGAGTATTGGTTTTTATTTAGTATCATATAATTCATATCTTTATTATGTTATATTGTATTTAAATAATTTGCTTTAACAAATATTGTCTGTTGGGTTCCACATAATTTCTTTCCTATTATTGAGGCTGTGAGTGTTCACCCACATTATGTTAGTCATAGAACTAATGTGATAAAATTATCGAATTAGTAGATTAGTCCATTATAAATAGGGATAAAAAAGCTAAACCCTAAACAAATTTGAAGAAAATTTAAAAACTTACATAGCTCGTACCGATAGGTGTTCGAGCAAACAAAAGACTCAAAACTCTGACCAATCTTCGAGTGTAAAACTAAATTAAAAATAAATAAAATAGCCAGAATTTCCAACGGTAGACCAGTTTTGCCCTAGTTGGAACTCATCAGTACCGTGCGGGAAATCTGGCTTGCGACTATTAAACCGAAAAGAGAAACTAAGCCTAAACATTAAAAATTTTAAAACGAGTAGCGTAGCAACGGAAAGCCGAATAGGGGGAGAATAGTAAACACTAAATGTAACGTTAAAAGGAACCTCCTATAGGTGGTTCCTTTTAACGCTATAGAACTAATGTTTTTTCCCAACATGACTTAGATAAATGTCAACACACATTGAATAACTGTACAGCATCTGCCTAACTTTTGTTTTATAAAAAAATTATATCTTCTATTAAATTTTGTTTTGTTGCGTTAAATATGTAGTACAATGTCAATTTTTTTTATTCAATTGTGCTTTACTTCTATAAAATTAAAATATTAATATAAATAATATTATATTAATTCCGAAATTACTTAGTTGTGTAAAAACTGAATAGTATTTGATTATGTGCATGTGTACCTGAAAGGAGGTAATTGTGCACGCAAGCCCTTTGTTGGACTTTGCTGTTTCTCAAAATTCGGCTTTTAATTCCCTGTAACTAGAGGTGGATATCACCTAGCTTCATTTTAAAATTATTAAAGTTTATTACTTTCAAATTATCTTTTGTTATTGAAAAATGAATGTGCTAGACATTTTCCCTCTCAGGAACAGAGGTGCTTGTGAGCCAGCATCTGTTCCTCTATGACAGCTTGCGAGCTGTCTCGCAAGCTGTCATTGAGTGGGGAGGAAGTTTGCATACCCATGTGTGAACAGTGTGATTAGTTTTTATTTCATTTAATAAATTATTTTGGAGCTATATAAAGTACTTTTGTTTGTGGTATTAAATTAAAAATGCTTTCTACAGCTTAATATTAAGTGGTTTGGCTCGACTAAGCATGAAGGATATTTGAAATACATAAACAGTTTTTATTGCACTAGTATATAATTTATGATCTCAATGAACCATGATACAGTTACATTTACAAACATTTCTTAACCTCTCTCCTTAAGTTATTAGTATTAATTTGATGGGTGTGTCTGATTTTTCTACCTATTTTAAAGATTTGCCATTTTGTACCTATATTTGATTGTGAAATATAATAATAGAAGTTTTGGTTTGAAAATGTTTGATATGAAATTGAAAGGATAGAAAACTCCTCTGGATCAAATGGTGTAGAAAAACCCTTTAAGCTTTGGTTGTACTAAATTTTTACCCCACGTGTCCAAACATTCCTGGGACATAATCAAGAAATGGGTGTCGCAAATTGTTCTCAATATATTTATATTGGATCAGAGAATTTACTGTAAAATCGGTCAGGTTTGCTAATTGTGTTGCCAGCTATCATCTCGTTGGGAAAAACTAGTAATTTTGCATTAGGGTTCAATAAATGGGTTTTAAAATTAAGTCTTTTTTTTTAATTTAAAATTTAAAAATTTTCCTGCTTGAACACTTGCATTGCACTTAAATTTTGTGTTTAATTATTTAACTTATTTTCCTGATACTTTTCTCTTCAATATCTCATATATTAGTTTCAAAAAAGTACTTACAAGGAGACTATCCGAGGTGTTACACACCAATGTTGTTCAAACTCGGGGGTTTGGTAGACCTTTGTTACTTGAAAAATTCTAAAGGGATTTTTTATTCAATGGGCAACAGTTTTGCCATGGCAACGAAAAATGTTTTTGACAACATAAAATAGAAATTTTCACATTGAAAATAACATGGGATTGTGACCGATTCCAAGGATCACCTGTGAAACATTTTACAAAATTGAAAAAAAAATTAAAATACCAAAATTATAAATGTTTTTATAAAAATTGAAGAAAAAAATGAAAATTGGTCACATTTTGATCAATTTTTTAAATTTTTTTCACAGGGAAATCGGTCAAAATCCCATGTTATTTTATGTTGTCAAAAACATTTTTCATTGCCATGGCAAACCCGTTGCCCATTGAATAAAATCCCTTTAGGATTTTTCAAGTTACATGAAGGTCTACCAAACCCCTGAGTTTGAACAAAATCTGTGTGTTACACCTCGGGTAGTCTCCTTGTTAGTGAGAATGTCTATGTTGTAACAATTTTATAACACATTTATAATCTAGCCTATTCTACTTCATATTTGTGTTGTTTTAATTAATAAATTGATAACTGCAGTTTTGTTTATAATAATAATTTTTTTTAAATAAAAAAATTCTGATAAGAGGAGTTTTGGTTAACAAAAATTGGTCTTCCAAACGCTGGGGCTTTGCACATGTACCCCCGGGATATTAAATCATTAGTAAAATTTCAGGGGTGCGGCAGATTTTGTTTCTGATAGCGAAGGGTTCCGCAAAAAATAACGATTGAAATTATCCACTGCCTTCTAACTCGCATCTTCCACCGTGATGGAAGCATACGCTGGTAACATTATCCCTTCTGCCCTCTCTTTCACCATGATACCCACGGAGTGTTTCAACATAGTCATTCTTCTATGTATGAATAAATAAATTCTTGGTGTTGATATGTGGGGTTTTTATCCTTGAGTAGAAATTACTACCCTTTGCTCATGATTTCTATCGAAATCTACTTCTGAAATGCAGCTGAAGGTCCAAGGGCTATTGAACACATGTGGTTAAAAAAATAATTATAAAAATTAATTATTTTCCTGTATATAACGTACTGTCTTTCTATATTTTTCAAAAAATGGCGAAACTATAGTAGGATTTTAAAATGTTTCAATATTGTGTAAAAAATTCCGTTGATTTTTAATCATTAATTTGTTTTATGCATAAGTAACTTTAATTAATTCATTTATTATAAATTAATTTTTATCATTTATTTTAAAACTATTTTTTTTTGGAAGAAATATCCTTAGTAAAAGCATGCCTGTTTTTGCAAAAAGAGTTTTTAAGATATTATGCTTCAAGTGTTTGTGAATTCTACTCTTATCAAAATTCAAAATTTTGCTTACCCTGTTCCTCTTTGTCACTGCCGAAATGGTTCTTGAATTTCTTTAAATCACCATTTATCCATAGTTGGATAGCAATATTTGTTTTTCTGAATTTTGATTCTGTTACCCAGCAGGTGGTTTTACCACTACCTTAATGCTAGTCAGCTCAATCGCATCTCCAACTGTGTTTACCACTATATTTGTACATGTATATTGCATTAGTATCATATCTTTTATTTTCCACAAAGCCCAAACCTTTAAGCGAGGTTGTTAGTACTTGGAAAGTTTACTAAAACCTAAAATCTAATAATCTTCAACGTTGTGTTTGTTGATTTTTAGGCATGGCGTAAGTTCTAATTTTAAACCTTGTTTTTATGAGAAAGATTTGTTAAGTGTTTCCCAACATTCAAAATGGGAAATGACCTATTTTTTCTCAAGGTTATGCTTTGAGTATTTTAACATTCTAATTTTATAGTTCATTTTAGATATTCTTAAAATTTCATGAAACCAGACTGTTTACAAATCCATGCCGTTCAAATTTAATTTTTAATTTAAATTACAATTTTTTTTATTTAAGTATAGATATTTATTCTTACCACATGAATTTACTTTAAAGATTAATAAAATGAGCCTAGTATGATTTCCTATATGTATAGTAACTAGGCTTTAGTTGCCTATCAAATTGTAAAGAATTCTGCTAAAAAGTGCTTTATGTAAATAATACGATTTGGTTTTCATTTTCTTAGGGACCCAAACGAACAAAATATGAAGGTGAATGGCACGCAAGGAGACTATTTACCCGTGTCACAAGGGCTACAGAGCGATGAAGATGAAACGCACTTAGGAAACAAATCTGTGAAAAGTGAAGGAAATCTCAAAAATGGGTTACCCGACAGTGTCCCTGTTAAAGATGTCGAAGAAGCTAAGCCTAGCGAAAAGTCTGAAAAGGCTCCTATGTCACCTCTAAGAAAAGTTTGCTTTGTCCTATCTCTGTTACAATGTGCTCTTTTCATCATTGCATTTGGATGGCTTATCCCATGTAAATTACCGCGTTATCTAGAAAATCCTGCCAAAAATTGGGAATTTCATTTAGATGGCTATGGTAAATAACCTGGAATTTAAAATAAACTGCTTGAAACAGGGTATAAGTTTTACCCCTTTTTTGCAGATATTTCCACAAATTTTGATTTTGCAAAAACTAACAAGAAATCTGGTTCAATAATATTTGGTTACCAATCTCCTACAAATTCTAGTTTAAATGGATTCTTAGCGATAAATGCTATAGATGGAAGCCAACTATGGAACAACACCCTTCTTGATAGCCCATCAAGTGTGTTTTGTTCAAATGAATTCAAGTCTAGTGCTGGTGGCCCTGTTTCATGTTTCGTAGTGGACAAAAATGGCAAAATGGCAAATATTGATGCAACTAATGGTAAGTTTTCTGTTTTGATGATATTTAAATCTGAGGTTTAACCTTGGGAATATGGTCTTACATGAAAGGCAACTTTTTGCAAAAGGTTGTAAATACCGAGTGTATGTAGCATAAAATAAACTCAAACCTTATATAGTAGGAATTATTACCAGAAAGGTTATCCAATTACATTTCAAATAGGTCATAGATAAAATTTTTGTTAATAAGGCTAAATATTTTTTATGCAAAAAGATACCTCTCAGTGGCTCCATTAAGTTGACCCGCCCTAATAAGCATAACTAAAATAACATAGCCTATCAATACGCACCCATTATGCACCATTACGCACCGTTAATTTCAAATTTTGCACCAGTGCCGTTTTGACAAAATTTAATTTTTTAAATGGGCGGGCAGCTTAACGATAGCCCGCCCAATTTAGAATTTCCAAAAAAAACAGCCTATCAATACGCACCAATTATGCACCATAACGCACCGTTTATTTTAAAATTTGCACCAGTGCCGTTTTGACGGAATTTAATTTTTTAAATGGGCGGGCCAGCTTAACGATAGCCCGCCCAATTTAGAATTTCCAAAAAAACAGCCTATCAATACGCACCCATTATGCACCATTACGCACCGTTAATTTAAAATTTTGCACCAGTGCCGTTTTGAAGGTAGTTAATTATTTAAATTAAATGGGAATTATTTAAATTGAGACCTCCGTAAGCACGGAGATTTACGTTGTTGGAAGACGGTTTGAAATACCTTAGAATTAAAATTAAGCGACGTAATTGCAAATTTAGGTTATATGACAATCACAGCTATTCAAAAATATAACTTTTATGAATATCGGACTTCAATTGAGAAACGGTTTGAAGACTTTTAGGCGAAAATATAAAACTACGAAAATTGGAGACCCGTAAATTACCGCGAAAGCCATACTTAAAACTAATATTTACTAATGGAACCGAAGATATAAGTCCGCTGGATCCTAACCTAACCAAAAATAGTTTTTTTTTTAAAGTTATCGGACATAATTTTCAGTATGTTAGGCTCAGATTTCAAAATTATGAAGGGCGATCGATGCCGGTATGTGTACATTCGAACGAGTTAACATTTACCTCCCTATCCCTTTAAGCTAATTGTCCGACACATCGGCATCGGCATTGGCTACATTGTAAGTGAAACTAGTACAAACGAATCCTTAGGATTGTGTGTAAAAACCTAGGCGCAGTGTAATTTTGGGGCACTTATACCTGAAATTTCAAAAGTGGGGCTCTAAAATCGGTCCAAATGGGGGCCGTTAACAATCGTGCGCCTAATGGGAAAATCGCCACTGTGCTTAACAGAGCCGTTAGCTATTATTATTATTATTATTGAGTGGGGTGGCAAGGCAAACACTTCGACCTAAGGTCCATTGTGCATCCCCAAACTGGTTGACTTAAATAAGTCCTATTGCCGACATAAAGCTTAAAATCTGCCCGGCCGTGATATTAGAGACGTCATACGTCTCCAACCGATGCATACCCAAATGCTCAAACCTCTGGGCTGCATAGTAATCGCAGCTACAGAGTACATGTGAGGCAGTTTCCTCCTCAGCTAGACAAGATCTGCAAATCGGGTCATCACTGACCCCGATAAGCGTTAAATGTCTGTTAAGATGGCAGTGACCTGTTAGTAGGCCAGTAACAATCCTAATACTGGACCTAGAGAGCGAGAGTAATTCTCTAGCTCTCTCCCTAGAAGGGCCAAGAGTGAACTCTTTGGCCTGCCTTTGACCCTCAATTTCAGACCATTGTCTGAGTTGACGATCCGACATAAACTTGGAGATTAAGCCGCGTACAAGTCCTCGGGAGATGGGGAGAGCAGGTTCTGGACCAATGAACCCAGCCCTCGCACCTTCCTTGGCCAAGGCGTCGGCCCTTTCATTCCCAAGATGCCCCTTATGCCCAGGTACCCAACAAAGTTGAACTTTATTGTGCAACCCAAGAGTGCAGAGGAGATCTAAGCAGCTAAAAACCAGTTTAGAAAGAATACTATACTGGCTGAGAGCTCTAAGAGCAGCCTGGCTATCTGAATAAATCTGGATAACCTTCCCATGATACCCCTGATGTAAACAGTGAGCAACACAGGAGCAAATTGCAAAAATTTCAGCCTGGAATACACTAGTGTGTATCCCTAGACTTTCATAAAAGCCAAAATTATTAGTAAGGCAATACATCCCCGCACCAGTGCCATAGTGTGTCTTAGACCCATCAGTGAACCAGACGATCTCTCCTCTGGTACCGAGGGTCAAGTGACTCCACTCCGCACGGCTAGGGAAGTTGACCTCAAAAGGTTTACTAAAGTGGAGTTTAGTAACCATCAGATCAGAGCCCATTGTTAAAATCGGCATCTGATTGGACATATCTCGGAAGAGCTTGGTGTGGCTATGCTCCCAATTATTAGCCTTCCACCAGCCATTTTGGTTAAGCCTATAGGCACCTAAAAGGGCAGCTTCCTCAATAAAAAGGTGGAGAGGAAGCATATTCAGGAGTATTTCCAGAGAAGCGCTTGGCGCTGTTCTCATGGCTCCTGTAATGCCGACACAAGCCAGCCTTTGCAGAGTGCGCAGATCAAACTGCACAGTCCTTAAAGTAACCCTTGGCCACCAGACCACAGCTGCATAAGACAGGATAGGTCTGATGATCATGGTGTACAGCCAGTACACAGTCCTGGGGCTTAAGCCCCAGGTCTTGCTAACTGCACTTCTAGTTCTCCAAAATAACATTTTGCCCCTCTTGACTATGTAGTCAAGGTGTGGTTTCCATGTTAGTTTGCTATCCAGGATGACCCCGAGGTACTTCACCTCGGTGCTCTCCACTAGGTCCTTTCCAAATAAGGAAATACCCTCAAACATACCTTTTATCCTTCTACGAGTAAAAGGAACCAAGACAGTTTTATTAGGATTAACCATGAGGTTGACCTCCCTGCACCAGCTCTCAACTGATGCTAGGGCCCTCCTCATTACGTCCTTCACTGTTGCCGGGAATTTCCCAGTAATGATGATAGCAATATCATCGGCGTGACCGAAACAGCGGCATCCTCCCCTGTTCAACCTCCGAACGAGTTCATCCACCACCAGGCCGTTAGCTATTTTATGAGGAACTAAAGAGTTATAAATAGTAATCATCGGGAGCACAAGGTTGAAAACCCCTGACCTAGACTAACAATATGAACTTGAAAAGTTGATCTGACTCGTAAAACAGTGTAGTGCAAATTTCAAAAATGGTGGTGCATAATGGGTGCCAATTGATGGGCTACTTTTAAGGCTGAAAATTTGAAATGGGCGGGCTTCATTAACTTGGCCCGCCCAATTTGAAATTCATATATCTCCGAAACCAATGTGCGGCAAATTTCATAAAAGGTGGGGCTTAATGGTGCATAATGGGTTGGTTCGCCGATTTTTAAATATACGCCGGAAAACTAGCCTGTCACAAAGCACCCGTGGTGCAACGTTACGCACCACCTTCTTTATAATTTGCACCTTACCAGTTTCTGAGATATACGAAATACGGATTAAATCTATATTTTATAATTTAAGATTTTTCAATGAAGAATATTTCAAAATCATTTTTTGCTAGTTTAAATATTAAAAAATGTATCTGAGGAATAGGAACTTTATTTTTCGATACGGGTGGAAATTGTCGTTAGGTCGATGGGCATAGCAAACATAATGTCCAGTTGTACCAGTATTGCTGCCTCCACGATAAACAATGAGTCCCCTGATTTTAAACGAAGCTTCTCTAATGGAAATATGTTTCGGAACATCCTTGAGTTGTATGGCCATGTCATTCTCGCAATCGGTTCTACTTTGAGAATGGATTGTTTCTATAAAAAATTGCGATTGTGGTGCATCGTAATTAATCGTTCGTAATCCTGGGCAGTCCGTACACTCTCCCGAAGCTGTAGGTTCGCGGAACGTTTTGACAATTTTATCCTCTAAAGAATGTATTTCTGAAGCGCTACATTCTAGTAACAAAATTTGCCTCTGACGTTCTCGGTTTCTTTGGGGGCATGCCTCTTCAGAGCAAGAATTATGTTCGAGGAAACTCGTCTCGTCATTTAAAAGCTTAATGGTAAGCGAAGCCACTGACTCTTCGAATTTTAGTCTAATAATATTAAATGCAAATGGCTCAGCTTGAAGTATTGTTTTAAGTATGAATGCTCTTTCTCTATATATGTGTGCCGTGACGCCCTTGTCAAACTTTTTTCTTGAAAATTGTAAAAGAACGTTCTTAGAAATCTCTGTACACTCTTTCATAACGTCACTATCACAATAGCTAACGCAAATTAACTGCGCTAGACTATCAAATGCACAAGTGTGTGTTATAAAAAAAAGCTCCTTCTTAATATTGACCGTTTGCAGGTCCGGTCTATTACTGTTTTTCAATAGCCCAATGGGGAGAGCTTTACCAGGGTTACTCCAATCGGTCCTCAAAACGTTTTGATGGGGTTCCAAGTATGAGGATCGAGGACGCTTTTTGGGGGGAGATTTTGCCTGGTTTCGCCAATTTTCTTTTTCAAATTTCTCCGTTAGCTCTTCTCTTTCTTTGTTGCGTTTTAATATGCATACATAATTCGCCAAGAATATCTTAATCACCCATAACCCTCCTGGTGTAAAAAAAATAAAGTGTAAGGCTAAATGGCTAATTAACTCACTTAAAATATTTTTTCCTACGCGACTGCAATCTAAGATAGATTTGGGCCAGAATTAACTATTATTGAAATGGCCTCCAATATAGGACAGTAAGCGTCCTGTATTTCGTAGGAATGGCCTCTGTCATAGGACAGTTACGTCCTATGTGAGAGGCCAATGCCAAGATATTTCGTTAGAATGGCCTCTGTCGTAGAACACCTCCTATATGAAAACCTGCGCATATGAAAAACCGCGCAAATGATAAACCGCGCAAATGGAAAATATCTGCGCAAGTGGAAAACTGCGCTTACGGAAAAAGCGCAAATGAAAAACGCGCTAATGGAAAACTGCGCAAATGGAAAACCGCGAAATTGCATTTGCGGAAATGGGAACTGCGCAATTGGCCCATTACCTAATAATACCTATCGATTGATATATCACTTGTCTTTGTACCGCTAACATACTGCGAACAATCGTGCGAACACCGCCAGCAGCGGCGGCTACACAGCCGTGGAACTTAATACATACAATGAATTCCCTAAGGACTGTGTGTAAAAACACGTTTTAAAAAAATCGCATTACTTTGCAGTAAAAGCATTTGTGTGCTCCATTTTCGGGTGGGAAATTTCCTAAAGTGCAAGCTACACATGTATCCATTTCGATTTTATCTTTTTCAAAAGAAAATTATATTATATTATGTAAAATTTTTTTGGTAAAGGTAAATGTTTACCAAAGGAATCCATTCTACGAATATCAGCTGTACGGTCTTTGGGTTCCGTATGGGTTTAGAGTGTCGAACGGATTTCGGCTGTTTTACCATTTTCAGGTGTCAATCTGTCTTCATATAGGAGGTGTTCTACGACAGAGGCCATTCTATCGAAATATCTTGGTATTGGCCTCTCACATAGGAAGTAACTGTCCTATGACAGAGGCCATTCCTACGAAATAAGGGACGCTTACTGTCCTATATTGGAGGCCATTTCAACGAAATAGTTTTAATATAGAGGTAGTTATATCAAGGCTAGCGCGCGAAGCGAGCAACGGTTAGTTTAGCCGGGCGCGCCGCAGGCGCGTAGGCACCGTTTTCATATAGGTGTTCTACTACAGAGGACGTATATTGTCCTACGACAGAAGCCGTTTTAAAAGTGGTGCTAAGGTATTAGCAGCATTTTAATGGGGAAACTGCGCAATCGGGAAACTGCGCAATCGGGAAACTGCGCAATCGGGAAACTGCGCAATCGGGAAACTGCGCAATCGGGAAACTGCGCAATCGGGAAACTGCGCAATCGGGAAACTGCGCAATCGGGAAACTGCGCAATCGGGAAACTGCGCAATCGGGAAAAAGCGCTAATGGTAAATTGCGCAAATGACAAACTGCGCAAATGAGGAGCTGCCCAAATAGCAATTCCGCAAATGGGAAACGCGCAATTGGGAATGTGCGCAAACGAAAACTGAGGAAGTTGGAAGTGCGCAAATGGAAACTGTGCAAATGAAAACTGCGCAAGTGGACCCAAACCGTATTATTATATCCTCGGCGGGATTTTTATAATTTTGGGGATAGGGGTATGAGAAGTGGCACTTTAGCCCACTTCAGTGCTTTTTCCTATTTTCTGCTTTAAATCTATGCATGTTTTTAAATTTAGTCCGATTTGATCGAAAACCAGAATAATAGTTAATTCAGGCCCAAATCTATCTTAGATTGCAGTCGCGTAGGAAAAAATATTTTAAGTGAGTTAATTAGCCATTTAGCCTTACACTTTATTTTTTTTTACACCAGGAGGGTTATGGGTGATTAAGATATTCTTCGCTAATTATGTACAGGGTGGTTAAGGTTTTATTTGCGCTTTATGCACAGCGTTCTTATATTCTTTGTGGTTTATGTACAGGCTAATTGAATTTCGAATAAACTTTTTCTTTAACATACGTTATAATTTACAATGTCCTGGGGATTGTGTGTACTCAAATGACCGTTAAATCTTGTTTTCTCTAAAGTACAAATTTCCCCAATAGATGCCAGTTCAAGCTTTAATAGGCTGTAGCTATCCGCTAGAAGACGATGCTGAAGGATACGGGGAAGTGAGAATTTGCAAATTATGCATATTAAAACGCAACAAAGAAAGAGAAGAGCTAACGGAGAAATTTGAAAAAGAAAATTGGCGAAACCAGGCAAAATCTCCCCCCAAAAAGCGTCCTCGATCCTCATACTTGGAACCCCATCAGAACGTTTTGAGGACCGATTGGAGTAACCCTGGTAAAGCTCTCTCCATTGGGCTATTGAAAAACAGTAATAGACCGGACCTGCAAACGGTCAATATTAAGAAGGAGCTTTTTTCTATAACACACACTTGTGCATTTGATAGTCTAGCGCAGTTAATTTGCGTTAGCTATTGTGATAGTGACGTTATGAAAGAGCGTACAGAGATTTCTAAGAACGTTCTTTTACAATTTTCAAGAAAAATGTTTGACAAGGGCGTCACGGCACACATATATAGAGGAAGAGCATTCATACTTAAAACAGTATTTCAAGCTGAGCCATTTGCATTTAATATTATTAGACTAAAATTCGAAGAGTCAGTGGCTTCGCTTACCATTAAGCTTTTAAACGACGAGACGAGTTTCCTCGAACATAGTTCTTGCTCTGAAGAGGCATGCCCCCAAAGAAACTGAAAACGTCAGAGGCAAATTTTGTTACTAGAATGTAGCGCTTCAGAAATACATTCTTTAGAGGATAAAATTGTCAAAACGTTCCGCGAACCTACAGCTTCGGGAGAATGTACGGACTGCCCAGGATTACGAACGATTAATTACGATGCACCACAATCGCAATTTTTTATACGAACAATCCATTCTCAAAGTAGAACCGATTGCGAGAATGACATGGCCATACAACTCAAGGATGTTCCGAAACATATTTCCATTAGCGAAGCTTCGTTTAAAATCAGGGGACTCATTGTTTATCGTGGAGGCAGCAATACTGGTACAACTGGACATTATGTTTGCTATGCCCATCGACCTAACGACAAATGGGAGATTTATGACGATCTGAAAAACCAGAGAGAAGACTGTAGCGAAAATCAAACTGCAATTGTCCATCTTTTTTTATACAACTTAAATAGATTATATTATTAAACTAGCCACGAAACAAAACGTCTAGTTTAAGCGTAACAAAAACGCACTAAATGATCTTTATTCTATTAAATTAAAACCTTTTTCATATTTTATTACAATTTTGTTCTTATCAAATTAGTGTTATTTAGTTCGGTAGTTCAAAAGGTAATTACTTGACTAATAAAGATACTTTTACACTAGTAAGGGTGTAGTTAAAGTATTCCACATACAGAAGTAGTTCATTTTTTAAATTTCCACCCGTATTGAAAAATAAAGTTCCTATTCCTCAGATACATTTTTTAATATATAAAATAGCAAAAAATGATTTTGAAATATTCTTCATTGAAAAATCTTAAATTATAAAATATAGATTTAAATCCGTATTTCGTATATCTCAGAAACTGGTAAGGTGCAAATTATAAAGAAGGTGGTGCGTAACGTTGCACCACGGGTGCTTTGTGACAGGCTAGTTTTCCGGCGTATATTTAAAAATCGGCGAACCAACCCATTATGCACCATTAAGCCCCACCTTTTATGAAATTTGCCGCACATTGGTTTCGGAGATATATGAATTTCAAATTGGGCGGGCCAAGTTAATGAAGCCCGCCCATTTCAAATTTTCAGCCTTATAAGTAGCCCATCAATTGGCACCCATTATGCACCATTATGCACCACCATTTTTGAAATTTGCACCACACTGGGTTCAGAGATATATGAATTTCAAATTGGGCGGGCCAAGTTAATGAAGCCCGCCCATTTCAAATTTTCAGCCTTAAAAGTAGCCCATCAATTGGCACCCATTATGCACCATTATGCACCACCCTTTTTGAAATTTGCACCATACTGGGTTCAGAGATATATGAATTTCAAATTGGGCGGGCCAAGTTAATGAAGCCCGCCCATTTCAAATTTTCAGCCTTAAAAGTAGCCCATCAATTGGCACCCATTATGCACCATTATGCACCACCATTTTTGAAATTTGCACCACACTGGGTTCAGAGATATATGAATTTCAAATTGGGCGGGCCAAGTTAATGAAGCTCACCCATTTCAAATTTTCAGGCTTAAAAGTAGCCCATCAATTGGCACCCATTATGCACCATTATGCACCACCATTTTTGAAATTTGCACTACACTGGGTTCAGAGATATATGAATTTCAAATTGGGCGGGCCAAGTTAATGAAGCTCACCCATTTCAAATTTTCAGCCTTAAAAGTAGCCCATCAATTGCCACCCATTAAGACTCACCATTTATGAAATTTGCACTACACTGTTTTACGAGTCAGATCAAATTTTCAAGTTCATATTGTTAGTCTAGATCAGGTGTTTTCAACCTTGTGCTCCCGATGATTACTATTTATAACTCTTTAGTTCCTCATAAAATAGCGAACGGCTCTGTTAAGCACAGTGGCGATTTTCCCATTAGGCGCACGATTGTTAACGGCCCCCATTTGGACCGATTTTAGAGCCCCACTTTTGAAATTTCAGGTATAAGTGCCCCAAAATTACACTGCGCCTAGGTTTTTACACACAATCCTAAGGATTCGTTTGTACTAGTTTCACTTACAATGTAGCCGATGCCGATGCCGATGTGTCGGACAATTAGCTTAAAGGGATAGGGAGGTAAATGTTAACTCGTTCGAATGTACACATACCGGCAAAGATCGCCCTTCATAATTTTGAAATCTGAGCCTAACATACTGAAAATTATGTCCGATAACTTTAAAAAAAACTATTTTTGGTTAGGTTAGGATCCAGCGGACTTATATCTTCGGTTCCATTAGTAAATATTAGTTTTAAGTATGGCTTTCGCGGTAATTTACGGGTCTCCAATTTTCGTAGTTTTATATTTTCGCCTAAAAGTCTTCAAACCGTTTCTCAATTGAAGTCCGATATTCATAAAAGTTATATTTTTGAATAGCTGTGATTGTCATATAACCTAAATTTGCAATTACGTCGCTTAATTTTAATTCTAAGGTATTTCAAACCGTCTTCCAACAACGTAAATCTCTGTGCTTACGGAGGTCTCAATTTAAATAATTCCCATTTAATTTAAATAATTAACTACCTTCAAAATGGCACTGGTGCAAAATTTGAAATTAACGGTACGTTATTGTGCATAATGGGTGCGTATTGATAGGCTGTTTTTTTGGAAATTCTAAATTGGGCGGGCTATCGTTAAGCTGGCCCGCCCATTTAAAAAATTAAATTCCGTCAAAACGGCACTGGTGCAAAATTTTAAATTAACGGTGCGTAATGGTGCATAATGGGTGCGTATTGATAGGCTATGATATTTTAGTTATGCTTATTAGGGCTGGCCAGGTTAATGGACCCCCTCTCAGTGTACCATTTATGAACACTTAGCTAGTTCCATTTCCAAGGTTAATAAGTTACACATTTGAGATGCATCCGGAACTTACAAGGAGACTACCCGTGGTTGTTTTAATCGATTTTGTTGAAACTCGGGGGTTAGGGAGACCTTATGGTACTTAAAGTGTTGGTTGCACGAAAAATCAATAGTAATAAAAACGAATGAATGCGGGCTTGTTTTGAAGCCCAGGACGTTCTCTTTGCAAAAATGTCATTGTCGAAACAAATTTCCAAGCCTAAGTGTATTAACTTTGAGTCCGAAACTGACCTTTTTCGCTCTTCAAAATCCTGAAATTTTCGGCGAAAGTTCTCTCCTCCGTAGCACGAGCAATTTGGGGCAAATCAAAGCTGTAGTTTTATACCTAAAATAGAAGGAACTGAAGTGGAGGGATTCTGTTTACTTGTAGAAGTTTTCAAACCAGAGGTTTTTAATCATAATATTAGGCTTATTATCGAAATAAAAATATTTTTTAACGCGCGCGCTAAGCGGCGCTCTCGACGCGACGTTTAACAAAAAATTTACGAGGAGCCTTCGGCTTCATATCGTTTTTCTACTACGTAGGCTTGTGTATGCCTATTTCAATTACTACTGCTGGGTGTTAAATCAACCTGCTTTTAATCCCAGATGTAAAGAAATGTATTACAGACAATTAGCCAATGATACGCTTCGCATTTTCTGACGTCATGGGTGCCGAGAAAGTCTGGAAATTTGCCAAAAACTCGATTTCCACTATTTCGACTTCTTTTTATAATAATTCAAAGACTACTTATCCGATTTTGATGAAATTTTCTGTACTTGCTATAAAATGTTTGCTCTTTCTAATGAATCATTAATTAGCCATAGCTAAAATTTCGTGCAACCAACACTTTAAGTGTGAAACCGAGAAAATCCCATGCCTTTTTAAATGGAGATTTTTTCATTTTGAGGGGTCAAAAAAATTTTCATTGTAACTTTTCCCTTTTGCAAATTTGCATACTACCATAAGATCTACCTAACCCAGGATCCTGCGAAATAATAACATGGCTGACATGGGCATCTTAATGTCATGGACAAGCTACACGAGTTGCTATGGCAAACGAACCAAAGCCACATCCACGAGCAAGCTAAGAATAGATTTCCTCAATTTACTCTTAAATTATTTCAGCTGCTGATTACATTGGAAATTAGCAAATATTAAATTAATAATAATATATCGCATTAAAATGAAATTTTTATAATATTTAAATATCTTTTTTAAAGTAAAAATATTATTTTCTTCTAAATAATTTAATTGATTTAAGTCATTGTTGGTATATCAAGATTTGGCTTCATAAGTTTTATTAAAATATGTTGTTGGATGACACTCTAAATGATCAATTTTAACTATCTTGTTTAGCCTGTTATAATAAATGTTCTTTATTTCAGGTCATATTGAATGGTTTGTTCATGATCATAATAAAACTTGGAGTACATTGGATCTTACGGTGCCTAGTGTTGGTCCAGATTGCGACAATGACACCATTAGTGATGTGTATTTCACTGGGGTTGAATATAAACAAAACATGCTTTACATTATTTCTGGATATACTGGCCAAGTTTTAGCTTCCGTTGTGCTGGAGCAATGTGTTAATTTACCAGAAAAGATAATCCCATGGTTTGAAAATGAGGAGAAACTAATATTTTCATGTATGCATAGTAATGGTTTTGGTGAGTTATTTAATATTAATATTAGCATAAGTAAGATAAAAACAATAAGTATAACACATCCTATTAGTGTCAAAAAACGCTTCAGTCAGGAAATTAGCATTAAACATGTTTAATGCTAATTTCCTGACTGAAGCGTTTTTTGTCACTGACTTTCTCGCTGAGCTTCGATTTGGACATTTACTCGAATTGAGTAACATGTTATTGTCCTAGGTGGTAGTACATTTCGCCGTAGGAATTTTTAGACACCAGGGGGCTCTGTGTTGAGACTAAACCTAGATTGCTCAATAGCTCTGAAAAACAGTTGTTAATTTTTCACAATTGACATACTTATTGTTATCAAGTAAAAACAAAAGTGGATATAAAACAAAGTCTGGGAGGACCCGGTAGCCCTGTTCCATCAAAAATGAGGATCCCCCAAGCATACCCCTAGTTTGTGCCTACCCCCTTTGGCGGAGCATTACAAATGGCGCTTTACTCGCATGTACCTGCGTAAATAGGCTGATATATTATAGTTCTTCTTCAGTTCCTTATCCACCTGATTATATAGTCTTTGGGCTGGATTTGGTGAGTCTGCTCTTTGTGAAAATTCACATGTTTGGCAAGGCTTAGGTAGATAATTGATAAAAACATTTTTGTTTTGTTTGAATGGGGTGTGTGGCTTAGTGTTTAACGAATTTAAAAACAATGGAACTTTAAAAGAACTACTAGAAGATATGTGTTCTCAACACGAGTTGTTACATTCGCATTACTCTGAAGAAAGAGGAGGATAGTGGCTTTCTGTACGCATGGAATAATTGGGTATACAATTTAGTACTTAATGAAGAAGGAATTGACCCAGTTATAATTTATGACCCAATATATGCAAATGAACTCTCCAATGTAGTACATTGGATAGCTTGGCAAAAAACTTCAATAAAATCCCTGTAGTTTTGAGGGGAATTAACAACGGAGGTTTATTTATTGCACATGATTCCCTAATGCCATATGTGTCAACAGTTACAAAAATGGTTATCGGATCAGTTTCGCCTCTCATCTGGTAGAAATAATCCAGGGAAAACAATTAAAGAAACTACTTCAATTGTGAAATATGATTAAAATTTAAAGAAACATTTTTAACTATAATTCGAAAAGTTTCAATATAAAATATTATACACGACAGGCTACATGGGACATTATCAACTGAAGTTAGTAATTTAATCGGGGTGCAGTTATCCACTTTATTTCTTCAACAGTGGAAAAGCTTCATCACAATTTGTCTCCTTAGCAGCTTCATTTGGCTCACATTTACGTTTAGCACATTTAAGTTTATTAGTTGTAAAACAATTAATTTCATCCCCCTTTTCTTGAGATACAATTGAACCCAAAATCTCAGTTTGCGATTCTGCATTATTACCTTGGTTATTACTATCATTGATTAAATAACCTTATAAGGTTATTTAATCCATGTTACTATACTAAAATTTGTCTGTACATCCCTATCTACTGGAATTTTAGTTAAGCCTTGGTTTAAATCTTCATTGGTTTGTATAGTACCAATTGAATACAAATCTTTTATAAATAAATTACACTGACTAAATTTACTTTTCGGCTTTAAAGCTAACTCTTCTGGTGTATATTTCTTACGAGCTTGAGCCACGCTGAACTTAACAGAGGCAAAATTTTTGAAAAAGGATTAAATTAACCAACGTGACAACGTCTTCGGGAATTTTACCGCTAGGTTAGCTAGCATCGCCCATCTGAACTATTTCCTCTGACCGTGACGTCATGAGACATAGGCCAAACGTAACAGAGTCGTTCCTGATTGGCTCAATCATTGTATAGGGGAAACAGCTCCTCATTTTTGAAGGAAACCACTGAGAAAGCTAACGAACCCTTTTCCTCCCAGACTTTCTGTTTTATATCCACTTTTGGTAAAAAGTGTTGATATCTGTCAAAAAGTTATATTAAAAAAAAACTATTCTGTGAACACCGAGTAACAACTATTGATGTTGAGAGACAGATCAATTGTGCCCATTTGCCTAAAATTCCATTGATACCATTTACTATCGACATTGTGAGTTTCCCCTTACCAAAAAATAAGTTGTCTAAAAACTACTTAAACTTGGTATTAAGTTGGTATTTAGTTATTTGAGACAAATACCCACTAAATACTAACTTAAAACCTATTTTAAAACCACTTAATACCAACTAGAAGTACCAACTGATTTCGGTTAATGGAGGCAACTTAAAACCAACTCTGATTTTGTTTAATGGAGGCAACTTTAAGTCAACTTAGAGGCAACTTGAAACCAACTTAAAAATAATATGTAATTTTCTGACTACTAAAAACCAACTAATTACCAACTTAAAAAAAATATTTTCCAGCCAACTTAAAACCACCCTAAAACCAACTTATTACCCCTTTAACTAGTTTCTTGAACTATGCTGGCAACTTGAGCCTACTTGAAACCAACTTAATAACAACTAAAATGTGTAAACCAACTTATTTTTTGGTAAGGGTCATAATTTAATTATTGGTAAATATCAAAATAGTTTATTGATTCTCAAGTATTCCCTTACCAAAAAATAAGTGGTCTAGGAAATACTTGAAGTTGGTATTTGGAACAAATACCAACTTTAAACCAACTAAATACCTACTTAAAACCAACTTACAAATAATATGTAATTTTCTGACCACTAATTACCAACTTAAAGAAAAAAGTATTTTCCCATCAACTTAATAACAACTTAATAACAACTTATTACCCCTTTAACTAGTTTATTGAAATATTCTGATCACTTGAGCCTACTTAAACCAACTTAACGTCAACTAAAATGTGTGTACCAACTAAAATCCAACTTATTTTTTGGTAAGGGTTATGTCAAGAAAAATATAAAACAATTCCCAAAGATGAACTTGCTAGTGGAAACTGGTTGACACTGTAATAAATGTTATTAGTGTAACCTAGGAGCAATAAACACAGCCCCCACACAAGGAGAATACAACCCGTCAAAAATCATCCATTATCTTGTGTACAGTATTCATTGGTTAGACGCTTTAGTGCCTGCGGCCGTCGGAAGGGGAAAATTCGAAATTGTCTTCCCCGGCCCTTTCTGTAAAATGTTCAGCGTAAAGGCTCGTCCAATGGAATTTGTATACAACACTGTGTTAGCGTGATTAAAGGCTAGCTGCGTTCTCCTTGTGTGGGGTGCTATGTTTGTACATGTTGCTCCTAGGTATAGCAAAGAATTCCATGTGAAATCATGAATAATAATACCAAAAAATTATTAAAAATTAATTAAAATATTTATTGGGATAAATTTGTGTGGAAATTAACTTAAATATCAGTATCTAAAGGCTTAATTTTGATTTGTAGAGAATGTTTGGCTAATACCCTTGAATAATCTGTGCAACAATGGACTTTCCTCAGTCAACCCCATTTTATTTTCATCATTAGACAGTAAATTACTTCACAGGTAATTGCAATTTCATTAGTTGTTTCTCTTTTGGATTTAACACTTATTATTTCTTTAGTTTGGAAAAAGATAATAAAATTTCCAAGATCTTAAGTGTACCTGTTAGCAATGAAGGCAATATTTTCCACCAAGTTTTAGCAACCAAAAATGGACATATAATTCAGTTACTAAGCCCTGACAATGGAACTGGATGGAGCTACGAAATGCCAATTAATTTGGTTTTGAAGTGAGCATTTAGTTTCAAGTTCGGTAATTTTGTGAAACAGTAACTATCAGTTCAGTCATTCTAATAAAAGTTTTTATTTCACATTGAATACATACATGAATTGAACAAGTAACCCCAATAAGCTTTTGCACAATGTGACTGTCATGGTGCACAACGCTAGTATCTTTTGAACAGTCCTATTTTTTTATGAAGAAACTGTCATTTATTGGTTTTGTTTGCTAGTATTAATTTTACATTTTAATATTTATTTTACAATAATAACTGAACTTTATCATTAAAACATTTTTAAATTTGCACATTATCTTTCAGGGATTCTGCTAGTGGTAGGTTCTTAAATGCAACTTCACAGAATATAGCACTTCTAGGCTCAGATTCAACAGATCCAAATATTACTACAGTAAGTGTATTGATGACTTAAGAATATTCTAAACAGGGGTATAACTATAAATTACTAATAATTAAATGTTATTTGAAATTTCAATTATCTTCATTTTAGGTAATAATTATTGATGAAGTGAGTGGAAGTCCAGTGTTAAATTACACTTTTTTGAATCAAACTGCTACATCTATCTACGCAGTTCTTAAAAAGTATGATGTAAAAGATGGTTTACTTATTAGGACTTTGAGTATTCCTCTTCAAGTGAGAATAATATTTGGCTATTTATCGTTCTATATCCATAAAAAAAATTAATCATAGTTAGTTTCCATTATTATTATTAAATCTTTTGGAACTCTTAACTGGTTAAACTCTGTCTAGAAATAATATATTCACACCGAAATAACAAATTGAATAAAGTTAATAATTTAAAAAGCAGTACAATACTCCGTGTGAGCTGTATGCAGAACTTAATTTCCAAGATTTAGCTTTTTATATAAATGTAAAAATTGAATTCATTTTTAAGGTTGAAGAAATGACTACAGAAAATGTTAAAAGTGTCGTGAAAGATGATTCAAAGCCAGCTAGCACATCTACTATTACCAATGTAGAAGAAAAGTTCTTATTGCTGGATTGTAGCACAAATGTTTCGTTTGATACCCCACTTGTGATACCTTTAGCTACAAAGTGTGGAAGTAAGTTTATTTTATATTGATATATTACTCTTTTTTTAATACAAAGCTATGTTGATATTATTATTGTTCTGTTTCAAATTTATATCTCTAAATATTTTTCATAAAAACTTGCAGTGGTTAATAGCAATAGTTTGGGTAGTGATAATTATGTACCACTACCTACCTATATTACTAAGTAGTACTTCTGGGGTTCAACATTCATGAGCTTAGATAATTAACTAAATCCACAGTAACACGACAGATAAAACCCAATAACTAACTTTTTTGTTAACTAGGGATGTGCAAATATCAATTTTTGCCTACCGAGTCTACTTAGCGTATCGTGATTTTTTCTAGCTGAGTTTGAGTCAGAGTCCAAGTTTGAAAAATATAGCAAGCTTATGAATTTTAAGATAACCCCTTTTCTAGGCTTTGAGACTTTAAAGAGTTTAAAAATAATTAATGAGTTGGAAATTATTAAGAAGTTTTCATCTATTAAACGAGTTCAATTAATATTCACACAAATGACCAATGGCATGAATAGAAATGATATTACAAAACATCACATGATTATATGACTTGTCACGGGCAGATTTGATTCACGCGCTACCACGTATCACGTTATCAGCGTTGGCCGTGTTCCTGTAGATATGTTGTAGCAGACGATGTGATTTAAGATATGGTGGATAATTGTTACGCTGAATATTTTTATCATAGCGAGTCACTTTTAGCTAATCAAATTCTTGTTATAAAAAAACTGCAAATGAGTTTTTAGCGAGTTTGACCTTGGCTAAACTTTAAACTCTTAAGATTAGCGAGTTTCTTAGCAAGGCTTACCTCATTTTGAGCTGAGTACTCTAGCTCAAACTCAATACGGGCACACGGTTTAGGCAAATCCTTGCACACCCCTATTGTAAACCCAAGTTGGCTACCCTGGTTTGGGAAGAAACAGATGATTTTTTGGTGGGAAAGCTCTGATGTATAAAGCTCTTTTTTGCTATTTTTACGGGAAGCCAGACTACACAACATTATTACAGCAATGGTAAAAAGCCAAAAGACAGTGTGTACTACTTTCTGTCATATCTGTAGGTGCGGTGGCAGAGTGGTTAGCACTTTTGCCACACAGAAAGAGGAGCCAGGTTCGATTCCAGTTTGTGGCACTGGATGAAAACCTGGAACAACTCCTGCATTGAGTTTACAAGTTCTCTCCCCACTAGTTAATGGTAATAATAAGTGTAGAGAGCTTATGGCTCTCGTGACACTAAGGGCTTGCCACCACCCTCCTACGCATTGTAACCCGGCCACCTGAATTTATGGCATTAAACGTTGCTAGATGACTTGGGCCTCCTGCGTTATCCAAAAAAATACAAGTAGTTTCCTTAGGCTTGTGTGATATGCTTTGTATTTTTTAATTTCCTTTAAAACTATTTACATGGATTAGTTATAAACCCGATATTAAACCAATTTAGTATGTTAGCGTGTTGTGTTAGATTATTGGCTAATAATAATAACTAATGCATTTTCTTTATTAAGATAATGGATGCACTCCAGACTTGTACAAAGAAGCACCCTCTGGTAAACAATTTAGCTTTTTATAAGTTTGTTGGTTTTACATTAAATTAACTGACATAATTTTATTGTCCTGTTTTTAGTGATGATAGCTGATGTTGATGGAGATGGTAGATCAGAGCTCATTCAAACTGTTTCAGTGATTTCAAATGACATAGAATCATCAAATATTGAAAGCAACTTAAAGCTTTCCCGTTTAAGTAATAGTGTAGCTTCGTGCGGATCATGTGGTTGTTCCTAATATGCATTTAAGAAAATATAGTATCGGATATTAAGAAATATAGAACTATAAATACTGGTAAAAAATTAATTATTTTATGACATTTCTCCCTTACCCCTGTATAATACTAGTACACAGATAAGTTATCAAATTATAATTTTAATTATAAGAAACAAATTCAAAATATTTTTAAACCAGCTATTTGATATGATTTTATTTATGGTCTCACTGAGTATGTTTTACTCCTTTTAAAATTTTCACTTATTAAAGATTCTAAAAATAGAATTCAATGGCTAGCTTGAGTTAGTGGATTCTGAAAGCATACCGCTTCAATAAGTAAATTTTTACCACAGATAGACTTCATTGGTCTTATTCATTTTTTAACGTTACAAAACCTTCTGGTTAGAGAACTTTAGATGTACATGTTTCTAGTAACTTTAGGTTTGCACTGTATAAAGTTTGACAGTTAAAAATAGGTCTGCTTACTATGGAAAGAATATGTTCTTGATAGGCCCTTTGCTAGGTTCCTTTCCAGCATTGGCCTACAGTTGAAAATATGAACTTTAGTACGAATTAATACTATTGAGTGGCTTTTGAGAAAAACTGCTTATAATATTACTATATTGTAATTCTGAACCTTTAGCGTTGTTACACTACTGGTATTTGGGTTTTACAAACAGCATATATAGCCTTTTTTGACTTAAAAAAATCAATGAAATTCCATTCTATTTTCATTAATACTAAATTATCTTTTTCTTAAAGCTGTGTAATGTAGTTATTATTATTGAAACTTAAATTATCTGGGGATACATTTGATCCCTTATGCTATTTTGTTTTTGAAAACCTGTACAGTGAAGTTTGCTTCTAACAATTTCCGTTTAATTCGTTTTTTTGGAAGAACGGGTTTTATTGAAGAATAGGGAAATTAGTTCAAAGCCTTTGGTGTAAAAATTTTAGTTGAGCTACTGCCATACTGCTAGATCCAAAAGATGCAAAATCCTCGTACGCCATGAAAAATGTTAATCCACCAGTGTCTAACAGACAGGTAAACATGTTCAATTGCCATTTCAGAAATTCAGTATGAAGTGTATGAGCTAATCAATTTGAGCTGTAGTCGTCAAATGTCCAAAATTCGAGGCTGGAAAGACATTTTTCAATCTTTATTTGAAGTTAATTTTAGAACTGTATCAGAAAGAAACTTTGCACTTCCCAAAATGTGTTATCCAAGTAACTTGAGTTGTGGAATTAGCTTTCAATTTGTTTAGAATCTTCATGTAATACAAAAAAACTCCCATTCGTAGTTTTATGGAATGGTGCAAACTACTGAAATAAATAAATATTTTAACTATTCTTCAAACCCAGTAACGTTTCCTCTCCCAAATACTTTACTCTACAACTTTTTGATCAGTTCACAACTTAAAAGGTATTAAAGGCGTAATGAACAAAAATTAACCTCATACAAAGGAATGGCACACTTATGGTAATTTGATGATATAATAAAACATACTTTTGGCTTTTGATTGTGATGGGAGCTTTGCTTACTGCTAACTTAAGAGTTATCTTATGCACCCTCCATGTTCTCAAACATTCTTAAGCGCCTTACTCATGATCTGCTGGAAACCTCCTACTTATTATACATGAGGCAAATTGTACCTCATGGAATATGTAAGTATGATATCTTGAGATCATCCGTAATTATCATGGTTGAATTTTCCACTTTCACGAGAGGATGGGGTAGATAAACATCACTGGTGTATGCTTCAATCACATCCTAATCAATGAGACACTGAGCTAATTTGTTCTTTTTTGGGGAAAAGGAGCTTACTTTTTGAGCATGAGGTGGATTGGTAGAAATGCTAAAACTGTCTCAACATAGTTATTTTTCCTGAGTAAAAATAAATAATTCTTGCCAATACTAAAACATTACTTTATCGATGGTTGAATATGAATATAATTTATTGCTTTGACATTTTCTCTCACTTGTGGGATTGAAAATCTAATTTCCACCCTTCGTGTATTAAATTTTTAGACGAGTGACAGCTCGAACTATTCTGGCTGTTGTACTTTACCTTTGACAACAATGTTTATGTGAAAAATTCTATTCAGTCAAGCTATATTCGTTATCACTTCATAATCTTACACATTGAAATTATATTTTATACAATCCATATCAAAATTACTATTGGATCTCACATTTTTTGGGAATGTGTTATTCTTACTATATTATATCCAAAAATAATATAATACACTTATTCTTAATTAGTTTTGGGCAATATCTATAACTTTATAATACCCCATTTAGAGTTATCGATATTTTTTATTTATTTCAGTGAAAATGATTCTTTTTTTAAATATAAAAATATAAAACCGGTTTTTCTAATGTGCATCAAATGAACATTTTCTAATTAATTTCTTCTAAATTTAGTACTGATGGTTTTGGATATAGAACCCACGTTCGTTCAATAATTTTTAATGATTATATGTGTAATATTTTAGATCTGGTCCTAATGATTCCTACGATGTAGTTTGGGACATTTTGAAATCTCTGTAAATAAGTTTATTGGTCAAAAACATTTCATGTATGGTTTACCAGTACTTAAATCTAAAAGATAAATATATATATTTACTGCAACACTGTTATAAATTTATTAAAGATTTTTCACTTTCAGTTTGTAATTTTTTTGATATAACAACATAGCTTACGTTTAATTACAATAGTCGATAAATAAATGAGAGTGGAATTCTTCACCTTCACTGTTGCTTCAAAACTGGATGCTCCCTAGGAAGGGAACAGACCAGATTGGCTGCTATTTTCACATGTTTTTACCTATTGCTGAGGAATAAATATCTATGGTAGATATATATATCGTTATATTTTATGGCCCCATTTAAATAAACTGATAGAAATTAAGGCTTGTTTAACTATAAATTTAGCTCTAACTTTCAACTCTTAATTAAACTCAAATTATTAATTGAATCATAGACTGGGAAAATGATTGTGACAATTTTAAAGAGGGCAAAACACAGGATATTTATATATTTTTTCAAACTGATGAGAACAAACTAGGATTAATAATAATAATAATCAGCTAGGCTTACACCCAAGGCACCACCTTAGGCCTAAGTCATCAAGCGACTTTTGAAACCAAACAAATTTAGAATTTTTTATTATTCTGTACTGACTGTTCTTTCAACACTATTTAGTTTTCAGTAATATTTAGGATAGTTTAGAGATGCTTACTGTTTGGCAAATACTTTGGTAACGAGGTTTAAATCAAACCGAAATCTTATTCTGCTTGACTCTCCTGATTCAATTGGTTCAAAGTTTAGAAATGAAACTTTTCGACACCGACCGTGCAGGGTAGGAAATGACACTTATTTGGCAAATTAATAAAGAAATACACTAAAATTTATTAAGCCGCAATACATAATGTTGAAAACTTGAAATTTTATCATGTATTTTGAAGACAAAACAGTATATTTATGGAAGAAAATTGTAAAATATTGAAAGCTTGAAAGTAATTTTATTTTAAAACTAATAAATGTACATAAAATTTATACACTAAAACTTTAAAACATTTCAACATCTGATTAGTTATCCGTAGTAGGTACTGCAATTTCACACTGACTTTGCCTCTTATTAGATAATGAACCTATTAAAGTTACGAAATTAAACATTTTTAATGAAACATGTCAATTTTGATTTAAAGCACAAAAACAAAGTGAGTAAAAACTTGGCATCTTATTGTTATAGCAAAACTTTTTTTACAAAACCTTTATTAATGGGTACAAGCAGGATGCTACAAGTACTTTATTGAACAAGTAGTTAACTATACAGGGTGTCCACTAAAAAATGAACCAGGGCGAATATCTCAAAATCTGTTTTAGGTACGCTTTTGAAATATTCCAAGTCGTATACAAGATGTAGGGGGAAACCCTTACCAAAAAATAAGTTGGATTTCAATATGTATTTAGTTTGTATACACATTATTAGTTGATATTGAGTTGGTATTAAGTAGGCTCAAGTTGTCAGCATATTTCAAGTTACTATTAAAGGGGTAATAAGTTGTTATTCAGTTGGTAGGAAAATACTGCTTTTGCCAAGTTTATAATTAGTTGGTTTTTAGTAGTCAGGAAATTACATAATATTTTTAAGTTGGTTTTTAGATGTTTCCCTAGTAGGATTTAAGTTGCTTTTAAGTAGTTAAATGTAAATGTTGATTCTGGTTTAGTTGGAAATAAGTTGATTAATAAAGAGGATTTAAGTTATTTTTAAGTAGGCATTTGTCCCAAATACAAACTGAAAACCAAGTTGAAATACAAGTTGTCCTAAGTGGTTTTTAGCCAACTTATTTTTTGGTAAGGGAACCTACTGCGAAAATGTCGATGACCTTGAACCATGTCTTGAAGGTCATCCAAAACTAACTAACAAAGTTGGTTCCAATTAGAAAAATGTTCCACGTGACTTTTTAAATACAAATAGCTTTAACCTGATCGGATTTGACCAATAGGAAGCCGAGAAATGCTAGATGAAAAACAAGAAGGTTGTTAAGTTGATAACGTGTTGAAAGCGAGGTTCGGGAGCTAATAACTCTAAAGATACTCGTGTTAGAGTACTGAAATTTGCTACACATCCTCATCAGGATTGAGGGTCTTTAATTTAAAAATTTCCATGACCTTGAACCATGTCTTCAAGGTCATCCAAAAACTAACGCGAGAACCGTAAGTGTTAGAAAGTTGGTTCCAATTAGAAAAGTGTTCCACGTCACATTGTAGGTCTAATTAGCTTTGATTCGATCGAATTTTACCAAAAGGAAGTCGAGGAACTGTTTTTCAAAATCACAAAGGTCGTTAAAATGAAAATTGAAAGAAAATGCACAACTCTAAACCAATTAGTGTTACATCGAAATTTGCTAGACAAACTCATTATGGTGGGAGTTTTTCAAGTTTGTAAAATTGGATGACCTTGAAGACGTTGTTTAAGGTGTGAAAACATCTCGCGATCCATTGGGTTTAGAAACTAGATTTCAATAGGAAATTTGCTAATCACCACTTTCTCGTCTAAGTAGTTTTGAACCATGTCTTCAAAGATATTCAAAAATGCCCTTGAGAAATAACTTGAAACTGAATCAGCTTAAACCACGTCTTTAAGGTCATCCAATTTTACAAACTTGAAAAACTCCCACCATAATGAGTTTGTCTAGCAAATTTCGATGTAACACGAATTGGTTTCGAGTTATGTGTGTTTTCTTTCAATTTTCATTTTAACAACCTTTGTGATTTTGAAAAACAGTTCCTCGACTTCCTTTTGGTCAAATTCGATCGAATAAAAGCTAATTAATAATAATAATAATAATTATTATTTATAAAGTCTTTATTTTGGATATCCCCTTCAGCGAACTGATTTCCAAGGGGGTCCAGAACTATTTTACATTTACTTTTATACATTATTAAATTAAATGTTTTACAAAGTATACACACAATCAATTTGTGATAGTTGCGTTAATTGTTTTTTAAACAAATTAGTTCCCTTGATCTCTTGTATAAATGAAGGAAGCTTATTCCATAGTGTTATGCCTCTGCTCTTGAGCAGGATGACCACTCAAAACCCCAAAAAATTTATAGGAATATAGGAAATTCAACAGGCGATTTATAGGAGAATATAGGAGTATTTTCTTAGATAATATAGGAGTATAAGGAAAATTTGCATAAATAAAATTTAAATTTGTTTTAATTTAAAAGGAACTTCATTTAAGCAAACGACGATATTCTTAATTCCGTTCAGTGCAGCTCTTTGGAGAAGCAGTTTACATTTTATCAAAGGGATTTATTACATTGAGCGCCATCTGTATTACGAAAAGCGAACTAGGTACGCGGGAAATTCGAAAAAACCGCACGAATTACAAAATAATATCTAATTATAGGAAAATATAGGAAAAGTGATTAAATTATAGGAAAATAAAGGAAAGCAATGAAACATAGGAAAAATTATAAAATAAAGGAAGAATGGTCACCCTGCTTGAGTTAAATATTACGAAATTTCGTATCTAGTTCTTCAACATAAAAATTACATTAGACCTACAATGTGACGTGGAACACTTTTCTAATTGGAACAAACTTTCTAACATTTACGGTTCTCGAGTTAGTTTTTGGATGACCTTGAAGACATGGTTCAAGGTCATTGACATTTTCACAGTAGGTTTCCCCCTACATCTTGAATACAACTGGAAAATTTCAAAATCGTACCTAAAACAGATTTTGAGATATTCGCCCTGGTTCATTTTTTAGTGGACACCCTGTATACTAGGCTACAAGAAATGGAGTACGAGTATTAGAATAGAAAATTTTAAGCAGTAGAATGATTTCATTATATTCAATTTTACCTATTCAGATTTTGTTTCCTATAGGTTGATACAAATGGGCAGTGGTGTTTCATTTTACAAGTTTCCCACACAAGCTCTAAAAATTAAGCTGGGAAGATTCCCAAATATGATTGGGATCGAGTTCTCCTAGATATTCAAATGCCAGTTATGGGCTAAATTTGTAAAGGCTTATTTCTTTACATTCAGGTTAGATATACTTTTTGACAATGCCTGCTTTAAAAGTGGAACGACTAACTACAGCATCCTTCCAAAATTAAACAGTTTAACTCAATTATTTTAAGAGTAGCAATATACACAACGAAATGAGGCCTCGTGAAGGGATAAACATGAGCACCCTCCCAAACCTGTGCTAGAACCAAAGAGAATGTAGGACTACACAGTAAATTTTCTGGTCAGCAGCACCTTTCTCCGCTGGCAGGAAATATGAAAACTAACATTAAAATCTATTGCTGTGATTTCGGTGTATTATATTATGGATGGCCAAGAAAAGCAAAAGACGTTTCAAATAGCTATTGCTTCCAGAAATCCACTTTTGCTTTTCAAAATTGCATTAAAAAAAAAGATTTGGGGAAGGCAAGTTTAACACTGGATCGCAGATTTTTGGATAGGAATATAAGCTGGTTATCATTATGGCTCTCTAGCTTGTAAGCCTGCAATATCTTCCCTTATTTTATTTTATTACTACATTGAATATAATTATTATAAATCTAATTAGAACTAAGATTTTTAAATTTATAGCAGTAGGTTAATCTTACTTAAAAATACATACTAGAGAGAGATGCAGGTGAAGCATTTTGAGATTCAATATAAGAATCTTCCACAACATCATCAAATTCATATTTGAATTCAACTTCTAGTTCATCATCACTACAATCAATTAAAGTACTGAAAAATATAAGATAATGATTAACAGTGTTAAAGAAGGAAAAATTATTCTAGAAACCTAACAAATTAAGTACATAAAACAAGTTAAAGGCCATATCACTATGATTAATTCGATTTATCTAGCAGTTAGTGTTGTTTTTAGTGACACACTAATGATACTTTTTGTAATTTGTTAATGGTAGTGTGTATTAGTTAATTTCTTCAGAAATAATTAAATAAAAACCTACTCCACAATGACTCATTATGAAAAGTTGAACAACTTTTATTAATTTACAAATAATTTGTACCTTGTATTTAACTCCCGACTAGTTATATCTGGCTGCTTCTTGTTTGCATCTTTAGTGGAGGGCACGGCTTTTAACTTTGATACACAAGATTCAACTATTCTGCCTTTTGTCTGTATCATAAAAATATTATTTGGGTCATTTACAAAGTATATGATATTACCAGGAAACTATAGAGGTATACACTTGGAATGTCTAAGGTTCCATTGGGAGGGTGATACGAAAGCGCATCGAGAAAAAGGCAGGGCTTAACTACGTCAAGTGTTAGACGTAACACAACATTTCAAATTCATTGGCCAGAGGTTAGACGTGAAAAGAATGCGCCATCATGGTAATAAATAGGCGATCTTCCCGCGCAAAAAAAGGCTCATAAAACAATTTAAAAACCTCAATTTGAGATCGTACTTAATATTTTGAAGTAATTATAATGTTCTTTGCGAAAGAATTGTAGTGATCAGGTAAGCTAATAATATAATAACCATGACTAGGCTTAATGAAGAGTTTTTGTCTAATTAGGATAGCAAGGCGAGAGATTTCCTCGTGAGTTTTCCCACTTTAAGACACGCCCATTTCTACGAGCTTCATCACGGCCGTAAAAATCTTCCTTAGACATTCCAAGTGTATATACCTATATAGTTTCCTGATATTAGCTTAATTATAAATGCCTGTAAAAAAATCTTATAAATGCTAAAAACTTTTAATATTTGGGTCAGTTTCCCCAAACCGGAGTATATTAGACTAACACTCTTCAAGAGACCTTCAAGGTGCTCCAAAAACTGTTCGTAACTACATTTTAGTTAAATGGTTTTGACCCAATAAAAGTTTACCAAAAGGAAATTCTTCCCACTATTTTAGCACCTGTTGCTAAGAAGAATTTAAGATTTTCCACATTTAATATAGATTTTAGTTGAAAGTGTCTTTCCTTAACTTACAGTGGAAAACCTACTTGAACAAAAATTGTAAAGAATTTGAAACAGATCTCCAATGCTTAGGGAAAATGATAGCTATCTTGTTTATTAATAGTAATAACCTAGTTTTCAAGATGGTGGTAACCTGGTTTTTATACAGTAATAACCTAGTTTTCAAGATGGTATTAACTTGATTTTAAAATAGTAATAACCTGGTTTCCAAAATGGTGTGCACATGGTTTTTAAATAGCAATAACCTGGTTTCCAAAATGGTATTCACATGGTTTTTAAATAGTACTAACCTAATATAAGGGAACAGAAGTAATTATGTAACATGGTTTGAACATAGTATATAACCTAAGTTTAAGGTGGTATTGACCTGTGGCATGAGACAAATGCAAGGTTAAAACTAGGTTATAAGGTGGTAAAAATAAGATGGGGGGGGGGTAATTGGTTCTAACCTAGTAACACACCAGCTTATTTTTTGGTAAGGGAGGAATAAGCAATCACACCCCTAATATTTCACTTAAGAAAGATGGGAAAATTTATGTTAAAATTAATTTATATTTAAGTTTAGGAGATTACTTTGGTAGGGCAAACAACTCAAACTATATATTACCTGATGACATTTAATAACAGATTCATAGTTTGGTATAATGCATATTCAAAAAATAGAGACAGCTACAATTAGAAGTGCAATAAAAAATACCTCACGAAAGACCAGGATGAAAGCCAAGAAAACATCTTGACCAATTAATTTAGTGAACAATCCACACTTGGTAATTTAGTATTATCGTCAAGACTATGAGACTATCGGACCTACTAATCTTAGATGTAGTTATACAACTTTATTTTCTAACTTAAAATATCAATTTTTTCACCTTTTTTTTAGTCATAAAACATGAAATTAATTTGGACCAAAAAGATGAAAAGTGTATCTTTATCATGGACAAATTTCCGTCTTCTGTAGGTACTTTAAAATTACAAATACCAATTATAAAATGCAGGTTTGGCCTGATTTCATTGAAGAAAAAACCACTCAACCCTTTCAACTTTATCAACACCAAACTAAATAGTTACCTCGTTGCTACCAGTTCCATATTTTGAATCTTTAAAATCAAGTTTCTCGAAATCTTTTTCCATCTGTGCAATAGGACTTAAATTGCAAGTATCTAAATCCTTATTTGAAGAAATGGATCTTGTAATCTCTGTGCCTGAAAAATAAACACTTTTACTCTAATACTCCAGAGTTGGAATAGTTTAAATCTTTCCTTAATATTTATGTAAAAGAAGTAAAATTTGTCAAGTGCTCACTACTAAATTAGGACAAACCGATATTTGCGAAATACATACCATTGGGGATATTAGTTTTGTCACTAGCAAACCATTGTGATTTACTTTTTGAAAGGTATTGAGTTTCATATTTGCCAGTTTGTTTAGCCATATTTTCATTAATTTTGGATTCCATTAAAATTTGTGACTGAGCCATTTCAACCTAAAAAATTCAGAATTAAACGATATATCACAATAAATGTACCTTAAATTGGCATTATTCCCAGTAAAAAACAAAGTTCCTCTGATAATTATTTTACAATTTTAAGTACAAGATACAACTTAAAGGGGCTCCAAAGTTCGGTGGCAAAATGTCAGTAAAGTGCGAAATTTACGGTTTACTCTGCCAACTTGCCAAGGCCGAGTGAGGGGTTGGGGGGGGGGGGGAGAAAAGCATGCTCAATTTTCTTTATTTTGCCACCGAACTTTAGATCCCCTTTAACGTTGGTCTTTGACTTTTGGATCAAGTCAATAGTGCTGTTTAAATATTAAAATTGCTTTTTGGATCCATGGAAAATTATTAAGAATTATAATTTATATTTAATGGAGGATACCATTGGCAGTATGACAAAGACCTGTAGATCAAAAGCTCACAAAAAGTTTGAAATAAATTCATTTAAAAGTAGTCCATGCATTGCTTACATACAGCTAAGCTGAGAGCAACGCATAAATTGCACACACATTGGTACACTTATTTTAAGACATTTAACACTTACAGACCCCAATTGGTCTACCTATAAATAATATTGGAATACCTGAAAATAATATTTAGGGTAACTTGTGTACAGCGTGTTTGTAGCTTCTAGAATTAAGTAAGGAATAGCTTTTGATAAACATTTTCTATCTAACACCCCTCTGCGAAATAATGAAAAAAGTTTAAACTATTCTATCAATCTATTGACTTATCGTGAGTTATCAGTACCTTTCTTTTGATGTATTCTTCTTCAACAAATTCCTTTTCAGTGAAATCAGAGTCTTCATGTTTCAAATCTTTCCTGAACATTAAGTCATGATCACTAATACCAAAAATGTGGTCAGGTACCATTGACATTAAAAATTCAATATGCCGATCAAGTTTAGGTGTGGTTTTTCTGGCATTGGCGTGAAGTTTTTCAATCTGAACTTGAGTCTTCGAATATTTTGGATCATCAAAAACAAATAGTTCTCTCAATTCACTTTTGGTGAAGTACCTATAATAATTGTTGGGAAAAATTGTAAAACAGGGGAAACCATAGACAAGATTTTTTTATACATGGTGTCCACTAAAAAACGATCCAGGGCGAATATCTCAGAAACAGTTTTCTCTAGGAATTTGAAATTTTTATGTTACGTAGCACGTGCAGGGCCCAAAGAAGAATGATAACCTCGATGACCTTGAACCATGTCTTCAAGGTCATCCAAAAACTATCTCGAGAACCGTAAGTGTTAGAAAGTTGGTTTCAATTAAAAAAGTGTTCCCCGTCACGTTTTATGCCTACATAGCGTGAACATGATCGGAATCGACCAATAGTAAGTCGAGAAAAATTTTACCAAAATCACAAATGTTGTAAAAGGGAAAATTACAAGACAGTGCTAATAACTCCAAAACAAGTCGTGCTACATTATCGAAATTTGCTAGACAATCGCATCATGGTAGGATATTTTAATATTTGGAAAATTGTATGACCTTGAACCGTTGTCTTCAAGGTCATACTAAAATTATCTCGAGAACCATTACGTGTAGAGCAAAAATTCAAATGCCGCCGATCAGTTTGTAAAATATTTTCGGCGGCGTAATCCTCGGCCATTTTCGGTATGGAGATACAGGCCGGAAGGAAGCAAGGCTGCCAGATTTCGATAGACCTAAAACGACCAACTCTCTCAAATGTTTTCGTTTTCAAAACGAAAATTTTACACACTAGAGCTAAATTTTCCTATATGAAATCATGCACTTCTTATGTGTAAACAAGAAATTAATTAGGTTACTGAGTGTACGAGTTCAATAGGATCCCGAAGCAAAACTACAGAAAACCTGTGTGTGGTATTAAGGGATTGAAAATATTTGAATAGACCTATTTATGATTAATTAAATGAGCAAATTAACTAAAGTCAACATTTATTAAACTTGCACATCACAAAAGTTAAGCCAATTAAACTTTTCCATGACAGCTAAGCAACAGCCCTATTGCCCTCTAAAACTGAAAAAATTGAGGGTTTCTATTCAAAGAGGAGCTTAGGTAGATCACCATAGTGGTCCTCCTAAATGGATGACTCATACATACTCAGTAACCTAACCTTTAAAACTAACACATCTTTTTACCTGTGAGCATCTTTTACTTTATCAGTTCCTTTGTGAGTTACTTGCTTAGTTACCGAATCCTTAAAGATTTGGCGTCTGTATATTTTTTCCTCAATAGTACCGCAAGTTATTAAACGATAAACTACAACATCACGTTTTTGTCCAATCCTGTAAACTCGATCCACTGCTTGAGAGTCGGTGGCTGGATTCCAACTTGGATCATAGATAACAACTCTATCGGCTCCAGTTATTGTTAAACCAACACCTCCAACCTGAAAACCAGAGATAAATTAAAATAGAAACCAATAAGAAAAAAGCCCATATCATGAAATCATACATAGTTTTGTTATAATGAGAGAGTAAATTCTATTTTGTGCAGTCATATTAGTGTACTTTTTCCGCACAGTAAAATTTTAATTTCACATATTGTTAAGTATTTGCTAATAACAATTTCAAACTGTATTACACAAGAAATTAAACTATTAGTGCAGAATGCTAAAAGACAAAGCAAGTTGTCAGCACTGGAAGGTAATAATAATAATCAGCTACGCTAATACCCAAGGCACTACCTAGGTTGCTGGGTTACAGTGCGCAGGAGGGTGGTGGCAAGGCCTTCGCGACACTGGAGCCAACAGCTCCATAAACTTACTAGCATTATCCTCAACAAGTTTTTATTGGAAGAGGAAACTGAAGAACTCATTGGAAAACCCCTTTATCCAATAGGGAGATAAATTAAAAACCGAATGCAGAAATAGTAAATCAGAGTTTTCACTAAGTGCCACAAGCTGGGATCAAACCTGACATAAGTGCTAACCACTTCGCCACCCCACTTCACGCGAAACGTCATTGAGAATAGGGGGAAGACAAAAATGGATAGAAAATTTATGTTAGGGGTCATTAATGGGAATCATTATCTATCGTTGGAGGTGATAAAAATTTGTAGAATATTTGTTTAAAGTTGTATCAAGGTCATTTCATGTCAAAATTGATTTAAAGATTTCATTATTAATAATGATTATGATTACATAGCATGTTAACGCCTAAATAACAGTTATAAGCAAAATATTAGGTTACAAAAAATGTTTTTGCAATAGAGCACAAAATGTTACACTTCAGATTTCATAATTTTAAATTTTTTAAACAAGATAAATGATTTATCATATTTTACATAATCAGGACTGCTAAAAACCATGCAGTTCCCAAAATTAAATGTATAGAGACCACCATTTCTAATTGGTGACATGAAAAGGTCAATTTCAAATGGAATGAGAGGGGAACTTAAAATTTTCAAAATTCACCCCCAATAATGTAACACAATGTAATTAAGTTACATGAATATCAATAGAAATAATAAGAAAAATTTGAGGTTAGATGAGATTATATGAAATTCCATAGCTACCCCACTTTATCAAATTTATTATTTATGATATAATTCTAATATACTAGGAAAATAACTACAAACTTGTGTTGTCAATAAGAAAACTGAGTATTTTTCGTTTCTTTGAAATTCAGCAATTCTTTCATGCCGTTCATCCATTTTCTTAATAGATCCATCCAGTCTCATGACTTCCCAATTTCTAGATAAAAAAGATAAAGATTACAACAGTGAATATTGGTATAGATGAAGGGATAACCGTAGATTTATTAGATTCGAGGTCTAAGAGAACATTAAATACATATCAATACAGCGTCATTTATGAAGATTCATTAAATCAACTAAGTTCAATAAGTACATTAATAATAATAATAATAATAAAATGCATAAGTCAGAAAGTAGCTATACAGTAACACAATTTATTTCAAAGTAAGTGTTTTTCATTTGACTGCTCAAGATTTGATCTGAATCTCTCACTTATTCGATCTAACCCCAATTAAGAGCTAAATTTAAATGTTTCTAAGATTTGAGCACTTCATCCCAAAGCTGAAAATATGAATCTAGCACGTTGGAACCCACAAAATTGCTCCAAAAGCAATTTGCGATCCATTGATCAGTCAAAATGGGCACATCGGCTTTAAGCAATCTCAGATCACTCAAAAGCAGTAAATTTACCACACAAGCATATTTGTGCATGGAAATGACAGAACATGAAATGTTGATTGGGAAATACTAAATGCTCAAGAACAGTCAAATGGAAAATGCTTCAAGCCATATGATTCGTTACTAATTTGTCACCCTACAATATGAAAGACTTACGATCTACTGAACCAAAAACCGAAATTTCTCAATAAAAGCAATAGGAAAAAACTAGGGCCCCATTTCAGTCTTGAGTCAAACCTTCCTCTTTCAGATTCTCAACCTTTTTTGTAGTATTAATAACTATAAAATTTATGTAAAATAAAGTCAAACATGGTAAATATAAAAAAAAACATTGCTACAATAGTTTTTCTTTTAAATAATGTGGACTTCTTGTTTTAATGTGGCTCTTTGTCACAATCTCTTACAGAGCACTACAGTCGCGAGAAATATAGCATTTTATAGCGCGCATGCCAATAATATACTAATAAAGCTGCATCTTGTGACTTAAGACAAACATTTATTTTTACTTTTTAATCATTTAATTTAATTTTATAGAAACTATTAATAAATTTTTCGGATGAAAAAAAGCTTACTTTTCATTTAAAATCTTAGCTATTATGTCCAAAATTTTCAAAGACATAGAGAACACTAGGGTTCTATGTCCTTCCATTTTCAAGTTTTCAAGCAACAAAATGAGGGTTTCCATTTTTCCGGACTCTCTCTTAAGCAAAGTGGGATCAACATCAATTGATGGTTTATCTGCAGTTGCTTCGTCAAGGTTTTCACTGAAATTAAAACAAATGTTATTAATTTATCTTATTGAGTTAAATTATTACCACCACTCAAGCAACAACTCAAAATGAAAATATAAAAATATGGATATTTTGAACGGTAAACAAATTAAATTTAAATAGACAATTTTTCTCAAAACACTAAATAATTTCAGCACATTTTACGTTCAAAACTAGTTATAATTAGCCAACCATGCACTACTAATAAAATTTCAATATGCAAATACTTTCTACAAATAAATGTGTGCCCAAAGTAGAGTAAATCTGGCTTTGCTAGACAGAGCGAGCAAGCACACCTTAAAGGTCATCAATGACATCTTACCCTATATTACACGTGGATTGAATCTCAAACAGTTGTCACTATTGTTCAGCATACTTTGTATATTGTGCTAGTATATTTTACGACCACAAATAAAATATTTTGTATCAGCAAAATACATAAAATATCAGAAATCAATAATGAAGATTAGACTAGCTAATGCATACATATATATCAGTAAAATGGCCTTCATAACAAATAATTAATTCATTACCTGTCCGCTTCACCAATTTCAAGCTCAGCACACACTCTTTTTGTAAATAATCTAGGATGATCACACACTTTTTTCAGTATATTAAGCTCAACCAATGGTGATCTTGTAGCCAATAAAACCTAGAAAAAGGATCAAAATGTCAAAACCAGCGCAAATATTACTAGGGAACTTATAACTATAGTTAAACAACTGAGAAAATTATTTAAATATTCCAAACAAAATATTATAAATAATTACTTTGAGCTTACCCTTCTTACTACATCCGATTTCAGAAAACCCTCATAGATTTCAACCTGCTTAGGGGTTAAAAATGTCCACAAAATGAACTCATTCTTTTTGGGAAGGGCGTTCACTCTGAAGGAATTGTGAAAAATATAAAATTATACTGTACAAAAGAAACATTTACAGTATAATAACAAAACTTTCTAATATAAAGTTGGTTTACTTGTCAGGGTCAGTGTTTTCTTTGGAGCAAATAGTTTCCTCTTTTGTTCTTCGAAGGAAGTATTCACTTATAAGACTACGTAAGTTCTCAGCCAATTTAATACCCTGCAGCCTTTCACCTGCGGTAGCGTCTTTTCGCTGAGACTAAAAAAAACTTTTATCTATTAAAGGGTAAAAACACCATAGGAAATGTAGTTTTCAGTCACCATGAATTTAATTTTATACAGTGCTTTGGGAGGCTATGTCATAAATTACAGGGCATATTCTTTGGGACCTACTGAATTGAAATTGTCTAATGAACATGGGTCCTAAAGCGTTTCGTTTCAAAGTTATAGGCCCTCCTCGCAAATTAGCCATCAAAACACAAAACAACCTTAAAAGGGAAGTACTGTATTCTGCCTTGTTCCCAATAAATTTTTTATAAGTTTAGTTAAATTAGTATCAAAAGTGCATTATTTGATTTCATAAGAAGTGGGCTACGTCTACTAATGAATTTAATAATGATTAAGGTCTTTGAAAATGTCAAAGCAGTTACAAATAAAGATCTTAATGAAATTGGACCTTTTAAATAATTTGACATTCAAGGTACAAGCAAGAAAAGTAATTAAATTACCATTTAACCGAAGTGGAAGAAAGTAATAGAAACACTGATTTTTGTCATGGTGGTAACAGTAATAGAACTTTTTTTTATATTACTGAATACTCATGTGTATTTCATTAAGATTTAATAAAATCGATAAAAATAATAAATTCTTAACAACTTAATAAATTACAATAAAGTTGGACACAAGGTTTAGAGTTAAATCTTAATTAAATACACTCATGAGTATTCCAAAATATAAAAAAAGTTCTATTACTGGAAGAAAGTAAGGTCAAACTAAATGGTTGCCCACAATTCCACACCAGACATTTATGCTAAATTTCTCTTGGTGTGTTCTAACAGTAGTCGCGTTAGGGTTTATATGACTCCACTGGTTACTTTTAAGCAGATCTATTATTCCGTCACGGGATAAACTTTCCTCATCAGCTGATAAGACAAATTACCGATATTCGGGATCTACAGCAATTCTATTCACAAGCCATTGACAAAAGGTAGTTCGCCTTGGATAGGTCCCACCATTAAGTGATTGAACTTTTTGAAGTTGATGTAAGGCCTGAGGGTTGGCAACTGGCCAAATATATTTAAAAACATCCGGTAAGGAGCCTTCAACTGAATTTCGACCCGGCATAACTGCGAATAATTTTGGTTGTCGTTTGACGTCAGGCCAGTGGCCTACCTCGGAAGGACCATGGACTAATTAATGTACTTCGCACACATGTTTTCCAGCTGCTGAGCTACATTTTTATTTTCCCTCCCCTCACTTCTTTTCCTTCTTCCCCGGTTATCATTAGTTAGTTAGTTCCTAACTCGGCCGCCAGAGCGCACATTTAACAATTGCCTGAAGCAAATATTCGGGAACGGGGCGTCCCTGTGCGAAGTACATTAATTAGTCCATGGAAGGACTAGTACGAGTTGGTATTTACCCTTGCCCTTCTGGTCACGTGTTTTTTAAACTGTCGCTACAAAAAATAGCTCTAAATTTTATACAAACGCCGGCGTACGCCACCGCCGCCGGTCATTTTGGCCACGCCGAAGACGCCGCTGTAAGCCGCCGCCGACCCATATCAGATCGGCGCAGGCCTCTAAATACGTCCTGTAATTTATGAGATCCCGTAACACCCTGTATACTTTACGACATTTAACTTTAGCAAGACACAACTAATTGCCCACCTAACTGTATTGTCACGATTGCCTTGGCATAAATTATATCTAGTGTATGGGAAGAGTGGTCTAGCTGCAACTCCCTAATGTGCAGAGAGCCCAAATAATGCTAGAGCTGAACTGATTCCTCACTGGCTATTATAGAGCCAATGGGAGAGCAGAGTTTTAAGCTTCATAACAATCAAAAACTACCGCAATGGTAGTATGGCATTAATAATAATAATAATATGTTCTTTTGACTTAAAGGGATACCCTAAATAAAGCATTTATTTATTTATTAAGGGATATCCCCTTAGCAAGCTGATTTTCAAGGGGGTCCCGGTTAAATATACAAAGTTTGTAGATAACAGGACAGAAAAAAAACCAATAAATTAATTAATTCCTACATTATATGCCAATTAAAATTAAATTAAATTAATTAGTTAACACCATTTTCGCGGATGGCATACTTGAATTCACGAGTATTAGTCATAGTACGTATAGAGAAGGGAAGATTGTCCCACCATTTTATGCCACTGCATTTGATCGATATAGTACGTAGGTTAGTCTTTAAACTTTCAACATGGAAGGTGTTCTGACATCCTCTTGTGTAGTGGGTATGGCGTGAAGCGGGTATTCGAAAGACTTCGGTAATATAGTCAGGAGTTTGAGCAGTTGCAACGAGGTGCATAAAGATGGCCATGTGGTTGTCGCGTCGCAGCTTGAGAGGGAGGACCGATATAGTGTTACGAGCAGTGGTAGCAGAGGAATGCACAGGCAAACTGAGCCCAAACCTGGCCAAAAGTCAAAAAAATAAATCACGTGTATGAATTTTATTTTAATTTATAATATTTGTTTATAAACTACTGCACACTTTACCGGTGTTTGATTTTTGACTGCAAATTTTTATTATCCAGCAGGCTCCTTAGAAGTAGTAGATTTTTTTTAGAAATTTTAAGTAGGAGTTTTGGCATAGTTTTTGGTATACATTCAGGCTGGATTTAAAAGGTAAAGATATTTTTTTTGCAGACTTTAGTTTTGGAAACATCAATACCAAGTAGATATCGATATTTTAGAGTTTTGAAACTATTATACAAAGCCACGTAGTTCCAATAGTGTAAATTCTGGAACACGACGTTAAAGGTCTTAATCTAATATATTCCTTTTAGAATTAATGTGACTTTTAGTTATGAATTCAGGTAGATTAAGTAACAATTTTTGATTTAAGTTTATGAATGTTCATTATTTATCACAATATCGATTAAAAATTTTGCCAAAATTTGCCTATTTTCTATTTTTTGTACAGATTTTCAAAAGATATATGAAATTAAAAAGGGTGTCCAATTTAAAAACGATCCATGGCGATAATATCAAAACCGTTTCCTGTGCTAATTTAAAATTTTTGTGGCACTTAACACGTGTTGGGGGCAATTAAAAATGATAACATCGATGACCTTGAACCGTTTCTTCAAGGTCATTGAAAAATTATCTCGAGTAACATTAGATTTAGAAACTTACTTGATGACCAACTTGTTTTTCGACTTTCAATTGATCAAATGAATTCGGACCAAAATTATTTAGACATAAAATATGATGAGGAACAACTTTCTAATTGGAACGAAATTTCTAAATCTAACGATTCTCGAGATGATTTTTCAATGACCTTGAAGACATGGTTCAAGGTCATCAATGTTATCCTTTTTAATTGTCCCCCAACACGTATTAAGTGTCACAAAAATTTGAAATTAGTATAGGAAACGGTTTTTGAGATATTAAGTTTGACCAGGTTTGGGCTCAGTTTGCCCCACTGTGGAACGCCTTGGTTGACCGAGAATGGACTTACAGATAGCGTTTTGTTGGATTTGAAGTTTGTAAAGTTTTGTAGCAGTTGCCGCACCGTAGAGTATATCCCCGTAGTCGAGTAGGGGCTGCATAATTGAGATATAGAGCATCGTGATCAAGATTTTGCCAAAGAGATCTGATGATCCAGGATCGTTTATTAACTTTTTCATACGTATTGATGATGTGCTGACCCCATGTCAGATTTTCTATAAGTTCCAGTCCAAGATATTTAAAAGATTTCACAGGTTGGATTTTTGAGTTAGGAAGAGTGCCTTTGGTTGTTTTTTTGTGAAATAACATGAAGAAAGTTTTTGAACGATTTAAGACCTGCTTCCGCTGAAATAAATAGTTTTGCAGGTTAAGGGTATTTTTGTCAAGAATAGCGATAAGATTCTGTGAGTTGGGGCTTGAAGAGAGCATTGCCTGGTCATCAGCATATAACATGAGGAGACCCTCCTCGGTGAGTACAAGATGGGCTTCGTTGATATAGATTGAGAAAACTAGGGGGCCCAGGATACTTCCCTGAGGTACTCCATACCTGATTGGTAGGCTTGTAGATGAGTGGTTACCGATATCAACCTTTTGCGTTCTGCCTCTTAAATAGGTAGTGAATCACGTGAGAGCGTCATCAGAGAAGCCCAATAGTTCAAGGTCTTTTAATAGGATTGAATGATCGACAGTGTCGAACGCTTTCCGAAGGTCTATGAACACCACACCAACTATGTGTCCATTGGATAGCCTAGAGATTATGGTTTCTAGTAGAAAGGCGGCACAAGTTATTGTGGAGTGGCCAGGTTGAAAAACGGTTTAGTATTTGTTTGTAGTTAAGTACGGTATTAGCTGGTTATGTGCAGCCCATTCCAGGGTCTTAGAAGCACAAGGTGGGATTGCAATCGGTCGGTAGTAATCTGGATTGGTGGGGTACCCGCTCTTGTAGATAAGGATAACACGTCCACATTTCCATTCTTCAGGGTAAGTAGAAGTAGAGAAAGTTATTTATAATGGTTTGTAAGTATGGTGCAAGGACAGGGCCGTTTGCCTTTAGGATTTTAGGTGGAATCAGGTCAGGGCCAGGGGCCTTCTTTGAGCAAATACGTTTTAATAGCTTTACCATTGAAGGCAGGTCTATTTCAGAAAAAGATAATCTTTCTGTCAAAAGATTACGCTTAGTAGACTATCTGATAGAGACACGATTAAAATTAGCTGGTAGATGTTCATTTAGACATTTTTTGGCAGCTTCAGTAAAATGGGTGTTAAAGGCATTGGCAATATTCACGACGTCATAATAAGAGGTTCCATTTTGATCAGTGATTACAGTAGGGAGGGTATTTGGTTTGTTTTTGACATAGTGCCGCAAACAATTCCATGTTCCAGAGATATTACCTTTATTTTCAGTGAGTTTTTTCTTAAAGAAAGACTTCTTTGAGTTACGTAAGTGTGTAGTCACTGCATTTCGAAGGTTTTTGTACATTTGAATAGAAGTGTTTTCGCTATTTGATTTATTCCTATGACTGTGATGGTTACGTAGGTACATAATCAATCCATGGAGGTTGTCTGATATGTATGCGGATAGATCTAATAGATCTAATGTTTATCAAGGGTGTTGCTAATAGCCGCTTGAAAGTTCCAGCACAGGGATTTCGAGTTATTAATTGCCCTGAGATTTTGTTGTAGGGTAGTAACAAAATTCGTAGGTTCTATAGAAGAAAGATGGCGGGTCGTGATGAAAGTAGTTGGCTGTTTATGCAAGTGTATTTTCCTGACGCAGTAGATAAGGTGGTGATCAGAAACTCCGTGGGCAATGACACCACTATCGACAATTCGTAGGAGATGACTGACATAGATGTGGTTAATCAAAGTACCAGAGGATGGCCGAGTAATATCCACAATTAATTGCTTTATAGTAGTCGTGGCAGAACAAAGAGCTTCGGTATTACTTGTTTTGCGATGTGCAAGGAGGATACAGTTAAAGTCTCCCATAATTATAATTTCATTGTTTACGGAGTCAGTAATTGAAGTAAGGTGCATGTTCAGTTCTTGAAAGGATAGAATGTTGAGATCTGGAGGACAATAGCAGACGCCAATAAGAATAGGGCTTGATTTAGGATAAGTAAGTTGGCACCAGAGCACTTCTATATGCGAGGTGTCGGGTAACGATGTATTCAGAGTTGAGCTCCAGGGCTGAAGGTTTAAAAGTTGTTTTACATAAATGCAGAAGCCACCCCAGCGATTTCTTTGTCGATCCTTACGAAGAAGGGAATATCCGCTAATTTCAAGAATACTATTCGGATGGGACGGGGTAAGCCAAGATTCAGAGATACTCATTATGTCAGTCATAGTCGTGTATTATACATGTAACTTCGTCTAGGTGGGTTAGCAAGCTTTTTATATTAACGTGGCCGATCTTTAGTCCTTGAGGAAGTTTTTTTATGGCATTAGCATTGCTTGGGTGGTCAGTTGCTTCTAAAGCGATAGCACTACTGGAGGAAACAGATTCGCGTCATAGTTCTGTCCATGTATTTGATTGAACTTTAGGTTTTCTGTATTTTTGGATTCAAAGCGATGGTGGCCAATTGTCTAGTTGAATAATATCATCTTGATTTGCAAGAAGATCAATTATGAAAGATATATTCCAGCCAATAGAGGTTTTACATAAGGTTACTTTGGAGTCAGATATTCCAATTTCTTCAAGATATTCTTCAACTTCTTCAGCAGTGGTGTCAGCAGAACAGTTTGAGAGGTAATATTGGTAAGTAGGGCTGTTAGATAGTTTGACTGCTTCCGGGTCCATGTTCTTGCCAACCATTTTTTCCTGCGAGTGAGCTAGTTTATGACAGGTAGTTCTCTGAGGCCATAGATTTGGTATTAGCACTTCTTCGTCTTTCTAGCTAGTGTGTAGAATGTAACATTTAAAGCTCAAATCAGGGTCTTGCGATTTTTTAGTTAGACGAATTCCAGTAACATCAATGCTGTGGTTTTGTAGATACTCCCGAACTATGTTTCATTTGTGTCCACAGAAAAATTCCCCAAGAAATAGTCTCCATAGTCTTGGGAGGAATAAAGTTTACATGTAACCGCCTGCTCAAGAGACATGGTTCCAAATTTGTTGTGCTGTTTGTTTGATGTTGGCCCGAGTGGATGATTCGGTGGATTCGGAGGTAATATTTGCTTTGATATGATACGGTCTTTGGTACCTTTACTATTTCAGGTCTTTTTGTTGCGTCTGAAAATAATTTAGGAACCGAGTTGAAATTAGTCTTGGAGATAGTATTGTTTTTTTTTATTGTTATTCAATGATGGAGGCTTGCTAATTTTGCTCTCAATGACTTGGATATTTTCAAGGTATGCTTCTTGTATTACTTCAAGTTTTGTCTTCAGGTTTTCTTCCATTGTATTTTGTAGTTTGACAAGCTCAGTTTGAAAGTTTTTAGCTTGCTTATTTAGTTGAAGTTTCAAGGTTGCAATTTGTACCTTTAGGTCGATTACTTCATTTTTGTTTGTGTGATTAGCACTTGTACATTTGCATTTACATGGACGAGGCTTAAAGAGTTTAGTTTTGCAGTCTGCACAACAGTAGAAGCGTTTAGCTTCTTTTTCTTTTATTCTGATGCAATGAAGGTGAAAACAAGTAAAGCATAAATCACAAGCAACCATGGTTTTACCACTAGCTTTCTCATCCTTGCGCTGGTGCTTACAATGGCCATCTGTGAGACTATGTTCTATGTCTTGGGTTTCGTTATCGCCCATAGTCCTTTACTATGATCTCATTTTTAGTGTGAAGATGATTATTTTATAAGAAAACATTTATAAAAGAAGGTAAACTGGAGATATTAAAATATTTAAAAACCTAATAGCTGAATAAAACCTTGTCAAAAGTTAAAAACCGGGAGCTATATACAAAGAAATTCATAGTGTCATTTATGATTCACAGTAAAGGTAGCCAGAGCTTTTACGACAATAGTATTGTGCCAGATAAAGGAATAGGGATTGTTAGCAGCACATTTTACATAACTAAAATAGTGATACATAAATTAGTTTCTAGTGTAGATTGTATATTTTACCACAGTAAAATTGGGGACAGATTCCATTTCCCTTTTAAAAGCCATCAAAAGATAGACAAGCTTTGAGAGGGTTTTCTAACTCATGGTTAGCAAACATTGTGATCGGTTTTAGTCACTTTAAAATGAATCAACGTAGTCTGATTTAAATCAAGTATTTAAAAAAATATTCATTTAAATCACCTACTATTGTGTTTGTACTTAACACAATAGAACACTAGTATTAATTGATGAAGCTTTAGTAATACTTGTTGAAATATAATTTTAAAGGAGTGATTCCTAGAAGCCTGGAATGAAAGTGAGGATTATTATTATTCCGCAAGAGGGAATATAGGTTTTTAGCCCCTTATATGGATGGAGATATGGGCGCCATTAATATAATAATACCCAAGGCACCACCTTAGGCCCAAGTCATCAAGCGACTTTTAATACCTTTAAACAGGGGGTCGGGTTACTATGTGTAGGAGGGTGGTGGAAAGCCATTCGTCCCACAGCTCCCTTCACTCCCTATTACCGTTAACCTCAACAAGTTTTTATGGAAGTGGAAACAGATGAGCTCTGGGGAAAACCCTGTTTAACCAGTGGGGAGAGAAATTGCAAACTCAACGTGGAATGTGTTGTTTTGAGTTTTCACCCAGTGCCATAAGTTGGGATCCAACCAGACTCCTCTTGCTTCAAGGTGCTAACCCCTCCTCTACCCCATTGGCAGTTTGAAGGAAACGATCAATAATTGTTGTTAGCATCTTGTTGAGATAAATTAAAATTCACTACTAAATTCTCAATACTTACTTTTGTAATGGGAATATCATACTTCTCCTTAAAAGTTTTTGCTGAGCCCAACAAACTTCCTTGATGACAAAAGTCAAATAAGGCCCACAATTCCTAGAATGTAACAGAAATTCATTAAAATAGATCTGAAAACAGGCAATAATAAATAATGTAAAAACTTGCATTAAAATTGAAAATATATTAATATTAATAATTAAAATAACTAAATAAATAATCAAGTAGTTAAAAATTCTAATAATATCATAAATCCAAAATTTCTAAGAATGAAATTTTTAAGAATACCATTAAATGATTAGCAAGAGGTGTTCCAGTGAGAGCCAATCTATGCGTTGCTTGTATATGATGAGCCGCTTGGGTCGTCTTCGTGGGGTTTTTAATCTTATGAGCTTCATCTAATATTACATAATCCTTGAGAAAAATTTCAAATGAAAACTATTACGTAGGAACAACAATTACTTTAAATCTACCTACCCAACAAAAAGATTTAACACCACATTTCGATAACATATCATGCGATGTTACCAAGGTCCCATAACTAGTCATCAATATGCCTCCATTCTTCTGAACTCTATAAAGTGACCTTGCTCTTTGTTTCGGGGATGCATCATGGTAAATTTCATATTGCATACCTAGAGACCTGTAGAAGCCAAATTTAAAAATGAAATATAATTAACATGACATGACACTTAAGAGGTGGTTGTCTTGCTATCCCTCAATTCATCTAAACTGACCAGCCTATTCCCTGCAATTTGTCTAACATGAGCAGCCTATTCCCTCGAAATTCATCTAACATATATAACATTATATAAAATATTAAGAATATTTAATTTTATTATTTTATTTAAAATTTATGATAAAATTACTAATTGGATTATCACACTTTATAAATTACAACACAAGTGTTGACAGTGCAAAATCCAATTCCAGACAATGTAACCCAATTATCTAGACTATTTTTTTCCAATTTAGAAGATAAATAAATAATGGCATTTTTTCAATCACTGATCTATTGTACATCACTCTTATTCATGGACTGGAATAAAGCTAGTTCGTTTCGGCCTCAGACATTTTTTTCATTAACCAAACTTTTAACCTCATCCTTGTGCCTAACCCATTGTAATGTCATGTCAATTAATGTAAAAAATTATATTTTAACTAATATTATTAAAACTGAATTTTTTAGAGATGATTCAATTTGGAGAAAACCTAGATATAGATTGTTTATAAAAACTTCAATATGCTCTAAACTAAACTTACCATTTCTCAATTTCTTTTTCCCAATTTTGAATTAAGGATACTGGCATTATAATAAGAACTGATTTTATACGATCCGCATCAAATAATGCAGTGAGGAAAGCAATGACTTGAACAGTTTTACCTAAACTGAAAGGAAACAATATACTTTAAACTAACTCACTTTAACTACATATGGCTAATGATGTAAATACTTGTAGATGAAGAATACATATAACGGGCTAATTAAAGCTCCATCAATTAGTAAGTTATAGTGAAGTTTGAAAAATATTGAAGACTCGAAGGAACATACCCCATATCATCTGCGAGAATTCCACCTTTCTCCATCTGATGAAGTTTCCACATCCAACACAAGCCCTCTTTCTGATAGCCATATAGCTTATCATAAAGTTCTTTACAAAGGTAAAAGCCATTGGCCACTAAAGCAAACTTTTCATTTTCTTCATCACTGTCGGAGGTAGACAACTTCCGTAGAAAATCCTTCAGGTAAAAATATAAAATAATTACAGTCCCTACGATTTTGTTGAAAATATTTATGAAATGTCCCAAATTATTGTTATATTATTATAAACCAGGAATTCATAACTCGAACTCGGAATGGTTATCTCGGCCGATTTCCGTATCTATCTAGGAGACAGTTTTTTTCCATCATTTTGACGTCAGAGCATACGTGTTTTCTCTTACGATTTGCCATTGGCTTAAAAATCTCCTACGAAAAATATCCTGGACCCCCCATCAGTTACCTAGTATAGTCGTCTGATGGCCTGGGAGTCAAACAACAAAGAACAGTTGTAAAAACGGGAGGTTGCGTGGGGTAAAAACTCCTAAAGAGGGGAGACGCAGGCAAAAGGGCGATTTTTATCCCATGCACATCACCGAAAACGGTCCTCAAGATCATACCATAGGGAATACAGCCGGATAATCATTCCAAGTTCAAGGTATGAATTCCTGTATAAACTCCTTGGCCTGCCTTTGACAATCCGTTTCAAGCCAAAGCCATAGCGCCATGCACATGGCTGCGAACCAGGCCATTGGGTATTAGAATGGCAGGTTCAGCACCTAAGAACCTTGCTTTAATATAATTTTATTTTAATTAAATTATACACAGGAGTTTTTTAATTATATTTAAAGCAAAACTAGTAAATCTTTGAATAACTAGGTTTAAAATAAATAAATTTTGTAAAAAAATATCAAGAAAAATTTATATTATTAGTGAAAAAACATACCTTCAATTTCGCAATTCTTTTCTCAATTCTTTCTGATGGTTTAATAGAGTAGATCAATTCATATTTTTCTAAGGCGTCAGTATAGTTACATGCATCACATAAGATTTTAGCATCTTTCTTCAACACAGAAAGGCGTTCTTCGATATTTTCATTGTTAGACATTTTGCAGCCTAATATACAAAGCTCTAAAAATTAAGATTTATTAATTTCCAGTCATGAACAATAAATGACATTCAAAAGGATAGTTCACTACCATGGAAATGCCACTATAATTTTAACTTGCAGGGTGGTGGAAATAATTTAAAAGGACAAAATTGTGGTACAAATTATTTCCCTGTTAATTAAACCTCCTCACAATTTTGAGTTTTTTAAAACAGAAAATGGCTTATGACAACTTTAAAATCCCAAAATATTGCTATCGATTAAAGTCTTAACTTGCTCGAAAATTCAACTAACAAATTTTACAAATTGATTTTTGGTAAATGTAATTATTTCTATTTCCCCAATGATGTTTAAAATACTACTGCACAACGACTGAAAATAGTGCGGTTTGATCTTTCTGTTAAGAGATAAAAGGACCTTTTAATAACTCTAAGGTCTTACATATAATGGTGTATTAGTTCTGAGTAAAATAGATTACTCATTGTAAGTTGGATAAATAATACCTGGTGAAAATTGAGAAAATTTGAGTTTGCAAATAATAAGATTCTCAAAAGGTAAAAGCAGATATGTCATTGGCTGAAACGGTCAGCCCCTAAAAATTCTAAATGATTTTAACAATTTCTGAAATTATCCATTTAATTATGTCATCATAACCAAATAACAGTAGCTGTTAAATGGTCATACCAATCACAAAAGGGAATTATCGGAGCCTGTCTGAGGATTTAACATCCAACCATTCTGAGTTTTTCATATATTAAGTCATCAAAAATTATTCACTGGCCAAGCAAGCTCTACTTCTAGATTCTAAATCCTACATCTTCACGCAAGTGTGCAATAATTTAATCAAGATTCATCAGAACCTTTAAATTTTCAGTGTTATTCTGAAATATTGTCATTAAAATAAAAAAGTTTCTTGAAACCACTTTAGCCCTGCATTTTCTCTGTAGCTGTAGTTAGTTGGAAAAATGTATTTATATACTATAATTATGATGATTCACAGTTACTAAGTTGAATCTCAATCTTGAAACACATTCTTCCAACTAAATTTTAGTTTAAAATATGAAAGTCAATTCAACCTTTTAATATCATATTACTTTTGGGTCTTATGCTACTTTTGATATTACTTAAACAAACCATACAAAATTGAAGTCTATATCATTAATTTGTTATTACCACAAAAAACCACGTAAAACACGCAGTATTAAAATGAAGAAAAACTCAAAACATCAACAAAAATAAAACATTTACTTACTTATAACAATAACAAAAAAAGGAAGGAACCAACTCTCAACAACGACTGGAAACTTTGAATCAAACCGCGCGTCGCGATTAAAGTTAGGAGCAATCACACTCCTTCCCACTACGTATATGGGACCGGAAAGTTGCTTAAAATTTGAAAAAGCTATGGTGCTTGTATTTTAGGCTGCGTTTATTTTGAGCGCTTATAAATATCTTCCGATTTCTAAAATTTAGATATATTGTACACCACTTCAAAATTCAAATAAAAAATATATATTTCCGATCTAAGAAAATAATTATAGTTAGCTAATAGTTCAGACCTTAAAACATATTTATATATGAGCAGAAATACATGAACCGAAATTATCAGCGACCTATCTCTCTAACGCTAGACCCAAGTTCTCTGTTTTCCCCCTCTAATAAGCGATGTCACCCCTCCCCTCCTCAAACCACCCGAAATCTCCCACTCCGACGTGAGTGCATGAATATGCCACCTAGTGGTGGTCGTAATAAACTTTGTAAACACAGACTAGAAAATGAGCTTCCCTGGTTTAGTATCCCGTCTGTGTAAAAAACGGCGCCAACAAAGTTTTCTCTTAAATTAGTTGTTGTGAAAATTTAATACGTAAATCTCCAAAATGTCGAATGTAGATGTTTTTACTCAGTGCAATTTTTTTCTACAAAACAAGCAGAAGTTAAAACATAAACCGCCAGAAAAGTCAAAGGAACTGAATATAAACGATAAGCCTTTGATCAAAACTAGAAATGTTAGTACTCTATGTTATTTACTGCCTTCAAATTTGAGTAAAAAGGTGAAAACCGTGGATAAGTTTACAAATACTAAAAATCAACCTAAAGATTTAAAAGTTTCCACAAAAGCTGTTAGCTCCCAAACGTTAATTTATGACTGGCCACCCTTCATATAATTTGATAAGCTCTAACAAATAATTAGATACATTGTCTGACTTCAACAATGCTAAAAATAACTCTCTCCTTTCCAAAACAAACGGCCGTTTGAGATTTTTCAAATAACAAACTAAATCTTGTACATTCTGCATGATTAACAAATTATAACATTATTACAACCTTTACCCTAGGTCGGCAGACGGCACTCTAGGCTGTCGGACGATGTTTCGCGAGATTTTTTTAAATAAAAACGTTACTTTTTTTTGAAAATAGATGGCGATATAATCTACCCGTGATGCACTCGTATATATCCTACGCGGTCGGGTGGGATGAAATTTTCTAATCCCATTTTCCACCCTCCCCCTGCAGTACAGAGAAAGCGTGTCGCTAAAAAAAGGGCTCGCTGATAATTTCGGTTCATGTATTTCTGCTATTTATAAATAAATGGTTTCATAAAAATGTTTTTTTTCGACCTAGGAGCGCGTAAAATTTCAAATTTGAAGTTAAAATGTAACTTCATATTAAGGAAAACGCCTCCAACATGGGGAGTATAGCAGTCTGATAACTTCGGTTCATTTACTTTTGATAATACCGTTATTAAATAGATGTAACCAGAAGCTTATAGTAAAATCTTACGAGAGCAGCAACTGTCGGCTCTCTCATTGCCACCGGTATTATGTTAAGGCCCTTGTTATTAGAGATGGCAGTGAATCTATCCGATTCTTCGAAAAACCGACTTTACTGGAGAGCTAGCTGGTGCTTCTTTTAATGTATTTCTGATATGAGAGGATAGCGTTTTCCATAGAGACAACTCCGAGAGTGATCCGATTACGCCTCGATGGAAGGAGATTGTTTCTCCTACGTCATCGCTCTAGAACGGAGAACGATCAATGAAGCTGCTCGGAGGACCGATCTAAATTGCTCCAATAGGTGAAAACTATTTGCCAGTCCAAAATCCGGAACGTCACCAAAACGTTCCGGACAGTTCAGAACTTGTTCTAAAAAACTATTGCAGTCGAATTTAAGAGAGTTCAGCCTTGTGTTCTTGATGGTACCTGCTTTCGAGCAGGTACTGCTATAACAGTTCCGAAAGGTTTGAGAACCGGTTCCCGCGAGCGAATAGTTTGCGTTAGAACGGTTCAAGAATTTTTTTCGGCGAATAGCTTGCGCGAGGACTTATAGAACAGTTCCTGACTGGCGAATATTTCTCACCAAATTAATGAAATACTAATTTTTAACTGAGCGGCTATCTTTCGAAAGTCAAGCAAAATTGTATCAAGTTCGTATTCCATTAGCGAATCGCGATCTGAGCGATTTGAAAATGTCGCTCCGTCTCGATATTTTTCGGAGAGATCTGAGTGAGTGCTCAGGTAAGCAGCTGCAGAGAGAATTGCTGCTAACGAAATCATCCCAAGCAGATAAACCGTCGTCTGCTTAAAGGACCGCTAGTTTGGTCAGGCACATACCGGCATCCAGCTTACAATTTGATTCAGGCTGTCGCCTTAAATATTGTAAATCATAAAAACAAAAAACACGTGTGGCAATGTGAGTAACCAACAAAATAAGGGGACTTTAAAATTAAAGACTGGTATGCTCTAATATAAGGTAACTGTCTTGCTTTATCTAATTAAAAAATAAATAACTGGATTATTAAAAATAGCATAGAAACCAAAAGTAGTAGGTACCTAAGAAATATTTCAAGTTACTGGAGATTGGTATAGAATAGCGCTATGACTATTGAACTACAGTTGACTGACTTATTCAGGGAGGGGTAGCCAAAGATAATGGCCCCATATTCCTAATTTTTATGGTATTGCACTGTCGGATTTTGTTATTGTAGAAAACCATTTTGCTTGCAGAAATGATTAATGCTCTGAGGATTATTCCGATGAGTTCATTGAGGCACGAAGTTCTTTCAATCTACAAAGAGATTTTAAAAACTGGCCAAAATTGGGTCGCCACATCTGGGAAAACAGCAGACACTGTGGCACAAAAAGAGTATATCAGAACTGAAGCAAAGGCTCTCTTTAAAAGAAACAAACATGTAAGCCCCAGTGTATAGTTTTTATTTAGTCAGTATTTCATCTTTCAGAGACCAGGAGCTACCAAGTGGTTAAAAATTGAGACCTAAGTCTTGATTTTCAAATATCAAAAATTGGAAGCCTGCAGCCCCACTCCTGCATTTCTCAATTTATTGATGAGTGGAAGCTTGGACTGTTCTGGTTATTGTACCTTATCTTATGTTTGAGATGTATAGAGTAATGTCAGTGCTACGTCACACGATGTCACCCATGCTTTTTCCCATTTGTAAAAAAATTGCGCCCAAAATGGAGGCCATGGCCAAAGCTACGGAGTGCTACTACTCTATACTCTATTCTAGAACAGTCTCAAGTAAGTGTCTCACCCGTTGGTTTCTTTTGTTTTGCCAACCAGCAAAATCCAAGTAATTATATTTAAATTATATATATTATATATTTTCTATATTCTAAAATCATTATTCAAACTTTAAACAAATTATTTCACTTCATGTAATAGATTGACTATGTAACTTTTAAATGGTTTACTTTTCCATTCAGTAGAAATTAAGTTATGAATTGTGAAGTTGAAAAAGAAACACTATTAGTACCCAGTTATTAAATAGACGACCTGGAAAACCTGGAAAAGTAATTTGAAAATTACCCCAAAAAATTAAGGAAATAATTTTTTAAAGATGTATTAAAAATACATATTAAATATTTTCCAAGATTTTAACAAAAATAGTTAGGGAAAATTTGGCAAATTGTTTAGGGAAAACCTGTAAAAATCAGGGAAATTGATTCTGGAAATTTTGTATGAACCCTGATACCCCTTTGGAACGCTGTTGACCTCCCAATTATTTATGTTAAGCTCAGTAACATAAACCATTTAATGACTTCCTTTTTATTTAATACAGGTAGAGGATGAAAACCTTATAAAAGAATATATTTCTGAAGCAAAGTCTCGATTAGTTATGGGTAAGTTTCCCCGATATTTCTGATTTACATATGAGTCCCACACTTATTAAAAAAATATATTGGTATTTCAGTCACTAAAGACAGTGGTGTAATCAGAATGGTATTTAAATAAAACTGATCTAGTGTCTGCAACAGATAAATTTAAAAGTCAAAAGACAATTTTTAATAAACAAAATATAAGCCAACGATGCAAAAATAATATTAATATGCAAGTACAGGGTTGCCACACGTCAGGGAAATCAGGAAAAAGTCAGGGAATTTAAAAATGGGCCTAAAAAGTCAGGGAAATGTCAGGGAATTTTAAAAATTGGTAAAACGTCAGGGAAATGTCAGGGAATTTTAAGAATTGGTAAAAATTCAGGGAAAAGTCAGGGAATTCAATTTTATCTTGGCACTTTTTGACGGTAATTCAACTCTAGATCTATGACAAATTCCACGATTATCATTTATTTCCATGAATGTTTGTCTAATTTTTTCAACATTGCAATAACCTTTTTACTGAAAAAAAAGTAAAATATAAATGAAAAATTTTGGCCTTAATAAGTCAGGGAAAATCTGTTAAAAAAATGGTCAGGGAAAACAGGGAATAGTCAGGGAATTGGATCTGAAAATTTTGTGGCAACCCTGAAGTATCATTATTTTTAAAGTCAAATTTACGAATAACGATGAGGAAAAACTAGTGTCTCCTTTAGCCGCTACTTATCTAGGTTTCAATGCTGAACCAAAGCCTCCAAAGGGGGCGTAGAATAGTTTGGTTGTCCAAATTATTATTGAAAATCGATAAGGGCTGCACTTTCTAGGGGCGGCATTTTTCACTCAAGAAAAAAATTCGTCTTTTTAGAAATGGTTAACGTTTAGTCTTTTCTCGTAGTGAGCAGGCCCGGATTTAAGGGTAGGCATCCTAGGCACGTACCTAGGGGCCCCAACAAAAATTAAAAAACAATTCAAAAGGATTGAAAAAATCCAAAAATTTGTTGAGACTTAGCTACGGCCCTGGGGAGTTCCAGAGGTCCCCTCTTTAGTTCATTTTATGACCTTGATTTTATTTTATTCTATCACGGCACAAGGTTTTCAGTCCTTAGGAAGAGATTTTTCGGGGATAATAATAAATGAAGAAAGTATTAGAATTATACAAGTTTTTAAATACGAATTTTACTTTCCTGAGTCCGCCGGCTACTATCGTAGTAATAACCGTAGATAAATGTCCGTCGAAATTTAGCCGATCGTTTTCAGTTTTTAGATTAACGGAAACGGATTATAGGGACAAGGCAGTTGGGGGAGGTAGAACGTCACTACGCTCTATCTCACACTCCTGAAAATCCACCCACTGGGGGAAAAGCGCGCGAAATTAGCTATAACGGTACGATGTCGTGACGTTTCCCTCCTTCAAAATGGCGTCAAGTGCCTTGTCCCTATACGTGCCGGGAGTAGTGGCTCACTCGTGTAATCCCAGGCGTCCGGGAGGCAGAGTTTGTGGATGGCCGTGTGAGGACGACCACCAATCCCCAACGGGTGGTCGGAATACTTCCGCCACGGGTGTCCCCACCCCTGTCTCCACGTATTCCCCGTTGGCGTGGCCGTTACACATATCTCCCCCTGATTAATCAGATGGTGTCTTCGCCGGGCTCGCGGTCTTCTCAGACTCAAATCAGCCCTTTCTTCTTTGAATAAAAAAAAAACGGATTATACGTATAGTGGAAATATATCTGTGCTGTGTAGTGTAGATTACTCGACATTGACACCGACTTTTAAGTTTGTAAGTTCTTTTTTTTCTGTATTTGTTTTTACATTGATAATACATATAGTAAATTGTTAACCAAGTTTATTAATCTTGAATTAACCCTTGGTTTAAAATCGAAAATCTAACAATATTATCAATAATTCTAAAGTGAAACCAAAACTTTATCGTTTCCTTCAAACGTTCCATACAAGACGACATAAATTTTTTTAGGTAATACTAAAATACGGTTATATATAATCCGTTTTAATTCTTACTAAATACTAATTATACCGTATAGTTATACGTAGACACATATAATACGTGTCTACGTACGCTATGATGGGGAAATATAATTTTAAAACCTTTATAGCACGAAAATCGAAACGAGTGCAAACAATTTTGTTCGGTTTAAATACGTTTATCACATCCCAATGAATTACGAGTTCTACTCTACTTCATTTTAACTTACATTGTTAGACTGCCTTGAAATCAGCGTTGCCAGACGTACAAAAATTATTGTACAAAACAATAATCTTAGGTGAAAATTTTGGTCGTACCATAATGTTAGGCTTGCACAATATTGTACGCTTATTTACAGTAATATCATATTATATTATATTATATACTTTACATTGCGTTTTGGCTCTTTTGGAAATTGGGAGGGGCGGCAAATTCGTGACCCACCCCGGGCGTCAAAGGGTCTAGGTACGCCACTGAGTCAATCCTTGGAGTAGAGAAGTTGACTCGAGGGGAAATGAGGGTGGGAAGTCTGTCAGGCTCAACGTTACCCATAGTCCTTTGCTCCGCGGTAGGGGCGCCTTAAGCGTTGCCCGCACTCAGGTTTTTATTGAAACAAAATTTTAGTAGTAAAGAATGGATGGAATTTTCATTTGATTTCCGTTTGTATTAGTTTTTTTTTGTAATGGATTGTTTTAGTTTAAAACATTTTGGATATCAACATAATCACACAATGTCATATAGTAAATTTTCAAAAATCATTCCAAAAAAAGAAGGTAATTCTTGTTACATTATCTAATATTGTAGTTAAAAACCTAGGCCTAACAATTTAAATTTTTTCTTTTATAAATTAAAATTATTAATATAAAGTGGCAATATTAAGATCAAATCTGTAACAAAAAGGAAATCATTAAACACAACAGTTGGGGGGCCAAAAACTAACATTTTTACCTGGCAACTCAGCATTTGGACGGAACATCCGTTTCCTTACTTCCGCCTGTATATTTCAATGGCGGTCACGTGGTTCAAAACGTCACAAACAGGATGTTCCGTCCAGAGGTCTCACTTAAGCCTCGTCTGCGGCCCCTCTTTTGATATGGGTCTATGCTAAGAAATATTTAAAGGAAGCCTTGAAAATAACTCTTTTTTTAGTCGCTAGAGTTCAGGTAATACGTAGGCCCCTACCAAAAACGCAGCGCATGCCGGGAGGGCTTAGGCAGCGTTGATGGCGGAAGAGACTCAATGCTACCGGTATGGACATTTCCCTTCCAGGCAACTTCTCTACTCCAAAGTCATTATCCCTAAATTTAAACAAATACATTCTATAATTAACTCTTAAGATATTTAATTATTTTTAGTATCCATCTGAGCCATTAAAACGAAACGTGCACCTTCGTAGGTTCGACGCGAATTTCCGAGGGGTCCGACATTTGCAAATTTCGCGTAGGGGATTATGAATCGCAAAGTAATAGTTGATTTTATAAAATGACTTTACGCTTGCCCAACTTGTTGAAATGTTGCCCTGGAATAGTTCAGCCAATGCCTAAGAATGAGTTCATATCCACAGCTGAAGCGGGGAGGCAACATTTCAACAAGATGGCCAAGGTTATTTTACAAAAAGAACTATTGCAGAAACCAGAAATCTATTTTGAGATTTCAGAGCACAATTTTGGTGTTGATTTCTGGTTGTTTTTTAGGCTGATTTAGAGATTTTGGAACTAATTTTCGCAGAGATTTCTGGATTTCAATATTTCAAAAATCCTTTTTCTCTAGAGTGTACGGCATTTTTACGCCAAATCGCGGATGGGTCTATTACTTAGTTTAAAGTATAAAAAATACAACGCGTAGGGATATGGTTCAGATGAATAAGTACCTCTTGTAAGATATATTATTAACTTTTGGGACTTTCAATTAGGGTGTGATGGGTCGAAAGTTGATTCAAAAAAACGTCACTGAAACGTCATCAGAATAGACTCCGTCAATGCGACCGAATGACGTATTTTAAACGGACTTCAACCAGGGTTGCCACTTTGATTATTTTAATAAAAATCAAATCAATCGATTTTTTTATTTAAATCGGATTTATTTATTTTATTTTATTGAATTTATTGAATTTTATTAATATAATTAATGGCTCTTGTATAATTAACGGATATTTATTTTTATCAGTTAGTTAATCTTGAATTAAATGAAATTTTAATTAAATTAATTACTATTTAATTACAGGGTGTTTCAAAAGGTTATGCAAAAATGTTAAGGAGTTGTAGGGGGTGAGTTGAGAAGTATGCCTTTTTTTTCATTTTCCTACGATGAGTTAAAAGAGCGCCAGAGAGCTTCAAAGTGTGGATTTTTAGCCCCTGGAAGTAGGCTGCAACAGGCACTCCACCAAGCAGCAGGGAAATGCGATTTCAGTGGTACAATGCGAATGCGTGGGAACGGATATAAATAACAAAAACAAATGAGTAAATAAGAAATGTGCAATGAGTTTAATTAAACACAGAAGAACAAAGTAGGAAAATGTGTATTTTGTACAAGTTTACTTTTTTACGCTGGTTACCTCGACTTTTTACAAATTCCTTTTTTACCTATCACACGAACCCAAACCTCGATGTTCGCATTTCCCTGCTGCTTGGTTTTGCGCTTGTCGCAGCCTACTTCCAGGGGCTAGTAGGCCACACTTTGAAGCTCTCTGGCGCTCTTTTCGTAGGAAAATGGAGGAAAAAACAGGCATACTTCTCAACTCACCCCCTACAACTCCTTCAAATTTTTGCATAGCCTTTTGAAACACCCTGTATTTTAGTTTGCTCAGATTTTCTATGTATTTTAATTTTATTAAAACGTATTTTTCACCATTTTTTACTCTGCCATTGAAATACATTGTGTGATTTAAATCAATGATTTTTTAAAAAATCAGTCAATTTAAATCTTGATTTTAATCATGATTTAAATTAGCCAAGCCTGACTTCAACCCCCCACAGCTCTCCCTTGAAAGCCCCTTTAAAGGCCGACTACATAAATCTTCGGTTTACTCTGTATTTCACTGGAAGTAGGCTGACTGCATGGCACACGTGTATTGCAGTAAGCCTACTTCCAGTGAAATACAGAGTAAACCGAAGATTTATGTAGTCGGCCTTTAAGCAATGTAAAAATTATTTCATATCAAAATAATATATTTTTCCAATTTGTTTTTCAGCTGTTCATTATCGCAATCCGTTTCCCAGGCCCGTGAACTTGCCACCACAATCACTGGTCAATTTGCGAGGGAAAAAGTTCCAATCTCAAGAAAGACTTAAGAAGTTATCAAGGCCTATTTATGTAAAATCTCTCGATGACAACAAATAAGTTGTTACGGCTTAGAGAATATAGTTCCTTATTTAGTTTTACAATTTTTGTTGTAATTTCAATGAAATTTTAAAAGGTGACACCAGTCAGGTAATTGATGCTTTAACCTATATCAAAAGATAATAGACAGGTTAAGCCACCGCCCGAAAACGTGAACGGGGGAACTTGTAGGATTGTAGACGTACCTTTGTCTGTACAGCTTGCACCTTCTACAAGTTCTCTACACATTATATGATGCTGGCTTAACCTCCCTATTATAGACATCGTACCCTAGATTCGAAATCACTGCCTGGCGCGTAGTCCACAGTGTTGGGCACCGCTCATCTCATTATGAGCGAAAACGAGCGGTAAAATATCTTTTTAAAAGAGCGCCAAACAAAAATGAAAGGAGCGCCAATTTTACCGCTCAAAAAAGAGCGGAAAGAGAGGAGCGAAAGTTTTACCGCTCAAAAAAAGAGCGGAAAGAGAGGAGCGCCAATTTTACCGCTCAAAAAAGAGTGGAAAAAGAGGAGCGCCAATTTTACCGCTCAATAAAAAGAGCGGAAAGAGAGGACCGCCAATTTTACCGCTCAAAAAAAAAGAGCGGAAAGAGAGGAGCGCCAATTTTACCGCTCAATAAAAAGAGCGGAAAGAGAGGACCGCCAATTTTACCGCTCAAAAAAAAAAGAGCGGAAAGAGAGGAGCGCCAATTTTACCGCTCAAAAAAAGAGCGGAAAGAGAGGAGCGAAAGTTTTACCGCTCAAAAAAAGAGCGGAAAGAGAGGAGCGCCAATTTTACCGCTCAAAAAAGAGTGGAAAAAGAGGAGCGCCAATTTTACCGCTCAATAAAAAGAGCGGAAAGAGAGGACCGCCAATTTTACCGCTCAAAAAAAAGAGCGGAAAGAGAGGAGCGCCAATTTTACCGCTCAAAAAAGAGTGGAAAAAGAGGAGCGCCAATTTTACCGCTCAATAAAAAGAGCGGAAAGAGAGGAGCGCCAATTTTACCGCTCAAAAAAAAGAGCGGAAAGAGAGGAGCGCCAATTTTACCGCTCAAAAAAAGAGCGGAAAGAGAGGAGCGAAAGTTTTACCGCTCAAAAAAAGAGCGGAAAGAGAGGAGCGCCAATTTTACCGCTCAAAAAAGAGTGGAAAAAGAGGAGCGCCAATTTTACCGCTCAATAAAAAGAGCGGAAAGAGAGGACCGCCAATTTTACCGCTCAAAAAAAAAGAGCGGAAAGAGAGGAGCGCCAATTTTACCGCTCAAAAAAGAGCGGAAAGAGAGGAGCGCCAATTTTACCGCTCAAAAAGAGTGGAAAAAGAGGAGCAAAAATTTTACAGCTCAAAAAAAGAGCGGAAAGAGAGGAGTAAAAATTTTACCGCTCAAAAAAGAGCGGAAAGAGAGGAGCGAAAATTTACCGCTCAAAAAGACGGTGAGCGTTAGCGGCTCTATGACTAAAATGCCCAACACTGGTAGTGCATAGCGGGCTTTACCCACTTCCTGCTGGAATTCCGGAAAAAGTTGCTCCATAGTTACCATGGTAATCAACTTTATAGGTATCGACCGATGGAATTTTCGGAGGTCATATCCCGGGAGTGAGTAATCGCTTCGTTACAAAACTGTCAATCATTAAGCTCTGAATTCGTACCTAGGGTACGGAGTTCTATATTAACTTTGTGAGGTATAAATTCTTTTGGTTTGCGGCGCCATTTATTGCTAGTGGTAGATATCGTTACTAATATTCGGATTGACTGAAGGGCGGTGCGTATGTCTGACCTCATATGCCTGCTGAAACAATTTAAAATAGAATCGCTTTTCACGCATAAATAAATGATTTTCGCTGCATTGAACTCTTGATTATTTATCATTAAAAAATAGAATGTTTCTTCTCAAAGGTGGACATTGAACAAAGAATCCTAACGGTTTTAACCTTGGCTGTAAGAATTATTTTCGACTAGCACATACCCAGGGTGACCAGACTTCCTATATTTTTAATGCCTTCCTATAAATTCCTTTATTTTCACCTATTTTCCTATTTAGTTTCCTATATTTGTCTATAATTCGCTTATTTCTATACCTATATTTTCCTATATTTGTCTATAATTCGCTTATTTCTATACCTATATTTTTCTATATTTGTCTATAATTCGCTTATTTCTATACCTATATTTGTCTATAATTCGCTTATTTCTATACCTATATTTTCCCTATATTTGTCTATAATTCGCTTATTTCTATACCTATATTTTCCCTATATTTGTCTATAATTCGCTTATTTCTATACCTATATTTTCCCTATATTTGCCTATAATTCGCTTATTTCTATACCTATATTTCCCTATATTTGTCTATAATTCGCTTATTTCTATACTTACATGTATATTTGTCTATAATTCGCTTATTTCTATACCTATATTTGTCTATAATTCGCTTATTTCTATACCTATATTTTCCCTATATTTGTCTATAATTCGCTTATTTCTATACCTATATTATCCTATATAATTCGTCTCTAAAATTCCTATTTTTCCTATAAAATTTTCCAAGCCTTTCCCTGGTCACTCTGCATACCGTTAATGAATTCATTTCAACCTTGAATATCGAACAATATTATTACCCTTTCTAACATCTGGAGATAATGTGGTTGGTACGTTTCTGCGTGTTACGTCATCACTTATGCGAATTAGAAGACAGCCGTTTCCCATTGACTCGATCCACAAGACCACAAAGAAAACTCGTGGGAAAATATCTACTACGACCAAATCATTTGATAATCATATTCAGCCTGTTTTCCCCCCATTTTCGTACGATGAGTTAAAAGAGCGCCAGAGAGCTTCAAAGTGTGACCTACTAGCCCCTGGAAGTAGGCTGCAACAAGCGCGATACAAAGTTGCATTAAGAAATTTTAATTTGAAGTGAGATTTCTGACCCCACAACCCGCGTACGCACTATTGTCATAATTGAATTTTGTTCCAATAGGCGCTTCAATAAACCGTCTTTAAGGAAATTGCCAGGAAGTAATATTTCCGAGAGCCAGGACGCGAAAGTCACTGTTTATTTAGTACTTGTTGAAGCGTTTATTGATACAAACGCCATCTATAACTCCTTCGCATTTCGCTACCTTATGTCCAAAACCAGGTAACTCGAAAAATTCATTTTCGATAAAATTCCTCTAAAGTTTATTAACTTAATGTACAAGATAATTGGAAAATTGTTCAAATTTAAATTTCATATATAAAATATCGTTAATACATCGGGGGGATTGTGTGTACTTATATGTCCGTGACATCTTGTTCTATTTTTTCAAGTCGTTTTCTTTTTATCAGACGGGTTTCAATGCACATGTGTCAACGCCAACCTCTAGTTTTAGCATGTCGAACATAAATATTTGTAGAAATCTCGATAATAAATTCGGGGTTTTTACGAAATTTACCTATTTCGTACAACAAATTAAATGTTTGAGGTAAAATCTTGCAATACATCTTTAAAAAATTCATTTGCCTGATTTGTTTGGGGCACTTTTTGAACTCTCCGACTTTTGGGATAGCGGTACCAGGCCCTGCTTTAACAATTCTAGGCCTCGTGAAAGCCGTTGTTATCAGGCTCGAAAATAAGGGTGGTCCAGTCGGGTCAAGTAGTCGAAAACCACTTTATTATTTGCTTGAACAACTTTATTTATTCAAAACTTAGGATAAGTGGTCCCTGGGAAGGTTGGGATTACTTTATGAATACTTAATTTTTCATAAAATTTCAAATGGGACCACTTAAAAATTCTTGTTTCTAGCACTCATTGATAATAGCAATTACTATCGACATGGAACTAAGCTGCACAGTCACAATTTCCCGAAAAAAATATAATCAAATCAATGATTAAACAAGCCATAGAACAAGAAAATAAATATTTAAGCATAGGACCACGGGAAAAATAATTAGGTCAAGGGTCTGTGGACCACTTTGATAATTCGACGCGCTAGGGGTTTTATGCTCCCTAGGACCACTTTAAAAATATCCTTATTTCTGAGCCTGGTTTTTACTGGAGATAAGCTTATAAGATATCATCTAGAAGATAAAAACCAAAAAGGAGCAAATTATCAGCATTTGTCCCATCCAGTCAATTAGAACAGGCTCTTATATGGGTGCTATCAGAAGTATATACATATTTTAAAGAGTAGTATCCATCTCTCAATAGTGTTCCCACTGATTTTTAAGAAATAACAGGGCGTGGCTAAATACGTCATATATTGATTTTCTTAAACCATTACTATTATAAACTGGCGCCATCTATATCTCTATCACTACTTTAAGCATTAACATAAGTGTATAATATTGTTATATTCTTCGCATGCAAAAGTTTTATTGAGAGCTATTCACAAGACAGACTGCATTACGGGCTTCGTAGCCGTTTTGCGTCCACTTGGTAACGCCTCACGCGTAGCCTTTGACAGCTGCGCCTCGCTAGGGGGAAATTTTCTTCTTATGATGACGTCACTCCGTTACTAGCTCTTAGTAAAATATTCCCCAAAGTGACAAACTTATAGAATAATATTATAGACTTATGGCATTAAGCGTCAAAGTTATAAGATAAGAATTGTTTATGAATTATGTTACCTGATTCAAAGTGTATCGATGATTACCGATAGTTTTAATCAAGGTTGTTATTTCAAATTTACAATATTAACAACGAATATCAATTACCAAAAAATTGGATATTTATTTTACAATAAATTAATATTGTTCATGAATGCGTATACACGTAAGTAGCTTGTACATAATGTAATGCCTTAAGTGTGAGCTGAAGGCGTGGCTGAAAAAAGTTCTTCCATTTTTACATCCTAATACGTCATTTCAGAAGAAAATAGGGGAAGTACGTATCTGTAGCTTTGAGCCATAGAAGTCGTCGTGTGACCCACGAAAATGCCTTTTTACGCATAATAAACCAAACTGAAAAAGTAGTTCCACTTTTGTTTTGATTCAACTCGGCTATAAACGACGAAAGCAAATACGCCTTAGCTCAATTAGCAGAGAATGAGAAGGACATTATGTTACAATTGTTCTATTTAAGAAAAATTGATTTTTTAAACGATGTATTCATCCGCGATTTCCCGCCAAACCGTTTTGGCGCGAAAATTCGTGAAAAGTGACGCCTTTCCAAAGCTGACTAGAAGCGTACTTCCCCCTATTTTCTTCTGGTCATTTACATTTTTTAAAACTTCATTTCTTAAATTTATTTATCAATCCTGCTTGGCTTTTAAAAGCCAGTGCGTATATGATCATAGTCGTGCGTTATTATTAAAGCAAATGATTCTAAATAATAATAAATAATAACTGATAAAACATTTCATAGATATATTAAAACAGACAATACATAAATTTAAGTTGTGACTGTTTTTAACGTTGCTCAAATCAGTCCAGAATTCGCGTTGGTTCCCTATAACTGACCGACGTTATTGAAGCCTACCCCGGTGTCGTTTTTCCTTCCCCCTTCTCGTGCCGAGCTAAAATTCTCAACATATCCATTCTCCCTAATTGTAAATAAATACATTCTTGATTTAATATCTCCATATTCACATTAAAATTGTCTTCATTCCAGCTAGGAGCAATAAACACAACACCCCACACAAGGAGAACGCAATTACGCAAACCGTCAAAAGTCGTGGATTTTCTTGTGTACGTTTTTCATTGGCTAGACGCTTTAGCGCCTGTTGCCGTCGGAAGGGAAAATTTTTGAAATTGTCTTCCCCCCCCCCCGCCCGTAAAGCGTTCAGCGTAAAGGCTCGTGACGCTCGTCCAATGAAATTCGTACACAACCCTTCGTTAGCGTGTTTAAAGGCTAGCTGCGTTCTCCTTGTGTTTGTTGCTCCTAGATTCCAGTGTCAAGTACCACGATTGATTTCAAAGCTTCGAGCGTAAACCAGATGCTTCGATTTTGGCGTATTCCGCGGTAAAACCATTTATTTCATAGGCTGGAATTGACTTCTTAATTTTATCTCCTTTTAATGGTAACTCGTTGAAGCATTCTCCGACAATGAACTTCTTGAGGATGGCCTTGTACTCGTCGGGGAATTTGAGCTGATGCGTGCAATGGTCCGAGTCATCCCAGCAGTTGGTGGAAACGCGGATTCCGTGTTTCTCGCGATCCCTGATGAATTTCTCTATTTCATCCGACGACACAATTCGGTCACTTTTGGAATACATGAACAAATGCGGATATCGTCGTATGTTATTCGCGGTCAGAGTGTCTCTCGCGAAGTACAATTTGTCCAAGCCTTCCGTTTCTCCCGATATGAAATCCAAGCATTTATTGAACCCCAAGTTCAAGTAGGCCAACGCGCAGAAGCAACCTCCCAAAACGGAAGTCAGATAGCGGTTGTCGATAGCCATGACTTTTAAATAAGCAGACGCCGCTTCTGGGCTCAAGAAGTTGCTCGGGCAACTGTCGAATACAACGCCGCCGAAATGTACGGGCCCGTTCTCGGGCTTCTGAAGTTCTTTGAGCACGTAATGGTACATTATGGATCCGCCGTTGCTGAACAGATGAAAGAATACTGGCAGGCCATCGAGACCATTTTCGCGCATTTCGTTCACCAGGTATTTGGCGTGGGAAGCGACTGTTTGGCGGGGTAGTACGCTGTGGAAGGTGGACGTTCTGAAATTGTACATGATTGAAGCGATGCCCAACTCTTCGTAGATCTGGGCGAACGAGTAGAGGTGCCTGACTTGAGAGCCGACCCATCCTAATAAGAATACGACCCCTGTTCTTTTGCTTCCAGCGTATATCCGTTCTCTCGATAGACTTGGTATTATCACCAATGTTTGGTTTTTTGCCATGTTGAGACTGGTTTTAAATGATTTCAGTAAGTACTAGTCACCAGGAATAGGTATCCGATGCATTAGTCCTTGCATGAATTATGGTGCCTGTTACGTCATCACCTGAAAAAGAAAAAGTGTTTTACAAATTAAGATAATAAGTGGGGATTTTTCAGTCTTCAATCGTCATTGTGTTTGAAACGTTTTATGTTTGTTTTGAATTCTTTTTTGGACTCTGGTTCAATTTTTACCTTTTTGATTATATTATCCTCTTATTTTTTTAAATATATTTGGTAGAAACCGGTATTTCGGTCTCCTCTGTCGTTTTTTTTTAGAAGTAAGCTGGCCGCATAGCATGTGTGCATTGCAGTCAGCCAGCTTCCCGGGAAAATACAGTGTAAAACAATGTAATCTGCCTTAAAGGCCTAGGTTTTCTACTAACTGTCCCCCTTTAAATTAGGCCAACATGTCCGGCGGTTGGAATACCACCAGAGTATTTGTGCTCCACTAAGTTAATTTAAAGGGGGACAAGCAGAAAAAACCTAGGCCTTAAAATTATATAGGGTGTTTCAAAAGGTTATGCAAAAATTTTAAGGAGTTGTAGGGGGTGAGTTGAGAAGAATGAATCTATTTTTCCTCACTTTCCTACGATGAGTTAAAAGAGCGCCTGAGAGCTTCAAAGTGTGGCCTACTAGCCCCTGGAAGTAGGCTGCATTATTGCGTTTTCAAACCGAAATTTGCGAGTAATATCCTATATTTTAGATAGTTTAATCCTATAATATCCTATATAATCAACTTCTGTGTCCTGTTTAATTCTATCAATCGAGAAAAATAATCATATTTTTACTGTAAAGCTTCCCCAGCTACCACCACCTAAGGCCCAAGTCAGCCAGCGACTTTTAATGCCATTAATTCAGGTGGCCGGGCTACAATGCGTAGAAGGGTGGTGGCAAGCCCTTCATGCCACGCGAGTCCACACTTACTATTACCGTTAACCTATTGACGTTTGTAAATATAAATCTCTTTCTTTTTTAAACTTAGGTTAAGCAATTAATGTAGGTTAATGTTTCCAATCTAAAAGGTGTTGCTATTAGTCGACGGTTTCAACCACACATCATAGATAAGATTTTCAATAAGATTAAATATTCAAACTAAATCATGCTACTCCTCCGTTATTAATTATAATTAAACAAAAGAAGAAAAATTGTAACATTTACTTATGATGGAAAGTCAGGAAAATTAGTAACCTTTTAAAGAAAATAAAAACTTAACGTAACGTTTAAGCCAAAATATCAAATAAAACACCAATTTCATAATGGCAAAGATAAAATTGATAAATTCATGAAGCAAGGCATTTATGAGCTCCCTTGTTATACGAGTGTGCCAAAACCTATTTAGGTCAAACGACAGGATCACTTGAAAAACGTGTAGAGGAACATAAAGGTAAAATACGTCGTGGTGAATCTGAGAAATCGGCCCAATCATTTTAATTAAACGTGGCATTCGATAAATTTTGTAGACGCAAAATTTATAGTTCAATCTAAGTTTAAAAAAGAAACACGCGCAAAACGTTTGAAATTTTACAAACTTATTTTGTTTTAAACGATATTGTTTGCACAAAAATATTTTTTTGGACTAGATTTAGTCAATGGGTGTAAGGTTTTGTAGTCTTATTTTATTAAAATAATAAATTGCCTGGGATATTCGTACGCATTTTAAACAAGGCGGCTAAGTCATAATATTAGTTCCACAGCGACATAGAAATACATTTAATGACGAAATATCGGCGCCCTATTAGCCCAAATTAAACTTGTGATAGCGAATACCCAAGCAATATCCGAGGGGCAGGTCACTTCCATTTTGGGTGCGTCTTAATCATAGTAAAATGATTAAATCAGGGTAATCGTGATTAAATCAGGGTAATCAAGATTAGAAAATCTAATCATGATTTAAACGAGATTTAATCATTCTAATCATGATCTAATCTTTTTAATCAGAATTTAATCATTTAAACGAGATTTAATCATTCTAATCATGATCGTATCTTTTTTATTAGATTTAATCATTTTAATTAGATTTAAATATTTTAATCACGATTTAATCAATAGAATCGGTCGAATAGAGAATTTATCATTAAAATCAAAACTAAAGTACGATTTAATCATACTAATCACAATATATATTTTTTAAACAGGATCTAATCATTTTAAACAGGATCTAATCATTTTAAACAGATTTAATCATTTTAAACAGATTTAATCATTTTAAACAGATTTAATCATGATTAAATCAGATTTAAACATTCTAATCATGATTAAACGTGATTTAATCAACTTAATCATGATTAAATTGAATTTAATCAAAATAATCACGATTAAATCGGATTTAATCTTTTGAGGGGTGCGTCGTTAATCAAGGAAGTGACCTGCCCCTCGGCAATATCGCGATCGATAGATATTTTTTACCCGATGCATTGACGTATCGTTTATAGTAGTTGCCTCAGCGATAGCCGGGAAATCAAGGGCCAAAAACGGGTATCGCGATTGACGTGGGTTCGAATCCCGGTGGTGAGCAAGATGATAGTTTAGATTTCATAATAATCTATTTGTGGCGTACTAGGATTTAAGTGCACCTTGGGACTAGTTTCAAAAAAATTCAAAGTCTTTCTGGGCTAGCGCCGCATTAAAATTATTTTAATTAATTAACAATTAACAACAACTACTACTACATTTCGGTCATAACAATAGTTCCTTTCGAAATATATTTCGATGTGGAACTAAAAATTATAGCAGCTGCAACATTTCCTTTCTACGTCTAGGTACACGCAATTATCACTCTTGGCTAAAAATATCGCAATATAAATGGCAACTGAAGTGAATGGATTTGCAACAACTAATTTGGGCGCAATATATCTAACTTCCGCGTCTAGGTACACGCAATTATCACTCTTGGCTAAAAATATCGCAATATAAATGGCAACTGAAGAGAATGGATTTGCAACAACTAATTTGGGCGCAATATATCTAACTTCCGGGCCTCAATTCTTTGGCACCCGCAGACCTTTTTATATACATTTTTAATTCATTTAAATGATTGAAATTGCCGATGATTTAGTATATTTTAGGCTACATTTTCTATTAATTTTTATACTGCTGGGCACACTCCGCTCATTTAAGAGCCGATCGAAGCGTGTGGAGTCTGAATGAGCGGAAATGTTTGAAATAATGGAGGGGAGACGAGCAGAGCTGCCTGTGTATTTTTAATAATCAATGATCGATAATACAAGTGTTAAATTGTTTAAATGGGCAGAAGGGGGGAGTGTTTTTTTTTCGGGCTTATAGTGATGAGCGCTTTAATTAGTTCAACTAGATTAAGCAACTGAGACGAGCGAATGATAATTGTCCTAAAAACCGGGTTCTCCGGGCTATAAAATATTTTTTCGAATTTCATATAATTTTGGTAGTTTAACAATTTATTTTCTTGTAGAAATATGATAAAATTAATTAAAAGTTTTCAGTATTTCTAAAGAACTGTAATTAGTTGTCTATGCCCGGAGATCTGGTACACGAAACGAGTGGAATCTATTATTTCTTATTGAGCCGAGCATGTGAAAGCTTTAGCAGTAATTAATTAAAAATTGAGTAAATGAAAGAACGTGCCTTTTTTGGAAAATTGAGCAAGAGATTTATTTTTTAATTTTGTTAATGACCTTTGATGTTTTTATAAAGTCGTTTTCAGAGTTTGTGTAGGAGCTAGCCACTTCCCAAACACTTGTACATTGATATGGAACAACCTTTGGTAGTGCTAAATCTGTAGTTAGTTACTTAATAACTTTATTTGTGCTAAATCTGTAGTTAGTTACTTAATAACTTTATTTGTGCTAAATCTGTAGTTAGTTACTTAATAATCTTTGATTATGAAGCATTTAAAAGTCATGGTGAAATTAGTATTTAGTAAAATTGTATAAAAGAGACACGATACTTCATGACTGATTAAAAAGGTTTATTTGTAATATTTACAATTACGGCGAGCTTTCGAGCCGTGGCTTGCCGTAATTGTAAATATTACAAATAAACCTTTTTAATCAGTCATGAAGTATCGTGTCTCTTTTATACAATTTTACTAGTTACTTAATAACTTTAGTAATGATAAATCTGTAGTTAGTTACTTAATAACTGTAGTAGTGCTAAATCTGTAGTTAGTTAGGCCACTTACTATTTTTAATCTTCAAAATCAGGCTTTCATAATTTATGGTCAAATTATCTGTTCTTGACAATATGCGCTATAGACCCGACCCGAACAAGCCTACTGAGTGAGAGACTGTTTATATTTCTTTTTGCTAACTGCTAAATTCGCTTCTTCTATAGACTCTTAAACGCGCCTTCCCAATCGACCGCCATTACCTTACAGTCTACGGGGAGGGTGATGAAAAAACCGGTTTTGGGGGGATGAAATTTCTGCGGTAGACGGCTGGCTTGTTGGTTTTCTGTACGATAATGGCGGCGCCCAGTAAACGTTTCTAAAAAGAGTACACCCAATCAACCACCCATACACGCAATTGACACACAGCGTAGAAGCAAAGACCAAACAATTTTATGGATTAATATAGTATAGAAGGGAAAAAACTTTGAATTAATTAAGTGGTCAACAGGGCCACTAACTAAACTGGCGATTGGCCTGTGTTAGTGCCTTATTTCTCACACTGCCGTCAACTAAATATGTGAAGAAATAGCAGACGACTTTTAAATTTCTAGGTTTTTCTATTGCGCAGAGAGAATTTTGAGCGAGCAGACAGCTTTCATACATTCAATTTAAAACTCGGTCGGACCAAAATTTAAACTACGCAATGAAGCCTATTTAAAGTTAGTGCATCGTGACTCTTCTGGTTCAGAACCAAATTTTAAAATTAAAATATTTATTTATATTGTTTTTTAAATAGACGATAATATTTTTATTAAACATCTGTTTTATTACCTAAAACATTTTTAGCAGACTGGTTCCTTTTCTCTGTTTGGCTTATTAATAAACAAAATCCCTGTGGTGGAAAACTTATGAACTAAAGTACCCGAATAACGATAGTGACAGGTCGGACAGTGTGAATGCGCAAACTGACCTGACAAGTCGGACTGACTTGGTCAGCTGACTAAAGTTGTATAGTGTGAATGGCCAGTATTAGTCAGATTGAAAAGGATATGGAAAATATATCTTCTTATCACCCGTCCACTAAACATTTAATCGCGTTTAGTTGTATTAAAACGTTTAAGCCAGATATTTTTATATAAGGGCTTTTTATTCGATTTATTTTATTTTTGAATATTTAAAAAAATAAAAAAAATATTTTATGTTTGATTATTTACAAAAATAAAAAATTTTATTTATTTGATTTTTGATTATTTAAAAAAGAAATCGATTTATTTTATTTTTGAATATTTAAAAAAATAAAAAATTTATTTCTTTGATTTTTGATTATTTCCAAAAATAAAAATTCGATTTATGTGATTTTTGATTATTTACAAAAGAAAATCGTTTTATTTTATTTTTGTTATGATCCAAAACAATGCTTTTTATCATTTTTGGACATTTACAAGCTAAAAATCGATGTATTTTATTTTTTTAATATTAAATTAGCTAAAAATCGATTTATTTGATTTCTTTGTGTTAAAAAAGAAAAACTATTTCTTAAAATTTTTAATATTAAATAAAAATCACAATTTCATTTATTATTTTTTTAATATTAAATAAACTTTTCTAATTGATTTAAAAAAAATTCTATATTTTTCTTGATAAATTGTTAAATACTTTTCGGCAACGTGAACTAAATTTAAGTCTAGATAACGTGATAGTATGAGCGTAAACAATAAAGCTACGTCTAACATCCTACACTTTATCCGTACTTGGATTTTAGCGCGTTCTTAATCTCAATTATTTAAGACTGCTCGAAAATTGAAAATAATATCGATAATAATTGTATCGATAAAAATAATATCGATAATAACTATATCGATAAAAATAATATCGATAATAATTATATCGATAAAAATAATATCGATAATAATTATATCGATAAAAATAATATTGAAATAATTATATCGATAAAAATAATATCGATAATAATTAAATCGATAAAAATAATATCGATAATAATGATATTGATAAAAATAATATCGCTAAAAATCAATTATTTAAGACTGCTCGAAAATTGTAAATAATATCGATAATAATTACATCGATAAAAATAATATCGATAATAATAATAATAATATCGATAAAAATGATATTGATAAAAATAATATCGCTAAAAATAATATCGCTAAAAGTAATATTAAATCTAATTACGATTAATTTTAATTTTAGTTAACATATAAAACTTTTAACTGGTATAACTCATAAACCTACCTCTCAATTTCGGAGCGTCATGGAAGTCAGTGGAAATGGTGTCGCTTTTTGAGCTAACGAGATGATATTGCGTCTCTTCGAATCGGTAACGAGAATCTAATTTTATCCAAAACTAATTTTTGGAAAAAAATAAAAGTGTATCTTTAAATGTCGCAATTAGTTCCTCTCGAGAAGAAATATGTGTGTTAAGGTAAACTTATTTCGCTACTTAAACCAGAGATTGCAAAAGTATTTACGGCGTTAAACTAAACTAAAGTTGCGTAACAAGGTAAAATAAATCTAGATTGGTCTAATAAAAACCTTGAAAAAAACTACGTCTTGTTTAAGAAAAGACTTCGCCGGAAGAAAAAAAAAGCGAAGGTGAATAACAAAAACGTTCCTGATCGTGACATAAGCGTTTTATAAGTCGCGCCTCTCTTGTTTTTAACTTTCTCTTTCACTTTCCTCTTTCTGATTGGGTCAATGTTACCGGAGAGTAATAACAGTCTCTCTTCGCGATTTGAACCGCTTTCCCTTTCGATGAAGCAAGGATCCTTTTACGTGATCCGCTTCCTCGAAACGATAAAAAGTGCCCGCAGCCTGTGTTGGCGGGCTTCACTCGTTTTCGAGCTGGTCGCAACTGGTGGACTGAGATTGAGACGGTACGCTTGTAACATCTTTCGGATACGGAGCGTAATAGATTTGGCATGGCAGTTAGTTCTAAACTTCTTAATACTGTGGTGGAAGGGTTTTAGCTTAGAGAAGTTCAAGATATTGTGTTAATAGGCGCTTCATTAAAATTGTCAAGAACTAATATTTCCGAGAGGCAGGACCCGCAAGTCTCTGTTTATATAGTACTTGTTGAAATAATGGTAACTTTTCACCTGTAAATAGAACGTAGTGTTTTTGCTGAGCCTTAAAGGCCCATTTTCATGCTCGCTGGTAGCGGATAAAAATCGTCAAAATTCGCATCCGCCACTCGCAAGCGTGAAAATAAAGTTTAAATATCTGTTTGAAACAGATCGACGCGGAAAGTGAAAAAGTGTGTAGCGGAAGCGGATTTTGTCGATTTTTACCCGCTACCAGCGAGCATGAAAATGGGGCTTTATACGTCAAAAAAAAGCTACCTGGTTAAAAGGAAACACTTTTTGCATACCGTACAAGGGAAAAGTTTTCATTATTTTAACAAGCACTATATAAACAGTAACTTGCAAGTCCTGGCTTTTGGTAATATTATTCTGAGCGATTTCCTTGAAGATGTTTTATTGAAGCGTCTTTTACCGAGATAATTTCGACCGGTTTGGGTGGCTAATAGTTGAACATTAGTTAATTTTTATACCTCTAAAACTAAATACATTTCTGAACGATATTGCTCTAAAATATTTAGTATTTCATATTTTTAATGAACTGACGTAAGTTTTCAATGGTTGGTGTGTGGTGAGTATCAACATATTTACTGCCTGCAGATACGAACGAAAACTACAAGTTTTTTGGGCGTTGAGCGCCAACCTCAATATGAAAGTGAGCTATCAAGAGAGATGAGCGCTGAGAGAGAGAAGAAATTGACTAGCGTTAATCAACATAATATCGAGCGCAATTGAATTAAAGTGAGTTAATTAAGTGAGCACGAGCGTCTGGTGAGCTAAGCTAGCGGAGAGATTAACTAGCGTTTACCACCACAATATCGAGCGCAATTGAGTTAAAGTCCATTATTCAAGTGAGTACCAACACGAGCCTAGTGAGCTAAGCGGTAGAAGAGATTATTTAGCGTTAATAACCACATTACTGAGCGCAGTTGAGTGAAAGTCAATTATTCAAGTGAGCACGAGCTCCTGGTGAGGTGATCGTGAACCTCTTAGAAATGCCCACCGCGGTTCGAAGTAAAATAAAAAAGGGGCGATCATTTTCCGTTTATCATTACCGTATTTTAATCTTTAGAGGTTGTCTGGTAAGGCCAAGGTGTCGACGAATATAGCGCGCTGTTGTATTCCTTCGCTCTTGCATGTTTTGATTTACAACGTAAATGGAGATTAAGTTCGGTACTAAGAAACGTGAGGGGAGAACGTGTAGACTGCTCAAAAAGACTGTACAAAATGAGCTATACGTAATCCCTACCTGTTTTTTATGGGCGGGCTTAATCTCTTTATTAAAAAAAGGAAATATTCGAGATTTAAAGTTAGTTATTTAATCTCTAAACGAGATCTGTATAACTGTGAGAGTGCGATTGTATTGTTAATCCGCGACCTTCAGCAATGGCGTGTTTCGATTCGACTGTGTCATAGTTTACATTTGAAATTGAAATGGATCTTAAATAATGTGGTGATTAAAACGCCATATCCTGAATTTTATAACAGGATTGTTCGGTAGGCGGAAAATATGTATATTTTTATGTGATAATTATCTGTCCATGGTAATATTATTTGGTATATTGTAAAATTAAAACCTTATGTAATTATTGAAATGAAATATTTTTATAATTCCAATTATGTGAAATTTAAAACATAATATTGTTAATGTCTTTCGCGGGATTTTGGAAACATAATATGTGGCAAATCAAACATAATATATTTATTTCCCTTTATATGAAAATTAAAACGTAATATCTAAATTTCCATTTAGACGTTAATTTCAACTTGAAAGCTTTAATTTTATGTACCTGATAATTTTAAACGTAATATCTATTAGTCCTTTTAGTGTTAATTTAAATGTAATATCTTTAATTTTCTTTAAATGTTAAATAACACTATAATATTAGCGCCTTTTCTGTAAGAATTGTGTTTTTTTTTCTTCTATTCAATGATATAAATATTTTTTTAACTAAACTAAACTTCGTTGATATGGTTTAATCAACCTTATGCATTAAAATATTCTAAATTATTTTTTAAAAACCACTTGCATAGTGAATAAAACATTTATTTTAAAATATTGACACTACTATATAGTTTCGTTGCCATTCGGCTACCTAAGATGGCTGGAGGAGTCGTTTATTCCCATTCGACCGAAATCCCATTTGACCGAATCCCATTCGACCGAAAGAATTTTAAAATGTAGCCCAATTGGCGGGGTGATTTGGTATTTTATTTATAAGGTATGTACTATCGAAGATCCATGTTTAGGTTAGGTTAGGTTAGGTTAGGTTAGGTTAGAGTTGGTTAAGTTTACTATTTCAGTTTTGGTTCAGTTACTTTTCTTGACTAGGTGAAGATAAAAATATAATTCATGCTCATTCCATTTTATTTTCCAATTTATATAGCAGCGTTCGGTCGAATGGGACACATAAAAGCGTTCGGTCGAATGGGACACGTAAAAACCGCACGTTTCGACGGAATTCGGTCGAATGGGACACCTCAAAAACCGCCTTCGGAGGAGTAGTTAGCACTTTCACCTCGCAGCAAAAGATGTCGGGGTTGATCACAGCTTGTGGCACTGGGTGAAAACTCGGAACTACTCCTGCGCAGAGTTCTCTCCCTGTTGGTAGAGGGGTTTTCTTAATCTCGAAGGGCTTTCCACCAGTCTTGGAAATAAGGAATTTTTTTAAAACTAGTCCTTAGGATTAGTGACCTCTATTGTCTACAAAAATAAACTGGTCTTTAGGACCAGTGACCCTTACCTTGATTCTTTTTCTACTGCTCCCATTGTAAAATTATTTTTTATGAAATGTGGAATGTGGGTTACAATGCGTGCCACCACACTCTTACGCATTGTAACCCGGCCACCTGAATTAATAGCTTTAAAAGTCGCTAGATGACTTGGGCCGAAGGTGGTGCCTTGGGTATTAGCCTAGCTTATTATTGTTATTATTTAAATGTTATTCACATGAAACATGGACCTACGCAGGCTCCCGTTGAATTTGAGCATGTGATTTGAGCGTGGTTCCTGGCAGCGTTGCCAACCTGTACGATAGTTATCGTTTTGTACGATAATTTAACCTTCGGTACCATGTATGATATCTCAAATTGTACGATAATTCAAGTGTAATGAATCATTACCCAGGAACTTTGTTGTAATTTGGTTTACTGATGAACTGATTTTCTTCTCAAATTCGTCACCGTTTGCCATGGACTAATTAACATTAATTAGTCCATGGCTTTACCCAGCACGTTCTCGTTGGAAATCGTTAGGTTCATTTGAGTGACCATTTTACGCGTTTAAAGTGTTTATGAGAGTTTTCCTTATGATATTTTTTAAGGTTTTCAAACGTACGATAAATCTGCCGAAAATACGATAAGATTTGGTTTTAATAGGGTTGGCAACGCCCATGATATCCGGCGTGTCTGTTAGCTTACAACAACTTGATTGCGTTTAAGAAGGTTTAGTTTTCACTGTTTCCGAGTTGAGTTTTAACAATTTTTAGATTAATAAGTATGTTTTCGGGTTTTAAAAAAGATAATCAGCTTTCCAATATCTGAAATAACACCTGTCGTGCTGCGCTTTGTTAAACTATAACGGGTGTTTTGTAGAATCTACCAGCCTAAAGCGGCGAAAATTCCGATTTTATATTAAAAGAAGTTGCTAAAGAAGATAAATTTAAAGTGTAATTAAAAAGTTAAACGCATGAAAAAAATTCAGCCAAGCATAGAAATTCTTTAGCCAACTTTAACACCCAAAAGATACAACTTTTCGTACTGTTGATTCAAGGAATGTGTGTCTAAATGACAACAAAAATGAAGTTTACCTTTTCAAAAAAAATGTATCTTCATATTTTTAAATTTTTTTATCAAATTTTATTTGTAAGGTACAGAAACACTATGAGAAAATACGCGAAAAAGTATATTAGTCCATAATTAAAAGGGATAAAATAGCTAAACCCTAAACAAATTTGAAGAAATTAAAAAACTTACTAATAACTCGTACCAATAGGTCTTCGAGCAAACAAAAAACGCGAAACTCGGATCAAATAGACCTTCGAGTAATAAACTACATAGAAACTAAATAAAATAGCCAGAAATTCCAACGGTAGACCGGTTTCGTTCTATTTGGAACTCATCAGTACCGTGCCGGAAATCTGGCTGGCGACTGTTATATATAATAGTGAAACTAAGCCTAAACATTAAAAATTTCAAAACGCGTTGCATAGCAATGGAAAGCCGAAAAGTCCATAGGTGGTTTCTTCTAACTTAACAGAAACACTATCTCTGGTAACTTCTTTTAGAATAAAGAATGCATACATTAGCTTTTGTTAATTATTTTTAATTAGGGTAAAGAAGATTTTAAGTAATCAAAAACATTTTTGGTTACCATGGCAAAACTACAGCCCTTCGAAACTTTTCCTTTTGGGAAATTTCAAGATACATATGTCTACTTATCCACCGAATTTAAACAAAATCATGGAGCGAATTTTTTCTGAGTTCCGGCGGGAAGTGGGTAAACACTATCGGCAACGCGCGAGAGAGTGATTTCGAATCTAGGGTACGAGTTTAAATTATCTTTGGTCTAACCAACGAAAACTGTACGCAAGAAAATGCACGACTTTTGACGGATTGCGATCTCCTTGTGTGGGGTGTTGTGTTTGTTGCTCCTAGTTGTAAGTAGACTAGAGTTGCAAGTTGTCTAATTATAATAATTATAAACGGTTCTCTGACGACGTTATTGTTTCGCTATTTAGAATTTTAGCTTCCATTAAAAGAAGCACCAGCTAGCTCTCCAGTAAAGTCGGTTTTTCGAAGAATCGGATAGATTCACTGCCATCTCTAATAACAAGGGCCTTAACATAATACCGGTCTCAATGAGAGAGCCGACAGTTGCTGCTCTCGTAAGATTTTACTATAAGCTTCTGGTTACATCTATTTAATAACGGTATTATCAAAAGTAAATGAACCGAAATTATCAGACTGCTATACTCCCCATGTTGGAGGCGTTTTCCTTAATATGAAGTTACATTTTAACTTCAAATTTGAAATTTTACGCGCTCCTAGGTCGAAAAAAAAACATTTTTATGAAACCATTTATTTATAAATAGCTATAACCACAATTCCCAAGTGCAATTTATCGCGTCAAAAGACGGGGATGGAAATCAGCTTTTATTTGACTCGATTTTGCATTACTTTAATAAGGAAAACGCCCTCCGATTCTGAGCGCTATTTCGATAACTTCGGTTCATTTACTTCAACTATCCAATAAAATAAAACCATGAAAAAATTAAAGTATAAAATGTTTTCATCTGCTTAAGCTTTTTAATACTTTATTGTACTTTAAATTCCAAAATCTTTATCAATTCCAGCGCGCGCACTCTCTATCTTCAATAATTATAGCTAGTGACGTAGAAAAAACATTAACACGTGACCTCTCGTAGTTCATAGAAAGACCTATTTGGAATGAATAAAATGAGTCCGTCTTGATTCGAGCCACTCCCTTTCTCAAATTACAAGTTCTACACTGTTTAACCGACATAAAACCATTTCCTGGAAAGAGTCCCCTGTGGCGAATCAATCAAGTCGTGCGAAGGCTTCATTTATGACTTGGTTATTACGGAGGTTAATTGCCCAAAATTTCATAACTTAAATACGTTTGTCATATTGGGCAAAAGATTTCGAAGCCTAATGCAAGTGTTAACGGTCGTTTACGTTTTCAAAGTTGTAAAACGGTCGTTACACTATAGCTGTAAAAGCATAAGTAACATATTAATTATAAGTATGACATTGCTTATTAGTCTATATATATAGACCTTATGATAGAACGAAATTTTCCAAAGAGAAAAGTTGCAATGTGCTTTCGTTTTCCCATGGCAACCGAAAATGTTTTTATCTCTCAAAACGAAAAAATCTCCATTTAAAAGAGCATGGGATTTTTTCGGTTTCACAGGGGAAGGCATAGGGGTCACAAAAAAACTGGTTTTGAAGCAGTGGAAGCACACTGCAAGTCTGGATTTTTTGTTAAGCCTATGCCTCCCCCTGTTGTGAGTGATGGATCCCTTTAAAAAAAATTAAAAAAATTAAATCAAAACGTTCAGCGTAAAGGCTCGTCCAATGAAATTTGTACACAACACTGCGTTAGCGTGTTTAAAGGCTAGCGGCGTTTTCCCCGTGTTTGTTGCTCCTAGATGGTAGGTTGTTCCTTACGTGCGTTTTAGGAATCGTAATTACGCGTTTAAATTTAAATACTCCTAAGACTTGTGTATTATAGGCGAAATCGGAGATACATTGAAAGTAAAGCAGGGTATGCGAAAACCCATTTTTGGGTTAGGCAGTGCTCAAAGCCATACATAGCAAATATTTCTAAAATGTGTTAAAATTATCTTATAACTATAGCAGTCCCGACTTTGTGGTTCAAGCTTTTAGAGCGTCCTACTTAATATCTCTAATATTTACTTCGTTATTTGATTTCGTACATTGTTAGTGTAGTTGTTAAGTAGGAATATTTTTATTTGATATTTTTTCATAAATATTGAACAATTTCCGTAATCCAATTGAGAAAGAGGTCGATTTTGGTGTAGACACCGAATTTTCCTTCGCGGGCGCAGAATTCGCCCCAACTGACGATACCACTCAAATACCAGCGACCTTCGCTACGGACTGAGAACGGACCTCCACTGTCCCCTTGGCAAGCGTCGACAGTCGCACGAGTGTAACCCGCGCAAAACATGCTCTTGGTCACCTGCAAAAGACAAGACTTTTGTAAAATATTTCGTTTTGATGAAACTCGGGGGGTATGTAGACCTTGGGGTAACATGAATTTTTACCAAGGGAAAAGTTATACGCTGGGCTTCCGTTTTGCTATGGCAACCGAAAATGTTTTTGACAACTTAAAATGAAAAAATCTACTTTTAAAAGCATGGGTAATATTTTTCGAAAACTCAAAAAAAAATTAAACTTTCAAATCTCAACTAAAATGCTAAATTTGGGTGAAATTCATCAAGTTTGGGTAAACTTCATCCAAATTTGGGTAAAATTGAGAAATTTTCAATGAGTTTGGTAAATAAAGGAATATTTGCAATTAAATTTACTAAATAGGGTATTGTCAAATAATTTTTTTGAAAGCGACCAAAATTGGATAAATTGTCCAAAATTGGGTAAATTGACCAAAATTGGATAAATTGTCCAAAATTTGGTAAATTGACCAAAATTAGATAAATTGTCCATAATTTGGTAAATTGACCAAAATTGAATAAAATGACCAAATTGGGTAAAATGACCTAAAATGTTTAAAATTGGATCAAGAATGTATTTATTTATACTCGGGGAGAATGAATATGTCGAGATTATTTTTAGCGTTTCTCCAATTCCACCCGTTGGGGCCCCTGGGATGCTCCGCTTTAATAAAATCAAATAATGCTGCAACCTCATTGGCTCTTAAAAAAAAAATTTTTGACGCGATTAACGCTGCTGCGAGGACGCAAAAAATAAGACCGCCTCCTTCCCCCCCCCCCTCCCTTAGCGTGACGGGGTTAGGGCCTCAACGTGTCCGTTAATAGTCTCGACATAATATCAGAAGGAGATAAAGGGGAAGGATGGCAATGCCCATATGCTATAATGCTTTACGAGTGTAACAACAGTTCGACCAACCTCGAATTTCGTGATTTTTTCTAATTGCCTGACAAGCGTATGCCGTAATGATGACATACGATGTCGTCAGAATCGTCAGCTCGCGTGACTCACTGACGTCGCGAAAGACGCGAAAATAGATTGCTATGGCGGCGAATCTTAGTAAATCTGTTCAAGTTGATTTTATTTCGCGGGGTAAAAGGTTTAAATCTACCCAAGTTAATATAAAGCCAAGCCAAGTTAAATGTTTAAGTAAATACGTGCAAACAGACGGCTTTAAAGTTCAGGAAAGCGATAGTAAAAAGAGGAAACTAAACGATTCGGTAAGCCTTGTTTAATAACTAATTTTCTAACTTTGATGCTGAGCCAAACTAGTCCTTAGTTTCCAGTTTAAATAATTTAATTATAAACAAATACTACTTTAAAAGGTAATAGTCAAAACTATTAATAGTTTTAATTAAAATCTGAGATAAAATGCATACCTCCAGGTTTCCGAACAAACAAAGTCTACATCGTCCAGTTACTCGAGTCGACTTAAGCAGACAACAAGGCGGAATTGTACCGCGGAGATCTCTCGGGACTACGTTTTGTTTTGGGAGTAAATTGGTTTGAAAAAGTGTGTACTCCCGCCATATTTTCGCGCCTTTTTGAGGTTGGTCGGACTGCCGTTACAGTAGAGAACCCTGGTGTCATCCTTCCCCTTCATCTCCTTCTGATAATATTCATTCTCCCTGAGTATAAATAAATACATTCTTGATTGGATAAAATCGTGTGAAACCAACTAATACCATCTAAAATAGGGTAAAATGATAAAATTGAGTAAAACAGCCAAAAATTAATAAAATTGAATAAAATTGTGTTATACCAACTAATATCGTCTAAAATAGGGTAAAATGAAAAAAATGTGGGGAAAAATAATAAAATAGTTGATTTTATAAAATGTCTTTACGCTTGCCCAACTTGTTGGAATGTTGCCCTGGAATAGTTCAGCCAATGCCTAAGAATGAGTTCATAAGCTCTATATTGGGAGAGAAAACGGATCCACAGCTGAAGCGGGGAGGTAACATTTTAACAAAATGGCCAAGGTTATTTTATAAAAAGAACTATTGAGTAAAACAGCCAAAAATTAATAAAATTGAATAAAATAGTGTTAAACCAACTATTATCGACTAAAATTGGTTAAAATGATAAAATTTGGGTAAAATAATAAAAATTAATCCAAATGACAAAAATTGGGTAAAATTGTGTTAAAACAACTAATATCGGCTACAATTGGGTAAAATGATAAAATTTTGGGTGAAAAGGCAAAATTTGGGTAAAATAGCCAAAAACGTGGCTAAAAATGATTAAAATTGAATAAAATGAATGAAACTTGGTGAAACAACCGGAATTTGGGTGAAATAAATGATATTGACTAGAATCGTGTTGAATTAATTATATTGACTAAAATAAACGAAATTAGATAAAAAGAGCAGTATTTACCATCTAAATGGCGGAAAATGCCATTATAATGCTTGATTAAAAATTAAAATAATTAGCTTATTTACTCAATGGCGTTTGACGTTTTAAAAATATCTTCGTTTTGAGAGTTTAGGATTATACCGTTGATTTTGCAAATCGAAAAAGAATGACAGTTTTAGAGTTATTGGCATTTAACTAAATAAGGCGGCCATTTTCAAGTAGTAATTATAATTAAATAATTCTATTCATGATTTCATCGATCTAATAACAATCATCGATGTAAGAAAAGTTGCTCTTTTAAATAATGTATTCATCCGAGTTTTACCGCCAAAATCCATGAAAATGACGCCTTGTCAAAGCCGCCTAGATCTTTAGGTGTGTGAATATGTGAAATTTCATTTCAATAGGTGGGGTAGTTTTTGAGAAACAGCGTTACAGACATACATACATTTGACTCACTAGAGAGGGAACTTCGACAAAACACATGTCAATTTTTTGGCAAGTTGTAATTAACGAACAATATTATGGAAAACGTTGAAGTATGTTTTTTTCAAAATCGGGGTTTTTAACGAAAAAATCTTTAAGATAAAGTAGTTTTCGTCATTAATTAGCGTTTACGGAATTACAACGAAATCGATAACTTTTTAGTTTTTACTTTACCTTATTTTGTAGGTTTTCTTCAGTTTATCTACTTTTGGTGGTTTGACAGATTTATTTTAGTCAATTTCAATAGATTTAAGACGATTGTAGTCGAAACTTATTAAGTAAATACTGCTCTTTTTATCCAATTTCGTTCATTTTAGGCAATACAATTAATTCAACACGATTCTAGTCAATTTCATTTATTTCACCCAAATTCCGGTTGTTTAACCAAATTTTATGCAATTTTAATCATTTTTAGCCACGTTTTTGGCTGTTTTACCCAATTTTTTTTCATTTTACCCAATTGTAACCGATATTAGTTGTGTTAACACAAATTTACCAAATTTTTGTCATTTGGACGAATTTTGATTATTTTAGCCGATATTAGTTGGTTTAACACAATTTTATTAATTTTTGCCTATTTTACTCGACTTTATCATTATACCCCATTTTAGATGAAATTAGTTGGTTTAACACGATTTTATCCAATTTTAAACATTATAGTTGATTTTACCCAATTTTGGTCATTTTACCCAATTTTGGTAATTTTATCCAATTTTGGTCATTTTATCCAATTTTGGTAATTTTATCCAGTTTTGGTCTTTTTACCCAATTTTGGTCAATTTATCGAATTTTGGTCGATTTAAAAAAAAATTATTTGACAATACCTATATTTAGGTAAAATTTTGCAAATATTCCTTTATTTATCAAATTAATTGAAATTTTCTCAATTTTACCCAAATTTGAATGAAGTTTATCCAAAATAGCTCAAATTTAGCATTTTAGTTGAGATTTGAAAATTTTATTTTTGTTTGATTTTTCAAAAAGTTTTCACAGTACCCTGTGAAACCGCGAAAATCCCATGCTTTTTTAAATGTAGATTTTTTCAATTTAAGTTGTCAAAAACATTTTCGGTTGCTATAGCAAAACGGAAGACCAGCTTAACTTTTCCCTTGGTAAAAAATTCATGTTACCCCAAGGTCTACATACCCCCCGAGTTTCATCGAAATCGGTTATTAACACCTCGGGTACACTCCTCGTGAGTGAAACATTTTTCAATTATTCCACGATTTTAATCATGAATATCGAACAATATCATCATTTCAAATATGAATATCGAACAATGTACAATATCCTCATTTCAACCATGAATATCGAACAATATCATTATTTCAACCATGAATGTCGAACAATATCATCATTTCCACAATGAATGTCGAACAATATCCTTATTTCAACCATGAATATCGAACAATATCATCATTTCAATATTGAATATCCAACAATATCATAATTTCAATATTGAATATCCAACAATATCATCATTTCAATATTGAAAATCCAACAATATCATCATTTCAATATTGAGTATCCAATAATATCATCATTTCAATATTGAGTATCCAACAATATCATAATTTCAATATTGAATATCCAACAATATCACCATTACAACCATGAAAATCGAACAATATCATGACCCTTTCTACGATCTGGGACAATGGCAGGTAGCTGCTCTTTTTCAGGGCTCGGAATTCGGATAAGAAATTTTTTACACATCAAAAGAACAACACTTACAAATACCTTATTTTGTCTCGAAAAAATAGTTTTTGCCCAAAAAGTTGAAACGCAGAATAACGCCAAGTATTTAGGTTTGAATTTTCGCCGCCATCTTAGGGTGTATCTCCAGTGTCAGCACGACCACAGTGAGCGATTTGCGAACTATCATAACTTTTGAAATTTAGGCTTAGGTCTCGTACAACTGGAACGTACCGCGCATGCAAAATAAAAAAACTGAGATCTTTCGCGTCTCCAGCAGCACACGCTTTTTTTTCAATTTTAATCAAGCAGGGAGTGTCTCACCGGTTTCTCACCAGGTGTCGCAGCGGACGCGCGCTTTTCGAAATTTTTTTATTTTATTGAAAACAAACCGCTTAATATTTTTGATGCGGTTTTCGCCAGAAATTTTATTTTTTAACGGGCTATAGGCATATCTAACTGGTTAAAGCTTGGCGGTTCCCCTTTAAAGTATTAATAATAATTATAGTAATAACTATTAAATAATTTTCCCTCCGTATAAGTTTTAGAAACTCGCTATAAGATGAATTTCGCACTATGTTTTCTTCCAAAAAGCGTAGGTACATGAACATCAGCAGGATAGGGAGATGTACCTAGGGGCACAAAAAAACTGGTTTTGAAGCACACTGCAAGTCTGGAATTTATGTTATCCCTATGCCTCCCCCTGTTGTGAGTGATGGATCCCTTTAAGCCAATCAGGAAACAGCCGTTTGAATCGATAAATTTCACGTTAAGCCTTTGGCAATGAAATTAGCCAGATTTCAAAACGTTGCGATGAACTAACGTCATAATAACAAAGTCCTACCTATCCTAGCGACTGAGACCAAACTAGCTAATGCAGTTCGATTTTCATGGTTGAAGTTGTTCATTGTTATACAGGGTGTTTCAAATAGGGTGGTATGAGCGAATACGTGATGGTTCTACACGTCATTTTGAGTCGAAAATGTTCTATGACATTTTTTCGATTTGGGCCGCCGTTTAGAAGTTACGAAACACTTGATGTATGGATGACCCCTAATTTTAACGCTAGTTTTAATAAAATAATCAACGTAAATAAATAGTTTAATTCATGGCTCTCCTCACGCGCCCAAAATAATATTTCGCTGTGAGTAAAATATTGAAGATTAATGAAAAATTCACGCGCTTCAAAAACTGTTTTGAACAGCGCGAGCTCACGCGTGAATTATTTTTTATAGTATTATATCTATTTAACCCATAAGTGGGGTGGCGGAGTGGTTAGCACTTTCGCCTCGCAGCAAGAGGAGCCGGGTTCGATCCCAGCTTGTGGCACTGGGTGAAAACTCGGAACAACTCCTTCTGCGTAGAGTTTGCAAGTTCTCTCCTCACTGGTTTAAGGGGTTTTCCCCCGAGATCTTCGGTTTCCCCTTCCACAAAAACTTGTGAACCTTAACGGTAATAGTTAGTGTAGGGAGCTGTTGGCTCGAGCGCGTGGCATGCAGGGCTTGCCACCACCCTCCTACGCATTGTAACCCGGCCACCCGAATTAATGGCTTCAAAAGTCGCTTGATGACTTAGGCCTAAAGCTTGATTTCCACCAGCGCGCGTCAAAAAGTGACACTCAGCTTTGAAACGTGCAAATGTTCTTACAAAAAATTAACATTATGACGCGCTCTTACGCGCGTTGGTGGAAACCAAGCTTTAGGTGGTGTCTTGGGTATTAGCCCAGCTGATTATTATTATTATATTCAACTGGAATACCATAGGTCACCTCCGGCAACGCGTGGGGTGGAACCAATTTATAATGACATAGTCAAAATAGTACTCCGCTATTATTTATTAGCAGTCGAAGGGTTAGTTCCTAAACTGACGCACAAAATTACGCGAACCGTCCGTGGGAAGTTATTCTGCTCGCAGTAGTGTTATAAATGAGAGAACGCTCTATGAGGCACTAATGAGGTATCTGGGCGCCGGGCATCGTACCTCACAGAAATAACATGGGGCACTATTTGACGGTGTCTAGAAAAAAAAGTACCGGTTCAACATCGACGCGTTTGAGACACCTAATAAGGCACCGGGACACCGGCACTGTGCCTCATAGAAATAACATGGGGCACCATTTGACGGTGACCGGCACCGTGCCTCATAGAAATAACATGGGGCACTATTTGACGGTGTCTAGAAAAAAGGACCGGTTCAACATCGACGCGTTCGCCGACCGTAAATCCTCATAGAATTAACATGAAGTATTATTTAACGGTATCTCACGACCACCATGCCGCATAGAATTAACATGGGGAATTATATTGACGGTATTTGATGCGTACACCGGTCGTAAATGTACTGCGAGAGAGCTGTGAGTACCGTATCTCATAGAAAATACATGGAGACGAGGATTTGAATATTGACCGTGAATTGTTCAATCGCGTATTGCGTGGATATACCCTTAATTTACAAAGCCTGCTTAATCTGCTGTTTCGAACGTGGTGGTATAATCCTAATTGTTTAAGGCGTGGTACAAAGTGCAACAAAGTTTACTATAAAAGCCAGAATTTCCCTTTAAAATATCATTCTGAAGTAGGATCCCAGAGTCCCTTGCAACTTGGAATTCGAATTCTAATACGATGTAAGTATGGATGTAGCTAGTTATATAAACGGTTTCTAAAAATTATGAAACGTTTGAGGGAATCGTTTCTTATATTTTATTATTAATTAATTAAAGGTCGGAAGGAAATTCGTGTATTATTGAAGTCAACTTTATGAGGTCCAACGATGAGTACGTCGTTAAAGAACTAGCGTTTTTGGTTGTGGAAACTGGGGATAATGGGGTTTACTCATTTAAACCACCTTTTCCTTACAACGAGCTAAGCGCTAAAGACAGGAGACTGTGCGGTTGGATCTCTAGACATATTTGTGGGATGCTTTGGGACGAGGGTGAACATGAGCTGGACCAGTTGGATGGGATAGTTACCAACATAAAATCCAAAGCGGCAACCTTTTACACAAAGGGGATGGAAAAAGAATTGTACCTTTCCGAACTTTTTGGAAAAAGACTGGTGAACGTCGAAGATTTAGGGTGCCCTAAGTACCAAGAACTTTCCGATCCCTGTCCAATAGTGTGTAAATATCATTCTAATAATTCAAATTGCGCGTTGTTCAAAGCGCAGAAAATAAAATTATGGAATATGTAATATTGTCATGAAAATAAAATATTTTGATTCAAACCATTTTACCGTTTCTTAACTCAATAACAATAACGTTTTACGAATAATTCTGAAAGCTTTATCTATTGAATAAAAGTCAACCATCCCCGACCTCTAACTATAATAACCGAATGTGAAGCACTTTGTTGTTCCGAGTCTATATCATATTTGTAATATTTATCGATTAAACTATCACGTTGATATACAAATTCCATTTTCAATCTGGTTAGATCCGATAGAAACACTAAGATAACCAATTTCGAAATGTAAGAAATGTACATCGAACTTTTAAAATATATTTTTGCTTTAAAATTAAATCCGTTCACATACAAACGCAGAGATAACCAATTTCGAAATGTAAGGAATGTACATCGAACTTTTGTTATTGTAAATTCCACCTTTCGACTAGTATATAAGCTCGTGCTGATTTAGTTAAAGTCATACAGACTTCTGAATAATAACTGGAAACATGTCATCTTTAGACAAAACAGTAGTAGTGGCGGTCTTAAAATATACAGCTACCTTGGGCCCAATTCCAGGTCGCCCCGATTTACCCCATTTTAATTTTAGAACCTTCGAAGTTGTTATTCGAAAATATCATAAAGGATTTTGGTGCCACTTTGAACCCGATCCAGAAAGCAACACCATCAAAGTCCACCTTTGCTACCACCCTAATATTGCTAAAATAAGACTGGCCTTCGGAGGGATGATGGCATTAATTCAGGTATCATGAGTATGGTTATTTTTTGAAAACCTTTTTTTTTTTACAAAAGACTGTGTTTTCATTTTATTATGTTTTTTTAAAGTTGGAGAAGATGGATTTGACTATTACTGTGGAGGAGGATGTCCAAGCCTCTACGCTTTTTTTGGCAATGAACTCCATCCCATTGCTCTCCGCATCTCCCACACATTATCCTTCCGCAGCCACCTCCTCGTCATCGGTCACATCAGTATCACCTACTTCAACACCTCAAGCATCGACATCCTTATCCCCCACTTCTCCCACCTCTCGAAACTTAAAAAAGAGGAGCACACCGGTGGAAAAGTCAATTAAAAAAAAACAGAAAAAAAATTCACTTAATGACGAAAAAAATAAAAAAAATGATCATAACGGTGATTTGGAAGCTTTGCTGGCTTTAGAAGACGTCATAAAGCAAACTCTCGGAGAAGACTTTCAAAATTTATAATTTTAAAAATAAATAAATAAATGCAAAAAAAAATGTTTTTTTTTCTTACATATAAAAGACATATTATATTTTAGTTCTGAATAGATGTACCACTGAATAGTAATGGATATGTCAGTGAACACCAATTAAAAAAAAATTCAAAATAATACTGGAAATATTGGTTAACGTTATCATATTACAAAATCTACAGTGGGATACATAGAGTTTTTATAAATAAAAATATCTCACATATATGGAGTTCAGAGTCTAACACATATCAGATCTATAGGCATGAAAGTGGAGGGTATAAAAGATCGGGTCAGTCCTCCACTCTTTACCAGTTGCGATAAACAGCTAGACCATACAAATGTTTCCGTGTACCGTATGCGCGAAACAGTTTTCTAAAAAGTCAATTTTAAATCGCCACGTACGAGAACAACACGAAAATGTAAAATATGTTTGTTCAACCTGTAACATTAGTTTTGCGCGAAGATACAAATTAATTCAACATTCGCGAGTTCATCAGCTTAGCCCACTTTCAGCCACACCAGACCACCGATATCAAGACAACCCCCAACCGCTTCAAAATCTCCTAACCGTCGGCGTATCCGAGCAATCGGCGGACGATTTTCTTCAAAACATCGAAGAAGTCTCCGTTCTTGAGGACGCTATCGTCAGTTCGCGGTATACTCCGAAAACGACCCAAACAGACTCCGAAATATTAATTTTAACATTAAAACCAGCATTAATGAAGTATTTAAAAAATCACTTAAATAAGAAGCGGGGCTTAAAGTGGAACATTTTTATTCGCGTGAGATACGTACGCGAATTGAACGATGGTGCGGAAGTCGAGGCATTACCGTATTTCCGGTGCAAAACTCAAGCAACACTTTTACCAGATGTAATACCAACACAAATAGACTCGTGTGTGAAGCAAATAACACACGCGATTGAGGAATTCCAAGATATGGGCAGTGGCTGGACCATAGATCGTATCTTGTTTCTTCAAATCGATAATATAGCGTACATACCGCTGGTCGGGGGTACGTATATAAATCTCCCCCCTGAGCTCAATAATACCAGCAAAGGAGTATTAAATATTAAAACCAAAGACCAAAAGTGTTTCTTGTGGTGCGTCCTCGCTAAACTTAATCCACAACCTCCAAATTCCCTTCGCGATAATCAGAATAAATACGTGATGTTTGAAAAAGAATTAGACTGCAGTGACATTTCGTTTCCTTTCGAATTAAATCATTTTAAACTCAAAAAATTTGAAAATAAAAATAATCTATCTATCAACGTTTACGGCTACGAAAAAGTAGTTTTTCCTCTTCATGTAAGCGAAAACAGAGCCCCCGAAGATCGGCAAATAGATCTGCTTTATCTCAAGTCAAAAGGAAACCAACATTTTTGCCTAATTACGGATATTAGTCGACTATTGAGTCATTTCACAAACCATAACGGGAAAATTTACGTGTGTCGTTATTGCTTACATCGCTTTTCAGGACAAAATAGTGCTAGAAACCATAGTGAACACGTGAAAAACTGCAACGTTCACGACCCCCAACTTGTCAAAATGCCACACAAAAATCCCGTTTTAAAATTCGAAAAAATTGATTGGCTTCAAAAGGTAAAAAATAATTTCGGAAATTCATGAATTTAAGAGCTTAACACATTTATTTTTAGGTTCCCTACGTCATTTACGCGGATTTTGAATCTATAATTGACAGAATCCAGTCTTGTTTACCCGATTCCTCACTATCATCAACAACGAAACTTTCGGAGCACGTAGCTTGTGGTTTTAGTTACGTCGTAATAGGACCCGACGGTATTTATATTTGGTTTCATTAAAAAGTTTATTTTCGCTGCGACGTTTATCATTATTACAGGAAAGCCAAATGCCCCTGTTACGTATAGGGGAACCGACGCTATCGACATTTTTCTTGAAAGTTTGTTGATGGAACGGAGCACCATCACCAAATTATTGAAGGAAAATATTCCAATGAATCTCACACCAGTCGAAGAAGAATTGTGCCGTACCGCGACACAATGTTACGTGTGTCAGAAAATTCTTACGCAAGATGATCCGGCAGTCAGAGATCATTGTCATTATACCGGTACGACTTACGTGTTTGATTATTTTAGATATAAATAAGTTAACGCGTAATTATAATTATTAGGACGTTTCCGGGGAGTCGCGCATAATTCTTGTAATCTAAAGCTGCGAGTGGGAAATTTCACGCCGGTCATCATGCATAATTTATCACGGTATTGTATTTTTTCTTTAATTCCAATATTTACAAACTATAACGTGTTTATATAAAATTTCAGATACGATGCCCATCTTATCATGCAAAGGATTGGGTTGATAAAAAGTGTAAACATTTCCTGTATTCCATCTAACGCCGAAACGTATATCAGCTTCACTTTCGGTCGCCTCCGTTTCATCGATTCTATTCGCTTTATGCCCGCTAGTCTCGAAACTTTAATTTCAAATTTAGCCACTGGAGGTCAAGAAAAATTCCCCATCTTGAGCTCTTTCTATCCAACTCATCAAATCCCGTATTTGCTCAAAAAGTTAACGTATCCCTACGACTACATGAGTGACGTAGACAAGTTTGAAGAGACAGCACTACCACCCAAAGAGACATTTTTCAACACCCTCACTGGCGAACATTTAACGGATGAGAGTTACGAAAATGTCCGCCAAGTGTGGAACATTTTTAACATACAAAATCTAGGTATTATTTATAGCCCTATTCTATTACTAAATGTAATAGTGGTAGTGATAAAATTCTTCAACAGGTGAACTACACGATTTGTACGTGCAGGCGGATACCCTCCAACTCGCTGACGTATTCGAGAGTTTCCGCGCTATGTGTGTAGAATACTACGGCCTAGATTGCGCGCACGCGTACACGGGACCTGGGTTTGCCTGGGAGTCAGCCCTCCACATGACAAAAGTGAAGTTGGAGCTACTACTCGATATTGACATGCACTTGTTTATTGAACGTGGCATTCGGGGAGGAGTTTCGATGATTAGTCACCGCTACGCCGAAGCCAATAACCCGTACATCCCCGAAAGCTACGACCCCAATAAAGAGTGTAATTACATCATGTACCTCGACAAAAATAATCTCTACGGGTTCGCCATGGTCGATTACTTACCCACGAGTAGGTTCGCTTGGGTTCCCGTCGAAGACCTACTCGACTACACCCATAAACATGTGCTTACTTTATCGCACGAGTCTCCCTACGGCTTCATTTTGGAAGTCGACTTGGAATACCCCGTTGAGTTACATCATGAACACAACTGCTACCCCCTCGCACCCGAATCTCAAAGAATAACTACGGATCAATTTTCTTCCTATTACAAACTGATGCTTCAAAGATTAAACCTCCCCGCAAAAGACACTGCCTAAGCTCGTCCCTAATCTCAACAACAAAGAGCGATACGTAGTTCACTATCGTAATTTAAAATACTACGTATCGAAGGGACTTAAACTCACGAAAGTTCACAGAATACTCTCTTTCCATCAGTCTCCCTGGCTTCGCCCATTCATAAATTTCAATACCGAAAAGAGGAAACTTGCCAAAAACAGTTTTGAAAAAGATTTTTTCAAACTTTTAAACAACTCCTGTTTTGGTACGTTATTAATCAAAGTAAATGAAAAATAAGTAGATTATTTTTTTTTACCAACAGTATTTATTGCGCGAAATAAATTCTTTTGGTTTAATAAATGTAATTTAGTTTATACGCAAGTAGCCACGTATACAAATTATCGGAATAATAAGTACTAATCTCATTTCGTTTCAATAATAGGTAAAACAATGGAGAACTTGAGAAATCGGATAGATTTCCATCTCGTACAAACACCTGAGCGGGCTATTAAGAAAGCGTCTTCTCCGGCATTTGAAAAATTCACGATTTTCCACAACGAACTCGTGGGTATTCATATGAAGAAGAAGTCACTTACTTTGAATAGACCAATTTACACTGGTTTCACCGTTTTGGATCTTTCGAAACTAACCATGTACGAGTTTCATTACGAGTACATGCGCAAGACCTACGGTGAAAAGGTCCGATTACTTTTCACGGACACGGACAGCCTGGCGTACAATATACAAACGGAGGACGTTTACACGGACTTCGGAAATTCCTCCCATCTCTTCGATTTCTCGGGGTATCCCACGAATCATCCTCTTTTCAATGACGTAAACAAAAAAGTCATTGGAAAGATGAAAGATGAAATGGATGGGATCCCTATACGGGAGTTCGTTGGGCTCCGCCCCAAAATGTACTCCATCCTTTCGGAAAGGGGGGAGAAAAAAACCGCGAAAGGTGTTTGTAAGCGAGTAGTGGAAAAGGATATCCGACACTCGAGTTACCGCGACTGCCTCGTGGCTACTCGAATTACGAGCAATTCTATGAAGCGGATCGTCAATCAGAGGCATCAGCTATTTACCGTCTCCCAAAACAAAATGTCTCTTAATCCATGCGATAATAAAAGGTATATTTTGGGGGACGGCATTCGAACCCTATCGCATGGTCATTACTGGATCGATATTTTAAATCGCCAATAGTTCAGTCTTCTATTGTATTTCTATTAAAAATATATTTTGAACTTAAAGCGTAATGTAAATAAAATGAAACTATCTTATTTAAATGATATTTTTAATTTAACGTAAAAATGTAACTAACTTTTTAAATTTTTACTTTGATGTAATGTAGACTGCGGAGATCACCAAACAAACCCACTGGTGTTATTTTGAATGTAAAATGTAAATTAAAGAAGTTTTACTAAGTTATTGAAAATTTATTGAATACCTTGAATACATAAATTCTTTTATCATTTTATCATTTACATTTTTATTTTTAGAAAATCTAGTCACAATATCGAACATTTTTACACCCCTACATCTATTAAGAGCAAAATACACGCAAAAACCTCCACACGTCACGCTTCGATTTCCTTGAAGTTGTAAAGAGTTAAATGTCACAGTTTTACTATTTCTTTCGACAAAGTCATTAAAGCGAAACATATCTGGGGGGTTACCGTAGGAGTCGAACATCTCGGTATTTGTATTATTCTTCGAGAAATACAAAACTATCCAGTGCTGACCATCGTCATTCGACGTATCCGTGTTCACGATATACAGAGATGGAAACGTCGTCACGAACTTTGGTAGTTGGTCCGCGGCGAATACGCCTCGAAATAAGTCTCTGGTGAAATTATCTTTCTCCAAAATTCTCGTTAGCTGCATTGTGTCCATTCTAGTCGAAGATTACGGTTCGGTTCTTATCAATTTCAATCAAACTCTGGAATTCCGCGTAAACAATTACGGCAATCGTTTCGGGTAACGCGGAAGCGAATTTCATTTCCAGCCTCAAATTTCCGTTTTTAACAAGATGAAAATGAGAGGCATTGTTCATTAAATCGGCAGTCAAATCGTAGACGAAAAGGCAATTTCCACCGGCGTAATCTTCGCGACTTATTTGGTTTCCCTCGTCAATGTTCCACTGACCCGTTTGAAGAAATAAATTGGTGTACGCTTGGATGTAGCTACGCTCCGCGAAGTTAGGTGTTAGGGCTTTATGTGGTACGCTACTGCCGTCGACGAACAAACCAATGTGGTTTAAATTGAAATGCTGGAAATTATATGGCGACGATTTAAGTTCACCCAGAAACGCGTTTTGCTCAACCATCCCGATTACGACTTTATTCGGAATTTGTCCTGTAAATAAATGATCTTGCACGACGCTCATGTTGCCTCTCGGAATCGAAAACGACATCACTTCCGTGCGGGAAATTGGGTACTTCGCTCTCGACATTTGTAACACTTTGGCGTGTGATAGTGGGATTTCGGGAATTAACTTGACTTTCCTCAAATACAACGAAGCTGATTTAATGTCCAATTTACATTTTACGTCAGAGTGTAAACAAAATTCGGTATTTGATTTCCCAAAAACAAATTTTAAATCCACCAAGTTCAAAAGGAAGCGCGGCTGTTGACAAATATCTAAATGAAGAGCGCCGATCATATCTATAGTTCCCTTTTGAGCGAAGGTGGCTCTTTGTAAGAAACCTTTATTGTTCACGAAATCGTTGAACTCGTACGCCGTGTCGCGATAGAATAGGCCGCTGGTAAGATGACTCGTTTTAGCAGAGTCTCCAAATGTTAACATAGTTTGAATCATACTTTTGTACGGGTAATTCTGAGCGGAAGGAGTAACTGATTTTTCGTTTAAAAATAAGTGGACTTCGGGAAATAGACTGTGCAAAAACAAATTGATGGGGGCTACATTATCCGCCGGGGTCGTAACCACACCCGCCGGAGTAACAACGGCGGCTTTAGGGTAAGATCCGTTTTCCAATTTCACATCCACCTGAACGTGAAGGAGAGTTTGTGATAGGTCGATGTACGCTTCGGAATTCCCACTAATGCAAAACGTTAACGCTGAATTGTTGCTAATGCTGGAAATGGGGTGGTATTCGACCCATTCGCCACCGATAATCCCCGTTTGCGTTAACGGGACTTCGAAAAGGTCCAATTCGGAATTCACGCAACCACTAGAGTTCGGATGTATCAACGCCATTCTAAGACTTTATGAAAATATATCGGAGTAAGATCGGCACGATGCTTTCTTCTTCTTGGTTTTAGCTCGAGTGACTTTGCGCGATGCTCTACGCCTCTTTTTAATTCCAGATCCCGTCATTTGCGTAACGGCTTCCGCGGCTGATAACAATGTCTCTTTACCAGCGCTCTTAGATCTCTTCGCTAGCGATGATTTAATTGGGATACCGCTAGCGACGTCAGACACGACTTTCGCTCCAGTATCGAGAAATTTTCTTCCTAGAAACTGGGCTCCGCGCTTCAAAAGCGGCATGGCACGACGAAATGCCGAAGCGAGTATGTTACCCAATCCATAGCCTCTCTGGACACCCACGCCGCGATACACGGGGATTGATCCGTATCCAGCCTGATTTAAATAGTACCTCTCGTAATCGCTTACGGAGGAAATGTATTGCGGCCGTCTCATGATGTTCGTCATTCGTTACTTTTCATTAAACTGAGGACTACTTGTTCCCGACACTCGCTATTATAGAGCGAGCCAGGCCCTCCGCGGTCTAAAATGTAGAGTAACGTGCACCTTTCCACGTTCAAATTGCACGGGGTTCCCCAAGTCGTCCATAAGATTAATCTCGATAGTTTGTATGTTGGAAGAAGCGGCGGGTAGGTAATGTGGACGAGAAAATTCAGTATTCACAGTTTCCCCGTCTTTTCCTTTCACGTTAATAATTCTTAAAAGAGGGACGTTCCTGTCCCCCACGATCGTATTTTCAACGATGTCAGAATAGACAAACAATGAATGTAATCCTACGTCCATATCTACGGTATAAGGGGCTAACGAAGATTTTCTAATTTCAAATTCACCTTCTTGCTTAAGAGAAAATCCCAACATCATCGCTATATCGGGAGGGATGATACAGTAAAAACTCTTAGTTATATGAACCTCAACTCGTTTCAGATGTTTATGGTATTTGAACTCGACCCTTTTATTCTCAAATTTTAACATTTCAAGTAAATCTTCGATAGAAGAGAAATTTGCTCTAGGTATATACCTAAAATTTTCCAGTTTGATATCATCCGAACCAACTCGCACTACCCGTTCTTCTTTGATATTATTCCACGTTCTAGGATAACTTATTTCCGCTAAACCTACTTCGTAAGGTCCATTCAGCTGAACATTCTCCGGAAGGTAAGCTCTGAATTTGCTCAGAGTATTACCCGGAAAGTAATTCAGCGAAGAATCGGATGGTAGAGTGATATAGAAACTCATTCTAAGTCTACTTCTTGAACCCAACTATCAAATTGCGGTCCGTACCCCTTCCAGCGTACGAGTAACTCGACTGAATGATCAGATTTCCGTCGCCTCCTGAGCACTTTTTCAATTTTGAACGCGCAAGTGTCAAGATCTTTCCCCACCTTTTGTACTTCTTCTTTGTAAAAAATTCCTAAAATGGGCTCCGAATCTAGCGCCTTCAGTTTATATACCGGCGGTTGTCTCGGTATCTGCTTAATCACTCGAAATAATTCTTCCGAATAATTCGGGAGATATCCTTTTTCGAATAGTCCCTTGTTTTTGCTTATTCTGACAATGTCTCCAATTTCGAAGTCGTACTTTATCGGAGGACTAAAGTCTATATCTCCGTACAAATTTTTCCAAGTTATTTTCGAATTTTCGGGATTTACATTGACGGGTTTACATTTAATTGCTCGGTGATAACTGTTATTATAGGCGCGTCAACGTACTTATAAGTATTTTTCCTTGTAAAATATCGATACATTCTCGATTTAAACGATCGAATAAACCGCTCAACGATGCTGGCTTTCACTTCAGAGTTCGTCGCGAAAAATTCTATTTCGCGGGAATTTAATTCGGATTGAACGGCTTTACAAACAAACTCATTCCCGTGGTCACTCTGCATTCGCTTTGGTTTCCTTTCACCATCTAATATCTTTTTTAGAGCGTTCACTATAGTCTCTCCTTTCTTATTTTTCACCGGTTCGACGTAAGCGTACTTACTAAAAATATCAATACACGCGAGAATATAGCGATACCCATTGTTTAGCCTGGAAAGTTTCTGGAGGTCAATGAGGTCGGCTTGCCATTGATCGTCAATGCCGTACACTATCGTTTTATTTCGTTTGTATCGCCACTTTGCATTTTTATGTAGAGTATAGGTATCTTGGTTTTGTAAAAATTCCCTCACATTTTTCAACGTAACTTTGATACCCTTTTCTCGAGCGGAACGATATAGTCCGCGAACGCCAACGTACCCGCCAGAGTCCGCTACGTCGTAATAGATCTTCTCTAGCTTATCCGTAATTAGTGTAATTTCCATGTGTGGGTGTCGTGTAGTACAATATTAAGAAATCGAATAATTCGACTATTACAAAAATTAATATAATTAAAACGACGGTTAATAGTTTTGGATTTTTCGAAAATGATATAGTTAATGTGGATACGATACTTTCAGCTACAACTTCCGTGCAACCATCCATTATGAGATATGGGATTGAACTAAATAACAGTAACTGGTGGTTAAATGTTTTATTGGTAAATACATTCAAATCGTCACCCACTGATTTTGTCTAGGTGGTGACGTGTTAAAAGATAACGATTTTAAAGAACTTATTCTAGTAGGATTCTTGATATATTTTTTTGGTACATTATTGTTTTGCAATACTTCGTAGAAGTTCTTGAATCCTGTAGGGTCGGAATTTGACTTGGTTTTTCTAACCGCATCGTAAATTAAATCGATTACGTTTGATCCAGAAACGACTCGTCCTCCAAATGTCATTTCACCGAGTTCGTTCCACGAAATAAAACGTAATGTCCAATTGTACAACGATATCGCGTCGGTAAGCATACTTGACGGAATAGACGTCGCAATTTCTTCGTACCACGTTTTGTTTTTAACAGTCTGTTGTTTTTCAACTGGTTGGCGATTAGATATTATGTGTCGCTGCAAAGTTTGATTATATAACGTTAATTTTTCGGATTCGGTCATATTGGGATCGTCGAGGATCTTTTTCATTTCTTTATCCAAGGATGGTATTTCACTGGGAACATCTTCGGGAGTAGCATTCTTCATTCGACGTAAAGCGTCTTCAGACACTAAAATCATTTTTCGGGCCATTTATTTATTAATGGCGCGGCTTATCGCAGCGCCGGCGACTGAGCTAACGATTGAAAGAAGTGGAGCTAACAAAAACGGGAGAAATCCCCCCTTCTGAACTAGAATCTGTTTTCTTTTAGCGAGAGGAATTTTTGCGCAAAGATGATGTAAGGCTTTACGATGTTTCTTCAATCGACTCTTTTGTCCATCTGTTAACTGAATGTTCCCGCGTAGTACATTTATACAACATTCGACCAGCGCTAAGATGGCGTCGCGATTCGCTAGTTTAATGATAGCTTTCCTCTGGTTCACATTACACGTGCTCAAATATTTTAAAAAATCCAAGTTTTTACACACACGTTTTGACGTTGCTATAGTCATTTTGATTTTATTTCGGGATGAAAATCGCGGCTTCTTCTCCCGGTATGATCCCCGTTCGCAGCCGATATTCATCTGCGGTATTTGGTTTCAAGTCGATGAATAAATAACCGTATGGTTTCACCACGGCTTGACGAAACGCGTCAACAACGAATTTGGTATTAGCCGGTGAAATTTGTTTAGCGATATTTAGCACGCTGGAAACGTCTCTAGCCGAACGGAAAATGACGAGGTACTGTGAATTCAAATTGAGAGTTCTAACTTCTTTCCCGTGATAAAACAAATTTTGCATTAAAATCAATACGGACGTGTTACGATGATGCGAACCTCGTATAAATAAATTTGTGACGTCTTTGTTATTCGCTATTTCACATAAGAGATCATCGAGAATTACAAAATTTCTAATCGTCGGATTTAAATTGTTTGGGTCTAATAAACCCTCGTGAAACTCTACGGTAGGATTATGCTCCAATACCGAATTAAATAATTTCTCTTGGTACTCAGTATAACACCAAACTATTCTTTGAGGTGGAGGAGCAATGCACGACTCATTATGTTTAATTAATTTAGCAAGGAAGTGGGACTTTCCACATTGCGTGGGCCCAGCGACGAGCCCGGTGAACGGATGTTTCATTACTGGTTCCATGTCTCTAAATGAGCTACAAAATAAAGAGCCCAGTTTTTAATACTCAAGTTTTTTATTGACAAATTCAAAAGTCTTCATTTTTATACAACATTTTTTTAGCGTTGCACATTATGAAAGTCAATATAGTATCGCGAAAGTCCTCGCTTAAAAACGTGTCAAGTTTTAAAGTGATTTCGGAATAACTAATTCTATCCATCGCGTCAAACAAATGTATATCTAAACGAGAGTTCCAATCAATCATCAGACAATCGTGCTGCCTTTGTGAGGGATGATCAATTTTGCAACCTTCGCATTGCTTATTCACGTAGTCTGTAATCGCGGTCAGAACGACTCCTTTAATATCATTGAAGACGCGTTTTACTTCGTTGTGATACGTCATCACTTCGTCGTATTTATCCATCAACGTCTTCCAGGGGTATTGCGTGACAGTAAAGCCCTGTTTGGTTAAGATGTGCTTTCCGTAGTTGGTCCCAGTTCCAAGGATTATTTCTCTCACGTCCACTACCTTCCGCGTTTGGAAAATGCATAGCTCGACTCGTCTCGTTTCTGATCCTTCAAAGAACCACGTAGAATTTGGGATCGAATCGTCTTCCAAGAACGTAGTAATTTGACCGCTTGCTCTCCGTAGTTGCTTGAACTGACTTTCCGTCAACTCAATTCCAACACTACCATCCAAAGTACCGACGTGAATATGACAGTCTGGGGTTACCGATACCCCCTTCGTAGTAGAAATAGGGAAAACCTTACCGACGTTCCTAAAAGGGGTATCGAAATCGTTAGAAATCACTTAAAGTAATTTAATGTGGAAAGGTTTCTACTTACATCTTCTGAGTATTCGAATTCTAAGGTGTAAGAGACTCAGGGATCCTAATTCCGAATGATATTTTAAAGGAAAATTCTGGCTTTTATAGTAAACTTTGTTGCACTTTGTACCACGCCTTAAACAATTAGGATTATACCACCACGTTCGAAACAGCAGATTAAGCAGGCTTTGTAAATTAAGGGTATATCCACGCAATACGCGATTGAACAATTCACGGTCAATATTCAAATCCTCGTCTCCATGTATTTTCTATGAGATACGGTACTCACAGCTCTCTCGCAGTACATTTATGACCGGTGTACGCATCAAATACCGTCAATATAATTCCCCATGTTAATTCTATGCGGCATGGTGGTCGTGAGATACCGTTAAATAATACTTCATGTTAATTCTATGAGGATTTACGGTCGGCGAACGCGTCGATGTTGAGCCGGTCCTTTTTTCAAAAAGTGTCCCATGTTATTTCTATGAGGCACGGTGCCGGTCACCGTCAAATGGTGCCCCATGTTATTTCTATGAGGCACGGTGCCGGTGTCCCGGTGCCTTATTAGGTGTCTCAAACGCGTCGATGTTGAACCGGTACTTTTTTTTCTAGACACCGTCAAATAGTGCCCCATGTTATTTCTGTGAGGTACGATGCCCGGCGCCCAGATACCTCATTAGTGCCTCATAGAGCGTTCTCTCATTTATAACACTACTGCTCGCGTGAACTATCTTGCTCTAAAATGACCTCATTTCCGAATTCGTTCTTATTGGCTTGAAAAAGTAAATTATTCGTAAGGTGCGAAAATAGGCTCCCCACGTTCACTAGGCTAATGATAGAGTGGAATATTCATGGGTTAAATCGTAAGACTATCAAGGCCCTCTAAGTTTGAATTTGGCATAAGGGTTCACGTATTCAGCACTAGACAGGCCTGCGCGAGATATATCAAAATTAGGATCTACGCTAACCGGCAAATAAAATAAACCAATCCCACCAAACCCCTCACTCCTACTACCACTCGCCATCTACGAAGCATGCATTGGGGGATTTATGCATACATTTCGGATTTTCAAAACCTTTCATGTAGTAAGTTTGGCCAGACATTAGCTTAAAGGGAATATAACCTCTGGTATTTCTGTCGCCCTCCGAGGGTTAAAATATTGTCCGCGCTGATAATCGCTGATTGAGAAGGGAATAAAAGAAATTGATGGGGTCTTCCATAAAGAACGCGATAGAGGTTCTATTCCATTTAACGTTAAAATCCCATTCGTTTAAAACATTCTTACATCTCTCTCGGTGGAATTCGTGCAGATCTCGCTATCGACCACTGGCAATTCAATTTGTTTCAAAGTGTTGGATAACTCGCCTCCCTCTTCGGTAATTCCCCATCCGACGACAGTGCCCACAGTTCCTTCTTGGTAGAATTGAGCCGCCCGCGATTTATCTCCTAGACAAATCGGTACAATGTACGGATTGAAGATGACGTATTTGCGCAACTTGATGAGGGCTATGTCGTTGTCGTAAATATCTTGATTGAAATAGGGGTGAAAAACTATATCTTTGATCCCGCTGGAATACTCGTAACGTTCCACGATGTCGCTGACCGTCGTTCCCAGTCTCGCCAGGACGTATTTCAAGTCCAGCTTCACGCTGTCTTGGCCCCTGAAGCAATGGGCCGCCGAGACCACCCAGCGCTCGTTTAACAGGCTGCCCCCGCAGAATGCCTTCAATTTCGACGCGTTCTCCAAAAACATCACCTGTCGGAACAGACAAAAATCAAATGATAAAGATCAATTATTCAGGGCTTATTAATTATCTACTTTGAGACCAGAAAAACGAAAGTAATTTTTAAGGCGGTACGAAATTTTGCCGTTAAATTATTATAAGACCTTTTATTTCTACCGCAGTTTGGGAAATTTTAATTAGTGCTCCTTACTTCGGGAGCTCTGCCAAAAAGAATGTACAGATGGTAAAATAAATGTGGTGGAATTGTTCACAGTCACTGTCACTTTAAAACGATTGTAGACCATTGGACCGAAATCCCATTCGTCCGAATGTACCATTCAACCGAATTCCAATCGACCGAAAACCGCGTTTAGCGCGGTTTTCATTCAATACACCGTTAGTGATACATATTTATATATCGTAGGTTACGTGACGATAGTATATCTAATTTGTACTAAACTATGTCTTAAATATTTATTATTTCGTACCGACGTGTATTTTTAGACCTTTTTCCCTTGAAATTTGATATTTTCCGGGTTTAATTTTGGAAAATAACCTTGATAAGACCCGACGTGAAATAATTGCCTACCATATCTAACCTAACCCAACCCAACCTAACCTAACCTAACCTAACCTAACCTAACCTAACCCAACCCAACCCAACCTAACCTACCCGAAGTGAAAACGAACCAGATTTAAATTTCCCATTCAAATGATTCCCGCCATGTTGGGCTATAAACGAAAATACTTTTCGGTTCAATGGGATTCGGTCAAACGGGATTCGGTCCAATAGTATACAACCCTTTAAAACTGCACTCTAACTAGGGAGAACACACCCGATTGGTTGTTATTTGAGCATGAACAGAGTCGCTGACAATTGTGAGATATAAATAATCATAAGTCTATAATACTTATGAAATAACTAATAATAATAATAACAATCACCTAGGCCATACGTGTACAATATTGTTACATACGTTTGACACTTCCTATTCTTCACATGCAAAAGTTTGGCTGACAGCTATTCACAAGACAGACTGCATTACGGGCTTCGCCGCCGTTTTGCGTCCGCTTGCTAACGCGTCACACGTAGCCTTTGACAGCGCCTCGCTAGGGTGATATTTTCTTCTTGTGATGACGTCACTCCGTTACTAGCTCTCAGTGAAATATTCCCCAAAGTGACAAACTTATGGAACAATATTATAGACTTATGGCTAGGTTAATACCAAAAGCACCACCGTAGGCCCAAGTCATAATTCCTTTAAACTAGTGGTCATGTTACTAAATCCTGATACTTCGTGGAGCACGTGGCGCCATCAAAGTAAGCTGACCATTAAATTTCGGAAATAAAAGATCGTTTAACCATAGACAATATATATCCTTAATTATATTTAAATATTTTTGCGCGCGTATTTAGTTAAAATAGTAGAAAAAAACTAAAATTATGTTTAAAATAGATACTTTTAATGTTAGTAAGAGATTAAAAATGCGGATAAATACAGAATTGAATTAGGGTTACGGAGAGAAAAAAATATATTTCTTTTTGACGGTTGCTAGTACGTTTTTTTTATTTTGTTTTGCGCGTGCACACTTTTTTAAAACCACTGTCAGCGCGTGCTCATTATCTTCAATCTTTTTTACGTGACGCAGACAAAACATTATGTATTTTCTAAGTCTATTTTTGCTTTTTGGGGAATATATTTTTACAGGGGACTAGAATATGCTCGGATTTTAGACTGGCGTCCACCAGGGGTGGACATAAGGCACTAGTCATGGCATTTGACTACTAAGATAAATACTCTGACTTCTAAAATTAATCGAAATCTGGGGGTTCGCTAGTCAATTTGACTAGTGAAAAATTTACCTAAATATTCAAAAATAATGGCGAATATTATAAATTCAGCATTCATCAATCTCATTTTATTTAAAAAAATTGTGATCGGGCAAAGTCATGTAACTCAAGTGATAATTATCTCCTATTTTAATTCTGACGGGTAAAGCAAAATGTTGGCTGTCTTTCTTGTTTTTATACCCCAATTTTCATACCCACTAGTCAGTGAATACTAAAATAAATTAAGAGAGAAGGCTCACTAGTCAGTCTGAATACTATAAAAAAAATATCCTTATGTCCAACCCTGGCCACCACAGTCACTTTGCAGCCAACTCAAAGAGTTCGTAACGATGCTAGGGCCCCAACTGAATAAAGATGGCCGTACTTAAAAATCGAGAGATTTAAGGTCATTTGAAGAGCTAGCCCCTGGAGGTAGGCTGCAACCAGCGCAAAACCAAGCAGCAGGGAAATGCGAACATTAAGGGTTGGGTTCGTGTGATAGGTAAAAAGGACTTTGTAAACAAATCGAGGTAACCAGCGTAAAAAAGTTAACTTAAACAGTATTTAAAGTCGTGATGGACCGCGGCTGCTCATCACTTTCAAACTGCAACAATGGGGTTCACTTCGTAAGAACTGGCGGATATTCATTTCGTCTTTGGACTAGCTAATGGTAATGCTTTGGCTGCTCAACGTCTCTACCAGGAAAGTATCCGAACCGGCGCATACCCGTCTCACGGACTTTTACTAATGTCCATCGTCGATAACGTGAGACAGGCACATTCTGCATGGGTACGTTACTTAATTTTTTACTTGAACTTCTCCGCGACTGGTTCGTTACAAACGTATTGTTCTTCTTACAGAACAGGAAGGAAGTAGGTCGACCACGGGTTGTCCGCAATGTTCAGTTGGTTTTGAGCTTGTTGGAACGAACGATCCTGACAGAATTCTTATTTTTGGGACGTTATCGTAGAAATACGAGACGTGACGCCTTATTTCCTTTGATTCTATGGAGTGTGCACGAGCGAATTCTGCATAATCTTCCGAGGACATAGCCTGTAGTAATCCAAGTATTTGGACGACAGATTAATGATCTTTGTTTTAGAATACAACGGTACAAATTTCAACAATGTTTTTGAAAAAATGGCGATGACTTATACCTTGTAATCAAGGATTTTATAATGCTTTTATTATTTCTTTTTTTTTCGCGCGACGACTTGTTCCCCTTGTGCGATTTTCAATGCGATAACTTGTCCGTCGACGAATTGTCTGGAGACAAGTTTTCCTAGACGACGAAAGGGCTTCCCAACAAACAATTCGCGAATCGGTCTATTCTTAATTCCAAGTGACATAGTGGAATAGACAAGTTGTGTGGAATAGGTCGCCATCTAGCGACCCGATGAAATTAATTATGTGTTATTATCTTTATAGCGTTTCATAAGTGTTTTTATAACTCGTGAGATCGGAACTTTCCAGACCCAATTTTTAAAAACTAATACTCAGGGGAGTAGGAACGTTCTAGAAGTTGGAGGGGGCAAAGAGGAACGAAAAGGGGTCTGGAGAATGGTTTTGAATTTTTAATGGAGTGTAGCTTCTCCGAATGCATTTGTACATTTTACTACTATGTCAATTGGAAAAGACTGAAATTTAAACACAGTTGAGGTTCTTAAGCTTTAAATGCTTTTAAAATGAGAATTTGAGCCTTTTGAAGATTTCAACTGACCAAAAAGTTGGAGGAAGCAATAACATTAGTTGCCCCTCCCAGCAAAATTCTAAGGAGGGGCATTGCCCCCTGCCTCCCCCGGTTCCTACACCCATGCTAATACTGCTTAGATCGTCGATTCCATTCGAATTTACCGTACTACGTTAAATTGAAACTGCCTTAATATATTGCGCAGTATTTGAATTTCGAAACTACTGATTGATATACTTTGGAAAAAGATTTAAACAATTCTTATTTCATACCAAAAACATTCTTCCAACCTTACCTGCCACGGGCTAGATCCTGGCTTAGCGTCTTGGCCACCGATAATTTTACCTTGGATAGTGGGACTTTCATCTTGACCTTCGTCTGTTAGATTCACCCTCAAGATTCCGCAAACTACGAAGGAAGGTATTCATATTTTTAAAGATTATGTCGAACATGCAATAGAAGTTTTTGAATAACCGAAATCTTCAACGTGTTTGACCACGGCCAACTTTGATCACGCGCTGTTCGCGCTACAGCGGCCAACACATTCGTCGAAATTCCGCGAGCAAGGATTTCCCCCCTATAAACTGTACTATAACGTGTAGGAGTTCAGCGCCACTCTCGGTTGTTATATTGACTTCCATGTAAAAACTATTCTAAAAATAATAATCCGCTACCTACGGGCGCTCACGTCATACACATCTTTTGCTCATAGGGTAACACAGAAACGTCAACGAATGAGATGGCCGCTGTAGCGCGAGAGATCAAAGTTGGCCGTAGTTTGACAGAGGCACAGATATATTAAATATAAAAATGGCCAAAGAAGGTGTCCTTTAAATGGAATATAACCAACTAGTATTTCCATCGCACCGAAAGTAATCCAATATTTGCTCATGAAATGGGTTGGTTGCCGTGGTAATTATTAAAGTTGACTGGATTTACCATAAATAATGTGATTTAATAAAGAAATATGGAATTCGTCGATACGCTATAAATATATACACTTTAATACTATGTGGTATTTCTTTTTATCCTGAGTATTACGGATTTCAAACATCGTTTTTATATTATTTACTTTTTTTAAATTTATTGATTAATTAATTTTGTTAAAATATTTCAACATACTACTCTCAAAATAAACAAATATTCCATATTGCCAGGAATTCATAACTGTTTGCTATTAGAAATATCGATTGTATAAGCATACTCGCTAGTAGGAATTTTGATTATCCAGGCATATTTCTCTGGAACTCATATTTGCTATTAGTAATATCGATTGAATAAACATACTCGCTAGTAGGAGTTTCGATTATCCAGGCATATTTCTCAGGAACTGATATTTGCTATTAGTAATATCGATTGTATAAGCATACTCGCTAGTAGGAATTTCGATTATCCAGGCATATTTCTCAGGAACTGATATTTGCTATTAGTAATATCGATTGTATAAGCATACTCGCTAGTAGGAATTTTGATTATCCAGGCATATTTCTCTGGAACTCATAGTCATATTGGCTATTAGTAATATCGATTGTATAAGCATACTCGCTAGTAGGAATTTTGATTATCCAGGCATATTTCTCTGGAACTCATAGTCATATTGGCTATTAGTAATATCGATTGTATAAGCATACTCGCTAGTAGGAATTTTGATTATCCAGGCATATTTCTCTGGAACTCATAGTCATATTGGCTATTAGTAATATCGATTGTATAAGCATACTCGCTAGTAGGAATTTTGATTATCCAGGCATATTTCTCTGGAACTCATAGTCATATTGGCTATTAGTAATATCGATTGTATAAGCATACTCGCTAGTAGGAATTTTGATTATCCAGGCATATTTCTCTGGAACTCATAGTCATATTGGCTATTAGTAATATCGATTGTATAAGCATACTCGCTAGTAGGAATTTTGATTATCCAGGCATATTTCTCTGGAACTCATAGTTATATTGGCTATTAGTAATATCGATTGTATAAGCATACTCGCTAGTAGGAATTTTGATTATCCAGGCATATTTCTCTGGAACTCATAGTCATATTGGCTATTAGTAATATCGATTGTATAAGCATACTCGCTAGTAGGAATTTTGATTATCCAGGCATATTTCTCTGGAACTCATAGTCATATTGGCTATTAGTAATATCGATTGTATAAGCATACTCGCTAGTAGGAATTTTGATTATCCAGGCATATTTCTCTGGAACTCATAGTCATATTGGCTATTAGTAATATCGATTGTATAAGCATACTCGCTAGTAGGAATTTTGATTATCCAGGCATATTTATCTGGAACTCATAGTCATATTGGCTATTAGTAATATCGATTGTATAAGCATACTCGCTAGTAGGAATTTCGATTACCCAGGCATATTTCTCTGGAACTCATAGTCATATTGGCTATTAGTAATATCGATTGTATAAGCATACTCGCTAGTAGGAATTTTGATTATCCAGGCATATTTCTCTGGAACTCATAGTCATATTGGCTATTAGTAATATCGATTGTATAAGCATACTCGCTAGTAGGAATTTTGATTATCCAGGCATATTTCTCTGGAACTCATAGTCATATTGGCTATTAGTAATATCGATTGTATAAGCATACTCGCTAGTAGGAATTTTGATTATCCAGGCATATTTCTCTGGAACTCATAGTCATATTGGCTATTAGTAATATCGATTGTATAAGCATACTCGCTAGTAGGAATTTTGATTATCCAGGCATATTTCTCTGGAACTCATAGTCATATTGGCTATTAGTAATATCGATTGTATAAGCATACTCGCTAGTAGGAATTTTGATTATCCAGGCATATTTCTCTGGAACTCATAGTCATATTGGCTATTAGTAATATCGATTGTATAAGCATACTCGCTAGTAGGAATTTTGATTATCCAGGCATATTTCTCTGGAACTCATAGTCATATTGGCTATTAGTAATATCGATTGTATAAGCATACTCGCTAGTAGGAATTTTGATTATCCAGGCATATTTCTCTGGAACTCATAGTCATATTGGCTATTAGTAATATCGATTGTATAAGCATACTCGCTAGTAGGAATTTTGATTATCCAGGCATATTTCTCTGGAACTCATAGTTATATTGGCTATTAGTAATATCGATTGTATAAGCATACTCGCTAGTAGGAATTTTGATTATCCAGGCATATTTCTCTGGAACTCATAGTCATATTGGCTATTAGTAATATCGATTGTATAAGCATACTCGCTAGTAGGAATTTTGATTATCCAGGCATATTTCTCTGGAACTCATAGTCATATTGGCTATTAGTAATATCGATTGTATAAGCATACTCGCTAGTAGGAATTTTGATTATCCAGGCATATTTCTCTGGAACTCATAGTCATATTGGCTATTAGTAATATCGATTGTATAAGCATACTCGCTAGTAGGAATTTTGATTATCCAGGCATATTTATCTGGAACTCATAGTCATATTGGCTATTAGTAATATCGATTGTATAAGCATACTCGCTAGTAGGAATTTCGATTACCCAGGCATATTTCTCTGGAACTCATAGTCATATTGGCTATTAGTAATATCGATTGTATAAGCATACTCGCTAGTAGGAATTTTGATTATCCAGGCATATTTCTCTGGAACTCATAGTCATATTGGCTATTAGTAATATCGATTGTATAAGCATACTCGCTAGTAGGAATTTTGATTATCCAGGCATATTTCTCTGGAACTCATAGTCATATTGGCTATTAGTAATATCGATTGTATAAGCATACTCGCTAGTAGGAATTTTGATTATCCAGGCATATTTCTCTGGAACTCATAGTCATATTGGCTATTAGTAATATCGATTGTATAAGCATACTCGCTAGTAGGAATTTTGATTATCCAGGCATATTTCTCTGGAACTCATAGTCATATTGGCTATTAGTAATATCGATTGTATAAGCATACTCGCTAGTAGGAATTTTGATTATCCAGGCATATTTCTCTGGAACTCATAGTCATATTGGCTATTAGTAATATCGATTGTATAAGCATACTCGCTAGTAGGAATTTTGATTATCCAGGCATATTTCTCTGGAACTCATAGTCATATTGGCTATTAGTAATATCGATTGTATAAGCATACTCGCTAGTAGGAATTTTGATTATCCAGGCATATTTCTCTGGAACTCATAGTCATATTGGCTATTAGTAATATCGATTGTATAAGCATACTCGCTAGTAGGAATTTTGATTATCCAGGCATATTTCTCTGGAACTCATAGTCATATTGGCTATTAGTAATATCGATTGTATAAGCATACTCGCTAGTAGGAATTTTGATTATCCAGGCATATTTCTCTGGAACTCATAGTCATATTGGCTATTAGTAATATCGATTGTATAAGCATACTCGCTAGTAGGAATTTTGATTATCCAGGCATATTTATCTGGAACTCATAGTCATATTGGCTATTAGTAATATCGATTGTATAAGCATACTCGCTAGTAGGAATTTCGATTACCCAGGCATATTTCTCTGGAACTCATAGTCATATTGGCTATTAGTAATATCGATTGTATAAGCATACTCGCTAGTAGGAATTTTGATTATCCAGGCATATTTCTCTGGAACTCATAGTCATATTGGCTATTAGTAATATCGATTGTATAAGCATACTCGCTAGTAGGAATTTTGATTATCCAGGCATATTTCTCTGGAACTCATAGTCATATTGGCTATTAGTAATATCGATTGTATAAGCATACTCGCTACTAGGAATTTTGATTATCCAGGCATATTTCTCTGGAACTCATAGTCATATTGGCTATTAGTAATATCGATTGTATAAGCATACTCGCTAGTAGGAATTTTGATTATCCAGGCATATTTCTCTGGAACTCATAGTCATATTGGCTATTAGTAATATCGATTGTATAAGCATACTCGCTAGTAGGAATTTTGATTATCCAGGCATATTTCTCTGGAACTCATAGTCATATTGGCTATTAGTAATATCGATTGTATAAGCATACTCGCTAGTAGGAATTTTGATTATCCAGGCATATTTCTCTGGAACTCATAGTCATATTGGCTATTAGTAATATCGATTGTATAAGCATACTCGCTAGTAGGAATTTTGATTATCCAGGCATATTTCTCTGGAACTCATAGTCATATTGGCTATTAGTAATATCGATTGTATAAGCATACTCGCTAGTAGGAATTTTGATTATCCAGGCATATTTATCTGGAACTCATAGTCATATTGGCTATTAGTAATATCGATTGTATAAGCATACTCGCTAGTAGGAATTTCGATTACCCAGGCATATTTCTCTGGAACTCATAGTCATATTGGCTATTAGTAATATCGATTGTATAAGCATACTCGCTAGTAGGAATTTTGATTATCCAGGCATATTTCTCTGGAACTCATAGTCATATTGGCTATTAGTAATATCGATTGTATAAGCATACTCGCTAGTAGGAATTTTGATTATCCAGGCATATTTCTCTGGAACTCATAGTCATATTGGCTATTAGTAATATCGATTGTATAAGCATACTCGCTACTAGGAATTTTGATTATCCAGGCATATTTCTCTGGAACTCATAGTCATATTGGCTATTAGTAATATCGATTGTATAAGCATACTCGCTAGTAGGAATTTTGATTATCCAGGCATATTTCTCTGGAACTCATAGTCATATTGGCTATTAGTAATATCGATTGGATAAGCATACTCGCTAGTAGGAATTTTGATTATCCAGGCATATTTCTCTGGAACTCATAGTCATATTGGCTATTAGTAATATCGATTGTATAAGCATACTCACTAGTAGGAATTTTGATTATCCAGGCATATTTCTCTGGAACTCATAGTCATATTGGCTATTAGTAATATCGATTGTATAAGCATACTCGCTAGTAGGAATTTTGATTATCCAGGCATATTTCTCTGGAACTCATAGTCATATTGGCTATTAGTAATATCGATTGTATAAGCATACTCGCTAGTAGGAATTTTGATTATCCAGGCATATTTCTCTGGAACTCATAGTCATATTGGCTATTAGTAATATCGATTGTATAAGCATACTCGCTAGTAGGAATTTTGATTATCCAGGCATATTTCTCTGGAACTCATAGTCATATTGGCTATTAGTAATATCGATTGTATAAGCATACTCGCTAGTAGGAATTTTGATAATCCAGGCATATTTCTCTGGAACTCATAGTCATATTGGCTATTAGTAATATCGATTGTATAAGCATACTCGCTAGTAGGAATTTTGATTATCCAGGCATATTTCTCTGGAACTCAAAACCATATTGGCTATTAGTAATATCGATTGTATAAGCATACTCGCTAGTAGGAATTTTGATTATCCAGGCATATTTCTCTGGAACTCATAGTCATATTGGCTATTAGTAATATCGATTGTATAAGCATACTCGCTACTAGGAATTTTGATTATCCAGGCATATTTCTCTGGAACTCATAGTCATATTGGCTATTAGTAATATCGATTGTATAAGCATACTCGCTAGTAGGAATTTTGATTATCCAGGCATATTTCTCTGGAACTCATAGTCATATTGCCTATTAGTAATATCGATTGTATAAGCATACTCGCTAGTAGGAATTTTGATTATCCAGGCATATTTCTCTGGAACTCATAGTCATATTGGCTATTAGTAATATCGATTGTATAAGCATACTCGCTAGTAGGAATTTTGATTATCCAGGCATATTTCTCTGGAACTCATAGTCATATTGGCTATTAGTAATATCGATTGTATAAGCATACTCGCTAGTAGGAATTTTGATTATCCAGGCATATTTCTCTGGAACTCATAGTCATATTGGCTATTAGTAATATCGATTGTATAAGCATACTCGCTAGTAGGAATTTTGATTATCCAGGCATATTTCTCTGGAACTCATAGTCATATTGGCTATTAGTAATATCGATTGTATAAGCATACTCGCTAGTAGGAATTTTGATTGTCCAGGCATATTTCTCTGGAACTCATAGTCATATTGGCTATTAGTAATATCGATTGTATAAGCATACTCGCTAGTAGGAATTTTGATTATCCAGGCATATTTCTCTGGAACTCATAGTCATATTGGCTATTAGTAATATCGATTGTATAAGCATACCCGCTAGTAGGAATTTTGATTATCCAGGCATATTTCTCTGGAACTCATAGTCATATTGGCTATTAGTAATATCGATTGTATAAGCATACTCGCTAGTAGGAATTTTGATAATCCAGGCATATTTATCTGGAACTCATAGTCATATTGGCTATTAGTAATATCGATTGTATAAGCATACTCGCTAGTAGGAATTTTGATTATCCAGGCATATTTCTCTGGAACTCATAGTCATATTGGCTATTAGTAATATCGATTGTATAAGCTTACTCGCTAGTAGGAATTTTGATTATCCAGGCATATTTCTCTGGAACTCATAGTCATATTGGCTATTAGTAATATCGATTGTATAAGCATACTCGCTAGTAGGAATTTTGATTATCCAGGCATATTTCTCTGGAACTCATAGTCATATTGGCTTTTAGTAATATCGATTGTATAAGCATACTCGCTAGTAGGAATTTTGATTATCCAGGCATATTTCTCTGGAACTCATAGTCATATTGGCTATTAGTAATATCGATTGTATAAGCATACTCGCTAGTAGGAATTTTGATTATCCAGGCATATTTCTCTGGAACTCATAGTCATATTGGCTATTAGTAATATCGATTGTATAAGCATACTCGCTAGTAGGAATTTTGATTATCCAGGCATATTTCTCTGGAACTCATAGTCATATTGGCTATTAGTAATATCGATTGTATAAGCATACTCGCTAGTAGGAATTTTGATTATCCAGGCATATTTCTCTGGAACTCATAGTCATATTGGCTATTAGTAATATCGATTGTATAAGCATACTCGCTAGTAGGAATTTTGATTATCCAGGCATATTTCTCTGGAACTCATAGTCATATTGGCTATTAGTAATATCGATTGTATAAGCATACTCGCTAGTAGGAATTTTGATTATCCAGGCATATTTCTCTGGAACTCATAGTCATATTGGCTATTAGTAATATCGATTGTATAAGTATACTCGCTAGTAGGAATTTTGATTATCCAGGCATATTTCTCTGGAACTCATAGTCATATTGGCTATTAGTAATATCGATTGTATAAGCATACTCACTAGTAGGAATTTTGATTATCCAGGCATATTTCTCTGGAACTCATAGTCATATTGGCTATTAGTAATATCGATTGTATAAGCATACTCGCTAGTAGGAATTTTGATTATCCAGGCATATTTCTCTGGAACTCATAGTCATATTGGCTATTAGTAATATCGATTGTATAAGCATACTCGCTAGTAGGAATTTTGATTATCCAGGCATATTTCTCTGGAACTCATAGCCATATTGGCTATTAGTAATATCGATTGTATAAGCATACTCGCTAGTAGGAATTTTGATTATCCAGGCATATTTCTCTGGAACTCATAGTCATATTGGCTATTAGTAATATCGATTGTATAAGCTTACTCGCTAGTAGGAATTTTGATTATCCAGGCATATTTCTCTGGAACTCATAGTCATATTGGCTATTAGTAATATCGATTGTATAAGCATACTCGCTAGTAGGAATTTTGATTATCCAGGCATATTTCTCTGGAACTCATAGTCATATTGGCTATTAGTAATATCGATTGTATAAGCATACTCGCTAGTAGGAATTTTGATTATCCAGGCATATTTCTCTGGAACTCATAGTCATATTGGCTATTAGTAATATCGATTGTATAAGCATACTCGCTAGTAGGAATTTTGATTATCCAGGCATATTTCTCTGGAACTCATAGTCATATTGGCTATTAGTAATATCGATTGTATAAGCATACTCGCTAGTAGGAATTTTGATTATCCAGGCATATTTCTCTGGAACTCATAGTCATATTGGCTATTAGTAATATCGATTGTATAAGCATACTCGCTAGTAGGAATTTTGATTATCCAGGCATATTTCTCTGGAACTCATAGTCATATTGGCTATTAGTAATATCGATTGTATAAGTATACTCGCTAGTAGGAATTTTGATTATCCAGGCATATTTCTCTGGAACTCATAGTCATATTGGCTATTAGTAATATCGATTGTATAAGCATACTCGCTAGTAGGAATTTTGATTATCCAGGCATATTTCTCTGGAACTCATAGTCATATTGGCTATTAGTAATATCGATTGTATAAGCATACTCGCTAGTAGGAATTTTGATTATCCAGGCATATTTCTCTGGAACTCATAGTCATATTGGCTATTAGTAATATCGATTGTATAAGCATACTCGCTAGTAGGAATTTTGATTATCCAGGCATATTTCTCTGGAACTCATAGTCATATTGGCTATTAGTAATATCGATTGTATAAGCATACTCGCTAGTAGGAATTTTGATTATCCAGGCATATTTCTCTGGAACTCATAGTCATATTGGCTATTAGTAATATCGATTGTATAAGCATACTCGCTAGTAGGAATTTTGATTATCCAGGCATATTTCTCTGGAACTCATAGTCATATTGGCTATTAGTAATATCGATTGTATAAGCATACTCGCTAGTAGGAATTTTGATTATCCATGCATATTTCTCGGAAACTCATATTTACTACTACGTAGATTAGTTTTCCATCCCTTACGGACTCATATTTTTTATTCATATATTTCCAGACTCACATTGTCCATTAGTAATATTGCTATTCCAAGCATATTTCTCGAAAATCATACTTGCCAGTGGGAATATCGATTATGTAAGCATAGTAGAATATTTCTCGGGACCCATATTTGCTACTTGGAATATTGATTATCCAACCATATTTTGGGGACTCATATTTGCTACTAGGAATAAATAATACGAACCGTCAATGGTACTTAATATTTAAAAATAATATTTCTTAAATGGTTTCCTACCATCCGCCGTTTTCTCCAGCCTTCGGACATTGACTACCGCGGAGACCCCTTTCCGGCACACCTTAGCTGGCAACGAAGCAACGCAAGTGTACAAGCCTTCGTCGATCGCGTCCAACTCCGTTAGGGCCAAATCTCCGTTAAATTTGATTTGATATTTGGAGCTGTTGAACAATTGAATGGCGTCCTTTTCCCAAGTGATTGAGGTGTTTCGGTCGTTCGTCTTGCATCTTAAGATTGCTCGGTCAATTCGTTCAATCACAGTCGAATCCTTGGGCTCAGTCTTGAAATCTGGAGAGGATTACGCCCACGTTTAAAGAATTTAACTAGATTAGAAATAATTTACGTCATTACTTTTAAAGTTTTATTTGCCAACGAAAATTATTAGTCGTTGTAGAGCGTGTTTTTGTGGGCAGTATACGAGTTGTACATTTAAAATACTTAAACCGGCGTTTGAAAACTCCGAGTGAAAATTCAGCAGATCTTTCCCTTCCGGACCCCGTCATACTATATCATATAATCAGCTAGCTAGGCTAATAATAAGACACCACCTTAGACCCAGGTCTACTTTCCATGCCTATTTCTGGAACTAGCACGGGAAAGTAGTAAAATTCAAACCTCTCGGTGTGGTGCTTTAAGGATTTCGCATTTTCCAAAAACAAAATTCATTAAAAAGACGTGGGTATTTATTTTTCAATATTTCCTTTGTTTCGCGATAAACCATGGGCGCCGCCATTTTCCCTCACTATGTCCGCCATTCTCCCTCAACTAGCAGTAATTGTATGTGATTGTTATTTAAAATCCCTCCCTTGTTTCTACGTGTAAGGAGCTGTTGGTTCATTGTATTTATAAAAATTTACGAACGTAGGTTCTCATAAAAACCTGTTGAGGCCAACGGTTATAATAAGTGTAACTGTTGGCTCGCGTAGCATGAAGAGCTTTCCACCAACCTCCTACGCAATGTTACCCGGACACCTGATTTAATGGTCGCTTGCTCACTTCGGACTATGGTGGTGTTTTGGGTATTAGCATAGCTGATTATTATTATTAGTGTTTTGAGTATGATAAAGGGGCGATAGTTTGTTGAAACATGGACCAAGAATGTAAGGGGACTTACTGTTCCCGATATTTTGACACGGTATTCGTGACCTAAATTTCAAGAATTCTGTTCAACAATCACTACGAGAGGCTTAGTCGGGGCTTAAGCGAGTTAAGTTAGGTTTAGTTCATAAATTTTTTCGAAATGAAAAGTTAATTCAGTAGCGGCGCTAAGGGTGGGCTGAAGTGGGCTTTAGCCCCCCTGCATTTCTGAGAGGGGCCACATATTTATATTAAAAGGGCCACATATTTGAATTTATGAATTTTTTTATCTCTAGAAATTTGTATTATTTCTAAGAAACGTATTTCTGGAAAACAGATCTTTCAAAATCAATTTGTTTACTCAAGAAGATAGTAGACCATTAACAGACAGATTCGGGAGGAAGGGAGCGGAAATTGAGAGAAAGTTGAATGTCCAATAGAAAGAAAAGAAAGCGGCTTAAGGGAATTTAGGGAAATACGCCGGGTATGCACGTGTCCCCTCCAGGTCGGATACAAGGTCAGTAGGGGTCCAGTAAACGCTACGAGAGCCGCAACAATATAAAACGACCTAGCTCGCTTGCTGGAAAATATTGGGTTTTTTCGATTTCACCACTTTTGCGAAATATGGCCAACCCAAGGTTCCCGCTAAGGGCCACAAAATTCTTAGGGGCCACAAAATAATAAGCCCACCTGTGAAAAAACCTTAGCGCCGCTACTGAGTGAATTTGATTAAAACACCTCAACCATACTAGTTATTAATAAAATGGTTAATTACTATTACTTCAACTTTTAAAGACCCAATTTAAAAAACAAAAGGTCTAAAACTACTAATCCTCATCATTTAACCGACAACAACGGTACCATTTGGTCAAAATTGAAAGTGAAGGCTCCAGCTTCTCTACGAATGAAATTAAAACAAACATGGTAGCAGTGTTGCCAGTCATGATTTGTGAAAAATAGCGGTAACCACATTTTTAAGCGAAATAAATCTGAAGCTGGTCATTAGACGCCAGGACATTTGTCAATAGGCGCTTTAATAAATCATCCTCCAAGGAAATCGCCTAGAAGTAATATTTCTGAGAGCCAGCACCCGCAATTAGGTATTGTTTATAATATATAGTGCTTGTGCAAATAATGGAAACTTTTCACCTGTAAACAGAACGTCGTATTTTTCCCAAGCCGTTTAATGTCAAAAAAGCTACTCGGTTTAAAGGGAACGCTTGTTGCTGCCGTAAATGTGAAAAATTTCCATTATTTTAAAAAGCACAATATAAACTGTCACTAGCAGGTCCGGGCTCTCGGAAATATTACTTCTTGGCGATTTCCTTGGATAATGATTTATTGAAGCGTCTATTACATATTGACAGAAATACAAGAAAAATGTTAATTTTTTAAAGAAACTTGAGAGTATAAAAGACATACAACGCAACAGACACACGAAGATACGAAATGAAGAATTACCTATTGGACAGTTTTCAGTGTGTGGATCAAGATTTAACAGAAACCATTTCTGATGCAATATGTCATTTTCCATTACTTCGCACGAGTAGTTTCCAATGTAATGTTGGTTCATTCTTAGAATTTGAAGCGTTGAGCTCTTCAGCAACATACCAGCTGGTAAATTGGTTTTAGTTATCTCGTTTCCATCTTTTAACCTGGGTACAATTTAGACTCCGTTTAATAAACTTCAGATTATTTCTTAAATTGAGATATATATATGGTGTTTCAATTTAAACGCTATTTAATCTCAAATTCAGAAATTTTCATGTTTGTTTATTACTAAAGGAACGCTGTATTTTGAATGTTTCAGAAAAATACGAAACTATTTCATTGTTTTGAAAAAATAATGGTAGATAAAAAGTTTCATGAGCAAGTTGTGAAACTTACAAATAAAGTTGGTTCTATATCAAATGTCAAAATTTAGGCCAGAGATTCCAACAGTAGACCGGTTTCGCCCTTTTGGGGCTCATCAGTATTGTGTAGGAACTCTGGCTATCCTCGGAAATCTGCCGATATCAGTAAAACTAATAAACATTTCAGGTGTCTGCTGAATAGCGACCACCATGCAATAATTGGTGAAGAATTTCACTATAAGTTGCAATGGACTGCTAACATATAGGGCACTCTGATTGTTTATTAAAGTAAAACAAGTTGGTACTTGTAAGAATATCAAAATGTTTAAAAAGTATTTTGAATTCCACGAAGAATTATTGATGATCCACAACATCACGATGTTGATGTACTGGTGTACCGTCATGATGGAACCGAAGACGCCTGAAAGCTATTGTCCTACACTTTTGTAACGTTTGTTTTGAATAGACCCCACAAATATAACTCTCTCTAGTTTTAACTTTATAAAAGTCCCCTGTTGTGTTGGCTCTCTCTTCCCCTGGGTTTTACCCTAGTACGCTCTCTGGTACAACCGCGGAACTCCCTGGCTCTCTGGTATTGCCCAATGTTTGAAAATAAACTTTCCATTCCATCGTGCGAGAACCGATGAAACCCCGTAGACCCTTTGACCAGGGTCAGTTGATAAAAAGGGGTGACACGTGTTTCTCAGGACAGACCGTTTTGAACGAGAGACGTCTTCGGACAGTGGGCCGGTTCCTTTGGGCTAATTCAGCCAACAACAAGTCTTTTGCTTTCCCGTTCGCGTTCGCTCGCTACGGAGTCTTCAAGAAGACCGTGACTACGTTAAAATGTTTCGCGTCGTGCCTTGCGGACCCTCCAGTTCATCGGACATCACCGACATCCTCGACGGCATCGCCATTCACCAATTTCGTAAGAAATGTATTAACTTATAAACGTTTACCAGAGAGCCAAAACACCCCCTTTTTAGTTAACTTTAAGAGATAGAGTTAAGTCTTAAATTGTTTGACCAGTATGCTTTTCATTGCCATTAAATTCATTTATATATATATAATCAAAGTGCTTTAATTTAATTTGTTAGTAATGTGACAATTTAATATAAATTAATCCCCTAGACATCGAACCAAGAATTAAATTAATTTTCCCTTATCATAAAAATTGTCACACTTTGTTGGAGAAAGTAGTTCTGCCTTTAAGCCGGTTTGCAAGAAACAATGGTCCAATCACTCGATCCCCGTCTTAAGGGAGGGAATGTCCAGTGTGCATTGAAATCACTCCATGTGTATTTATTTTTTCTGTTGAAATGGCCATCGCTCGATAATGAATATTCAATCGACACTAGGAGTTTACCAAGAAGGTCACGTTTTTCTTGTGCCACAACCCTAACATTAAGTAATTGGTGTAGGGGACTCAGTCTGGACTAAAGCTGTGATGGTCAAGTGTTCGAAGATTGTGTCTTCCACTGTGATATTCAGATAATCTCGAAGTGATATTTTCAATATTTGGGGCTCATCATTACTGAGCGGAAAATATGGCTTTCCGTTGCTACGTAATGTGTTTTGGAATTTTTTAATGATTATACTTAGCTTATCTTTTCGGTGTGTTAGTCGCAAGCCAGATTTTCAGAACGGTACCGATGAGCAACAAAGTTCGGACTATTTCGTGTAAATTTTAATTCGTTTTTCACTCGAAGATCTATTCGGTCCGAGTTTCTCATCTTTTATAGATTATCGAAGGTTAATTGGTCAGAGCAAAAGTGTATAATACATAAGTGTGACACTTCCCATTCATCAAATGCAAAAAATTTACAGAGAGCTATTCACAAGACTGCATTACGGGTTTCGTCGCCGTTTTGCGTCCGCTTGCTAACGCGTCAGAAGTAACCTTTGACAGCGCCTCACTAGGGGGATATTTTCTTCTTGTGATGACGTCACTTCGTTACTAGCTCTCAGTAAAATATACCCCAAAGCGACAAACTTATGTAACAGTGTTAAAACTCACCATCGAACTTTCTGTTGAGTTTGAACGGCAATGCAAGTGAAAGCGTGTTTAACACCATTTGGAACTGAAGCGCTTTTTGGGAATTTCACAAAACCAATTGGTGCTGTTTCTTTCGATTCTTCGACGACATTTTCTGCAACGAAATAGACGGATTAAAAGCATTATAGTACATTCTGAAATACATCAATAGTTTGATAAACCCTTTCTTTGTTGTTTGTGTTTGGTATAATTCTGTAGCATAATTTTTGAAAACTCCAAATAAATCATTACAGTGTAAATACGCACCTCCAAGTTATGTTTATTTTTACAGAGCAATAAAATACTTGGTAGAAATAATTATTTTTGAGATTTGATAATAAACTTCTTTGTCGTTTGGCTTAGATCAAAATGTAGCATCTTGCGGTTAAATAGAGTGAAATTTACCGTTATGTGTCTTTGGGTAAAACCAGTAGTACAACTCAAATCCATCTAACTGAACGGTAGAATCACTTTTAAAGATGACAATGCCTGTCTCGACACTTGAATATATCTTCTCTAAATGGGTTACTTCGCAGGATTGGAAAATGATTTCGTTTCCTAGAAATGAAATTGTGAGAATTAATTATAATAATCATTACAAAACGTAAGAAGTTGGTGGCAAGATCTTCATGCCACGCCAGCCAACAGCCCCGTACACTCACATTCAAAATAGCGGAACACTAACGTCGTCAGAGAACCATTGTAGAACATTATTAATAGACATCTTATACTCTACTTAGTGGACTTTGACCTAAATTATATATCCCATATAAAATATATTGTTTAAAATTACTATAAATTATTGTCAAATTTACAAACGAGCCAATGGATACTTTTATGTCCCGTTTTTTGGGTCAAAATTTAGCTTAAGTATCTTGTTCGAAGCTGGCGAAATCGGTTGAAAAAAGAGCTAATTCACGTCGAGCCGACGCGTGCTGTAAATTACTGAACCACTATTCCAATTATAAAAACATTTAATACCCCTTTTAAAGAAATCCAGCGGGTGACGAAGGGGCGAAACATGTGCTCCCTGGCAGACCTATCTAAGAAGGAAATACTGGGAGAGAACGGATTAATACTGCGCCCTTCTTCGTTGGCGGGAAATACCGAAACTAACGCTCAGATGGTCTCAGAGAGGTCACTCGTTTCTGCCTATCGTTTAGCTGGTGAAATCATATGAAGTTCTTTTGAACGTATTTCATGGTTTTTCTTTCTGATTACCTCAAAATGTCTAAGATTGAGTACAAAACTCCTTACCTTGATCGCCTGTTTTCTCAATTTTAACGTATTCGTCGGAGCAATTTGTATATTCCACGTTGAGTTTTTCAAATACGAACCCGATAAAGTGATTTTCAGGTGCCTTAATCGTGATTCTACAATACGAATCTCTCGGGTACGGGTTCGGATATCCTGGGCTTCTAATGGTTCCGCTTTCCTCGTTTTTAGACCACAAGCATTCTGCCAACAAAGATAATTATATCCGGAACACGTTTTTGGTTGGTTGGCAAGTAGCTTTTGTTAATTGATCTATTCACATATTGCTTACAGGGAAACAAGTAATTTGAGTAACCTCAAATGGCGTTACTCCGGTAAAACGATCTTCTCTCTTGTCAAATGTGAATCGGTCTATGCCAGTTTAAGCTATTTATAAAATTGTACTTGCCACCAATATTCCCTTCAAGATCCATGTAGCCTTTGGTGGAATAAGTAGCTTGAAATCCTCTTCTGTTGATTTGGTCGTCTGACAGAAACTCCAAGAGTAAATGGTTTTGCGTTGACATTATTGGGGGAGGTTTCCTAGTGCAGAATTTACCAATTTCTATAGATCCTAAACAAAACCAAATAGTCGTTTAATGCTTCACAAATGAGTAGCCATATTGGCTCTATAAACCAAGGGTACCTTCGTTACCAGACTAAAGGTTGAGTAGCTGCCCTGTTGTGATATTAATCACGAAGTAATTAATCATTTAGAAAACCTTGCAAAGTTCCTACTGTTTGAAGTGGGCATGACTTGGTAGCATCACTAGGGGATATGGACCGCGACAGGTACACCTTAAATAGGTGACCATCTCATCAAATAATATTTTTCTTTCTTTAAATAATTAACCTTGCTTTATAGTATAGTAAATATGGTTCATCCCGTGATACCATGAGTAACCGAATGGGGCACACCGACATTGGTGGAGCTACTGGCGTAAATAATGGCATGGCAGGGTCAAGGCGCCGGTGGACCACTACGTTATGTTAATTTCGTTTATAACTCCACGCAACGCTACGACTCAAACTTCAACAAAGATTTCTTTCCCTAACTAAAATATTTCAACCCTAAAAAATTGCAAAAAAAGTCGGTCTTGATTTGAAGGATCCAGACACTTAAATTACGCCACTGCCACTATAGCGGGACTACCATACGGCACTCAAACGGAAGAGATTAATGTCTAGAGCCATGAAACATTGGTCGTACTCACTAGTTGAATGGCCATCGTAGATGGACAGGAAATCATACAAACAATTTCCGTCATTTTCCATATCGAAGACGTGGAACGTCAGGAAAATTCGATCGTTGGGTTCGGCTTGAATGTGATAGAAACAATGTCTGTTGATAGGATACTGCTCAGGGAAACCCGGGCTCGTTATAATTCCTTCCTTTTCTGTAAACGAATCGTGGCAGGAAGACCTCTCCGCTTCTAAATAATAGATTAATAAATTAATCCAAACATTGACCTCTACACTGAATTTGCGATTGTTTTTTTCTCATTGTTCCCTTGAACAAATATAAGAGCTGAATGAACACATTGGTTTTTGAAAGTTTAATTAATTTGTTCTAGGTTGGGTGAACACATTGGTTTTTGAAAGTCAAATTAATTTGTTCTAGGTTGCTCACATGTTGAAATAGTAGATATTCCGAAATTTAAGTGATATTCCATAAATTTGATTGTTGATCTAAAATTTAAATGCAGTTCTTTGAAATTTGATTGGTTATCTAAGATATAAATGTCATTCTTTCAAATTTGATTGGTAATCTAAAATTCAAATGCAGTTATTTGAAATTTGATTGGTTATCTAAAATTTTAATTTTCGTTCTTTCAAATTTGGTTGGTTATCTAAAATTAAAATGCAGTTATTTCATTTAATTGGTTATCTAAAATTAAAATTCAGTTATTTCATTTAATTGGTTATCTAAAATTTAAATGCAGTTCTTTAAAATTTGATTGCTTCTCTTGACTGAAGTGGAGTTCTTTTAAGAATTTCCATGCAATTCCCTTTTAACTTTATTATTTTAGTTTATTATAGCAAAATATGTGTATTAACTGTACAACAAACAATTATTATTATTTTCATCCCCATGGTAACGCTTGACCTGCGTATTACCATCGACAAGGTATTACAAGCCATATATATCTTTCGTAAAAATGTTTGTTACTAAACCATAAATCTTGGTCCGGTCCTATTGGCAGGCTAGTAGCATTACAAAAAGTTGTCAACTCAAATAAAGACCAATGCTCTTGGTCCCACCGGAGGTGCGGGGCTGTCTTCTCGTAGTGACTGATGAGCTGTGGTAGTCAAAGAATTCGCCGTTGGTTGCATAAAGTATTGCAAAGGGGCCTGTGAACTCGCATCATCCAGGAAATGGACAGGTTGTGGTCTCGCTCTTGCGCGGCAGTGTGTCAGAATTTATAGCCCGGTGTACCTAGTAACAAAGACCATACCACCGGAGACCTATCATCATAGTGCCCTACGCCAGCGTCCACCTAGCCCGGACAGATGACAAATCCAGCATGGGTAGTAGTACCCTACTACTGATGGTCGCACCTTTGACGCAAGCCACTCAACCCAGCAGAAGGTGCATCAATGGGTGGACCAATTCCCACTTCGCACACAGCAGTGAGATTAAGAATGGATGCTGTAGCAACTCCAGCCGACACCCTACCTACACAGGTAAGGAGTCAAACCCTTTGGAGAGAGCTCCTAAAGGGAAACGACGGGCACACAGCAGTCCAAGTAAGCCGGCACAGCCGGCACCGGAGATCTCGGTGTTGTTCCAAAAGACCAGGAAACAGGACCGCCGTGCCAGCATATGGAGGCCCGCCGCCCCACAGCAGGCTACCCAATCCGTCGAGGCGGCCAGTTGGCACGGCCCCTCTCCGTTAGCCTGAGCCGAAGCTCAGTATGCAGCCCAAACCTGACCGAAGTCGGAGGTGGAGAGAGGACCATTTGATCGAAGCTAACATCTCCCAGTGCGCCACCGCCCTTATGGGTTACAAGAGCCGGACCCCGACTTCCCGGTTAATCCACCAGTTATTGCACACTCCGACCCATTTAGGGCCCTCTTGCGCGGCAAAGCAAAGGGCAGCAAAATGTCCTACCCGTGAGCAATTGTAACATTATTCATTTCGTGCAGGACAGAATGGTCGCGGATGTTGAGCTCCGCCACAATTGCCGGAAAAATTATCCGCTGCACGAAGAATTCCAGAATCGTGAGACGGCGATTGGAAACGTCGGTGACTGTTATTTAGACCAGGCTAGTTGGCGGACTGCGAACGATGAGAAAATCGAGAAAGTGGCGCTGATCGCGGATGTTCTGATCGATAACGGCCTTTCTGGCCTCGAGGCCGAAAATCCACTCTGCCTCGGCGGATAAGAAATTAACAGAGTGACTAGAGTTCAATTCTGGAGGTCGTGCGTAAGAATAGCGGCACGCGTACGTGAAGCTTCCTTGGCTTGGGCTTGACATACGGCTTGCTCCAAAGTTTGGTCCTTCTGAGCCAATAGTTTTTGTCGCAAATCATTATCGGTAGTGCCACTGACTATCTGCATACATATCATCGATGATGAGAGGTCACCAAATTCGCACTGTTTGGCTTTAGTTTTTAACTCAGTTATAAAATCAACAAAAGGCTGATGTGTGCGTTGGTGCGTGTGCAGAAACTGGTAGCGGAAAGCAAATAAATTCACTGTATATACGCTCCAAAGTAAATTGTTCGTCGTTCCGTTGTCCCACCTCGCCAATCGTGTGTAAAAATGATGCGATCTGGCGTGGCTGGGTTTCTATAGCCAAGTTGGACGCTGTGGCATAAATTTTATAAGCCGCCTCATATCGGGCCCAAGACGCTGCAGGATTTTCCTTTCCGGGTTCAAAAGGGGCAGGACCGCTTAAAACTCGGGCGATCCTGGCTGAATTGCGCCGTAAAATTGAACACTCACTACTTGACTGGCGATGCCGGGTGAGCAGGGGGGGGGAGAAGGGGAGGTTGAGAGGCGGGAAATGAAACCTACTTCTGTCGCGCCCTCTACCCGAAATACCCTAAACTATAAACATAAACAATCAATAATATATTATAAATATCAATATACAACAACAGGAAGGGTTCATGTAGCCAGTTTGGTAAGTCATTTGTTTACCGTTAAAATCCAATTCGTTTCAAACTTAGCGGGCCTTGATAGTCCTATGGTAAGACTATGATTTTCAAAAGTTAGAAGAAACCACCTATGGACTGTGAGAAGGATGATAAAATACGCGAAAAAGTAGATTAGTCCATAATTAAAAGGGATAATATAGCTAAATCCTAAACAAATTTGAAGAAATTAAAAAACTTACTTACTTTAGCTATATTATCAAAAATAAATAATATATTCATACAAAAAGTGTCGCTCTTCCCGTGTGCTGTAGCTTTCCCTGTGGTTTGTATGAAATTTCTTAAGCAGACGACAAATCTTTCAACGGCCGGAATTTTCAGCCAATAGCAATCATTGAATGATTACGTCAAAAAAATAGTACAACAGCAGATAAAATTTAACAAAATGTTAGCCAACTTCGGTGAACGATAAGTTAAAAAAAATAATTTTCACTCAGTTACCACGGTTATAGCGGTTTTTTTTAGTAAGTTTAATGATATTAACTTATTTTGAGTACTTTAAAGCGCTTAGAATTTATTATTACGAAAGTATTCATTCTTGGTGGTAACGGTGAATTAAAGCCTTTGTAGGTAATGCCTCCTAGAAAAAAAGTTACAGAATCTTTAGTTTTGGCAAAAACTAATTCCACCCAATGCAATTTCTACCTGAAAGAAACATCCAGAAAATCAGTACAAACTACTGTGTTACGCACATGTACTGCCATTTGTCAGACCGAGTGTCATGGTCACAATGTTTCAGTACAGACTGAAACAAATGATGCAAGTGACAGGTTGAAAAAATTGGTCAGAGAAAATTCAACTCAGTGTGATTTCTTATTGAAACTAACTCATTCTCGTGAAACACAAACTAGTATATCTAAAATTCATACTGTGTGCACTCTATTTGAACCACCACAAAACCAAAACAAACTTTCAAAACGGAAAATAGATAAGGAACCATTAACAAACCCTGAAGTTAAGAAGCCGAAGCTCTCTCTACAGGCCAAAGTGGACTCTTCTTTAAATTCTGTGGAGAAATATATTAGTAGTTTGAAGAGAGGTATGTGTATATATATTACATACATTTAATCCATGTTACATATCAAATTGAGTAACGTAATACTGTAGCCACTTGAAATTGTTTTCTTACATGTATTATCAGACGACTTGCACCTCTCCGTAAGAAAGGGTAAAAATGGAGCTGAACAGCTACAAGTCATTAGAGAAAAGGACTTAACACTCGTTTCTACTTATTATGATTTTCCAACTAGAATATTATTTTCATCAAATGGTCTACTAACCATTTTAACTCTGTTCAAACCTTTGCATCAAATAAGCTATGTTATGGAAATCAAGAAGTAGATGTACTTATCATAAATGAAGTATTATCAAAATTGTCAGGGAATCACGTTTTTTGTCCAGGACTTGTAAATGTATGTTATAACCTTTTTTATCTTTTTTTTTCCTACAAAATTATAAAATATGTATTTTTTAGGACAACTGCAAAACATTTAAATCAAAAAACCTTGAAGTAATAGCTAGTCCTTTTGAAAGATTACAGTCTTCAGAATGTACTGTTTGGTTCATTCCGCCATCTAATGTAAAGCGAGATGAAATTAAAAATGGCATTTATCAATGTGGTAAATGCCGATATCTCCAACGGTAATGTATAAAACCATTTTAATCAGTGTTGTTGATTTTTTATATTTTTTTTTGGTTTCTTTAAAAAAATGAAAACATCGATTTATTTGATTTGAATCGGATTTTTTTATTTTAATATTTTTGGTTTTTGTCACTTTTTAAAAGCAATATATAAGCTTATTGATATCAGTTATTTTTGTATCAATAGTAGATCGATCATTTAAAAATATATATATTTAGGAAGAGTACATAATTAAAAAAAAAACATGAGGAAGAGTCTAATATCATTGTGAGAGATAATAGTCTAATAGAATGATAAATATATTCTAAAATATAATAATTCAATGGTAAACATGGACTAACCAAACGTAAGGACGATTCCCCGAGTAAATTCTGCGGCTAACGATTGTTAATGTGCACTCTGGCACTGCGAACCGTCCTTACGTTTGGTTAGTCCATGTGGTAAATCTATCATTTATGGAACTTTATTACCTTTTAAACAATCTTTTATAAGAACTGATTAAAAAAATCATTCAAATTGCTGAGTTAAATCGTTTGATTTAAGTCGCTGGATTAAATCATTTGATTTAAATCAAACAATCCTGATTTTAATAAGTTGAGCAGGCGTATCCAACTTTATACTAGCGCCTATTTAACAGATTATTTTTATTTATCCAGGTACATTCTTGATCGTAAGAAGAAAGAAGTAACTCCAAGAACCAAGCGCAGAAGGCAATCATATTTGTCTACATGTAGAATAAGTGTTTTAACACCACGATCTAAAACAAAAAGATTTCTTGATAGTAGACAGTACCGATGCAATCTTCGTAAAAAAATTAAGATTTTAGAAAAGAAGCTAGATGAAACCAGCGTTGAACTCTGTCCCGAACAAAATAAGCAAATGAGGTCCATTTTGAGTGAAATTAACTGCAAAGGTCAAGAGGATTTAAAAAAGATTTTTGATGAAGCTAAGGGGAGAAATAAAATGTTAGGGTTAGCTCTTCAGAAAGCATGGGAAAGAGACTTGGCAAAAAATGATTTTTTAAAAGACCGGGATAACTGTGAAAAGGGGTCTAAAGGAAATAGGTGGAGCCCGCTAACTTACCGAATAGCACTGAGTGTGTATTCTAGGTCACCTGCTGCTTATGAAGCCCTTGCATCTTTTGATGTGTTGAAATTACCCAGTGTTTACTCTGTGCAGGATAAAATCAGACAAATACCTAGTCAGCAAGGCATTGACTATAAATTTTTGCAATCGGAATCTGTTAGATTTGACAAGCATAATTATCCAGGAAAAATCAGACCTCCAAAAGAAGGCGTTCTAATATTTGACGAAGTGAAAGTTATCGGAAAACTAACTTGGAACTCTCGCAATAATGAATATATTGGCTGTGCTCTTGATCCAAATGAATATATTACAATGGAAGATAAATAAAGAAAATACCATGAAAGAAACACTAGCGGCTGAATATGTTTTGCAGTTTCTTTGGAGGTGTGCTTCAGCTAGGTTTGACGTAATTGGCCCTTATTTTATGATGGCCTTTCCTGCCCCTCATTCATTTATCACCAATACAGTTTTAAATTGTATTGCTGCTTTCCACATGGTTGGGTTTGAAACCACAGCCCTTGTGTGTGATGGTGGGAGTGCGAACGTGGCATCTTTAAGGCACAGTTTAGGAATTCTGAAAGCTCAAATGCATACAATTAAAGATGATGGTTCCATAAATTACAAGATAATGCCTCGATTTAGAAATCCTCATTTGGAAGACCAATGGATTTATTGGATAATTTGCCCAAACCACCAGTTGAAGAATATGGTAAATGCTGCTCATAGTTCTCAAAAGGAAGGTACAAAAGATTTCATTTGTGGAGACATTCATTTTGGATGGCAGCAAGCTATAGATATGAAAGCCAGGGAAGATGACCGAAGGGATTGTAATGAACTTGCTCAAGTGAAGGGCCTCTGTCAAGCTTATATTGACAGAGACGCTTGGTCTAAACTTAACGTGACCCCCGCAAAAATAATGCAAAAACTTCCCGTCCTTGGTGAGCTATATAATTATGCTAATCCAAAATATGAAAAACCACCCAATGATAAAGAAAAAGTAATGGCTTTCTATAACTACCTCCATGCTTGCCACCAAATCTTTGAAAAGGGTTTATTAAGCCATGAAGGAATTTCATGTACAAATCCTGGTCCAATCAAATCAATGCTTAAGGGACTTAAATATTTTGAGGACTGGGCAACAGAGCGAATAAAAAAAGGAGAATGTTTAACAAACAAATCTCAAAAACATTTTATAGCCTGGCAAACGTGGGAGTCGCTACGAATTTGCATATACGGTTTTATTGGTTTTGCGGAAGATTTTACTCAAAGACATCCGAATAAATGTATTTATCCAGTAAGAATCAATGGATCCGCAGTTGAAACTATCTTTAGCCAACTGAAATATATATCAGGAGGTAAGCTTACAAGTGTAAATTATAGACCAGCCAGAAGAGCATTGTTAATTAAGGGTTGCACAAATACCAAACAAAATGCTGAAGCTTCTTATAGAAAAGTAGGCTTAGACATTTTAAATGAATAAATTTTTATATCTCACTGAATTATCATGAATTCACAATACTTTGTAGCTTTGGATTAATTAGGAACAGTTTGGGTTTTAATCATAGTGTGTTATTGCATTTGTTATTCATAAATAACCTTTCTGCGAACTAATCGTCCGGAACTAGTTTTCTTTGGGGTCCCTGATCCAATGGACATCGGGCTATTGGATCTTTGGGTATTTAAATTACAAGGTAAAAGATCCTCCTTGGATTTTTTGTTTAACTTGTTTTTCTTAGGCTTTGGCTTGCTTTTCTGATTTGGTTTATTCTTGAGCAATTTGTTACCCTTTTTTTTTGCTAGTTTTGTTTTGGAGGCCCCCTTAATACTGTAGAGAAAACAACGGAGGTTCATACCACCTCTTTCTCGTTTTCCTTGTCTCTCATTGCGCCTCTGAATCTGGGCTCTGACTAAATCCCCCAACTTTGCATGCCCTATTTTTCTTTGCCATTCAAGCCTCATAGCTTCTAAATCTTCGAGCGAATGATTGTAGTCCTGAACTGCTTTGATGGTCTTCACAGCATCGTGGAAAATGGTCTTCAAAGTTTGATCTTCAAAAATATAACTCATTGATTTCTCTGGAATTTAAAAAATATATTTTTATCAATCCTTTTTTACATTGTAATGCTATGATTAGGGATTTACTCACTTAGCGCTTGTCCTGGATCGTTGCTTTTAGAACACTTTCTAAACATATCAACTACCAGAAAGCTCACTCTTTTGATGAAAGGCATTAACGAGACATGAGGCAGTAGCATACCACCCTTGTTCAGCATCCTTATGACAGCTGGTAAGTCATCTACAAACTGCTCTATATTTCTTAATGACAAAGAAATTTTAAACAAAGAATGGGCACGGTCTCTCTGTTTTTGAGATAGGGGTTTTTCCCTTTCATTATTTTTTTGTGTACTTCCATTTTTGCTTTGCTGGCAGCCCACACTTCACCCAAGCAGCCTCCACCAAGCCTATTAAGAGAATATAATACATCTGTCTCCACATGCCTAATTTTCGAAGACTTCGAATGTTGAACTTTTGTAAAAGAAGCTGTCTGAGATTGCTGATGTGGTTTTGAGATAGAGCCCAGTTCTTTATTTCTTTTGATTTCAGCACTTATTTCCCTGAAGCGTATCCCTATCCAATGTAAAATATTGCACCCCTCTACTTGGCCATATTCATTTGTTATCATGATCCCATAACCCTTAAATGTGTAGTCGTGGATAAAATTGGTAAAGGCATATAAAAATGAAGAATATCCTCCACGAATGTCTTTGAACTTTTTTAATAAATTTAGATATTCATTATGAAAATCTCTAAGTATGAAATCCAATCTTCCACCATATATAGTTCTTCCAAAATTCTTCTCCTTTCCCCAGTTGTATCTACTGGTGGGTTAAGTAAAGGACATTCTAAATTACCTAATATATCTTCTGCTGATATTGGTGAACCATTTTGTAAATTCATAAGATCCAAACTGTCTGAATCATCTTCTTCAAACATTTCAGTAATTATTATTATTAATTAGAAGTAGAAAGACAACACTACGAGTCCACGACCACTGTGTTTACAAACTCCACGTGCTATTTGAAAACGTGGTAATTCCAATTTCATTATCACATGACGTCACGTAAGATATCCAATCAGAAGTAGCCTATATTAACTATTCAACATTCTTTTATAAAAAAAACCGTAATAACAAATAGATAATAAAAATCAAAGAATGACATTTTTTTAAATAATTCTAGTCATATCAGGTATGAACCATTATTATTATATTAATAATTTAATGGAACTTTGTTTCGATGCGCAATGACACTACTTCTTATGATCTTAGGAAATTCGGCTCTTAGATAGGCGGGCGTAGCACCATGATATTTGCCTACGCCGAAAATTTTGTCCGCTTCGAAAATTTCATGTAGTGGCCCGGGCTTCGAGAGCGACACTTTTTGTATGAATATATGATTTATTTTTGATATTATCCCTTTTAATTATGGACTAATCTACTTTTTCGCGTATTTTATCATCCTTCTCACAGTCCATAGGTGGTTTCTTCTAACTTAACTTATCGTATATACTATTCTCCACCACACTCCCCCCTTTTCGGCTTTCCGTTGCTATATGCAACGCGTTTTTAAATTTTTAATGTTTAGGCTTAGTTTCTCCTTTAGATTTGACAGTCGCCAGCCAGATTTCCCGCACGGTACTGATGAGTTCCAAATAGAACGAAACCGGCCTACCGTTGGAATTTCTGGCTATTTTATTTATTTTTAATTTAGATTATTACTCGAAGATCTATTTGATCCGAGTTTCGCGTTTTTTGCTCAAAGACCTATTGGTACGAGTTATTAGTAAGTTTTTTTAATTTCTTCAAATTTGTTTAGGATTTAGCTATATTATCCCTTTTAATTATGGACTAATCTACTTTTTCGCGTATTTTATCATCACTGATTTTGAAAATACACGCAAAGTCTTACCTGAGGGCAATAGTCACGCAAGTCGAGATACGTGACTTTTGAAAGAAATTCGACCTAAGAATTTTAAGTATTTCAACCTATTTTTATCAAATGAGCCAATTTATCTTTAGACATATATATACACTCTTAAAAAAGGGTGTTTTAATGGTATATTAAGGGTGTAATATCTGTAAAAAAACACTCTTGAATGTTAATTTAAACGCCCTAAAGCGATTTTTATTGTCCCAAATTAAAAACCTGAAAAGGTGTATAAAGGGTGTTATATTACCCCGTAAATTGAGTGATTTAACACCTGGTAAGGGTGTAGCTCCCTTAAGGCAGTAGTTTAGTACTCTAAAAGGAGTATTTTAACACTTTAAAGGGAGTATTGTAGCACCCTTAAGGCAGTAGTTTAGAACCTTAAAGGGAGTTGTGATAAAACTTTAAAGGGAGTATTATAGAACCCTGAAGGGGGTAGTGTAACACCCTGAAGGGAGTCGTTTGGTACCCTAAAAGGAGTCGTCTTGTACCCTAGAGGGAGTAGATAATAACCCTGAAGGGAATAGTTTTATACCACAAACTGTTAACAAAGGGAATAAAAACGGAGGACATAAGCACCCCAAACAGTGTAAATAAACACCCTAGCAGGAAAACTGCTTTTTAAGGTGTAGAATAACATCCTTTATAAACCTGTTAAGGTGTTAAATATGGACAAGAAAACACCCTTAAAGGTTTGAAAAGAAACCCTTTTTTTAAGAGTGTAGTTTCCTGGTAGCGCTAAAGTTACACTTTTCAATATAGTATGAATATTTCTGTCCGAAACATTACGCCGATAGTTTGTTTTCGTGCAACACTGGCTAAAAGTGTAGCCAATAGTGTCCACTTATTTAAGGTTCGGCGTTCGGATAAAAAATTTCCCGTTCATTTCTTTTTTATCCGTATCCGAAAATTATCCCAATTAAAAACTTATTTGTTGCGAATAATATCCATAAATAATCAGTTAATCGAATTTTTTTATGATCAATTGAAATTTTGTAGGGTAATTTATCCGTTTCCCCGAGCTCTACCCATATTGTAACGTTTAAGAGGTATTTTTACCATTTTGGACGCCCGTAAAATAGTCAATTTCGAATCCTCTTTCTTCGTAGGTAAGATCGGAGGTGAAATGTAGGTGAACTTCCGTTGAATTGGTCTGTAAGACTTCATTGATAAAATTACCACAGAAGCGACGATGGGGCGTCGATTTGACGTGGAAATAAATGTCGAGGAAGTCGTAGCTGAAAAACATTTCAGATAATTTTTGTGTTATTTTTTGCAACTAAATGAACATCGGGAATATTTATGGCTGGGCCCACTAGGCAACGATTTTTAGGGGCCCCTTTTCGGCTATTCGTGGGGTAGGTGCAAAACGTAACACTCTGACATTGTAACCCGGCCACCTGAATTAAAGGCTTTAAAAGTCGATCGATGACTTAGGCCTAAGGTGGTGCCTTGGGTATTAGCCTAGCTGATTATTATTATTATTATTATAAAATTTCGTGTTAGGTCTCGAAGGGGTTGAAAGCGGACCCTAGTGGCCTCAAGGGTTATGAACTCGCCCTTGATCCCAAAGGGCAAGAGGCGAGTTGAGCTCCCTTATCACGCACTTTAGATATAACTTATTAAACTTGACATTCTTAATTATAATGTAAGTTCTTAGTGATGATATTATTTGGTAATGATTAGGATGTAGTAGCTTTTCGACGTAATCTGATATAAACCGATACGCAGTTTACGCTGAAGATTATTTCACAAGGCTAAGGCCATTAGAGGGAAATTTTAAAAATCCGAGCATTTAATAGATGGCGCTACTAATTTGCCGTTAATTTTTTTAAATATCTATAAACTCCGACAAATATAAATTTTTGTAATTTTTTTATGCCGATTTTTTCTTTAGTTGTTCAATTGCAACGTATGTATTCCCACCGAAACGTGTAGGTTGGAGCCATTTAGTAAAATTTAAAGCAATAAAATAGAACATATAAACGCTTGTTTGGATAACTCTTTTGTCATACATATTCAAAACTATGTACAAGGTCCCCAGAGGTCCTATAATTCCTATAAAATCCTATGTTTTCAAAAATGTCCTATAACATCCTATATTTCTACCAAAATCCCTCAAAAGTCCTATAATTTGGATATTTTGCCAGCCACTCAGTTAAATTGCTAGATTTAGCTATAGGATAAATTCCAATTAGTCATTCTAGTCTATAGTTTTGTTATTGATAACATGGTTACCTACTAGTATATTTTTGTGATAAAATGGTTAAATAGTTTTAATTTTTTAAGTGATAATTAAGACTTATTTCTCTAAATATAGATTTTGTTTTTGAATGCATTAAGTTAGTTAATTAAATAGCATATATAAACCTATAAAATCCTATAATTTTGTAAAAATAGTCCTATAAAGTCCTATATTTTTAGAAAAATAATCTTATATGTAACACCAAAGAAAATCGACTGGCAAACATTTGCATAAAGTTCTTGTAAAATAAACAAAGTGTCTTGGCCCAATGAAATTACCCGCAATCTTCTTGGTTTTCCACGTTCAACTCTTTAATCTTCAAAGTAATGTTCGTGTTTGATTTGAGAAACCAGTCGCATTCCAAATCCTTGGGATAGTTATTAGGAAACCCTGGAGTAAGGATTGTTCCAATTGCATGATCAGGAACTGTCACATTATAGCCACACTGACGATCTAAGAAAAGTTTAAAATAATTCATTCTACATTTTGGCATTTTATTGTAGATAATTCTAATTTAATTTTTAGTTGCTCTTAATAACAAGTTGTCAAGCCAAAATATACCTCTCCTCGGAAGAATTGTCCCTAGTGGTATTAATTTCTCGAGATATATCTCCGCGATTTAGAGTATTTGTTAAAAATGTTATCCCAGTTCTATCCCGCCCGGTATAGAATTTTAATTATAATTAAAATAATTGAGACGAAACGACCAATTTTAATTTATTCAGAATATCATAAGTTAAGTAGTTACAGCAGTGAGTTAGACGTACTATAACAATGCACAATTGAATTAAACCCTTTTTAGTACAAGTTTATCAGTTGAATATAATACAAAGCAAATTTTAATGAAAAAATATCTACAGGGGGTATTATAACGACCGTTCGCTTTTTAGTTTCTAATTTTAACGGGATCGGGCCGATTTTAATTAAACGATAGGTTATCGAAATTTTGTTAAAAGAATATTCCCCAAGGCCGCGCGATAAATTTACGAGAATAATTTCCCGTCGCCGTTAAATTGAAAATTTATATGATTCGGGATTGCCAGAACTCTAATGTTGTGGGCGAGTGATTAGGAAATAAAATGGCAACCAGAATTATGCAAAATTATAAATGTTTATTTTTATTCAGAACAGTCTATGGAACGTTCTAGATTTAACTTTCATCAATAACCCAACAATATATATCCCAGAACTGGTACTCAAGTGTCTAAGACTAGATTTGTCTTAGTTCATGGTGATTGAAAAATAAACCAAAACACACTTACACTTAAGTAAATATCATAAATTATACTGAGTAATTTTAACTTAATTCAAACTACCTAACTATAAACTCTGTCTTAATTAACAGCTGAGAGCTGTTCGCTACCAATTACTTCCAATCTACTTAATTAGCCTCACAGGTTGAGTTGATAATTTCAAGGGTATAATTAGGTTATTCCAATACAAAAAATAATAAGAATCAATTTTATCTTACAGCTGACTTGAGTTAGTTCACAATTACTTTAACACTTTCAGTCTTAAACACGTACTGTTCATACACTGAAGTCCATTCACTCACGTTCCAAACGCGAAACACAATTTAACTCTTTTCTTGACCGAAGACCGAACATACTAATTAAAACCGCAAAGTTACCTCATAACTTTTGACCGACACCTGCACCCCGTCCTGTAGTAGTTCGTCTGACAGCCAAGAACTAAGAAAGACTAAATCGTGTAAATTGACCGGAACGGCCTTATATACGTTTATTTTGTGTTTTTTAACCCGCCGAGATTTGACTAAAGTTCGAAAAATTGAAGATGTTATATTTTTTACCCGGTTTGATTGATAATTCTCCACACGGTGGCGCTATATAATTACTTTGAAATAGTTTCCGCGGAAGTTTTGAATAATTATCCTTTTTCTAAGCGTTATTAAAAGGTAAAAAACCCACCTTATCATAATGGTTTCTTTACTTTACATATTCCTAAAGGAAGTCAATGGCTCAGCGGTAAAATATCTGCATTGTGACTATGCGACCCGAGTTCAATTCCTGAACACGGTCAAATAAATTAAAATACTCAGATATTTAATTAAATATAATATTAATATAATTTATAAATATTTAATTAAATATAAGATTAATATAATTTATAAATATTTAATTAAATATAAGATTAATATAATTTATAAATATTTAATTAAATATAAGCTTAATATAATTTATAAATATTTCATTAAATATAAGATTAATATAATTTATAAATATTTAAAATGATGTAGAATAAATTATAGTACCTAACGTTATAACTTTGTAAATGACATTCGCCAAAGCTGTTTTTTAGAAAAACACCGTAACTTAACAAGCGTTGGTTCGATTCCCGGCCGGCGCCAATAATTCGCAAATTGTTACTAAGACGAATACCGTGAAGAATTGGTGGAAACCCTGCCATTGGACGTTGAGAGGTAGCATTACACTCAGCACTCGGTCCGTCCAAAAGTCAGTTAGAAGAAGTTGGAGAGAAAACGCCCATACAAACACAACAGACTCGACATCCACAACCATCATAACACGAACTCAACATGCACAACCATCAAAACACAAACACGACTAACTCAACACTCACAAACGTCATAACATGAACTCAACATTCACAACCTACGCATAAACATTACAAAAACGTAATACACCAAACCGTCACGACGGTGAGCGAAAAAACACCATCCAAACCAAACCGCAAATGTATCCGTTAACGCTCAACGTCACACGGTGGTTTTGCCAACCCTTCGAGAAACTGCGAACGCAGAAATTTCGAGAAATTGCGTACGCAATGATTAACCTTTGGACGAATAATGCGAACGCGTTCGCAGGACAGACGGACAGACACACAGACACACAGACAGACAGACGGACAGACACGGTGATTGTATAACCCCTCCTAGGGGACTTTGTCCCCTCGGAGAGGTAAAAATTTGCGAGTGATACATACTTCGATTTTGGATAGATTTTCCATTGAGTACGATAGAAATAGTTTGTTCATTTCTGCAATGGAAACATATGACAATTTGTAGCGTTGAACAGGCAGATACTTAATCGGAATAGTACTTCCAACATCGCAATTTTAAATTATCTGAAGATATTCAGTTAGTGAGATCAGGTTTGTCTTTTATATTCGCCCATCTAGCAATCTGATCTCAAATTGCATCTGATTTATTATCATAAGTATCTGATCTGAGCTTATGTGCTTATCGCACAAGATTCCATTGGAAGCACTAATTCGGAATACTGTGGAAAACTAAATTAAACTATTTTTATACATATTTGTTTTGATTTTTGTTAAGCGGAAATTATTAACTTACTCAGGGGCAAAGGGGCAAATTGTTTTAATTTTTGAATTTATCAAATTATTAGCTTGCTAGTTGTACATTACCCGTTATACCATAAGCCTATCAACCCTAAGTTTGAAACGCGCATAGCGCCCTTTGTACCACCACTGGACGGGCGAAAAAGAAGAAATCAGGCGATAGTATCGGCACCTGGTAGAGATAAATTGAAGCTTCTTCCTTCCCCCTTTCTCTCTCTACGCACCTCTCTCGTACTAAAGCAGCTGGCGTCATGCATTGCGAGACGCGTTACGTTTCTCTTTTCCGCCACCGGGTGGATTTAGCGCTGTACTTTCGACAGCCGTTAGCTTGAAAAAACACTGCCTTTCGATTCAAACTTAGGGTTGTTAGGCTTATGGTTATACACATTTGGAGAAAATTTTAGAAAGAAAGACGTAACAGACGTTTGATCAGTCTGAATTAGCCTCTTGACAGACATACGATAATTATCGTACAAGTCGACCATTTTGAGCAAATTTTTGGGAGGAAGGATAATATTCGATAATTCAGCTTGACCGTACGCTAATATAGAATATTTTTCGATTTTAAAACTTTAACTATTGATATTGCTATTTGTTTAATTGGAGTTTCCTCGTTAGACCCTACTAAACTTAAATATTATTAAAAGTTTGGAATTCTCATAAATATAACTTCAGCGAAGTTTTACATAAATATAATAATAATAATAATAATAATAATAATAATAATAATAATCAGCTACATGTAGGCTAATTAAGTTTTACTACCACTTTTCAGGGGTAGGATAATTATTTTCTGAAATTTATAATTTTGTGGGTTTGATTAACCTTTCAGAACGTGGCAACGTTGTTCCTCGGGTTAACGGTAATAGTTAATTTAGGGAGCTGTTGGCTCGCGTGGCGAGAATGACCACCTGAATTAATGGCTTTAAAAGTCGCTTGATGACTTAGGCCTAAGGTGGTGCCTCGGGTATTAGCCTAGCTGATTATTATTATTATTTTAAGTTAATTTCTAGCGTTGACCATCAGTTGGTTGTATGGTAACCTTAAGTAAGCTAATTTTATATGTTATATAAATCGTTTGTTGTATTTAATTGGCAAATTGTTTAAATCTACAAAAAATACTAAAACGAAATTATTCCTCACTGAATTTAGGTCCGCTTTATCTTCCTCTTCAACAGCCATTGTTCACTATTAGAACTACACTAAATGACCGGGTAGATGAATAATTTCTCCATATTACCATGTGTAACATAAGCACTTAACATAATCATTTTTAAGACAGAACATAGAGTATTTTAACTAGAAAGGTTAAAAGGATTGAAGGTTAACGGAATCTGGTGATTGCGAGACGCGAGTCAAATTTACCCTGTCAAATCTACCAGTTAGAGAAGTTCTGCTTACTACCAATTCCGTGCCCTATCTTAAAATTCGACTATTATTTGCTAACGTGTTGAATATTGACACTGATTTGTGATAAATACTACTAAGCTCCTTACTACGTATTCCACTTAATTTCCCTTAGAAAAAAGGTTCCGAGTACTTACCCTAAAATTAGGAGAAATACAACAGCTATGGCTGTTAAATCATTCAGTCGCCTCGTCAAGTAGCACATTTTATTGTAAATCCCACAGATTCATTTTGAAAACGGAACTGAAACGAGTCAAATCTAAAACTGTTTGTCTAGTGAAATGATTCCTTAATTCCTTTACTTATTGAGTGGCTTTTAAAGAATTTATCTTTGACTTGATGTAATCTATTTGAAATTTAATACCGTCGCTAGTTCCTCATAAGTTATGCACTATAAGAATTGACTTATCTATTCCAATGCGTCCAAGAATAATAACTAATCAAATCTGCTTCCAAAATGAGTCAAATATTTTTACCTCAGGCAGAAGTTTACGATGAACTATGGTACTATCATTATGTTTTTAACTTTAAAGTGAAACATTTAGACTGTTTCCCAGTAATCGTATCAGTTACAGCGTGAAGGTTACGATAATTTTTATCACATTTATAAGCATAAATATAAACATGTAGTATACATAATTGTAGCACAAAATAATATTTTAGACTTCTATGTAGTTTTGTCTACCGAACCTGTGTTTTCCATATTCTGTCCTACTACACTTAATAATATATAAACAGATAAGAAATCTCCAACTTTACTAAAATACGAGGCTCTAAATCTCGCACCCTGTTAACTTTTTAATTGGCTACTTTAGTTTATCTGCTAAAGTTTTTGCCGGTCGCAAATTTACCGCTTTCTGGAAACTTTCGAAAAACAATTACCGCTCGGGATTTTGGTAACTTAAATTTAGTTTAGTTTTGTAAGAAATCAACCTGGAGAATTTTATATTAAAAAAGTATAAATATATTTTAATATATTATATTACAGAATATTATACTCAACTATAATATAGTATCAGAAATACATGAACCGAAATTATCAGCGAGCCCTTTTTTTAGCGACACGCTTTCTCTGTACTGCAGGGGGAGGGTGGAAAATGGGATTAGAAAATTTCATCCCACCCGACCGCGTAGGAAATATACGAGTGCATCACGGGTAGATTATATCGCCATCTATTTTCAAAAAAAAGTAACGTTTTTATTTAAAAAAATCTCGCGAAACATCGTCTGACAGCCTAGAGTGCCGTCTGCCGACCTAGGGTAAAGGTTGTAATAATGTTATAATTTGTTAATCATGCAGAATGTACAAGATTTAGTTTGTTATTTGAAAAATCTCAAACGGCCGTTTGTTTTGGAAAGGAGAGAGTTATTTTTAGCATTGTTGAAGTCAGACAATGTATCTAATTATTTGTTAGAGCTTATCAAATTATATGAAGGGTGGCCAGTCTTAAATTAACGTTTGGGAGCTAACAGCATTTGTGGAAACTTTTAAATCTTTAGGTTGATTTTTAGTATTTGTAAACTTATCCACGGTTTTCACCTTTTTACTCAAATTTGAAGGCAGTAAATAACATAGAGTACTAACATTTCTAGTTTTGATCAAAGGCTTATCGTTTATATTCAGTTCCTTTGACTTTTCTGGCGGTTTATCTAAATTTCATAGTACCGATTTATGTTTTAACTTCTGCTTGTTTTGTAGAAAAAAATTGAACTGCGTAAAAACATCTACACTCGACATTTTGGAGATTTACGTATTAAATTTTCACAACAACTAATTTAAGAGAAAACTTTGTTGGCGCCGTTTTTTACACAGACGAAATACTAAACCAGGGAAGCTCATTTTCTAGTCTGTGTTTACAAATTTTATTACGACCACCACTAGGTGGCATATTCATGCACTCACGTCGGAGTGGGAGATTTCGGGTGGTTTGAGGAGGGGAGGGGTGACATCGCTTATTAGAGGGGGAAAACAGAGAACTTGGGTCTAGCGTTAGAGAGATAGGTCGCTGATAATTTCGGTTCATGTATTTCTGTTATTGTTTAATAATGTTTTAGTGCTTCTCTTACCCGGCATGAAAATGTTTATATCAGCTCAGCTGTTACCGAATAGTGTTGATTTATTTACAACGTTAATTAATATATTTCTTTTATTTCATTTCATTTAATATAATATTTGTATTTCTTTTAGGGTTTCTGTGATATAACTACAACATGCCTTGAATGTGTTTGGGTGTAAAAATTGTGTTGGGAAAACCCAAAATAAAGTCATATTACTATTTTCCGAAGGATAAAAATTTAAAATCTCTTTGGCTTACAAGAACTTCAGCTTCAATTAGAAATGTGAAAATCGCAAGAATCTGTTCAGCTCATTTCACAGCTGATGAATACGAAAATAATCTAAAATCGGAACTACTCAACACAAAAAACCCGCAATTATTTGCAAAAAACATCAGTTCCTATTCTGAATCTGTGAGGTTGTGAAACGTTATTAGAAAATAATTCAGACAACAGGCTATCCCGAGGGAAATTTAAAACAATAACGGATTATCTTCGAAATACAAACAATGCCACGAAACTAAGAAATCTTCAATCACATCCTATCAGATTTTCGGGAATTTTAAATTCTAGTTATATTACTGTAACTTGAGACGTTCCTGATATTGTGATTAATAACCACGTACCTGATATTGTACGTGATATCAAAGTTCCTAGTATCACGGAAACCAACAATGTTACGTATGAAGTTCCTAGTATCACGGAAACCAACAATGTTACGTATGAAGTTCCTAGTATCACCGAAACATGCAAATTTATTTTTCACTCAACCTTATGAATTCAACGGGTGATGGAGATAGTGAAAGATGAAAAAAAAAAGAAAGTTTTTACGAAACGTCTCTGGAAAAACCAAGTTCTGATGCGTTGCAAAAAGTACGAAAACCATTACAGTAACGTAAGAAAACTACTAAACAAGTTCAAAAACAAAATTTTAATGACTCCGGCTATCACTCGAAAGAATCTCTAGTTCCCAATTAATAAAAGATGTGAAACGACTTGGCCTAGGAAAAACAAAATATGAGCAGCTGTATTACGAAAGACGTTTTACACAAACGTTTTTTGCCAAAAAAAGCAGCTTATGGGGAAGGTTTACTGGAATAATGAAGATTTTGCCAATGCTTTCAATGTGCGTTACCTTAGTGAAAGGGTGTATATATACTTATGAGAAAAATGTACCTTAAAGTCAAGTATTAATAAAAATTGACTGATAACTCAATCAAATGTTCTGAACTTTATCACATGTATTTTTAATTAAGAACTGTAATTGTGTAAATGATTGTAATTGGAAATTAGTACATTTTTAATCCTATAGGAAATGTTTTGTTAAGTCATTTTACCATCTTCTTTGATTGAAACGTTCGCTTAAATGAGCCGTATTTTTAAAATTGCTAGAGATTTAATATTATGGTTATTGTGATGAGCACAACTATAATGTGTTTATATTAAAATGTACTCTTGATTAAAAGGATATTAAACCAAAATATATTGAACTCAAGCCTCATATGTAACCATACCATAAACTATCTATTAATAAAAACCATTAACTATTTTTAAAATGATTCAGGACGGTATAGGAAAAATTTTACATAAAAATAAATGGTATATAATATATAATAAAAAGTAAATAGAATATAATATAAATAAAAAGTATATATACGTAATTAGTTACATATGCTTTACAGATATATATTAAATAATAATATAAATGCTAAGAATAACTATAATACATTTCATATTATATATTAGGTTAAAAATAAAAACGTAATTATAATTTACAATAAATAAATATTAAAAAAGTTGTTAATAATAATGTGCTTGAGCCTCTACCCGTTTTTGTTTTGACAGACACTCATATATAAAAATAGGCTACCCCATAAATGTGAGTCGCCCACGTATGACGTCACTATCTCTCTCTCTGAGCCGTTTCGGAAAATCTCCAAAACGCGTATATTGAATGCGTCCCCCTTGTTCCGGACGTTTTATGAAAAAGCCAATGACGTCCATTCTCAGAAATGGTTTACAAATGAGATATCTCTGAGATACGGTAGAACTCGCGACGGAGGAAATAAATAAGTTTATAGTGTTGCATATAACCTTCCAATGTTAAATAGTTATAAATTGCAATAACTTATTTAAATTATTATTAATATTATAAATATTGTTGATTCATATTGAATTTTATATTAGAAATGTTGTTGATGAATATTGTATTAGCCAACCGCGTTTTGACATTTCAAGAAATGGCCAACCCAGTGTTTACGTCCTTTTCGGACGTTTTAGGATAAAGCCAACCGCGACATACCGAGTTAATATTACTTCAATTTCGCGATATTTACTCGGTATGGCGCGGTTGGCTTTTTCTTGAAACGTAATAAAACGACTTAACACGTTTTTGAAGTTATATTAACTGGGTATGGCGCGGTTGGCTTTTTCCTAAAACGTCCGAAAGGGACGTTAACACCGGGTTGGCCATTTCTTGCAACGTCAAAAACGACTTAAGACGTTTTTGAAGTAATTTTACTTCGGTATGGCGCGGATGGCTTTTTCCGAAAGCGTTCGAAAGGGACGTTAACATCGGGTTGGCCATTTCTTGAAATATCAAAACGCGGTTGGCTAAAACAATATTCACCAATAACATTTCTAATATAAAATTCAATGTGAATCAACAATATTTATAATATTAATAATAATTTAAATATATAATTTTACTAAAACATTGTGCTAAATACGTTTTCATGATGAAGTTATTGCAATTTATAACTATTTAATATAGGATAGTTATGTCCAACACTTATTTATTCCCTCCGTCGCGAGTTTTACCGTATCTCAGAGATATCTCTGTTGTAAACCATTTCGGCGAATGGACGTCGTTGGCTTTTTCCTAAAACGTCGGAAAGACTCGTAAACACCGCCTAGGCCATTTCTTCAATTGTCGAAAAAGGACTAAAAACGTATTCGACCCGCATAAAATATAATTAGTAATAAATAATTTACCTTTATTTCGCGATATTAACTCGGTATTGCGCAGTTGGCTTTTTCCTAAAACGTCCGAAAGGGACGTAAACATCGGGGGGGGGGGGGGGGGGCATTTCTCTACTAAAAGGCCAACTGGAAGGTAGTCTTTCCTCAAAAGGTACAAAAAACGTTTTTCAAACGATAAAAACTTATTGAAATACGGATAATTTAAATGAAATTATAATAAAATTTCATTTATGATGAAAACCATTTAAATTTCGCGTGAAAATCATGTATAAACAAAGTTTCCAAAGTTGTCCAAGTTCCCACGTACCTTAGCTATTTAGTGGGCCAAGTTGTCCAAGTTGTCTAGTTGGCCTTTTAGTATTTGCCAAATCCGAGACGGTAATTGTTTTTCGAAAGTTTCCAGAAAGAGGTAAATTTGCGACCAGCAAAAATGTTTAGCAGACAAACTAAAGTAGCCATTTAAAAAGTGAACAGGGTGCGAGATTTAGAGACTCGTACAAAAATGGGGTAAATCGTCCTCGGGAGTGTTTGGTGGTTGAAATTTAGGCGCAATTTTTGTCCTATTATAAACGTTTTATTTCTTTTTATTATTACGCAGGAATTATTACAGGGTCATTCCACGACAAATCGACCAAATTTTTTGAAATTTTCCACTCTACCTTCTTAGATTTGGATAACAATTTGCCTTAAGGGTTATTCTGGTCGAGAAATCCGATTTTCAAATTTTTTTTAATGTGCGATAAGCGGTTTTTGAGATATTCGCTATAGAACTTTACCAAAAAGGGCCAAAAAGGCCTGGACACCGAAAACTTGGAAATTGATATCTCCGTCAATAAAAGTCCGATTGTAATGGGATAAAGCTTATTGTAAAGCATTTTTCTTATACAAAGCAGCATACAATTTTAAAAATTCTATATTGAATTTCTCAGTCTCAAAAAACAGTTTAAATTGTATGACCTTTGACCTTTACCTGTGTCCCCAATTTTAGTGAAATAGAAATATTGTTTTTCGAATTCCCCGTTTATGATTTAGTCGAAAAGATCAAAATCCCAAAGTAGTATTTTTAGTTCTTTAGAAATAAATTATTTTGTACAACCCCTCGTGCAGTTTTAGAGATATGGAACTTGGTATACATATCTTGTTAGTCCAGTCGATTTAAATTAAAAAAGGGGTGTAACTAAAAAAAATTTCAAAAGAATTTTTCTCTTTTGCAATGTGTTCCTAAAATCGGTCTGAACAGCCCCTGAAAAATTTTCATGAATCCCACCTTGGGAAAGTGGTCAAAAGTGGTCACAGGTGGTCAAGGTAGATTTTATTTGGAAAATACGGTCGGGGAAAATTAAAAAAGTTATCCTGACTTCATGCTTTGAGATAAAAGGCTGAAATTTGGTGAATATACTTCACAGCTATAGGGGATAATTATAGGTTAAAGCTTTTCACCGCCGCCATCTTGGATTCAATATGGCGGACGCAAGTTCGGTGTAAATCTCGGAATATCTTATCAAAAAACCTTATAACATATGCAAATACTCTTGATATTGTATATTATCTATATTTCCGGTTTATCACGGGCTTGAACGGTAATAATATTTTCCCGCCATTCGTAAAATACAATATGGCGGCCGTTTCACCCTACAAGAGTGAGAATCACAATTGTTACTGGGACGATTTAGTTTGGACTTATTCTAAAGGAACAGGGTTTATCTGTTTCTGTATCTATTTACGGTACGGGGCTATACAAATCTATTAGTCCATGTTTGGTGGTACATCAACTGATACTTTGACGGTCATTACATAGCCTTTTTTTTCAAAAGTTGCATATAAGAGTTCACTTGTGAAACCCGAGAGTATTCCCCTAACTATTTGTATTTGTATGGAAATAAAACGTCAAAAATCTGAACCATAGTGACCGGGGATGGATATTAGAGGGTGGTCCGATAACGATGGACTTAACACCAGCTATAATTTGCTTACTAAATTTAGTACGCTGCAAATGTACCAAGAGGTGCTCCGATAAGAGTTGTCGATGCAAAAGCCAAAGCCTTAATTGTTCGTCGGCCTGCGGACCTTGCCAATTAGCTATTTGCGAAAACTCATTGAAACCGGATATTGAACTCTGATACCGAAAATATTTAAGTTTTAAAATTTTTAAAATAAATTATTTAGGTTAATTTCATGTTTCTTTTTTAAATAGTGTTTATTTTGACGGGAACGCTCCGAGAATGTAGTTTCCTATAGAATAAGCCAAAACTCGGCATAAATCGACCAAGTAACAATTGTTATTCTCTCTCTTGTAGGTTGAAACGGCTGCCATATTGTATTTTGCGAATGGCGGGAAAATATTATTACCGCGCAAGCCCGTGATAAACCGGAAAAATAGATAATAGACAATATCAAGAGTATTTGCATACGTTATAAGGTTTTTTGATAAGATATTCCGAGATTTACACCGAACTTGCGTCCGCCATATTGAATCCAAGATGGCGGCGGTAAAAAGCTTTGACCTATAATTATCCCCTATAGCTGTGAAGTATATTCACCAAATTTCAGCCTTTTATCTCAAAGCATGAAGTCAGAATAACTTTTTTAAACTTTCCCCGACCGTATTTTCCAAATAAAATCTACCTTGACCACCTGTGACCACTTTTGACCACTTTCCCATGGTGGGATTCATGGAAATTTTTCAGGGGCTGTTCAGACCGATTTTAGGAACACATTGCAAAAGAGAAAAATTCTATTCAATTTTTTTTTAGTTACACCCCGTTTTTAATTTAAATCGACTGGACTAACAAGATATGTTTACCAAGTTCCATATCTCTAAAACTGCACGAGGGGTTGTACAAAATAATTTATTTCTAAAGAACTAAAAATACTACTTTGGGATTTTGATCTTTCCGACTAAATCATAAACGGGGAATTCGAAAAAAAATATTTATATTTCACTAAAATTGGGGTAACAGGTAAAGGTCAAAGGTCATACAATTTAAACTGTTTTTTGAGACTAAGAAAATCAATATAGAATTTTTAAAATTTTATGCTGGTTTGTATAAGAAAAATGCTTTACAATAAGCTTTATCCCATTAAAATCAGACTTTTATTGACGGAGATATCAATTTCCAAGTTTTCGGTGTTGAGGCCTTTTTGGCCTTTTTTGCTAAAGTTCTATAGCGAATATCTCAAAAACCGCTTATCGCACATTAAAAATAATTTGTAAATCGGCTTTTACGACCAAAATAACCCTTAAGGCAAATTTTTATCCAAATCTAAAAAGGTAGGGTGGATACCTTTGGACGATTTGTCATGGAATGACCCTACAATTATAATAATTCCTGCGTAATAATAAAAATAAATTCTCAATGTTATGACTACCGGCTATACAAAAAAGATCTATAAAGTTATAAGACAAGGCTTAGAAAGGAGGGCATACAAGCTAAGGTACTGATAGTTTAAATGGCGGCCCCGGTTAAAAAATGAGTTTTGCAGGGCTCCCACCAGGTCCTTAAAATACCTAAAAGCACCCACTTTTTTTCTATGTCCCTAAACCACCTTAAAATCGGAATTTGGTACCTAAATTACCCTATTTCTAGTAAATTTGCTGAAAATGACCATCGGCTTATAATATTGAACCAGAATTGTATCGATTATAGCTATAATTTACTACGTTAGGTGGCGCCACGAGCACGGCTAAATTGAAATACTCGGGAGTCGGTATAATTCAGAATGAGCCTTCCTGTCGTAAAGTTGAACTATATAATTTTGAGTGAAAACATATTTTTAGAAAAGTAATTTTTGTAAAAATTTAAGTTTAAATAAAGATCTAATTTTCCTTAAAATAGTCCCTATTTTTATTCCTACTTTTCAAAATATGGTTCCTATTTCACCCTATTTCTACCCTGAAAAATCCCCTTTTTCCCTATTTTTTTTTTCAGATTCTGGTGGGAGCCCTGGTTTTTTAGTTTTGAAAACCAGTCCAATACAATTAAGGACCATATAAAGAGTAACTTACACGTCCAGGCTCTATGTATAAATACTTCCAAGCGAATTCGCGAATGAGTGTTATTGAAGCGATTATTGTTTTCTGTAATACTATGCATGTATTCAGTTTAACCATGAATATCGAACTGCATTAGGTTGTATAACCTTAGTCGCTAGGATGGGGCGGGCTTAGTTATTATGACGTTGGTCACGCGCCACTACTCAAAAATTGTATTGAAAGGCAACGTTTTGAAAAGTTGAAACTTGACTTTCTTTCAGTGGCAAGGCTTAGAGCGAAATTTAGTTTCTTAAATTTTAATACACATCTTTTTGATTGAACGAAAATAGGAAATAATATTTACAATAAATTCCTTTATTTATCAGTTTTTTCGTAAAGTACAGGTATTTTTCTGAGAATCACGAGTCACTTTCTTCGCCGGCTAAATCACACTAACCCGGAAACGTTTTGTAGTTCTAGTCAACGACCAACACTGGTCTCCTGATTGGCTCAAGTGATGACGTAAGACGCAGATAGGTACCCCACATGTTAGCCCCAGATGGTAGAAATAATAATGATTTAGTTCATGGTAGAAATTAATACATTCATGGTTATACTGAAGATGTCTTCGCAGCAGTCATACGATTTTTGGGAAACTTACAAAAGTTTAAATGATTTATAAATTATTAAATTATGATTTAAATGAATTAGACCGTGATTGCTTTAAAACATTTTATTTAATAAGTTTTAGGTTCTAGAAAAACATAATGAAAATGAAATTAGGATAATAAAATCCACATTTAAATTATTAAATCCTGAATTAAATTCTGATTATATTGATTAAAAAGTAACCATTAGAATGGTTAAAAGCGATGATAATATTTTTATATTATGATTACCATTATCTTTCCCCCCCTTTTCGTGACGGTAGAAATTTAAACCATGGTGCGGATAGTCATTGTGGTTCTCCCTAAATATAAAGGTACCAACATATTTGGAATGTAGATGTTTTCAGTCAATTTATAAAGCAAATGAGTGAAGCAATGCCTAATCCCGCAAAGAGCATTATGAAAGTAATTTCCAGGTGATATAAATAAATATAGTCAGCGTTGTTATTGGCCAAGGTAAAGTTCAACTGTTTAATATTCGAAGTACGCAGGAGCTGGTCGTTCCACTTCTTCAGGCAGCCATTGTCAAATAGTATATTTATCCTAAATGGAAATAAAGAAAACTTTACTAGATCCTAGCATACAACATTAAAATTGCTGATAGGGTCACAATGGCGTTTAAAATCTCTGGGCGAAATTGAAATCGCTCCTTTGTAGCAGATCTGACTGCACACTCACATTTTGGACTTTCCCCGCCCTGATTCCAGAGATTGCGCTGGAAAGTAGTAAAATTCAATAGTAGGTGTGGCCCTTTCAACAAGAAATCGTGTTTATGACAGCGGAGGAATTGGGTTGTAAACCCTGGGTCTTAAATCCCAGTGAGATCATCTTGGGTTTTGACGTCATTATTCAGCTTAACGTTCCTAAAAAGATCAATTGTCGACACTTTTTTGGTCAGCCTTCATTATCCCGCTGGCATCACAGAGACACCTTAAACTCGACTCCATCCTTTTTGTCTACGCTTACACCAAAATTAAATGACTATGTTGAGACGTCTTCTGTGTTTCTTCCAATCTACCTCTCGGTCTGCTATTATGCCCCTCTCCTTAAAAATAAGTCTAGTCAGTCCTAAATCCAACGTCTTCCGAAGCGTATGGAACGCAAGTGAGTGACGTTTCAACATAGTCCTTCTTTCGGAATATAAATAAATACATTATCACTTACACTTTGTTGAAACTATTCTTGCAGGAGAAGTTCTTATACATTGGCATTGCAATATTAATTTGAAACACGGGATCGTCGACGATGTGAAAGATGTAATTGGGATTGCTCTTTTCCGCGGAAAGTTGGAACCATTTGCCCAAGGTCATAATCGCCAGCTTCTCTCGCGCCAGATCCGGGAGATTGAAGTAATCCATTTCCGCCGATATCGACACCTTCCGGTACAGGTCTCCGTACGCTGTACTCGCTGGCTGAAATTGGAAATAATTAAAAATATTCACGTGAAAGTATTTTCTTGGAATAGCGATCTTGCCGGCAACCTCAAATCAATATACTCTTTATAAAAATATACCTAAAAACATCTGCACTTCACCCTAAACGTGCTCATTTTCAAAAAGGATTACGTGTAAGATGTTTTGAATTGCTCGTCACCGATACCATTCGGCGAGTTGCGTAATCCGTAGGAAATGTATTTGATGAAATGATTTTAGAAATAACCAGTTAAAAGCATTAAAATCTAAGCGCCACAAACAGGGAAGTGCAACACAATCTAGAAGAAAGAGCAACAAACCACCAAAATCTAAGAGAAATCAAAGCAAACACCAAACAACAGCAAAAATCTAAACGCTACAAAAGCTAACATCAACAAACAACCAAAAGCTAACATTAACAAACAACATAAATCTAAGATTGCTTTATTCAACAAACAGGTAAGAGCAACAAAAACTAACATCAACAAACAACCAAAATCTAAGAACAACAAACAGGAAAGAGTAATAAAAGTGTAACATCAACTAACAGTTAAGAGCAACGAATAGGTAAAAGGAACAAATACAAGGATAACTCAGCCATACCAATAATAAATATTTAAGTTCCTTGCACGTACCAATGTCCTCACAAAGTCCCTTATGAATCCTTTTTTCGGGACCAGAATTTTCAGCTGTCCACTACGAAATGAATGGGCGATTTGTTCAAGAGTGCTGATTACCTGATCGCTAGAAACACTGGCGGAAGCAGTCAACCACACTCCGTGACATGATATGATGATAAAAGCAGATATGAACCACGAAGCGTAGAAAACATATTGGTGAGGTTCCGATATTTCGCAGGTTATTCCTTTTGGAGACAAAAATCAAATCTTTAAATATCGAAGTGCGTGCTACAGTCGCCAAGAGAATCGGACTTTCGAGAGCCCGTTTGAAGATTATACAACGTATACAATAATAATGTTTCAAACAGATTAAACAAAAGACCCTCACCTTGATTTAACAGTGTCCCCAATATATCTAAAACGTTGAGGGTCCAGTCTCGTCTTCTTATCATGTATTTCGATATCATTATAATCAATAGTAACACCGCTAATAGAAGTAACCAAACCTGCAAGAGGATTTTTCATAAATAATAAATATATTTTCGTTTTAGAACCATACCGGATATTATTATAAAAAATTAAACAAAAAAAACTAGTGTTATAGACCATTTTATTAATTGGGGAGGTTTCGAGTCGAGGCCACTTCTCAATAGTTTTTTTAAGCCTTATAATATAAATTTCAAATATGGCGCCTAAGATACATACGCATGAAATGATGGAGAAAGCTACGTAAAACAAATTACAAAATGGAATCAATATGGACGATCGATAGTTCCCACACAGACCAGGAAACACAGGACATTTCAAATCGAGTTCTAAGCGCTTCGCGAGAGAAACAACCGAACTTGTGGCGCCACCAAACTTTTTTTTTAAACAGCGGAAGTGTAACAAACATGTGACACAAAGAGAAAGCAATTTTTGCAGAACACCGGGCATTTTTAAATACCCTAAAAATTGGTCTTCCGGCAGGCATTTTATGAATTTACACTTCTAACCTGTAAGTTTATTATTATTATTATTATTATTATTATTATTATTATTATATTTATTATTATTATTATTATTATATGACATGTTATCCTGGGGAGGCTGTGCGGAATACCTGCTCACAGCTATTGAAGGAGTTCAAAGAAAATTCCTTGAACTAGTCCATACATACTTTATCCCCAAGCACCCTTACGATCACGACCATTTGCTACGCTACCTGAATATGGAAACTATACGGAGTTATGCAAAAAAACGAGAAATTATATTTATTTGGCGCCTACTGAAATACTCTAGCTTCCCGACACTACTGTCTTCCTTAAATTTCCATGTCCCGACCCACGCCACTCGACTCAGAATAACATTTTGTAATAAATTTACCTTCACGCCTCTAGCACGTATGCAAAATACTTGTAACATGTATAGTACTGAAATTGATATATGCTCTTGTAAATATTTATCTATTTTAAAAATTGTATAACTTCTTCACAATGCCATTGGCATAGCCATATTAATGTGTAACTATCCCTTTTCCAGTGTATATAACCATGTTGGTACTATTTGTACTGTTGTTATGCACGTTAAATAAACCATTTCATTTCATTTCATCATTATTATTATTATTAAAGAAACTATATTGTGGTAATATGATTTGTTTTTATTTACATAGTAATTTAGGATGCGTAAATCTGGATTAAGAAGTCAAACTAATTACTATGTGAGAAAATGTTCAGAGAAGAGTTCAACTGGAATTCTTTTATCTGACGATAATGAGCAACCCAAGTCTTCATATAGTAATGGCAGTTTTCAGTTTAAAAGGGGTTTTTAGTCTTTAAGATAGTGTTAAAATTCCAGTGAAAACACTCCACCCAAGAACAAGGCTAAAAGGATAAAAAACGACCAGTCTGTAGAGAAGGAGAAACCACAGACCAGGAAAACCAGTAATACTAAACCTAAAAAAAATATAACTGATCCACCAAAGACAGATCCCAATGAAGCCAAACCAATACCATCTAGGAGGATTCAAGAGTACCTGGAGAAGAAATTCGTATTCCCCCAACCAATGCCTCGCGGCTCGGCTACAGCTGTCGCCGGGTGTGTCAAATACTTGGACATAACGTTTTTAGCGCCACCTACAAAGCTTCAAAGTAACCTAGGAGTTACCAAAACATTGGTCTACTAGACAGTATTTCGAACTTTAACGGTTTTTAGCTCAGGCCACGTCGAAGAAATTTGCCCGAAAACTATATAATTTCAAAGAAAGTTGCAATGAATGTTAAGTTATAAATTTAATTATGGGGAAATATTGTTGCTTTGACAGCTGTCGTAGCGATTCTAGGTGCCATAAAAATATAATTTTTTATCCAGTTCCTAAACCAAACAAGTGGTCATAGTTCACATTTTCACCACTAGATGGCTCGGTTGTAGTTTTATGTCCCAGGGTTTGAGGCTTTGAGCAGCCTCTCCCGTGGCCCCCCGAATTCTTCTCCAGCTACACTTGAATCCTCATATAGATACCATCACCTGCATCACCACCACCTAAAGCCAAGAAAGAGAAACCGAAAGAACGAATTGTGGATTTAAAAGATTATGACCGAATGTTTCATAATGTTTTCAATTTTGCTTTGGGATCGTTACAAGTTGCAATTGAAAGTATGGAACTAGGAACAGAAATTGTTCATGCACTTTCATGGGCCTTAAAATTAAAAAATGATGTAAATGAGCCAGTCCTAAAATATGCTTTCAGGAGCTCCTTACAAACACAAGTATAGACAAATTTGTGGCTAGAACAAATGCCATAAAATTCTCAACCAATTTTATCGATAACATAATAGCAACTATGTGTCATGTTAAGGAGCCAGAACTAACTAAACTAATCAGCAGAAGCGTGCTGCAATCCAGTATTTATTAGGGGAAATATTTATATAAAGCTTAAGATAAGATGGACCCCCTGAATTGGTGACAAATGAAAAAAAAAACCTGATGAGGAAAAAAGCCTTGACGCTCTTTATTACTACTTAGATCCCTACGAGCAACTCCGGAAGGTCTGCTAATTTTTAATGAAATGTCATGTGATAAAGATGACAAAGATTGCGTTGGAATTAAAATTAGGAAATGGACGGATATGCAAGATCGGGCGGTTTAATTTATGCTAAGCAAGAAACCTACAATTTTTTTCTAAAAATGCACGCGATAGTTTCCAACTTATTTTCTAAAACCAACAAGGAAAAACTTGACCGGAAATCTTTAGCTAAGAAAAGTTTGGATCAAAATGATGAAATTCAAAATCACTGGAAAAATGAAGCGAAAGGAAAAATATTTTAGAGAAGATAATTGACAAATTAATAAATACAGATGCAAATGGGCATGTAAAACATGAAAGAGATGATTTGAAAGAGAAACAGAGAATAATAAATACAAAAGCAAGAGCAAAGAAAAGTTTATGTTCAGGATTAGCCGATGTCAGTAATTGTGGTATAGTAAAAAAATAGTGATAACAAAGTTCATAAAATGAAAAGTTCCAAGTCATATTATTCTGTGATATATTTACAGTGCCAATAAATGTCAACAAAGCAATGTCTTTAGGGAAATTTCAAATTCGTCGTGGCTCCTCTAACCATAAATGCCAATGCATGTGTTGCGATTGGTTTCTCTTTCCTATCAAATAGTTAATACTCAACTGCGGCAATTTTATCAAATGGATCGTTGATTTTTGGTATAGTCTCCAGTTTTCTTCCTGTAAATCAAATCTTCTTTGATCTTCATTTCGTCTATCACTAACGAAAAATATTTCTGGTAGTCTAACAGCGTATGTAATTTAATGTCTTCTGCTAGTTTATTAAACGTAGCTGGTTTTAATTTGGGTTTCCTTCCTACATCAGGTGCATGTCTAAGCAAAGTTGAATAGCTTGGTAGGCTAAGAATACCCGAGGAGTCCAGTGACTTGTATAGCGTTGGTGATTTATGGTACATATACAAACACCAATGAACTACCACAGGGTCCCATCACCTACATTTCTTAGTTTTTAACTGGTTCATTTTCAGTTGAGTTGCCCAAAAGAGCTTTGGAAAGTCCAGGTTTTCTGTATTTTCCGTGCAATTTTTTTCAAGAACATTGATTAACCAATCATCAGCTTTTTCACCAGTAGTCTCTCCTATTTTCATAATTAACTGAGTAATTTTTTCTCCCTTCGACTAAGTTTTTTCTTTACGTTTCTAACATCTGCCTTTGTCTTTTTCAATTCGCTGAGGATTGATTCATTGCCTATACTTTTATAAGATGATATTCTACGTTTCTCCTTTTTCTGCCGAAATATCTCACCACGAAAGTAACTTTGTAGTTTAATACAACTTCCACATCTCTTCATTTGGCTTAGAAGGCAACATGAAATGTGTCGGATGGAATTGGTAGACCAACAATTTACACCTTTTGGGACGGCTTTCTGTTTAAAAATATCTTTGTATATTACTTCATGATTCCCATTACATACTTTGAGTTCTTCCAACTTTTTCAATCATTTAGACAAATCTTCTGGGCGTAATAGTTTTGTAGGTATCTTTGGTAATAGGACATGTTCTTTTATGGTATGATTCAATATTCGGAGAGATAAAGTCCTGAGTTATATTTATTAAAACTAGCACAGATCCTAACTCGTAATTAATTTTTGACATCTTTAAACCTCCGGCATCAAAGACAATAGCCTAAAAAAAATCCATAGGGTTTAGGGTGTCCATCACTAACCTGGAGGTGGAAGCTTGTTTAACTTGGTGGGCATCTGTATTTGTCCCAAAATAGTTATGGTCTAAAATAAATGATGGGGTTACGATTGACGAAGATTGATTTTGAGAGTTTAAAATATCCATTGGTGATGTTTCGTGGCAAAGATAATTTTGTGGCATATTATCTTGGTTCAACGCAGTGTTTCCTTCTTGAAAAATTGATCAACAGGAGTGATCTGCTGTAGAATTGACATGGGCTTGATATTTTTGCTCACAATCGTAACTTCAGGTGGTAAGACAGAGAGCGCTTAAAAAATGAATAGGGATTAGCATAATACTATTAAGAAACTTTTTTTTTAGATTAAGTATATAAAACTTACAATTTGATTTCTTAAGCCATAGCTGTGATTGAAAGAATTCGTCATTCAGGTGTTTAGAACAAAGATACGTATTTGTGCCAACGTTATCTACATTAAATCCTTTCTTATATTTAGAAAGCCACTTTACCCATTGAATACAATACAGTTGTTTTGTTTTGTATTTAGGAAATGGTACAAACCACACTCCATCCATATGGGGCTTGGTGGAATAACGATTATCACGGTTGCAATTAGGAAACACACAGTGTTTTACACCCATTTTTAACTAAACTTTACTAATAGAAATACCATGGATTAAACACTAAACGAAATACTAAGCCCTAACCTCAACCGCGCTTTTTAAATCACGACAGCCGACGAAATTCACAGAAAACAGGGTTAAAGTTCGCGTATTTTTTTATTTCAACGCTAGGTGGCGCTGCGGCACTTGTTACGCTTTCCGGTTCAACCCCCCTACCCCCTATAACTCAGAGAGGCAGCCGTTCCTTTAGAGAGCCGAAATATTTCTACGCGTTTTGCTATGAGCTGAAAGGTCCTGTGTTTCCTGGTCTGAGGTTCCCATAACAAGGTTCGTGATATATTATCCCGAAGCAACTAAGGGCCCATTTTGACTTGTTATATGTCTATAACCACCCTTAGTGTGTATTAGGGAAAAAGATAAAGACTGTTCGGAAGTAACTAATTGGTGTTTAATTAATGCGTAATTTTTTCAATCTATTGCGTATTTGAATATATTTACTTATGGTATTCGGTTTATTCCATTTTCTTTATGGTTTTATGTCACATCCCCCAAGACGCCATTTTTAAATCACAAATTTTCAATTCAGTAAGTTACAGCATGGACATTGTATCTCTAACTGGACGGGAAAAGCAGCTTAAAAGACGTACGCCCCACTGTCCGTTTGCGTCCTACTTCGTATTACCTGAAATAGTTGGCCGTACTCGATTCGCCGGGCCGTCAAGGTCATTTGAAAGAATGTAAACCCCCATTTCAAAAGGAACGTTTTGTTGATCACGTGACTAGTTATATGGCCTAGACAGCCCGAAACTTTTAAAATTCTAAAACCTTCCCCCCTTTACAGAGAGACGATGGCGGCGACAGGTGATTTTGTATGGTGGAACCAACAGCTTTTCCGGTCCGGTTAGAGATAGTGTCCATGGTTACAAGACACAGTATCTGCTACGTTCAAGTGTAAAACATTCTAAGCTCATTTATTTATTTGGTTATATTGAACAAATTACCTTATCACCATGTATAAATTTAGTAAAATAAAATTACTTCAGTTTGGAACGGAGTTAAGAACAAAGTCTTGACATGTTTTCCATACATTTGCCGTTCTATGAGAAAATTGGCAGTATCCGTGAAATAGGCCACGCTGAATTCAACAGCCTCCCTTCTTTGCAAAGTGTCCACTGTGGACGCAATTCCAAAATCCACTTCCTGTCGGTAAAGTTTAAATTCATTGAGAATTGTGACATTGGGTCAGTACTTATATACCTGCGATATCATTATGACGTGTGATAGCCATATACAGCACCCACTGACAGTCGCACCGTTGACGCGAGCCATTCAACCATACGAAAGGCGCAGCAATTGGACCACCAACCCCTCTAGCGCACAGCCCTGGGGAAAAGGTCAGATGATCTAGTACCACCAACGGACAGCTAGCTCACATAGAACGGGAGGCAATACCCGGAGATGAAGACACCAAAAAGGGGACAAAGTGTACACTTACGGTTAAGCACACCTGGGCCCGTTAAAGGCCTTGGCATTGTGATAGTAAGAAGGGAATAACATCCAATGAACTACTCCTTCTGCGTTGAGTTTGCAAGTTATCTCCCCACTTGTTTAAGTGGTCTTCTCTCGAGCTTTTCAGTTTCCCCTTCGATTAAAACTTGTAGAGGCTAACGGTAAAAGTAAGAGTAGGGAGATGTTGGCTCGCGTGGTATGAAGGGCTTGCCACCACCGTCCTACGAAATTTAACCTGACCACCTGAATTATTGGCTTTAAAAGTCCCTTGATGACTTAGGCCTAAGGTGGTGCCTTGGGTATTAGCCTAGCTTATTTAATTATTTAAGTATCCATTTAGGTCATAAAATGGAAACATGAACCTTTTCAGACTCGACGCGCCGTCAATTGCGCGAAGGTACGGTCGGTTCAGCGAATAACATTCCCAATATGGGGATTTGAATACTTCTGTCGTAAGATACACTCTTCTTTTGAAACCCGAAACGTAAACTGAAATCAAAAGTTTTTTCGTGAAGAACGATCGAATTTTGTGGTCACTAGTCTTTGACGAGAATGTCGTACTCGTCTGGGACCTACTAGAAATGTAGAACAAACTTACATTCCTGGAAACATTTCCAATGACTCCTGTCCATGAGTTGTTAATTAGATTACCAAAATTAAAGTGACTCACTTCGTGCAAGGTGTACCTACGTAGAAAAAATAACATTGTAATCATTAAGTACCTTAACTGTCAGTCTTTCATCGAGGCATTGAAACCAGCAATTATTGTTTGAACTTCCAGTTTTTACCTTTCCATGATGAAAATTGATTTTTTTCATTTACAAGTGGTTTCTTTTCGCCTGTGGTCCGACTTAAGCCGCATTCACACTACCCAACTTTAGTCACCTGACTTTGTCTGTCTGACTAGTCAGCCCAACTAGTCAGGTCAGCTTTCGCGTTCATACTATCCAACTCGTCAGCTTGGTGTTGGATGCGTTTTGTCGGGTACTTTAGCTCGAACGTTAGGCGCATGAGGTCGTTTATATATCATTAACCAATCAGAGAAAGGAAATTTAGGTAGAAGCTGTCTGCTTGTTTTTCTGATTTGGGAATGTTGGCTTTGGCTCAATATTGTGGCTGATTAAATACTTAAATTTATTGTTTTGAGTGATTGTAAATATGGAGTCTTATGAAAAAAGAAAAGAAAATTGCTTTATTAGGTATTGTTTTGATACAGGCTCTTTTTGTTTAGGAGGCATTATTGTCTCAAGCCTAGCTAAACACACACAATATGCTTTTCAGTATTCCTTGGCAATAAAACATTTCACAATTAGATTAATTCTGTTATAATTAAAAAGGGAAAGAAATAGTTATAAAACTTACGGTTTCTTTTACTATAAAACTTTCTCCACACAAGGATCAATACGTCGAAACGTTTATAAAGAAAAAGGCGAAATTGAACGTCACTTTTTATCGGTTTCTATTGGCTGCTGCCACCTGACTAGCTAGTCTGCCTGATTTTAATCGCCTCTCTTCCCGATTCAAAGTCGGAAGCTTCCCCGACAAAAATCTTATCAGGTGAAGCATTCACATTCCTGGACTTTTCGGTCAGACAAAAATCGGGCAGCTTGTCAGTTGACTAAAGTTGGATAGCGTGAATGAGCCTTAAAAATGTACTCTTTTTAACGTATTAGGGCTTCTCTTTTTACCCATTCTGAAAGGAAGTGTGAAAGGCGTAAATAGGATAATCGTATAGGCTGAATTTATCTGCTAAAAAGGCCCCAGGCAACCATTTTCGAAAAACGTTTTTACTCCAACTAAAATTTTCTCTACCACAGAATTGGAGTAAAATGACGTCATAGGCTTACTCTTCTTACCCTACTCCGAAATCCCGGAACCAGCGAAAAGAAAACAACCTTATAGAGGTGTGCAAATCCAATTTAATGGGGATCGAAATGAATATCAAATACTTGTTTGCTAGCCCCGACAAATACCAAATCAAATATTTCAATCGTCGAATAATTTGGTCGAATATTTATGAAGGAAAAACATGGTCAGGTAACAGATCAAATAACAAATAAAATTACGAATAACAAATAATTGGACGTTTTCAGTTATACAGTTCTATTTTATTTTGCTAAACATGCCAAGGTCCAATAATTTAGCCAATAAGGGACCTAAGGGTGGTCTGAGCAGGACCACACGGTGCCACTATCGATAGCTTCCTCTTTTGATGTCCCTCAAACTCTCCCTTGTCAAGAATATTCGATCAATTGACTGCGAAGAACGAATATGATCAATCTTTTTCAAGATCTATTTGATTCAAAAAATCAAATATTCGCTTGGTATTGTAACCATATATCTTGAACACTCCTAGAAACCTTTGATTTGTGCGAAAGAAAGAATATGTAAAGGAACTAGTCTTTGTGTATGCTATAGTTGATTGGTTTTAAGTGTAAGTTTAAGAATATCCGTCCAGAAATTCTAGGAAGTAACTTTGTTTCGTTAAGCCTTAAGATGGTTTTTGTTTTTGAAAGTTTTTCAGTATTTTTTTCACTAGTCTTCAATACCATCAAAGCTTAAATTAAATACAAATAATTGTTTAATTTAAGCATGAAGCACTAGGAACTTACGTGAAATTAATGGTTTGCGCTAGCGTGTGTAAGAGGTTGGCTTCATATCCGGAAACTTTAATCAAGTTGGAACCACTTCTTTCTTGCACCCTCAACAAACCTGTCTGAGATTTATTTTCAAGATTCATTCATTGAAATATGTTTAAAATATTCATTTTACTTCTAAAAAGGCAGCTTGTAAATGTTTTCCAGAGCACTCCTCAGAATTGGAAATCATGTTTCATTTGTTATCTCAAATGTCCAATGAACTCTACTCACCTGAAAATAGAAATATTGACTATGACTTATTCCTAGGCAAATTAGGGAAACAAAAAACAATTTAAGAAGATAACCAAAGCAATAGGTTCTTGGCAATATAATCACTTTGACTTTCCTGCTTTGGCTTCACTTAATTTATTTAAAGAGTTTAAGATCTACATTATAACCTATTGGCTAATACGAACTTTGATAAGAAACCATTATCTTTACTTACTTAATAGCGTACTTTTCAAACAATGCTTATAACAACAGCTTCGAAGGCTTTGCGGAAGTCGAAGACTTAAAATTATAATTTTATGTTTGAATTGGTCGAAATGTAGGCATTATTGGAAAACGCTCTATACATCTACAACGTATTTCCTTGCGCACGTAGATAGATCAAAATAAATGAATTAACAGCGAATTATACTTCAAAAGAGGCATTCACGAATGTTTCAACAACTAATTTTAAAGAAGCTTGTTGAATTTTCTTTCCTGTATTCGAAAAGGACTCAGAATATTACTGAGCTGTAGTTAGGGAGGTGTGCTATTTCTGTTTGGAGCTTATTTTCTAGTAATGCGTAAAAATGATTATTTTAAGCGCTAGTGCAGACTTATACTTATGTGTATGTGGAATCATAAATAACGAGAACAAGCCAAGTTTTGATTTCTTAAGAAATTCAATATTTTGGTATCAAATATTTCGTACATTATGGGAATTTGGAAGGTGCACTACGCTAAATATATTATGATTAAAACTGACGGTTGAAGTTCTAAAATAAACACATGTTTTCCATTAGTTAAATGACATTGGAATTTATAATTTATATCTCTGACTTGTTTTGTATCCATTTAATGAGCAAAATCATTAATTTATTCATAGCATAAATATTCAACTCTTCCCTTCTCAAGAAATGAAGCGAAGTGCTGCCAACTTCTTATCGTACTGCGTATCCGTGTCTTAGAGGTAACGTGCTATACTTTCAAACTGGTGACCTTGGTTTAATTCCGGCTGTGTTCTATGAACGTTTTCAAGTCGATTATTTTGGTAAAAAACAGTTTATTAAACCTAGGAGCAACAAACACAGCACCCCACACAAGGAGAACGCAACCCGTCAAAAGTCGTTTATTTTCTTGCGTACAATTTTCATTGGTTAGACGCTTTAGCGCCTGCTGCCGTCGGAAGGGTAAAATTCGAAAATTGTCCTCCCCCCTTTCCGTAAAACGCTCAGCGTAAAGGTTCGTCAAATGAAATTTGTACACAACACTGCGTTAGCGTGTTTAAAGGCTAGCTGCGTTCCCCTTGTGTTTGTTGCTCCTAGATTAATTTATCCTTTTCGCGTGGTGTTTTGGAATTCTTTTGATTAAACAAAAATGAAGTTGAAATCGTCTTGAGCCTTCAAACTCCACAAAGCCAGTTTTTATCGAAATTTAAATTAATTTAAAAGGAGGATATTTTAAATTGGGAATTTGGGCAGCCTTGTACTGATTCCTTAGATTAATTGTTCTTTTGGAACTGTATCAAAATCAGACCAAAATGGTATTTATTGTTTTTCTGTGGTAAATCAGAGGTAATAGTGAGTGTAAGGAGCCTTTGGCTCACATGTCGTGAAGGGCTTGACATAACCCTCGAACGCGTTATAATCCGGCCACCTGAATTCATGGCATTAAAATAATGACAATGTTCGAAACCCCCCCGCCCCCGAAACGAGAGGGTATTGAAAAATGTCACAGGCGTGCGCTTCTGCAGTTTTAAGGAACCAATGAGATTCCGGGATGATTTGATTCTTGCGGGAAGAAGAAGCTGACTGTTAAAGCGTGAGCAGAAATGCGAGCCACGCTAAAAGTCGTCTCAACAGAGTCATTCTTCCTAAGTAGAATTAAACACCTTCTTGGCTGCGTTCAACAACCTCCTGATTCATTCCCGATTATGTGACGTCACAATAGGTATCGGAAGGGTATCAAAATTAGCTGTTCTACCAGCAGGTTTTTCTGATATCTATCATAAAGGCACGCGCACGTAGAATATTTCTGCATGGCGCCATTTTCATTGATTCATTTTAAACGGGTTTTGAGCGTTTTGGCGTTCAACAACCATTTACGTCCCGATAAGCAATCAGATCTAACAGAAACGCAATCAGAAGTATCGGATTATTTAACGATTTTAATTGTTGAATGTTGTCTTACCTCCAATTTAAGTATATTTAACAGATTTGAACAAAAATTTTAAAGACAACGTTATACTTGGAACTGAGACAGCAACGTAATTAATATCGGGGTATTTTCTTAATTACCATGAAAATACCACTCAAGGTCATCCTCAATGTAATTTTTAGGTATCTATTTGCAAAATAAATCTCTTTCGAAATTATCGACTTTATACGTTAATTCTTTGATGACCTCATTTTTTACCTTAAAATCGGCTTCTAATAGAGACTTGGCACTCCGTAGCTTTGGCCATGGCCGCCATTGTGGTCATATTTTTCTCCCCACGTTAAAAACTATTGAAAAAAAAACCTGTGACGTAGCACTGCCAAGTCCCTATTGGTGAAGCCGAATTGCTAAACGCCAGTTTTAAACGTATTTTTAGAATTATTACTTATTCTTAGTTGTTATTACTATTTTACTATCCCTAAGTATTAAGAAATATATTGTTTTCTTAATAAATAACAGTACTAATAACATATGTTAAGATTATCTTCGGGCCAGTTAATTGGAATAATCTTTCCAAATGCTGATGGCAATTATTGAACTGGAACAATTATGAACACTCACCCCTCAAACCACTGGCTTCTAGTTTTTTAATAAACCAACTTTTGAAATTAATTACATTGAACCAGTCTACTTTTTCTACCGCTATGAGCTACAAAATCTAACGTACAAAACACACAGCCGTCAATGAGAAATTTCCTAAGGTATACTATTTATTGCAGCCCTAATTAAACCTACCGCGTCACCTACATAGAAAGTATTTCTTAGCCCGTAGATCAATACTGCATATTTAATCCGTATCTATGACACGAACCAAATTGCTGATTGCAATTATTGAACGGATAAAAGTAAGAACACACGCCTCTCATAGCACTAGCTTCCAGTTTTTTAATTACTGTTGAATTTAATTACTAAAATATTTTATTTACATTGAGCCAATCTTTTCCAACAGCTACGAACTACACAATGTTACGTACAAAACACGCAACCGTCAAATATAAATTTTCTGAGGTATTCTATTTATTGCAGCCCTAATCAAGACTACCACGTTGTCAAGGAAATGACTTTCCGGCGCCTGCATAGAAAGTATTTCTTACCCCGTAGATAAATACTACATAATGAATCCGTATCTATGACACGAACAAAACGTTCGCTTTAATTAAATATATGGGCAACTTCACGAATTCATCAACCTCATACTCGAAAATAAAATTTATTTTCATTCCAATAGTGGTTCTCATTTTATTTACTGTTAAGCCCAGTTCACACTTTACAATTAATTTGGCAACATAATTGTATCCAACTAATAGTAAGCCGTTCCTTACGCTTTCGTCGATGACAAAGTTGTGGGTTCAAACCCCGGATAATTGGGGCCCCAAATTTATTAAAAAAAGGGGGTCCTATTTTTTCATATTGGTAAATTTTCTATAGCCCATTTAATAGAGAAATTGCTGAAAAATTTCAAACTTGTGACTATCAACTAATGCACATATTTTATGGGTTTAAATTTACTCCATTTAAAAAGGATAATACCCATTGTATAATACCAGGGGGTAAGCGTGTAAGCAAAAACGCAACGGGTGCCTTACGCGGCCGTCATTTCTCCTCCCGCTGAGGGGGAGTTATGCGCGTGCCTAGACGAAACACGAAATCGCACAGGTGCGACAGAGAGAAAAATAAACAAACAACAAGCTATCTTGTGACTAGATTTAAGGCTTGTATATAGTTCTCTTCGCTATATTTTGACGACTATTTTGAAATGACCGTCAGTGGCAGAGATGTAGACATGTAGTGTATTATTTCAAAGAAAAAAAGGGTGACTCACTTTCTCTTTTTTGTTAACAGTCTGTTTTTACACACAATCCTAAGGATTTGTGTGTATTAATCTCACGTACAGTGTAGCCGTTGCCGATGCCGATGCCGCCTATGGCGCCGTGTCGCGCATATCTCTTCAACGGTTAGGGCTAGAAGAGTAAATGATATCTCGTTCGAGTGTACATGCATCGCCATTGATAGCTTTTCATACATTTTTGAAATCGAAGCCCAAGAAGTTGGGCATTTGCCCAATTTACCGTTTCCGGTAGCTTTGTGTGGTTGATATTTTCTTTAAAATTAAGTCCGATAATGTTAAAAAAACAATTTTGGATAGGTTAGGATTCAGCGGACCTACAACTTCGGTTATATCAGTATATATTAAATTTAAGTATAGTTTTCAGGGTAATTTACGGGACCCCAATTTTCGTGGTTTTATATTTTCGCCTAAAAATCTACATACAGTTCCTTAATTTAAGTCCGATTTTCATGAAAGTTATATTACATATAACCTAGAATTGCAAATACGTTCCTTAATTTTAATTCTAAGTAATGTTTTTTGGGCAGCGTATACGGACCCCCGCAATTTCCAACATTGTAAATCCGCGTGTTTATAGAGGTCTACGCGCCAGTTTCAGTCTGGCGTTTTTCAAGGCCGTTCTGAGTGCGCCGCGCTTTCAACGTATGACCAGAAGTAACAATTAAGTATGACACTGATCGACCTAGTCTTCGGCGTATGACCAGAAGAAATAAGTGTGACACTCAACGTAACAAATAATTGTGATCAGAAGTAACAAATAATTGTGATCAGAAGTAACAAATAATTGTGATCAGAAGTAACAAATAATTGTGATCAGAAGTAACAATTAATTGTGATCAGAAGTAACAAATAATTGTGATCATAAGTAACAAATAAGTATGAAACTGATCGAACTAGTCTTTGTCGTATAACTAGAAGAAATAAGTGTGACACTCAACGGCTGACTAGTAGTAACAAATAAGTGTGATCAGAAGTAAAAAATAAGAGTGACACTGATCGAAGGAATCTTCGATGCTTTCAAAGCAGGCCCGTAGCCAGCGAGGGGGCCTGAGGGGGCCTGGCCCCCTCAAAAATAATTTGTGCCCCCTTAAAAATGTTATTGTGCCCCTAGAAAAATTTTAAAGTAAGTAAACAAAATCAATAAAATATGTCCTATTTACATATTATTTTTAGTTCAGTGCAAAATATATTATTACCATTCGTGTACCTCGCTTTACTATATTAGTTCCCTTCCACGGGCACCAAGTTGAAAGTTTTAGCTGTAGCAGAAACAATAATATGGGACGTAATCTGGTACAAATATTGATTTGACTATACTAACTAAGGTTAATTTCCCGTAGCACTGTAGTCTAACTGCTAATGGCCATCGTCGTGTATTCAGTTGTATCCAAGTTATCCAACTATTAATGGCGGCGTATTTTACTTTATTCCCTCCGCGTAGTTCTCAGTTTACAACGGCTTTAAAAAACACTGTCGAAGAACAGACTTATCTTTATTCGATCTCGTTGGCAATTTAATCAGTATATAATATTCAATTATCGGTAGAACGGAACCAACGACGTAAGAAGTAAAAAAGAAAAGCAGCTTGTTTGTTGTGAAATTAGTCCAAATCGTCAATTTAGAATGTAGTCTATATCGAAAAGCCATTATGGAGATTTCTAGTTGTTTAACACACTTTAACAGTAGGAGTCTCTTACTTTTATAAAGAATGTTATCAAGAATTCAGCTGATAATTATAGGTACTAATTTATTAGGTGTCAGTTTCTGTTACTTAATATTTTTAAAGTTCGTAACCAACAATCAAAACAAAACCCAAATTGGGGCAATCGATTGAAAAGTAAGTTTATATTTGTGCTATTGTTACATGATTATTGTTTATTATAAAAGTTATGATAGCAGAACTATTCAATGTGCCTAACATATTAGTAATTAAAAAAAACTAAGCCTTTCACGTTAGTTTTGGTAAAATACAACAAACTGTAAAAGTTAGGAACAGTGTCAGTAATTATATAGTCTTATTTATAAAAAAAAAGTTACAATTTTTAAAAACAGGACTATTATTGACACAGTTCGTAACTTTAAATAAAAGTGTTTTAGTAGAAAATGTCTTAACGTAAAGCGAATGGCGATTATTATCGGAAAGGGAAAAGAGATGCCGATGTAGAGGCTTCTAAATCCAGTAAATTCATCGTGTTTAAATCATTTATATTTCAATATAGTTAAAGCAAGTGTCGGCTCTATCATTGCGTACGTTATTTTTGATTGGGTCTATGTATCGAAGATGGCTATGGTTGCTCAGAATGCTGGGAAGGTGCTTCCACCTAGTATCGACTTTCAAAAACGTTGTATCGTTTATTTTCAAGTCGACAATTACGTGTTTGCCGAAAAGCCAATCCAAGCGAGGTGTCGACTGAGCACGTGATTACAAATAGTCTTTTCTGATACGTAAAACCCTGCGACGTCACCATTGTAATTTGCCTATTGATAAAAAACGGTAACTGTCATGGCGGCCACTATTAACAGTACAGCTGTGACGTTGCAAGTTTTCCAAATCGTATCAGATGACAACACTCTATAGGTAAATTTTGTTGGGTAATGTGCCTAATCAACTTGTTTAAATTTGCACGGTGGCGACAACTGTCGAGCCAGAACGAAACTCAACTAGCGCCAACACTTGCTTTAAAGTAGTGTGTTAAGAATACTTGTTCCTAATTTACTTTAATTGGGGGCGCCATATACACATTTTGAACTGGGCTCCACAAACCCTCGGTACGGCACTGAGCGTGCCCCCTTACGAATTTCTCAGGCCCCCTCAACTGAAAAATCCTGGCTACGGGCCTGTTTCAAAGTATGACTAGAAGTAACAAATAAGTGTAAATATGTATATATGTGTGACCGTGGATATATTTTGGTTGTGATACCGGCGTTGCAGGTTGCTGTGAATAGCTCAAACAAACTTAACACATTAGAAAGATTGTGTGTATTCTGACCGTCGCACGTCTTGTTAGGTTTGTAGAGCCTATTTCAAAAATCCTTTACCATTTTCATATATCTTCATTTTCCAGTCTGTTTTCGTACGATAAAGCACCAATTTAGAACTCGCGATCATAGTTGAATTATATACATATAAATATTGTAAAATAGTGTAGGATTAAATTAATTTTGAGACCTCGTTTGAGACAACCTAGTTTAAAATGAGTTTGAGAAAAACCCCGTCTGGTTTCCAAAAGCGGAGAAAATGCAAAATGGAAGAGACTCTAATTAAGAGCGAATCTGGATCTATTAAACGATATTTTGAGTCCATTATAATGACTAGCGATGCCGTTCAATCTCGTGATAGTTTCGAATGGGTAGGTAATAAGCCCTGAAATAGTTCTTTTCCTTCTTCGTGGGTGCGTGCTTACAGCAGCCTACTTCCAGGGGGTAGTAGGTCAAACTTTGAAGCCCTCTAGTGCTCTTTAAACTCGCCGCAGAGAAACGCGACAAAAACCTGCTTATTTCTCAGCTCATCACCTACAACCACCAGAAATATCTGTACTGACTATTGAATCACCCTGTATATAAGTTGACAAAGTAACTTTGTTAGTTATAGTAGTAGTATAGTTTCAGATGGTTATTCATACCAGCGAAAACACATGTTTTAAATTCGAAAATAACTAGCTAATGTTTAATGTTTATAATAGTTACTTTTATCTCCTTATATAATAATGCATACATATTTTCACACATAGTAAGCGTTATTTACATTTTTGAAAGCATTTCAATTTTTAATGGGCCTTGGCTGTATCACTCGGCGATTTCCAAAGACTAAGAGGAATTCGCCGAGAGTTATTAGTCTTTAGTCACATAATAATTTACAATGGCGAAACAGACCATTATTAAAAAGAAGGCATTAGGTAAATAGGTAGTGTCATACTTATGTTTATTATGTTACTTATGGAAAGTAAATGTATTAAAAATTAGTGGGCAAGAGGGGGCCCCAAATTGTAGTGCCTACGTGGGAAAAAATTCTGGCGGCGCCACTGCCCGGATTTGACTACTCTCAGAATTCCTCATTTCCATTTTTTAAAGTTTCTTTTAATCTTTGTGATACAAAGGTTTGAATTTTTTACATAACAATTTTTCCTTCTAAAATAAAAATGGGGGGGGGGCGAATAACATAGTGTGGGGAATTGGTGCATATAGCGTAGAGCCGTCACACCAAGCGCGTCAAGAAAAAAATATACACAAAAAAAAACAATGAAAAAGCGAGGAAAAAAAAGAATAAAATGAAAATGCATAATGAATGTCAGAAATAAGTTCTCAGATCCGGTTCCTGGAATTTAGATTCCGTTAGTCACGAACTTACGCTACTACAATGTTAGATGTCGCCACTGTGCCAAACGAAACCCTTTGCTTTCATACTTTTACAACGAATATGTATAAGTTGCTATACTTACAAGGAGCCCATGTTATTTTCGGTAAGGAATTTTCCATTTGTGTTGTCAAAAACATTTTCGGTTGGCATGGCCAAACTAATGCCCGTTGGAACTTTTCCTTTTGGGAATTTTCTTGATTCATTATGGTCTACCAATCCCCCGAGTTTGAACAAAATCGGTGTGTTACACCTTGGGTAGTCTCCTTGTTAGTTCCAGGTTGAGAAAGTTTAAAATATCTAGTCTTTTCGGCGTTAAAATACTGGCACAAATTTGGTGTTTTAATGGTTGAATTTTTAAGTATACTTGCGCGCGTTATATAAATTTAGGAAAATATCGTCTATTGCGTTATTTTTCCATTGATAATGAATTAATTAACCTAGATAAGATTTTATAAAGTTTTCATAATGTATTTGATAATGAAATAATAATAATCAGCTAGGCTAATAAGTAAGTCACCACCTTAGGCCCAAGTCATCTAATGCCATTAAATCCAGTGTTCGAGTTATACCGCGTATGAGGGTGGTGCCTGGCAATCCCTTCGAGGCACGCGAGCTGACAGCCCCCTATAATTACAAGTGATTGTTTGGAGCACGACATTTGTTGTGAGTAGAAGAAGTACTAGGGAACTAGATTGTATACGGTACTGAGCTAAGTTAAAACTCTACCGGTTCGATATATATACAACATGTGAAAAACCGAACTAAGTTATTATCAATAAAACTTTACCTAGCTTACAAAACACGGTAGATGCATAAAGAAACGGTAAAAAAAGTTAATTTTGGTTGCTTTTTTTTTCTTCAAGAATTGTAATACAATTATTATTTTTACTTTTGGTTTTATTGAATACTTTTCTCGTTAGACCAAACTGAACCTAAACGTTATAAAAAGTTAAGACTCCTCATCAATATAACTTTGGCCAAGTTTATCAGCAATATTCTGACAAAATTTAGTTTAAAAAATAATTTTCAGGAGTAGGATATGTTTTCTTTTAGAATCGAGTATTATCTGGCCTTGATTAGATTCTTATAACCTGGCAAAGCTGTTGATCAGTCACCATAGAGCAACTTGCCGGCTACTAAAAGTAGATTTTTAGCGTTGACCATCAGTTACTTGTATGGTAACTATGAGAAAGCTAATTTTAAATGTTACATAAATCATTTGTTGTCTTTAATTGGAAAATTTTATAATCTGTAAAAAAATACTTAAAATTATTCCTCACTGAATTTAGGTTCGCATTATCTTCCTCTTCGACAGTCATTGTTCACTATTAGCACTACACTAAATGACCGGGTAGATGATTAATTTCGCCATAATACCTTATGTAACATAGTTCCATAAAAATTCCATACGACAGAACATAGGATAAGTGGACTAGAAAGGTTAAAAGGATTATGCTCCTAGTACTTCTATCTAACTAATCAAAAAGCAAATTAAAAGCTTAAAGATTAAACAAATCTGGCTATAATTAACTTCTGTTCTCCATTTTGAAATTTAACCAAATTTAAGTTAAGCAAAATTGCTTATAAATACCTCTATGACATTCTTATTATCGATTATGTTAGAAATGATATGACACCTACCTGTTACTTGTTTATCCTCGAGAACCCGCACGGTTGTTTGTGAGAAATGCTTCGTAGTTCCTTACTAAGCATTCTTCTTAATTTCCATTATAGGGTTGAAAAATCTCTCAACCGACTTGTCAAGCACCACATTTTATTTTAACTCGTAACCTCAACGCCATCCTGTCTATTTTCATCACCGCTTTTTTCGAAAAACGGAACCAAAGCGGGTCAAATCTAAAACTGTTTGTCTAGGAAAATTATTGCTTTACTTTACATAAAATTCTATGAAAGAGACACGATATTTCCAAAGAGTATGGAAGAAATAGAGATAAAACAACCGGGAGAAGTCCGCAACGAAACGTTCACCACCGAGTGGGATGACAATGGGGAAAAAGCTCTAGAATCCGGCTACGGCAGCTAGTATTGCGGTAGCTATTTTGAAGCCGGTTTCAAGAGCTTTTTCCCCATTGTCACCCCCCTCGGTGGTGAACGTTTCGTTGCGGACTTCTCCCGGTTGTTTTATCTCTATTTCCTCCATACTCTTTGATACTTCATGGTTAAAGAATCCTGTCTCTTGCCTAAAATTTTATATACATATATAGTGTTTTAGCAATGACTTTTAAAGCCTTCAATGTAAATAATTCCTTTAATTACTGAGTAAAGCTTACATAATTTATCTCTGACTTGATGTTATCTAATCTCATGCACTATAAGAATTTATTTATTCATGCTAATGCGCCCAGGAATAATAACTAATCAAATCTGCTTTCAATTTAAATCAAATATGGTTACGTCAGGCCAGGGCAGTAGCCAGGTCTTCAAGGTAGAACAGGCAAGCCGTTTTTTAGGGGACGAATGGTTAAAACTCTCGCACTTAGTTTTGAGACCAATGTTTGTGTCGTGTAGCTGGCCAATTTTATTTTATTTGCACAGTGGTGTATTGATTATAAATGAAATGCTGGCTTGCTTGAGTTCAGGGAGTGTAGGCGTAGCTTCTCCTTTTTCGATATTAAAAGGGATAAGGTACTGGCGGAAAAATCAAGTATATCATCGCAAACCGTCTAGGAAAAAGAGGTATTCAGCCTACAGGAACATAAATATAAAAGTATTCATTAAACGCTCGTTCATTTTGCAAAGGTGTGTACCATAAACAAATAAATTAAGTTTTTCAGTTTATTCAAATTATATTTCCAGTCTAAACGGCTATCTTTGAAAATTGGTTGAAGCATATTTTCTGAAACAGTGAACTCAAGATTAGCTTGTTTTCTCTGAGAAATCCTTCAGCCGCGAATAAAGGGGCTGAAATATCGGCTACGTTCCCCGTCTTCCGTCGGTACTTACTCTCCTGAAATAACAGAAAATGATGACTTATCCAATTGCACAAAGATTTTAAGCTCCCAGGCCATTTTGAAACGCTGTACTAAATCCGTAAACGCTTCTGTCGCGGATCTGATTTCATACTTTATCTCTTTCCCTGAACTTCTAGGGGACTGAAAACGCGCTAACGCATTAACGTTACGCCGTCGCCAATGCTGGTTTGTTAGACGACCCTGATGAGTATCGAAAAATCTCTAAAAATGGTTCAAGAATTTGGTGTCATCTGAAAACTCCAAATGCGCAGTATGGTTTTCGGTGTGGCAATCTCGAGTGCTGATATTAAGTAGGACTGTTCACGAGCCGAGCTGAGCGAGATTTTTGATAGCTCTTCTCGACTCGACTAGCAAAAGCAGAGGCTCGACTCGAGCCGAGCCAAACCTCAACTCGATCCAAGCCGAGCTGGCTCGCTTTAAATGTTTGTTTAAAAAAATCTCAAGTTACTAAGATTTTATGACTTTAGAATTTATTGATAAAACATTTTTTTTAACATTTTCAGAATTATTTAAAGGGATAATGAAATGGTAAAATATCCTACTTTCTATCGAAATGTTGATGAAAAATACCAAAATATTGTTTACAATTGTTTATCGATTACAACCAATTTTTAATTAATTAAAAGTATCGCACAAAGCTTGGCAAAAGCTGCAGAATGCAATTGCAAAGTTATTTAAAGTGGGGGGTATCAACTCTCGCGGTATTAGGGGGGAAAATCTTTCCCCCACACTTGACAGAGGCCCTGGTTTACAGACTTACCTATTTATTCGCGCGGGTGTGTCAATAAGCTCGCGAGCCAATGTGGCTCGATACCTATTGGCTCGGCTCGGCTCGTGAACAGTCCTAATTTTAAGAGTGCTGGGCTTAACAGTGCTTCTCAATTGAACATAATTTTTATTTATTTCAGGCGTTGGACACAGTCTGCCCAGCAGTCTTCTTACTAAAATACGTAGCTACGGAGATGCCCTATTGTGGGAAGCCTCCTATCTTTAAGTGCGAGAATTCAACGTGGTTTGCCCCGAGCGGAATTTTGATAGTATCTCGTTTCTTCTGGTGTCTAAGATAACGACGTCAGTTCTGAGGCTGTCTCTTGGCTTTTTCCATCGCCCTGGTCCAACACTCTTTTCATACGGTGACGATAGAAGGCGGACATAAAACACACCACCGAGTTCGAATACCTTGTAATTATTCTCACTTCGACATTAATAGGGTGTTTACGTCAGAAAAAAATGTTTCCCAGGCAGGCCCGTCTTAAGACCTTTTGGGGCCCTGGGCTATATTATTTCTTAAGACCTTTACGATCCCCAACGGCCAACCTTTCTATGTCCGTTGTCTAAATTCAACTACACAATAATCAAACCAAATCTTTTAATTTCAAAAGTATAACATAACATTTTTACTGAGAGTGAGTCGCTGTTAGGTTTTAGAAATTGATGGTACCGTATGATACGCGATGTGGCGATAAGTCAAATTACTTTAGACGTAACTAAGAGATACATAATATTAAATGAGCATAAATAAAATTTAACCAACTAAACCCTTATCCCTAGAGTAGAGGCTGTATGGCCGGCCTTTCCGGGGCCCCAAAACCGGCGGGGGCCCTGGGCTGTAGCCCATTTAGCCCATGACTTAAGACGGCCCTGTTCCCAGGCCCATAAAGCGCGTGCCTTTCTTCGTCGGCATCTCCATGAAGGCCTGAGACCTATCTTGGAAAATGATTCGTCCGTCGGGTCTCCACATATGGAAGCCGAAAAGCACCAGTTTAAATTGATCCAAAACCGTGTGTTTTGCCAGCATCACACGCGTAATTTAAAATGTCAACTGGTCAGCTCCTCTCTTACCTCTTGACTATAAACTTGTATTCACGAAGCTTATAAAGTGCTATATCCGATCCCAGATGCTATCACGTCTTAATATCGGCCTCTACGCGGGTCCTTCCCTTCATGTGGACCCAGCTTCGGAAAAAAACTTCCGTTGGCAGGACCTAATGAAATGTCACCCGAACTGCTTTAAAATACATGTATCTACTAGCCCTTTACTAGCCATCCATTATCCCACACTGGCGTTATAAGAATTGCTTTTCCCAGATTTAAGATACTTAGAAATTAAGATGGTTCAATAAATATAAATTGAATAATATAATGTCTTGGAGGATTCACCATTTAAACAAACATTGAAGAATAATATTTTTCAGTAATCGGTGCTTTTCAAAATAAGGAAATAAAAATAACCGTTAATTGAAATATATTTAAGTATTTAAAGTTGAGACACTGGAGGCACAGGTAATATTAATTAAAATATCTTCTATAAGGAGGCAGTGGCGTAGCTAGCATGGGTGACATCCGGGGCGGTTATCATGTTGCGCTACTTACTACTAAATACATAAATGTAGTGTACATGCTTCAACCTTTAACGGGATAAATCCCTTACCCAAAGATTTTAATTCACAGAGGCGGGGGAAGATGGCGATAAAATGTAAGTCGTGGCCTTTCGTGAGGTGAATCAACTCCCGGAGATGGAGTTACATAAGGAGGGGAAAGGAGAGATTCGAATTCAGAATGGAAACCCTTTGTCTGTAACTAATCACAGATTCGGTTCATTGGGACCTTTTGTTTTGTTTTTTACTTCTGCCCCGAGATATAGCAGGGTACGCAAAAAACGTTATCACTAAACAAAATTGCTACAGGTGTACTAACGGTAAGGTAAGGTTAGGTTAGGTTAGTCTTTCACTTCCCTAGGGTGGCGCGCTTTTATAAATATATTTATGCTTTGAACTTTTTATTTATATCAAGAATACGTCTCATAAAAACGAAATTTGATGAGATATAGCAGGGTACGCAAAAAACGTTATACCTAAACAAAATTGCTACAGGTGTACTAACGGTTAGGTTAGGTTAGGTTAGTCTCTCACTTCCCTAGGGTGGCGCGCTTTTATAAAAATATTTATGCTTTGAACTTTTGATTTATATCAAGAATACGTCTCATAAAAACGAAATTTGATGAGATATAGCAGGGTACGCAAAAAACGTTATACCTAAACAAAATTGCTACAGGTGTACTAACGGTAAGGTTAGGTTAGGTTAGGTTAGGTTAGTCTCTCACTTCCCTAGGGTGGCGCGCTTTTATAAACATATTTATGCTTTGAACTTTTTATTTATATCAAGAATACGTCTCATAAAAACGAAATTTGATGTACTATAAAAAATAATATAAACGTGCAAAATTGGGCTGTAAACCGCACAATTGGGGTATTTTCGATCGATTGGGACTCAATGTTAAATCGTTTTCGAACTAATGGTATTTCGGTCGAATGGGACAAAAGCGATGAAACAACTCTATTAATTATTAGGACGGTTAGGCTGTCTCTAATACGATTTTTGCTTATAAGAGGATAAACTTCACAAAATAATAAAACTCTGGACTACAATCGTTAATTGAAAGTTTTCTTACCATTTCCAATCGGATCAGTCCCTATGTCTCTAGACTTCGACATTCTGATCTTGAACAAGTGCGGGCGAACCAATAAAAAACACTAGTACAATTAGAAATCCTTCAGGTTCACCTTCCCCGCTTAGCTTCATTTTTTGTTTATTTTGATGTTATTTACTTTTGCTATTATATTTCCCCCGCAGCCCTCGAGGAGTAGAAGAAATGAGCTGGTCTTGGCCATATTATTGCGTATATATATATTTATATATATATATTATTATTATTTATTTGAACTTTAAATGCATAAATTTTATATAATAATAAATAAAATGTTTTTTTAATTTTTTATTCTTGGTAACTTTAATAGTACGACACGGACACGGTACACGATTCATACTACAAATATGTATTTTTAACTTTAATTTCTAAGGGCCAACTTAATGCTAGCCCACCGAAATGGAAATTTTCCAAATAGGATAATATCAAAATATAGCTCCAATTTTGCTCTAATTTGCTCCATCGAAACCCGAATTTGCTCCAATTCGGTTAAGCCTAGATACTTATTTTTCAAGCGGTGGGCTAAATTAACGGTATCTATCAAGTTTTGCTCTGAATCCGTGTTAATTACGAAACTGAAATTAAGTATTTTCGGGCCAAATGAATGATATTCAGATTTTAGAAAATTCTGAAAAATCAGTAATTCTAAAATATTGCACCAATTTTGCTCCATTTTGCTCCGTAGGATTTAAATTTCATCTATTGATTTTCCAAAATTCCCTAGCTTACTAAGCGTTGAGTATGAAGTAAATACATTTATTAGCGGGCTAACTTAATGAAATGTAAAAGCAGTTAAATTGTCTTAAAACACAAACCATATTATTGCTCCAATTTTGCTCTTTCTTTCTAATTTTGCTCTGCATCCGTGTTAATTACGAAACTTAAATTAATTATTTGCGGGCCAAATCAATGATATTCAGTTTTTAGAAAATTCTGAAAAATCTGCTATTCTAAAATATTGCTCTGATTTTGACCCGTATCTAGCTAGTTTTGCTCCACCATGTGTTAAATAAAAAACCTAATTTATTAATTTTGTGGAGATATTGTGTTAATTTTACACATTCAGATATTGACGTACATCTAAAATAAGATAGATACATTGATAACAATAAAGATTTTTAATTATTCGGCATCCAGGTACAGTAATGGATCATTGATTAAAAGTGATTATTTTTGCCCTTAGGTACCGTCGAAGTAACCGATTTTGCCATTCAAAAACATATTGTTACGTGTCCCATGCTAGTATTATTTATTTTTGATATATCTTCGCGAGTCCGACTTTACTATGTAATGAACAAAACGTTACACAGCTGATATTAACTATTCTTCAAACCAATTTTGTATAACACATCAAAAAGAAATTTTGAGGCTAAAGCTGGGTACATGACAACTGTTTCAGTGATTAGACATTAGTAAACTGTGTAATTGTAGTATTTCTTCAGGCGATTATTTATAATGATTTAGATTTAGGCGTAACCTCTTACTTAGTAGTTTTTTTGTTTAATTTGATTATGTTTTTGTCGTAATAATTAAAATTTTTCCGATTAGCTTTTTTTCAATTCTTACTAATAATATGTTGTTTTATTTTATCATGGAATGAGTAAGTAAGCGTGTAGAAGATGAAAAACGTTATCGGCTTTATCGTTACTTCCTAATCCGATTAAAATGTAACTTATGTTAATAAGATATCTTTTTAATGCTCCACTTATCCTAATTTACTATTTTTTAACCTAGTAAAAATATCCGCGTATCGCGTTGATTAGTTTCACTCTTCGGTGTTTCTCCACCCTATTGTTTCATTTGTAAATATACTAGTCATTTGTAAATATGGTATTTTAGTTAAGAAATACGTTGCTATTTTTATCTTTGGCCTTTTGTCTAGTAACTAGTTTGTTAGTGTAGTTTAGCTTTGCTGTCTACATTGGATTTAGAACTCCAATAAAGCGGTTAAAGCTTTTACCCGAATAATTTACCTGCAGGTGGCTCGGTCGGACATTTTGACGGTAAAATCACTCCCAACTGTACACTCTTTTTCAAAAGTCTTTGGCCGTGGGCGATTTTGCAGTAAAAACTGAATATTTCAAAAACCGTTAATCGCACTGAAACTAAACTCGAGATAATCAATAAGGGTATCGTTGTCCATCATGTTGAGCTGTTTCCGTGACGTAATTTTCAGCACGCGCCAAAATACGCCCATTTTGCAAATATTGAACTTTCTAAATATTGATTTTACAAGAAAATAAATGTGATTTTCAGAATCAGCGGGGTCGATTTATTTCAGCAAGTGTCACTGTATTTGTCGTATCTTCATTATTTAACGAGAAATTCGCGCGTGACGAATTTCAGATTTTAGGGATTGCCTACTTTGCTCACTATGAAAAATTGCTCCTAATATTAAAACATTATACTATAAATCTTTTTCCTGGGGCCATTTTTACACCTCATGAGAGCTACCATCTTTAAGGATTTTCATTGCCAAGTTTTTTGGTCCATATTTTTGTGATTGGCCTTGGAAGTGAAAAAACTTAAGTGATAAAATCGCGAGCAACGTAATTTTAGGGAAAATATTTTGTTGGTGTCTAAGGTCTGGGACCGACACCACCTTGTGAATCTTCATTTTCTTCAAAAACAAAAAAAGGTAAAATATTTCAATCCGTAACCGTTCACGCTTGTTTTTTTTACGATAAACAAGTTAAGTAAACTCAGCACCGTTCACTGTTTAGATTATATCTTTAAATTTCTAATGAGGAAATTACCGTTTATTACTACAAATTGTAAAGTTAAATAAAAATAATAATTAACTGAATGAGAGTTTTGGTAAGTATATAAAGTAACTCAACTTAAATCTTTCCAAGGCTTAATATATGCTGTATCTTTTTTAAGGTTCAAATTGTATTGTTAGGAACCATTAGTCTATTTTCTACGGACCTTGGTTAGGGACTGCGAAAATAGCCATAGGTTACTTTCAGATTGGAAAAATCTAGTCTGTGAAACTCATAATGTATTGAAGAAAGAATGCTTTTGTAAACCACCCTTGGCATTGTATTCTTTACCAAAAAAATGACATTGCCAAAGTTTAAAATAGTTTAACACCTTTTTCGTAGGACAAACTGTAATTCTGAAAATAATTCTAAATTGAAATGCATTCTTAAAAAAAAGTGACTGTTCATTAAAAAACATGATCTAATTCGGTTAAAGGAATTTGCTTTCTAGCATATTTTTCTTCATTAACTTCTGTCTCTTCAGTCACCTCATTTTGTTTTTCCTAATTTTAAAATATTTTAATACTATGCTAATTGTAGTGGGGTGGCGGAGTGGTTAGCACTTTCGCCTCGCAGCAAGAGGAGACGGGTTCGATCCCAGCTTGTGGCACTGGGTGAAAACTAGGAACAACTCCTTCTGCGTTGAGTTTGCAAGTCGGTTTCCCCTTCCACAAAAACCTGCTGAGGTTAACGGTAATAGTTAGAATAGGGAGCTGTTGGCTCGAACGCGTGGCATGCAGGGCTTGCCACCACCCTCCTATGCATTGTAACCCGGCCACCTGAAACAATGGCTTCAAAAGTCGCATGGTGCCTTGGGTATTACCCTAGCTGATTTTTTTTTCATATTATATAACTTACATTTTCAATTTCATAATTTGCAAGCTCTATACATATATCTGTATCTTCTAATGCACCAGTTTCAATTTCCATAAATTCGATCTGTTGGTTTTCTTTTTAAGTCTGAATTGTTTGCCTATGTTTTTCGCAACCAAGGAAAGAGGTAGATTGTTCATTTAAGTCAATGTGACTAGGTTTTCTAAAATTATTTGTTAAATTAAAATTTAAATAGCTTATTTTAATTTTATTTAGTCAATTTGTTAAATACAATTCCTCTTTTTATGTGTTGCTCTGGTAAAAGCAAAGTTGGAACCGCGGTTGTATATAGTAATCTTAATTTAACGATAATCCGATTCCAAAAAATGGTCACCACAAATCACGTCATTTGGATCAGGAGTCCAGTTAAAATTACCGATAGCTTCAAGCCATTCTTTTAACAAATCCGACCGATTAATAGGAAATCTTCAAAACAGAAAATTTAATAACAGAAACATCTATGATCTTATCAATTTTTCAGTTTCTTACTTATGCCAAGAAACTTTTTTATTTATCCCAGTATTTACAAAACTTTTGACAGAACATTTTCTACCCATTGCAAAAGTTATTTTACTTTTAAAACCAAAATATTAAAGGTCTACCAAATTTTAAAAGTGTACATATCTTAGAACTATCAAAACAAGTATTGCGTTAAAAATTTCCGCCAAGATCAATAAAGCAGACGACAGTTATCTTTCCTACGGCTAAGAACAGATGGCGCCAACACGATTCGATAGAGTTGAAACTTAAGCCTAATTCTCCTACTCAAATAAAACGTGTCCTGCGAATCCTAGATTTGTTTGGATCTCTATTTATTCTACCTCATTGCTTATTTCTATGTAGTTATCCATGTTGAGAGCTTGGATTAAGTTGGGAATCTCATACAAAATATTGGCCTTAGACACCAACCATACAACATAAATTAATTCAAATGTACCTCGTGTTAACGGATGGACGGACGAAAATTACAAAGGGATATTCTATCGTGGAACGACATTATGGTCGATAAGTTAGCAGGGCTACCAGTTTTAAAACAAAATGGCGGACTACAGTGAATTATCGAAAAAAAGATTTATAGATTATTTAATAATGCCGTTATTTTTTTATTTGTGGTAACATGTTATATTTTAACTATCTAAAAAACACAGAAATTGTTTTTTAATTGCACAGCCGCGACTCGAGTTCAGATCCGATAAACCTTTTTTTAGGCCACAACGTTGAAACACGCATATTCCTTAAAAAATTATTTTGTTATTATTAATGTGGCGAATGTATAGAAACAAATGGAAAGTTCATAACAATAAAAAACGTCAACAATAAAACTTAAACAATAGTTATATTTTTATTATAAACGAAAGCAAGTAATTGTAGGAAAAAAAAACCATAAAAATGTGACGGAATTTGAAGCGAAAAGACTCTTCTCGAAGGAGGTACCAGGAGGAAAAGAGTTAAGCACCGAAGCCGCGTTGCTCTGTTTGACAGCGATAGTTGCTTTTGAAAAATGATTGTTGAGAAATAGCGCGAACTTCAAATATTTTAAAATAAGAAAATTTTTTCAACTGGAATATTAAGGGCCCAACCGGTGTTTGAAAAATGCACCCACAAAATCAGACGACGTGTCGTAGGTTTCCCTCCGTCCGCAATTCGCGGTTGAAACTGATGAAATTCAAACGCCGGTGGGGCCCTTTAACAAAATGACTATTTATCCTGAACCATGGACTAATTAACAACAGGGACGGCCCAGATCTATAACATGTCCCTATAAAGACCCCAAATAAAAGTGTTAACGCGTTCAGCAGCGTTGCCAGGCAAATATTTTTTATCCTGGTGATTCAAACGTCATAAACAGGAAACTGATTTTTAACGGTTTTAGCGGTTGTGATTTGAATTTTCAAACGTCTCTCATAACCATCCATGTTATCACGTTAAATAACTATAATTTTATAGTTATTATTTTAGTATAATTGGTATAGTTAAATGATACGTTTTCCACCCCCGATTCTAAGATAGATTCGAAATTCATCATAAGAAAAGGTAAACAACTATTAAGCCTTGGCACAATCATTTATATTTATGAATAATATTATATTATGATATTAATAATTACCGTAACAAATTTGGGAATTGCTTCCAGACGGTAAGCAGAATATTTTACTGTATGTACGATCGGAAAAGCTCGACATTCTAAATTTTGACGACGATTAATTTAAAAGACTAATATATTAGCAGCACCGCATGGTAATCTCGTGGTTCAACTTTTAAATTCCAAGCATTCCAAGGAAGCTTCTTTCCCTATTTTCTCCCCCCCCCCCCGCTTATTTTGAATCACCAGCCTATACAAGCATTTCCTGTTATGCCCGCGAATATCGCTAGAGTGCGTCGTTGCTTGTTCTTTTTACTTTTTTTCCCGGGCCGGACCTTCCCTGTTGTTAATTAGTCCATGCCAGAACCAAGATCGTATCGACGTAAGAGTCAGAACGTCAATTTTGCCCGAAAACAATTGTCACGTGACGCGCTCTTACGCGCGCTATTAGAAGCTTTGGTTCGACAGATTTGGTCCGCTTGCGCAGTATGTTTATTCCTTGGAGTTGCTTTCCCGGTTAGCCGACATTACTCATGTTGTATACTATTCTGTACAAAAGTGACATAATTACCAAAAGTGTGACAATCCCTATACATTCGTATGCTAAAGGTTTAATGAATGCTCGACTCGAGATCGACCACATAAATTTTGGGCGCCTTTTTTTTGGCTTTTTTTTAAGTCTCTGGTATTATTAGATGGCGATACCGTCTCCACAGAACATAAAAAAAAAAAAAAATAGGAGACGCTATTTCTTTGTTTTAACTTCCTTCCCTCCCAACTTTTATTTCACTCGTAACAAAAATTAAAAAAAGGACTGTAAAATTCTGTAACATCTTTATTATTAGTTTTTTTTTTCACAATTACTTGCGTTCATTTATGGTAAAAATATAACTATTATTTAAGCTTTATTATATTTTATTGTTATGAACTTTACATTTGTTTTTATACATTCGTCACATTATTGATAAGAAAATAAATTTTTAAGGAATATGCTTGTTTCAACGCTGTGGCCTAAAACATGTTACCACAAGTAAAAAATTTGCAGCATAATTAAATAATCTAAAGTAGAATGTTTTAATATTAGGTGCAATGTTTCATAGTGGGAAAGTAGGCAATCCCTAAAATCTGAAATTTCTTCACGCGCGAATTTCTCGTTAAATAATGAAGATACGACAAATACAGTGACACTTGCTGAAATAAATCGACCCCGCTGATTCTGAAAATCACATTTATTTTCTTGTAAAATCAATATTTAGAAAGTTCAATATTTGCAAAATGGGCGTATTTTGGCACGTGCTGAAAATTATGTCACGGAAACAGCTCAACATGATGGACAACGATACCCTTATTGATTATCTCGAGTTTAGTTTCAGTGCGATTAACGGTTTTTGAAATATTCAGTTTTTACTGCAAAATCGCCCACGGCCAAAGACTTTTGAAAAAGAGTACAGTTGGGATACGAGTGATTTTACCGTCAAAATGTCCGACCGAGCCACCTGCAGGTAAATTATTCGGGTAAAAGCTTTAACCGCTTTATTAGAGTTCTAAATCCAATGTAGACAGCAAAGCTAAACTACACTAACAAACTAGTTACTAGACAAAAGGCCAAAGATAAAAATAGCAACGTATTTCTTAACTAAAATACCATATTTACAAATGACTAGTATATTTACAAATGAAACAATAGGGCGGAGAAACACCGAAGAGTGAAACTAATCAACGCGATACGCGGATATTTTTACTAGGTTAAAAATTAGTAAATTAGGATAAGTGGAGCATTAAAAAGATATCTAATTAACATTTTAATCGGATTAGGAAGTGACGATAAAGCCGATAACGTTTTTCATCTTCTACACGCTTACTTACTCATTCCATGATAAAATAAAACAACATATTATTAGTAAGAATTGAAAAAAAGCTAATCGGAAAAATTTTAATTATTACGACAAAAACATAATAAAATTAAACAAAAAACTACTAAGTAAGAGGTTAGGCCTAAATCTAAATCATTATAAATAATCGCCATAAGAAATACTACAATTTGACAGTTTACTAATGTCTAATCACTGAAACAGTTGTCATGTACCCAGCTTTAGCCTCAAAATTCTTTTTTGATGTGTTATACAAAATTGGTTTGAAGAATAGTCAATATCAGCTGTGTAACGTTTTGTTCATTACATAGTAAAGTCGGACTCGCGAAGATATATCAAAAATAGATAATACTAGCGTGGGACACGTAACAATATGTTTTTGAATGGCAAAATCGGTTACTTCGACGGTACCTAAGGGCAAAAATAATCACTTTTAATCAATGATCCATTACTGTACGTGAATGCCGAATAATTAAAATTCTTTATTGTTATCAATGTATCTATCTTATTTTAGATGTACGTCAATATCTGAATTTGTAAAATTAACACAATATCTCCACAAAATTAATAAATTAGGTTTTTTATTTAACACATTGTGGAGCAAAACTAGCTAGATACGGGTCAAAATCGGAGCAATATTTTAGAATAGCAGATTTTTCAGAATTTTCTAAAAACTTAATATCATTGATTTGGCCCGCAAATAATTAATTTAAGTTTCGTAATTAACACGGATGTAGAGCAAAATTAGAAAGATACGGAGCAAAATAGAGCAAAATTGGACCAATAATATGGTTTGTGTTTTAAGATAATTTAACTGCTTTTACATTTCATTAAGTTAGCCCGCTAATAAATGTATTTACTTCATACTCAACGCTTAGTAAGCTAGGGAATTTTGGAAAATCAATAGATGAAATTTAAATCCTACGGAGCAAAATGGAGCAAAATTGGTGCCATATTTTAGAATTACTGATTTTTCAGAATTTTCTAAAATCTGAATATCATTCATTTGGCCCGAAAATACTTAATTTCAGTTTCGTAATTAACACGGATTCAGAGCAAAACTTGATAGATACGGAGCAAATTAGAGTAAAATTGAAGTAATTATATGTTGTTGTATTAAGAAAATTTAACTGGTTTTTAGATTTCATTAAGTTAGCCCCTTAATTAAATGTTTTTACTTCATTCTCCTCGCTTAGTAAGCTAGGGAATTTCTGAAACCACTATAGAGCAAAATTTAAATCTTACGGAGCATAATGGAGCAAAATTAGAGCAATATTTTTGTTTGGATCTGTGTTTTCATTTTAGGTACATATTATTATAATTAAGTTGGCCCACACAGCTTCAAAACATTTTATACTCTCACCCGATATGGTGCAAAATTTTAATCTAATGGAGCAAAATGGAGCAAAATGAGAGCATTATTTTTGGAATGATGTACATTGATTTTCATAAGTATTTAATTATAATTAAGTTAGCCCACAAAGTTTCAAAAACGTTTAGTTTTTTACCTAATGTGGTGCAAAATTTTAATTTATGGGAGCAAAATGGGAGCATATTTTGTGTGTGGAGTTTTTATTGTAAATGTGAAATTTTAGGATACCGTTAATTTAGCCCACCGCTTGAAAAATAAGTATCAAGGCTTAACCGAATTGGAGCAAATTCGGGTTTCAATTGAGCAAATTAGAGCAAAATTGGAGAAATATTTTGATATTATCCTATTGGGAAAATTTCCATTTCGGCGGGCTAGCATTAAGTTGGCCCTTAGAAATTAAAGTTAATTTTGTCAGTTGATTGATATGGAGCAATAATTTAAATTGATGGAGCAAATCGGAGCAATATTAGAGCATTTTTATGGGACACTTGTTTTTCTTTTATCTTTTACGACCGGGCCAACTTAATCGAGCCGATAAGGCTGATTGGTTAGGCTTAGCGATCTTTATTAAGTAATATTTCACTTTTTAAGTCACTTAATATAATGCTCTTTTATTTTTAAAACACGCGCCTTCTTTTTAAAGATTTTAGCTCATGTATCTCCACGCGTATGATATATAATTTTGTGATGTATAGAGTAAATATAATATTAGAATATTACAGGTAATAGTGAGTATAATAATAATATTAATATTTATTTCGCAAAAAGACAAACTTTGCAGGCAACCACCTAGGCAAAGCTTTTACCAGGACAGTACAAACAAATAAATTAGATTAAATATTTGAAAGCAAAATTTTTTTTTAAATAAATAGAATAAAAATCAAATATAATTAAATTGAACATAAAAGAGAGAAAAATTCAGAATTTTGGGAAAGCCAAATGCCAAATTGCGGAATCTAAAACTGGGTGGCATTCTCCTTGTTGTCGACGGCCAACGAGTTCCAAGTACGAGCACTCCGGATGAAAAATGAATTTTCCAAAGCCAAGCATCGGGCAAACTTTACATAGTACGTAGGGCAAAACTGCCGGGCACTAATTGTCATGTAATTGGGGCTGTTCACAAATTACGTAACGTGGTAGGGGGGGGGGGTTTGCCAGCGTTACGAATTGTTACGTGGGGGGGGGGGGGAAAGAGGGTTCACTGAAATGTTACGTAACACAACTTATTTTTAATATCGTAAAATAAAATTTTCATCATTTTCAGAAACAGTCAGAATTATTACAAACATAAGCATTTTCTTTGGTTTACTTACGTTTAAAAGAATTTCATACCCATGGATATAAAGTGTTGCGTAAAAATACAGTTGTAATTTCAAATGTAAATTACAAACAATAAAATTTAGTACCTGCTCTTATTGTACTTTATTACCAGCATATTAGTTGTTACGTACTATAATAATTTAGTTACGTAATTTAAGAAGAGGGGTCTTTCCATTTGTTACTCTTTGTTACGAGGGGGAGGGGGGGGAGGCCAAAAAGTGGTTTTTCTGCGTTACGTAATTTGTGAACAGCCCCATTGCTATGATTGAATGTCGCTAACTTGGTCAATTTCTAGAGTGTGATCATATTATAAAAGTCTGTGCGAACAGATAGTGGTTATGAATGTCAGCTAGTCGTTGACTGTACGAAACATATCCAGGTAAGTCAGCCCGCGGAGACTTCAGGTAAGATCGAGTGAATGTCCACTGAACACGTTCAAGATAACCAATGTCCTTAATAAGATAAGGATTCCAAACCGGAGGGGCGTAGTCAAGGGCTGGTAAACACATCGCACGAAAAAGCGTGACGGATGCGAGGGTATAGCCACATAAACAACGGGCACGATTACAAGCGTGGTTGACATGAGACGCCCATTTAAGGTCCCTCGAAACGAAAACATTTTTAAACGCGAGCAACAGTCACACCATTTATCTCGTAGGAAACATCATGTTACATTTCTTGATATTTAAGGAAATGTTATTGGCAACACCCAATTGGAAGACATTGGTGCGACATTATCCTGCAGGGACAAACAATCAGAACGTTTCACGAGAGAGATGTAGCTATCATCAGCATATTGGTAAAGAGAAAGGACTGGTCGGTAAGAACTGAATTCACCGCGATGAAAAACACGTTGGAAGCGGTTGTATAAAAAATCTTGAATCCACTTCAAAAGCACTTCACTGATATCAAATCTTTCAAGTTTAAACGAAAGTCGCTTGTGACAACGTTCAGACGAATTTCCCCTTCCCCTGACACGAGAGGGGAATGAATAACGTTACAGGCGTGCGCTTCTGCAGTTTTAAGGAACCAATGAGATTCCGGGATGATTTGATTCTTGTAAGAGGAAGGAGCTGACTGCTAGAGCGTGAGCAGAATTGGGAACCACGCTTAAAGTCGTCTAAACAGAGTCATTCTTCCTAAGTAGAAATAAATACCTTCTGAGCGGCGCGCAACAACCTTCTGATTCATTCCCGATTAATAACCGTAACGATTTTTTTCTTCAGGTTGTGACGTCACGATAGGTATCGGAAAGATTTCAAATTAACCTGTTTTACGAGCAGGTTCTTCTGATAAAGACTGATATGTACAGCCTAGGCCAGGTTGTAGGGTTCAGGGGTCAAACTTCGGGATGTGGTACACCGTACACGTCGAAAACACAGGACACCATGGATACGGTCACACGGAAACAAAATTGAAAATAATTGTAAATTACAAACCTCTCCAGATGCGTTTAATTATACCCGATAGCGACAAAGAATTGGAACTACACTCGTTTAAGATGGGAATTTTTCTTAGGCATCTGTGGCTTAAAATTATAAAGAAAGTAACTAACCCTACGCGTTAAAACACATTATATGACTAAAATAACAACTGTTGCGAAGTGAGAATAAAAATATGTTATTGAAAATGCGCATTTGGCTATGAAATCGAAGTAGGGTTTATTAAATACGAAGGATAAAACACAATGTGTTTATTTAAAACTATAATTTAACATGATAACTAACTATAATTTAACATGATAACTAACTATAATTTAACATGATAACTAACTATAATTTAACATGATAACTAACTATAATTTAACATGATAACTAACTATAATTTAACATGATAACTAACTATAATTTAACATGATAACTAACTATAATTTAACATGATAACTAACTATAATTTAACATGATAACTAACTATAATTTAACATGATAACTAACTATAATTTAACATAACTAACTATAATTTAACATGATAACTAACTATAATTTAACATGATAACTAATTACAACCGAACTAGAAGGAGAGAGAGTGCAAAAACCAACTGGGCCCAACGTAAGCTAGCCGACCACAACAAAATCTTCCGCGCATGCCACACGATAACCAAACCGCGCCAAATATCACGTCATCAAATTGGATGGCGCCCAATTTAAATAGACCGTGAACAACATTGTCCAACTATATGACAAAGCTAATATTTAAATTTACCTCATTCTTTCAGTTTTATACGATTTACACATTTTTTCCTATATTAAAATTATACAAACAATTTTGGGTTTTGGTTATTTTGAACCAGTAGTGTTTGTTAAATCAAAACTAGGTTTGAAGACTGACTTATATCGTAATTACTTAATAATTACTTCATAATTTGTCAAATTATATTAATATAAGATTTTTTTAGGGAAAGTTCAAATTATTTTTAATTTGTTTATAGAATAGGCGAAACTATAAAGTAAATTTGGTCCTAACCAACTTGTTAGAATGGGAAAACAAAATCCAGTGACTAGCATATCACAGCCAACTTCGATTCGGTAAGTCGTGTTCATAGTTAGCCATGCGACGGAAAAAATATTATTCCAGATACTGCAGACAGCTACTTAAATCCCACCTTTCTATTACGGGATGTTTTAAATAATAATAATAATTAGATGATAATAAAAATAAAATGAATAATTGTTCGAATTTCTTAAAATAGATGGCGCTGCAGTTCTCCACAAAGTCACGTGACTATCATCGTTTCTGCCCCCCCCCCTAGACATAATAGTTTCGCCTATTTTATTAACACAATTATGGTTTAACCTCTATGGCTATGATGAGGTTAAGTTCTTTATTTTTCATGTTAAAATCTAGTTTTTACCTCCCCTAGGAGGGGTTATACAACCACCGTGTCTGTCTGTGGGTCTGTGGGTCTGTCTGTCAGGCCTGCGAACGCGTTCGCATTTTCGGTGCAAAGTGTAATCACTGCGTACGCAGTTTCTCGAGATCTTTGCGTTCGCAGTTTCTCGAAGGGTTGGCAAAACCACCGTGTGACGGTGAGCGTTAACGGATGCATTTGCGTTTTGGTTTGGATGGTGTTTTTTCGCTCACCGTCGTGACGGTTTGGTGTATTACGTTTTTGTAATGTTGTGAGTGTTGAATTTGTTGCGTTTGTGTTCTGATAGTTGTGCATGTTGAGTCTGTTGTGTTGATATGGGCGTTTTCTCTCCAACTTCATCTTAATGGCTTTGGGACGGGCCGAGTGCTGAGTGTAATGCTACCTCTCAACATCCAATGGCAGGGTTTCCACCAGTTGTACACGGTATTCGTCTTAGTATCAATTTTCGATCGCATCGGGTGGGCCTTGAACCCGAGACCTCCTGCTTGACAGGCGGACGTTCTACCACAGAACCATCGACACTTGTTACGTCTTATTGAAAATTAGACCTTCAGCTTTATCGGAAGCGTATTTAATAGAGTACGAAATTTTTGTTTAATTGAAATAGAATTGAAATTGAAATTATTGCATCGAAGAAATTCTAATTTAGCGTTTCTCTATTGATTAAAAGCAAATGCGCCACCCAGGTTTCGAACCCAGACCATTCGGGTTGGCAGTCGAGCGCTCTACCACAGAACCACCGATAGCTGCTTAGGTTTACTGAAATTAAGACACGCATCGTAAGCATAATAGGTAATAAAGTCTTTTTTTATTAATGAATTTATGAAGGCCTAATCTGGTTTTTTTAAAGGTTAAATCTTGTTTTAGCGCAGTCAGCCGAGATAAGAGGGTTAAAGGGTAGACCCTGTGGGTGGTCCACTTTGTTAGTTTTTTTGTTATTTATTTACGGGTATTATTAACGACCTATATATAGTTGTGTTAATTCAAAGGAGATAATTTAACGTTAATTGCTTTAAGAACTGGCGGTTAGCCAAGTGGCTCTCTGTGCTTTGTTGATGGTAAGGTTTTTGCTTCTTGTAAATATATTTGGTGTGGATATTTGGATATCTACGATTTCTAACGCAGTCAATGATTTCCTGGGTGTGCGAGTCATTATATGATATTGGAAATTGGACGGCATTGGTCTTTTTCATGCGGTATGTGTCACAACGTCAACTGGAAGTTGAAATGAAATGAGCGTTAAAGATGCGGCAAGTATTTCGTTAGCGAGAAAAATACAAATACCATCTGTAGATATTTCTTTCATTAAAATTTGCATAGTATTATATTCAACTGATAAACATGTACTGTAAAAAGGGTTAAATTCAATTGTGCATTGTTTTAGTAAGTCTAACTCGCTGTTGTAACTACTTAATTTATAATATTCTGAATAAATTAAACTCGATTGTTTCGTCTCAATTATTTAAATTAAAATTAAAATTTTATACCGGGCAGGGTTTGGACCGAGAATACGTTTTTCGTAAATAACTCTGAATTGCGGAGATATCTTTGAGGGTCGTGTCGAGAAATTAAAACCACTAGGGACCATTCTTCCGAGGAGAGGTAAATTTTGGCTTGCCAACTTGTTTATCTTAAAACTCAGCTAGTGGTGTGTTTCGAAGCACCCTTTTCACTGAAATGTTACGTAACACATCTTATTTTTAATATCCTAGAATAAAATTTTCATCACTTTCAGAAACAGTCGCAATTATTAAAAACATAAGCATTTTCATTGGTTTACTCACGTTTAAAAGAATTTCATACCCATGGGTATAAAGTGTTGCGTAAAAATACAGTTGTAATTTAAAATGTAAATTACAATAAAAAATATTTAGTACCTGATCTTATTGTACTTTATTACCAGCAAATTAGTTGTTACGTACTATAATTATTTAAGGGGGGTTCGATATTTGTTACGTAATTTAAGAAGAGGGGTCTTTCCATTTGTTACTCTTTGTTACGAGGGGGAGCGGTGGGAGTCCAAAATGTGGTTTTTCAGCGTTACGTAATTTGTGAACAGCCCCTTTCTTAATTATCATGAAAATAACGCTCAAGGTCATCCTCAATCTAATTTTTAGGTAACTTCTGGCCAAATAAATATCTTCCGAAATTATTGACTTTTTACGTTAATTCTTCGGATTCTAATTGGTCAAGCCGAATTGCTAAACGAAACAGTTTTGATGTTAACTGTATTTTCCTAATTATTAATTATTCTTAATGGTTATTTTACTATCCCTAAGTATAAATATTTATATTCTTGGTAATAAATAACGGTACTAATAACATCTGTTAAGATCAACTTTGAGCCAATGAATTGGAATAAGGTTTCGAAAGGCTGATTGCAATTATTGAACGGGTATTAGTAAGAACAGTAGAACACTCACCTCTCAAACCACTGGCTTCCAGTTTTTTAATTACTGTTGAATTTAATTACTAAAATATTTTATTTACATTGAACCAATCTTTTCCAACTGCTTCGAGCTACACAATGTTACGTACAAAACACGCAACCGTCAAAAAGAAATTTTCTGAGCTATACATTTAGAGAATAAAATTAACTATTTATTGCAGCCCTAATTAAGACTACCACGTTGTCAATTAAATGACTTTCCGGCGGCTGCATATGAAGTATTTCTTGGCCCGTATAGATAAATAATACATAATTAATCCGTATCTATGACACGAACAAAACGTTCGCTTTAATTAAATATATGGGCAACTTCGAGAAATCATCAACCTCATACTCGAAAATAAAATTTACTTTCATTCCAATAGTGGTTCTCATTTTATTTACTATTAAGCCCAGTTCACACTTTATAATTAATTTGGCAACATAATTGTATCCAACTAATGGTAAGCAAGAAAATTGTAACAATTGTTCCCACTTTTTCTGTTCACACTACAATTGTCTTGCTTACAATTAGTTGGATACAATTAAGTGCATGGCTTAACTAATTGTATACTGTGAACTGGGCTATATTTTCTGGTTCTATACAGACAAAAATAGCGCCCAAAACACCCCATTCAATCTTATTCAATTATTAAATCTATTAGTCTTATCATAATACGCTAACTGGTCAATTTTTAATTTAAAGGGAATATAACTTCAGGTATTTGGTGAGGAATATCAACGTTAATTTGCAGCTCGGGCGGCTCTTGCCTTTGCTTTAAAAATGTTGGCGCCACTGTACAGGGAAATTTGAAAAATTTAAGGGGTCTTCCGTGAAGATTGCTTTGCAGGTTATATTCCCCTTTAAGAAATAATTTAAACAATCAGATATTCGTGGCAGAAAATCTTTTTAATTGTGTTTATATAAGTTGTCTTCCACATCTCACTCTTGGTTATTTAATTACCTCTCCGAGGGGACTATATATGTGTGTGTGTGTGTGTGTGTGTGTGTGTGTGTGTGTGTGTGTGTGTGTGTGTGTGTGTGTGTGTGTCTGTATTCTGCGAACGCGTTACCGGGGCAAAGTACAAAACGCGTTACCGGAGCAAAGTCGAAAAACCGTTTTTGCAGAAATTTAAAGGTTGGCAAAACCACCGTCTTACCAGGGAGTACAGAACGGGAGATGAAAAGAGGGGTTTTTTTTGGTTCCGCTGCAATGAGCTACACTTCAGCAGGCGCCTCTGCAAAATACGGGACACCTCGACTATTTAACGCCATCTATTATCAGCGGCCATGCGGTTTTTGTTGAGAAATTCAATTTTACACACGTGGTGAAAATAAGCATAAATCGACTTTCAAAAGTCAAAAGAAAAATATTTTAATTATTTTAACAGATCTTATAATTATTTTATATCATTTTATACAATTTATTTTTCTATTTTAGGGAATGTGTTTAAAAAGGCCATGATAAAGGCAAAAATCGGAAATATATTAGCCAATCATTGCAAAGGATTAATTTTTGAAATATGATACAAAATTATATTTACATTGATTTAGTACTATGATTTCAGTTGTATTATATCCTAAAAATGATACGCTTTACTCAAGAAACTTGGAATATTGCCAGTCGTAAGATAATTTAAATATTTATAATTAGGATCTACGTTATCTAATGAAAGACGGCAGCATCCACTTCCTCCATAAACAACAAAGCCACAAAATTAGGTAGATGGCCCAAAAAGCCGTATTTTGTCCCGTATTTTGCCAACCTTTCCACCCACTTTCAACCCACCCCACTTCGATTCTCTGGCTTCTTGGTTGAGAACCCTAAAAGATCTGTCAAAACGACTCCCGTTCTGTACTCCCTGGTCTGACGGTACGCGTTAACGGTTGGTGCGGTTGTTTTTTTTTTTCGTTAACGCTCACCGTCGTGACGGTTGCAACTTAGTTTCATTGGAGATGTTATTATTGTAATGTTTATGTGTATTGTGGGTATGTTGAGTTTGCGTTATCGTGGTTGTGGGTGATGATTTTGTTGTGTATGCGTTTTGTATGTATGGTTGTTTGCTCTCCAACTTCTTCATACTGACTTTTGGGACGGACCGAGTGCTGAGGGTTACGAAAAACGTCTCAACGTCCAAATGTCAGGGTTTCCACCAATTGTTTACGGTATTTGTCTTAGTATAATTTTTGCGATCGCATCGGGCGGGATTCGAACCCGAGCCCTCCTGCATGACAGGCGAGTGTTCTACCACAGAACCACCGACAAATGTCACGGTTCAAAGAAAATTATAAGCTCAGCTTAAGCGGAATCGTTTATAACAAATTAAAAGAGCATTAAATTTCAGTTTTTAAAATAGAACAAAATTTCGTGTTCCATTTAAATTATTGCATCGAATGTAACGTCTTCTCTGTTGATTAAAATGGATGCGCCACCCAGGATTCGAACCCGAGCCCTTCTATATGGCAGGTGAATGAAAGATATGATAAATATAAAATTGTTACTTACCGCCAATATTTATCTCGGAAAATACATAATATTTCGACATTTTTGTACGTATTGGATGAGGTAGGACTGATGAAGAATTAGATTTAACGGCAAGATAACTACTAAATTTAAAAAAAAGTGCTAAGTGAAATGTGTTTTTTTTTACGGCGAATTCAATTCGCTAGATACTAGGTACGTTTTCACTGGATATGATGTCCGTATGTGGAGTTAATAGAAGGAGGGAAAACTCCTTCGTGTGGGATCTATTCATCTCTCAGTCGCTATCCCTTGTTTAATTCGCACCACAAGAGACTATACTAGGTACTGTCCTCTAGGTTCCGTTATAGATGGCACAGCTTGATTAGCAAGAATAGGGCTGGGGTGGCGCCGCGCGCCCCCAGCGCTCGAGCGAAGTGAGTGCGCGGCGCCGTAAGGCGCCAATACGAGTCCAGTTTCACTTTTAGTTAGGAACTGCGCCCAAAGAATAATTCCCATTTTTCACATTTTCTAATTTTATCCTTCATCAGTCCTACTTTACCCAAATGCTTTGTGTAATGCAGTACCATCAAAAAGCCCATTTTTTCCAGATTCCAATTTTTTGGCTTCTTTTTTTTCCTTGTAAAAACATCTTTCCGAAAAATAATTTTATTTTTTTAGATTCCTTGACCACTAATTAATAATTAGAAAAAATTTTATAAAAAAAAACAAATTGAATTCGCCGTAAAAAAAACCTTTTACTTAGCACTTTTTTTTTAAATTTAGTAGTATCTTGCCATTAAATCTAAATCTTCATCAGTCCTACCTCACCCAATAAGTACAAAAATGTCGAAATATTATGTATTTTCCGTGGTAAATATTGGCGGTAAGTAACAATTTTATATTTATCATATCTTTCTAAATAATAAATTGCGCTTAAAACTTTTGGCATTTCTGTAATCCTTGACAAATAATACACCTAAAACAATAAACAAAAACCAAAAAAAAACAAAAGGTGCTATTCTTAAAAATTCTCTTTTATTTTTTGATATTATAATATTTTAAACTAGATATAGTATAATGTTACTTCTGCGTATTTCGAATGTGCGTGACGTGGAGGGTATTTTAACGCTTTATTAGGATCAGTTTTTTTAATTTTAAATATATTTCGTTTTATTTGTATTTTATTTCGTTTTTTCCGTCGTATATTTTTATCGAGTTGTATACATCGAGCGCTTACACTTATGTTGTTCTGGTTTTTAACTGGGTCGTCATTACTTCGTAATTTATTTTAAACGTTTTCTCGACCGATTAAGCTGTTTAATTTGAAATAAAATGAGCGTTAAAGATGCGGCAAGTATTTCGTAAGCGAGAAAAATACAAATACCCTCTGTAGACATTTCTTTCATTAAAATTGGCTTCGTATTATATTTAACTGATAAACTTGTACCGTAAATAGGGTTAAATTCAATTGTGCATTGTTTTAGTACGTCTAACTCGCTGTTGTAACTACTTAATTTATATTATTCTGAATAAATTATTCTCGGTTTTTTCGTCTCAATTATTTTAATTATAATTAAAATTTTATACCGGGCGGGATTGAACCGGGATTACGTTTTTAGTAAATAACTCGGAATTGCGGAGATATATCTTTAAAAGTCATCTCGAAAAATTAATACCGCTAGGGACAATTCTTCCGAGGAGAGGTATATTTTGGCTTGCCAACTTGTTTTACATTTGCATTAAATGGAATGTTACCTTACGATCACACCATAAATCTGCTTATAAGAGAACAAGAGATAGAAGCATTTTTTTGTTTGGTGGCCATTTTTCAAGATGGCGGTAGCGGCTTACTGAGCGTGTCTCCTCGCAGCAATTTCTCGAATGGTGCACCTTGTTGGGTAGAAATTTTATTTCGAGAGGGGTTTAACTTAGAATATCAAGTTGTTCATATCTTGAACACGGTCGAATATCGTGGTAAGGACCGCTTTGTAGCTTTGTCAATGGTTTCAGGTAAAACGTTTTTCCCCGTTTTTACTATCAAAGCGTAAGTCCGGCACCGCCCATATATACAAGCTTATCTGTGTTTTTTTCATAACGCGTATAAAAATTTCAAATTTCGATTTTGTATAGTTGTAATTTTTTATCTTCTAAAATCCATAAATGTTTTTTTATTTTTTTATTCAAAGATGGAAGAAAGAAGGGTTGATTGAGTCTGAGAAGACCGCGAGCCCGGCGAAGATATTGAGGCGTGAGTGTAAAGTGTGGGACAAATTCAGTCCGAACGTCCACCTGATTAATCAGGGCGAGATATGTGTAACGGCCACGCCAACGGGGGGATAATTGGGGACAGGGGTGGGGACACCCGTGGCGGAAGTATTACGACCACCCGTTGGGGGATTGGTGGTCGTCCTCACACGGCCATACACAAACTCTGCCTCCCAGACGCTTAAAATACAAATTTTCAATCCGGCACCTGGATTTGAACTTACGATAGACAAGAACTTGCGTTACTACAATGTTAGATGTCGCCACTGTGCCCAAAGAAACTCTCTACTTTCATTCCTTTACAACGTCTATGTATAAGCTGCTTTACTTAGTTGCAGGTTGAGAAAGTCAAAATATCTAGTACATTCAACGGTAAAATACTAGCACAATTTTGGTCTGTTTAGGGTCGTATTTTTAAGTATACCTACGCGCGTCATATAAATTTAGGATAGTACCGTCTATTGCGTTATTTTTCCAAGTTATAATGAATTAATTAACATAGATAACATTTAAAAACAGTTTTAATAATTTATTTTATAGTAATAATCAGCTAGGCTAATACGTAAGTCACCACCTTAGGCCCAAGTCAGCTAGCGACTTTAAAGTCAAGTGGTCGATTTATACCACATATGAGGGTGGTGGAAAGCCCTTCGAGCCACGCGAGCCGACAGCCCCCTATGATTACAAGTGATTTTTTAGGATCATAATACTAAAAATAGGCTCCAATTAATCTTAAAATTAATTATATATATTAAACATTTATAGATTACATGGAAATTTACGCAATATTTAGGCATACTTGACACTCTTAAGTAAGTTCTTACGACGTTATTGATGATATTGTGTGGTTTGATTGATAATGTTTCGATTTATTCTGGTATAAACCGCAGTTTACGATGAAGATTATTCAACAGGGGTAAGGCCGTTAGAGACAATTTTTTAAAGATACGGACTCTTTCAACAGTGCTTTCTGACGAGGTTGACGAGATTCCTCCTATCCAACAAGTATTATTGACGGTTCAATCCTCCAGTTCTGCCGAAATTACTCCGAGAGAGATTTGTGCTGCATTTGTCACTGCCAAAGTGGGTAAGGTTTCTGATATTCGTGTTCTCGCTGGTGGCCGTGTTTCTGTTCTTCCTTTTGATGAAGACCAGCGAAAAGCCATCCTCGCGCTTCCTTCTACGATTGGGGACCTGGTTTTCGCCGTGGCTTCCGAGGCTTCCCCTCGCTTGTTTCGGCGTAAAATTATTGGCGTTCCATTGTCCTACTCTCAGGACGAATTGTCCTCTGAATTGCAAATTGAAGAGCACGGTTCCCCTCAGGAAATCCACCGGCTTGGCCCTACTAGTAAGCTTGTCCTTCTGGGCTTTTCCTCGGCTACGGCCATTCCCGATTTTGTCTATCTATTCAGCCAGCGTTTTGCGGTCCTTCCTTTCGAGGAACGGCCTTTGCAATGCCGTCAATGTCTCCGCTATGGCGATTCAGTGCGTAATTGTCGATCGTCACGCCGTTGCTCCCGATGTGGGGGCTCACAGGAGTCTGCTGGTTTCACGGCTACTTTCCATTGCGTCCACTGTGATGGTAATCACTCTGGCACTTCCCGCTCATGTCCCGTTTTCATGAAGGAAATGTAAATTAAACGTATACAATCTGAGCGACGGGTTTTGTTCCCTGAGGCTATAGGGCCCTTGCGTCGTATGCCTCGGTGGTTTCGTCCCCGCCGCCGGCTCCGCAGGTTAATGACGCTAATTTTCCTGTTCTTCCGCCCGCCTCTGGACCTCGGCCTTCTTCAGTCTCTTCGGTCTCTTCACGAGTGTCTCCAGAGGCTCCTCCGGGAACAGCCTCTATTCCTCCGGCTTTTCTGTCGACTCTCATTTCATTTTTGGGTGATACCCTCATGGTGAATGCGTCGACGGGTGATCACTCGTGGCATTCCTCGCACATTGCTCCCTGTGCTGATATGCATTTGCACCCCTCCCCGTGGGGTACGCATCTATGGAATGAACCCAATGCGGTTCTGTTTCCGATCGGTTTCTCCCCGGGTGGGTCGGCGGCCGGTTTTTATGCTTAATTATGGCATGGTCTTCCCTTTCTTTGTGCTATGGAACGTGGCGGGTATTGGTTCGCATTTCAGGGCGCTGGCTAATCTTATCCTCGAGGAATTACCTACCGTGGTGGGTCTCCAAGAAACTTGCCTTCACAGCGCATCTCGGTCGAATTTGAGCCTAGGTGTATATCAAGTTTACCGTCAGGATCGCCCGCGCTACTGGTTAATAATATTTTCCCGCAGTATCGCTTGGCCTGCCCATCCCTTCAGTCTTTGGAGGTGCTAGCGATTAGGGTCCACCTGTCTTTTGGCTGGTGCACCTTCGTCAATATTTACAATCCCCATTAGGCAGCCCCGGCTGCAGATTATAAGGCACTGACTCCTCTTTTGACTGGCACTTACTGTGTTTTCGGCGATTTCAACACCCATAACTCTTTTTGGGGCGATTCTCAGGACGATTTGGCGGGTAATATTTTGATTGATTGGTATATGCCTCTCACTCGTCCTGGAAGCTCTTACCAGTTTCGGGTAGCAACCATCTTCCAATTTGTGTTACTTTGGGGGAGGTCGATTCTCCTCCTATCTCCACGCCTTTGCGTTGGGATTTTTCTGGGGCCGACTGGGTCAAGTATCATTCGCTTCTAAACGACGTTGATTGGTCCCAGCTGTTGACTTTGGAGCCGGAACAGGCGGTACACTACTTTACTTGTACTTTGATTGGGGTAGCGGAATGAGCTGTTCCTCGATAAGTGTTTGAAGCTGGAGCTATTATCTTACTTCTTATGACCCATTTTAAAGAAAACCCTAAAATTTTGAGGTAAATTTTAAAAAAAACTTTACCAGAAACACATAAAACAGTATTTTTCAATATTTAGTCTGGGACTGGTAAAGATCTCACTGAAAAAAAATCCTCCTCATCCATCTCTCATTATTTTAGGTATAGAATTATTTTAATATTATATGAATAATAATAAAGAGAAGTAAGAATTACGTTTTAAAATTAGCATAAATTGTGAGAACAATACAGCCCTTTAATTAAGTTTTATAAATTAGATCCTAAAGTAACACAAACTGATTTTTAAATCTTTATAGACATTTATTTCGTCTTGGTTAGTGCTATACTTTTTAAACTCATATATTTTATTCTGTATTTAATATAGGTTTAAATATGGTTGTTGGACTAGCATCGGAGTTCATGGTTAGCGTCGACAAGCAAATTATAAACGACCATTTTCCAGGTCATGATTTTATTTCCGCCTTGACACTATTTTTCAGCACATTTTTTTGTTAAATGTAAAATATCCATCATCTTGCCAAGCTACACTTTTATTTTCCAAAGGTACGTGGATCTGTTTTTTTTCTCAAACTGATTAGTGTTAGTTTTATAACCTAAACCTTCCTCTTTGGTTTCGGATATTTAGCCAAAATTAGTACTAATAATACTAAAATAAAAGCTGAAGTCAACCCGAAACTCATCGGTTTAATGAACAAGATAGCAAATATTGATTGGACTGAATAACAGAAATGTGAAATAATTTCCAATTTGAGCATACTTAACTTCAATAAATCTAGGCATGTGTAGTCCCGGACAAAAGTTTCTGGACACTTTGTTTTTCAAATGTTTCAAAAACCGTTCATAATAGAAAGTCGATTAATACCTTTTTGGAAAGTTTAAAAAACGGAGAAACTTTCTGCTATTTTAAATTTTTAAATATTGAAGAAGTATTCGACCAAGGCCTAATAAACCGAAACATCGCCTTTTCAACCAAAAGAAATTCGTGTAAATTGCACGTGACAAACACCGATCGACGCACGGAATTGTTTCCTTTCCAAAATCGGATCCGCTTTCAAAATCGTAGTTTTTTCGGTAATTTAGGATCTTAATATCATAAACAGGTAGCAATGACACGTGTACTTTTGGTAGAAAATTGGTAATTTTGGTGTTAGACACGTGTTCATCCATCTACACACGTGTTACAACACGTGTATTTTGGGTGTATCAAAATATGCTTAATTTTACGTGAGATGTACAAGTGAGTTATACGTAGCCGAATGGTGTATAAGAAAGAAGAATTTTTTTCGTGTTCCCCATACGCAATAATTACGTGTTTCCAACACTGAATATATACGAATATGCAAATTAAGAGAATTAATATCTTTAAGATTTTAAAATCAACATTCTACAGGGTAAACATGATTAATTGTCATTTATTAGCATTTTAATAAATCCTTAAAAACTATTCTCCCAAGAAAGCGATTCTCGACTAATTTTATTTTTAAATTATCTAAATATGCTCTTAAAAATAATTGAACAAAAATCGGATCTTGCCCAGGTAGCAAATCTACGTTTTAAACACGTGTTTTCTGTTAATTGGAATCTCGTGTTAACACACGTGTTTGTTTGGTCGCCTCTGTCATATTTTTTTACGTATTTAGACACGTTGAATTCAGGTTTTTACTACGTGTACGTGACATGCTTTAGGGTTTTGAATATTTGTTTAATTTAAAAGCTGTTTAAAATATTTTCCTATAAACGTTCCCCGAAAAACGACCACCGAAAATTGACAAAATTAAACAGAAACCTCTCATTTGGCAACCCGGTCTGTAAGCGTATTTTCCCACCCTACCTCAAGGCCGTCTATCACATGATCCACCTTCGCCATTTTACCCGTTGAGCTCGTGTCGTCAACTCCTCGCCGGACAGAGAGAAAAACAGTTTCATAATAATTCATTGTCGCGCTGATCGGGCCTTATCAGTAAAATAATTTGTTAAAGACTGTTAAGTGAAAAAATCTCCAGAAATTACACCCAAGAAAGAAAAAGGTATGTAGTACTCAAATTAGTGTGATTTTGTCCACAGTATCACTTAAAAAAATTAATGTAGTCCCCCTCCCGCTCGAATAATATTTTCCAATTTAAACGATATTTTCCACGTGGCTTTAAGAATTTGTTTCAACAGCTAATATTAAGCCTATCGGGTAAACGATAAATATATCTATATTCACCGAAATCTTAAAAAAGCTACCAATGATAGTCTTTAATTATAATATTAATTTTTATTGACACAACTAAAAGAATTTCGATTACAAGGGTTCGACTCCACTTGATGGTAATTTTCGAAGATTTTGCGACGTTGTAATATAAATCTAATTTATACGTACATTTATTTGAAGTTAAACAAAATGTAATATCAAAAATCTCGCTTGAAAGTAAACCCTTCGACGCAGGCCGCGCAGTGGCGTCACCTGGATTTCAAAACTGGCGGTGCTTAAGCCCTGGTCCAAAAAAGTTTGTAAAATTGATTAGGAAAAATGATGCTTTTGATGACGGATGAGCATTTTTAAGGAAGCATTTCGAAGAAACTTTTCGCCACTTGAGTGAATTGGGAAAATTCTGATTTTTAGGAGGCGCTTTTCAGAAATTTTAGGTGGCGCTTTTCAGATATTTTAGGTGACGCTTTAGAAATTTTACAGGTGGCTCGAGCGCCACCTTAAACACCCTATAGCGACGCCACTGCGCAGGCGCTCTTATTGTCTCGGTCATTACTCCATCGAAAGGAGTGCTCTTCTCGCGGGAAAAGCCCTCAGTATCCGGAGAGGACAGAGGTTCCAGAAAACCTTTAAGGATCTCGCCCAAAGCATGTGAAAAATCAGCCCATTTTCCGCTCAAATTAAAATCAGTGATTTTACGAAACCGCCGGGTTCCCACCCAAGGCCAAATGGCGCTGCAGTCCTAGCTAAGCGATATACTTTCTTTTTTGGGAAATTTTGCTGAGCCCTAGCGTTGCCATACGTAATAATTATCGTACGGGTCGATAATTTAGCTCATTTTTGGGACGTACGATATTTTCAGTGGCGTACTATATAGTACGCATTTTTCGATAATTCAGCTTGCGCGTACGATAATGTACTATAATTTTTAAATTGGCTGAAAAAATTAGAATTTTAAATGTAAGTTTTCAATCCGTCGAACTTTAAGTGTTATTAAAAAAATTGATTTAACAAGTTTAACGTCAGTATTTCGCAGAAAATTCTAATTTACCGCCAGTTTTGAGGCGTACGATAATATAGTTTTTAAATTGATAATTTCTTAGCTCTGGTACGATAATTTAAGTTTTTGGAACTGGCAACGCTGCTGAGCCCTTCCATTCTGTGTTTACCCCCCTTAACCCCCATGAAATAACTATTTTGGTTCAAACCATTATTTTCTTTAACATATTCTAAAACATTTTTTCTTTAACTGAAAGGTGCTGTAAGATCTAATAGCAGCTTTAAAAAAATAGAAGAGTCTCCTGTTGAAAATCATATTAAGGAGTGGCTGAAGCAAGCAGCTCGAAGGGTGAAAAAAAAAACCAAAATGAGGAAGGAAAATAACATTAAAAAGTCCTTTATTGAAATTGAAGGAACAACTTCAAATGGATGTGATGATAATGTTAATTAACAGGTGATACGATAAACGCGTTGAAATTAAACCAAAATGTAAATTGTTTACACCGTCTAATAATAAAATGTGTAAATTTATTGTTGATACCACAAACTGATCCTAACTACAGCACAGTGAAGTACTTATTTATCTATGCCAGTGGATTAATTATTGTCTGAAAGTATTTAGTTACAAGTAAAAAGCAATGCGCGGTCTATAGGATAGTTGTAGAACTGCACACGTAGTAAAAACGTGAATTCAACGTGTCTAAATACGTAAAAAGGTGTGACAGGGGCGACCAAACAAATACGTGTGTTAACACGTGTTTCCAATTAACAGAAAACACGTGTTTTAAACGTAAATTTGCTACCTGGGACACGTAGTAAAAACGTGAATTCAACGTGTCTAAATACGTAAAAAAGTGTGACATGGGCTACCAAACAAACACGTGTGTTAACACGTGTCTCCAATTAACAGAAAACACGTGTTTTAAACGTAAATTTGCTACCTGGGACACGTAGTAAAAACGTTAATTCAACGTCTCTAAATACGTAAAAAAGTGTGACAGGGGCGACCAAACAAACACGTGTTTCCAATTAACAGAAAACAAGTGCTTTAAACGTAAATTTGCTACCTGGGACACGTAGTAACAACGTGAATTCAACGTGTCTAAATACGTAAAAAAGTGTGACATGGGCTACCAAACAAACACGTGTGTTAACAAGTGTCTCCAATTAACAGAAAACACGTGTTTTAAACGTAAATTTGCTACTTGGGACACGAAGTAAAAACGTGAATTCAACGTGTCTAAATACGTAAAATAGTGTGACAGGGGCGACCAAACAAACACGTGTGTTAACACGTGTCTCCAATTAACAGAAAACGCGTGTTTAAAACGTAAATTTGCTACCTGGGTATCTTATAGCTTTGTCAGTGTTTTAAGGTCCCAAATTACCGAAAAAACTACGAAGAAATATGATAAAACACCGTCAACAACTCAAAATAGTCGTATACCGGGGCGTCGGCCAATTCCTAGCTGCAAACTAAAGCTGACTTAAATTTTAAATGAATTTTGATTAGGCTTAAAAAGCTCGATTTTTGGTTTTGGTTTTTCCTCAATATTATCGGAACCACTTGTCCGATTTTGAAGCCGGATCCGGTTTTGGAAAGAAAAAAATTCCGTGCGTTGATCGGTCTTTGTCACGTGCAAGAGTGTCACGAATGTCTATAGAGTACGAGCAATAGACGCGCAGCGCCTCTAGGGGCGAGGTAACGCGTAACTTGCTTAAAAGTTTTTACCCACCCCCATTGAAATTAATGTAAAATTGGCGGTAATTAAACGTTAATTAACCTACTAAATGACATAAGAAATATTCCACTGACAATTTTTAGTTTAATCTGCCGCGTATTTTCAAACGGAAAAACCCGAACGCTCCTTATAATAAGAAACAAATAACGAAATACGTTCTACACTCTCGTCACATACTGTCAAAAACACTGCAAATTCTACGGTTTAAACGACAGTTAGCTGCAGTTTCTCGGAAATAACAACATTTATCAGTAATGTAAACAACAGCGTACTGTTTTTCGTAATAACAGCAATTAAGTTTCAAAAGTATCTGTAATTACTGTCTATTTAAAAGTGAAATAATATTTATAACAGTAAGATGTTGTTTTTCGCGTTTTACTTCAATTTACAATAAATATCACAGGATGTTGCTGTTTTTAGGGAAAACTGTTTATTGCTGTGATATAAACAGTTTTTTGGTGCAAATATAACAGTATATTAATATCGAAACATCAGTAACCCACAATCATCGAAACATTAAGTTACTAAACGATTAACAGTTGGCTGCTTTTATCATACAGTACTTTGCTTTGCGTTTCATAAAAAAGTACGTTGCTTTTCATAAAACAGGATGTTGCTTTTCATAAAACAGGATGTTGCTTTTCATAAAACAGGATGTTGCTTTTCATAAAACAGGATGTTGCGTTTCATAAAACAGGATGTTGCTTTTCATAAAACAGGATGTTGCTTTTCATAAAACAGGATGTTGCATTTCATAAAACAGGATGTTGCTTTTCATAAAACAGGATGTTGCTTTTCATAAAACAGGATGTTGCGTTTCATAAAACAGGATGTTGCTTTTCATAAAACAGGATGTTGCTTTTCATAAAACAGGATGTTGCTTTTCACAAAACAGGATGTTGCTTTTCATAAAACAGGATGTTGCTTTTCATAAAACAGGATGTTGCTTTTCATAAAACAGGATGTTGCTTTTCATAAAACAGGATGTTGCGTTTCATAAAACTGTATGTTGCTTTATATGACACAGTACGTTGATTTAAATAAAACGGTACGTTGCTTCACATCAAACAGCATTTTGCTTTAAATGAAACATAACGTTTCTTCAATGCAAAACAGCACGTAGCTTTAAATGAAAAAGTACGTAGCCTTAAATGAAATATTACGTCGCTTTTCATAAAACAGTACGTAGCTCTAAATCAAACCGTTTGTTGCTTCAATCGAAACAGTATATATCAATGCCATCAAAACATTATGTTCCTTCAAACAAATTAAAAATATGTGTAATTCTTAATATACTGCTATTATATTATATTATATTCACTTCAGACCATACTATATACGGAGATTTATCACTTTGGGAAAAAAATCATAGATGACGTTGCGTGACGTTGCAGTCAGAGCCTTTTCACACGTGCGTTTTGAGACTTAACCCCTAAACTAGGCAAGATCGAGTTATTAAGCTCGTTTTTACACATTTTATTTATAATAGCAGAAATAAATTGTTTTGATAAACAGGGCCTAAACAAATTCCCCCCCCCCCACTCGAGAACAAAAACTACTATGCTAAGAATTTCGCTTCTACTAGTAAAACACACTTTGGGAATTAAAACAGATTAAAAGAACCAAATTTTTGAGAAGTTAGCCTAACTGACGTGCGAAGTCGCTACGGTCTTGGTGGCCATCTCTTATTTTGTTCCAGAAACAAAAACCACAGACTTCCGGCTTAATCGGAGCGCAGCTTAAACGTTATCGAATTAAGGCTGTTACCCCAAGACATGTAGCAATTTACGTTAAACTAGAATAATTGAGCAATCGATCTAGCTCCGATTTCATTAATTTATTTGTAGTCAATATCAGATGAACGCAGGCATAGTTTGGGTACTAGACTTCCTGTGCGCGTCAACGTGAATTGAACTGAAAACTTCCAGGCATTTTTAAGCGGAAGTACAATATTTCGAGTGGCGATCAAGTGGCGTAGCCAAGACCCTTCACCCCCATATTTACTATATTATTTGATAGAAATATAGGGCCTCTGAAGCCCGGAGGCCCTCCACTGGGCGACAAAGATTGGGCCTACAGACTTTACGAACAGGTTAGCTGACACTCCTTATCTTTCCTTCGTGTTAATCTATTACCATAAGCTTATACAAATAAATGCGCGGATCGCCACCAACAATCAACATTATCATTATTGATCTATATCTTATCTCCGTTCAGAATTAGAATTTGATACGTCAAATACGCAGTGGCACGATGCATAGACGCCCTGGGCTCCGGAGGCTGGGGGTGTGCCAAATTCAGTGGCGGCGTAAGGGGGGCGAGGGGGAGTTTCGCCCCGGGTACCAGGGTAGCTAGGGTTGCCATCGGAGAAGCTCGAGGGGGGGGGGGTGCAAATCAGAACAATTAAACTTGCAAAACGAAGGACCCGTGAAAACTTCTGCACGGTCCTGGGGGGCATCACAAAACATTGCCGCCCCGGGGAACCCAGCCTTCTTGAGCCGCCACTGGCCAAATTATGACTGATAATGAACAAGTTTCGTTTGGAAATAAAATTTAGTGAAAATGCTAGCTACAGCCCTGGGTTAGTGATGGCCCACTGCCATACTTTTTCAGACATAATTGCTGCCAGTAAAATTAATTTATCCAACAAATACCCAACTTGTTTTTTTTTCTTTTATAGTCTCCTCAGAATTGCTTTATCATCCAACTAAACTGACTGTAATAAAATTAGATAAAATTTATCTTTAATATTTCCATGCAAATTCACCCGTCTTACAGGTAAATGCAAACAGTAACCAATCGAATGCTCTCCCTAATTACATTTCTTAAATTGTCACAGTCATATTCATTACTGTAAAGTATAAAAATATAATGTTATCGGCAAAGTGTGACTCAGTTCAATAACTACTTAATTCATTACACTATGTAATGTTTCATTCGGGTGTAAGTACCAAAACTACGTAACATGAAAATATGTTTTTGTCTTAAATTGGGATATCACAACACATGTTTAAATCGCGTAATGGTGTGAATATGACAAACTGGTATGATAATATAACATCAATTTGAACCACTGTAAAAATGCAATAATAATAATAATAATAATATTTTATTTTAGTTTCATCTATGCAAATACATCAATAGGGCAGGCCAAGTCGTTATACGACTTTTAGGCCGCATCGCAAATTTAGGAAGACAAAGAAGAAAAAAATGAAAAAAAAAATTACTTAGAACTATACATGAGATTGAATATATTCACGGATATGGGTCTTAAACATATTTAGATTAATGGTAGAAGGGGGATTTAAATGGTTATATATTTTCACGGATCTACAGAATATGGAATTCAATTTTAACTCGGTACGGGCAAAAGGGACATTTAATATTATTGGTTTTCGAGTGAAATATCTTGCCAGCTCACTAGACTGAAATGGATTATAAGTAAGACCGTGCAGACATTTAAATATAAAAATTAAACAAAAATAATCATAAATTTGAAAAACATTCAGAATATTTAGAGCTGTGAAAATAGGAGAGGTATGTGCTAAATATGATGTGTCTTCGATAATTCTAAGGGCTCGTTTTTGGAGGCGAAAAAGTCTGTTTAGATTATGGATGGAGGTATTTCCCCAAATACTTATACAAAAGACTAAATGACAGTAGAACAGGGAATAGTACAGTTGTAGGCGAAGTTTTCTATCAAAAATTTTGCGGTTTTGGTGTAACAGGTAGATACCATACGAACATTTTTTGGATAGTTGGTCAGTATGGTAGTTCCAGTTCAAGGACGGGTCGTACCAAACACCGAGATATTTATAGGCATTTACTTCCTCTAAATGTGTTTGTCCGATCATTATTGCGTTATTTTTAGTACGACTTTTATTAATGTTGGTAAATATCATATATACAGTTTTATCTTTATTTAGCTCTAGAGTATTATTTTGCAGCCATTTATCAATTTTGTTTAGAATAGTATTGGTGTTTAGTATAAGTTTTTCTAGATCCGGGCCGCCATTTAGACATATAGTATCATCGGCGTAAAGGGTGAGGGTATCTTTGTCATCTATTGTTACTAAGTCGTTAATAAAAAGGTTAAATAGTAGGGGCGACAGTATAGAACCTTGAGGGACACCATGATAGACATATCTTATTTCGGATATTTCGTTGTTCAACTTTGTTTGACTAGTTCGAAGATTTAAGTAGGACTTTATCCAATCATGAGTTCTACCTCTTATGCCCATTAGTCTTAGTTTTTCCAGAAGTCTATCGTGGTTCAAGGAATCGAAAGCCTTCTTTAAATCTAGAAAAACTGCTATTGCATAGTTACTGGTGTCTAGGAAGTCTGTAATTTTTTTATAAATCTGAATGTTAGCTGATTCAACGTTCGATCCCTGTCTAAAACCAAATTGTTTATTTGATAACAATCGGAATTTGTTTGAAAAATTTACTAATCGGTAGTAGAAGCATCTGTCAAATATTTTGGCAAATATCGATAGAATTGAAATTGGTCGATAATTAGTGGGTACATTTTTATCGCCTTTTTTGTGAATTGGGATTATAATCGATTTTTTGAGGCGATCAGGGTATTGTCCAAAGGAGAATGACATATTAATTAATAAAGTAAGGGGGTAAATCAAATGGAGAGCTGCTAATTTAATAATTTTAGGAGAAATTTCATCGAAGCCGGGAGCTGAATCGGCTTTTAAGTTATTAAGAATTTTAAGAATTTCGACTTCATCCGTATCTAGTAGAACCATCGAATTGGTTATATGTTGAACACTAGATAAATTATCATTCGGGGGATTATTATTAGAATCAGGTACAAAGGGGGGATTAAAAAAAGAATTAAAATTGTTTGGGGTGTTTTGTACTGGGGTATCATTTCTCTTTTTACCTTTACCTAGTAAATCGTTTATAAGCCTCCACGATTGTTTGGGACTATTTTGCGTGGCTATCAATGAGTTTTTATAAAAGTTGATACGAGCGTTCCTTATCAGGTTATTGCAGTGATTTCTTGAAATTTTGTAGTTGTGCAAGCTCTCCTCATTTTGGTTATGGTTGTATTTGTTTTTAAACCATTATCAACCTCCAATTGAAACCACTATCGACCCCTCTGGTTACGGCCCTGTTTGGAAACACTATAAACTGGTTTTAAAACAGCAACCAACGGTTCAGTAAATCCGTCAATACGTGGTAGATTAAACCGAGGTTTAAGGCTAGGCAAGAGTCACCGCCTTCAAAATTTCGTCTACTTTAAAGATACATTGTGAACGAACCAATGGATGAATAGTTATGAAACTAGCTTTTAAATAAACCTTGAAACCTATTTCAAGTCATATTTGTAATTCACTGATGACAAAATTCGCAAAAAGTATTAATATCGTTCCGAATTACAACGTACTTTCTAAAGTCTCATTTTGCTTTCTAATACGCGCGTTGACAACGCAAACTTTACCTAGACGAACAGCTGTTCGATTATCTAAATGACGCGTTAAAAATATTATTTTAGAACGTTATAAAGCATTAAAGGATTTTTCAAGACTATTTTACATAACATTTAAGTTCATATAAACGGGAAAAAATGTCAGTGGAATATTTCGAATACCATTTGGTAGGTTAATTAACGTTTAATTATCACCAACTTTACATTAATTTCAATGGGAGTGGGTAAAAACTTTTAACCAAGTTACGCGTGATCTCACCATGAGAGGCGCTGCGTGTCATTTTCGTTTGAAACCGACAAAGCGTATTGGTTGAAAAGGCGGTGTTTCGGTTTATTCAATATTTAAAAATTAAAAATAGCAGAAACTTTCTCCGTTTTTTAAATTTACACGAATTTCTATTGGTTGAAAAGGCGATGTTTCGGTTTATTAGGCCTTGGTCGAATACTTCTTCAATATTTAAAAATTTAAAATAGCAGAAAGTTTCTCCGTTTTTTAAACTTTCCAAAAAGGTATTAATCGACTTTCTATTATGAACGGTTTTTGAAACATTTGAAAAACAAAGTGTCCAGAAACTTTTGTCCGGGACTACACATGCCTAGATTTATTGAAGTTAAGTATGCTCAAATTGGAAATTATTTCACATTTCTGTTATTCAGTCCAATCAATATTTACTATCTTGTTCATTAAACCGATGAGTTTCGGGTTGACTTCAGCTTTTATTTTAGTATTATTAGTACTAATTTTGGCTAAATATCCGAAACCAAAGAGGAAGGTTTAGGTTATAAAACTAACACTAATCAGTTTGAGAAAAAAAACAGATCCACGTACCTTTGGAAAATAAAAGTGTAGCTTGGCAAGATGATGGATATTTTACATTTAACAAAAAAATGTGCTGAAAAATAGTGTCAAGGCGGAAATAAAATCATGACCTGGAAAATGGTCGTTTATAATTTGCTTGTCGACGCTAACCATGAACTCCGATGCTAGTCCAACAACCATATTTAAACCTATATTAAATACAGAATAAAATATATGGGTTTAAAAAGTATAGCACTAACCAAGACGAAATAAATGTCTATAAAGATTTAAAAATCAGTTTGTGTTACTTTAGGATCTAATTTATAAAACTTAATTAAAGGGCTGTATTGTTCTCACAATTTATGCTAATTTTAAAACGTAATTCTTACTTCTCTTTTTTATTATTCATATAATATTAAAATAATTCTATACCTAAAATAATGAGAGATGGATGAGGAGGATTTTTTTTTCAGTGAGATCTTTACCAGTCCCAGACTAAATATTGAAAAATACTGTTTTATGTGTTTCTGGTTAAGTTTTTTTTAACCAGGGTATCTCGGAAAATATCACTAAATAAATTAACTATCACTGACCAAAGGTTACCGAATTGATGTTTGTAAAAGTGTAACAAATTATTAACTTTTTCAGTAATCGGTAAATTTAATTTTTGAGATTTGATAGTCATTTTCCTGTAAATTTGAGAAACACTGAAGCTGTATATACTTGATTTAGGGTTTGTCTCGCACAGTCTGATTTTCCCCATCGTCAGCCCCGCTCGTTATACAAAAAAATTTCAATCCTTGTTTAATTTTAAAATTTTACTGTTCTCAACAATATATATTTTTGCACGTTGTTTAGGTTCCGTTTATAAATGCCCCCCTCCCTTTTCTCCATTTCATTAGCTTTTATTTGATCGGCGTATTCCTCTTTGTTTTTACTCACGTTTTTTTACACGTGTTGCCGCGTGGTCCTCGCGCACGCTGTGTTTCAAATTTATCATTTTCTTAAAACCTTTAAATTGTTAATTTTATTTTCGCCTCGAAGGCATATGTGCCGAAGTACCGCGTTTATCCCCATTAACAAGTCGGCCCAGGCCGTAATATTAGTTCCACATCAGTGTATTTGAATGGGCAAAGCCATACACCTTTAGTAGACACAGGTAGGCAAACTAATACAAAGCTTTTGAGGCTTTGTGATTTCTTATCGTTGGATATATAAATTGCCACCCTAAGTGAAAGGGTGGATGCCGCCCACCATCAGGAGACCCGGGTGGGCAAACTAATATAAAAACTGTTGAACCCATGTGATTTCCTATAGTTAGATATACTATTTACCATCCTATGTTAAAGAGAGGCCACCGCCCACCCTCAGGATACACGGGTGGGCAAACCAATTCATAAGCTGTTGAGGTCATTTGATTTCCTATCGTTAGATAGACGTAAAGTATCAAAGGTGAAATAGGTAAGCAAAACACGACAAACATAATTTTTTTAAATTATTGAAATTAGTGGAAAAAGGATTTAAATAAATTCTTAAACTGGGATTCAAATATGTTTATTTTAGGAAATTTATGTCAAACATTTGGGTATGGTTCAAACACCAAAATTCCTATTATTGCACAAATTAAAAAAAAAGATACCCTTGAATGTAATTAAGCTTAAGTCCGACTGCTTTGGATTTTTTGGTCTCCCATATTCTAAGTACATAAATTCATTCTTGATTAATGCATATTGGTTTTGACTTAACTTGCAAGGTAATTTGACAAAAAGCTATATTTTAAATTTCGATCTATTTGTGGTAGAGCTATAAACGGGTAGTCTTTACGTGAACTTGTAAGTTAATATACCTAAGTTTTGCGAATGGTATACGGCAAAGATTATCGTAATAAAAATTTACCTTCATAGATATAAAACTACATATGCCCGAATGCCCCTAGTTTTTGGATGAGTATGGGAGTCCAATAATTAATAATGGCGGTACGTAAGTGTGTGAAGGGAAATAGAGTCTTCAATGCTTTAACTTTTTAAGCGTACGCGTGTTCTTAATAATATAATACCTTCTCCCGATAGTGACTTCAATTTATAATTGTTTCTCTATGGTTCTACTGCTTTTATTACCCAAAAGGAAGTTAGTCAGTGTGAATTGAACTCGTAGTTTGTCTTGAACCTTTTGTTTGGTGTAACGAGTGATGAAGTTTTTTAATGTCTCTTGTTGATTTATTTAAATAAGAAAATAAGTATCTCATTGTGGGGCTTTTAGAGCATTTATAAGTACATATGGGGAAGAGGGCATTTAAAATTTTCGAGCTCGTTTGTTCGAGTACTCACTTTCGAGCGAGGCATCTTAAGCGAGTGTGCCCACTTACCACTGCTCACCACCCGAACATTTAAAATTTTCAAGCTCGTTTATTCGAGTACTCACTTTCGAGCGAGGCATCTTAAGCGAGTGTGCCCACCTACCACTGCTCACCACCCGAACATTTAAAATTTTCGAGCTCGTTTATTCGAGTACTCACTTTCGAGCGAGGCATCTTAAGCGAGTGTGCCAACCACCCACCACCCGACGCGAAGTTTGAGGTTCACTTGACCTTAATCTCCGAAAATATACGTAAAATAAGGCGTAAAAACGGACGAGAATTTCGAAAACTTAACTAGCCAACTCCCTCCGCGTCGCTAAAACTGACCAGAATACAGCAGAAGTTCCGAACAAATTTTAGTAAGCTTCCAGTGGTCGAGAGCGTAAAGGCGTCATTAATCGGAGTTTTTGACTGTGAGTTCGAATCCCGGTTTCGCCAAAACTGCAAATTATTTTCGCAGCGCCATCTGCCGTGTCGTTGCTTTCCACACCATACAAACAAACAAACACACAACACTTAACGACAATCCGTCCATAGCAATAGTCCCACTTCGATATATATATCTCGATGTGGAACTAAAAACGGTCTTTCATACCTTTGTCGTGGTTTATTTGCTATATTTCGACCGTTGGTGGTTTTTCCAATGTATATATTACAAACCAAATGCTAATTTTCCATTTAATATAAGGTTTACTTTACATGAATTACTCTTTGATATACAGGGTGTTTTTTTCTCGAAAAAGTTGAAATTTGTACTGTACATTATACGTGCCGGGGGACACTGTCTACCAAAATTGCATGTAAATCCAAAAATATTTTCACGTTTTTTGAAAAATTAAATTTTAACCGCTTGGTGCTGTAAGAAAATTGTCAAAGAGAAAATTGTAGAGCGTCACCGAAAACGTACAAATAGCGTTGGCGCAAAAAAATAAAACGTCTTTTTCACTGAAAAAATTCGACTTGAAAATGTGACAAGTTGGTCAAGCTAAAATAACTTTTTTTGAATTCCATTGGGAGTGTAGTGTAACTTTATGAAAGTCAGAAATTTGTAAATCTGGTGTTTAATGCAATAAACACCGCTGTAAAATCGAGGAGAAAATGGCGAAGAAGGTATTACACAATTTAATTTCGTAGGATGAAAAATGCGAATTTTTTGAAAAAACAGACATTTTATTCTTCTACTTACAAACAAAATTTATAAGTACATTTCGAAAATTCCACCTTAGGCTGCGATGCAGGCTTGGCGCGAACAATCATATTGTCGAAGGTGGCTTGAATCATTTCCGGGGTTACTTCCCGGCAGCGCTTACAATTCGTTGACGCAGCTCTTCAAGGGTCTCAACCGGAGTGGCGTACACCTTGTCCTTGACGAAGCCCCAAAGAAAGAAATCCAACGGAGTCAGATCGGGCGACCTTGCTGGCCAGTGTACGGGACCGTTTCTCCCTATCCATCGTTGTGGAAATTCGTGAGGCGTTTTAGAACGTATGTCCTAGGTAGGTCTACGAGCGAGTAAAGCCCGTCGCACACTGGACGGTTGCTCATCCTAGCAACCGTTGCTGGCACCGCCAACGTTGCTCGACAATACATCGCACATAACAATAGCCTAAACTCGCGCTGACGCTGGCGACCTGCTGTTCGGACGAACGTACGTTTCGTACCGACTTCAACTTGCCTCAGCGTTGCCAACCTGATCGAATAGAATTATCGTACCAACACCCGAAAATTATCGTATTTCAGTTCTATTTATCGTACGCTTAAAAAAAATCTAGAGGTCTGACTAGCGAGTAGAAAAGGGGGGCGAAATTAAAAGAGGGAACGGTTCTTCTCTCTCTTTAGACATAGATGAATAGAGAATCACAGGCAGCGTTGCCATACGTACTATAATTATGGTTCAAATACCATTTTGCATTTATTATAAATGGTACTATTTTTTTTAGAGCGTACTATAATTTAGCGTCAAAACTGGTATTTTTCAACAACGTACATAACAAAAACTCATTCCTAATGAATTATCGTACAATTGTCAATATCGTACGTTGTAATATAGTACATCCTACTGAATTATCGTACCACTGCCGATATCGTACGTTGTAATATCGTACATCCTACTGAATTATCGTACAATTGCCGATATCGTACGTTGTGATATCGTACATCGTACGGAAGGTGAAATTATCGTACAAAACGATAATTATCATACAGGTTGGCAACGCTGACTTGCCTGAACATTTTGACGCTCCTCTCAACTTCGGTCTCTGACGTCACTACATTCCTACTCTTTTTATCCATTGAGCATATGGGGAAAGGGGTACACTAGATTTTCCCGCCAAAAAGAGAGATTGCACCACGCCACGAAACACGTGGAGTTTTCTTTTTGTTGAATTTAATTATAATCAGCTGGCTTATATTGTATAATGAGGGGCGTGAAAATGCAATGAACGATGAGAATTTATTTATTTCCATTACAAAGGTCTAAAACAATTTCGTAAAATATAATTAACCCTTTAATAACCCGATTTTTTCATATTTATAATATAATAAACTCACACCTACTTTAAATTTCTAAAACATCACAAAATAATGATAATAATGATAAATGAAATCAAAATAGCTATACGAAACGATATTTATGCCCGCGCGACAGACACGACGGATACCAAAACAAACGACTGCGCGCGCATCCGATGGTGTTCCTGTTTTCTATAGTAGCGGCCTGCTAGTGTGCGATTCGCCGAAAATGAAGCCAACGTCAGCGCCAGCGTTCTTTTGCGCTGACGACAAAAACCTGTTTTGAAAAAAAATGATATCCGGCGCCAGCGTCCACTGGAAGAAATCTTTTTCTAGTGTACGGCGGGCTTAAGTCAAAGAGAGAAAATTGCGCCAGGTGATAGACCAAATATAGGCTAACGTTTCTTGTATTGTAGTCTACTACTCTATAGTGAGACTAGTTCTCAGTACAACTTACCCGGTGTAACGTTTATTAACATTACTAGTTATATATTTATGAACGACCCCTTTCTAGAATATTCGCCATGGCTCTGGCTCACACAATCGGCCGGCCGATATATCGGCTAATCGTGGCCGATAATATCGGCCGATATTAACAAAGTTACCTATCACAATATTATGCTTTTTTGTTTACTCTCGTAACCACCTGTTAAAAAATGATATGATCTATGGCTTTTGGAGTCGAAAAACCACTTATGATTCCTGACCGTTTTGGACGCGAATAATTATTTCCTACAACAGCGATCAACTGGCCTTTTTAAAAGGAAATGTAAGGTTGTGGCAATAAATGTTTTCCATTAATTAGTTAGTTGAGTATCGCCTTTTTTAAAGTTTTTCCTGAAAATATTTTTCTAATACTAGAAGTATCGGCTAATATCAGCCTCGCTTCAGCCGATATTGGCCGATACCGATATTTGAAAAATTAGCCGATATATCGGTGCATCCCTACCAATTACTAATTAAGACCAATGACCACCCTTTTTTTGTGTTTTGTGACTTTTAAATTCCAATACTAATATCGAAATAATTAAATTTCGTTAGAATGGTAAAATCAGTTTCGTTCTTTTATATTTTTAAATAATGTCAGCACTTTTTCCATTATATTTAACTAACCCCTAGACTAACGAACTAATTTAACTTAATTATTATATCCCATATAAAAAGTGCTACACCGGATAAGATTCGTTATAAACTTATAATACCTACATGGAGCCTTGTAGGGAAACGAAAATTTTAGGTAGGGCCAAGGGCTTTAATTTTTTTTATCGCGAATTTCTAGGTAGGGCCAAGCCAATTCTAGGCAGGGCCGTACCCTACCGCCCCCCCCTGAAGACGGCCCTGCATTCGAACGATATATCATTTACTCTTGTAGCCCTAACCGTTGAAGTGATATGCATCGGCATCGTAGGCAACGGCTACACTGTACGTGAGACTATTACACACAAATCCTTATTATTGTGTGCAAAAACACTTTATACCTTTATTTAAAACGTAAAATAAAATGTTTCAATATTTATCTCGAGAGCAGACACTATTTTATTTATAATAGTTCCGAAATTCGCTCTTGCCCCTGAAAAGTCCGTTTTTACCCCCCGAACATGTGCCTTCCCCCCCAGTGAGAGAAATCTGCCCCGAAACAGAAGTCAACCTTTGGAGATAGCGTGGTAGAAGGCAGCTCGCGAAGTGTCCTTCAGAAATACGTCGATGGTGAGACGAGCCGTCTTCCGAAGAAGATGAGAGTGAGATAAGACTCACCGATCATGGAGCGTGGCATGAGACCTTGTTTTCACGAAACCAAATTTTTGTGTCGAGATAAACTAGTTTTATTGATCAAAATCCCTATAGTCAAACCATGAAAATTTACTTTCGTTCACTTTTTAAGTTTCATAAATATTACCAGTGTTCTGGGTATCACACGTGCACAAACATAGGGACAACTGATTTTCATATGCAAAAAATATATTGAGAAAAAGTATTTTGCATGTAAAAAGTTTAAAAAATTCCTGTCTCATTGAAAAAAATTACTTCCGTGAATTGCTTTTAAATAATCAGCTAGCTAGGCTTATACCCATGGCAGCACCTTCTAAAGTCCCAAGTCATCAAGCGACTTTATTTAAAGCCATTAATTCAGGTGGCCGGGTTACAATGCGGATGAGGGTGGTGGCAAGCCCTTAAGGCCACGCGAGCCAACAGCTCCCTACACTAACTATTGGTTATGGAAAACCCTTTAAACCAGTGGATTTATGGTTTTTTATCCCAAAATGAGTTTCCCGCAAAGGAGTTATCGATGGCGCAGCTTCAATAAAACGTTGTAACATACACATGTTACCGCAACTCGAAAAAGTGGCGTTTCTTTTATGTTAACTCAAAAGTAAAATTGGCACATGTCTTACCAAGTTTCTGTTAAAAAGATGAAGCGTTATTTGTAAAAAATTACCATATAAATTATTTATAACTTTTTAATTTTCATCGAATCGTATGATATCGAAACGTCTTTCGCCAAAGCGACCTTCGCGCTAAAATCTCCAAAAGTGGAGGAATAAAGACCAATTTCGATTCCGACCACCACACATGGTTTTCTCCAAATACAATCTTAATTTTTCACCGGCGAAGATGATGGATCGTGGTTAAATAATAAGTTTTTAAACCGGAAAATATTTAAATTTTATGGAATATCAGAAATTCTGGTTGACTAGTACCTTTTTTAGTTATAGAAACTAAAATAGAAAAAGTTCCCGGATCTGATTAAAGTTTGTAATGGGAGGAAGTAGATGGTAAGAAAAACAGTATCTTCATTTACTTTATTGAAGTGTCATATTTATATTCATTACATCTTCAATTATACTTCGTTTAACAAAATCGCGTTAAGTTACGAACGGCACGTCCTTGCCGCGTAAGCAACTGATAGAAAGGAATACACTCTTTAGGGCAATTGTTTAAGCGATGGACGCAGCTCATTTCAAAAGCGTTCGTGTAATCGCACCTGCAACGATTTGGGCAAGGCTTAGCCTTTTCAGCTTGAAAGCATTTAGAAGTGTTTCTGCATATAATTTCCTTATTGACTGGGCAATCTATGTTTTGACATTGCTCAATTCCTTTTGGACATACTGGAAAATAAAAAACAAAAGATTCATGTGACACTTGATTTGTGAACATTTAAAAAGCCCGTATTTATCTGAATTTCTGTCGTTTCGGGCTCACTCTATTTTTATTTACAATTAACTTGACATGACCTCATTTCAAGTCTTTAAGTGGTTTTAGACAAGTTTTTACGTGAAAAAGTGCGCCTTCAGTAACTTTAAAATATTCTTAACCCAGCAAGTTACTAAATATCCCGGTCATAAATAAACCTAAGATGTAGTTAAATACGCGACGCAACTATAAGGCCGTGCGAGGTTACTGATTAGCATTGACCTACGACAGTCGTCGTGGCACACGGATTAGAGGTCAAAATCTTCCAAATGATGGTCGGTCGCCTTTCGAGCTCACTCAATTATTTCAGTGTCTGAAAAACAAGTCTCTTTATTTTCAGTTCCCAGTTTTCTTCATACCTAGTTAAAAGGGGGAAGGAACTTCATACCTTTATTAGTTAATTTATATCCCCCCTCTGGCAGCCATGCTTGAGTTGACGCTTCTAGCAAATAACGTGAACAAGATTTGCTGTAAATCAGTTAGCTGTAAAAATGTGACTCGCGTGATTTTCAATATCACGGGTGAGCCACTGAATTGTAGTTCAATTCATGGATAAAATTATTAAAACATGTCAACACTGATGTTGATATAAAAGCGAGATAATTCATAATAATGGTACGACTTTAAAAAAGCACGCTGTTTTACCATCAGTCGATTTGAGCTCTCTTCCCTGTGTATTCAGAAACAAAAACAGGACGAATAAAAGACCAAAAAACACTTTTAACATCATTTTCTGTCAATAGAAAAAAGGTTTTTTAAAAATAATCCCGCAAATTTATTAAAAAAATTACGATAAAATTAGCGAATTTAGGGTTTAGCTTTTTGTCCTTCTTGGACTAATCTACTTATTCGCTAATTTTATCATCCTTTGCAATAAAGTCCATAGCCGTGGTTCCTTTTAACTTAAAAAAAAACTATGTCATAAAATTTGCTATTGTAAATTACACTTTTTTTACAGATGTCTTAAATTAATACTTTCAATAATATGTAATCAAATGAAGTTATTTGAAAACCAACCATATTTACTACTTAAAATAAAAGACGTCCAGGGAATAACGTAGCAAACGGCTAAAAATGACTGCTTCCTGATAAATATACACCGCTTTCAACCGCAACTGGACACGTATGATATTCTACCTTCTACTTATAAGCCACGGGCTTTCTTTATAATTAATGATAGCCTAACAAACGATTTTACAATTAAGTGTCAAGACAATCGAGTTATATATCACCTCTCATTAATGAAGCTGTTGAAAACATTACAATGGACAATAATATGGAAATAATATACTATCCCTAGAAGCTCAGGTGTACGTTAAACTCTATGATGCTGAAAGCTATTGACGGGATGAATTGTTAATAAGTCGTTTAAACTGGAGCATTGAAATAAATTCTCAGAATAACTCGACGTTCAATAACGCGAACTTGAAAAATTAAATTAACGATCGACCTAAATAATATTAAAACACGAGGTCTTTTAAAAACTTCAAATGGGCTACTATTTTATTAGTTGGTTTGTTCTTTAATTAATTGCAAACGATGGAGACGACGTGCGTGGAATTTAATTACATTTACCTCATTTTTAACGAAATACTTGCCGTATCTTTAACGCTCATTTTATTTCAACGCTCGTAGACTTCCAGTTGACGTTGTGACACATACCGCATGAAAAAGACCAATGCCGCACACCCAGGAAATCATTGACTGCGAATGGTCTGGGTTCGAAACCTGGGTGGCGCATTTGTTTTTAATCAATAGAGAAACGCTAAATTAGAATTTCTTCGATGCAATAATTTCAATTTCAATTCTATTTCAATTAAACCAAAATTTCGTACTCTATTAAATACGCTTCCGATAAAGCTGAAGGTCTAATTTTCAATAAGGCGTAACAAGTGTCGGTGGTTCTGTGGTAGAACGTCCGCCTGTCAAGCAGGAGGTCTAGGGTTCAAATCCCGCCCGATGCGATCGCAATTTGATACTAAGACGAATACCGTGTACAACTGGTGGAAACCCTACCATTGGACGTTGAGAGGTAGCATTACACTCAGCACTCGGTCCGTCCCAAAGTCATTAAGAAGAAGTTGGAGAGAAAACGCCCATATAAACACAACAGACTCAACATGCACAACCATCAGAACACAAACTCAACACTCACAACCGTCATAACACGAACTCAACATCCACAACAATCATAACACAAACTCAACACCCACAACACGAACTCAACAGTCACGACCTACAACGTAACAATAACGAAATATCCGGTGAGCGTTGACAGAAAAAGACCAACGCGTCTTTTCTCTCCAACTTCTTCTTAATGACTTTGGGACGGATCGAGTGCTGAAGGTTACGATAAACGTCTCAACGTCCCAATGGCAGGGTTTCCACCACTTGTTTACGGTATTCGTCTTAGAATCAACTTGCGATCGCATCGGGCGGGATTCGAACCCGAGACCTCCTGCTTGACAGGCGGACGTTCTACCACAGAACCACCGGCACTTGTAACGCATTATCGAAAATTAGACCTTCAGCTTTATCGGAAGCGTTTATTACAAATTAACAGAGTATTAAATTTCGGTTTTTATTAAATAGAACGAAATTTCGTGTTCCATTTAAATTATTGCAAGTAATTCTAATGTAGCGTATTCTCTGTTGATTACAAACGAAAGCGCCGCCCAGGTTTCGAACCCGAGAGTGTCATTCCTTGATTAAAATGCCTTTAAAAAATTCAATGGGAAAATAGAAATCATGTCAAAATTTAAAACATTTAAATAAAAAAAATCCTTGAAACTCGGGAATTTTTTAAATAAACATTATAGATGGGGCCTCTAATTCAGGCTGGGCCTACGTACAGAAAATCCCTGGTGGGGCTACTGGCCTGAAACGAAGCCCAATTACCAGCCCACACCGGACCGAAGTCGGAGGTGGAGATATACCATAAGGTATACTATACCCTTGAGTTTCAACAAAATCAGTGATAACCAAAATGAGTAGTTTCCTTGTAAGTGTAATGCGTGTTGAGAAATGCAGCCATCAAATATGCTAATAACGACACGATCAAAGCAATTGTACAATGCGGTATAAATGTAAAACTGTCAGATAATCAGAAGTGACATTGTCAATTTTTGCGGAAGATATCTGAACCCAATACCGTCGCAAAACGGAAAAAGAGTGGGTTTTTACCGCTACTCTCAGCACCACTTCCTTCAATTGGAAGCAGTGCAGCAGGCACCACTATAAGTAGAGCTATCAAAAATGTCCTAGCTTTGCTAGTTCACCGCCCGACGAAAAGTGGGGACTGTCAAACAGGTTTCTAAGCCTTTGTTGCGCTCGGGTAAAGAGCTGACCGTCTACCATTAATACAGATAAAGGCAGCTGCCTTCTATAAACCTTTCATTTTAATGGAGTACAGTCTGTACCCTTTCATATTCACCAGAGCCTTAGCATCTTCTCCAAATATCATTGGCTGTGCATTACAAAATGGTGACCTTTGGCTGTGCACCTCAATCTGGTGGCCTTCGGCTGTACTGTGTAACGTTTTTATGGTTAAAGCTCAAATTCGTATACTCCAACCAACTTATTCTATAACGTTAGCCTTTTTAAGAATAAAACAATTAATCTAACCAATCAATGAATTATTAACGAATGAGTTATCGATAAATGAAGGATTAAACTGAACATAAACATGGATTTTAGAGATTAAACAATAGTAAGACACTTTAATTAATGATCAATAAGACATAGAATAATACGCCCTGGCTCTCAAAATTATATTCCCCAAACAATTAATAGATTAGTAACAATGAAACCGCGATTACGTTCTAGTACGCGCGACTATGCCGAGTAACTCGACGTTACTTAAACCGCTAAATCGGCGGGCTAGCCCTACACTGAGAGAAATATATTGCGTAGAAATTACATGAAACTCCTGGACGCACAGTAGCCAGGAACGTTCTGTATTTTTTACTGAAGGTTTCCTAAATATCTTTTACTTGAGATTCCTGTAATTTATACAAATAGCTCATAGTAAAATTTTCAACCAGAATCATTGTATTGTATACAACTGAAATAATAATTAATATTTCTAACACGCCTGTAAATTTTACGGAATCTACATTTAAAAACTGCGTGACTATAGCCAGGAAATATTATATATTTGATTTGTTCTTACTACCCTTTTTTCCAGTGGGTTCAGGAGGATGATTTTCAAACACTGTGAAAATATTCTGAGTATTCCCAATAACGTTGAAAACGGATACATTTTAGAGGTTAATAACAAGTGTTATAATTATTGAATTATATTTTTAAAGAATTGTTTCCTTTGCAGGTGGATCTTGAATATCATCCAGAGTTGCATGACTTACATAACGATCTCCCAGTAGCGGCGGAATCTAAAGTTATTACACATGAATGCTATATCTATACTCCAAAGATCTCTTAGGAAAATTAAATATTAAGGAGAATCAAAGTCTACCAAAACTGCTTCCTAATTTAAATAATAAAGATAAATACATAGTACATTACCGCAATTTAAAATATCATGTAGAATTAGGTTTGAAAATAACCAAGGTTCATCGAGCTCTAACCTTCACTCAAGGAAAATGGTTAGAAAAATATGTTAGATTCAACACTGAACAGAGGAAATTATCCAAGAGCTCATTTGAAAAGAATTTCTGGAAACTTATGGTTAACTCTGTTTTCGGGTAAATCAATTTAAATAATTTATTGCTGTTTTTTCCCTTACTTCATTTAATTCTTTAGAAAAACAATGGAAAATTTACGGAAGCATATAAATTTCGAGTTGATTCATAAACCAGAAAGAATGTTAAAAGTTACAAGTTCCCCGCAGTTTGAACACTTTACCATCTTTAATGAAGAGTTAGCCGGCGCTCATAAGAAGAGAGCTAAAATTGTTCTTAACCGGCCTATATTTACCGGATTCACCATTCTAGATTTATCCAAGGAGCTCATGTATCTGTTCCATTATGGATTCATAAAAAATACGTACGGGAACAAAGCATCACTATTATTTACAGACACTGGCAATTTAATTTAATATAAATTTTTTATTTAAATAGTACTAATATATAAAATATTTACAGACAGTTTAACGTACAACATTAAGACGGATGATGTTTATAAAGACTTTGAAGTTCATAAAAACCGCTTTGACTTCTCTGATTATCCACCTTCGCATTTCCTTCATTCTAATCAGAATAAAAAAGCTCTCGGTTATTTTAAAGACGAGACAAATTCGCAGTTAATTCAAAGCTTTGTAGGACTTCGTCCAAAGCTTTATTCTATTAAATTGTACGGGGAGTCTAAGACCGCTGAAGAGATAGAAAAGGAGTTGCGATTGGGGAAATCTTTAGAGTCAATTTTAAACCAAAAAAGGTTTGTAAGGGCGTTGCCATGAACGTTATTAGAAACGTCATCCGCCACGAAGACTATGAACGTTGTCTTTTTAATCAAGAAACCATGTCAGCCGAGATGATGCGTATAGCTAGGTTTAAGCATGAGCTATTTACTTTAAATACTAGAAAACTTTGTTTATCACCAAATGATGATACGAGATATATTCTACCCTGCGGGGTTCGTACATTACCGCACGGTCATAAAGATATTGAAAAATTATAATGAATGCTTGTATTTATGTATATATAAAAAACTGCTATTGCTATAAATTGTAAAAAATTATTTTATTGAATACATTTTGCACATAAACTCTTTAATCATTTTATCGTTTACATATTTATCTTTCTTAAACCTAGACACAATGTTATACATTTCTATTCCTTTACACCTGTTTATAGCAAAATAGATACAGAATGCTCCACACGTATTACTAGAATTACTCTGTAATTGATTAGAATTAAAAGTAACAGTTTTTCTGTTTCGTTCAATAAAGTCATTAAATTTAAAATAATCTGGCGGGTTTCCAAAGGAATCCATGAATTCACAATTTTTATGTTTAGAAAAATATATTAGAACCCAGTGTTCTCCAGGTTCAGCACTCGTATCGGTATTTACAATAAATAGAGAAGGGAATATTTTTACATATTTAGGTAGCTTGTCAGCCGCGAACACGCCTCGAAATATACTTTTAGTACTTAAATCTTTTTCAAGAATTTTAGTTATCTGTAGCGAATCCATTAATTACTGTAATCGAAAATCACGGTTCGATTTTTATAAATTTCAATCAAATTTTGAAACTCAGCGTAAATTAGAATGGAAATCGTCTCCGGTAACGGTTTTGCAAATTTTAATTCTAATCTCAGGTTACTGTTTTTTACAAGATGCAAGTGATTAGCGTTGTTATTAAGATCCGAGGTTAAATTGTACGCGAATAAACAATTTCCGTTAGGGTAATCTTCCCGACTTATCTGATTCCCTTCATCTACGTTCCACTGATTAGTTTGAATTAAAAGATTGCAATACGCTTGAATATATTGATTTTCCTCAAAGTTTAGAGATAACGCCTTATGAGGGACGCTTCTACCGTCAATGTACAATCCAATGCTTGATAAATCGAAATGTTGAAAGTTGTACGGTGATTTTTTCAAATCTCCTAGAAACGCTTTTTGTTCCACAAACCCGATAACAACTTTCTTGGGTGCTTGTCCGGTAAATAAATGATCTTGCACACTAGCCATAAGACCAGCGGGTATAGAAAATGAGGTGCACTCCGAACGAGTAACAGGATATTTAGCGGTTCCATATTGTAGCGCTTTGGCTTGAGCGAGCGATATTTCCGGTATCAATTTAACTTTCCTCAGATAAAGGGAAGCTGATAAAATCTCCACTTTACATTTTACGTCGGAGTGAACGCAAAAAGCTGCTCTATTTTTATCGAATTTAAATTTCAAATCAACCATATTTAATAAAAAGCGTGGTTGTTGACATAAATCAGTATGAACTTCGCCTAACAAGTCAATCGCCCCTTTTTGCGCTAAACTCGCTCGTTTAGAGAAACCATCGTTATCGAAAAATGAATTGAACTTTCCAGGCGTATCCCGATAGAAAAGTGAACTCGTTAAATAACTTTTTTTCGCAGAATCTCCGAACGTTAATAAAGTTTGTATCATACTTTTATAAGCGTAATTTTGACTGGAAGGTGTTACTGATCTTTCATTAAGAAATACGTGGACGTCGCTAAAAAGCGAATGAAGAAACAAATTCTCAGGGGCGATATTGTCGGCTGGAGTTCCGGCGGCCCCACCCGCAACACCTGGAACCGCGGGTTGCGGTAGTTGACCATTATCTTTAGTTACCTTAACTCGAACGTGCAACAAAGTTTGTGAAAGGTCTATATACGTTTCAGAGTTACCGTTGATAGAAAATGTAATTGATGCGTTATAAACTATATTTGGTATTGGATTATACTCAACCCATTCTCCACCAATAATCGAAGATTGTGTCATAGGTACTTGAAACAAATCTAGCTCGGAATTTATACACTCAACTGAGTGCGGGTGTAAAAGGGACATTATGAGAATATATCGGAACGTTTTGGGAACCGTCCTTTCGCTATCCTGCCTGCTGTTGAAATGGCGCTTTTCGACTGAGTTCGTTTCCTTTTATTTCCGGAACCCGTCATTCTTTTAATATGATCCGTAGCTGAAGATGTTAGTCTCATGGCTTCATCAGCTGCTGAAGCTAAAGTTTCCCTTCCAGCGTTAATAGAATGCGATTTAAGCGCTGTTTTAATTGGGACTCCGCTAACCGCATCGGTCGCTACTTTCGCTCCGGTACTTAAAAGTTTTTTTCCCAAGTAAGAAGCGCCTTTCTTCAGTAAAGGTACCGCGAATCTAAACGCTGAAGATAATATATTTCCTACTCCATATCCTCTTTGCACAGCTAAACCTCTATATACAGGTATTCCACCGAAACCAACCTGGTTTAAGTAGTAACTTTCATAATCAGTTCTTGAAGGTGAATATTCAGACCTCATGATGTTAACTGTTCGCTCTCTTAAGCTAGAATGAGGGTGTGTCCTGAATGATTAAAGGTTTATAGTGAAGTCCACATTTTACGGGGTTTAAAATGTAATACAACGTGTGCTTTTCCACTATGAAATTGTATTGGCTCACCTAAATCATCTGTTATATTAATCTCTATAGTCTTAAAATTATTACACACGACTGGTAGGTAATGAGGTTGTGAAAATATTTTTGTAGCTGTTTTCCCATTAGACTCGGCTTTCTCTTCGACGCTTATGATTCTTAATAGAGGTGCTAAACTATCCCCAACAACGCTATTTTCAACCAGATCTGAATAAACGAATAAGGAATGTAGCCCAGCGTTCATATCAACTGGGTAGGGGGTTATCATTGAATTTAAAATGGTGAAATCATTATCTCTTCTATCCTTAAAACCTAGTAAAATCGATAGATCTGGACCAATTACAGCTCTGATTTTCGGTTGCAATTTAACTTTAATTCGATTAGAATAATTTAAATAAGCGAATGTAACTTGTTCTTCTTGGTTGTGGACGTTCATAACATGTAATAGTTCTTCCGGAGTTTTATAAAAACCCGCGGGAACTTCAATTATTTTATCATATTCGAGAGGGTCTTTAATAATAATAATAATAATAATCAGCTAGGCTAATACCCAAGGCACCACCTTAGGCCTAAGTCAACATGCGACTTTTGAAGCCCTTAATTCAGGTGGCCGGGTTACAATGCGTAGGAAGGTGGTGGCAAGCCCTGCATGCCACGAGATCGAGCCAACAGCTCCATACACTAACTATTACCGTTAACCTATACAAGTTTTTATGGAAGGGGAAACCGAAGAACTCGGGGGAAAACCCCTTAAACCAGTGGGGAGAGAACTTGCAAACTCAACGCAGAAGGAGTTGTTCCGAGTTTTCACGCAGTGCCACAAGCTGGGATCGAACCCGGCTCCTCTTGCTGCGAGGCGAAAGTGCTAACCACTCCGCCACCCCACTAGAGGGTTATCAGTCATCTTATCATATTCGAGAGGGTCTTTAATAACCAATAGATTAGGTTTTCGAACGTTATGCCATGTCCGAGGATAGCTTATTTCCGCTAACCCAACTTCGTACTGTTCCTCAAATCTTAACGGTTCAGCTAAATACGTTCGAAATTTACCAACGCTATTATCTTGGTAATATAATGACGAGGAATCTGAAGGTAGCGTTACGTAAAAACTCATTTTAAATCCACTTCTTGTATCCAAGAATAAAATGTAGGGTCGTAATCTTGCCACTTTACATACAGTTCTACGCGGCCGTCCGATTTTTTCCTCTTTTTTATAACTTTTTCGATTATGAAGTAACAGTCTTTTAAATCTCGACCAACAATCTGAACCTCCTCTCGATAGAATACTCCTAAAATGGGGTTAGAATTTAAATCCATCAGCTTATATACAGGTGGGTCACGTGGTAGTCTCTCAGCTATTTTAAACAATTCTGTAGTGAAATTCGGGGTATATTTCTTATCGAAAATTGATAAATTTCTACTTATTCTACAAATATCTCCAATTTCAAACGCGTATGTTAACGGAGGAGAAAAATTTACCGAACCGTAAAGATTTTTCCATATTTTAGCAGAGTTATCTAGAGTAACTTCCGCGGGCTGACATTTAATTGATCTGTGATAACTATTATTAAAAGCGTTTATAATATCATCTAAAACGTCGATATATTTAAGGGTGTTATTCTGCGTGAAATAGCGATGTAAACGAGATTTAAAACTTCTAATGAATCTTTCAATAATGGACGCTTTCATTTCTGATCGAGTAGCGAAAAAGTTAATACCCCTTCGCTGTAATTCACTCTGCACTTCTTGACAGACAAATTCGTTTCCATGATCACTTTGAATTCTTTTCGGTTGACGGCCTTTTTCAAAAACGTTACGTAACGCTTCTAAAATTGTTACACTTTTCTTATTTTTAACCACTACAGCCATAGCGTATTTGCTAAATATGTCGATAATACATAATACGTAGCGAGATTGCCACTGTTCGTCAATTCCATAAACAATAGTTCGATTTCGTTTGAATCGTCTTCTAGCAGGTTTATGCAGAGTATATGTATCCTGCTTTATTAGAAATTGTTTTACTTTTTCCAATGAAACCTTTAAACCTTTATATCGAGCTGAATTATAGAGCGTTCGAACTCCAGCGAATGACCCTGGGTCTGCGGGATTAGTATAGATTTTCTCAAGTTATTTCTCCATATCGGGTAATATTTTGATGTAATGGCATGTAACGCCAAAAAAGGAAATTAAATAATTCTAATATTATAATAACTATGATAATTAATACAGCTGTGATAATTTTCGGTGATTTTGAAAATGATTGTGATAAATAGGCTAAAAGTCCTAAAGAGACCGTTTCTGTACAACCTTCCATTGTACGCTTATACTATGAAATGAGAACAACATTATCAGGTTAATATATTTTATTTAGTATGTATCGAATATCTTAGAGGACTAGGTGAAGATGATGATAACATTGAACTACTTGGTGGTGTATGAAATACAGCGAATGTTTTTAACAGTGTCAATCTTACAGGATTTTTAATTAAACGTTTTGAAATATTTGACTTATGAATGCCCTCGTAAAACTCTGTAACTCCTATAGGATCAATCGCTGTTCCAGGCGTTTTTCTCACAGCGTCATACAAAAGATCGATTATATTAGACCCTCCAATAACTTGTCCTCGAATAGAAAGCTCTCCTGAGTTAGCCCATCTAATATATCTCGGATCTTCCGTAGTCGCTCGGTATAATGATATCGCATCACTAACATAAGTTGCAGGTAGAGAATAAGATATTTGCACGAACCAGGTTTTAGGCCGTTCAGAGTTTTCAATAACAGGAGAGATTTGCTCTTTACGTACGTAAGTTAACCGTCGTTGGAGAGTTTGATAGTATAATGCTAATTTCTCTGATTCGTTTAAATCTGGATTATCTAGAATATATTTCATTTCATCATCGAGTGTCTTCTCTTTTTGAAATTCAGGTGTTTCTTTTGTTTTGGAAGGTGGAGTGTTTTTTAATCTCTCCATTACATCTTCAGGTACTAGAAGCATTTTTCGAGCCGTCATCGGTTTATAGCTCGGCTTATTGCACTTCCGGCGACTGAGCTAACGATAGATAGCAGTGGCGCTAATAAAAATGGAAGAAAACCACCTTTTTGTACCAGTATCTTTCGTCGTTTTGATATAGGGTTCTTCTTCGACACGTTTCGTATAACCGCGCTATGTTTCTTTAACCGCTTACGATGACGTTCTGACAGTTCAATTGTTCCGTGTAATACATTTATACAACATTCAACGAGAGCCAATATAGCTTCCTTGCTAGCGTATTTAATAGCTGTCTTTCTTTGATTTAGATTACAGGATGTCAGGAAACGTAGAAAGTCTATATTTTCCTTTACTCGTTTTGAGACATCCATTTAGAGATTTTTTTAACCTTTCTTAAAGCGCAATGAACAGTTTCGGAATGATAAGGGCAGTTTAATTTAACGTCTTCTAGTTCTGATAACTTAGGACAACCGGTATCTTCGATGTTAGTTACTGGAACACCGAGGAGTGTCGATAATACTGCAGCTTTTTCTAAACCTTTGGTGAAAAACGAAGTCGCTTTTTCCGCTATATGACTGCAAATGTCACGTCTCGTTCTGTAAGGACGTTCGCCGTCATCCCATCGAAGGTGACAAATGTTATGAGATATCCATCTGCATTGTCTTTTATCATCATTTGAAAGCTCTTTGAAAGGGTATGGGGATTTGAAAGTAAACACTTCCGATTCTTCAGTTTCTAATACGACGTAAGCTAATTCTTTAACAATCCACTCTCGATTAACCCTAAAGAAATTCCCTTCTATAATACACTTAATTTTGGAATAAAGACCGCCGATTCTTCACCCGGTATTAAACCTGTTCGTAGTAAATACTGATCTGGGGTGTGTCGTTTCAAGTCAACTAATAAATACCCAAACTTCCGTGACGTAGCTTGTTGAAACGCATCAATAACGTATTTGCTATTGGTTGGAGATATCTGCCTCGCGAGATGATAAATTGTTGATTTATCTCGTGGTGATTTAAAAATAAATAGATAATGAGCATTTAAATTTAAAGTTCTTATTTCTTTTCCGGGGTAATAAAGGTTTTGCATTAAAATTAGTACGGAGGTGTTTCTGTGATGAGATCCACGAATAAATAAATTAGTTACATCTTTATTATTAGATATCTCGCATAATAAATCGTCTAATATAACTAAATTCCTAATTTGCGGGTTTAATATATTAACATCGAGTAACCCTTCGTGAAACTCGACTGAAGGTGTGTGTTCTAATATTGATTGAAATAGTTTCGGCTGATACTCGGTATAACACCATATTATCCTCTCCGGAGGAGGGGATATGCAGGTCTTCTTATGTTGAATCAACCGTTCCACCAGGAATGACTTTCCGCATTGGGTGGACCCGGCTACAAGCCCATTCATTGCATGTTGTAAGCTTAAATCCATAATGGTTAATGAGAATCGGAACATTAGTGCAATCAATTTTATTAGTTTTTTAACAAGTTTTTAGCATTGCATATTATTAGCGACATTATATTATTTAAAATTTCTTTCGACAATTCACAGCGAATAGTAAACATTTCAATAATATTTTCACAATCTACCGACATAATTATTTCATAAAAATGCAAATCTACACGCTTAGAATAATCCGTCATGATACAATCATGCTGGAGTTGAGATGGATGATCAATTTGGCAGCCATTGCACGCTTTCTTAAGAGCTTCGTGTAATTGTTTAATTACAACGTTAGTCATCGCCTCCTTTATTTCCTTGATTTGCTTTAAACACTTCTGAATAGACTCGTACTGCTCGAGGAAATTCAACCAAGAAGATTGAGCGAAAGCTAACCCCTCTTTAGTCGGTAACAGTTTTCCATAGTTTACTCCATAACCACGGTACATTTGTCTAACATCTAGAACCTTTTGTTCGGCAAATCTATGAACCGAAAACCGTTTGGTTTCAGAACCTGTGAAAACCCACGAAGTTTCAGCTTCGTTATTGAAATAAGCTTCAATAGCATCTTTCTTTGTCCATAGCTCTTGCAGTTCCGCTTCTGTTAGTTTGATGCCCTTTGTTAAATCTAATAGACCGCAGTAGATGGTTTCATCTGCATAAACGATTAACCCTTTATCACCAGACACAGGAAATGAACAATTCCTATAAAATAAATACATTAAGACAAGTTGAGAATTATCACTGAGTATTCCTACTTACATTTTAAGGTTTCCTCGGAGTCACTTCCAATACAATTCAGATGGTGAACTTTCTAAATATGGTCTTACTATTATACGGTTTTCCCTTTTTATACTCTGAAATTATTTATCTTCGATATCTTATTTATTAAAACGGGGTTTAAAATTAATTCCATTCCACGTTTACGCATTTTGAAGTGTATCGCGTTACGTATATAGGAATTTACCCGGTCCTCATACGGAATCACGTGTACAATTGCAATACTTGAGAATGATACGTTTCTCATACTTAAAATATTCGTTTGATATACTCGTGAGATAGGTTCAAGTGCCAAGCGTACTACAATGATATTAAAATGAAGTTTAAAAATATTTCCATTCTACTTTAACAATGAATATTCCATGACGTTCAAACACTCTTAAATTTAAATTAACCGCGTCCCCCGGGTAATCCGCGCGCGCGCCGCCTAGGTTATCAATTTTTACTTCAACTTATTCCGTACGATAAAACTTGATAAGATATACGTTCAAGTGTCTTTCGAGATAAGCGGAGATAAATGAACAAGTTGGCCTGAACATAGTATGTTGATATACGAAAAAACAAATCGTCGCGAGAAATATCATAAATACATTAACTTTTCGACGAATTTACCCTAATTTAACCCCTTAAATCCTGGAACCCGATCCCGAACCCAAACCCGAACCCGGGACTGATGGGTCGACCTCACTTTCCTTCTACTAATCTTTTCTTCATATTAGTTGATTTATAACAAATAATGCATTTTTATGGATAATTACTGTTTGGTAGCAATTCAACTTCGACCACAATAACTACAGGACCAACCTGTATTTTAAATACCTTAAAACGTCTTCATTTTTTTACTGTTAATACATAGTAATATGTATTGAACAAATATGTACATATATAAAATTTCTACCGTAGAAACTACATGGCTATTCTTTATTACAAATATCTGAAACAAACCTCTAATTTTTACCACAAACAAATTGTAATATGTACAGAAAATGTATGTATATATTACAATTCAACGATAAATACTACATGAAGCCCCTATATTTTAAATACCTAAAAACATCCTGTAATTTATACTGTAAAACAAATTGTAATATATACTGAAAATGTATGTATATATTACTATTCAAAGATAAATACTACATGAAGCCCCTGCATTTTAAATACCTAAAAACATGCTGTAATTGATACTGTAAATATTTCTTGAATATAGTAATTTTACGGGAAAGTACTCTATTAAAAAAATACAGAACGGGTGCTGTAAAATATTTCTGTAAATTCTACAGTTTTTTCTCTCAGTGTATGGCGATTAACGCACGGGTTAAAATTAGTAGTTCTATTTATCTAGCTCGATGGTACGGCGACAAGGCCGGCGAGAGTGTTCTTGGCTTCGGGCGATGGTCATCGGGTGGCTACGGCTGCGATTCCATCAGTGACGGTTATCTGCTGGGGCTGGCGGCTCCATAACGAGGCTGCCTTGCTGCTTGCTTCCGGTGACCGACCCATTGTTACTTCGGCCAAATCGGCGACGATCACCCTTACTGCTGGTCCACAACGGACAGGGCTCCGAAGAGCTTTTTAGGCGCGTTCACTTTTTACGAACTTATTCCGGAGCAGGGTTCCGATATACCTTTTTGGGCTTCTTCCGAGCCAGAGTCTTTTTTCACCACTTGCCCCCTGCTGTATATATACGGACTCGTGTACTCCGGGCCACCGCGCGCACTATTTCACTATGCACTGTTAAAAATAAAGGTTTATAAAATGTCCAAAATTGGACTTTTAATTTATTTCAAACCATTTGGTTACTGAAATCGGTCTAATCAATTATTTTAAACCCATTTTACTCTTTCATGTTAATACAATACCTTTTGGGGTATTGAAAGGGAACGAGCCCTAAGAATAAACCTTTTCCAGTCCTGGTGGTAAAGGTATAAAAATGTTATGTTCTAACATTTAGTCCTTTTGAATACCCATTTAATTCCCTTAAACGAAGAAAAAAATGATATGGACCAATTTCAAGACTAGTATTTGAATACTACGTTATTTCTTTTTTAATATTTTCTTTAATATAACATAATGCGAAGAAATTCCAATCACCAGGAATATTTAACTAAGGTTAAGTCTTTAAAAATTTTATAACAGATTTAAATATAGGGGATATTGATTATGGCGTCAAACTATTATAACCCAAATATTGGCACCACATAATTCTTGCTACATGTATATCAAAAACTGAAAGTACATGATACCTTACGGGATCAACTCCCTTCGTTCAACGACTATTTCCCCCGAGCGAAAACCAGCTTAATCTGGCGATGTTAATGGTTACTCTATTGAGTCGTATTGAATAATAATGAAAAAATGTATTAAATAAGGTCCTAAGAAAGGACTGAATATAAAGTGAAAAGGGATTAACTTCTTACTGTTTATGAAGTAAAATGGAAAAAAGAGTGTAAAATAAGTACTTAAACACTCCACAAAAGGACTGAATTTGGGGAGAAGTACGTTTAAATATGTTCTATTATAAACCCCTGAATTATCTTAAATATTGGAAAATGTTCTAAACACTTTAGAGGTCTAAAGTAAGACCTTAATTTTTAACAGTGTGTTTTGGGTTTTCACAGAATTTCCCCAATGCTTTGGGATCGCGTACCACAACTACGTCAGTACCCCCCGTTGAGCCAGGAGCGTTACAATAAATGCGATACAATAGATTAAGAGAGTCAGGATTTTCCCCCAAAATATTTTAAACGATTATTTCGACTATATACAAGTGTTGTGTCTTAAAAATATATACATGTTTAAAAGAATGTTGTTGGTTTGATGAATATTGGATTTTATACACAAAGACAAAAGTCGCGCTAAAGCGCCTAAATATTCGTTACACTTCCCCCCAACTAGTTCCGAACGTCCCGAGAGGACACAAGTTAAGTAAAATTGTATGGTAGTTGTTTAAAGGGAGGCTTGCCTAAAGCCTTTTTTAAGCGCGAGACCTAAGAGTCATTGGATGCGTATGGTAGGTATCACTATCGGAATCAGACTGATCCGGGGAGGGTGGGCGGAGAGGTTCACCAGCAGGGCCGTCACGGTCACGACCGATATACGGTTTCAATTGTCGAAGTGATGTGAGCCTTTCAATACAACCCCAGTGTCTACATTCTGAAGCCTATACGTATGCTTCGACAGTTTTTCAGAAACTTTAAATGGACCATACCATTTTGGAGCTAACTTTGCGTTAAATTTATTTGCCGCTGAAGATTGGGCGTGGGTTTTCTTAAGGACTAAATTCGCGGTTGACCCGTTTCTTATCATAAATTTCAGCCGGACGCTCCTGTTCTAACTTAAGATTGGCCTTAGCTTTAGCAATTATGTCTCGAATTGTTTCAGCGAATGCGACTACTTCGTTTGGCGTGATATCTAGAGTGACGTCTATTAGATCGTGTGCATTGGGTATTGGTTCCCCGGGCTCCCTAAGTTCTCGTCCGAAATTCAGGTATGCTGGAGAGCACCCGTTACCGTCGTGTATGCCAGTTCTCATCCCCATTGCGAAGTGTTGCGAGTAAAGATCCCATTTCTCGTGGTCATCCGCTACGTAGGTCGCTATTATGTGGGAAAAATTTCTATTGACGCGTTGGGTTTGATTCGATTGCGGAGAATAAATGGAGGTTAAACGCTGTTTTACCCCAACAGCTTTAAAAACGTCTTCCATAGTTTTTGAAACAAATACCGAACCGTTGTCACTAACTACGCGTTTTGGCAATCCAAAACGCGTAAAAACATCTTTTTACGTAGGGCTTCTTAATGGAAACACTTCGACCCATTTGGTCATATAGTCAACGACTTCTAAAATGTAGGTGTTTCCCTTACTACTAAGGAAAGGGGCCCTTAAGATCCCATGGAGAACTAGGCTGAGCGGACTGCATAAGGCCGCTTGGTTTCGACTGTGGGTTTTTGTAACACTGCCAAATCTTACATGAGCTTACGTAACGAAGGACATCCCTAGTCATGCCTTCCTACGTGAATGCCTTTCTAACCCGATCTAAAGTCTTGCTACAACCCTGGTGACCGCTAGTAGGAAGATCGTGGCTAACTCCTAAGACTGAATTAGTATTTAGGACTCTGTATTTTCAATAAACTGTCTTTGAGTTACCTGCCTGCTCACATAAAGTAATTAATTTGCTTAATAAGTTATTAAAATCGTTCCATTAATTTAATTTTTCGTAAGCCTTGGCTAAAATGCGAACCAACGGGATATGATTTCCGCGTTTATGGTTAGACATCTAATTCTGCCTATGTAAAAATTTGTCGCGTCCTTTTTATGGTAGTGACTACACAAGAACGGACTGATAATCGCGTTCGTAGTAGTATTAGCATGAATTTATTCATTTCCCCATGAATATGGATCTGTAGGCTATATCTATGGTGCCTTCATCGTCAAAAGGAGGTTGACTAACTTTCGATTTACGTCATTCAACGTTTTAAATAAAACAATCGGAGGTTACGATTTTATTTTCGGAATTCAAACACCGCTCCCTTAAAAAAATCCTCTGCTTCAGTGCTTTCACCATCGTCCTTCCTTTGCGGGTTTGTTTATAGTCAGGGCGGTTTGATTTGTTATTTAAATACGTTTGAAAGTTAGTTTCAATGTTTTCTCTTCTAATATTGAAAGGTGGATCTTTTGAAAGTTTTTCTTTCCACCGCTTCTGATACTCACAACAACCTTAAACCAAGAATGTATTTATTTATACTCAGGGAGAATGAATATGTCGAGATTATTTATGCGTTTCTCCAATTCCACCCGTTGGGCCCCCCGGTATGCTCCTCCGCTTTAATAAAATCAAATAATACTGCAATCTCATTGGTTCTTAAAAATTACGTTTTTCGACGCGATTAACGCTGCTGCGAGGACGCAAAAAATAAGACCGCCTTCTCTCCCCCCCCCTTAGCGTGACGGGGTTAGGGCCTGAACGTGTCCGTCGATAGTCTCGACATATTCATTCTCCCTGAGTATAAATAAATACATTATTGATATGGGTACGCTTAAAATTCAAATATTTAGAAAAATTGGAAAATTTTTCACGTTTTTGAAAAGTATATTTTTTGGCTGGAAGGTGCGAGACAAAAAATTCCAACAAGAAAACTGTAGAGCACTGTCGATAATATACATATTCATTATCCCTGAGTATAAATAAATACATTCTTGCTTAAGCTAATTCGGTTAAGTAACGATTCTGGCCAAGGCTTTTTATCATTTGAAATAAACAGAGAAGATTCTACAGTAGCTAGTAAGAATGAGTATAATCTTACTCATATGGCAATCAGGAACTAGCTGGATATTTTTAAACTGATTATCAAGATCACAGATTGAATCACATTTTAAAAACACAGAAGATAATCCTATCGGGTTGTATATTTGGCTATCGTTACCAATAGCTACACAGCAGTGGCGTAGCTGAGAACTCGGAGGCCCCCCCGCAAAAATCTCTATGAGGCCCCCCTTTTTAATTTTTTTTATGGTTAGCGGCCCCCCCCCGAAGCTCGAGGCCCCCCCGCACCGCGGGCAGTGCGGACCATCAGCTACGCCACTGCTACACAGAAAAAACAATGTTTAAATTCTAGACGTTTTTCTAAACGGGAAAATGCAACGCTCTCACAGACATATACTATACCAACACGCGTTGAGTAGAAGAAACGTTAAGTCTTTTTGCGCGTCGAATTACAAAACGTTTTCGGTTAAAGCATGTTAAGTTCTAGAAATGATTGTTTTATGCATGTTGAGGTCTTGTAGTGCTTAAAATATAAACTCGTCTATTTGACGAAACGTTTAATTTTCAAACGCGTCGAGTTCTTGAAACGTGTAAGATTCAAACGCGTCGAGTTCTCCAATCGTTTAAGTTTAAAACGCGTCGAGTTGTCGCAACGTTTAAGTTTAAAACGCGTCGAGTTGTCGCAACGTTTAAGTTTAAAACGCGTCGAGTTGTCGCAACGTTTAAGTTTAAAACGCGTCGAGTTCTTGAAACGTTTAAGATTCAAACGCGTGGAGTTCTTGAAACGTGTAAGATTCAAACGCGTCGAGTTCTTGAAACGTTTAAGATTCAAACGCGTCGAGTTCTTGAAACGTTTAAGATTCAAACGTGGCGAGTTCCCGCAACATTAGAATTCCAAACGTATCGAGTTCTTGAGACGTTTCGGATTATTCAAAGAAAAAATTGATTCTAAAGAAAATTTTTATTTGCAAAAAATATTTTATTGATTATCAAACATTTTATATGAATCTGATGTTCTTCCACAAATTTTAAATATTTGGTGGTTTTAACAAATGACGATTTTGGGGACCGATTATTAAGTACGTACTCTTGCTCTGAACCGCAGTTCTCCCCAGTGACCAAGGGGAAATATAATCTTGCAAAAACCGACACAACCGTCTCTTAAAAATAAAAAGGTCTCAGCTCGGACTCGTAGTAGTACATTATATTGGACTCCGCTAAGGGTCACTGCAATTTACTATATTTTAATGGTCTCATCTGAAGCTCACAAATATACGCTATATTAAAAAAGTTTCAGTTCGAGCACACAAAAATACGCTATAATATAAAGGTCTCATCTCGGGCTCAAATTAAATGACCACAACGTTTTGGTCTCTTATCGGGCTCGTATCATTCTCATAAAAAGGCTGAGCTTAGCTTCCAATCGAGCTCTTGGTGTGAGACGAACCCGTTCCGCTATGTAAGTGAAGTGAAGTAGAGCTCATAAAGAAGCTTTAGAGCTGCGTGGACAATATTTAGTAAGTTGTGTGTCTACAACGATAGATGCCCAAGAGTCATTTAGACGATAAATTTGCGTGTTTACATATAACACTATAGATTCGTAGCGCCATGTATACGATTTCGTTCTGTGACGTAAATAGAGGTTTTGGCGCCCTGGGCTAACATTTAATTTGGCCGGCAGTTATAATACCAACATACAGGGCCCTTCTTAAGGAGGGGGGGGGGGCGAGCAGGACGGTCGCCCAGGGCCTCTAAAATTTTACCATAGGGATGTATATACCGGAGGGCCTCTACACTCAGTTTCGCCCATGCATTTCGCCCTGGGCCACGAGCGCTCTAAGAACGGTCCTGTATCAACGCAAAATACGTTGAAAATGAAATTGCCTCACGTTAAAAATGCAGCCCAGATCGAACCGCCCCCTCCGCAATGGTACTGACTTTATTTATTACCACCATGTGTTTTTCGACAATAGGAGTCAGGGGGTCAAGTTAATAAGAATTTTGTCTAAACCACATTGCATGTCATTCATGAGTTCTACTTCACTTCAATAATATCAATTTGCCAATAATTATATTCTAAATCTTAATTTCTAGACTAACCCCTTCCTACTTTTAACCTCTTCGCTAGTTTAATTTATAATTAATGTCTTCCCTAAATTGTTTTAACATTGTTGAATTTAATATTAATTTTTTGATCGAATTAATAATTAGCTTAGAACTAAAATGTTTAAGTTTTTATTTAATAATCGTTTGGCTATAGATTTCATTAGGCAGACTAGCACTGGTATTCATGATTAAAGTACAATACTACATCCAAGCTTAACTTAGGCCTAAATTTTCGTTACGCAGATATTTGAAATTACATTAATATACAAGAAGAAGCAACTCTTCTATTTTGCAAGTAATTGTTAATCAGAAATAAAATCATCTCTCACGTAGACTTACTTTCAAAGAAAAACGTGAGCAGCTCGGAATCGTCTTGAAATGGAAGTCACAAGTCAAGCATAAATAACGCGACTATGCGAATATTTCTAAGGAACAGCGTTGCCAGATGTTCAAAACATATTAAACGTAACTAAAGCCCAGTTCACACTATACAGTTAATTGGCCACTTTATTGTATCCAACTAATTGTAAGCAAGAAAATTGTATAGTGTGAGCCGAATAATTGTAAGAATTGTCCCCACTTTTTACCTCTCCGAGGGGACAAAGTCCCCTAGGAGGGGTTATTACCTCTCCGAGGGGACAAAGTCCCCTAGGAGGGGTTATACAACAACCGTGTCTGTCTGTGGGTGGGTCTGTGGGTGGGTCTGTGGGTGGGTCTGTGGGTGGGTCTGTGGGTAGGTCTGTGGGTGTGTCTGTCTGTCAGGACTGCGAACGCGTTCGCATTTTCGGTGCAAAGTGTAATCACTGCGTACGCAGTTTCTCAAAGGGTTGGCAAAACCACCGTGTGACGGTGAGCGTTAACGGATGCATTTGCGGTTTGGTTTCGATGGTGTTTTTTCGCTCACCGTCGTGACGGTTTGGTGTATTACGGTTTTTGTAATGTTTATGCGTAGGTTGTGAGTGTTGAATTTATTGTGTTTGTGTTCTGATGGATGTGCATGTTGAGTCTGTTGTGTTTATATGGGCGTTTTCTCTCCAACTTCTTCTTAATGACTTTGGGACGGACCGAGTGCTGAGTGTAATGCTACCTCTCAACGTCCAATGGCAGGGTTTCCACCAGTTGTACACGGTATTCGTCTTAGTATCAATTTGCGATCGCATCGGGCGGGATTTGAACCCGAGACCTCCTGATTGACAGGCGGACGTTCTACCACAGAACCACCGACACTTGTTACGCCTTTTTGAAAATTAGACCTTCAGCTTTATCGGAAGCGTATTTAATAGAGTACGAAATTTTGGTTTAATTGAAATAGAATTGAAATTGAAATTATTGCATCGAAGAAATTCTACTTTAGCGTTTCTCTATTGATTAAAAATAAATGCGCCACCCAGGTTTCGAACCCAGACCATTCGGCTTGGCAGTCGAGCGCTCTACCACAGAACCACCGATAGCTCCTTAGATTCACTGAAATTAAGACAGGCATCGTAAGCATAATAGGTAATAAAGTCTTTTTTATTAATGAATTTATGAAGGCCTAATCTGGTATTTTTTAAAGGTTAAATCTTGTTTTAGCGCAGTCAGCCGAGATTAGAGGGTTAAAGGGTAGACCCTGTGGGTGGTCCACTTTTTTAACGACCTATATATAGTTCTGTTAATTCAAAGGAGATAATTTAACGTTAATTGCTTTAAGAGCTGGCGGTTCGTCAAGTGGCTCTCTGTGCTTTGTTGATGGTAAGGTTTTTGCTTCTTGTAAATACATTTGGTGTGGATATTTGGATATCTACGATTTCTAACGCAGTCAATGATTTCTTGGGTGTGCGAGTCATTATATGATATTGGAAATTGGACGGCATTGGTCTTTTTCATGTGGTATGCGTCACAACGTCAACAGGAAGTGAACGAGTCGTCCACTACCAGATATCTACGGTATCTTCATCAAGGGCGAGTGTTGAAATAAAATGAGCGTTAAAGATGCGGCAAGTATTTCGTAAGAGAGTAATTCCAAAAAGCCTCTGTAGATATTTCTTTCATTAAAATTTGCTTCGTATCATATTTAACTGATAAACTTGTTCTGTAAAAGGGTTTAATTCAATTGTGCATTGTTATAGTACGTCTAACTTACTGTTGTAACTACTTAACTTATGATATTCTGAATAAATTAAAATTGGTCGTTTCGTCTCAATTATTTTAATTATAATTAAAATTTTATACCGGGCGGGATAGAAATGGGTTAATATTTTTAACAAATAACTCTAAATTGCGGAGATATATCTTTAAGGGTTATCTCGATAAATTAATACCACTAGGGACAATTCTTCCGAGGAGAGGTATATTTTGGCTTGCCAACTTGTTCTGTTTACACTATATGTCACCACTTTTTTCTGTTTACACTATATGTCACCACTTTTTACCTCTCCGAGGGTACAAAGTCCCCTAGGAGGGGTTATACAATCACCGTGTCTGTCTGTCTGTCTGTGTATCTGTTCGTCTGTCCTGCGAACGCGTTCGCATTACTCGTGCAAAGGTTAATCATTGCGTACGCAATTTCTCGAAATTTCTGCGTTCGCAGTTTCTCGAAGGGTTGGCAAAACCACCGTGTGACGGTGAGCGTTAATGGATACATTTGCGGTTTGGTTTGGATGGTGTTTTTTCGCTCACCGTCGTGACGATTGGTGTATTACGTTTTTGTAATGTTTATGCGTAGGTTGTGAATGTTGAGTTCGTGTTATGACGGTTGTGAGTGTTGAGTTTGTCGTGTTTGTGTTTTGATGGTTGTGTATGTTGGGTTCGTGTTATGATGGTTGTGGATGTTGATTCTGTTGTGTTTGTATGGGCGTTTTCTCTCCAACTTCTTCTAACTGACTTTGGGACGGACCGAACGCTGAGTTTAATGCTACCTCTCAACGTCCAATGGCAGGGTTTCACCAATTGTTCACGGTATTCGTCTTATTATCAATTTGCGAATTATTGGCGCCGGCCGGGTATCGAACCCGGGTCTGCCTCGTGCGAGAGATTTACTCTAACCACTCAGCCACCAACGCTTGTTAAGCTAAGGTGTTTTTCTAAAAAACAGCTTTGGCGAATGTCATTTACAAAGTTATAACGTTAGGTACTATAATTTATTCTACATCATTTTAAATATTTATAAATTATATTAATCTTATATTTAATGAAATATTTGTAAATTATATTAAGCTTATATTTAATTAAATATTTATAAATTATATTAATATTATATTTAATTAAATATCTGAGTATTTTAATTTATTTGACCGTGTTCAGGAATTGAACTCGGGTCGCATAGTTACAATGCAGATATTTTACCACCGAGCCATTGACTTCCTTTAGGAAAGTAAAAAGTAAAGAAACCATTATGATAAGGCGGGTTATTTATCTTTTAATAACGCTTAGAAAAAGGATAATTATTCAAAACTTCCGCGGAAACTATATCAAAGTAATAATATAGCACCACCGTGTGGAGAATTTTCAATCAATTCAATTTTTCGAACTTTAGTCAAATCTCGGCGGGTTAAAAAACACAAATTAAACGTATATAAGGCCGTTGCGGTCAATTTACACGATATAGTCTTTCTTAGATCTTGGCTGTCAGACGAACTACCACAGGACGGGGTCCTGGTGTCGGTCAAAAGTTATGAGGTAACTTTGCGGTTTTAATTAGTATGTTCGGTCTTCGGTCAAGAAAAGAGTTAAATTGTGTTTCGCGTTTGAAACGTGAGTGAATGGACTTAAGTGTATGAACAGTGCGTGTTTAAGACTGAAAGTGTTAAAGTAATTGTGAACTAACTCAAGTCAGCTGTAAGATAAAATTGATTGTTATTATTTTTGTATTGGAATAACCTAATTATACCCTAGAAATTATCAACTCAACCTGTGAGGCTTATTAAGTAGATTGGAAGTAATTAGTAGCGAAAAGCTCTCAGCTGTTAATTAAGACAGAGTTTATAGTTAGTAATTTTAACTAAATTCAAAGTACCTCTATATAATTTATGATATTTACTTAAGTGTGTGTTTTGGTTTATTTTCCAATCACGATGAACTAAGACAAATCTAGTCTTAGACACTTGAGTACCAGTTCTGTACAATTACGTAGGAGGGATATATATTGTTGGGTTATTGATGAAAGTTAAATCTAGAACGTTCCATAGACTGTTCTGAATAAAAATAAACATTTATAATTTTCCATAATTCTGGTTGCCATGCTATTTTCTAATCACTCGCCCACAACATTGATTCGGGATTGCTAGAACTGTAAATACATTTTCAATTTAATGGCGACGGGAAATTATTCTCGTAAATTTATCGCGCGGCCTTAGGGAATATTCTTTTAACAAAATTTCGATAAACTATCATTTAATTAAAATCGGCCCGATTCCGTTAAATTATAAACTAACAAGTTGGCAAGCCAAAATATACCTCTCCTCGGAAGAATGGTCCCTAGTGGTATTAATTTCTCGACACGACCCCCAAAGATATCTCCGCAATTCAGAGTTATTTACGAAAAACGTATTCTCGGTTCAAACCCTGCCCGGTATAAAATTTTAATTTTAATTTAAATAATTGAGACGAAACAATCGAGTTTAATTTATTCAGAATATTATAAATTAAGTAGTTACAACAGCGAGTTAGATTTACTAAAACAATGCTCAATTGAATTTAACCCTTTTTACAGTACATGTTTATCAGTTGAATATAATACTAAGCAAATTTTAATGAAAGAAATATCTACAGATGGTATTTGTATTTTTCTCGCTTACGAAATACTTGCCGCATCTTTAACGCTCATTTTATTTCAACGCTCGTAGACTTCCAGTTGACGTTGTGACACATACCGCATGAAAAAGACCAATGCCGTCCAATTTCCAATATCATATAATGACTCGCACACCCAGGAAATCACTGACTGCGTTAGAAATCGTAGATATCCAAATATCCACACCAAATATATTTACAAGAAGCAAAAACCTTACCATCAACAAAGCTCAGAGAGCCACTTGACTAACCGCCAGCTCTTAAAGCAATTAACGTTAAATTATCTCCTTTGAATTAACACAACTATATATAGGTCGTTAAAAATACCCGTAAATAAATAACAAAAAACTAACAAAGTGGACCACCCACAGGGTCTACCCTTTAACCCTCTTATCTCGGCTGACTGCGCTAAAACAAGATTTAACCTTTAAAAAAAACCAGATTAGGCCTTCATAAATTCATTAATAAAAAAAGACTTTATTACCTATTATGCTTACGATGCGTGTCTTAATTTCAGTGAACCTAAGGAGCTATCGGTGGTTCTGTGGTATAGCGCTCGACTGCCAAGCCGAATGGTCTGGGTTCGAAACCTGGGTGGCGCATTTGTTTTTAATCAATAGAGAAACGCTAAATTAGAATTTCATCGATGCAATAATTTCAATTTCAATATTATTTCAATTAAACCAAAATTTCGTACTCTATTAAATACGCTTCCGATAAAGCTGAAGGTCTAATTTTCAATAGGGCGTAACAAGTGTCGGTGGTTCTGTGGTAGAACGTCCGCCTGTCAAGCAGGAGGTCTCGGGTTCAAATCCCGTCCGATGCGATCGCAAATTGATACTAAGACGAATACCGTGTACAACCGGTGGAAACCCTGCCATTGGACGTTGAGAGGTAGCATTATTCTCAGCACTCGGTCCGTCCCAAAGTCATTAATAAGAAGTTGGAGAGAAAACGCCCATATAAACACAACAGACTCAACATGCACAACCATCAGAACACAAATACCACAAATTCAACACTCACAACGACGGTGAGCGAAAAAACACCATCCAAACCAAAACGCCAATGAATCCGCTAACGCTCACCGTCACGCAGTGGTTTTGCCAACCCTTCGAGAAACTGCGAACGCAGAGTTCTCGAGAAACTGCGTACGCAGTGATTACACTTTGCACCGAAAATGCGAACGCGTTCGCAGGCCTGACAGACCCACAGACCCACAGACCCACAGACAGACACGGTGGTTGTATAAAGCGAACGGTCGTTATAATACCCTCTGTAGATATTTTTTCATTAAAATTGGCTTCGTATTATATTTAACTGATAAACTTGTACTGTAAAAAGGGCCCGGGGTAAATTCAATTGTGCATTGTTATAGTACGTCTAACTCACTACTGTAACTACTTAACTTATGATATTCTGAATAAATTAAAATTGGTCGTTTCGTCTCAATTATTTTAATTATAATTAAAATTCTATACCGGGCGGGATAGAACTGGGATAACATTTTTAACAAATAACTCTAAATTGCGGAGATATATTTTTAAGGGTTATTTCGATAAATTAATACCACTAGGGACAATTCTTCCGAGGAGAGGTATATTTTGGCTTGCCAACTTGTTCTGTTCACACTGTACGATGTTCTTGCTTACAATTAGTTGGATAAAATTAAGTGGCCCAATTAATTGTATAGTGTAAACTGGGCTTAAGTAGTAAAATTTGTAACACATCAAACTATCAGTAACGATAGATTTCGCTCTCATCTAGGGTAGGAAGACAGCGTTTCAGAAACAGCTCAAGAAATATTTTTTAATTTAAGATGAGAGCCCTGGTGGCCCGCTACCCCCGTTCGATTGATTTATTTTAAGGGGCCCCTGATTTTTTTAAGGGCCATTGGCCCCAGGAATACCGCTGTTTCCAAGTCTGCTAGCAACTATAATAATCTGGAGCCATGCAGACATCAGAGCCGCACCCATTAATTATATTTTGTAAATGTAGGGAATATTAAAAAAGAGCACCTTGTGATGATGAAGGAATTAGTTTTTCTGATAGGTTGATTTTTATTCCTTGGCTTAAGACCTTGGCCATTGGAATATTGAAGTTAATTAAACTATTTAAAATACATGACAGCGATGATAATCTAGTGATATTTACTAATTTAAGTCATTGCAATGATATACAGGAAAGTAATGTATAGAGTAATGGCAGTGTGACGTCACGGCACGTCACCCATGCTTTTTCCTATAGATAAAAAATCGCGAGCAAAATGGCGACCATGGTCAAAAATACGGAGTGCCGGCCATTACTCTATTGTCAGAAATTACAAATCATTTATAAAACATATATAAACTTAGCAGACGACTATTTTGGTGGGTAAAATTCCGTATATTTGTTTAAAAACCGAACGATAGATGGCGTTAAGAACTAAGTAGTTTCCGAATTGATTCACCAAATTTCAAGCCGAGGGACTCGGGGGGGGGGGGGGGGTGGCTTGTAAACGAACGTTTTTCACGAGAGTTATAATAAAATATACGGCTGCAAACCGTCCCTATAGCTCAACGGGAAAATTCGCCCCAACTAGCAATTTGGCTTACTTTAAGGATGATGAGTCCGCAGCGATGCGGGGTGGCGAACATAGTTTTTGGGGGGTGGGGCAAAGAAGGTAATAGGGGCAGTTGGCCCCGAAATTTGCGTTCAACGAAATGGACCGCGTTTGGGGTTGAGCCCGATGATAATTTTCACGCTGAGTCGAATGAGACCAACCACAGGTCTGTACGATGAACTGTTTCCGAGTAATTTGTACTGAATTACGTGGTCGATTTTCTCTGATATGAAAAACCTTTTAAATTTAGAACTCTGGTCGAGTTGGGTATCGTTCTGTAGTATGTGTTAACGCGGGTCGCTAGTACTAATAGTTTCCGAGTTATGACCAAAAGTACACTCAAAAACGTGATTTTCTCGAAATTTCACTAAATATTGGACAAGACCAACCATACTTTCGGATGTTACGTATTGTTTAGTGCCGAATGTTACCGACCGCAAATCCGTAGGATAACTCGTTTACGAATTATACCTAAATCTGTGAGGAACATTAGAATTTGAAAGAAGCAAAATAAACGGTTACAGAAGCCGTTTCAAATCTATTTCCCAGAGGAACCATTTTGAACACTTTAAAACACAGGTGTTTAGGTTAATGCTAATTTTGTTAATCATCTAGGTTTCAAACGTGTTTCTATAGATTTTCGATTCCTTCTCGTGTTTAGTTGTTTAGCCATTTTGTCCGTTTACTTCTATAACGCGTTACATTGCAATTCTAGTGTTTAAAAGCTAAACTTTGTTTTTTCTGAGTGGATCCCTTTTGAACACTTTAAAACACAGATGTTTAGGTTTATGTTGATTTTGTTAAACGCCTAGGTTTTTTACGCGTTTTTATAGATTTTTGCTTGCTCCTCGTGTTTAGTTGTTTTGCCATTTTTGATTTAAACATTTTGGTGTTTAGTGAATCAACGGCAAAAGTAGCCATTTACATTTATAACGCGTTAAATTGCAATTCAAATGTTGAAAATCTAAACGATGTTTTTTCTGTGTAGGAACTAAGTTTCAAATATTATTTTAAGTTCATTCAAAATATTTGAATGATGATGAATATGACATTTTGAAGATGAATGGGTGGTGCAGGTGGTCAAACATTCATTTTCTGTCAAGGAACCTAAACCTATATATTCTACCAGTTGAAGTCGAGGATTTTAAAAAATCCTTCTTCCTTACCAAAGGTTACCCTGGCCATAACCTTTTGAGAAAATGATTCCACACTTATTGTTGTTATTTTAGTTAAACTATTTTCAATATCGCGCACTACTTTGGCATTTTTCTTAGGCATTGGTTCTCGAACAAGCTCGAACCCATCGAACTCAATCGCCGAGTGTAGGAATTTTCGTTCAGCCGTTTTTACATAATAAACTTCTGATATCATGTTATCTCTTCAATCATTATATTTATAAAATAACGAAAAGTATTTCTTGTTTTAACCCGGATTTTCTTACCGAACTATTTTTCAGCACCAACACTATCACCCAGCTCTCGACATGGACTAGCAAACGAACTGAGTAGTATATTATCGTCCTTGGTAAGAAATATTTATCGCTTTGGTTATATCTTCACACTAGGGGGCTCTGTCCAAAACTAAACCTTGATTGCTCAATAGTTCTGAAAATCTGTTAGGAGGTAAGTTTTGATAATTGTCATACTTTAATGATATTTATTTACTTATGCTTCAACAGATATAATGAAAGTGGTCTTCAACCAGTTGGTGCGTACTGGTTTCCCACAAACGCGCAATACACCCACGTGTTTCAGGGAAGCACAGGTTGATTCAAGGGCAACTCAATAGTACGTGCGTGTTTTATTCGGAATGTTATTGGAATATTTGTATATAGATGCCGATAGCGTTCCCGTCGCGGAACAATCGCTCGTTACCTCTCTGCTTTGTATTAGTATTGCATTTATAAGCGGGAAAGGTAGGACTCATTAACTACTCGAGCTTTTGCTTTGAATATTATGCAACCTTATTTCTGAATTTAACGATAGCAGTCTTCAAACTAATAATTCAGACGAAATAATTTGAGAAAATAGTAGGTCACAGCAGCAATTCCAAAAGGAGCATGTCCGGATGACTCGGTTGTAGTTTTGTTTTCGTTAACCATTAAAGATTGGAAGCAATCAGGGCCGTTTTATCCAATGGGGGCAATGGGCACTATGCCCAGGGCCTACGAGGGTTTGAAGGGGCCTACGAATGTATGAAAAAATTAAATTTAATATATTTATTCTAAAAATTGGGCCTACAAAGGTCTTAGGGCCCAGGGAATACGAAAATCTTAAGGCCCAGGGCCTACGAAGGCTTTAGTGCCCAGGGAATACGAAAATCTTAGGGCCCAGGGCCTACGAAGGCTTTAGTGCCCAGGTAATACGAAGGTCTTAGGGCCCAGGGCCTACGAAGGTCTTAGTGCCCAGGGCCTACGAAGGTCTTAGTGCCCAGGGCCTACGAAGGCTTTAGTGCCCAGGGCCTACGAAGGCTTTAGTGCCCAAGGCCTACGAAGGCTTTAGTGCCCAAGGCCTACGAAGGCTTTAGTGCCCAGGTCCTACGAAGGCTTTAGTGCCAAATCCCTACGAAGGCTTTAGTGCCCAGGTCCTACGAAGGCTTTAGTGCCCAGGGCTTACGAAGGTTTTAATGCCCAAAGCCTACGAAGGTTGTAATGCCCAAGGCCTACGAAGGCTTTAGTGCCCAGGGCCTAAGAAGGTCTTAGGGCCCCGGGCCTACGAAAGTTTTAGTGCTCAGGGCCTACGAAGATCTTAAAAAAAGTACTGTGTGCAGTAAAGGCATTGTCTCTAATGAAACCTTGGTCACGGGATATGACGTAATTTATGTAGCTTCCAATTCTTTACGTTTATTAAAGTTAACAGCTATATTCAAACAACGGTGGTTTTCTAAGTTTTGCTCTTGCAATAATGGTATTTGTTAAATCACTCGCGAAATGAAGGCCACTTCTGCCTTGTGTGAACCTGTCAAGATGTTTTTTAGTCGTTCACTTTCACACGGGTCTTTTTTAATGTTAGAATTTCTAGCAAACCGGATATAATTTCTAATAAAACGAAGCGAAGCTCTCATGAATTTGGAACTGTAGCTAATAGTTGAGCCACTTTCATCATTTCAAATCCATGAGAATAACGCTTCATATAGTTTTATTATAGAACTACCAGATACACCGAAAAGAATAAAAACCTAAGAAATCGCGAATTGTTAATAATAAAGCTATACTCTTTCGTGCCCTCCGAAATCGGCTTCCGGCACAGCATTACCCGGGAATTCGACGTGAAAAATACATACTTTAAATACTGTTGAGGTTTACTTTTTTACGCTGCTTACCTCGATTGGTTTACAAAGTCCTTTTTCACCTATTACCCGAACCGAAACCTTAATGTTGGCGTTTCCCTGCTGCTTGGTTTTGCGCTTGTTGCAGCCTACTGCCAGGGCCTAGTAGGCGACACTTTAAAGCTCTCTCGCTCTTTTAACTCATCGTAGGAAAATGGGGAAAACAGGCATGCTTCTTAACTCTACCCCTACCACTCCTTAAAATGTTTGCATAACCTTGAGCAGTAAAATTGTAATATTCAGTATTTTATTGAAACGCTATAGATATTATACTGCGTGCCACATAAGCTCGAAAGCAATATGGCAAGAAGATTCCGGCTCCGAAGAATAAACGCTAAAAGAATACGGTGAAGGATAATCTTTGTCCAAACCTTTAGAGCGCTCTGCTTAACCTCTCTATTAGATAACTTAAAACGAGTAGTGGAAGTTCATAGTCTCGAAACTGATATCATATCAGGCTTATATGTTAAATTTAAGGATCACTTTACCAGATCTCCAATGATTCCTATTTTCTAAGATCGGAGCATTTTAGTTTTAGTTTTACAATAAACTGGGCTATTATCGTGATGTAACTCTTCATAATTTCATTTATTTTGAATAATTGATATAGTCCAACCACAATGCACATGTATGAAAAAAGGGGTGTAGTGAATTTATAGATAATGCAGCGACAGATAATAAATGGAGACATCGCAATCCAACTTTTAGTTTTCGTTTGAAGGAAACAATGACCTACGTTTGTTAAAATTCTTTGCGCATTATTCAGTGAAGCTCAACCGGAATGATGTTGTTTCTTCTATTGAAAGGTACCCATTTTTGACATAACAACTTAAAGTTTCTCTATTTTAATTTTCTATATTTTAATTTTAAATAAATGTAAATTATTATTTCAGACATATTTGTTAACATAAAATATCTGATAGAATAATTCATATTAAATGAAGAATACAATTTTCAACGCAGTTATAGTTTCAAAAACATATATCTGGTAGTTTTAGAGGTCAATTTCATTCTAAAATCCTCGATTTATTTACTTTTTGGCACTAAGAAATGAAGCTTTTCTCATGGTAGTTCTTTATAAGCAAAAACTAGAGGCTAGAATTTTTTTTACTATTTTTACCCGAACCGACCTGACCCGAAAAGAAATTAATTTAATTAGTTAATTAATTAATTTTATTAATTACGTTGCCTGATGACTAAAAAAACAATTTTTAAACAAAACGAGCTTTATTTAAAGCTAGTGGCTGCTCCAGTCTAGTTGCATTCATTCGCAATAGATCAAAATCTAGCCTAAAAGGTGTGACAAATTGGGAACTTCACGCCTTGATTGACTTTTCGGAAGCACGTGATTATTAACTTATTTTGCTTTAAGTCCCCGAAAAGTGCTGCCACCTAGAAGCGCTTTTAGAAGCATTTTTTTTTTTAATTTTATGATAGAGCAGCCATATGCTGTAACACAGCCGAGTAATATATAATATTATATTGTATAGTATATAATATAATATAATGTAATATAATATAATATAATATATAATTAATCAAATATTTGTTATTATGACACCACTATCAACCGGAACATGTATATAAATTTAAACAAATAAATGTCAACTTTCATAGTCTAATTCGTTGTATGAAAGCTAAGGTTAAATAGAATTGACATTGTCCCACAAACTAGCCGACACTAAGCGGGTTAGAAATGGACCTAGTTATTTATTTGAAATGTTAATTTTAGTGAAACTTGAAGAACAATCTTTTAGGTATTTCACTTTCATTGGTTTTCTTGAGTGAGCATTTGGGTTAACATTTGGATCCAGGGACTATTTTACGCCTATAGCCGTAGTAGGCGCGCGCCTAGGGGCCCCAAGTTTTAGGGACCCCATTTCCCTTACTTCAGAAGGGTGCAAAAATGAAATTGTCACATTTTGTGTTAGGTTTGTAATTTCTAAAGACGTTTTTATGTCGTACTATGAATAAATAACTTCTGTACAAATCAATTTTACCAGTTTAACTCAAATTAAGCGTACATTTTTTTCTAATTAAAAGTTAATTACTATTATTCGTAACCAAAAAATGTTTCTCCGGAGCGGCGATTGGTTTAGCGGGGTTAAAATAATGGACCCTAATATCATGTCTCGGAGTTGTATTAAATTATATAACAGTCACTAAACTAATTTGCAATTTGCGTCCCCCCCCCCCAAAAAACCTTATATTACAAATCAGGTGAGCTTGCTCGAACAATTTATTTTGGAACTGGGGTTCGAAATATACCCAAAGTGAACCCGGGTCGTTTGGGTAAGCCAGTGTTAGTGACGTAGCTAGAATTTCGCCAGGAAAGTTCGAGTTATGGAAAATTTGTGGAGAAATAAATAATACATTCATATACATAATTAGAATGATAGTGTAGTTAACTTGGGGGTCTAGACCAACTTGTTTACTTCGATGGAAATTGTCGCCAGCCTAGTGGTCGAAGGATAGGCTTTCTTGGGTACAAGTGTGCCCTCTGGTATTTCTAAGAATATTTGAAAACTCACGTGTTTCCCCGAAAACTTTCCATGTGCCCCATACGCGTAAAGCTGGTAAAAACCAGTGACGTAGGCGAACTAATATCCGGTGTGTCCCAAACCAAGAAACGAGGGACTCTTGAAAAAGAGACATCGTCAGCCGTCAGCGGTGGTGATCGGAGAGCATTTCTGTGGGGGCACGGGCCATTATTTTTTCATCCAAAAATTCATACACTTCAAACTTAAGCAAGAAAATGTACAGCTCTAAATTTGAATTACTATATATATTTTTTTGGTGTTCTTTATTATATCTCATCCGTCAATGCGTACATTGATAAGAAAAGTTAAGTCGATCTCTTTAGAAAAATATCTGCGTACGTGGCTAGATAATTAAGCCTTTCTTGGTCACATCAAGAATGTATTTATTATTATAAATAAATACATTCTTGGTCACATACTTTACGAAGGTATTTTAGGTAAAATAGGGTACACGATGCGGCCATTTTCTGTTTGGACGAATCTATCGAAATCAATTTTACGGTTATATCATCTCAATTCCTTACGAAATTGACTTGACCAATTTTGGAAATTGGATTCAATTTGGATCAAGCTATATCCTGAAGGGACCAAATAAGTATCAACTATTTCTTGATCAAATAATTTTTATCAAATTTGGATCCAAAAAAATCTTTTAGCCAAGAATTGGATCCAAGTTTGATCCAAATTGTTTTGATCAAATAACATTGGATACAATTTGGATATCAATTAATTTGATAAAATTAAATTTGATACAATTTGGATCCAAAAACATCTTTAAGCTAAGAATTGGACCCAAATTGTTTTGACCAAATAACATTGGATACAATTTGGATCCCAATTAATTTGATAAAATTAAATTTGATACAATTTGGATCCAAAAACATCTTTAAGCTAAGAATTGGACCCAAATTGTTTTGACCAAATAACATTGGATACAATTTGGATCCCAATTAATTTGATAAAATTAAATTTGATACAATTTGGCTCCAAAAACATCTTTAAGCTAAGAATTGGATCCAAATTGTTTTGACCAAATAACATTGTATACAATTTGGATCCCAATTAATTTGATAAAATAAAATTTGATACAATTTGGATCCAAAACAAATATTTTAGATAAGGAACGATCCAAGTTTCATCCAAATTGTTTTGATAAAATAACATTGGATACAATTTGAGATTACAGTTCAGATTAGATTTTTTTATTTATAAAAAAGTAAATAAAATAAAATTAATTAAATTAAATTTATTAAAATTTAAATTATATTTATGCATAATTAAGAAATAAGATATATTTTTTTTATAAAACTTGAAATGTGTAATTCATTTTAAATATTGTAAAAACACTTACTTGTCCAAAGAATATATGACAAAAATGTTAGTACTTACGCCAGTCAATTTAGTTTAAAACAAAAACAACAAAATAAAATTTAATTATAGGTCTAAATCATTTATAAATTGTCAGCCAGATCAATAATAAAAAATTTTATAATACTTCAAATCAAAAATAATTTTAAACTAACTGATTTATTTATAAACACTTGCCATATGAAAAAAAATTATATAGTTAGACACTTACATTAACTAATTTAAATGGCCTAAAATTTATAAGTTATATTCCACGTAATTGGGAATTACTGCTACATAGTCGATAACGCAATGACTTGACAAATAATGCAATCTGCTTTAACAATACTAATTACATTGTTTCGAGACTCGATATTTATTAAATGGTTAACTTTGAAATTTGGCTGATGGTTTCGAAAAGCTAATGCGCCTATTTTAAATTTCTGAATTACTGCACATGCTACTTTGATCCAATATCATTGGATCTCACTTTTATCCAATATCACTGGATCCCAATTTGATCGAATCTCGTTGGAAATTGGATCAAATTGTGATATATAATGGATCGAAATTTACGAAATTGGATCAAATTGGCATTCAAGTTTCAAAAAATCTATCCCTATTTGATCCAATTTGGATCCCAATTTGATAAAAATTTGATTCTTAATTTGATCGCGAAGTCTCAAATTAAAAACAATTTTGGATCAAAATTGGATCCAACTGTAATTTGATCCCCGTTTGATCTGTCCAATGTTTGATCACATTTGAATCCAAAAAATTAAATCAAATTTGGATCAAATTATGATCCTCCATTTTCGTAATGGATGCTACTCGCATCTGCAATCTCAAAATAACTTCTGTAAAAAAATTTAATTCGAACCCAATCAAAGGAAATGAGATTATAAATTTTTCCCTGATTGCTATTTTTCTTCAATTTCATTTCTGTGGGGGCTCTGCCCTCGTTTGTTTTTGCTCTGGGGCTCGAGTTAAAAACTAAACGAAATAAGCGGTTGCCCATAGTCATGAGCCTTGTTCCTAATTAAGTGCTATCGGTTGGTTCGGGATATATAAGTGAGAACTTGTGTACGCGACTGCAGCGCCAACATGCCGTAAGAGAACCAGACCCCGAGCCGTGGTTGCCTCGGTCCATCACAGCGTCAACGACCAGAGTCACGAGATAAGTACTTTAATTAAGTCAAACCCACTCACGAGCAGTGTTGGGCATTTTCGTCAAAGAGCCACTCAGCTCATTCACCGGTCGCTGACGCTAGCATAATATCCGCTCACACTCACGCATTTTTTAGCCTAAAAATGAGCGCTCCTCTCTTTCCGCTTCTTTTTTGAGCGGTAAAATAAGCGCTCCTCTCTTTTCGCTCTTTTTTGAGCGGTAAAATAAGCGCTCCTCTCTTTTCGCTCTTTTTTGAGTGGTAAAATAAGCGCTCCTCTCTTTTCGCTCTTTTTTGAGCGGTAAAATAAGTGCTCTTCTCTTTTCGCTCTTTTTTGAGCGGTAAAATAAGCGCTCCTCTCTTTTCGCTCTTTTTTGAGTGGTAAAATAAGCGCTCCTCTCTTTTCGCTCTTTTTTGAGCGGTAAAATAAGTGCTCTTCTCTTTTCGCTCTTTTTTGAGCGGTAAAATAAGCGCTCCTCTCTTTTCGCTCTTTTTTGAGCGGTAAAATAAGTGCTCCTCTCTTTTCGCTCTTTTTTGAGCGGTAAAAAAAGTGCTCTTCTCTTTCCGCTCTTATTTGAGTGGTAAAATAAGTGCTCCTCTCTTTTCGCTCTTTTTTGAGTGGTAAAATAAGTGCTCTTCTCTTTCCGCTCTTTTTTGAGCGGTAAAATAAGCGCTCCTCTCTTTTCGCTCTTTTTTGAGCGGTAAAATAAGTGCTCCTCTCTTTTCGCTCTTATTTGAGCGGTAAAATAAGCGCTCCTCTCTTTTCGCTCTTTTTTGAGCGGTAAAATAAGTGCTCCTCTCTTTTCGCTCTTTTTTGAGCGGTAAAAAAAGTGCTCTTCTCTTTCCGCTCTTATTTGAGTGGTAAAATAAGTGCTCCTCTCTTTTCGCTCTTTTTTGAGTGGTAAAATAAGCGCTCCTCTCTTTTCGCTCTTTTTTGAGCGGTAAAATAAGTGCTCCTCTCTTTTCGCTCTTTTTTGAGCGGTAAAATAAGCGCTCCTCTCTTTTCGCTCTTTTTTGAGCGGTAAAATAAGTGCTCCTCTCTTTTCGCTCTTTTTTGAGCGGTAAAAAAAGTGCTCTTCTCTTTCCGCTCTTATTTGAGTGGTAAAATAAGTGCTCCTCTCTTTTCGCTCTTTTTTGAGTGGTAAAATAAGTGCTCTTCTCTTTCCGCTCTTTTTTGAGCGGTAAAATAAGCGCTCCTCTCTTTTCGCTCTTTTTTGAGCGGTAAAATAAGTGCTCTTCTCTTTCCGCTCTTACTTGAGCGGTAAAATAAGCGCTCCTCTCTTTCTGCTCTTTTTTGAGCGGTAAAATAAGCGCTCCTCTCTTTTCGCTCTTTTTTGAGCGCTGAAATTGGCGCTCCTCTCATTTTAGTTTCGCGCTCTTTTAAAAAACATTTTGCCGCTCAATTTCGCTCATATTAACAAAAGTGCTCACAATGAGAGGAGCGGTGCCCATCACTGCTCGCGAGAGAAGCACGGATTCGTTCCACTAAGGCGCGTTATAGTCTCGCTAATTGCGGTGGGTTCCGTACGATTACGGATATCTACAATTAGATTGAATTAATCGATAAATCAGCTTAATTTCTGTAACTCAAATATAATTTAGCGAACCGGAGCTTTAGGGAACAAATTAAGGTTACCTACCCGTAGGGTTGTAATAGCATGTATAGATTTATAGCACCATTATCAAACCGTCATTTAGCTTTCACTCTTAATGCCTACACATTTAATTTGTATACCTCGTATTTTATCTTGTTATCTTGTTTTCTACCAGTGTATTAAATTTCAGTGGATATGTTTATCGAAATCCTTCGTTATCAATTCCCACTGTTAGCAAACTCAAAGGGGAACGGCCGAGCTTTTCCAAATATCACCTTATTTGCGTATCAAAAGATCAACAAGACGTTCAATATACTTACACGTACCTTATTTTGTCTTGAAAAAATAGTTTTTGGCCTAAGAAGTTGAAACGCAAAATAACGCCAAGTATTTGGATTTGAATTTTCACCGCCATCTTAAGGCCTATCGCCAGCGCCAGCAGGACCTTAGTGAGCGATATGCGAACTATGCTAACTTTTAAAATCTCACCATTTAGGCTTAGGTCTGGAATAACGGCGCGCGTGCTAAAAAAATCTTTCACGTCTTCAGCAGCGCGTGCTTTTATGTTGTTTTTCTGTCTCACCGATTTCGAACCAGGTGTCGCTTTTCAATTTCCCGAAATTTCCTTATTTTATTAAAAATTAACCACCTAATATTTTTTGATGCGGTTTTCGTTATAAATTTGAGTTTTTAACGGGCTATAGGGCTATCGAATTGGTTAAAGCTTGACCGTTCCCCTTTAATCAGATAATTAAGGGTTATTAGGAAGGATGCTACAAATTAATGGGGTATATAAAAAGCGTGATATTTTAAAATATAGTAGATTCAAAGCTATAAATCATGGGCACAAGGGCAGTTTCTCGATGGATTCCCCATGTTGAATGGTCCTGGCAAAATATTCGTATATATAATATAAAATGCGAGAGGTCACGTGATTACGTAAGATTCATTGTGCAGTTAAAGTTAGAGAGCGCGCGTATATTTTGGTTTTGTTGAGCTCGCGCGAAAACGCACGAGACCCGCTACACGAAAATAATAGAAAGCGCGCGCTCCAAAAAATAACACTTTTTATACATGTATGCGTATATATTATTTTTTAGAAAGAGCTATACACTCTTTTATATCCTTATTTGTGAGAGCTTCCATTTTATTACAGGTCTGATTTCAAATAGTGCATGCAAGGCCATTTCACGCGGTCAAGTGCACGCGACGTCTGGAGCTGATGAGCACGTGCAGGCGCCCTTGCCCGTACTATTTTAAATTAGGCCTGTAATGAAATGGCCGACTTCGTAAAAGAGATTATTGTATTAACCAATTGATGGCCTTTAAAATTGATTTTGCACGTGAAAATACATGTACATGTTATGGTCAAAAAGCAAGTAAAAAAGGCTGTTTGCCCAAGGCATGCAGAATTTAGAAAATACGTCAGACAGTTCATTATCGCGAAGTCATTTCTTTAGATATAACCCTGAAAGATGTACGCCCTCAAATATACCATGTTACAGGTCAAAGTTTCGACTTCAACCTGACCTAGTATTTGGTCCTTTAAATCCGTACATATTCTCGGTAAATTGTTTGATTTGATACCTTTAATAGCTCGAGCCCTTAAATCAATTTTTCGTATACAATCGGGGTATACATACACATATTGCATTTTAACTATCTAGTACGACATGTTTATGTTATTAAAATAAATATAAATTATGTACTTTTAATGATTTGGTTGTATTTAAATCAACATGCAAATTTACAAAATTTATCTCTGGCAATAAATTAAACTATTAATATCTGATGAACATTTCTGATTTTAATTTAATTCATACATTTCTTATGGTTTTTAGATCCTTTACCTAAAGCGTCTCGTATTATTTCAAATGTTTCAAAACAAGCTCATTCTGACTTTAGTGGCGATTCCTAAAACATCATTTGGCTCTTTCACAAAGTCAAACATTTTGCAAGAATGGATGTAACTGACATTGTAATTGTGGTTGCTCTAGCAGTGACTTCTTTTAATCTGTTGCTGTAAGTGGAAACGATTTCGAAAATGGTTTGAGAGTAAAATTAATGGAGATGAAAGGCTACCATTTCTTGGTTCCGAAAGAAACAGACCAGAAATTATATCTAATATCAACGCTCAAAATATCGCACCAATATTCCAACAATGGGACTATCGTCGAAACAAGCCAGCATCGTTGGTTGAATCCGAAGATTCAGGAGATATCGGAACCCATATCACGCCAAGAACCCAATGGGTTCGTGGTCGAAATGAACCAGCATCGCCAGTTGTACCTGAACATATAGTAAATATCAGAACTCAGTCGGTTCGTGGTCGAAATGAGCCAACATCGTCGCTTTTCACCGAACATACCGCCAATAACAGAACGCAAAACATCAATCCAAAGATCTACGCGGGTTATGTTCATGGAAAAACAATATCACCTGTAGCCGAACATATAGTTAATATAGTACAGTGCCGAGAACTCCATCGGGTTATGGTCGAGCCAAAACAGTATCGTCGATTGAACCAAAACATATAGTAAATATTAGATCTCAAAATACCGTTCTTAGAATCCAATCTGGTGGGGGTCACAACAAAACAGAATCCACGGGTCCAACCGGAACCGTCAAAGTGAACGTGATTGATATTCCAGATGGAGATGGCGTCAAGGCGTTCGACGTGGAAGCTGATGAAATCCTGGATGTCCGTTTGATCGGGATCGACGCTCCGGAGATGAAGGGGCGACAACCATTCGCGCTCGAAGCCAAAAGGCACTTGGAACGTCTTGTACTGCGCGAAACGGCGATTTTGACGAAATATTATTTGGACCAGTACGACCGTGTTCTGGGCAATTTGAGGGTTCCAGGGAAGGTGGACAATGTATCCCTGGAGATGCTCAAAGCGGGACTCGCGTGCGTCTATAAAGGGAAAGGGGCGGAATACGGAGGCATGTGCAAAGAGTTTTATCAAGCCGAACGCCTGGCAAAAATGCGCAAGAAAGGATTCTGGTCCTTGGATAACGTGGTTTTACCCGGCGAATTCAAGAGAAGGCAAAGGCCAAAGGGACTTTAACCCGTGATAGAAATATAGTGCAGACAGAAACCTGTGCTACCAGAATTCCCACTTCACCCGTAATTTTCATCCCCAATGTTTTCTTTGTTCATTTAAAAATGATAAGTTCTACTTAACAACTCAATTCGTAAGTGAAATTCCAATTCAATCGCTTTCTGGCGTTTTAATCCGGGAATGCATAATATCCTTTACGTCGATCTCCACTTCTAATTGTCGCTAGTCGTTTCTTATGAAATCTCCATCTTGAAGCACTCGACAACATGAAGGGAAACTTCTAATTTAGTAGTATATTTGTTAGAGCAATTTGAAGTTGCCGTTAATACGTCTAATGACGTTACTTAATCTTTCTATTTACATTAACAGTATTATAACCACCATCACAAGCCCCCGAAGTAATTAATTTCTGGGTGAGCCACTGTACTTGACCCCCATTTACTCTCATCCCCCCCTGTTTGAATATTAACGTTGACATAGATAGATAGATTACTCCTTGACTGATGAACGTCTGCCACCAATTGTTTCGACTATTAGCTAGGAGCAACAAACACAGCACCCCACACAAGAAGAACGCAACCCTTCAAAAGTCGCGCCTTTTATTGCGTACATTTTTCATTGGCTATACGCTTTAGCGCCTGCTACCTACGGAAGGGGAAAATTCGCAAAATGTCTTCCCCCTTTCCGTAAAACGCTCAGCGTAAAGGCTCGTACAATGAAATTTGTACACAACACTGCGTTAGCGTGTTTAAAGGCTATTCGCTTTCTCCTTGTGAATTTTGCTCCTAGCTATTAGTCACTAAGAGATAGTCAGTTATGTACTTGTTTATCCACAGGGATAATAATTGATCAAGTTTATAATAAGGGCAACGGTGCAATAGGACCGTAGCCGTGAAGTAGCATTGAAATTAATATAGTCTCAACGCAATCTTTATTTAAAGCAAGTTTCGGCTCTTGTATAATTGCGTTCTTTATCTACATTTGTCGCCACCGTGCAAATTTAAACAAGTTGATTAGGCACATTACCCAGCATAATTTACCTATATGGCGTGACCCAAAAGCATGCTTTTAGCTCATTGGGTAATCGTAATAACGTATCAGGATGATTATTTGTAATCACGTGCTCATTCGACCTCGCTTGGATTGGTTTTTCAGCAAACACGTAATTGTCGACTTGAAAATAAACGATAAAACGTTTTTGAAAGTCGATACTAGGTGGAAGCACCTTCCCGGCGATCTGAGCAACCATAGCCATCTTTGAAACATAGACCCAATCAAAAATAACGTAGGCAATGATAGAGCCGACACTTGCTTTAAGACCTATAACAATTGAGCAAGAATTCACTAAAGCCGTATAATTGATCAACCACACCAAATTTTGTAGTGTATTAGCTAGCGTATCAATAAATTTAAAAAAAAAGTTCTTCAGCTTATCCAGTTTTTCGTGCTGATTTCTGATTTTTTAGGTTAATTATGAGATTTTGGAACTGAATTTCGATCAGATGTTGGATTTTCAAGTTTATTTCCAGGATTTGAAATATAGCTTAATTAATAATTTAACTCTATAATTACCTATTCTTATACCACTAATGTATTAATTTCTACTTCGGGATAATGTTGAGAACATTTTTAGCGTTGCTACTAATCCCCTCACGCTCTTGCATGTGGTCAGTAATTTATATACCGGTGCTCCAAGCGAATCAAAGCCTAAAACACTGGCGGTCTGATCAAAATGCTCTACGCCTGCATCCACAAGCCCGGACAGGTGACAAATCCAGCATGGGTAGTAGTACCCTACTACTGATGGTCTCACCCTTGACGCAAGCCACTCATCCCGACAAAATGCACAGCAATGGGGCGACCAGCTTCCACTTCGCGCACAGCTGTGGGTTAGAGAGTGGATGCTATAGCAACTCCAGCCGACAACCTACCTAGGTGCCACACTCTTCAGAAAGAGCTTCTAAAGGGGAACGACGGGCACACAGCGGTTCACATAACCCGGCACAGCTGGCACCGGAGATACCGGTGTGCTCCAAAAGACCGGGATACAGGACCACTGCCAGTTTGTCCGCACCCTCTCCGTCCAAATTCCAGCCCATACCTGACGGAAGTCGGAAGTGGAGATCGGATCTTTGATCAGAGCTAACATCTTCCAGTGTACCACCACCCTTATGGGTTAAAAGAGTCGGACCCGACTCCCCGGTAAAGCCACCAGTTATGGTAGACTCCCAACCCCTTAAGGGCCCCTCACGCTCTAGCAGTGTGTCAGAATTTATAACCCGGTGTACCAAGCAACAGGGGCCATACCACTGGAGGCCTATCATCATAGTGCCCTACGCCAGCGTCCACCTAGCCCGGACACGTGACAAATCCCGCATGGGTTTTAGTACCCTACTACTGATGGTCGCACCTTAAACGCGAGCAGAAGGTGCAGCAATGGTTGAGTCCTTCCCCCTTAACAAAATCAGTCTGGTATCTAAGCATTGGACTAATAGACGCTTCAATAAATCATCATCAAGGAAATTGCTAAGAATTAATATTTCCGAGAGGCAGGATCTCCAAGTTACTGTGTGTATAGTGCTTGTTGAATAAATGGTCAATTTTCACCTGTACGGTGACATATTAAGGCTTAGCAAATACACGTCGTTCTGTTTACTAGTGAAAAGTTTCCATTATTTCAACAAACAGTAACTTGCAGGTCCTGGCAAATAATTTCTTTGATATTCCGAAGAGGTTGATATTCCTGTAACTTCGACTGTACCAAAGGTATGACGTAACTGAGTTTGTTCTGTCGTAGGTATTAAGGGTTTGAGGAAGTGGTTAGTTACTCACGTAGGCCGAAAAAAAAGCTTACATAAAACAAAATGCACTTTATTTAAAAAAATTTGCGTCATAGTTTATTTACATATATGAAAACAAGTGTATAAAGATATTTGAGTCATATCATGACTCGGTTAAATTACCGCCTGTAATCGCAAACGTTCAACGTCGGATTGAAGACCGTGTCGTCCGGGCAAGAAAAAGGGTAAGCTCGACCCCAGCTGCATTCGTAGAAGACCTTCTTCAGAGTGGGATGAGCCAAGTAGACCGGAGAAGATGGATTTTCGGTAGGACAGCACTTGGCGCCGATACAATGCTCGGCGCCATGGCATACGGGCCCATGGCTGTCGCAATAGTCCTTATGCTTGAAAGATTGAGGAGTGTGTGCTGGAGTAGCGGCATTGTCGTGGCAATTTTTGCAACGGATCTGGTCCTTGGCTTCTGCGACGGGAGCTTTGTGGGAGAGGGTTTTGTCTTCGAGGGTTTCATCGGATGGTTCTTCTCTGGCTGGTACCAAAGATTCAATATCTTCGGCAACGGTATCGCTTAAGCTAATTGATGTTGAAGAAATGGTGGAAACAGCTGTAGTATTATCGGTAATGATTGCCGTTTCTGATACATCTTCAGTTTCTATTTTGACCTCTTCAACTGGTTCCGTGGCGGATCGTTCAGACAAGGATCTCTCGACGATGTGACCGCATTGATGGCATGTCTTCTTAATTGGAACGGACTTACAAATGCAAGGCTTCGGAGGAGATGGAGTTGTCTTCCAGGAACATTTATACTGGTCGCAATCGTGACAAGGCTTGGGCGTCGGGACACGCACAGAATCACACTTCTCAAAAGAGCAGCCTGGACGTCTTCTCTTCGGTAATTGAGGGACAGTTTGAATCACAGCTGGAACCTCAACTTGCACCTTGCCATGTTTACATCCCAGACCTGTCCTATGGAATGATTTACCTTCAATTTCGGAATCATTGTGGGTATATTCTGGTAGCGGAACCGCCGAAGTCCACTGAAGGACCACCACAAATAGAATAGTCAATAAGCAGAGACACTTCATCATCAAACTAATTAAGATGCCCACAGACTGAATCACCAGAAACTGATAGTTGGTTTTATTTCGCCCGGCTATTTATACCATGTAAAGCTAGATTAGTTTACTGAACAATGTAGTTTTTTGTTAAAATATTTAAAATCATTTTTTCATTCAAAAAATAAAAATCGGGCAAGGTCCTTTTGGAGCGGTTCTATCATCCTTGGTTCTATATTCATATTTCATGTTTTCACTCGAATGTTTTTTAAGCATAAGAAATGTAAAATTGAAGTTCGTTGTATAGTTCCCTCCTCCATGTGTACCCTCCCAACTTTGGCCTCGGTTGTAACTTTCATTTCAAAAACGCTTCCAAAAATGAAAATTTTTTATAACAAATTATTATTGAGTAAATTTATATTGTATACATAAACACAGCAAAAAAATAGAAATTAAATGTAATTTATACGTTATACAAAATGGATTAGAAAATAAACTTAAAACTCCATTTTGGAAGCATTTCACCTTGACTCTATTTATCAAACACATTAATTTTTACCAAATTTCAAAAGATCTAATTGGCAACAAAAAATCTGTACCTTCGACATTTGGAGAACATTACAACAGTTCATGGACAATCACTGATTGTTATTAGTATTAAGTAGTTGACTAGTTTTCTAAAGGTGCCACTGGTTAAAGAATAAACTTCGAGAACCAGAAATTTGGACAATTCTGTATAAAAAGAAGTACTTCAATATAGCCATCAGAAAGAGAAGAATAACCGTTTTACGGAAAGGGGAAGACAATTTCCAAATTTCCCCCTTCCGACGGCAGCAGGCGCTAAAGCGTCTAACCAATGAAAAATGTACGCAAGAAAATCCACGACTTTTTACGGGTTGCGTTCTCCTTGTGTGTTTATTGCTTCTAGTTCCCAGTAACATGAAACCACCATGTCTAGCATGTCTCAAAGTCAATGGTTGCAGAGACAGCGTGACGTAATGGTAATAATTGAAAAAATTCAATACTACCACTGCCATATATCAGTATTCATCGCTTAAATGTCACGAGCAAAAATAAAGCTTCGTTTATCGTGGTCGCTAGGAAAAAATGAATTTTCAAATCATTTGAAAACAATAACGAGTGCTCAGCGAGTTTTAGAAATAACAAGACGTACGACGGTCAGAATACACACAATCCTTCTAATGTGTTAAGTTTGTTTCAGCTATTCACAGCAACCTGCAACGCCGGTATCGCAACCAAAATATATCCACGGTCACACATATACATATTTACACTTAATTGTTACTTCTAGTCATACTTTGAAAGCATCGAAGATAGTAGAAGGAAAGTAAGGGTGTGGCGTCAAACCCGGGTTCGGGTTTGGGTTCGGGATCGAAATCCGGGATTTAAGGGGTGAAATGGGGGTAAAATCGTCAAAAAGTCAATGTATTTATGATATTTCTCGCGACGATTTGTTTTTTCGTATATCAACATATTGTGTTCAGGCCAACTTGTTCATTTATCTCCGCTTATCTTGAAAGACACTTGAACATATATCTTATCGCGTTGTATCGTTCGGAATAAGTTGAAATGATGTAAAAAGTGTTAACCTAGGCGGCGCGCGCGCGTGGATTCCCCAGGGGACGCGGTTAATTTGAATTTAAGAGTGTTTTGACGTCATGGAATATTCGTTGTTAAAGTAGAATGTAAAAATTTTTTAACTTCATTTTAATATCATTGTAGTACGCTTGGCACTTGAACCTATCTCACGAGTATTTCACTGGGTGAGAGATAACGCGCGCGTGCGTGGATTACCCGGGAGGCGCGGAGCACGCGTGCGCGGTTAATTTGAATTTAAAACACGGATTTGAGTGTTTTGACGTCATGGAATATTCGTTGTTAAAATGACGTAGAATGGAAATATTTTTAAACTTCATTTTAATATTATTAGCACGTAAGTTTTAAATTTGATTATCATATTTTTATACCTATATTTACATATTGAAATTGTTACGCATACATGGTTCCCATTTAATATTGGGATATATATAGTAATAAATACATAGAAAAATACTATAAAAGTTCAAAACGTATAAAGAGTCCTTCAAAGTTCTTTAAAAGGATTTTATTTACGAACTAAATCCATATTTTAGAAGTTAGTTTGTATGAAATACTTACTAATACCTGAAAAATGGACTTTAGAGTTGATAAGATTTGTAAATATCATTTGAAACTAATAATTTTCACGCTTTATTTAAGTCAAGCAATTACATTTTTAAAAATTAAAGAAGTTAAACAATATAAAAAATTGTAAATATTGTAAATATTTTTAGGTAATAAAGAAATTAAGAAATGTTTTAATTAAAATATCTTTCATTTTCTACTACATTTTTAAAAATGAAAGACGTTAAACAATATAATTATTCTAATATAATTTCAAATTCAGGTATTTTTTTAAAGTACAAATGCATAATTTAGTGAAGCAATTCTTATTTAAATACTTTTATTTAATTAATTTTGTATCTGAAATGTATTTATTGAACAATAAGTGGGTTTTACTATTTATCACGGTTTTTATATATATATATATATATATTGGAATTGTTACAAAAGGTTCTTTTAAACGTAACTTAGTACATTAATTTATTTTGGAAGTTCAAAACGTATTAAGAGCCCTTCAGAGTACTATAAAAGGATTTCATTTACAAACTAAATTAATATTTTCTTCAAACTTTCAATTCGTTATAATTTGAATTTAAATGAAAACATCATGGATTATAGATGCGTAATCTACTATTAGACCGAACGGATTAAAAATACTTAAAGTAAGTGGTTTTACTGATAAACTCTAAAGGAATTTTGGAATTTTCTAGAATAGCAAAGTAAAACTAAAACGTAAACCAAGTTTAAAACGGGGGCTCGGGGCACCATCAGGGCGAGGGCGCGGACGCTGGGGCACGGGCGCCACCCGCGTCTCAACGTCTGACTATCATCTGGCAGTTCCATACTGGGCTATTTGACCATCAAAATGACCAAATACACGTATATTTGAACATTTCCTTGACTACATGACTGAAAAATTGTTTAAAGGTCCATCTACTTGGTTACAAAATTTGTTAAATACTTGGCTTTAAGGCCATCTAAATTAAAGTTAGAAGAAGCTAGACAAAGATAAATTATTCTGAAAAATAAAATTAAAGATATAAAAACTAACCAATAGTATTTCGAATACCAAATAATTCGACGTATTTGTTTTTGAAATAACTAAATAGTTTGCATATTTGTCAAAAAAACTAAAAAAGTAATTGAAATTACTGTTAATTTTACTTGCAATAGTAAAATACCAAACCAAATGTATAATTTATATTTTATTTTATTTAATAAATTTAAACTATAATACTAAACTTTTGCAAAAAAAACTTTTACAAACAAAATTTAAAATACACATTTTTAAAATTTAACTACACCAGCTCCAAGTCAGCTAGCGACTTTTTTTTAAGTAACTACTAACTACAATTAAAATCAAAGGATCTGCTATATTTTTCATGCTTTGAAAACAATTCATTAAAATCTCGAGTTTTTAAATATATGTAAAACACGAAGGAGCAGATCTTTTATCACAAATTTTCAAAAATTATATTTAATTTATTTTATTATAATATAGGGAACTCAAAAATTAAGAAACGAAAAATCAAAAAAAATTACTTACTTCAACCTTTCTCCCAGTTATTAGTTTCGTTTTAAACTTGGTTTACGTTTTAGTTTTACTTTGCTATTCTAGAAAATTCCAAAATTCCTTTAGAGTTTATCAGTAAAACCACTTACTTTAAGTATTTTTTTAACCCGTTCGGTCTAATAGTAGATTACGCACCTATAATCCATGATGTTTTCATTTAAATTCAAATTATAACGAATTGAAAGTTTGAAGAAAATATTAATTTAGTTTGTAAATGAAATCCTTTTATAGTACTCTGAAGGGCTCTTAATACGTTTTGAACTTCCAAAATAAATTAATGTACTAAGTTACGTTTAAAAGAACCTTTTGTAACAATTCCAATATATATATATATATATATATATATATATATAAAAAACCGTGATAAATAGTAAAACCCACTTATTTTTCAATAAATACATTTCAGATACAAAATTAATTAAATAAAAGTATTTAAATAAGAATTGCTTCACTAAATTATGCATTTGTACTTTAAAAAAATACCTGAATTTGAAATTATATTAGAATAATTATATTGTTTAACGTCTTTCATTTTTAAAAATGTAGTAGAAAATGAAAGATATTTTAATTAAAACATTTCTTAATTTCTTTATTACCTAAAAATATTTACAATATTTACAATTTTTTATATTGTTTAACTTCTTTAATTTTTTAAAAATGTAATTGCTTGACTTAAATAAAGCGTGAAAATTATTAGTTTCAAATGATATTTACAAATCTTATCAACTCTAAAGTCCATTTTTCAGGTATTAGTAAGTATTTCATACAAACTAACTTCTAAAATATGGATTTAGTTCGTAAATAAAATCCACCTATAATCCATGATGTTTTCATTTAAATTCAAATTATAACGAATTGAAAGTTTGAAGAAAATATTAATTTAGTTTGTAAATGAAATCCTTTTATAGTACTCTGAAGGGCTCTTAATACGTTTTGAACTTCCAAAATAAATTAATGTACTAAGTTACGTTTAAAAGAACCTTTTGTAACAATTCCAATATATATATATATATATATAAAAAACCGTGATAAATAGTAAAACCCACTTATTTTTCAATAAATACATTTCAGATACAAAATTAATTAAATAAAAGTATTTAAATAAGAATTGCTTCACTAAATTATGCATTTGTACTTTAAAAAAATACCTGAATTTGAAATTATATTAGAATAATTATATTGTTTAACGTCTTTCATTTTTAAAAATGTAGTAGAAAATGAAAGATATTTTAATTAAAACATTTCTTAATTTCTTTATTACCTAAAAATATTTACAATATTTACAATTTTTTATATTGTTTAACTTCTTTAATTTTTAAAAATGTAATTGCTTGACTTAAATAAAGCGTGAAAATTATTAGTTTCAAATGATATTTACAAATCTTATCAACTCTAAAGTCCATTTTTCAGGTATTAGTAAGTATTTCATACAAACTAACTTCTAAAATATGGATTTAGTTCGTAAATAAAATCCTTTTAAAGAACTTTGAAGGACTCTTTATACGTTTTGAACTTTTATAGTATGTATGTATTTATTACTATATATATCCCAATATTAAATGGGAACCATGTATGCGTAACAATTTCAATATGTAAATATAGGTATAAAAATATGATAATCAAATTTAAAACTTACATGCTAATAATATTAAAATGAAGTTTAAAAATATTTCCATTCTACGTCATTTTAACAACGAATATTCCATGACGTCAAAACACTCAAATCCGTGTTTTAAATTCAAATTAACCGCGCACGCGTGCTCCGCGCCTCCCGGGTAATCCACGCACGCGCGCGTTATCTCTCACCCAGTGAAATACTCGTGAGATAGGTTCAAGTGCCAAGCGTACTACAATGATATTAAAATGAAGTTAAAAAATTTTTACATTCTACTTTAACAACGAATATTCCATGACGTCAAAACACTCTTAAATTCAAATTAACCGCGTCCCCTGGGGAATCCACGCGCGCGCGCCGCCTAGGTTAACACTTTTTACATCATTTCAACTTATTCCGAACGATAAAACGCGATAAGATATATGTTCAAGTGTCTTTCAAGATAAGCGGAGATAAATGAACAAGTTGGCCTGAACACAATATGTTGATATACGAAAAAACAAATCGTCGCGAGAAATATCATAAATACATTGACTTTTTGACGATTTTACCCCCATTTCACCCCTTAAATCCCGGATTTCGATCCCGAACCCAAACCCGAACCCGGGTTTGACGCCACACCCTTACTTTCCTTCTACTATCTTCGATGCTTTCAAAGTATGACTAGAAGTAACAATTAAGTGTAAATATGTATATGTGTGACCGTGGATATATTTTGGTTGCGATACCGGCGTTGCAGGTTGCTGTGAATAGCTGAAACAAACTTAACACATTAGAAGGATTGTGTGTATTCTGACCGTCGTACGTCTTGTTATTTCTAAAACTCGCTGAGCACTCGTTATTGTTTTCAAATGATTTGAAAATTCATTTTTTCCTAGCGACCACGATAAACGAAGCTTTATTTTTGCTCGTGACATTTAAGCGATGAATACTGATATATGGCAGTGGTAGTATTGAATTTTTTCAATTATTACCATTACGTCACGCTGTCTCTGCAACCATTGACTTTGAGACATGCTAGACATGGTGGTTTCATGTTACTGGGAACTAGAAGCAATAAACACACAAGGAGAACGCAACCCGTAAAAAGTCGTGGATTTTCTTGCGTACATTTTTCATTGGTTAGACGCTTTAGCGCCTGCTGCCGTCGGAAGGGGGAAATTTGGAAATTGTCTTCCCCTTTCCGTAAAACGGTTATTCTTCTCTTTCTGATGGCTATATTGAAGTACTTCTTTTTATACAGAATTGTCCAAATTTCTGGTTCTCGAAGTTTATTCTTTAACCAGTGGCACCTTTAGAAAACTAGTCAACTACTTAATACTAATAACAATCAGTGATTGTCCATGAACTGTTGTAATGTTCTCCAAATGTCGAAGGTACAGATTTTTTGTTGCCAATTAGATCTTTTGAAATTTGGTAAAAATTAATGTGTTTGATAAATAGAGTCAAGGTGAAATGCTTCCAAAATGGAGTTTTAAGTTTATTTTCTAATCCATTTTGTATAACGTATAAATTACATTTAATTTCTATTTTTTTGCTGTGTTTATGTATACAATATAAATTTACTCAATAATAATTTGTTATAAAAAATTTTCATTTTTGGAAGCGTTTTTGAAATGAAAGTTACAACCGAGGCCAAAGTTGGGAGGGTACACATGGAGGAGGGAACTATACAACGAACTTCAATTTTACATTTCTTATGCTTAAAAAACATTCGAGTGAAAACATGAAATATGAATATAGAACCAAGGATGATAGAACCGCTCCAAAAGGACCTTGCCCGATTTTTATTTTTTGAATGAAAAAATGATTTTAAATATTTTAACAAAAAACTACATTGTTCAGTAAACTAATCTAGCTTTACATGGTATAAATAGCCGGGCGAAATAAAACCAACTATCAGTTTCTGGTGATTCAGTCTGTGGGCATCTTAATTAGTTTGATGATGAAGTGTCTCTGCTTATTGACTATTCTATTTGTGGTGGTCCTTCAGTGGACTTCGGCGGTTCCGCTACCAGAATATACCCACAATGATTCCGAAATTGAAGGTAAATCATTCCATAGGACAGGTCTGGGATGTAAACATGGCAAGGTGCAAGTTGAGGTTCCAGCTGTGATTCAAACTGTCCCTCAATTACCGAAGAGAAGACGTCCAGGCTGCTCTTGTGAGAAGTGTGATTCTGTGCGTGTCCCGACGCCCAAGCCTTGTCACGATTGCGACCAGTATAAATGTTCCTGGAAGACAACTCCATCTCCTCCGAAGCCTTGCATTTGTAAGTCCGTTCCAATTAAGAAGACATGCCATCAATGCGGTCACATCGTCGAGAGATCCTTGTCTGAACGATCCGCCACGGAACCAGTTGAAGAGGTCAAAATAGAAACTGAAGATGTATCAGAAACGGCAATCATTACCGATAATACTACAGCTGTTTCCACCATTTCTTCAACATCAATTAGCTTAAGCGATACCGTTGCCGAAGATATTGAATCTTTGGTACCAGCCAGAGAAGAACCATCCGATGAAACCCTCGAAGACAAAACCCTCTCCCACAAAGCTCCCGTCGCAGAAGCCAAGGACCAGATCCGTTGCAAAAATTGCCACGACAATGCCGCTACTCCAGCACACACTCCTCAATCTTTCAAGCATAAGGACTATTGCGACAGCCATGGGCCCGTATGCCATGGCGCCGAGCATTGTATCGGCGCCAAGTGCTGTCCTACCGAAAATCCATCTTCTCCGGTCTACTTGGCTCATCCCACTCTGAAGAAGGTCTTCTACGAATGCAGCTGGGGTCGAGCTTACCCTTTTTCTTGCCCGGACGACACGGTCTTCAATCCGACGTTGAACGTTTGCGATTACAGGCGGTAATTTAACCGAGTCATGATATGACTCAAATATCTTTATACACTTGTTTTCATATATGTAAATAAACTATGACGCAAATTTTTTTAAATAAAGTGCATTTTGTTTTATGTAAGCTTTTTTTACGGCCTACGTGAGTAACTAACCACTTCCTCAAACCCCTAATACCTACGACAGAACAAACTCAGTTACGTCATACCTTTGGTACAGTCGAAGTTACAGGAATATCAACCTCTTCGGAATATCAAAGAAATTATTTGCCAGGACCTGCAAGTTACTGTTTGTTGAAATAATGGAAACTTTTCACTAGTAAACAGAACGACGTGTATTTGCTAAGCCTTAATATGTCACCGTACAGGTGAAAATTGACCATTTATTCAACAAGCACTATATACACAGTAACTTGGAGATCCTGCCTCTCGGAAATATTAATTCTTAGCAATTTCCTTGATGATGATTTATTGAAGCGTCTATTAGTCCAATGCTTAGATACCAGACTGATTTTGTTAAGGGGGAAGGACTCACCCATTGCTGCACCTTCTGCTCGCGTTTAAGGTGCGACCATCAGTAGTAGGGTACTAAAACCCATGCGGGATTTGTCACGTGTCCGGGCTAGGTGGACGCTGGCGTAGGGCACTATGATGATAGGCCTCCAGTGGTATGGCCCCTGTTGCTTGGTACACCGGGTTATAAATTCTGACACACTGCTAGAGCGTGAGGGGCCCTTAAGGGGTTGGGAGTCTACCATAACTGGTGGCTTTACCGGGGAGTCGGGTCCGACTCTTTTAACCCATAAGGGTGGTGGTACACTGGAAGATGTTAGCTCTGATCAAAGATCCGATCTCCACTTCCGACTTCCGTCAGGTATGGGCTGGAATTTGGACGGAGAGGGTGCGGACAAACTGGCAGTGGTCCTGTATCCCGGTCTTTTGGAGCACACCGGTATCTCCGGTGCCAGCTGTGCCGGGTTATGTGAACCGCTGTGTGCCCGTCGTTCCCCTTTAGAAGCTCTTTCTGAAGAGTGTGGCACCTAGGTAGGTTGTCGGCTGGAGTTGTTATAGCATCCACTCTCTAACCCACAGCTGTGCGCGAAGTGGAAGCTGGTCGCCCCATTGCTGTGCATTTTGTCGGGATGAGTGGCTTGCGTCAAGGGTGAGACCATCAGTAGTAGGGTACTTCTACGCATGCTGGATTTGTCACCTGTCCGGGCTTGTGGATGCAGGCGTAGAGCATTTTGATCAGACCGCCAGTGTTTTAGGCTTTGATTCGCTTGGAGCACCGGTATATAAATTACTGACCACATGCAAGAGCGTGAGGGGATTAGTAGCAACGCTAAAAATGTTCTCAACATTATCCCGAAGTAGAAATTAATACATTAGTGGTATAAGAATAGGTAATTATAGAGTTAAATTATTAATTAAGCTATATTTCAATCTGTAAAAGCTTTAAAACATATGTATTATGAAAAATCTTTTTAAGCGAATATCATTAGCATCGAGGGGTCCAATTTTCCTAAAAATGCCGAACACTCTAGAGAATAATCATATTAGAAATCCTGGAAATAAACTTGAAAATCCAACATCTGATCGAAATTCAGTTCCAAAATCTCATAATTAACCTAAAAAATCAGAAATCAGCACGAAAAACTGGATAAGCTGAAGAACTTTTTTTTTAAATTTATTGATACGCTAGCTAATACACTACAAAATTTGGTGTGGTTGATCAATTATACGGCTTTAGTGAATTCTTGCTCAATTGTTATAGGTCTTAAAGCAAGTGTCGGCTCTATCATTGCCTACGTTATTTTTGATTGGGTCTATGTTTCAAAGATGGCTATGGTTGCTCAGATCGCCGGGAAGGTGCTTCCACCTAGTATCGACTTTCAAAAACGTTTTATCGTTTATTTTCAAGTCGACAATTACGTGTTTGCTGAAAAACCAATCCAAGCGAGGTCGAATGAGCACGTGATTACAAATAATCATCCTGATACGTTATTACGATTACCCAATGAGCTAAAAGCATGCTTTTGGGTCACGCCATATAGGTAAATTATGCTGGGTAATGTGCCTAATCAACTTGTTTAAATTTGCACGGTGGCGACAAATGTAGATAAAGAACGCAATTATACAAGAGCCGAAACTTGCTTTAAATAAAGATTGCGTTGAGACTATATTAATTTCAATGCTACTTCACGGCTACGGTCCTATTGCACCGTTGCCCTTATTATAAACTTGATCAATTATTATCCCTGTGGATAAACAAGTACATAACTGACTATCTCTTAGTGACTAATAGCTAGGAGCAAAATTCACAAGGAGAAAGCGACTAGCCTTTAAACACGCTAACGCAGTGTTGTGTACAAATTTCATTGTACGAGCCTTTACGCTGAGCGTTTTACGGAAAGGGGGAAGACATTTTGCGAATTTTCCCCTTCCGTAGGTAGCAGGCGCTAAAGCGTATAGCCAATGAAAAATGTACGCAATAAAAGGCGCGACTTTTGAAGGGTTGCGTTCTTCTTGTGTGGGGTGCTGTGTTTGTTGCTCCTAGCTAATAGTCGAAACAATTGGTGGCAGACGTTCATCAGTCAAGGAGTAATCTATCTATCTATGTCAACGTTAATATTCAAACAGGGGGGATGAGAGTAAATGGGGGTCAAGTACAGTGGCTCACCCAGAAATTAATTACTTCGGGGGCTTGTGATGGTGGTTATAATACTGTTAATGTAAATAGAAAGATTAAGTAACGTCATTAGACGTATTAACGGCAACTTCAAATTGCTCTAACAAATATACTACTAAATTAGAAGTTTCCCTTCATGTTGTCGAGTGCTTCAAGATGGAGATTTCATAAGAAACGACTAGCGACAATTAGAAGTGGAGATCGACGTAAAGGATATTATGCATTCCCGGATTAAAACGCCAGAAAGCGATTGAATTGGAATTTCACTTACGAATTGAGTTGTTAAGTAGAACTTATCATTTTTAAATGAACAAAGAAAACATTGGGGATGAAAATTACGGGTGAAGTGGGAATTCTGGTAGCACAGGTTTCTGTCTGCACTATATTTCTATCACGGGTTAAAGTCCCTTTGGCCTTTGCCTTCTCTTGAATTCGCCGGGTAAAACCACGTTATCCAAGGACCAGAATCCTTTCTTGCGCATTTTTGCCAGGCGTTCGGCTTGATAAAACTCTTTGCACATGCCTCCGTATTCCGCCCCTTTCCCTTTATAGACGCACGCGAGTCCCGCTTTGAGCATCTCCAGGGATACATTGTCCACCTTCCCTGGAACCCTCAAATTGCCCAGAACACGGTCGTACTGGTCCAAATAATATTTCGTCAAAATCGCCGTTTCGCGCAGTACAAGACGTTCCAAGTGCCTTTTGGCTTCGAGCGCGAATGGTTGTCGCCCCTTCATCTCCGGAGCGTCGATCCCGATCAAACGGACATCCAGGATTTCATCAGCTTCCACGTCGAACGCCTTGACGCCATCTCCATCTGGAATATCAATCACGTTCACTTTGACGGTTCCGGTTGGACCCGTGGATTCTGTTTTGTTGTGACCCCCACCAGATTGGATTCTAAGAACGGTATTTTGAGATCTAATATTTACTATATGTTTTGGTTCAATCGACGATACTGTTTTGGCTCGACCATAACCCGATGGAGTTCTCGGCACTGTACTATATTAACTATATGTTCGGCTACAGGTGATATTGTTTTTCCATGAACATAACCCGCGTAGATCTTTGGATTGATGTTTTGCGTTCTGTTATTGGCGGTATGTTCGGTGAAAAGCGACGATGTTGGCTCATTTCGACCACGAACCGACTGAGTTCTGATATTTACTATATGTTCAGGTACAACTGGCGATGCTGGTTCATTTCGACCACGAACCCATTGGGTTCTTGGCGTGATATGGGTTCCGATATCTCCTGAATCTTCGGATTCAACCAACGATGCTGGCTTGTTTCGACGATAGTCCCATTGTTGGAATATTGGTGCGATATTTTGAGCGTTGATATTAGATATAATTTCTGGTCTGTTTCTTTCGGAACCAAGAAATGGTAGCCTTTCATCTCCATTAATTTTACTCTCAAACCATTTTCGAAATCGTTTCCACTTACAGCAACAGATTAAAAGAAGTCACTGCTAGAGCAACCACAATTACAATGTCAGTTACATCCATTCTTGCAAAATGTTTGACTTTGTGAAAGAGCCAAATGATGTTTTAGGAATCGCCACTAAAGTCAGAATGAGCTTGTTTTGAAACATTTGAAATAATACGAGACGCTTTAGGTAAAGGATCTAAAAACCATAAGAAATGTATGAATTAAATTAAAATCAGAAATGTTCATCAGATATTAATAGTTTAATTTATTGCCAGAGATAAATTTTGTAAATTTGCATGTTGATTTAAATACAACCAAATCATTAAAAGTACATAATTTATATTTATTTTAATAACATAAACATGTCGTACTAGATAGTTAAAATGCAATATGTGTATGTATACCCCGATTGTATACGAAAAATTGATTTAAGGGCTCGAGCTATTAAAGGTATCAAATCAAACAATTTACCGAGAATATGTACGGATTTAAATAACCAAATACTAGGTCAGGTTGAAGTCGAAACTTTGACCTGTAACATGGTATATTTGAGGGCGTACATCTTTCAGGGTTATATCTAAAGAAATGACTTCGCGATAATGAACTGTCTGACGTATTTTCTAAATTCTGCATGCCTTGGGCAAACAGCCTTTTTTACTTGCTTTTTGACCATAACATGTACATGTATTTTCACGTGCAAAATCAATTTTAAAGGCCATCAATTGGTTAATACAATAATCTCTTTTACGAAGTCGGCCATTTCATTACAGGCCTAATTTAAAATAGTACGGGCAAGGGCGCCTGCACGTGCTCATCAGCTCCAGACGTCGCGTGCACTTGACCGCGTGAAATGGCCTTGCATGCACTATTTGAAATCAGACCTGTAATAAAATGGAAGCTCTCACAAATAAGGATATAAAAGAGTGTATAGCTCTTTCTAAAAAATAATATATACGCATACATGTATAAAAAGTGTTATTTTTTGGAGCGCGCGCTTTCTATTATTTTCGTGTAGCGGGTCTCGTGCGTTTTCGCGCGAGCTCAACAAAACCAAAATATACGCGCGCTCTCTAACTTTAACTGCACAATGAATCTTACGTAATCACGTGACCTCTCGCATTTTATATTATATATACGAATATTTTGCCAGGACCATTCAACATGGGGAATCCATCGAGAAACTGCCCTTGTGCCCATGATTTATAGCTTTGAATCTACTATATTTTAAAATATCACGCTTTTTATATACCCCATTAATTTGTAGCATCCTTCCTAATAACCCTTAATTATCTGATTAAAGGGGAACGGTCAAGCTTTAACCAATTCGATAGCCCTATAGCCCGTTAAAAACTCAAATTTATAACGAAAACCGCATCAAAAAATATTAGGTGGTTAATTTTTAATAAAATAAGGAAATTTCGGGAAATTGAAAAGCGACACCTGGTTCGAAATCGGTGAGACAGAAAAACAACATAAAAGCACGCGCTGCTGAAGACGTGAAAGATTTTTTTAGCACGCGCGCCGTTATTCCAGACCTAAGCCTAAATGGTGAGATTTTAAAAGTTAGCATAGTTCGCATATCGCTCACTAAGGTCCTGCTGGCGCTGGCGATAGGCCTTAAGATGGCGGTGAAAATTCAAATCCAAATACTTGGCGTTATTTTGCGTTTCAACTTCTTAGGCCAAAAACTATTTTTTCAAGACAAAATAAGGTACGTGTAAGTATATTGAACGTCTTGTTGATCTTTTGATACGCAAATAAGGTGATATTTGGAAAAGCTCGGCCGTTCCCCTTTGAGTTTGCTAACAGTGGGAATTGATAACGAAGGATTTCGATAAACATATCCACTGAAATTTAATACACTGGTAGAAAACAAGATAACAAGATAAAATACGAGTTATACAAATTAAATGTGTAGGCATTAAGAGTGAAAGCTAAATGACGGTTTGATAATGGTGCTATAAATCTATACATGCTATTACAACCCTACGGGTAGGTAACCTTAATTTGTTCCCTAGAGCTCCGGTTCGCTAAATTATATTTGAGTTACAGAAATTAAGCTGATTTATCGATTAATTCAATCTAATTGTAGATATCCGTAATCGTACGGAACCCACCGCAATTAGCGAGACTATAACGCGCCTTAGTGGAACGAATCCGTGCTTCTCTCGCGAGCAGTGATGGGCACCGCTCCTCTAATTGTGAGCACTTTTGTTAATATGAGCGAAATTGAGCGGCAAAATGTTTTTTAAAAGAGCGCGAAACTAAAATGAGAGGAGCGCCAATTTCAGCGCTCAAAAAAGAGCGAAAAGAGAGGAGCGCTTATTTTACCGCTCAAAAAAGAGCAGAATGAGAGGAGCGCTTATTTTACCGCTCAAGTAAGAGCGGAAAGAGAAGAGCACTTATTTTACCGCTCAAATAAGAGCGGAAAGAGAAGAGCACTTTTTTACCGCTCAAAAAAGAGCAGAATGAGAGGAGCGCTTATTTTACCGCTCAAGTAAGAGCGGAAAGAGAAGAGCACTTATTTTACCGCTCAAATAAGAGCGGAAAGAGAAGAGCACTTTTTTACCGCTCAAAAAAGAGCGAAAAGAGAGGAGCACTTATTTTACCGCTCAAAAAAGAGCGAAAAGAGAGGAGCGCTTATTTAACCGCTCAAATAAGAGCGAAAAGAGAGGAGCGCTTATTTTACCGCTCAAAAAAGAGCAGAATGAGAGGAGCGCTTATTTTACCGCTCAAGTAAGAGCGGAAAGAGAAGAGCACTTATTTTACCGCTCAAAAAAGAGCGAAAAGAGAGTAGCGCTTATTTTACCGCTCAAAAAAGAGCGGAAAGAGAAGAGCACTTATTTTACCACTCAAAAAAGAGCGAAAAGAGAGGAGCACTTATTTTACCACTCAAATAAGAGCGGAAAGAGAAGAGCACTTTTTTACCGCTCAAAAAAGAGCGAAAAGAGAGGAGCACTTATTTTACCGCTCAAAAAAGAGCGAAAAGAGAGGAGCGCTTATTTAACCGCTCAAATAAGAGCGAAAAGAGAGGAGCGCTTATTTTACCGCTCAAAAAAGAGCGAAAAGAGAGGAGCGCTTATTTTACCGCTCAAAAAAGAGCGAAAAGAGAGGAGCGCTTATTTTACCGCTCAAAAAAGAAGCGGAAAGAGAGGAGCGCTTATTTTACCGCTCAAAAAAGAAGCGGAAAGAGAGGAGCGCTCATTTTTAGGCTAAAAAATGCGTGAGTGTGAGCGGATATTATGCTAGCGTCAGCGACCGGTGAATGAGCTGAGTGGCTCTTTGACGAAAATGCCCAACACTGCTCGTGAGTGGGTTTGACTTAATTAAAGTACTTATCTCGTGACTCTGGTCGTTGACGCTGTGATGGACCGAGGCAACCACGGCTCGGGGTCTGGTTCTCTTACGGCATGTTGGCGCTGCAGTCGCGTACACAAGTTCTCACTTATATATCCCGAACCAACCGATAGCACTTAATTAGGAACAAGGCTCATGACTATGGGCAACCGCTTATTTCGTTTAGTTTTTAACTCGAGCCCCAGAGCAAAAACAAACGAGGGCAGAGCCCCCACAGAAATGAAATTGAAGAAAAATAGCAATCAGGGAAAAATTTATAATCTCATTTCCTTTGATTGGGTTCGAATTCAATTTTTTTACAGAAGTTATTTTGAGATTGCAGATGCGAGTAGCATCCATTACGAAAATGGAGGATCATAATTTGATCCAAATTTGATTTAATTTTTTGGATTCAAATGTGATCAAACATTGGACAGATCAAACGGGGATCAAATTACAGTTGGATCCAATTTTGATCCAAAATTGTTTTTAATTTGAGACTTCGCGATCAAATTAAGAATCAAATTTTTATCAAATTGGGATCCAAATTGGATCAAATAGGGATAGATTTTTTGAAACTTGAATGCCAATTTGATCCAATTTCGTAAATTTCGATCCATTATATATCACAATTTGATCCAATTTCCAACGAGATTCGATCAAATTGGGATCCAGTGATATTGGATCAAAGTGAGATCCAATGATATTGGATCAAAGTAGCATGTGCAGTAATTCAGAAATTTAAAATAGGCGCATTAGCTTTTCGAAACCATCAGCCAAATTTCAAAGTTAACCATTTAATAAATATCGAGTCTCGAAACAATGTAATTAGTATTGTTAAAGCAGATTGCATTATTTGTCAAGTCATTGCGTTATCGACTATGTAGCAGTAATTCCCAATTACGTGGAATATAACTTATAAATTTTAGGCCATTTAAATTAGTTAATGTAAGTGTCTAACTATATAATTTTTTTTCATATGGCAAGTGTTTATAAATAAATCAGTTAGTTTAAAATTATTTTTGATTTGAAGTATTATAAAATTTTTTATTATTGATCTGGCTGACAATTTATAAATGATTTAGACCTATAATTAAATTTTATTTTGTTGTTTTTGTTTTAAACTAAATTGACTGGCGTAAGTACTAACATTTTTGTCATATATTCTTTGGACAAGTAAGTGTTTTTACAATATTTAAAATGAATTACACATTTCAAGTTTTATAAAAAAAATATATCTTATTTCTTAATTATGCATAAATATAATTTAAATTTTAATAAATTTAATTTAATTAATTTAATTTATTAAGTTATTTAATTAATTTTATTTTATTTACTTTTTTATAAATAAAAAAATCTAATCTGAACTGTAATCTCAAATTGTATCCAATGTTATTTTATCAAAACAATTTGGATGAAACTTGGATCGTTCCTTATCTAAAATATTTGTTTTGGATCCAAATTGTATCAAATTTTATTTTATCAAATTAATTGGGATCCAAATTGTATACAATGTTATTTGGTCAACACAATTTGGATCCAATTCTTAGCTTAAAGATGTTTTTGGATCCAAATTGTATCAAATTTAATTTTATCAAATTAATTGGGATCCAAATTGTATCCAATGTTATTTGGTCAAAACAATTTGGGTCCAATTCTTAGCTTAAAGATGTTTTTGGATCCAAATTGTATCAAATTTAATTTTATCAAATTAATTGGGATCCAAATTGTATCCAATGTTATTTGATCAAAACAATTTGGATCAAACTTGGATCCAATTCTTGGCTAAAAGATTTTTTTGGATCCAAATTGTCCGTATTGCGAACAGTGACTCAATCTGTCTCGCTAGGGCTCTTTGCGTCGGTGTGGCGCTGTGTAAATATCAGAATGAACCCGAAAACAAAAGACTAAAAACGGTCTATGAAACTTTGTCGCATACCAAAGAAAACAATGTGGCTCAGCGAGCCGAGGCGCTCCTCCTATGCTCCAAATCGGGTGTCCGACCGAATAAAGAATGCGCGTCGCCCGAATCGATTAGAAAATTTAGAACGTATCTGAAAGAATACGATATTTTAATCTATCAAATTAAAAACAGCTGGCCGACCTTGGTGTACGATTCTAGAGTAAGGGGATGTATGGACAAAAAACGTATTGTACTTTTAAACGAGGGGGCGCATTTCAATCTAGTTAAAAAGCTGGCTCCCTTATTCGGGAAAGAAAAGTTTTGTTCAAAGTGTCTAGAGGGCTACAGACGAGATAGCACCCACGCGTGTTCAGACTATTGTTTCGCGTGTTGCAGGGCCATAAAATGTACCGGAGATATAATAAAATGTACCGACTGTTTACGTAAGTTTACGGGTGTCGATTGCTACGCTCATCATAAAATAAAATTAACAGGCGATAAATTATCATTATGCCAAAATTTATTTCATTGCACGGAATGTTCGATTCTAATCGATTTGACTAAACGCGACGGCCAGCTGCATTCTTGTAACGAACAGTATTGTACCGTTTGTCGTAAGTTTTCCCCCTCTGGACATCAATGTTACATCCAAGTTATAAAAGACCCGCGACACCCCCCACCACGTTTCGATTCCAACGGTCAGCCTACGCAAATGTGGATATTTTACGATTTTGAAACTATCCAAACCAAACGGCACCCCGATAAGAAAAACTGTTATATTCATCAACCCATTTTATGCGTGTCGGAAACTTATTGTGTCGCGTGCGTGGATACCCCCGACGTAGCCTGTAAATTTTGCGGCGTTCGCCAAAGACAATTTCTGGGTTCAGATTCCGCGCGAAACTTTTTCGAATATTTAAGAACACTGGCTCGGATAAGAAGAGTGACCGCGCTGGGACATAATGCCAGTAATTATGATACGCAACTCCTATTACAAGTTATAATGGAGAGTGCCGACTCGTTTGAGCCCGATCCGATAATAAATGGAACTCGCATCTTGCAACTGAAACTACACAATTTAACTCTATCGGATTCGTATAATTATATACCCATTCCTCTGTCGAAATTCGCGGATACGTTCGAGCTGGGTCGCGAATATACGAAAGATTTTTTCCCTCATTTTCTATTCAACGTAGTTGATAATAATTTTGACATTTACAAACCCGAACAAACAAACTACGTCTCGGAGAACTCGCTGCCCCCCTTGGAAGCTTACGGGGCCCAATATTTCACGGCGAAAGACCGCGAAAGTTTTAACAAATGGTACGCTCTCGAAACCGAAAAGAGTTCGGGATTTAATTACCTCGAAACGTTAAAACTCTATTGTTCTAGAGATACCCACATATTAGCTAAGGGTTGTTTAAAGTTTATGAAACTATTTCAAGACTTGTGCGAAGTTAATCCGTTTAGCGTGGGCGTGACTATCGCGTCAGTGTGTAGTTACGTGCTAAGGAAAAAATTTTTGGAGCCAGAAACGATTGGCATAATACCGGCTAATTTGTATCGGTTATCCGAGCCTCAATCCACCGAGGCTTTAGAATGGCTGGCTTGGGAAGCGCATGTCCGGAATGTTACCATCGTATCAACGCTGAATGGGCGAGAACCGCGTGCTGGAAAAATTAAAATTGATGGTCTAATCGGTGAGAAAAACGCTCTACAATATCAGGGCTGTTGGTAAGTATTATTTTAAAAAGTTCGAAGAGACAAAATATAAACAGGTTTTTTTTCATTAAAGGTATCACGGTTGTAGGACTTGCTTCGGGGACTCTGTAAATAGGAACCAGCCATTATACGCTAACGCGAGCGATACCCTTAATACACGATTTTCCAACACGATGCGGACAACCAATAAACTTAAAGAAATGGGTTATACCGTCATTCAACAATGGGGGTGCGATTGGATTTTGGAAAAACAACAAAATCCAGCCATAAATGAATTTTTAAAAAATTCTAATTTTTCGGAAACTTTAACTGAACGTTTAGACCCGCGAGCCGCTTTTTTCGGGGGCAGAGTATCAGCCTTACGAACGTACTGTAACGTTGAAGGGACCGACGATAAAATATTCTACGTGGACATTTGCAGCCTGTACCCTTTTATAAACAAACGGTATTATATCGAAAAATATATATAACGAAAACAAATATTTAAGTGTGTTTTCCTTTTTATAGGGGCAAAGTCCCCGTTGGTCATCCGACAATTCTGCTCGGTAGCGATATTCCAGCCATTGACGATTTTGAGGGATTATTGTTATGTAACCAATTTATTCCATCCTATTCTTCCGTATCGGACCGCTAACAAGAAGTTAACGTTTACCCTATGCCGGACGTGTGCCGATTTACGGTATCAGGGTGACTGCGACCATTCTGACGACGAAAGAATGCTTAAAGGCGTTTGGGTAATCGACGAATTAAGATGGGCGGTAAATCGCGGATACAAAATTACAAACAAAATCGAGGCGTGGTCATACACGGTGACGCAATACGATCCTGCAACGGACAGCGGTGGGATTTTTCGAGATTACGTTGACTGTTTCCTAAAAACCAAGGTGGAGGCAAGCGGATGGCCGTCAGATTGTCAGACCTCCGAAGCCCAGGCTGAATACATTGCGGCTTTCGAACCTCATGAAGGGGTCAAATTGGACCCTACCAAAGTCTCCAAAAACGAAGGACTTCGAGCCATCTCGAAATTAATGCTGAATTCCATGTGGGGGTCTGTATGGATTTTATTACCCCCCCCATTGGGGTTATAAATCATATTAGGTAGCGTGATAGATATTAAAACGAGATTTTTTTTCCAGAAAACTCGGTCAGCGATCCATTGTGACCAAAACTGAAATCGTTCGCGAACCCAAAGTGTTCTTTGAACTGCTATCAAATCCGGAAATCAACGTAAAATCGGTTTTGACAGTCAACGATACGACTCTTCTAGTGAAATCAGCCCCCATCAAGGAAGCGGAAATCCCTCTAAAACATACAAATTGCGTGATTGCCGCTTATACAACCTGTCAAGCGAGATTAGTTTTATTAAAATATCTTGAAATAGTCGGAGAGAACGCGTTATATTTGGACACTGACGCCCTCCAGTACGTCTCGAAACAACCCCCTATAACTACGGGCCATTATTTGGGCGATATGGTCAGCGAGTTATCGGGTTATGGAAAAAATTCGTTTATTTACGAAGTAGCGTATGGCGGGCCAAAAAATTACTCGTTTTGGGTGAAAAATCCGGATACGGGCGAAAAATTTAACGTTACGAAAGTTAAAGGATTTCGAATTAATGTCGGTAATCAGCATATCATTAACGGCGAAAATTTAAAAACTATGCTAGGAGTGACTGACGAAGAAACTGAAATACCGGCGGCGTTTGCCGTGCCTCTGCCCAAACAAATACGTCGACTTCCGGATCTTACGCTCGTTAGCGTCGACTTGGAAAAAGCGTATAGACCCGTAATGGATAGAGTTCGGGTTTTATCGAATTACCGAACAGTTCCATTCGGATATAAAATACGCGCTTAAAAAAAACCTTCGCTCTTATGCGGGCGAACCGCGGGTCGAGAGGCGCCGGTCTCCGCGAGTCGCCGTCTCGGCGTTCGAGAGAGAGAGAGAGAGAGAGGCGCGCGCGTTCTCTCTCTCGATCCGCTATCCGCGCGCGTCGGGGTCACGAGGGGGGGGGGTGTCTCTAGCGCGCCGGCCGCTTTCCACGTGGCAGGGGGGTGTGTCACGGGAAAACCTTTTTTGTTATTGTCAAAAATAAAAATATTATATATAAAACAAAATGTCCATTTTATTTCATTCTGGTTTCAGCTACGCGGTGATAATGTACCCTTTTTATCACAGTTGTAACATCATACTTTGCGGGCCTAGCCAAAGTGGTAAGACATATTTCGTAGAAAAACTGATTAAACATTTAAAACAAATGTTTGAACCTCAAATTGAAGAAATCCACTGGTTTTACGGCGAGGATCAGCCAGGATACGATAAACTTAAAAAATATAACGTTATATTTCATAAGGGTTTACCCGATCCTGACTTATTTGACGGCTCGAAACGGATACTGGCCGTTTTAGACGATTTAATGGGGGCGGGTCAAAAAGGAGAAGTTGCCCAATTGTTCACCAAAGTCTCGCATCATCGTAATGTTAGCTTTATCTACATAAGTCAAAATTTATTTCATCAGGGTCGCGGGTGTCGCGAAATTTCCCTCAATGCGCACTACATACTTTTAACGAAAAATGTACGGGACAAAACACAGATTAATTGCTTGGCGCGCCAAATGGCCCCTGATAACTCCAACTTTGTTATCGAAGCGATTTCTGACGCGACTAGAGACCCAAACTCTTACGTATTGATCGACCTTCAGAAAGATTGCCCCGATTCACATCGGATCAGAACTAATATTTTCCCCGGCGAGCAAGTCTCGGTATACATTCCGAAATAATACTTTTCCGAGGGGTGGTTAGTTACCACACACCCCCCCAGCGAGTCGAATTCATTCGATGTACAATGTCTCGACGAGTCAGGTCGCAAAAACATCTGCTCGAATCGATCGGCAAATTAAAGGGCGTTAAGAGACGTAATATTTTAATTAACGCCAATAAAGAGTTGATCGAAGCAATATCTGATTGCGTGTATAATACTCTTATCGGGAATATACGTCTAACCACGAGGCAAAAACTACGATTAAAAATACACCGTAAAACGTTACGCAAAATTGCCCAGAAAAAATTGGGCTGGCAAACTAAAAAACGAATATTATTAAATCAAAAAGGTGCCGGATTTTTCTCGTTTCTTCTGCCTATTGTGTCGTCGCTCGTGGGAGCCCTAACAGGTTGAACATAAAAAATGTTAAGGTACTCGAAAAAGATGACTTTAGCGCCGATTACGCCACCCCATCAACAACTCAAACCGGATATTGACACGGAAATGGCGGATATTTTAAAAAGCGAAGCGCTCGATGACAGGACCAAGTGGAAGATATACGAAGAGATGCTACTAAAAAAGCACGCTCGAAATAAACCGATTGAAAATAACGATACGCCCAGTTTCGATACATTAGTCAATCTGTTCCCGCTAGGATACAGAGCGAGCGCCCGAGCTATATTTAATCATTTGATTTCGGACAGCGGTCGACTGCGGTGGGACAGCCAGGGGCAGATTTTATTAGACGGTGAAATACAAACGGATTCTGATATTGTTGATTTAGTATATTATCTAATAAGTCCCCACGCGCCGAGACCCCAGAGTTGGTCAAAATTTAATAACCTGGTGGGTAAACTACGGAAAATCACCCCTCAAGCCCTCCCCACCACCACACCATTACCGTCTACTTCGTTCGTAACAGCTTCCGCCCCCCCGGGCCCCCATCTTTCGCTCGCATCCTCCAAACGAAAGAAAACTTTGTCGTCAGCTGTCGGGCCTAATTCTTTCGCGACACCTCGACAGTCACCGAAACTTTGGTCGCCTACTATTAAGAACCGTTTACGTAAAAAAAAAACGCCGAGTGCCAAAATTTTGAAATGGGAGAGTTACCGATAAACGTTACGACTAGACTCGAAAAAATATATTTCGATTCTCGTAATCCAGCTAGCTACGGGGGTGTTGAAAAATTATACGATTCTGTCAAAGAGCTCGGAATATCTCGGGAGAATGTTGAAACGTTTTTGCAAACTCACGACGCCTATACGTTACATAGACCAGTTATTCGAAAATTCCAACGACGAAAGATTCGTGTAGGAAACAGACTAGACCTCTATCAGACTGATTTGGCAGATATGCGGTCTTTAGCGAGCGACAATTCCGGATACACATTTATTCTTACTTGTATAGATTGCTTTTCGAGAGTGGCATTTGCCGTCCCCCTAAAACGTAAGACCGGCGCGGAGGTTGCCCGAGCCCTGAAAATAATTTTTAAAGAGCGGGGCAAGCCCCGCGCTATACAGTTCGACCGTGGGTTGGAGTACGTTAATTCGACTGTTTTAAAACTCCTAAAAGAGGAGGGCATTAGACATTACCATTCCGAAAATAGCGATGTTAAAGCCGCGATGGTAGAGCGTTTTAATAGGACCCTGAAACAGCGCATGTATCGTTTTTTTACTCATAAAAACACGCGACGCTATCTCGACGAGCTGCCCAATTTAATTCATTCGTATAACGCCAGTTATCATACTGCAATTAAAATGGCTCCCTTCGATGTAAACGACAAAAATATTCTTCAAGTTTATAGAAATATTTACAAACCAGGGCAGTCTCAGCCAGCCGCCCTCAAGCCCCGAAAATGCCGTATCAAAGTCGGCGATTACGTAAGGATTACCCGAACTGCCAGACCGTTTTTAAAAGGGTACAGCGATCAAAATTGGAGCGCCGAAATATTTAAAGTTATTTTCAAGAATACTAAAAGACCTCTTCAATTTAAGCTCGTTGATTTGGCTGACGAACCCATCACGGGATATTTTTATTTCAAAGAAATTCAACGAGTTATAAAACCGGAAGAATATACAATTGGCAAAGTATTAAAGAAGCTACGCTCAAAGGGTAAAGTCGAATATTTCGTTTCTTGGTTAGGGTATCCGGCTACATTCAATTCTTGGGTTTCTGCTAAAGATGTCCGAAGCCTTTTACCTAACGATACCTAGTAATTCAAATCTCGAGATATTTCCGAATAATACGGTAGCCTGTTTCACGATAAAATTACCCGAACCTATCGAATTAAAGGGGGGGTGGGAAGTTGCGTTGGTGGAAATATTGTATCCCTTTTCGTTTTACAACGTGTTGCCCTATGACAATTACGTCTATTTCCGCGTTAATCCCGCCCAACATGGGGGACAGGCTGACCCTAAAATGGTCGGGACGATGCGAGAAATCCCTCCGGGGCATTACTTGAGTATAGACCATTTACTTAAAGTAGTAAACGACACCGCGCTATGCACCGCCGCTAATGTGTGTCTTACCCACGATCCGCTGAACGGACACGTGGCGCTGGTTGGAAAAAATATTACCCCCTATGGCGTATTTATGAGTGACGGACTGAGCAACACGCTAGGATTTGAAAGAACTAAAACTATCGCGGGCAGAAGCGAGAACCCGGCTCGCTTAAATTTCCACATTCCGCCCCAAATCTTCGTTTATTCCGATATCGTCGCTGATCAAGTGGTGGGCTCGTCGCTCGTCAAATTGTTAAGAATTATAGCGGTTGACGAATCAGCCCGATTTGGTACTCATATCGAGAAAACATACATTTCGCCGCATTACGTGCCCATTGAGAAGAAATACTTTGATACTATCCAAATAGATCTACGCGATGTTTATGGGAAACCAGCTCCTTTTGAGTTTGGCAATCTAACAGTAAAACTTCATTTGCGTCCAAGATGCCCTTAAGACACGTTCTTGAAAAAAGACGCTGCGTAGCGTGCCCGTACGCTCAATATTATGCCACTCAGGCGGGTGGCGCTATTCCCGACGTATACGTGGGATCGCCGTATCAGCGGGGGCACGGGCAATTCGGAAGCGGGTTTGGGAGTTTCTTCTCAGGCTTGTACAAGCTAGCGAAACCGTTTCTTTTACGGGGGGCGAAATTTTTGGGGGGCCAAGCCCTCTCCACGGGAAAACAAGTTTTGGCTGATGTCTCGACGGGGTCATCCATACGTGAAGCTACCAAACGGAGGCTTACAGAAAAGTACGATGATCTCAAACAACAATACGGGACTGGGAAACGTAAACGCAAAACTAAAACAATTAAGAAAAGACCAAAACGCGGTGGAAAAAAATCATTAGTAGGCAGGAAACGAGCTAGAAAGGTCGTTGATATTTTCTCCTAAAATTATGGGTCATTGCGAAGCGTTAAAAAGTGAACTTGATATTTTTCAAACCGCGCCTATCCAAACGTCAATTGAGGGAGGAAAATGGACAACCTTCAAACCCATCTCGTCGCTGCGAGGCGATACCGTCGAGTTTAATATTCCTGGAAGCGGGCACGAGTACATTGATTTACCGCTTACGTACCTACTTGTTAAAGCTAAAATCGTCGCCGATGACGCGGGCAAAAGTTTATTACCGTCGGATGTTGTAGGGGGGTGTAACAATTTTTTGCACACGCTATTTAATCAGGCGGAAGTTTACCTTAACGGAACTTTACTGTCTCCGTCAGCTTGTTCGTACGCTTATCGGGCGTACATTGAAACTTTGTTAAATTTTGACAAGGGTGCCAAAGCGTCCCATTTAACAGGCGCGCTGTGGTACAAGGATACCCCGGGCGAAATGAATTCGGTTACTGCCAACGAGGGTTTTAAACAGCGGAAAGGATTCACGGATCAGTCGAAAGAAATAGATTTAATTGGTCCGCTGTTTCTTGACGCGCTCAATGTCGAAAAATATTTAATTAATGGCGTAGATTTACGTATTAAACTATCGCGAAGTAAAGCGAGTTTTGCGTTAATGGGTACGCCGAAGCCCGGGGTTGACTATAAAATTATCATTACGGACGCGAGCTTGTTGGTACGTCGAGTACAAATTGCACCCAAAATACTTATCGCTCACGAAAACGCCTTGTCACGAGCAGCAGCAAAGTACGCTTTTACACGCACCGAAACTAAGATATTCACCATCAACTCGAATATCCGAAACACCGTTATTCCCAACGTATATTTGGGTACCCTCCCGGTTCGCTTGATTGTCGCGCTGGTGGATCACGAAGCCTACAATGGAACCCTGGCAAAAAACCCGTACGCTTTCGAACATCAAGATTTATCGAGTTTAGCTCTTTACGTGGATTCTGACGGTGTGGATTCGAAACCTATTACGCCAAACTACGACGCGGGACAATATATTCAAGCCTATCATACTTTATTCACGGGTAGCGGAATTCATTATAGAAACACCGGGATCGATATTTCCCGGGAAGATTATGCCCGGGGCTACGCTTTTTACGTCTTCGACATTTCAAACGACCATAGCGCGGGTGAGAGTCATTATTGGAACCCCTCCAGACAGGGACAGATGCGTTTGGAGCTTTCGTTCGCTAAACCAGTCCCGCAAACGTTAAGCTGCGTAGTTTTCGCCGAATTTCAAGCCAGCTTTAGCGTAGACAAAGATCGTAACGTTTCTATTGAAAACGTGTAATTATGCGCGGATCCGAAATTTTAAACATTTTGAGACGTACGCGCAATTTTATGGGCGTATTCGCTTCCGATTGTCTACCCGATAAGATTAATAGTTTTCCAGCGTCACTGGTTGTAAATCTGGACCCCCACGATGAACCTGGCAGCCATTGGGTCGCGATTTACCTTGATAAATTAAAACGGGCTTGGTATTTTGACTCTTTGGCGCTACGGCCCATTTTGCCAGCCATTAAACTTTTTTTAAAACAAAATTCGAGAAAAATCACGCCCACCAAGCGGCGACTTCAATCGACAACGAGCGTCATTTGCGGACATTATTGCGTGATTTATATACGTCACCGATCAAAACGTAGAAGTCACCAAAGCTTCTTTAAGGGTTTTTCACGAAGAGACGTCAACAATGATATAATGGCCACTAGAAAATTTAACAACCTGTTACGTCATCATAAACGGAGTATAAATTCCCGTCGCGCGACTATACCCCGTTTTATTCATAACTAAACCCTCAGTATCGTGTCGGTGGTATGGCGAGAATGGCCTTTGTCGACTTTGACTTCCCCCCCCCCCACCAGTGAATTGGCTATTCCGACATCACACTCTAAACACCCGACAACCGTGTTCTTTGGAACGAAGTCTACTTTTCGCCGACTGGATTACCCAGAACCGCGCTGAAATAGACAGCCAAATACGATGTTCATTTTAATTTTTTTGTATCACACTATAATATTTTTTTGACTCGTAAAAGAAAAATAATTTTTGTAATATATCATCTTATAAAATAAATATTTTTTATTATCTTATAAATCCGACTCGTTATTTCTCATTGCTCGCGTCATTTTTTAGATTACGTAATTAATAGTTCATTGCGTCCATTCATTCGCCCACGTTGGAAAAATATTATAAACGTATTTTAAAAATATTAAGTGTCAATTTATCGATGTAAAATTTACTTTATACGGTCACCTTTAAAAATAACAATGTATTCAATATAAAAACGTTTATTCACATTTTCTTTACAGCGGTTTTAATATTATGAATTTGATTAGTTTTACAATATTCTTGAAAATAAATCAGAGCAGCCATTTCCTTTTCAGTCGGCATTTTTAATTCGGCTGGCTGGTTAGATGTAGTTGGTTCGGTTGATTCCATTGTGGCACCGCGCTTTTTACATGTCCCAATAAGTTCGTTAAGATAATCGATAATTTTATCATCTGACATTTCCTCGGCCTCCGTGTAATGGAGCGATTCACTCTCATCACAATCACACGCCAGATCCGAATCTTCTTTCATTGTATTACACGATAAATGTGTCATTAAATGTTGTTTGAAACCTCTCACGGACCGGTATATTTCCGAGCATATCCCGCATTTCTTTGGTAGCCTAAGCGGAGACATCTTCCTCTTTCCCATAGCGGCTGGCTTATGAAAACCACAACGCATCTACGTAATCTTTACGTTTCATGGTGTAGATTACATCATCTTTAGTGAGTCATTTTTATAGATTACGTCATTTTTATAGATTACGTCATTTTTATAGATTACGTCATTTTGGGGTTTAGACCCAGAAATATTATTCCGTAGCTCAAAGAGAATCGGGATGGCTAGTCACGAGGATCTCACCACCGTAACCGGTCGGCTAGAAACGTTCAAGCAATGGGACAACGTACACGTGAACAAGGAAGACTTGGCCCACGCAGGACTTTTCGCCGTAGACTCGGACGGCATAGTCGAATGCTACCTCTGCCACGGACAGTTAGGCAGTTGGGAAACCGGCGACGTACCCCAAACGGAACACGACAAATTTTATCCCAACTGTCCGTCACCCGCCGCTTTGGAGGGCCAAGATATCCCGCCATCCGAAAAATACATCTCCGGCGGACCCACAACCACCCCCGAGGGACCCGGCGACAACGTAACTCTTACCATCAAACTCCTCGAGGTAGAACATTTAATGAAAATGCTCGTAAAAACGCTAATTTCAGATGGTTCGATTCAACCCTTTGAGTGAACTTTGGTATATACCCTACGAAGATCGACGTAATTACCATGATATAAATAAAATACATTTCCAAAGACGTATTTTCAATGTAAATCGTATTATACAGCCTGTACTCGATAAATATCTTAATAAAACCTTATAATTTGTATACACTCTTCTCTTTTTTTCCCAAAACACTTTTACCGATGACCGCCCGCTATTTTACGCTACCCTTAGGGGGCCGAAAGTGTTTGTCGGCGAAAACCAACTCGAATTGTGCCCGACATTAACTATGACGGGTAGGCTGTTTGCATAACATCGTGTCACCGCCATAGGGGCAGATAACCTATTGACCTATAATGGGTTAGCACCTGGGTTTTATGGGTTATAACATCGTAAATCATCTAATCTTTTGACCTAAAATGGGGGTGCCTCCCGCTATTAACTATGACGGGCCGGCTGTTTGCATAACATCGTGTCACCACCATAGGGGCAGATAACCTATTGACCTAACATCGTAAATCAGCTAACCTATTGACCTGCCGAAAATGTACGCAAAATGGGGGACCCTACAGGGGCCTGTTTCACCCTTATTTAACGGCTGTTTGCATCGTGTCCATAGGGGCAGATAACCTATTGACCTAACATCGTAAATCAACCTCGTAAAACAGCTAACCTTTTGACCCCGCCGAAAATGTACGCAAAATGGGGCCCCTATAGGGGCCCGTTTCACCCCCGTTTCCCCCGCCCGCAGGTGCCCCTTATCGGTATACAGTATCCCTTATCTCTAATAATAATAAATAGCTTTATTAGGATATCCAACTCAGTTTTTTAACTACTTTCCAGATGGGTCCTCATGAACAACAATACATTTTAAAATATATACAGAGATAATTTTAAATAAACAATACCAAAAAATAATTAAACTATTGGAGTGTCGTGGAGTAAATTTATTATAGAAGTACGAAACTGATTTAAAGTAGCAGATTTGTCAATAATCACACGAGAAAGATCATTCCACAGTTTAATACCGCGGCATCGCACACTAGAATTTCGAAGCGTAGGGGCCATGAGAGGAACTTGGTAGCCATATTTGGATACTTTTGTATTGTATTGATGACGGTTAGATATTGGTTGAAAATGGTCACGAAGATATTCAGGAACTAGATTATTTTGTATTTTATACATAAAAATGTACATGTGAAGTAGATACTCTTGTTTGAGGGTTAGCCAGTTAACTGAATGACGAGCCGCCGTGGCAGAGGAGCGTCTTTAAAAATCAAGTTCAAAAGGGGTACATCCAAGAAGGGCTTCAAGGAACGAATGCACCATAGCCTCTGATTAACTTTGGTTGAAAGATAATCCACATGATTAGACCATGAAAGACCCTCGTCCAGTTGAATGCCAAGGTATTTCATTTGAGCAACACGGTTGACTTTAGATCGCGGAAGTGAGTGTATATTTTCAAATGGCCAAATAACATGAAGGTCGATTTCTTAGGTTGAAGAGAAAGTTTAATTTCATCGTACCTGGCAATAATATTACAAACATCATTGTCCATAGATGTTATTAGTGATATAGGGTCATCACCTATTGTGAGTGTTGCCATGTCGTCAGCAAATAGGTGAGCCAAGCTATTAGTAAGGCAATCTGGGATGTCGTTGATATGGGCCGAGAAGAGAAGTGGGCCGAGGACACTGCTTGAGGAACACTCTTAAAAATGACTGCTCAAAGACTGTTCAATTTCGAACGTAGAAGTGGATCTTGGCACAATTTATGTTCGTTCTAAAACTTATATTTAATTGAAGTAAGTGCTATTTTCACTTGTTAGACACATTTTCTTTCATTTCCTATTATTTGGAGCGTATGTATTATTTTATATATTTTAAAAAGATATCTGTTAAGTCAAAACACAATTCAAATAAAGTTGGGCTCTGATGGAAAGGTTGAACAAGCCCTAATGAACGTAAAAGACGCGAAAAATCAAATATTCGTTTAATTGGTTTTTAGTGGAGTTCGTACAGTAATAGATCCTTCTATAAATTTCTCTGCGACTATTTTTTTTCCCTTTTGAGCATGAAAAGACGAGGGTTTGGCCGGAGTTTCCTTGAACCAGGGTTGTTCAAAAAGGATAATCTAAAAAACCTGCAAATCTATTTCATTAAATTCTTGTATCTGGGTTTAAAAGCCGTAAAAGCTAGACGCAGAATTGTGGAAACCCGGCACAGTCTTTCCACACGCCGAAAACCGGAAAAATGGGAAAAACGCTATAATGTAAATAATGTTTGCATATTTGGAATACAAAATGAACGGTGAAAAAAAAAAGTCTTTCAAAAGAGGCCTAGTAGATTTGAAATACGTCATTCAATTGTCAGTTGGGCTTCATAGTGAACGGCGACCGAATTACGTATTTCGAATTGATGAGAGTGGTCTCTTGAAAGTCCTTTTCATAACCGAGAACCCAAATGTTTCAGCTGCACCCCCTAGCGACGAAGTAAGCTTCCCTTTGGAAGTACAAGGTTTTCGTTGGTGGAATTCGATAGCCGGTAATGGCGTTATTAAGCACTATAGAAATTATGTCCATGTTTTTACTAATTTTTTGTTTAATCCTTGTGTTCAAAAAATGTGTGTGTATAAAAGCCCTCTCTCTAGTAAACATTCAAACATAAATATGGTAAGTTGCCCTTCGCCGCTTTTGATTTTAAGTCGAGTTTCTAAAGTCCATTTTTATTTCAAAGAAATAGAAAAAGAACGCCGCATTGGGCTAAAGCCTAGAAAACACATAATTAGGCAATTCCTTCAAATGTAAAAACAATAAGTGTTGTTTATTTACTTATAACAATACTCCAAGTGTTATTTATTAATTTTGCACCAATATAATTTAGGTGGCTCATATTAGTTTCAGCTATAGTGGTAAAAACTGGTAACAGTGGCGAAACTAAATCCTGGCAACGCCACTGACTGGTAATACTAATTTACATGCCTACATATAATATCGTATATAATTGTTAACGACAATATTACGACACCTTAAAAGTATTGTTATTTTATGGTTGGAAAGCTATTCCACCCCCCGCCCCATACACACACAAGCGCAAAAAATTATTACGAGAAGGTAAGTAAAAAACGTTTGAGCTTTGAACCCTTTGTTTTACGAGGCAGAAATGTGACTCATTGGCAAATAGTTCACCGCTACTCAGTTTCTAACGCCTAACGCAGTTGTAGGGTTTGTGTTCAACTCAGAAGAACTATTTCAAGGTAGCTTACAATTGAGTGCCTTGTTCAAACGTGTAAGTTAATATGTTTTATTACACTTATAGTTTTACCTATGGCGCTGCGAAAATAATTTGCAATTTTGGCGAAACCGGGATTTGAACTCACAGTCAAAAACTCCATTTATTGACGCCTTTACGCTCTCAGTTTTAGCGACGTGGGGGGAGTTGGCTAGTTAAGTTGTCGAAATTCTCGTCCGTTTTTACGCCTTATTTTTCGTATATTTTCGGAATTTAAGGTCAAGTGAACCTCAAACTTCGCGTCGGGTGGTGGGTGGTGGGTGGTGGGCACACTCGCTTAAGATGCCTCGCTCGAAAGTGAGTACTCGAATAAACGAGCTCGAAAATTTAAAATGTTCGGGTGGTGAGCAGTGGTAGGTGGGCACACTCGCTTAAGATGCCTCGCTCGAAAGTGAGTACTCGAATAAACGAGCTTGAAAATTTTAAATGTTCGGGTGGTGAGCAGTGGTAGGTGGGCACGCTCGCTTAAGATGCCTCGCTCGAAAGTGAGTACTCGAATAAACGAGCTCGAAAATTTTAAATGCCCATATGTACTTATAAATGCTCTAAAAGCCCCCCAATGAGATACTTATTTTCTTATTTAAATAAATCAACAAGAGACATTAAAAAACTTCCTCACTCGTTACACCAAACAAAAGGTTCAAGACAAACTACGAGTTCAATCCACACTGACGAACTTCCTTTTGGGTAATAAAAGCAATAGAACCATAGAGAAACAATTATAAATTGAAGTCACTATCGGGAGAAGGTATTATATTATTAAGAACACGCGTACGCTTAAAAAGTTAAAGCATTGAAGACTCTATTTCCCTTCACACACTTACGTACCGCCATTATTAATTATAGGACTCCATACTCATCCAAAAACTAGGGGCATTCGGGCATACGTAGTTTTATATCTATGAAGGTAAATTTTTATTTCGATAATCTTTGCCGTATACCATTCGCAAAACTTAGGTATATTAACTTACAAGTTCACGTAAAGACTACCCGTTTATAGCTCTACCACAAATAGATCGAAATTTAAAATATAGCTTTTTGTCAAATTACCTTGCAAGTTAAGTCAATAAATGACCTCAACAGCTTATGAATTGGTTTGCCCACCCGTGTATCCTGAGGGTGGGCGGTGGCCTCTCTTTAACATAGGATGGTAAATAGTATATCTAACTATAGGAAATCACATGGGCTCAACAGTTTTTATATTAGTTTGCCCACCCGGGTCCCCTGGTGGTGGGCGGCATCCACCCTTTCACTTAGGGTGGCAATTTATATATCCAACGATAAGAAATCACAAAGCCTCAAAAGCTTTGTATTAGTTTGCCTACCTGTGTCTACTAAGGGTGTATGGCTTTGCCCATTCGAATACACTGATGTGGAACTAATATTACGGCCTGGGGCGACTTGTTCACATGTGCTGTCGTAATAAAGGATTGCCGAGTAAAAATGCGTAGTAATTAAGGTGTTGGTTCGGTGGAAAGCTGTGCATGCCACGAGAGCCAACTTTCTACTAGAGAGGTTAAGGTACCATTAAAACATTAAAAAATAAACAGACCCGTAGCCACGGGGTGGGGGGGGGGGGGGTACAGCTTGGCATTTCCCGTCAAATGAAATTTCTATTAGCCCTAGCTGCCCCCTGGAAAATATCCTCTGCCCCCTAAAAATTATTATTTGTTCTTCTTTAGTTTAGTTTGTCATTTAATACGACATTGATTACAGAATAAAGACCATTTTTCTTGTACTATATTTTGTCCTAGGTTTATACCCTTTTAGTTTGCTTATTTAGAGCCCGTTTTTTTAAGATGCTAGCTCTAGAGTCGTCTGCTTCATAATGGGAAACTTTCACCTTGGATTAATAATAGAAGCTAACGCGTTAGCTTCTATTATTAATCCAAGCTTTTACTTGTGGTTTTGAATTGATATTGTCGACGAAATTTTACACTTATCTGTAAGTAATGCTGACACGTGTATCTTTTTTTATTAACGATTATATTATAATTAAGTAATGTAATATTTTTGTTCAATAATTTATACATAGGTAGTGTAATATATATAAAAAATATCGTAAAATATAACACGACCGAAATGAAAAATAATTATTTTACTTTCTTAAACCTTTTTGGATAAAGCAGGGTACACGAAGAAGTAATATACTACATATACTTTGATTTGTAGCGCGGGAATTGATACAATTCTAGAAGTATTTTCATTCAAGATGTATTATGAATACAGGCTATAAAGGACCAGTTGAAATATAGTTGACTTAAAAATGCTACTTCATGGTCAACAACGAGTAAATTAACCATTCTTTACATAAATGAATCCGACCGAGTACTCTCAAAATTAGACGTCCGATGCCTGTTTAAACGTGGCCGCGGAATTCCGCCCCTGCCTTAGAAAAAAAAGTTATCTAGATAACATTAATTACGGGCCCCCATCCCCCAAGATAGCCGTTACCAGTCAAAAGAACTATATTTTTCTGATTATAGACAAGGTTCATAAATACGCTGATAAAGGTTGCCTTCTTAGCGGGGTTTTCATTTTCCCGTCGTCTGCTCTTCGGTCTTCTACGCCAGTTATGACGTCAATGGGAAGCCTAAATACCTGATGCAACCTTTACTGTGTGTCGACATTGCTTTCTTAAATGTTTTTTAAAGTATCGTTTTCAATTAAAATTACCTTTACATATGCTAATAAATAAACTGAATAGTCTGTTATAAGATTTGCACTATCTAAAGTACAAATGCTCTGAAGTTTTCATTATTTAAAGGTGGCTAAAAGAGGAAGGTCTATTTTTGTTTTTGGAAAAAACTCGAGTATTAATAATTCAATCCAATGTAAAACGAGCAATATCTCATTTATCAAAGTATTTAATTATAATTGTTTATTAAACTTAAATAAAATATTTCAGTTTTAAGAATATAAAAGGAAAATTTATTCACAAAGTTATTAGAAATCACTTAATTATATAAATATTACAAATAACTATTGATCAAACTTCAATTTCAGTAGAGTTGTAACTACTGATTATATGTAGATAAATACAAAGATTGAGATCAAAACAATAACTAAGTACTTTTTTCTCAAGAGTCCAGGTGGGGGCTAGGGTCAGAAGACCGAAGAGCCCAAGAGTTAAGATATAAATAGGAAACCACATGGGTGGTTAAATTCAATTACAAAAAGTGACATTTGACAATTTTTCTTGAAGACATCGAGAGTGCCCGCGCATACAATGTCACCTGGGAAGTAGTTCCAGGGAATAATAACTCGATGAAAAAAGGATAATTTTAACGAGTCACATTTAGAGTGCCGGAGTCATAGCTTACAACTGTTGCCTTTCGTTCTGAAGGTAGAGACCAAATATGAAAAATAATATTGATTCGGATCATGGAGGAGCTTGTAGAGGGTAACCAGATCAAGAACTAATTAAGGGAATTTAGTCTACCTGAACGAGAAAAATTCTTAGGCAGCTCTTAAGCTCAAAATTTGTGCCTAAGTACACACTTTTACCATTATTATCTTTATTATATCTGAAATAGAGATTCACAGTAATATTTTAACATGCTTTTGTTTTAAAAATCTTGATTAAATTTTCTAATCCGTTTACTGGCTTAATTTACTTTATTCAATTGAGTCAATGATTAACTATTCCTAATTTCTTCAGCTCCTCGACCTAGAATCGTGAAATCTTAACTGTTTTGGCCTAGGCTTACTACCAAATAAAAATATATATTGAATTTATTTCAATGAAATGTTTGGGTTACTTACTTTAGTTTACATAATTTAGTGATCATAAAATGGTCTTAATGGATACTAATTTCATTTAATTACTAAAATATGTCAAAGATACGGCGATAAGAATCATAAGACAATACTACAGCATTGATTTCAATGCGGAAATCTGAGCTTCTGGCTTCCCACTGACGTCACCATCCCGGCATCGGCTGCTTATACAGCTAGCCAATGACAATTTATTTAGCTCAGTAAGTCCCCTTGGATTATAGATAGGTTACATTCTGGGTGTTTAGTCTGGCACAGGGGCGGCGTCAGGATATTTATATTGGTAAGCTACTTTTAATTTGGGGGCCCCTTTAGACAGATTATGATCAACTTGGTCGTTCGAAACGTTTAACCTACAATTGTTACAAAACACTTGTCACATTTTTAAGTTAAAAGAAGTATTCCGGCCACCCGTTGGGGGATTGGTGGTCGTCCTCATACGGCCATCCACAAACTCTGCCTCCCGGACGCCTGGGATTACAGGAGTGAGCCACTACTCCCGGCAGGTTAAAGGTTTTAACCGACCAGTTTATCATAATCTGTCTAAAGATGCAACACTTTTTGTAGTTGCTATTTCAGCAACAACAACGAATTAAGGCTGCGCTCGAAAATATATTAGAAATCACTGTTCGCAACTTAAGCACGGAGCAGACTTTTGATTGGGATTTTTTTTCCAGTTTTGCAAATCATTTTTAGGCATTTGTTCGGGCAGGGCCCTGCTTAGGGGGCGGCGAGCAGGGTGGCCGCCCAGGGCCGCTAAAATTTAACCATAAGGATGTATATACCGGAGGGCCGCTACACTCACAATTGTCAGTTTCGCCCATGCATTTCGCCCGGGGCCGCGAGACCTCTAAGCACGGCCCTGTGTTCGGGCCCCATTCATCGTCATTTGGGGCCCCTACAATCGAAATAAAAGTAGGCTGTGGCCTGCGTAGCCTACCCCTGGCGCCGCCACTGATACGTGACCTCGGTATTTCAATGGTACTGGCGTTGGGACGGTATCCCAAAGCCTAAAAAGGGTTGCAGGTCAATTCCTATGTGATGTGATTTTATTAATCACTCTCGATTTGGCACATACTCGGAGGTGTTCCTTGATTGAAAATCCTTCTATACTTAATTACTACCACAAAGGTAGTCTAGGCTCGAGTTTTTTTCGTGTAAATTTTTATACGTCGCACCTCGGAATATATCGCACTTTCGTAGCTCGTCAGTCAAGTAATGAAATGTTTTCATTTTTACGATGTAAGGGTAAACAGATAACTGTATCTGGTAAATATTTAAATTCTGCCACATTGTGGCTTCTTTAAAAACTTTGAATTACTTGGGAGGCGGCCGATAGACATTTCGTGTTGTTATAGTGTGTGTGCATCTACCGTTGGACATGGAAAAAGGAAATACTTTCCGTTGGATTATCAGCTCGGACATGCTGACATACATTTCGAGAAGCGACACGAATACCCCCAAATATAATTTTTCGAACATCGGTGCCACCGATGTACGATAATTATCGATGCATAATTATCACGATAATTATCGATATTTATCCGATGAAAAAATCATGATAATTATCGAATTAAATTAAAATATCTGAAAACAGTTTTTAAAGTTAAATTTAATAATTTTGAAAGCAATATCCAGCAGTATTAAGTATTTATGACATTTATGCTCGCATTTATGTAATGTTTACAACTATCCAAAATGAATTTTATCAAATTTTAAACTTTAAAATTGGATTGTTTTTTTTAAATTGAAAAGGCAATGTTGTTAATTCATCGGAATCATCGTTAAATTTTACAACTTAAAATCCAATTATTCATAATTATCAAAAATATCCGATATTTATCCAAATAATCCGATAATTATCCAAATAATCCGATAATTATCCAAATAATCGGATAATTATTAAATGATCGTATAATTATCAAAATATCCCATAATTATCGTATAAATCGGATTTTTTGATTTTTTCCGAAAAAATCCGATTTTTTGCCAACCCTGATCGGTGGTGACCCACAACAATAAACCTTTTATTTACGCAACTTAGATGGCGTCCTCAAACGGGGGTACGGCCGGGAGTAGCTCCTCCCTATAAATATGATAAGTTGGGAAATCGAGGCCCAGTTGGCAAAATTGGTCTTCCAGGGACCCAATAAATCCAGTACATCTTTGATCCCAAAAAACTATTGCAATTTTAGCTGGACCAGTTGGCAAAATCGTTCCACCCCCGAACCTTCCCTTCTTCGCTACGCCCATGCTAGCTAGCTAATAAAAAATGTTTTTAACGAATATTTAATATAATTCGTATTTTATACTATTCTTCCCTTAGAAAACCAATCAATATTATTTGATGGAAAGGCTTTCGTGTTCAATATGCGGTGCTGTACGGTCAACGATGGCCAGACACTTGAAGCATATCAGAAATCTCCATGTTCCTCAGCCTCATTTTCAAATTACATGCTCCTTTAATAGCTGCGAATCTACATACAAAATTTTTGAATCTTATAGAAAACATCTGCTTCGCATTCATGGTTCATTTAGGCCTACCCAAGACTCAACAGAAAGTGAATTGTCAAATAATGATGTTGAATCAAGCGATGGAGCCATAGACGCCCAATTGCCATCATCACAAAATCAAATAGCTTTACTTGCACTTAAAATTAGGGAAAATTACAAACTCCCGCTCGTCACAGCCCGAAATATCTCTAGTGATTTATGTAATGTTTTGGAAAGCTTTAACGATATAAACTCTAATAACAAGTCATTTCATCCTTTACCAAAAGAAACTCTCAATTGTTTGAGAAGCGAACGCACCCTGACGTCACATTGTAAAAAGTATCTAAGCCTAGTAGAACCAGAAGAGCATATTTTAGGTACTAGAACTGTAAAGCGGAAAATTGTTAAAGATACTTGTATGATAGTACCGTTGTTACAGCTTATTGAAAGCTTTCTTGAACATGATGACGTATTTCAAGACATTTCTCGTAACTGTTATCAAATTAGTAGTGGTTCTAATAGCTCTAACCTAATGGATTATCATGACGGTGAAATATTTCAGCGTCATGGATTTTTTAGTAAGCCTAAAGGTCCTAATACGTTAACAATAATTTTGCATTACTATCTAGATGAAGTAGAGCTTTGCAATCCTTTGGGAGGTAAAAAAGGCAAGAATAAAATAACTCTTGTATATTTTACAATTGGCAATGTATCTCCACACAGAAGAAGTAAACTTAGTCAAATTTTCCTATCCATGATAGTCAAACATAGGTTTCCTAAAAAAGATAGCTATGGTTACATAAAGGTATTTAACCCACTATTTGAAGACATTTTAAAATTTCAAACAAATGGCATATTTAAAAAAAAAACATAATATACAAGTATACGGAACACTGGCTACTTTCTGTGCTGACAACCTTTCTAGTCACGCAATTGGTGGGTTCACTGAAAACTTCTCTAGTAAAAGAATCTGTAGATTTTGTATGGCTAACAAAGGCGACATTTCGGAAAAGTTCGAAGAATACAGTTTTAAACTACGAACGGAGGAAGATCATAATTACTATTTAAGTGAAATAAAATCAAATGTAGCAAATTGGACTATTTACGGTGTCTCTGCCGAGTGCGCTTTTAAGAATTTACCCTACTTTAAAATTACGGAAAGTTTACCCCCAGATCTCATGCATGATCTATTCGAAGGCGTAGTCCCAGTAGTTTTAAAATTAGTTATAAGCGCAATAATTAAAAATGGTTATATTTCGCTCGAGCTACTTAACTGGAGGTTAGAAAATTTTAACTACGGAGAGCTTGAGATATCAAACAAACCAGTTCCAATTAATAAAAATGTACTAAGCTCCAAAGGGAAAGTGACAGGTAGTGCTTCACAAAAAAAATGTCTTTTCTATAGCTTCCCGTTAATATTTGGGGATGTTGTACCGGAAAATAATGACTATTGGCAATTACTTTTACTTCTTACTGAGATTGTACAAATAGTTATGTCCCCAATTGTTTCAAAAACGTGGCTACCGCATTTAGAAAACGTTGTTGGTGATTTTAGCGAGCAATTGAAAATGTTGAGTCCAACTTCATTTATACCCAAAATGCATTATATGATACATTACGGGAGGCTGATGCAAGAATTCGGACCGCTCATTAGATTTTGGTGCATGAGGTACGAAGCTAAGCACCAATATTTTAAAACCTTAGCCGTGAACAGCAGGAATTTTAAAAATATTGCAAAAACCTTATCTAAGCGACATCAGTCTTTATTGTGTTGGCAATTTGGTGGTGAAAATGGCTTCGATAACGATTTCGACCAAGGTAGAAGCACAATCATTGCTTTCAAAAACTTTCCTTCAAGTTTAAAACCCATTATAATTAATTTCTTGGATTTAAATACATCACCTTATAGTGTACTTCAGTTTGAACATTTAACGCGAAGAAACGTTAAATATAAGAAGGATTATTTTTTTGTAACTGGACTTCTATACGAAGGGGTTCCTTTATTTCTTAAAGTGGTATATATATTAAAGGTAGACTGTTTCACCGTAATTTGTGGGCGATTATACGATATCGTTGAGTACGATCTACATTTAGCTTCGTATAATGTTGAGGATGCAGGTGCATGGCACATAATTTACCCAAATGAAATTATTCATCATTGCCCTGTACATTCGTATTCATGTGTAGGGAAGTCAAAAGAGTACATAAAATTGCATCACTGGTTGTTACGGACTTAATATGGATGACCTTCAGTACCATGTTACATGTGGAGAGTCTAAACAAGCGCTAACTGTAGAATCGACGTTGTCTTCGCAAGTACTTCGTGAAAAAATAAGCGAACTGTTTGGAAAAGAAATAAAACTATTACAAATATACAATGAAGGTTGGAAGGAGTGGGTAGACCTATCACCCAATCAATCAGAATTGCCACCAAATCGTTCAAAACTTCTCGTTATACCGGAAACTAAAGTTAATCAACATATTCAACCACCTGAAGACTCAATAATGTAAGTTTCGGTTTTAATTACAATGGTGGATTTACATTTATGTGCTCGCCACATGGACGCGCGGCTAGTGCTTCCAACGGTCAACTGATCAGGTCATTTAGGTGAAATTTCCCAGATAACTGTTATCTGAACAGTTATCTGACTTACACGTTTAGTATTAAATACTATGGAAGCAAATTTGAAATAATCTATTGTAATATTTCGATAGTTCTTTTTTAGCACTACACCCTAATATTTTTACTTAGTTTTAACATTTTTTTTAAAAGCTGATAATCGATCTGATCTGTTCTTTCCCTTCATATCATATATCGCTACAGATATGTGGGAGTCGGTTGGAAGCACTACACGCGGCGGAAGAATGTAAAACTTAAAATTCGAGTTGCCGAGCCAATCGCAGCGTTTTCTCCGAATTTCAACCAACGACAAAATTAAAAATTCAAATCTCTCTTCTCGCGGCCAACTTAGGAGGACCTTTAATTAACTTAAATGCATGTTACAGATGTCATTCACTAGAGAGTCCGGTCAAGGTAGCTCTCACGATATAGATATGGTAGATTTGGAAGACCAGGAAAAGCCACTTCCGATGAATTACACCGTCCCGAAGTTTGACGTAGATGTAGAAAAAATGATAGCAGAAAAAAATAAGAATATTTTCCAGAGAACATATAGGACTAAGATCTTGGGCACTCTGTATGAAGATTTGCGCCGATATAAATTGTAAGATTTTTAAAATTTAATATTTCATTAAATATAAAATATTGATTAGGATGTTAATTTTACATTTATAGATATCCGTCGCATGATGACTATGTGCAGGTAGCACGTGCTCTTGTGATCAAACATAAGTTTCTCACTGATAAAACTAACTTGAAGAGCAGTACTGGATATGTAAGATATGTTTACGATTTCAGGGCTGGCACATGTTAAGGAAAGCTGGCGCGGTTTAAAAACATTTAATCATAATGAATCTATTGAACAACACGTATATCTATCTCTAGCGTTCCCTACAATCCGCACTTCCTCTTTATGGCGTAGAGTCGTCTTTGGGCACACACGGGCCCGAGCCTGCTGACGAAAAAAACAACTTTCTCTATAGAGCAATTTCAGTCTCGCTTAGACGACGCGACGTAACTAATTCTTTCTACTATAGGGCAAAACCGCACAAAATGGCGGCCATGTATGACCAAAGTTACGGGGTGGAATATCTCATATTTCGCTCCTTGTTTTGACCCCGCCCTCCGGCGCACGAGATCCGCTCTGGGATATGCTAGTTGGATATTTATGTTATTAAATAGATTCATTATGACATGTGATCCGACAGTGCTCTCCAGGTGTAAATGGGAAACGTTAAAATTATCTCTTGTTTAATTGAATAGAATGCTTGGGTCACAGCTCTTGATCAAAAATTCCGCCATACGAGAAAACGCTTGCGACATCTTAAAGCAGTAGCAGATAATCAAAGAAAGTATTCTTACCTCAATAGAGGTAAAAAGAAAAAGATCAATCCTGAAGAAATCCAGAAACAAAACCGGGAAAAACAAACTCTGGTAATTTTAAAAGTTACATTTACAATGATTATCGTCTAAAGTAAAACCCTCGTTCGATTTTAGGCCAACGGGGAAATAGAAGGAGAAGACGAAACAAGTATTGACGAGCACCTGGAGGCTCTTAGAAAAGAGTTAACAAAATCGATAAGAGATCCAAAAATTATTGACGAAAAAATGAAAAAAACATTTGCACAGGCAGAAAATTGTTTTCAAAATGGATATTGATTCGCTTTTACAGACATTTCCAACCCTCGAAACTGAGCAAACGGTAAATAATTGTTGTGAGATCAATTGTAAGTAAATAACGTATAGGCCTAATTGCAAAAATTATTTGATTAGCTTTTGAATGAATTGGGATTTATATTAAAAAAAACCATTTGTTGAATTGGAATATATGTTTTCAACTCATTTCAAAAAGAATGCCAAACCAATAATTGACCTTGCTATTGCGGAGAAACCAAAATCTGTAATTTTGGATATTTTAAAGCGAGAAGAGGATATTGTCACTCAAGACGTATTTAAAGGTAATTAAACTAATTACTAAACAAACTGTCAATCCGGGGTCACTTCAGGATACTTTTGTTTGATTCTATAGAGTATGAAGTTTGTGGGGCTATTCTTTTATTGCCTGCTGGGTCATTCCATGTCAAATGTCCCGTTTTTGAAAAAAATGCCCCACGGCACCATGCGCGATTTCGACGAAAATTTACACGTTAGTAATTTAAATAGTTTAAGTGGGAAATCCAAATTGTTAGGCCTAAATTCATTGTAGTTTTTAAAATATGATTTTTTTAAACATTTATGCATTAAGTGTTCATTTTCAAAACGCCGAAAGTCCCGGTATTTTCGTACACATAATTGGAATTATTCAGTAAAACAATTCTAATAAAGTTATGCTTAATTGATCATTTTTCGATGTGTCTTGCGTGGTATCCAAAATTAAAGAAAAGAATGAACATGAATTTATTTCTGAAACTATCGATTTCAACAGCGAGTCTGAAAGTATTGAAATCATTTCATTTTGGAGAGCTTTGCTCAAATACTTGACTTTTCGGGGATCATTCAAATGTGCTTGCAATAAAGAGTCATAAGTAGATAGCAAATTAATAATGTTTGGAAAATGTCCAGATTTTTGCCCAATACTACTTATATCTTCACGGTGACCACGGAAAGGGATGTCACACAGAGCTAACGTACGAACCACGTCAATAATTCTCGTTAATATAGCTTTCCACTCGTGGATCTGACCATCGAATGCACCAATGCCGTCGATAGTTTTATTTTGATTCCATGTGTTGTAAATAACACACGCTTGGATATGAGAAATTGAAGATTCTTCTTACTTAAGCCTTTCCAATCTCTAATATTTCCTTTTCGCCACAGTTGTTCAGATTCTGTTGCAAAGAGCCTGCAAGGTTCACAATACACGCCGTCTAATATAGGAGAGTAGCACAGCCAATACCTTTGTATAATTTGGCCAGTTTTAGTTTTACAATAATAATATTGGGTACTAAAAGATCGTAAAGACTTCTTATCTTTGGGAAATGGCCCCTTTGGTTTACACGGTTCTGCTCGTAATATTTTCACCTTATCTTTCTGACTAAGTTGTTCTTTGAAAAGTCTCCTATCCGTCGAAATTATTGTATCTTGCGCATTGGAGTCTTTGTTCTCTCTCGGAAATATCCTGTTCATTATCTTCAAATATAACATCTGTATCCTAAGCTAAATTTCCGTTCGCTACTTCAATTTCTTCAAGTTCTTCAACATTAACATTAATAGAAGATTCATGTTCATTAACATCTAAACTAACTGCTGCGTGTCCTGACAATGTCGTTGTCGAACTTGTCGGACAAATGCTTTCACTACCACTCTTAAAATTCTTCTCAAATAAAGCGTCGATTTTCATACATTTTAAGTTACTTGCTCTTTTTGTTCCCTCAGTCTCCTTTTTAGGGCACCACTCGAATACTTTCTCTTATTTTCAGCCATTACCAATTTTCCAAATTTATTTCTGGTTTTTAAAAGAAATTAAAACAGACGAAAAACTTCAAACATTAAAACAGTGAATCGACACAATATAAATACACTTTTTTAAAGAAAATATGACCTATATAAGAATTTTATACTCTACACGACTTTCATATCTACCTAAGCTACGGTTACACTACGTGGTAGAAAAAGTTTCGAGCCGTTTAGAAACAATCCGAAACGGAGTTGAGTGAACCCAAGGTTCGTGGAATTTTTTTGCTATAATAGGTTGGCTGGTGAGGTGCGTTTTCTCTTCGATATTGGACGATATTTCATTGGCTCTGATTTTGACGTCATCACGAGCCCTCCGTAGCAAATAATTTTCCCGATTTACGCGGATAAACCAGTTATTTTGGGCTTCCAGCCTGTTTCAGCAGGTCGTTGAAGGCGAAGATTTGATGCCGGAAATTAATTAGTAAGTTATTGTTTGGTAGTTTTATGAAGGTATTATAAGTGTTTTTTACTATTATTATTACACAATAATAGACGACCATTAGCCAAACTAGAAATGCATGGATAATTATGCGTCTTAGAGGGCAAGGCTAACTATAACTCGGCTATTTATCAGTATCTTAGAAGGTCTTATTTATATCAGATAATACACTTTTTGGTCTTAGAATGTATTTATATTAATTTAGGTTGGTCTTTGAAATGCCTGGAACAAGATGTGGCGTAGCTGTTTGCAATAACTGTTTAGAAATAACAAAACGAAACCCAGCAACTGAACACATGAAGTACCATAAATTCCCAAAAGATCCTGAAAGAAGAAAACAATGGATTGTAAAATGTCATAGGCAAGATAAGTTTAATCCAAATACTAGTTTTATTTGCTCTGAACATTTTGAAACGGAGGATTATGAAAGAGATTTACGCTCAGAACCAGGGCCGTAGCTAGAGAAAATGGTGCCAGGGGCGAGCTGCAATTTTGGCGCCCCCTAATATAATAATACGGACCAATTTTGGTGCCCCTATACCCTATCGCGTGCACGGCGCCCGGGGCGGCCCCGGCCACCCAGCCCTAGCTACGACGCTGCTCAGAACTCACAGGCATTCCCAGGAAAACTCATCAACAAGTCTTAGTTCAATTGGCCGTGCCATCTAGAAATTTGACCAAACCTGTCCCTTTGCAAAATTTACAAACTCCAACAGTACAGAAACGCGAATCAAAAAAAGTTGTTAATAATATTCTAACAAGTGCTGCCGATTTAAATCCATCTGATGGCCCAGAAAGTACCACAGAAGCTATCACTGTTAGTGATAATTCATTATTGTCAACCACACCATCTACTTCTAATACTGATGTTTCAATAATAAAGGACCACGAAAATGAAATAGCTACATTGAAAAGACTATGAAAAAATCTGAAAAGGGTAGAAAGCAAGCCATTAGACGCTATAGCAATTTCAAAAATTATTTCTTAAAACCAGGCGTAAAGTTGGTGACTTGAAACAAACTGTGGCTGTGAATGCTATATCAACACGAAGTTTACTGAAAGAGCTTAAAACACTTAAGGCACAAAAAGCTAAAAAGGACAAACTTGAAGAAAGATGCAAGTTAATTTTAAAGGGGGTAACTATTTACTGAGAGTCAAATTAAAGTTTTACTGGGGGGGGGGGGAGTAACTTGGGGCCTAGATGATTTAAATACAGCTTTTGCTTTGCGTTACTTTAGTAAACGAGCATATATATTTTTGAAGAAAGGATTAAAAATACCCCTTCCTGGTATTTCTACCTTAAAACTGTACGCTTCTAAAATAAATATGGCTGGTGAAATTTTAACTGATAACATACGATGAAATGAAAGTGAAATCGCAGTATGAATATGATACTAAAAGAGATCAAGTTGTGGGGAAACATTCGCAAATGCAGGTTGTTATGGCCACGGGAATGTTTGGAAATTGGAAGCAACCTGTTTATGTAGTCTGCGATCAAAAATGACGAAACCGCTTCTCTTTGTTGTTATAAGAAGTATTCACGAGGCAGGATATACCGTAGTCACTTCAGTCTGTGATATGGGTGGTATTTTAATTAGTTTGTGAATAAGTGAGAATTTTAAAGTTTTAAAAATATGTTCTAAATTTAATCTCATTTTTGATAACTTTGTATTAAGTTCCTGTTTTTGAGTTTTTTTGTCAATAAATCAAAATTTCAAAGCTTTAAAAATGTGTTATAAATTTCTAATTATAGACCTAGTAAAATTATGTAATTATACTATATTTTATAACGACAGAATAATATCAAACCCAAAATACCATAGGATGGTATAGGAAATAATTCGTAAACAAGGCTTTTTTCGTAAAACGCGGGTTTCTGTTGGCTCGTGATGACGTCACGCAAAGCGGGGAAATGAGAGGCGGAAAATTTCGGTGAAACAAGATTCGCGATTCAGCCACCCTTGGCTTGGAGTGAACCGTCCCAGTACCGTAACTAGCCTTTTATGCGCCCGGTGCGAGCATCTATAACTGCACCCTTGAAAAATGCAGTGTTGCCAAAACTGGGTCCTAGTCTGGTCATTTCTGCGCCCCTCCAAGGTCTGCGCCCTGTGCCTGGGCACCGCCCTAGTTACGGCACTGAACCGCCCTTAAAGTTATTGATGTTACTTTTAACCTACGTATTTTAGTAAGGTTTAACACTAAAATTGCTCTTATTTTTACCCTCGCGTAACCCAACTTGCCTTGCATTTTATTATTTTTCCTTTCGTTTTCGAGCCTAGTTTTCACCTAAACTAAAGTTATAAATATTTCATCAAAAGCGGCGGTTTAATTTGATCAAAATAAGATACTCTAACATCCAATAAAAAAAGTTGGAATTAAGTTACTAGAATTTTGGAGAGCGTAATCATGATTTATTTATTTATGACAAAAAGAATTGCTCAATAAGCCTCAGGTGGGCTTTTGTTTGAGCATAGCGACAGAAAGATGCAAAAATTCAATCTTTCAAAATAGTTTAGTGACTGCACTATTCCCTAATCTGGTTTTACTTCCCGGGTTTCCTGCACCATGTAGTTTTTAGTTTTAGGAACTACCGGGGTTGGGAGAGCTAATTATTTTTAACATAGCGCCGACTGAAAAACGCTAGGTTTACTGGTTGCCTGCTCGATTAGGGACTTAAGTATTGGTAAAATAATAACGATGTTGGTGAAACAGAAACATTTTATTTCGCGTCAAGTCACGAGAGAATTTTAGAAAGAGACAGTGTATACATTTTTGCGAAGGACGTATTTATGGTTTTTACAAGATGGGGAAGAGGGACCAAGGGGTCAGGTCGTGCCACTGGTGGAAAGAATGTCCAAATCTTGCCCTTCCAACCCGTGACGCTGCACTTTTTCCCACTTTGACCCTCGTGTTGCAATTCACGAGGGCGCGTACAGGCTTATAACGGTATGTTCCCATTTAACCCAATTTTACCTTCTCCCAAGTTATCAGTTCTCCCAAAAACATGGTGTCCCATTTGTCCCAATTCCATTTCTCCGAACCGGAGTTCATTTAACCCAAAAATATGTATTCCCATTTTTCCCAACGATCAAGTTACCCAAAAAAATAGATTCCCCTTTCTCCCAATCATTATTTGGAATCGGTAAACAAAGTAAGTTTACCGTTTTGTGAATATGTGAATTGACTTGGCGTTAGGTTAGGTTAGGTTAGGTTAGGATCCAAAACCCCAAAAGAATTCCTCGAAGCGATAAAATGGGGATTCGATGTAAAATGAAATGGGCAAAATTTGATGTACTTGCATATTAAAATAAAACTTAGATTCATGTTTATACCAAGTGTAATTTTGGGACAAATGGGATTTGGGATAACTATTTTGGGACAAATGGGATTTGGGATAACTATTTTGGGACAAATGGGATTGGGACAAATATGATTGGGAGAAATGGGATTGGGATAAATGGGAATTGGGATAAATGGGAATTGGGATAAATGGGAATTGGGAGAAATGGGATTGGGAGAAATGGGATTGGGAGAAATGGGATTGGGAGAAATGGGATTGGGAGAAATGGGATTGGGAGAATAGACAAATACAGTAGTGGAAATTTTACTCCCAGACAATCTGGCGCCTAAATATTTTCTCGCGACAACTTGTTTTATTTTTATTTCTTTTACAAATTATTAAAGGTTTTGACATTCTAAGCACGTGATTTTCTCTTGCGCCTCAATGGTGGCACTTTGGGTAATCATCGATTTCGGCGGAAAAACGATTTATAAAATTTAGAATAGGGTTATAAATCATGCAAAAAGGTTTATTCTACCTCTGGCATCGATGAATTTATCGAATAGCTTTCAATAATTTTCTAAAAGTAACAGAAAACCGTTATCGTTCCATTCGATTCAATGCTTACAGTAAGGTCATCATTAAAGGGTAATGATATAGTTCATGGTAGAAATTAATACATTCATGATTATACATTATATAAATTATTAAAGTTTTTAATTGAAATATTGAATAAGGCTTGCCATTTGCTAAACACTGCTCTATTGTGGTGAAAATCACTAACAAATATGCCATAATAAATTAGAAAATCAAACAAAAAACTTAAATTATCAGCGTTTTTAAAAATCAATTTTCTCGGAGCGATGTGGGGTGCTTTTGTACCAGACCAAATATTTAACTTCCACCGCCACTGGGTCGGTTTTCAGATTCGCCTAGTCAACTACAATCTAAGTTGGATATTCATTTTATAATTTAAAAATCTCGGCTAGGCCTAAAAAAAATTCGTATTGACGCAAAATCTCTCCTAGGCGTAATGCATTTTTCCTTACGCGAGTCAAAACGTTTGTACGTCCGACAGTTGAATACATCCACTAGCACGCGTAAAGCTCCACCAAGCTTAGTTTACACTAGCACACGTGTAAAACCATTTGTACGTCTTAAAGTTGAGTGACATGATGTTACGCGCTAGTGGAAACCTAGCATTTTGCTCACGATTTCCGCCTCGATGGTCTTACCATCATCGCGGCGTTTTGGCCATTTGAAAACCAGCCGTTACAAGGACCATATGAACAGAAGCTTACACGTCCAGCTTCTACACATTAATACTTCCTAGCGAATCTCTGAAAAGGCTTTATTGAAGCCTGTTTTGTTTTCTGTAATACCGAAAATGTTTTCGCTGGGGACCTACGAATATTGGGATACTTACAAAAATTTAAATTATCAAATCGTTATTTTAATGAATAAGATCGTGATTGCTTTAGAACATTTTATTTCGTAACTTTAAGGGTCTCGAAAATATAATAAAATAGAATTAGGATTATTAAATCCACATTTCATTGACTAAATCCTGCATGAAAGTTTTCAATTCTGATTAGGGAGATCAAAATTCATGATTAGAATATCTAAAAAACGGGTACGTTTTGTTTAATTTTGATAACCATTAACTTGTTAATTATGATTAATTTGGGTCACACTTAAGAAGATTAAACCCTGATTGAATTTTTATATAAAGACGAAAGTTTATCTCCACCCACCTCAGTCAAAAAGACCCGTTATCTTATTGGTTACATCTTCCGAGGCGATTGAAAGACACGCGGGTAAAGAGGTCGGCGTTTGGATAAGAATTATGAACTTTATCTTTTTTTTATCCGCAAACCAATGATTATCCGAAAAATAAAATTGTTTTTTTGCACGTTAAATCCCTTTCTATCCGTGGATAATATCTATAAATAAACAGTTAAACGCAATTTTTATGGTTAATCGATATTTTGGCATTTAATTTATCGGTTTTGCCCACCTCTATGCGGGTGACGTTTTACCGACCCCTTTTATGACGGGGGAAAACTAGACCACGGTGCGGATAGTCATAGTTATTCTCCCTAAGTATTAAGGTACCAACATGATCATCTTTTGAATGTAGATGTTTCCAGTCAATTGATAGAGCAAACGAGTGAAGAGCAAAAGCCGAAGCCACGCCTAATCCCGCGAAGAGCATTATGAAAGTACCTTCCAGGTGATGTAAATAAATATAGTCAGCGTTGTTATTGGCCAAGGTAAAGTTCAACTGTTTAATATTCGAAGGACGCAGGAGTTGGTCGTTCCACTTTTTCAGGCAGCCATTGTCGAATAGTATATTTATCCTAAATGGAAAGAAATAAACCTTTACTTGACCATCGCAAATGACCCCACAACTGCTTAAATGGTCTCAATGGCGTTCGCAAATTGTGTGCTCCTTATAGCACATCTGACTGACACTCACAGCCCTTATTACAGACATCTCGCGGGAAAGTAGTTAAATTTAATTGCCGGTGTGGAACTTTCAATAAGAAGTCGTGTATATAATGTAATTGTGACGAGTCACCGTTTCGACAGCGAGATAATGGGGTGGTAAACCCTGGGTCATAAGTCCCAGTGAGATAATCTTTGGATTTGACGTCATCATTCAGCTCCACGTGCAAAAAAAAGATGAATTGCCGGCACCTTTTGGTCAGCCTTCATTATCCCGCTGGCATCACAGAGACACCTTAAACTCGTCTTCCACCAACACGACTCTATCCTTTTTGTCTACGCTTACAACAAGATTGAATGACTTTGTTGAGACGATTTCTGTGTTTCTTCCAATCAACCTCACAGTCTGCCGGTATGCCCCTCCCCTTAAAAATAAGTCTAGTCGGTCCCACATCTCATTGGTTGCCTAAAACTGACGTCTTCCGAAGCGTATGACGTTTCAACATAGTCATTCTCCTCGAATTTAAATCTATACATTATCACTTACACTTTATTGAAACTATTCTTGCACGAGAAGTTCTTATTCATTGGCAGTGCAATATTAACTTGAAACAGGGGATCGTCGACGACGTGAAAGTAGTAATTGGGATTGCTCCTTTCCGCGGAAAGTTGGAACCATTTGCCCAAGGACATAATAGCCAGCTTCTCTCGCGACAGATCCGGAAGATTGGAGTAATCCAGTTCCGCCGATAGCGCCACCTTCCGGTACAAGTCTCCGTACGCTGTATTCGCTGGCTGAAATTGGAAACGCGTCACTAAGACTCGGTGAAAAATAATTAAAAATTTATTCGCGTTAAAGTATTTTCTTGGAATAGCAATCTTTCATGTTGGCAGCCCCAAAGTAATATACTCTAAAACCAAATATACTTTACACTAAACGTGTAAAGTGTTTTTAATTTCCCGTCCCCAATACAATTCGGCGAGTTGTTTAATTGGTATAAAAGTGAAATAAGAAATTTACTGAAATCTTTTTAGTTAAAAGCAATAAAACTTTAAGCAACAAACCGGTAAGAGTAATAAAAACGTAACATTAACTAACAGTTAAGATCAACAAACATCTAAGGGCAAACAAACAGCTAAAAGCAATAAATGCAAGGATAACGCAGCCGTATAAACCGTACCAATAATAAATAATTAAGTTCCTTGCACGTACCAATGTCCTCACAAAGTCCCTGAAGAATCCCTTTTTAGGGACGAGAATTTTCAACTGTCCACTGCGAAACGAATGGGCGATTTGCTCGAGAGTGCTGATGACACGATCGCCAGAGACGCTGGCGGAAGCCGTCAACATCACTCCGTGAACTGTTATGATGATAAAAGTAGATATGAACCACGAAGCGTAGAAAACATATTGGTGAGGTTCCGAGATTTCGGACTGTGTTCCTTTTGGAAATAAAATCAAATCTTGAATTAATTTTTAATTGTATAAAGTAACGGGGTTTTCTTGTTTGGATGAAGCTCTTACGTCGCTGTCTCTAACTTTCACAAGTTAAAAAGCAGCTGCGAATTAACTACAAACGGGCACAATGGCTTAAGCCTTATAAGAGTCATCTTCCTTGTGGAAAGTCCCAGTGATGGATTAACTACCAGCCGTGACCATAAGTTTGAAGTGTATGAGGGCCCCATGACCTTCATCTAGCGTCCTCTTTGTGGTAAGCTCCGAACCGCTAGGCTTAACAAACTCGGATTTTCGAGAGCGTGTGCGAAGATTATACTACATAAAACTCTGTTTTGTGACGTAAGAAAAATATTTAATTTTAAAGAACTATTTAAGCATTCCCAGATCTTTACGCTCTTGCAGATTTCGGGAATTTTGAGGGTTTTGTCAATTATTGGGATTTTTTAAATTACACCGTTTTGGTCATTGTTTACTAATTTTGGGCTATTTGGTTAATTTATTGGTGACTCGGAATAATATCGTTTTAAAACCTGAGGTATTTTACCCAGACCAAAACAAATTTTTCACCGGCAACCAACAATATCTAATCATCTCGGCCATGTCCGCTATGAAAGGGCGAAGTCATTGCTAGCTTTGACATATCGTTTATAAAAGGAAACAAATTTATCTCTATGTTGTGTTAATATTTCATACATAATAGTGTTTTTTTTAATATCTAAATAAATGTTACTTTTCTTCCTGTTATTAGATGTAAACAACTATATAATAAGTAAGTGTATAAAACAAATATAAGATGTTTTCTTTACGGTTTATCGAAGAAAGATGTAAGGAAAACTAAATTAGCTTTACAGAAAAAACTTAAAAAAATTGTGAGGAGAAAAGATGCATTAATAAAACTAGTCAAAAAACAGAAAGCCACTCAAACAAAGGTTTGTTTTGCAAGGTAATGGCACGAGACTAATCTATTCATTGATGCAAAAGCAAGCAACGGGAAGCTACAGTTTCAATTCCCTTTCGATATTTTCTTTTGGAAGAGCTATTCTGCTTTCAAGACTGAGAAGAAGAAAGAGATTCCGAATTTTTGAATGTTTACGTTTCACAATCTAAAATGTCAAGGCCTACTTTTCCACAGATAGACTCCGCATTTTGAGATGTATTTGTACATGCTTTGATTGCCAACCCTCTCACTCCATTTTTGTAGTTCAAAAATAACGTTGTACATGCTTTGATTGCCAACGCTCTCACTTCATTTTTGTAGTTCAAAAATAACGTTGTACATGCTTTGATTGCCAACGCTCTCACTTCATTTTTTAGTTCAAAAATAACTTTGTACATGCTTTGATTGCCAATGCTCTCACTTCATTTTTGTAGTTCAAAAATAACGTTGTACATGCTTTGATTGCCAACGCTCTCACTTCATTTTTGTAGTTCAAAAATAACGTTGTATACCCCAATTTTTATTACTAGTTCAAACTATTTAACTTTCCTCTTCCTATATACTTGACTTGACTAAATACGGTTTCAACAGCTGATCCATTAATTCTTACGGGATACACATATTTTGTTGGATTTCTTTCAGAAGAGTCAGTGACCAATCCAATAAACCAAAAAAAATGGCCATAATTTAAATAATTACCACAGTTTATCCTTTGAGCACCCCACCTATTGAAATACTCTAAGCCTTCGAGCATGTGTTTTATTGGCGCTAAATCTATAGTAAACGTTGCTTTTTGTGACAATAACCTTTCCTCGAAAATTTAGTCGCATGCGTGCAAGTAACTGTAACAGGGCATAACCTCATCTCGATCACTAGGTGAGGATTCAGATAGTGAATTTGCGTAATTGTATAGTTCACCTAACATTGGAATGTGCTGCATAATTCTGGCTGGTGCTACTTTAAGTTTTAAAAACAATTAGTGATTTAAACAACTAAAAAGTAACACGGACATTGTTCTACTTCTGCAATTCCTTGGCAAAATACATAGTTATCATTCATTTTAGTCAGAGCAAATGATACACTTCCTTCTTCAATTGAATTATTTCCATAATTGAAATACTGCATTGGTTCTGACAAATTAAGTAACGTATGAATTGTAAGATTTATATTATTTCAAACATTATCTTCATTATGGGCTCCAGACATAATATATATTTGTTTTGGCCCTCTAAATCCGTTATTTAGCTCTGCGGGTCCATCATTACCCCACTGTAACTAAATTTAGTAAATTATCTTACGCAAAGCTAGTCTTTCAACGTGCTCTTTCAAATTAGCTTTTGGAACAGTTGAAGGTTGATCAACTCTCTTCAATCGCTGAATAAATGGTACAAAAGCATCGCTGCCCTTTGGTAGACTTTCTTCCGCTCTTTTCCTTTTATCAACAGATTGCAAAGTTAATACATTGGCTGCTACACCCTTATTTGGTTTTCAAGTTTTCGAAACGTTTTTAAAAATATTGTAAGTTTGTTTGAACTTCTGTCGACTTTGTTAGTTTAATGGTTAGATTTTCTTGTTGAAGCCTCACGAGTACCTCATTTCACGCCAAGGCTTATTGGAAGATATTCTGCCACTGATTTTTCAGACATATTTTAAGTACAAATTATACTGTGTCGATTGGTATTTTGACAAAACCAACAGTTGTGCTGCAGTCTTCTTTCGCGGCATTTTAAATTTTGAAATCGGCCCTAAAATTTCTAAATTAAAAAACGCATTAAATGTTTACCATCTAGCTCGCTATTTTGGTCAAACTGTACTAGTTTTTATCGAAACCATGTGACTAGCAATTCGCATTCTTGTTTTCTAAAAAGTATTGTCTCTATTAGTCAAAACTAATACGTCGTTATGTGTGGTCTACACAACTTTCTGCTCAAGAAATCTTACTAAAGACATAGCTAAATGTACGAAAGCAAGCAAGAGCGAGACTTTTTGTACGAAGTCATATTGACTTTTGATAGTATGTTCAAAAAATCAAATAGGATACTTTTGTGACGATATCATTTTCTTAATTGAACACGACTATCTCTTAGAGTTGTGAAAATTGTGTTTGAAACAGAATAAACATAGGACCCTTACCTTGTTTCAACAGTGTCCCCAATATGTTTAAAACGTTGAGGAACCAGTCTCGTCTATATATCATGATTTGTGATATTATGATCAATTGTAACACAGCAAATAGAAGTAACCAAACCTGAAAAACAATTTTGACAGTTCAACGGATCATACTTCACGCATTGGTCATAGAACTTTATCGGATATTAGTATCAAAAAAGAAACTGAAGAAAAACTTTGGGTATGACCAGTAGGTGCTTCAATAAATGCTGCTCTCTTTTTCTTTCCTAAAAAACGCGCATGCGCGAGTCACTGAATAAAATAGTCACGTGTTTATGTTAGTTTTATTTGTAAGGCTTAAGTTGACAGCATTTTTTTCTTCCCGGAGGCACGTAAGAAAAATTGAGCTTCTATTTAATTAATTGGAAAGGTTTCTAGCTGTGGCCCCTTTTCAATCGTTTTTTAAGCATTCTAAGTGAGAAACTTGCGTCATAGAGAACGTAACGTAAAACAAATTACCAGATGTAAGCAATAGTAACGATAGGCCTCAAAACAAGGTCCGGGGATGTAGCTAGCTTCTCGGACAACTAAGGGCCGATCTTAGTAGCGTGTATTAGAAAAAGAGATAAGGCAATACGGAAGTATAACTAAAGTTAATAAAAACTACCTACGGACAATAATGCAGATGAAATATGTGAAAATATAGAAACGTTTATGATAAAAAGAGTGCAAAAACAGATTTAAAGTAATAACAAATGGTAATATTTAGTGTAGGGAGCTTTTGGCTCACGTGGTTTTCCACCACCCTCCGACGCATTGTAACCCGGCCCCCTGTTTAATGGCATTATAAGACGCTAGATGACTTGGGCCAAGGTGGTACCTTGGGTATTAGCCTAGCTGTTTATTAACTTACGAAATACTTGGACCAATAGGTCTTCGATAATAAAATTCGAGGGGTTATACAATCACCGGGTCTGTATGTGTGTCTGTGTGTCTGTCTGAACGGAGCAAAGTCGAAAAACCGTGTTTGCAGTTTAAAGGTTGGCAAAACCACAGTGTGACGGTGAGCGATAGAGGATAAATTTGCGGTTGGGTTGGGTTTAATAGGTTTTTTCGTTAGCGCTCATCCATCGCGACGGTTGCAATTCAGTTTTATTGGAAATTTTGTTATTGCAATGTTTATGTTGAGTTTGTGTTATGGCGGTTGTTGGTGATGAGTTTGTTGTGCTTGTGTATAGTATGTATGGTTGTTTTCTCTCCAACTTCTTCTTATTGACTTTTGGGACGGACCGAGTCCTGAGGGTTACGGTAAACGTCTCAACGTCCAAATGGAAGGGTCTCCACCAATTGTTCACGGTATTTGTCGTAGTATCAATTCGCGATTGCATTGGGCGAGATTCGAACCCGAACCCTTCAGTATGACAGGTGGACGTTCTACCACAGAACCACCGATACATATTACGATTTCTTGAAAATTATAAGCGGAAGAGTATATTAATAGTTTTTAAAGGCTACATTTTTTACGTATGAAATTTTAAAGGTAAAATTTTGTTTTAGCGCAGTCAGCAGAGATAAGAGGGTTAAAGGGTAGAACCCGTGGGCGTCCATTTAGTTAGTTTTTGGTCTATCGGTACTTTTGAACCGTTAAGGGTCATTTATGAATACAATTTCAAGTGGTATACAACGCGCTTTTTTCGGTTTGCTTACTTTACTCATAAAGTTCTTCTTAATTTATTTTACGTGTTTTCTTATCGGCTTTAAATGTGTGATACATTTTCATTAATGTGGTTACGTTGGTTTTATATTTTGAGATATGTGCTGTTGTTTAGCCTTCACTATTCAGTTAAGGTTTTTTTTTGTGTGCGTTATAAGCCGGGAATTGTTAACGGTAAGGTGTTTTTGGTTTTTTTCTATTACAACTTTCATTACTGTGGGTATTTAGATTGACTTTTTCTTGATTCCTAAGTATTCTGTTGGTTATTTTTCTTGTTTGTTGATAATGTGGGGGATAATTCATGTCTACGATTTTTTATTTGCGTTGATTTTTATCGGCTTCTTTGGGTTATAGTTTTGGTTTTCGCTTTAACTTTGGTATTTCCATATAAATTTGATTGTTTAAGACCTATAATACCATGGATTGGTTTTTTTTTGTGAAAGAGTTTCTTGCACGTATATTTTACGTTCCATGAGCGTTCTTATAATTTTAAATTAGGTTTTTTCTATTTCTCATTTCGTTGCTTTGGTAATTTAATAACGTTTTGGGTCTAAACTTGGTTTTTTGTTCTATTGATATTGGAAATTTGTTTAATACAATAACATTTGTAATATTTATAATTAAAATAAAAAATAATCTGCTGGTTGGGATAGCACGGTTTGGGTCCACTTGCGCAGTTTTTATTTGCGCAGTTTCCATTTGCGCACTTCCCACTTCCGCAGTTTTCGTTTGCGCACGTTCCCAATTGCGCGTTTCCCATTTGCGGAATTGCTATTTGCGCAGCTCCCCATTTGCGCAGTTTGTCATTTGCGCAATTTACCATTTGCGCGCTTTTTCCCGATTGCGCAGTTTCCCGTTTGCGCAGTTTCCCGTTTGCGCGATTTTCCGGTTGCGTAGATTTGTTATTTGAACGGTTTTCCCATTTGCGGGGATTTTTATGACATAAATATTCACTATTAATCCTTTTTCCTAGAAAAAGGGTTATTTCTGGCAGGTAAATTTTAACATTACCTTGTTTACCATCCAGCTGTGCTGCTAGTGTTTGTTTAATGTCCGGTTGGGCTGTAAATACCAAAAAATAGCATTCGTTGAATTAGTCTCCTGGGAAAATGTATATAGTCCAACAGCGACTCGAAGCTTCTCGGCCTTTAGGCTTAGATCATAGTGTAGTAACTGTTTACTGACCGTTCCAGCTTTAAGGATGATTTTAATGATGGCCATACCTCTTAAAGAATTGTAGGCGGCACAATAAAAACGATACAATAAAAAAATGATAAAAAATAAAAACGATGTTTAAAATCTAAAATAAACAGGAATTAAAAAATATTTCAATTTCAGATAAAAATGCTGCTAATACCTTAGCACCACTTTTAAAATGGCTTCTGTCGTCGGACAATATACGTCCTCTGTAGTAGAACACCTATATGAAAACGGTGCCTACGCGCCCGGCTCACCTAACCGTTGCGCGCTTCGCGCGCTAGCCTTGATATAACTACCTCTATATAAAAACTATTTCGTTGAAATGGCCTCCAATATAGGACAGTAAGCGTCCTGTATTTCGTAGGAATGGCCTCTATCATAGGACAGTTACGTCCTATGTGAGAGGCCAATACCAAGATATTTCGTTAGAATGGCCTCTGTCGTAGAACACCTCCTATATGAAAACGGTGCCTAGGCGCCTGCGGCGCGCTCGGCTAACCTAACCGTTAAAAATATTCTTTCTGACCCCTAGGAAACATGCAGTGCAATTAAAAAGGTGCATTTTTGGTGGAAAGCACTAAATTTAAATAGCAGCCAATATACTGTCCTCAGTGTTACATATACTACATTTTCTTTTAGCCTAAAGGCTGAGAAGCTACGATTCGCTTGTCGACGACCGAAGATTTATTCCCAACAAAATAATTCAACAACCGATATGTCAACTTCAAACAACTTTAAATTATTGGTATGGACAGCGCGACCGGTAATTAAAAATACACCAGCAGCACAGTTGGATGGTAAACAAGGTTACGTTAAAAATAAACTACCTGAAAAAATCTTATTTCAAGGAAAATTACTTAATATAGAATATTCAGGTCGTGAGAAGCCGCGGAATAGAAAAACCTGCGCAAATGGAAAATCTGCGCAAGTGGAAAACCACGCAAATGACAAACCTGCGCAAATGATAAACCGCGCAAATGGAAAATATCTGCGCAAGTGGAAAACTGCGCTTACGGAAAAAGCGCAAATGAAAAACGAGCTAATGGAAAACTGCGGAAATGGGATACTGCGCAAATGAAAACTGCGCAAATGGAAAACCGCGAAATTGCATTTGCGGAAATGGGAACAGCGCAATTGGCCCATTACCGGATAGCACCGGGATAATTTTTTGGGGGTCGCTTTTGCTGGCGGAATATCATTGAGTACCGTGTTCAGTAGTTAATACACCCTAGAGCAAATTCATCCCGAGGAGCGGTATATTTTGTCAAGCTTGCCAACTTGTTTTATGTTTAGGCTTAACTTATGTTTTCGGTTTAGTCGCAAGCGAGATTCCCTGCGCGGTAAATTCGCGCTATTTTAATTCCATTTGTTTTTAATTCGAAGATCTATTTGGTCGGAGTTTAGCGTTTTAATTTTATTCTCGAAGACCTATTACTTTATATTTGTTAGGGTTTACCTTTTTGACCCCCTTTTTACTATGGACGTTTCAACCTTTTCCCGTTTTTAATCGGAAGTAACTAATCGGGGCTTAGCTAATGCGTAATATTTTTAATTTATTGTGTATTTGGATATATTTACTTATTGTATTCTGTATATTCTTTTTGGAAATTTGTTTAATGTCACGTAACCTCTGATTCAATTTTTAAATCTCGCATTTTCAATTTATTAACGCTAAGCATTCCCTTCAACTCTCAGAAGTACCTGTAAAATGTTAGTAAAATATTCTAAGCTAATTTATTCATTAACTGTATTGAGTAAATGACCTTATCATCGTGTATAAATTAAGTAAAATAAAATTACTTCAGTCTGGAACGGAGTCAAGAACAAAGCCTTAAATTGTGTTCCATACATTTGCCGTTCTATGAGGAAATTCGCAGCATCCGTGAAATAGGCCAAACTGAAATCAGCAGCCTTCCTTCTTTGCAAAGTATCCACTATGGACGCAATCCCAAAATCCACTTCCTGTCGGTAGAGATAAATTCATTTAGAATTGTGACTTTGGGTCAGAACTTATACACAGGTGCATCTGGGACATCAATTATCATATACATGTAGTCTCATCATTATGCCCCGCGATAGCGTCCACAGTCCGGACGGGTGAACGACAGCCATGTACAGCACCCACTGCTGACAATCCCAAGGCGCAGCAATAGCTATTTAATAAGCATTTTAGGAATAAAAGCCGACTTCTATAATAAATATGGCTTACATATACAGATTCTAAAATAAAATAAGGATTGCCAACTTTTAATCGACCAAACTATTTACACTTGACATACGGTCTCAACATTTATGAGTGCTCCTAGCTCACTTGGTATCCGACCAACTCAGTATTGGTCCCATACAAAAACAATTAACGTTCATGGTGATTGTTAGTCTCAGGATGCTACGGCCACTTTGTGGATGTTCGAGAATAACTGCACGGTGAGGCGTCAAACAATTAAATCAAGCACCAGGGCTCGATACCTCGATCCTTTCTTTGCACCCAGCACACGGGTCGCGGAATAACGCCGGCGGCACTACCTCTTTCTCCCTAGCGTCCTTATTGAAGAATAGGTTCCCGAAACTTAAAGTTTGTGGACCTCACAGATTCTCATGATCCAGGCACAGGAATAGACCCATGCCTACAGATCCCAACACTTTTTATCCTACACCCTTGTCAATCACAAAGTCGACAGACGGACTCGGGGCCGAATTAGCAACAAGGGGCTGACCTTAGTTTTGACACGGGTGTCCCCACCCCTGTCCCCACGTAACGGCCCGTTGGCGTGGCCGTTACACCTAACTCGCCCTGATTAATCAGATCTTCATCGGGCTCGCGGTCTTCTCAGACTCAATCAGCCCTTATTTCTTCCTTCTTTGATTAAGCAATAAACATTCCCAAGTTACATTATAATGAACGAGGGCTAAAACTGGGGAGAACGCTTTTACGAAGAGCTACGACTTTTTAACAATGGATACTTTTAAGAAGGCGGAAAATGAAAGCAACTACCGCCAATACAAAATTGAAAGCTAAAAGAGGACACAAAAGAGAGAACAACCCCTTCACCTACGGAGTCATCCCTTCCTAGAAATGTCCCTTTTACAACTGAACCCAGCGACCAGCGCTAACTTTAAAAATGGGCCACGCATTACCAAATAATGAATTGATTTTACAAAAAATAGGGAATCAAGAGTGACTTAAACGTCGGAAACTGAGCAAGTAAAGATTTCAAATAAAAAAGCCGGAAATTAATTAAATGCCTAAAATCTGGCGTTACAAATGGGACCACCAATCCTCACTTAGTACACAGCCCCGGGAATAGATGCTGTAGCACCACCAGCAGAAACCCAGCTCACATAGAACGGGAACAACAGCTGGAAGTGAAGGCAACAAAAAGCGGACCAATTGCGCAGCTGGCACCGGAGATTCTGGTGAAGTCCAAAAGGCTGGAAAGCCAGGTCACAGCGCTTCATACGGAGACTCGACGTCGGGCAGCCAAACCCCAACTACACCAGAGTGGCGGCAGTGCAAAAACATCCCCCCTACATGATCACAGTCGGAGGTGGAGGTACTCCACCACCCTTGGGTTACAAGTTCCAGACCCGACACCCCGGTTACACAACCAGTGACTGCACCCCTTGACTAGTTAAGGGCTTAAGAATTGTGATAGAAAGAAGGGAATAACGCCCATTGTTCGAAATGTGTCCTACCATAAGTTTATGATACATATCTTACTAAGCCATAAATTAAATTGAAACATGAACCTTCGCAGGTTCGACGCGGAGTCCATTGGGTGAGAATTTCCCGCCAAATCGCGGATGAGTATAGCATTTGATTACCAGGTAAAATGTTACAATTTTACTGCATACATAATCATTTGCCCTCTAATAATTTAAGAAACTCGCTGTATGATGAATTTCGTCCAAAAAGGATTTTAAAAATGGTGAGAGATTGCGAAGGTACCCACGTTTCAGACGAATAATATTAACAATATGGGGGTTTGAATACTTCTCTCGTAAGATATACATTACACAATACGGGTTCTAGGTGACATTCTCAATCCAGAACGCTGAAATCAACGGTTTTTGTCAGAGAAGAAATGATCGAATCTTCTGGTCACTGTTCTTTTAAGAGAATGTCGTACTCGTCACGGAGTTACTAGAACTTACATTTCTGGAAACATTTCCAATGACTCCTGTCCATGAGTTGTTAATCAGCTTCCCAAAATTAAAGTGCTTCACTTCGTGCAACGTGTACCTACGTAGAAATGTATGATGACATTGTAGTCATGAAGTAGCTTAATTGGCAGATATTCATCGAGGCATTCAGTCCTGCAATTCTTTTTCAAACTTTTAGTTATTACATTTCCATGATGAAAATTGAATTTTTTTATTTACAGGCTGTTTCTTTAACTCTGTTCTCGGACTAAAAATGTACTATTTCTTAACGTAAAACGTTTTATTCGCCTGTTCCGGTGATGAGAACTACTCCGCCCCACAAACTATTCGCTGGCTCCGTTGCATTAGGGCTACTCTGTTACTCCTTCTGAAAGCAGGTGTGAAGAGCGTGAATCGGATCTTGTCGTTTGCTAGCCAGAATTAATCTACTATAAAGTCCACAGGCAAGCATTTTGGAAAAACGTTTTTACTCCAACTCAAACTATTATCCACCACGGAATCAAGGTAAAATGACGTCATAGCCTTACTCTTCTTACCCTACTCCGAAATCCTGGAACAAGCGAAAAGAAACCACCTTATATAGGTGTGCAAATTCAATTTAATGGGGATTGAAGTTAATTTAAAATATTTATTTGCTAGCCACGACAAATACCAAATCGAATATTTCAATCGTCGAATAATTTGGTAGAATATTTATGAAGGAAAAACATGGTCAGTTAACAGATCAAATACGAAATAAAATGACGAATAACAAATAATTGGACCTTTTCGGTTGGAGTGTTTAATTTTATTATGCTGTTCCAAAACCTGCCATGGCCCAATAATTTAGCCAATAAGGCGGACTGAGCAGGACCACTATCCATAGCTTTCTCTTTTGATGTCCCTGCTACTATCCCTTTTCAAGAATATTCGATCAATTGACTTTGAAAAACGTATATCAATCTTTTTTAAGATCTATTGGATTCGACAAATCAAATATTCGTTTGGTATTCGATTAATTTATATGTTGTAACCAAATATCTTGCACACCCCTAGAAACCTTTGTGCCAAAGAAGGAACTTGTATTTGTGTCTGCTATAGTTGATTGGTTTTAAGTGGAAGTTTAAGAATATGCGTCCAGAGTAAGAAGAACTCTGTATAAATGAGCCTTAAAGGGATAATGAAATCGGAAAATACAGTACCTTCAAACTATTCAGCTTTCAAAACTACATATTTTTCCAATTTACAGTCATTAGAAAAAATGTAAACTCAAATTTTAAAATAAAAACTACGCCGAAAAAAGCAGACGCCGCCAAAGCGAAATCGCCGTGTGTTTTGAAAATCCCGGAATCTGTACGGATGCCCAATGAGAAGCGACGTTTTAACTTCAAAAGTCGCCTCTCATTGGGCATCCGTACAGATTCCGGGATTTTCAAAACACACGGCGATTTCGCGTTGGCGACGTCTGCTTTTTTCGGCGTAGTTTTTATTTTCTTAAAATTTGAGTTTACATTTTTTCTAATGACTGTAAATTGGAAAAATATGTAGTTTTGAAAGCTGAATAGTTTGAAGGTATTGTATTTTCCGATTTCATTATCCCTTTAAACGTAAAATGTCTTTATTAATTTAAATAATGTTCAATTCTAGGAAGATACTTTTTGTGTACGTAGCTACGTAAGTTTTTCAGTATTTTTTAACTAAACTTCAATACGGTCAAAGCTTAAATTAAATACAAATAATTGTTTAATTTAAGCATGACGCACTAGGAACTTACGTGAAATTAATGTTTTCCGCTAGCGTGTATAAGAGGTTGGCTTCATATCCGGAAACTTTAATTAAGTTGGAACCACTTCTCTCTTGCACGCTCAACAAACCTGTCTGACATTTTATTAAAGGATTCATTCATTGAAATGTGATTAAAATAATCATTTTACTTCTAAAAAGGCGGCTTGTAAATGTTTTCCAGAGCACTCGTCAGAACTGGAAATCATGTTTCATTTGTTATCACAAATGTCCAATGAACTCTACTCACCTGAAAATAGAAATATTGACTATGACTTATTCCTAGGCAAATTAGGGAAACAAAAAACAATTTAAGAAGATAACCAAAGACATAGGTTCTTGGCAATATAATCACTTTGACTTTCCTGCTTTGGCTTCACTAAATTTATTTAAAGAGTGTAAGACCTACATTGTTACCTAATACGACCTTTGATAAGAAACCTTTATCTTTACTTGCTTAATAGCGTACTTTTCAAACAATGCTTATAACAACAGCTTCGAAGTCTTTGCGGAAATCGAAGTCTTAAAAGGATAATTTTATTTTTGAAGTTTATTCTCACATTTAACAATTTCAATTTGTAGAACTGTCAAATTAAATAATTTGAATTGGTAGCGCATCAGGAATAATAGGAAAGGGCTCTATACATCAACAACTTATTTCCTTGTGCACGTATATAGATCAAATTAGATCAAATAACAGCGAATTATACTTCAAATAGGCATAAAAGAATGTTTTAATAACTAATTATCAAGAAGTTTGTTTAATTGTCTTTCCTGTGTTCGAAAAGGACTCAAAATATAATTGAGCTGTAGTTAGGGACGTGTATTATTTCTGTTTTGAGCTAATTTTCTAGTAATGCGTAAAAATGATTATTTTAAGCGCTAGTGGAGACTTAGCATTATACTTACGTGAATGTCGAATCATAAATAACGATAACATGCAAAGTTTTGATCGTATCTTGGACTTGATTTCGTAATAAATTCAATATTTAGGTAACAAATCTTTCGTAATTTCTGGGAAATTGGAAGGTGCACTAGGCTAAATCTACTTCGTTTAAAACTAACGGTTAAAGTCATAAAATAAACCGAGGTTTCCATTAGTTAAATCACATTTTAATTTATAATTTATATCTCTGACGTGATACCTATCCATTTAATACGCAAAATCATGAATTTATTCCACGCATGAATATTAAAGTGTGGGAAATTGGAAATAGCAATTAGCTAAATCTATTTCGTTGAAAATTGACAGTTGGAGTCGTAAAATAAACACAAACTTTTCTTTAGTTAAATGGCATTGGTAATTAAACTTATACATTTACCTATCCATTTAAAACGTAAACTCAACATTTTATTTCAACCATTAAATATTCAACTATATCCTTACCCTGTGATCCCTTCTCAAGAAAATAAACAAAGTGCTGCCAACTTCCTTTCGTACTCTTTATACGTGTCTTAGAGGTCACGTGCTATCCTTTCAAACTGGCGACCTACCGCCTGTGTACGATGAACGTTTTCATTTAGTTTATTTTGGTAAAAAACAGTTTCTTAAACCTAGGAACAACAAACACAGCACCCCTTACAAGGAGAACGCAATCCGTTAAAAGACGTAGATTATCTTGGGTACAATTTTTATTGGTTAGACGCTTTAGCGCCTGCTGCCGTAGGACATTGTCTTCCCCCGTAAAGGTTCATCAAATGAAATTTATACACAACACTGCGTTAGCGTGTTTAAAGGCTAGCAGCGTTCTCCTTGTGTTTATTGCTCCTAGATTAAACTTTATTATCCTTTTCGTGTCGTGTTTTGGGACTCATTTGATTAAACCAAAATCTAGTTGAAATCGTCTTGAGCCTTCAAACTCCACAAAGCCAGTTTTTATCGAAATTTGAAATAATTTAAAAGGACGATGATTAAATTGGGAATTTGGGCAGCCTTGTATTGATTTCTTAGTTTAATTGTTCTTTTTGAACTGTATCAAAGTCAGGCCGATGTGGAACTTAGTGTTTTTTCTGTGGTAAATCAGAGGTAATAGTGAACGTAAGGAGCCTTTGGCTCGCATGTCGTGAAGGGCTTGACACCACCCTCGTACGCGTTATAATCCGGCCACCTGAAATCATGGCTTTAAAAAAATTACAATTTTCGAATCCCCTCCACACGGGGGGGGGGGGGGGGGGGAACAACGTCACATTCATGCGCGTCGGAAGACAGCAGTTTTAAGGAACCAATGAGATTCCGGGATGATTTGATTCTTGTAGGAAGAAGGAGCTGACTGTTATAAAGCGTGAGCAGAATTTCGAGCCACGATAAAAGTAGTCTCAACAGAGTCATTCTTCCTAAGTAGAATTAAACACCTTCTTGGCTGCGTTCAACAACCTTCTGATTCATTCCCGATTATGTGACGTCACAATAGGTATCGGAATGGTATCCAATTAAGCTGTTCCACGAGCAGGGTTTTCTGATATGTATCATAAAGGCACGCGCACGTAGAAGATTTGTGCTGGCAGCCATTTTGATTGATTCATTTGAAACGAGTTTTGAGCGTTTTGGCGTTCAACAACCGTTTACGTCACCAAACGAAAACGGACCTAACGGTAAGACAATCAGAAGTATCGGATTATTTTAGATTTTTTGTGGTTCAATGCTGCTTTCGGCTCCAATTTAAGTAAATTTAACGTATTTGAACTCTCATTTTAATGAAAACTTTCTAATTGAAACTGAGACTGCAACTAAATAAATAAAAGGGCAATTTCTTAATTATCATGAAAATAAGGCTCAAGGTAATCCTCAATCTAATTTTTAGGTAACTTCTTGCCGAATAAATCTCTTCCGAAATTATTGACTTTTTACGTTAATTCTTCTGTTACTTTTTTATTTTAAATTTATCTTCTTCTAATTTGTGAAGCCGAATTGCTAAACGCAAGTTTTTTATATTATTCCATTTTAAACGTATTTTTATAATTATTAATTATTCTTAATTGTTATTATTTTATTATCCCTTAGTATAAGGAAATATATTGTTTTCTTAATAAATAACAGTACTAATAACATCTGTTAAATCATCTTTGGGCCAGTTAATTGGAATAATTTTTCCAATTGCTGATGGCCATTATTAAACTGGAACAATTATGATCACTCACCTCTCAAACCACTGGCTTCCAGTTTTTTAATCAACCAACTTTTGAAATTAATTACTAAAAATATTCTTTGCATTGAACCAATCTACTTTTTCAACCGCCTTGAGCTACAAAATCTAATGTACAAAACACACAGCCGTCAAAGAGAAATTTCCCGAGGTATGCATTTCGAGAATAAAATGAACTATTTGCTGCAGTCCTAATGAAGCCTACCGCGTCACCTACATAGAAAGTATTTATAAGCCCGTAGATCAATACTACCTTCTAATTCCGTAACATGGACATTAACCAAACGTTCACTTTAATTAAATATATGGGCAACTTCGGGAATTCATCAGCCTCGTACTCGAAAATGAATTTTCTTTTCATTTCAAATCATTATATCCAACTAATGGTATGCAAGAAATTTGTTACCTCTCCGAGGGGGAGGGTATTACAATCACCGTGTCTGTTGGTGTGTGTGTCTGTCGGTCCGGGCTGCGAACGCGTTCGCATTTTCGGAGCAAAGTGTAATCGCTGCGTTCGCAGTTTCTTGGAATTAGGGAAAAGGTTTTTCCAAAAGCGCCCTCTTTCGTCATTGGGTGTATTAAAATATCAATTTTGCGAATTGTGAATGTACGTGAATAATCTCCGACGTTAGGGACGGACCGAGTGCTGAGGGTTACGGAAAACATCTCAACGTCCAAATGGCAGGGTTTCTACCAAATGTTTACGGATTTGTCTTATTTTCAATTTGCGATAGTATTGAACCCGAGCCCTCCTGCATGACAAGTGAGTGTTCTACCACAGAACCACCGATACATTTTACGCTTCATTGAAAATTATAAACTCAGCTTAGCGGAAGAGTATATTAATACTTTTTAAAGTCTTTATTTTTTACGTATGAAATTTTAAAGGTCAAATCTTGTTTTAGCGCAGTCAGCAGAGATAAGATGGTCAAAGGAAAGAACCCGTGGGTGGTCCACTTAGTTAGTTTTTGGTAATTTATTTACGGGTTTTCTTATCTACTTAGATATATTTGTATTAATGTGGTGGCGTTGGTTTAACGTTTATTGATATACGAGCTGTAGTTTAGTAAAGTGGCTTTCTGTGCTTTGTTAATGGTAAGATTTTTGCTTCTTGTTAATACATTTGGTGTGGATATTTCGATATCTACGATTCCTAATGCAGCCATTGATTTCCTGGGTGTGCGAGTCTTTATATGATATTGGAAATTGGACGGTATTGGTCTTTTTTACGCGGTATATGTCACAACGTCAACAGGAAGTCTACGAATCGTCCACTACCAGATGTCGAATATAGCTATTCTACGGTATCTTCTTCAAGGGCGAGTGTTGAAATAACATGAGCGTTATAGATGCGGCAAGTATTTCGTAAGCAAGAAAAATACAAATACCCTCTGTAGATATTTCTTTCATTAAAATTAGCTACGTATTATATTTAACTGATACACTTGTACTGTAAATAGGGGTAAGTTCAATTGTGCATTGTTTTAGTACGTCTAAATCACTGTTGTAACTACTTAATTTGTAATATTCTGAATAAATTAAACTCGGTTGTTTCGTCTCAATTATTTTAATTATTATTAAAATTTTTTACCGGTTGGGATTGGACCCGGATTACGTTTTTAGTAAATAACTCTGAATTGCAGAGATATCATCAAGGGTCATCTCGAGAAATGAATACCACTAGTTCTGTTCACATTATTGTTACAATTTTCTTGATACCAATTAGTTGAGTCACTTAATTGTACCCAACTAGTTGTATAGTGTGAACTGGGTTTCATTTTCTGGTTATATGCAGACAAACATAGCGACAAAAACACTCCATTCCATCTTATTCACTTATTAAATCTGTTAGTCTAATCCTAATACGCTAACTGGTGAATTTTTAATTTAATAAATCATTTAATCAACCAGATATTCGCGAGAGAAAATCTGATTAATTATGTTCACATAAATTGTCCTCCACATTTCGCTCTTGGTTATTTAATTTTAAATTTTATTATATTTAATGTTACTTTACGATCACACCCATAAATCTGCGTAGGGGCATTTTATTTATTTTGGTGGCCATTTTAGAAGATGGCGGTAGTGGCGTACTGAGCGTGCGTGGATCCTAGGTGCAATTTATTAAATGGTGTAGATTGTTTGGTAAAATGTAATTTCGAGACGGTTTAACAACGTGGTTAATATCTTGGTAAGGACCGCTTTATAGCTGTGACAATGGTTTCAGGTAACTCGTTTTCCCCGTTTATACTAGATGACGTTCTGGAGTTATAAAACATCATTAGAAAAAGAAATTCAATTGAAATTCGGCAAAATTACCAGAACAATTTTTCCACCTTTCCAACTCAAAAATCAAATCATGCCGGTTTTTAATTGGTTCCCTACAACTGACGTGTTACGACGTGATTGAAGCACACGCACGTGACGTGAAGTGAATTCGACCATGATGCCCGAGCATCGTCTCAACATCGTCCCCCGAAGTACAAGTACCAAAAACGCACTCTTGGTCCGATGAAGTAATAAGAGTTTCGCCGTGGAACCATGAAGTTGCTTTTTTGAGCACCGTAATTTTCTACGTTGGTTAAGCCGTTGCTTACGCTTTTGTCGATGATGAAGTCGTGGGTTCCTACCCCGACTTCGACTTTTCTCCAAACTCCTCATTTCAATTGGTTTTAAGTTTCTTTAGATCTGTGTTAAATGTTTGTTTTTTTTATACAAAACTTGTATAAAAAATTCAATTGTAGATTTTGTATAGTTACAATTTTACTTTCTAAAATACAAATGTTCAATCCGGCACCTGGATTTGAGATTCCGTTAGTCAAGAACTTACGCTACTACAATGTCAGATGTCGCCTCTGTGCCAAATGAAAACCTTTGCTTTCATCATTATACAACGAATTTGTATAAGTTGCTATACTTAGTTGCAGGTTGAGAAAGTTTAAAATATTTAGTCTATTTGGCGGTAAAATACTGGCACAAATTTGGTGTTTTAATGGTTGAATTTTTAAGTATACTGGCGCGCGTTATTTTTCCATTGATAATGAATTAATTAACCTTGATAATATTTTAAAAAGTTTTCATAATTTATTTGATAATGAAATAATAATAATCAGCTAGGCTAATAAGTAAGTCACCACCTTAGGCCCAAGTCATCTAATGCCATTAAATCCAGTGGTCGAGTTATACCGCGTATGAGGGTGGTGCCTGGCAATCCCTTCGAGGCACGCGAGCTGACAGCCCCCTATAATTACAATAGATTGTTTGGAGCGTAATATTAAAAATATTCTATACTGTAGCTTAAAAATAACAATAATATACATTAAATATTTATTGATTACATTGAAACAAATATAATATAACTACGTAAGCTAGATTCGAAATCACGGCGTTTCTCGATAGCGCGTTTTCTCGTGAGGCTTTTACTGAGTTCACGCCGGAAGTCGGAAAAATCGGGCTCCATAGCAGGGTGAGAAATAAGGAATTTCAATACATAACCCAAGATTATATTACTCACCTTTTAGTTTTCTTTCGTTTAGAAACATTTTTAGAGCTACAGGCATGTTCCATTATTGTTTTAAAACAATATAACGCAAAAATATCTGGTATCTTAAAACCGCAAGTCAAAAACCACGGCGCAATTTTCACTTAAACGTTTTAACTAGATGTCGGTAGCCCTGCCAGCAGCGGCTCTATGGAGGCAGTTTTTTCCGACTTCCGCCGGGAACTCAGTAAGAGCCTGCGTTTACGATCAAGGAGCTTGATTTCGAATCTAGGGTACGTAGTTATATTATCTTTGATTGAAATTTACACAATAGGCATTTTTAACCTGGTTAAAACGCGCAGGCATGGATCAACGGGATCGGGCTCACAGGGTGAGCTCAGGTATTTTAAATAAATATTGTGAGCCTGAGACGAGACCGATAAGTTTTCACGTTAAAACCGAGCCCGAGCTGAGGGATTGTGGATCGCATATTGTAACTAGTAAGCCCGAGCTTGAACCCCTGTTAAAATACAAATTACTTCGAGCTCGAGCTTGAACCTATTTCATGATTCACAATACTCGGAGCTCGAGCCCAAGCCCGTATTAAAAATTTACGTACTAAGAGCTCAACCTTAAGCTCGACATAATACTTGAGCCCGAACTCGAGACTTATTTTGGTAGTTTTGACATCTGGGGTGAGCCCGAGCCCGAGACCGATTTGAATACTGTTTTCGTATCTGAAGATGAGCTCGATCTCCTTCCAATTCGCGATATTGTTTAACCCTGGATTCTCGGGTTCAGGGCTGCCTGACCGCCTCCGACTGTCTTCTAGGTATGCCAGTGATGCCGGAATGGAGCTCAAAAACACTCTTTGATAAATAAACTGTGTGATTAAACATCGAGCTCGAGCTTGAGCCTTTAGTAGCTGTAAAACATAGTGAGACCGAGCTCGAGGCCACCATTTTATTTGTAAATTATTAGCTTGCTAGTTTTACACTAGGCCTAAGGTGGTGTCTTGGGTATTAGCTTAGCTGATTATTAATATTACACTACCTGTTATACGCATTTGGAGTTACTCTGATCAGTCTGAATAAGCAGCGTTTCCTGACGTACGATAATAATAGTACAAATCGATAATTTTTAGCCAATTTTCGGGAGGCACGATAAAATTCGTCAATTCGGCTTAAACCTAGGATAATGTACAATAAATTTTGATTTCAAAAATGTATTGAAGTCTTATACCTAGACGATAGCGCCGCCGATCGAACGCCGCTGATTATTTAGATATCGCCGAAACGCCGCCGCCGATAAAATAAATAAACTCAGAGTATTTAAAAATGGACCTCAAATGGCGTTACTCGTTTGTCAAATGTGAATCGGTCTTTGCCAGTTTAAGCTACTTATTAAATTGTACATACCCCAATATCCCCTTCAAGATCCATATATCCTTCGGTGGGATAAGTAGCTTGAAATCCTCTTCTGTTGATTTGTTCGCCCGACAGAAACTCCCAGAGTAAATGGTTTCGTGCGGACATTATTGGGGAGGCAGAACCGTCCCTTGAGTAGGGCGAGCGGGGTAGTGGCCCAGGGCGCCAAAGTTTTAGGGGCGCAAATTCAAAGATTTTCATTTAAATTGGATGTTGAAAAATTAAAAATTTCTACCTAAGGTTCGGGGGGCGCCATTTGGGCTAGGTAGGCTCTGTGGGGAGGCTTCACAGTGCAGAATTTGGCTATTTCGGTCAGGGTTGGAAAAAAGCCGGCTTTACTTGAAAAAATCCAGACCAGTGATTTTAATTGGCTATAACCGGTTTTTTTCGGTTATAACCGGCTAAAATATTAACAGTACCTTTTACTTATGTAAGTAGAAATTGTCTGCAGTTATTGTCGTAAATAAGAAACTAAACAAATATATCGAAATAACTATATAAAATAACTGAATTCTTTTGATTTCCTCGGGAAATTCCCCCTAGTTTTTGTGTATGACAGAAGCGAGGCAGCGAACTTTGGAACTTTAAACCTACCGAAAAACTGGTAAACGTAAACCGGTTTCTAAATATGAAACCAAAAATAAACTAAATTTCTAAATATAAACTATTCATATACTAAAATATTCATATTGTAATTTTGTTTTTAAAAAAGCCACAAAAATCTGGATTTTTTCAAGTGGCTATAACCGGATTTAACCAGGTGGCTATAACCGGTATGGCTGATTCTATGCCAACCCTGATTTCTGTACATCCTAAACAAAACCAAAATCATGGTTTAATGTCCACAAATAAGTAGCCATATTAGCTGTATAAACCTATTGATACCCTCGTTATCAGGTGCAAGGGGTGAGTAGCTGAGCTGTTGTGATATTTATCACGAGGTAATTAAGCGTTTAGAAAAGCTTGGTAAATTCCTACTTCTTGGTAGTTAAAACGAAAGTTCTATTATTTATTTAAACTTACAAATTATAACAATTAAAAAAAATTACAAAATGAAAATAATGAGAGCGAATATTTTATACATTTATCATACTGTGGCAATCGTCAACTGGTCAAATCTCTCATTAATTGTTCTTAAAGTTAAAATTTATCTTTTATTTATTTATCTACTTTGAGATTTCACGCGTTTTTTAGTTCAAATTTGAACAATATTTTTATAAAAAATTCTACAACCGACATTGGTGACGCCACTGGCGTAAATAATGGCCAATAAATAAGGTGCCCCTAAAGTTGGATGATGTATTGATGATTTCGTGGGCTGTTTCACGAAAAATATGGGACCCCTAAAATAATTATCTAGAGTTTCTTACATCTTTTTATTCAAACCCTATTAAAAATTAAATAATATATACATGTATATAGCTTAGTAAGGATCATATTTATAGAGCTTTTTCGACAAACTACATCATAGTTAAACATGAATTTAAAAACCATTTTAATTAAAATCATTATATTTTAGTTTTTAATTACGTTATGTTAACTTCGCAATGCTACGATTCAACGTTCAACGAAGATTTCTTACCCCAAGTAAAAATATTCAACCCCCAAAAAATTCCAAAAAAAGTCGTCTTGATTTGAAGGTTCTCCAAAATCAGTTTCGAGGGTCCAAAACACTTTAGTTACGCCCAGCGGCGTAGCAACCAGGGGGACAAGGGGACAATGTCCTCTCCTAAATTTTCTACTATTATGTAATATAATATTGTGAGTTGGTTTTTACAACCATTATGAAAAAGATAAATTTGTCGTTTAAAACTTTTAACAACAAAGTAAGAGCGAATTCAAATTCAACTTTCGTTTTTTGGTCAAATTGAAGTAAAATATTAAATATTTGTCCACTTTTATAATATAATATATTATAGAGTGGCAATGTACCCCAAAACTCAAAAACGTTCCATTGCTCCTGGTTACGCCACTACCATTAGCGTGACTACAATACGGAACTAAAACAGAAGAGATTAACCTCTAGAACCACGAAACATTGGTCGTACTCACTAGTTGAATGGCCATCCTAGATGGACAGGAAATCATACAAACAATTTCCGTCATTTTCAATATGGAAGACGTGGAACGTCATGGAAATTCGATCGTTGGGATCGGCTTGAATGTGATAGAAACAATGCTCAGGGAAACCCGGGCTCGTTATAATTCCTTCCTTTTCTGTAAACGAATCGTAGCAGGAAGACCTCTCCGTTTCTAAATAAGATATGGATTAATTAATTAATCAAAATATTGACCTCTTCAGTTAATTTGCGTTTATTTGGTTTCTGTTTGTGAAAGTCAAATTAATTGGTTCTAGGTTCGGTGAACACAGTGGTTTTTTTAAAGTAGTTTTAAAAAGTCAAACTAATATGTTCTAGGTTGGGTGAACACAATGGTTTTCGAATGTAGGTTTTTGAAAAAGAAATTAATTGGTTCTAGGCTGCTCACATGTTGAAATGGTAATTATTCCGAAATTTAAATGATATTCCTTAAATTTGATTGTTGATCTAAAATTTAAATGTAGTTCTTTAAAATTTGGTTGGTTATCTAAAATGTAAATGCAGTTCTTTAAATTTGATTGTTTATCACAGAGAACCTCTAAGTAAAGCCACGGAAAATAATTTTCAACAGAGTACATGACGGTCTCCAATCAATAACAGTCAACATAAGGGGCTTCTGATAGTGCATATTAACATTGGTAGATTGATCATCCCACAAATATTGTGTGTTAAACCACAACATTGACGGTGATAGACATTGACGGATATAATATCCTACGTTATGGCAGGACAAAAAAGGTGTAGGAGGCATATGTGTTTACTACAGAAAAAATCTTATTGTAACTTTAATTGAAACTCCCGACCAAGAAGGGGAGTATCCAATCGAATATATTGTTGTTGTACACTCCATGAAAAAAACACCAAGCCCCTGCAACTTGGTATCTGTTATTATACTTCAAATGCCACACAAATTTCTGAATTATTAATTATAAATAGTAAAAACATTCTTTCTTCGCTATACGCTAAACTTGACTCGGGGATTATTATTATGGGTGATCTAAATTGCGATCTGTTAAAGAAACCTCTTGAATCTAAAACTAAAACCCTACAAAAAGTCTTATCAAATTTTAAACAACTAATTGTTTCTCCAACCTGTATAACCTCAGAAACAGCAACGTTAATTGATCATCTGTACACTTCTCATCATCATAGAATTCTTTGCAGTGGCATAATTACCTTTGGTGGATCTAATCGTGGTATAATGTTTTGTACACGGAAAAGACAATGTCCACAAATTATTAAAAAAAATAACCAAGGTGCGTGTTTATAGACTATCTATCAAATACCTTAGACAGTTTTCAATTAATCAATTTAGAACACGGAGTGGAGCATCTGGAAATAATAATCCAAAGCCAGCTCGATCAAAATCCCCCAATCATTCATAAACGGAAATCATTATCAACTCCTTCATGTATCATTAATGACATAAAACACATTATGCATTCACGGGACAAAAGGAAATTGTTTAAAAATCTGGAGCTGTCAGCTCAATATCGCTATTTACGTAACTAGGTTAATAAATCCATCAAAACTGCTGAGAGATAAACTTAACAGCCAGCTCTGGAAATGTTTTAAATAAAAATACACCCCGGTGACTGTCATCCAGTCTAAAGAAAGAATCATCGACAATCCATCGGAAATTCCAATAATTTTCAATGAACATTTTATAAACAACCAATCAAATCCAATTGAAATCCACTCTGGCGGTATCAAATCTCTTATACTCCCAATTTTTCTTCCAAAAAGTTGATGAAAACTCGGTCTTTAACCATCTGAAATCCCTCCCCTACAGCAAAGCCTCTGGTCAGATGGGCTGCCAGTATCCTTAATTAAGGATCTTGCTAGTGTTTTAGCTCCTGTACTTACCATCTTTATAAACAACTTTTTTAAATCCGGTTATTTTCCATCAAGATGGAAAGAAGTTAAGGTCATCCCGCTCTTTAAGGTGACCATAAAGGCCCAGGAAATTATCGGGTCATTTCAGTCCTCTAAACTCTATCTAAAACGCCAGAGCGTTGTAACCAAGTAATTAATTACTGCCAATAAAACGACATATTTTATCACATGCAGTCAGACTTTCTTGAACGGATTATTTACAACCTTGAGAAAGGTAATTATGTGGTCGTTACATTCCTTGACATGTCAAAAGCTTTCGACAGCGTTAGCCATGATCTATTGCTTCAAGAAATACTTAAGAAGAATTGGTTTTACTCATACTTAAAGTAGCGCACTCAAGTAGTTGCAGTTAACGGAGCATCATAAACACCACTAGTAGTCAAGTCAGGGGTACCACACGGCCGTGTCCTTGGCCCACTGCTCTTTAATATTTATACCAAGGATAATTATAAAATTTTCCGTTGAGGGGGCCCGGCACATTTCTAATGGGGCACCTTTAAAAAACAATTTATTTTCTAAGATCTATGAGACTGAAGTCCTACTTGTCTACTTTAAAGTGAGTGTAAAGGTCCACACGAGCCACATTAGCATTGGAACTTGGTTTTAATAAATAAAAATTAAAATGATATAAAAGGTAAACCGAAAAGCTGTATATTGTGACTTGCTTTGTTTTCTAATGCCACTTTCCAATTGTTGAAACCTTTGGTAACAAAAGAAGGGTCTCTCTCAATAACGATAATACACGCATACCTTCTGCATAGGAAACAATAACAGCGATTTTCCATAACGGATTTTTCTAGCCATCGCTGATCTGTGTACCATGTTTTCTTGAATGACCTATCTTTATCGTTGAACTTGGTTTTCGGGTATTCAGAAAGTATGGCTTGATTTGGTTTTGACAAAGCAAGGTCGTTTTCGGTTGCTTTGTACGTTTTTTCTCTGGGCTTTGAGTTCTGAACAACTGACGGAATGATAACGCTGTGGTTATTAGCATTACCTCTAGCAGCTTGAACTAGTTCTACATCATCTATAAATGTATTAGAAGTTGAATTTCCAATCACATTAGTTTGGTCTTTATTTTTTTGTGTTTTACCACAAATTTATCCATACTTGTACTTACAATGACTTAATTAACCTCATGCGAGCCGTTAGCGAAACTAAAATGGTGTAAACTGAGAACTAATTGAGAATCAGAATAATAGAACGTTATAAATAATGATAATGTTATGACCATGTTAGTATAGTCCAATCAATATTTGTACTTGCCATATTACTGTTTCTGCTACAGCTAAATCTTCCAACTTCAAATGGTGGAAAAGATACTAATATAGTAAAGCAAGATACAAGAAAGTAAATAAAATAGTTTGGACAGTTGGATTTAACGAAATATGATATGTGAATAGGCTATTTTTTATTGATTTTGTTTACAATTTCTAGGGGCGCAATGATATTTTTAAGAGGGCACAGAGACGTTTTGTGGGGGAACGATGGGGCATTCATATTTTTTTTGAGAGGGGATTAATTATTTTTGAGGGGGCCAGGCCCCCTTGGGTCCCCTCGCGGTCTACGGGCCTGTTTGAACTCCTCTTTGTTAATGGAGTACGCCGATAAGGACGCCCTGTTGAGTGCAAATGAATATCTACAAAACGCCATAGTGAATATAGATAAGGATACATTCTCCTTCTCAAAAGGCCAAGTACTTAAAGGCCTAGGTTTTCTTCTGCCTGTCACCCTTTAAAATTTACTTTCCTTCCAAACAAATACCCTGGTGGTAGGCCAACGTGTTTTGTTGAGGGCTTACCACCAAGTTATTTGTTTGGAAGGAAAGTATATTTAAAGGGTGACAGGCAGAAGAAAACCTAGGCCTTAAACACTAAGAAATCAGCATTCATGATCTTCTCTCCCAACAGAATAAAAGAATCAGCAGCCTCAACTATAACTGAACTGCCGAGTTTTGACGAACAACTTAAGTGGTCAAATCCTATTGACTACACCTTTTAGAACACAAAAATTGTGAACTATCAGCAACTATAGCCAGAAGCGAACTTGATTGGATGAATTGGCAAGAAATAGCGAATTATCACCTTCTTCTGTTAATGTTTAAAATTTATCATAAGAAATGTCCTACCTATATTTTAGACATATTTGAACCCTCCTTTAATACCATTCATAATTATAATACAAGAGCAATAACGACAAATTTTAACGTTCTAAAGAAATCTGATACCTTCAGTAACAAAAGTGTAAAAAGGCTTGGGGTTGTGGAACTCACTAGACTCTATTTTAAAAATAATTACTCTTTTAATTTGTTTAAAAATGACCTAAAGAATTACATTAAAAGAACAGGAAAAGTTACATGACGTATATAATTAAATTTAATGTAAGGTAAACTGGACTCCTATGTAAATCAGTTTAAAAAACTGAAAAGAATATCCGTAAATAAACGCTTTTTATTATTATAATTATTTTTATTATGCAGTTAATTTTTCCGCAAAGTTAATTTGCTTAAATATACCTCTATGACATTCTTATTACATTTTATGTTAGGTTACATGTACCTGTTACTTGTTTATACTCGACAACTTGCACACAGATGTTTGTGATAAATGCTGCTAAATTTCCATTATAGTGCTTACCCTAAAACGCAACAGGGGCTGTCAAATCATTCCACCGACTTGTCAAATAGAACATTTTATCGTGGCCTTCACGTGATCCGCTCTATTGTCGTCACCAGGGCCGTGCAGAGGGGGGGGGGGCAGGGGGGCAAAATCTCCGGGGTCCGGGTGAAAAGGGCCCACGAAGCAAATCAAGATAACTTGGGAGAAGTTTTCAGGGGCTCAACAGGCTCCCCGCCAGCAATAGTCACAAGTAGGCACGTGCCTACGTTGAAAAAGTGTAGGCCTACTTTGGGGGCCTCTAAATTTTTGAAACGGTGCCTATTATAACCCTCAATATTTTTAGTTACTATTTTATAAAATAGGATTTGATATTTCCATTTTTAGCCTACTGGGAGTAATATAACAGATTGGAAACGAAGAAAATCGAAAGTTAATTTTATCGAAATGTACTATAATTAGAGTACGGTTGGCAACGCTGTCCGTGATTATAGATTTTCCCCTTGAAAAAACTTTTTCTTTTGAATTGACTGATAAGAGATGGTGACGCCGGGAGGGGGAAATACGTCATGCTAGGCCGCAAAGTGCAGGGACACCTGTCTTTTTGCCTCGGTGTCAGTGAGAAGCTACAATACACACAACTAAGACATTTAGTTTCTTGGAATTTGACGACGTCAGTGAAGAGGACCGGAGGGGGGGATTGCCAAAACTGGATTTCTCTCTTTCTCGTCCCAGCAGAGGTAAAGCCCAAGCCTATTGCTTTGATAGGAAGGGGTTATTCTTTCAAATATTGAGGAATTTGGGTTTCCCCTTTTTCCCTCTTTTGCGAAGCCACGTGATTTCAGTGACCATCGAACGGGGTCCGTCAGTGATTAGGGCCTCGCGTTTCGTCAATCGTCATTTCGTTTTCGTCTCCTGAGCAAGATAGTTCTCAATTTAGAGTCTCTTTTGGCCAGAATTTAAATAGATTTAATAGTTGATTTTTCAACAGCCTTTTTCAAGGCTATTAAGCTATTTGTAGCTTAATTTTCCAAACAGCCTTTTTCAAGGCTAATAAGCTATTTGTAGCTTAATTTTCCAAACAGCCTTTTTCAAGGCTAATAAGCTATTGTAGCTTAATTTTCCAAACAGCCTTTTTCAAGGCTAATAAGCTATTGTAGCTTAATTTTCCAAACAGCCTTTTTCAAGGCTAATAAGCTATTGTAGCTTAATTTTCCAAACAGCCTTTTTCAAGACTAATAAGCTATTTGTAGCTTAATTTTCCAAACAGCCTTTTTCAAGGCTAATTTGCTATTTATAGCTGATTTTCCCACTGCCTTTTTGAAACCTAATTAGCTATTATATTTACATATACTATAGCTCTGCTTTATACAAACAGTCTTTTCGAGACTACTAAGCTATTACAAGCTTCGTTTAGAATAGGTTTTAAATTAAGTTTTAAAATATGAGCACCCGAAAGTTTTTATCTGGGGCCCAAAAAACGCCAGAAGCACAAGAGAGAAGATGGTGTTGTTAGTAGTCAGAAAGGCGCAATGGAACGTTTTTTGAAATCGTCAGGCAAGAGTCATAATGATAGTCCCGGGGAAAGCTTGGGAAATAAAGAGGGTTTAGAATTCGAAGTGCGCTTACACGAATTGGATATTAGTTTAGATAAAGATTGCCTTCCAGTTCAGCGTAAACTCAATCCTTTTCCTAAAACTTTAATGGGTGGTAAAAATCGTGGTTTCATTTCTTCTTGGTACGACAAATATCGAATGCTTGAGTATTCAATTGCAAAAAATGCAGTTTACTGCTTTTGTTGCCGTCATTTTCTAGGCAGTAGAAATACTGGATTTGTGAACGGATTTCGGATTGGAAAAATATGGCGAAAAAATTCGAAGAACATTTCACTTCGAATAAATCTTACCACCATCTAGCCTATAGAATGTATTTAGACTACACTGAATTAAAATCTCGTGGATCAATAGCGTGTCAGGTTAATGGCCACCATAGACTTGACGTAATTAGAAATAGAGAGGTATTATCTGCACACGTGAAAGTCATAATTTTATGTTCTCAACAAGATTTAGCACTTCAGGGGAATACATCTGCCGATAAAATTGGAAACAGAGAAAATTTTACTCTATTGATAGTGAGCCCGGACTAGTGACGCACGAACGTAGAGCCCTAACCGATGGCCCGGAACTTCTTTTAACAAATAGACCATACTAAGTTTTGTCCACTTTTGACCGCTGATACAGGACAAACTATAGGAGCTAGGGAAAAATGGCAATGGACAATTTTGCTCATTTGATCAAGCTTAACAACATGTTTCAATTTGAAAAAAATCTGTCGAAAGCCAAATCCCATAGAAGAAGTGCGATGTCCTTTTAGAACTTCTGAAAAGAAAATGTCCTGATTTGAAAGCCAAATGCGAGAGTATGCCCAATAATGCAAAATATATTCACAGCACTGTACAAAATGAAATAATTGACATTTGTGCAAATTTAGTAAGGAAAATGATTGTCGAAGAGGTCATCGAATCCGGTGGGTTTTACTCTGTAATTGCCGATGAAACCCGAGACAATGCAGGGGTGGAGCAGCTAAGCGTTTGTATTCGATATACTAGAATAGAAATAGGTGTCGTAGAAAGATTTCTAGGTTTCACTGATTTACAAAAGTTCGATTCTGGGAATATCAGCTTGGCAATTATAAATCTTTTGACAGAGGGTGGTTTAAAACTGGAGAATTGCGTTGGACAGACATATGACGGGGCAAGTGTAATGAGCGGACACGTAAAAGGAGTGAGGGTGAAAGTAGAAGAGGCAGTAGGCGGACATTGTCCGTACGTGCATTGCTACGCGCACCGCTTAAATTTAGTTTTAGTTGACTGTTGCTCCAAAATATTGGCAGTTAGGGAACTACTTGGTTTGGTTCAGGCCATATACAATTTTCAAAGCAATTCGGTTATTAGAAGCGAATATTTTGAAAACTCCTTAAAATGCCACAAAGCGGCGACACTCGGTGGTGGAGTAAAAAAAAAGGTGTTAGTTATATTAGAAATAGACTCGATTCCGTAGTTTTAACGTTAGAGAATCTAATTGAAAACGGAAAACCAGAGGAAGCTGCTGAGTGTCGTGGGTATATATCCCAATTACATGACTTTAACAACTTAATATTAATTGACGCACTAGACGAAGTATTAGGCGTAACGAATTCCCTGTCGGAATACTTGCAAAGTTCGAAAGTTATTTTAACGGAAGCCGTTGCCATTTGCCAAGCTACCGTTAAGACCTTAGAAGAATGTAGGAACTCGGAACGTTTTGATTTAATTTGGGTAGAAGCTACTAAAATCGCAGAATCTGCTTTTATTGCAATACCTGATCGTAACAGCGAACCGATAGCTTTACGGAAACGTAAAATAATCCCTAACAAGAGATTAAAACATAGTGTGGTAACGAGTACAACGGGTAGCAGGGAAACGGAAGCAAAAACCCTGATTGACCAGTTGAGGTCCACCTATTTCGAATTAGTTGATAAATTTATTTCAGAGATGAAAATTCGACTATTGGAAAACTCTGGCTTATTCAAAGGTATAATGGCGTCTGACCCTAACTCGGAAAACTTTCTCAACGAAAACGATATCTTCACCCATTGTAACACTTATAATCGGTTTCAATTCGACCTGAATTCGTTAAAAAGCCAAATTAAAATAGCCAGAAATTTAATTAACCCCAAGAAATTTACCAGCGTAATCGACTGCTTCCACTATTTAATTAAAATGGCAGATGGGTTCCCCGACCTAGTGAAATACTACAAAATTGTTTCTTGCATTCCTGTGGCAAATACAATCTCAGAAAGAAGTTTCAGTTCACTCAAAAGAATTGAAACACGTCTACGGACAACTATGGGAGAATTTAGGCTTTCAAATCTGGCTACATTGTCGATAAATCGTGATTTGTCGAATTGTTTAAAAGAAAACCCAAAGTTAGTAGTCGACGAATTTGGAAAAAAAACTAATCGAAGAGTGTCATTCCTTGATTAAAATGCCTTTAAAAAATTCAATGGGAAAATAGAAATCATGTCAAAATTTAAAACATTTAAATAAAAAAAATCCTTGAAACTCGGGAATTTTTTAAATAAACATTATAGATGGGGCCTCTAATTCAGGCTGGGCCTACGTGCATAAAATCCCTGGCGGGGCTACTGGGCTCAAGGGTGCAAATCGAAGGGGCCCGCGAGTAAGTTTGTCCCCGGGTCCCAGGATACCTCTGCACAGCCCTGGTCGTCACTACTTCATTCCAGAAACGAAACCAAAGATAGTTAAATCTAAAACTGTTTGTTTAGTCTAACGATTCCTTTACTTATTGAGTAGCTTTTATAGAATTTATCTCTGACTTGATGTAATCTATTTGAAATTTAATACCATCGCTAGTTCCTAATACGTTCAATTCACACTATACAATTATTTGGGCCACATAATTGTATCCAACTAATTGTACGCAAGAAAATTGTATTGTGTGAACATAAAAAGTGGGAACAATCTCTGACTTGATTTACTATAATTGATTTATCCATCCGAATGAATTTAGAAATAATACCTAATCAAATCTGCTTCCAAACTTTTGTTAGCTCAGGCACTATTTGACGATGAAACAAATCTTAAATTTTACTCTGCTACCCTTATAATGTTTTTTAATTTAAAATTTAAACATTTTGACTCTTTTCCAGTAATCGTATCAGTTACAGCGTGAAGGTTACGATAATTTTTATCACATTTATAGGCATAAGTAAATACATACATATAGTATACATCAGGGTTTAAAAAAACCCGGGTTTTTTTTAAAAACACCCAGCCCACTGGGCTTTTTTGGGTTTTATTGCGTTTTTTGGGTTTTATTGTTTTTTTTGGGTTTTTACCTAAAATGATACCCTAAATTATTTTTTATTTTCAATTTAGCACTACTTATTTATCGCCCTTATTCTTATCTTTAGTAGACGTAAAGTATCGTCTGCTCCATGTTCTGCTAAATATTTATTGAAAGTTGCAGAAGTTTAAAACTTACTGTTTAGTTAACACTGTTAACTTGCTACTGTTATATTAGTGTTTACCAAAACACTGGTAATGTATTTTGTGTAAATACGTTTTATAAAAAGCAATATTTTTGTATTATTATAGAATTTAAAGAATTAAAGTTTAATTTTTTAAATTCTTTAATATACTTTAATATAGTTTAATTATTAAACTATAAATTTAAACTTTTTTCGTCATTTTTGAAACTATTTAAGGTGGGTTTTTTTAAGTGGGCTTTATTGTGGGTTTTTTAAGGTGGGTCCAACCCAAAATAACCCGAGGGTTTTTTTGGGTGGGTTTTTTAAATTCGAACCCTGGTATACATACTACATTGTTAAAATACGTACGGCTATAGTACAAAGATAAAGTTCAGATTTTTATTTAAAATAATATTTTAGACTTCTAGATAGTTTTGTCCACTTATTTTGTTAAAATTTGATTAAATATTGTGTCCTACTACACCTAACAATATTCAAACAGTTAAGATATTGTCGCATGCTTAAGTTCTTCCAATTGCCGGGAGTAGTGGCTCACTCCTGTAATCCCAGGCGTCCGGGAGGCAGAGTTTGTGGAAGGCCGTGTGAGGACGACCACTAATCCCCCAACGGGTGGTCATACTTCCGCCACGGGTGTCCCAACCCTATCCCCAAGTATCCCCCCGTTGGCGTGGCCGTAACAAATGGACGAGCGGACTGTATTGTCCCACCCGTCACAATAATTAAAAAAAAAGTTCTTCCAATTTTCGGCATACAAATCCGTCCATGGTAAATTAGAGTATCCCGAAGATTAATTTTGTATCATCTTTAAAATTAATCTCTAACATCACAAAAAATTAGATTAATCGTCCTACTTGTAAATTCCTCGAGAACGTTAAGTGGTGGAAATTTTTTGTCTTAGTAAAATAAGACCGTAACTTAAGTCCTACTCTAATTGTTTTATTTCTTATTCTCACTTAATGAAAAATATCATTCTAGAATTTCGACTCGTTTATCTAAGAAAACTACAGCCTCTTTACATTTCAGGTGTCCATGGGCTAATAATACCAAACATCCTTTTTCATACGGCTGTGTCCATTGAATTGGGAATGGATTTGGACGATTTATTTTCTTCAGAACATTCTTATTTTCAAAAGACTTCGACGAATAGAGTTGGAGTTACGTACGAAAATGTATCGGAAATTGAAGGTAAATACTATTTAATTTAAAGTAAAACATCCCACTTAGAAATATGGCAATTTTCTCTTATTTTCGCGTATTCTGATAAACTAAGACTCAGTTTAGTGGCCTAATAAGATCGGTTACTCATACTTTATTCTATTTATCACCACATTTGTTTTTATCAGACGTTGAGATTGTTAATGATGCAGGACAGTATAATCTTTGCAACTACAGCTCTTTAAGCCTCTACGAAGAAATTATTGAAGATAACAATGTTGCGATTGAAGCGGAGTTGGATATAGGGGCTTTAGAAGTTTTGGGTGATGATTCTGACCAAGTTGTACCAAATATTGAGGATACTCTAGATCAAATTACATCTGTGGACCAAGAAAATATTCGTGGAAGGAGACTAAAGAAGAATCCAGGAAATTGGGATAAAGTCAAACGTTCTAGAAGTTACAACTATGGAGAAAAGAAGATTTACAAAGGAGAGGCCCAGGTTCGCTGTGTTAGAGGTGTTGGTTTGGATTCAAATAAATGTAGATACCAATGTACCAGCTAGTTTTCTGCTGAAAAGCAGTTGGAATTACACAGAAAGTTTTGGAATATGGGAAGTGTCACCAGAAGAATGGATTATTTAAGTGCAAATGTTGATAAAGGAGAGAAGAAATCTGCTAAAGAAAGCGCAAGATTACAATCTCGACAGTACACGTACAAATACTTTTTGCCAAAGAGTTCCGAAGATAGACTTCGAGTATGCAAGCAGTTTTTCTTAAATACTTATGACATTTCTGACTGTATGGTACGCAGAGCTATTGATAAAAGTGTCAATGCTGGTATTTATAAACCAACAAGCCCTCAACCAGCGAAAAACAGAACTAGTCCAGATATGAAACATTTAGTAATTCGCAGGGCTCCCACCAGGTCCCTAAAATGCCTAAAAGCCCCTACTTTTTTTCGAGGTCCCTAAACCACCATAAAATCGGGTCACTAAATCACCCTATTTCTAATACATTTGGTGAAAAATACCATCGGCTTAAAATATTTCGTAGAAAAGCGAAAAAAACCCGATTAAATGTGATAGAATTATTACAAAAAATTTATAGTTATTTTTGTGATCGATAAAAGTTTTTTAGAAATTAAAACTAAGTAATTTTGGTGATAAAACATTAAAAAAAATTAAAACTAAGTCAGTTTTAAAAATTTGCTGCTTTTAAAAGAATAAAGATCTTATTTTTGTTTATTAAAATGGTCCCTATTTGGTTCCTACTTTAAAATATTTGGTTCCTATTTCAACCTATTTCTAACCAGAAAAATCCCCTATTTCCCTATTTTTTTTTTTTCAGATTTTGGTGGGAGCCCTGAATGCGCCATATTAACAAATATCCTCGTATGGAAAGTCATTATTGCAGAGAAAGATCGAAAGTAGAGTACTTAGATCCAACACTCAATATTTCCGAAATGTATCGGCAGTATGAAACTTGGTTTAAAGATGAAGGTTTTGAGAGCTCTCTTAAAGTAACTGAATACGTGTATCGCTCTATTTTTGTACTGATTTCAATCTTGCATTTCACCTTCCAAGCAAAGATGCCTGTGGAACTTGTGCCTTGTACCAAGTAAAGTTTTCAGAAAACGCACTTAGTCAAGACGATGAAGAACTTAAACTACTTCATCTAAGAAGAAAAAAGCAAGCTAGGGACTCTAAGACATTTGACAAGACTTACACTTCTGAATTTACTGTAGTTGCCACGTTTGATTTAGAACAGGTTCTATTAGTACCAAAGATAAATGTCGGAGATACATATTACTTGAGGAAACTTAGCATCTACAATCTAACTGTTTTCAGCCTGAAGAACAAGCAAGGACATTGTTACGTTTGGCCAGAAAATGAGGGTGGCCGTGGGGCCAATGACATAGCCACAGCAGTGTGGATTTGGCTCCAAGAAAATGATAACGAAAACGTAAAATGTGTCATCTTGTACTCTGACACTTGTGGCGGTCAGAACCGAAACAAGCATTTTTGCACCATGCTTATCACTTTTCTCTCTCGAGCAAAACACATCCAAAGAATATAACATACATTTTTTGAACCGGGACATTCTTTCATGGAATGTGACTCTATGCATTCGACTATTGAAAAACGCATTCGTAAAAGAGAATTGTATCAACCTTTCAATGTAGTTGAAGAAATTAAAGCTGCCTGCATCAAAGCTCCTTATCAAGTCCAATCGTTGGAATATCCCATGATGATTGACTTTGCAAAGTTGAATTCATTATACATGAAACAAAATGCGTTCAATGGTATTTTACAAGTCAGACATATCCAGTATTTTCTTCTTGGAAATACAGTTGAGGTTCAGATGAAGACCGAAATTTCTACTGATTGTGAAGCCAAAACTGTATCAATTTTTAAACGAGGAGCTTCGATAAACAATTTGAAATCCTGCAAATTACCTCAAGCATACCAACAGCCTATCCCTATCGATAAGTTAAAGAAAAAAAATATGTTACATATGTGCTCTTTTATGCCGAGTGATGTTCGCCCATTTTACGATTCACTAACCGTATCAAGTTGATTTCAGTTATTTTTAGAAGAGTTATATTATTTTAAAAAGAGTTATTTCTATTTATTAATAATACATATTCTTGTTCTTAAAATGTAAATGTGTAAAGTTCAAAATAAACTTTTTAAACATTACTTTATAAATACTATCAAAAATCTTTCAATTTTTTATATTTGATATTTTTTGCAATCATATTGCAAAAAATTGTTCTATTCTGCTTCTTTCAAAAGTCAAGTAAATCGATTTGCAATTGTTTTTGCCTACAAAGTCAAGTAAGTCCAATCACTTTAAAAATACTACTTTTTTTACGCTTTTCTCGTTGGGAAGGTAATTTTAAACATAAAATATTACTATTATACAAGTCAGTGCACACCTTATACCTTTATATTAGTAAAAAAATAATAAAATGTCTTTTTCTCAGATTGGGGTTTTTAGACTTGCTTGACTCTTGCTCTCAGGTAACGTGGATGACATAGGCGCGTTCGGAACTTCGGAAGTCGTGGTTTCACGAAAAAAATTCTGAAATTTCGTACCGGCGCACTCAGCCATCAACTCTATCATTATACGATGGCACCATCTATCACTTTCAAAGTACATTAGTACAGTACTATTCGTCTGCTTATACTATAAAAATGAAATTTAGGCATCTTTAAAAATTTATTGCCCTTTGAACAGAATGAATTTCTTGAGTGGTTTTCTTAAAGCTTCTCTTTTCATTTTCTCATTGAAGTTCTTAGCAATTTTTCTAATCCTTAAGTTGGTGTAGAATTTAATTATTTTGGAGATGAGTAAATTCAAATGGCAATACTGAGACCTTCCTCTTCTTATATTAGGTCAAGTAATACTACCAATCAGTGTTGCCATATCGTGGGGAATTTCCCATATTGTGGGATTTTTTGGGGTGCATTTTGGCTCTGTGGGAAAAAAAGTAATTTTTTTCCAAAACGTTGATTTTGTGGGAATTTTCAGGTCTGCGGGTATTTATCCTATGTTTTTTTTAATTTGGCTATCAATAGAAAGCCCGAAATTATCGAGAGTAGTGTATTTTCGTGAATCTTGGTTTTTATAAATAATATAAAGGAGGTGCCTCCTAATACTACAATCAATCAATGCATAGGCCTAACAACCAAAATGTTTAAACATTTTAATTTCAATAAAATTTAATTTTAAAAAGTAAATTTAAATTTTTTTTTAAATTATGGCATGTTTTCCGTTGAGTTTTCGTTGGGGGCGGGGCTAAATAGGGGTGTGGGAATTTGTGGGAAATTTACTACCCAGCAATGGGAATTTCATCTTTCAAACTTTGGCAACACTGCTAACAATCCCCAAAAATATCCTAATTTTTTAATTGATTTAAGAAATGGTCATTAAATTGTATTTTAGAGTTTAATTTTCTTCGCCGCTTCGTTGGTCAACTAGCATATTGTAATGCTCCCACAAATTACGTATAAATTTCAGCATGTGACATATCCAAAATGAAAGCAATGCTTTCTGTTGGGTTAGCTAATAAAAAGTTTGTATTTAAGTATGTACAAATATTTTAATTATGCTTAGCTAATTAAAATACTTTACCAGGATTTGAAAAAATTGGATGAATGTCTGACATTCATGACCACTCCTAATCTCTGTGCCATCGATATATTAGGTGGAAATTCATCGCACACCTGTGTAATGCAGGAGATGGAAGGCTTCTTTTACTAGGGTATATAATAACCATGCTGTTGTGCCACTTACAATAAAGTATCCAATTGGAAATTTCCAGCTTTTGTTTACTAAAACAACCATAAAATTGAAACAGAACTTGCAACACCATTAGTTTAAGTTTGTGTCTCCATGCTCGTGCCATAATCTATGTAGTCATCAAAAGATTTCGCACTCCATCTGATTTCTTTCCTAATTGACATTTCATCTAACATCAACGAAACTAAAACTGGGAATTTTGAAGTCTCGACTTCATTTATCAGAAATTGAAAACTTTGATCGGTAAATCGCGGTTCACCATTGATTTTTGAAGCCCAATTTCTAATAGTGTTAGGATGTGGCAAACAAAAACAACGTCTCAGAAAGTTATAAGCTTTGGGGCTTTAAAAAATGAGGGGTCACTGCGAATTCTCTTTGAGTTCTACCATGAATATATTTAACAATGAATATACAACTGTATAAGATGGCCCTACTACGATGTCGCTTTGAAAAGGGTGGTAGCTTATGAGCCGAGTGACGCGATTTACATGTTTCTAAGCTCCAATCAGGAGATACTAGGAGATGACGTTAATTAAGTCCTCGTTAGGTCATAGCAGACGGTATTATTTGTTCAGGAATTAGCTTCGACGGGCTATAATAATAACGTTTCGGGATTTATGAAGTTTAACATATGAATGTATTTCAAAAATGTCATACACTCTTAAAAGAAATTGTTCAAAGTTGAACAATTTAGTGTGCAAAGGCTCACCACACCAGTAGCACGTATTATTGTTCAAGTTTGAACGCGATTTATTGCGTGCTACATCGCACACTAAAACGGTGTTCAATGGTGATCACTTTTTGTGGAATGTAACACGTTTAAATGTTCAATAGTGAACGGTTAGCTTGACTCAAATAACCGATTTGGTTGGAAGATTTGGTCACCAGGTGTGCAAGAACAAACGATGGTTGGCATTATTAAACCTATTAGTTACCTAAATCAAACGCATTAATTGTCATTATTAAACGTATTAGTTACCAAAATCAAAAGCAGTAGTTGGCATTATTAAACGTACTAGTTACCAAAATCAAACGCATTAGTTTTCAAAATGACACGTATTAGTTGGCAGAATTACGCGCATTAGTTGGCAGTATTAAACGTATTAGTTACCAAAATCAAATGCATTAGTTGGCAGAATTATACGCATTAGTTGGCATTATTAAACGTATTAGTTCGCAGAATCGCACGCATTAGTTGGCAGAATCCAACGCATTAGTTAGCAGAATCCAACGCATTAGTTAGCAGAATCATGCGATAAAATTGGCACAATAAAACGTTCTAACTGGCGCAATCGTACATTTTGTTTGCTGAAATAGGACGCTTATTTAGCAAAACCACACGTTGTGGTTAGCAAAACCGAACGTTGCTGTTAACATAATCGCACGCTGTGCTTAACAAAATTAATTTTCATTGTTGACTAAATAGAACGCAATAGTTGGCGAAATAAAAATTTCAAGACATTTTAACCAATTCGTGAAAAAAACGAAAGTGCCTTTGACAGCCGAAGTCAGTTTCGTTATTTAACAAAAATTTTAAAATGTCTCTTGAACATGCCCGTAGATTGTAAAATTGTCTTGTTAATTTGAAATATGTTATTCGGACGCCGTTAGTTGTGAAGCCAAAGTTACGACTGAATGACGTATTTCAAATCGACTAGGCCTCTCTTGAAAGTCCCTTTAAGTAATTTTAACGATAGGTTCCTTAGATTGAACATTAGGGTGATAATTTATTTTGAACCTAAAATATTATAAATACATGATTAATTGATATTTTAATGTTTTGATATCGATTTACAAATTAAACAATATTTACTTATTCAATTTTAAGAAAGTTTGTTTATCGTATTTATGATAGGCGTTGACACATTTTAACAATGAATTTTAAATACAACTTTTTGCAAATATTCCATTGTCTTCGATAGTTTCTTTGAGTACTGCAATTGGAAGGTGTAGAACCCAGAAAAAAATGGAGGCAACTGCGCTTTCTATAGTAGTAACTTCACAGCTGGCCTTCTTAATTAAAATTTCAAATGATGATGAAAATAAATCGTGAATGCTTTCGCCATTTTGAGACCGTGTGACGTTTTACCACTTCAGTGCAAATAGTACAAGAATAAACCTTGTTAAATATGATAACTCTCTCCGTATTGTAATATATTTCTGAAAGTAAAGTAATTTCCTAGTCACCTGACAGTTATAAAAAAGAAAGTAATAAGTAATTTGGTCTTGCGTAAAACAGAAGGCCCCCAAAACTTCAAACACTGACGAATTTTGGGTTTCTAGCTCTTAATCATTAACCTTAAGATCGAGACTCGTGTTTTTTTTAGTTACTTATCTTTTCAAGTAACATCTAGAACTAATCGAAAGTTTTAAATAAAAAAATAGACAATCAAACAAATTATATTAAGCTCCGATTGGGTGTTGGCGAAAGCCTAAATTAAAAAGGGGTGGAAACCTACGTTGCATATTTGAATTTCTAGGTCCTTAAATTATTAGCTAATGATTCCCTCTGCGTAGCTTCGCGCCTACTTCGTATTTCCACTATACCCAACTTTTCACAAATTTCTGCAATACAGGTTGTGGATCCCTTTAATAAATTTAACTTTGTTAATAATCTACTGTTATGTTTCTTTCTTAGTTGATTAATAGTTGTGTTGTAGGAGCCACATTAAACACACTGCCTTTCAGTTCAACAATCTGGATAACAATTGTAGATAACTTTATTTATAAAAAAGGGGCCACTAGGGCGAGTTAGTAGTAACAAATTCTAGGGTGAGACACCTGGCGACGAACTCTAGAATTACAAGAGTAAACAAACATAGGCTCACCAATTATATGTAAATAGATATTATGATTTTTTCTACTTATATTTTAACAAACTCCCCCTAAATCACAATATCACTCATATAATTGCTTAACAACAAAATTCTTTCCTTAATTAATGCTTTTGTAAATATATCGGCATAGTTCAATTTTGTATTAACATATTGTATTTTGAATAATTTGGAAAGTAAGCGTTCTCTAACAAATTTAAATCTAATGTCCATATATTTCGTTAACTTGTTCTCTACTTGGTTCTTCAAGTTGAATATTACGGCCTGGTTATCGATATGTACTACTGGGCAGCCATCATCTAAGTGAAATACGTCTGTGCACTCGTCTAGTACACGCTTTATCCAGATGATTTCTTTAGTAAGTTCAGTGACCGCGTAGAGTTCTGATTCCATCGTTGAAAGGGCCACCAGAGATTGCTTCGCAGACCTCCATATAATCGGGTTAGATCCAATAAATATGACATGACCAGATACAGAACGTCTTGTGTCTGGATCTCCTCCCCATGATGCATCTGAGTAGCAATTCACATCCATTCTATAAGAAGATTCCAGCTTGATGCATCTCAATTTGGTTGATCGCACGTAGTTAAAAAGATGTTCTAAATGTTTCCAAGCAACCATACTTGGCTTCGTGTTATATCGTGATAACACGCTGACAGCATAAAGGATGTCTGGTCTGGTCATCCGTGCTATGAATAATAGAGAACCAACAAGTTGGCGGTATGGTAATCCGATATCTTCTTCTTGATGCATAGTATCGTAGTTGAATGTGGAACCAACTTTCAATGGCTCGTTTGCCTTCTGGAATCGTATCATCGAAAATAAGGTACTCAATTTTTGAATATACCCACTTTGTTCGAAATAAACATTGTTCGTTTTCTCATCTCGAGTAAATTTGACACCCAAGAACGTTCGGACATGTCCCAAATCTTTGACATCAAAAATGGATGTGATCTTCTTCATAATGTCGGCTTTAACAGATTCATTTCGAGCGATGAGTAGAATATCATCTACATAAATAAGTATAAATGCGTTCCATCCACTTCGATATATGCATTCACAGGAACTTAATGGAATGAGTCCAATTTGCTTCAGTTCTTCATACCAGCAACGTCCAGCTTGGTGGAGACCATAAAGGCTTTTCTTCAGCATCCAGACATTGCCTTTAATGTCGTCAAATCCATCGGGAATCTCTAGGTAGATTTCCTCATCAAGGGCGCCATACAAGAAAGCACACTTGACATCCAAATGTCTATCAATCCATCCTTTACAGACAACCAGCAATAAAAAGAAAAGTCTCACCAGTGAAAAATTAACTACTGGATTATATACTTCGTGGAAATCTAGTCCTTTCTCTTGCTCGTATCCTTTTGCAACTAAACGTGCTCTGTGTCTTACAACTTCACCATTTTCATCTCGTTTGCGCACGTAAACCCATTTATTTCCAAGTATTTTGGCATCCTTAGGTGGTTTGACAACTTCAAAGACTTTCCGTTTTTCCAAAGTCGCAATCTCGTCCATCATTGCTTCTTTCCAATTTTGAGAATCACAGGATTCCATGGCTTCCTTGAAAGTCATTGGATTCTCAAGTCCGACTTCACAGCATTCCAAACCTTCAAAAAATGTTGTAATAGTGCTGTCTACAACATTTGGGCCAGCTATTTCTGTTTCCATGTTTGGTTGCTCTTCAATTGTATTTGGTATCATCTTTATTGGTCCGGTCATTATATTTTTAGGTGAGAAGTCTAATTGACTTATGTCAACATCCAAATTGTTGTTACTACAGTAATCAGCTGCTTCTTTTCGGCTTCTGATTCTATGTCCATCATGGAAATAGTATACATCCGAACGATTTCCGATGGATCTAGCAACAATATCACGTTGAAATATGGGAGTACGCTCATTTTCCCTATCTATTATGATCGGAATCTTTTCTCCTTTTCCTGTGGTACTTGGCTGAAGATCGTCCACTTGATTCCTAGTGGCAATTAGTTCCGTAATTTTCTCTTTGTGTGTTTCCGTTTCCTTCCTTGGAACAATTTTACTATCTTCATCCATCGCGTCTTGGAAGTGAAAGCCTATATCATTTTCTTCTGTAGCTCGTTGTGGCTTGTAGACTTTCATCTCGTTCACTGTAACTTGGTCACTTTCAATTATTCTGTTGGTAGTCGGATTCCATATGCGATAGCCTCTAGTGTGTATCGCATATCCGACAAGAACTCCAACTTCTGCAGTATCAGAGCACTTATCATTGCGCTCTCCTTTCGGTATGAATCGGTGAACCATGCTCCCAATCTTCCTAATATATGATACATTTGGTGTGGTTCCTTTCTTCAATTCATAAGGTGTTTTCCAGTGCAAAATTCGTTGAGGGAATCGGTTTCGCAGATACACATAAGTGTAAAGAAGTTCTACCCAAAAACCTGGAGGTAGATTCGCTTGCTTTCGCATAACTCGTATAGCTTGAAGTGCAGATTGGTTAAAACGTTCTGCCACCCCATTTTGATGTGGTGTGTAAGTATTGGTTCGCAAATGCCTAATACCCAATTCTTGCAGGTATCCAGACATCTTCCTTGAGCAAAATTCTAGTCCGTTATCGGTTTTTATTGCTTTTATTTTCAACCTGGTTTCTCTCTCCATTCTAGCGATGTACTCTTTTATTTTTTGAAAGGCCTGCCATTTGTTGGACAATGGAAACACAGCAGTCCATCTCCAATGATCTTCGATGATCGCCAAATAATAGACAAAGCCTGACTGTGATGGGTATTTCGTAGGACCCCAAATATCTGCATGAACCAATTCCATCGGACCATTTGTTAAACGGTTATCGAATGATTTTCGAGTCGGTCTTCTCATTTTTGTCTCTTTACAATCTTCACAATACAAATTTTTCCGAATTAATTCAGGCATTCCCCTCACAGCTCCTGATTTAGACATAACCGCAATAGTCTGGATGTTGAAATGGCCAAATCTCCTGTGCCAAAGTTCAATATCCCCATCATTTGACTTCTCAGTTGAGCATGCAATTGGTGGTTCAGTAAGAGGTTTATCCATTGAGATGCCATCTGGCAATTCTGCTAACAAATTGTAAAGTCCATTTGTACCATTAAATTTCATGACTTCGGCATTGTGTTTGTCGAAAACATCAATCATCCTATTTCCACCCCTCCAAGAATATCCATTAGAGTCAACTTGAAAACCGGAAATCAAATTTCTCCGACCGTCTGGAGCAAATCCAACATTCTGCAATTTTATGTATCGTTTAAGACCGTTAACGACAAGTAACAATACTACAGTTCCTATTCCTACAATCTGGAAATGTCCTTGATAGGAATTCATTATTACTGGTTTCACCTCACGAAGTTCTTGAAACCATCGTCTGTCTTTGCATAAATGAGCACCGCTCGCGCTGTCCCAAGTCCATTGGTTCCATGGAATTTCATTTGTACCCCTTGGTGATCCAGAGACTGTCATGACATCATATGTTTGGTTAAAACCATTATTATTTTGTCGGAAACCCCGATATCGATTCTGGTATCCGCGACTTGTCCCCCGATGTCGAAATCTGCTTTCTGCGATTGGAGGACGCTGTGGGCAATTCCGTATAAAATGTCCTGGCTGTGCGCATCGATGACATACAGGAGTAGACTTATTTCCAGAAAAATTTGTTGTTGGAACTCTTAGTTTGCCAAAATCCTGGTTTTTCGTCACTGTCATTACTTCATCTTCTTTCTTGGAATGATTACCCATTCGCATTCGACCAGCTTCACTAATCAATGCCAGTTTAACTCTTGTAGTTGTGAAATCCTTGTCATCCCACGCGTACATCATCTTTACTATTACTTCATAATCCATCGGTAACTCCTGAATCAGCTGATAAGCTATTTCGTCATCCGGTACTATTCTGCCTGCGTCTTTCAGTTGTGCTGCTGCGCCTTCAACTCTTCCAATGAATGTTTCCATTTTTTCATTATCCCGCATCTTCATTGTAACAAAATTTTTCCGTAAAACTGAAATTCTTGCTTTTGATTTGGGTTGGTACATTGATTCCAAGTATTTCCAGGATTCTAGAGGTGTATCTTTGCCCGCGCTTCGTAGTAAATCTCTTATCTCTCGTTTAATACCATAATAAAGATATCCCATGGTTTTAGCCTTCTGTATATTGAATTCCTTTAATTCAGCAGGATCTTGGGGTACTTTGGTCTTTTCTTCAATGTGTACAAGTAAAGACTGAGCAGATAACATCATACGCATGTCACATTTCCACTCTTCGTAATTGAGACCATCCAATTGGGAAAATTTGAACATCTCAGGTAATTTGTCCATGGAAATATATTATTCAATTCTATTTTTCTTTACTTTGAGAAGACTTTATTATTTACTATTATTTCCACATGGCTAAGTCTTCATTGTTTATAGCGGCCGCCATCTTGGTTTTCTTCATAAAAAAAACGCCCTAAGGCTTAAATTAATTTTCCATTCCTTGAGATGAAATCTTTCTGGATTAGCTAGAAGTGTTGATCTGGGCCCATAACCTTTGTTATGTTTCTTTCTTAGTTGATTAATAGTTGTGTTGTAGGAGCCACATTAAACACACTGCCTTTCAGTTCAACAATCTGGATAACAATTGTAGATAACTTTATTTATAAAAAAGGGGCCACTAGGGCGAGTTAGTAGTAACAAATTCTAGGGTGAGACACCTGGCGACGAACTCTAGAATTACAAGAGTAAACAAACATAGGCTCACCAATTATATGTAAATAGATATTATGATTTTTTCTACTTATATTTTAACATCTACCTTACTATTTAATACTTTTTACTTTTAACAAAATAACAAATGCAATAAATGACTGTAGTTTACATCTGACCCAATACCAGTTTTAGGTGACGTAGGGTACGCGACGATTGTATTAATAGTTGTAGACTAAACTAAGATTTTAGTTTCTTATTATCTTAAAAAATGTTTTCTATTTGTCATTGTTAAGTTAGGTTAGGTTAGGTTAGGTAAGTTTTAAGTTAGGTTAAGGTTAGGATAGGTTAAGTTAGGTTAGGTTAGCAATTTCTGGTTCTTTTGTAGCTGATTCGTAATTAATTACCTTGTTATCCATTGAAACCAGTCATCTTTGGCTCTTTGTAGCTTCTCCGAATGTACATTCCCTGTTTTTCATTGAAATAAGAAATTTCTGTTTCTTTTGTAGTTATTCCGTATTTAATTACTCTGTTTCCTAATGAAACAAACATTAATTTAATCTACAACTATTAATACAATCGTCGCGTACCCTACGTTACCCAAAACTAGTATTGGGGCAGATGTAAACCAAGGTTGGTAAAAATACTGTGATGTTAACTATTTCCCAATAAATTACCTTTGATTTTAACTGGGTCTCCTAAAGTTAAATCGAGTTGTCTCTTGGACCGTAGATTTTTCTTTAAATCCTTTGCGTGGCTTTGCCGAAATTGCCGTTGACCGTCTCTTCGCGGAATTTTCCGAACATTCTGAATTAACCTTTAGACCCCGTAGAATATTTCGGGATGGGTGCCCAACGAACCAGTGTTAAAAATAATAATTAATAATTTAGTAATATCAATCTTTGAATAAATTAATTTTATATACATTACCTGTAATTATATGACAAGGCCTAAAAACACAATTATCACCAGTTTCACCACGACTTACGGTACGAACCATAGATATAGGAAACGTATATAAAGATCTAGATAAAATATTTCAAATGGAGTGAATACGGAGGTGACAGCTAGCAGAAACGCGTAATTTCTGCAGGCTATCCTTATAAGGCGCTATCTATCGGTAAGAAAGCTCGTGCTATCGTCGCGAGAGCCATTTTCTCCTGCTTAAAAATTATACTAAAAGTCACCAACAGATGGTGTCTAAAGACTACGGCCTGCGGAAAGGTCAAGCACTTAGTACTAAAATGTTAAGAGAGCTCGCGCTCTTGGTCACGTGCCTTCCTCGGTGTCTGCTAGGTCAGACTTGGAAATAGTGATATTTTTTACGGGGGCCCTGCGGGCTCCCGACCCCCCTTAAGTTTATTTTTATTGAGAGCCACTGGCCCAAGCGGGGGAGGTGAAATTAGGGGGAAAAATTTAAAATTAGGTAGGGAAAATAGGAAAATAAAAAATAATTACGTTACTTACATAACATTTATTAACTTTAAAACAAGCAAGTATATTATAATATCACACATAATCATTTGTAACGCTAGATCCCGCTCTCGTATAGGGTAGAAAAACAGAGTTTCAAAAACGGCGTACAAATCAATATGTTCCAGAAATTTCCGTAAAATGTTTAATAAATATTTTTTAATTAAATTGAGAGCCCCGGTGGCCCGCAACCCCCGTTCGAATGATTTATTTTAAGAGCCCACTGATTTTTATTAAGAGCCATTGGCCCCAAAGATTCCCGCTAATTCCAAGTCTGGCCGTGTCTTTATAGAATTCTTAATTTACAAGTAAATTGTAAAATACCAAACCTAGCCAATTGGTAAAGATAGGCCTGAAGAAAAATATTTGGTGAAAAGGCGATCCCTTAATGAAGTATTTCCGGTTGGTCGGTTATCAGATTCGCCATTGGGCTTAATGCTTGTTTCCACTAGCACGCAATATAATGAATTTTTCTTAAGGCGCGTTAAATCGTTCTTTAAATGAATTAGACTGTAATTGCGTTAGATCATTTTATTTCAAAAGTTTTGTGGTTTGGATAAAAATAATTAAAAGTAAATTACGATGATTAAATCAACATTTAAATTATTAAATTCTGAAAGAAACGTTTAATTTATGATTAGATTGATTAAAAAAGTCATGATTAGAAAATGGATAGTTTTTTTAATTATTATTGACAATATCTTGTTATTATTAATTTGGGTCACACTCAAGTTTAGATTAAACCCTGAACGTATTTATTTATATGTTGAGACGAATTTGAGCGTTTCTCTCAACACAGCACATTCAAATCAGCTCGATACCTCATTGATTCCCTAAATTTTTATCTTCCGAGGCGATTGAAAGACACGCTGGTGACGTTTTTCCTTCCCCCTTTCATGACGGGGGAAAACTAGACCACGGTGTGGATAGTCATTGTTATTTTCCCTAAGTATTAAGGTACCCTCATGATCATCTTTTGAATGTAGTTGTTTCCAGTCAATTGATAAAGCAAACGAGTGAAGAGCAACAGCCGAAGCCACGCCTAATCCCGCCAAGAGCATTATGAAAGTACTTTCCAGGTGATATAAATATATATAGTCAGCATTGTTATTGGCCAAGGTAAAGTTCAGCTGTTTAATATTGGAAGGACGCAGGAGCTGGTCGTTCCACTTTTTCAGGCAGCCATTGTCGAATAGTATATTTATCCTAAATGGAAAGAAATAAACCTTTACTTGACCATCGCAAATAACTTCGAAACTGCTTAAAAATCACAATGTCGTTCAAAAAATTCTGGGTTAAATTTAAATCGCTCCTTATAGCACATCTGATTGTCCCTTACATCTTGTAAACCCTGGGTCTTAAGTTCCAACTGAAGAATATTTGATTTCGACGTCCTCATTCAGCTTCACGTGCCCAAAAAGAAAAAAATGTGTCGAGAGTTGGCAGAGAACAATTCCAATCCAGCCAAACCCACCCGGTTCTATCCGGATTTTTTCAATCTCAAAACAATGGACTGTTTTAACGCTGTCGGGGCTCATCAGAACTGTGAAGAAATGGTATTGGATTTCGAGTATATTAGATATTATAAGCCAACTAGATTGCACTGTATTAAAAGTCCTAGCAAAGCCGCTTGATGACTTGGGCCTAAGGTGGTGCCTTCGGTATTAGCTTAGCTGATTATTATTATTATTAACAAAAAGGCGATTTTTATTGTGACTTTTATAGAAAAAGCCGGATATGGTGGAAGCCCTAGCAGAAAGTGTTCGAAAAACATTTAACCGCTAGCATACAGTACTCAGTGACCGATTTTATAAATACTTAAATAAAAGCAGTGCTTTCATGATCAAACCTTCATTAACAACAATATATCATCTTGCCATCCTTAGTTGCAGACGACTTACTGACAACAAGGTAGAACATAAGCCAAATCAAACGAAAAACATAAACCATAAACCATAGACTAACATGTGAAACGTTCTCATTAAATATAACACATTCTCCTGGCTTCACATATTCATTATCCAAATTCCATATCCATTAATCCATAACAAGTGTTAATTAATTAATCCAATAATTAGTTCTTTCGATCACGCTTTTAGAATTACATCTGCTAAATTGTCTTTAGATATTATAAATGACACTTCAAATTTAAATGTTTTGTTATTATCGACATGTTTATGAATGCATCGTGTCGCTGTTTGGTTATCTATCTTGAGACTGATCATCTTCTTTGTGTCCGACGGACCGATTTATGTGCATTCTTGTAATACGATTTCAGAAAAATTATGTTTTATTGTTTCCAAAACTGTTGTTTCGATTCCATAGTTGACGTAGCCGCTACTGCTTGCTTCATTGATCTCCGGATGAGGGCGTTTTATCTCGCATATATCCTGATTGTTAGTATATTTCATTCTTAACTTCTTATCTTTGGTTGTTAAAACATAGTTCGAAAGATGAACGAGATGAAACCAGGGAAGAATAATTATTGTTGTATTGGGCAAATGCATGGACTGCGTACTGTATATCTGGGCGAGTATGTTAAGTTTCTATATGGTGGTACTATTTCATGCCTTTCATTATATCATTGTTGGAGGTCTTGATATAAATTTTAGCTTTCTGAGGAGCATAACATCGTCGGAATGGTAGATTGGTGAATACCTGTTGCATTTACTGAATATATCTGATTTGGGACATATTTGGAGCTCATCAGTACCGCGCATGGAATCTGGCTTGTGACTATATAAACTGAAAAGATAAGCTAACCATTAACATTAGCATTGTGTTTATTATTATTATTGAGTGGGGTGGCAAGCCAAACACTTTGACCTAAGGTCCATTGTGCATCCCCAAATTGGGTGACTTAAATAAGTCCTTTTGCCGACATAAAGCTTAAAATCTGCCCGGCCGTGATGTTAGAGACGTCATACGTCTCCAACCGATGCATACCCAAATGCTCAAACCTCTGGGCTGCATAGTAATCGCAGCTACAGAGTACATGTGAGGCAGTTTCCTCCTCAGCTAGACAAGCTCTGCAAATCGGGTCATCATTGACCCCAATAAGCGTTAAATGTCTGCTTAGATGGCAGTGGCCTGTAAGTAGGCCAGTCACAATCCTAATACTGGACCTAGAGAGCGAGAGTAATTCTCTGGCTCTCTCCCTAGAAGGGCCAAGAGTAAACTCTTTGGCCTGCCTGTGACCCTTAATTTCAGACCATTGTCTGAGTTGCGATCTGACATAAACTTGGAGATCAAGCCGCGTACAAGTCCTCGGGAGATGGGGAGAGTAGGTTCTGGGCCAATAAACCCAGCCCTCGCACCTTCCTTGGCCAAGGCGTCGGCCCTTTCGTTCCCAAGAGCGCAGAGGAAATCTAAGCAGCTAAGAACCAATTTAGAAAGAATACTATACTGGCTGAGAGCTCTAAGAGCGGCCTGGCTATCCGAATAAATCTGGATAACCTTCCCATGATACCCCTGATGTAAACAGTAAGTAACACAGGAGCAAATGGCAAAAATTTCCGCCTGGAATAAACTAGTGTGTACCCCTAGGCTTTCATAAAAGCCAAAATTATAAGTAAGGCAATACATCCCCGCACCAGTGCCATAGTGGGCCTTAGACCCATCAGTGAACCAGACGATCTCTCCTCTGGTGCCGAGGGTCAAGTTACTCCACTCCGCACGGCTAGGGAAGTTGACCTCAAAAGGTTTATCAAAGTGAAGTTTGGTAACCATCAGATCAGAACCCATTGTTAAAATCGGCATCTGATTGGAAATATCTTGAAAGAGCTTGGTGTGGCCTTACACCAGCCATTTTGGTTAAGCCTATAGGCACCTAAAAGGGCAGCTTCCTCAGTAAAAAGGTGGAGAGGAAGCATATTCAGGAGTATTTCCAGCATTGTGTTTATATCCTGCGGCATTTTCATACATGTTGAATTATCGAAATCGCCATATGAATATGTGCATTTGATACCGATATGCTTAATTTTCCAATTTTGTAGAACTACGAGGAATAATAAGAAAAGTTGAACTAGGACAATATTGATAACGTGCGAATAACTCTCTCGGTAGTCTATCTGTGGTCGCTGTGCAAAACCTTTAGCCACAAGACGTGCTCGCTGTCCATTTCGTTTTCGGACATATAATAATAATAATCAGCTAGGCTAAAACCCAAGGCACCACCGTAGGCCTAAGTCGTCAAGTGACTTTTTAATTTAGGTGGCCGGGTTACAATACCATTCGGTTTGCAGGCGTTTTTGCTTTGGTAAAAACTTGCCTTTCACGAAGAATGTTAACATCCACTTTCATCGCTCTGTCCCACTCGTGTGAGTCTTTTGAGTTGATTGCTTCTTCATATGAGTTTAGATAATCAAAATTGACAAAACTGAACTCTACCTTGTGGAAAATATCCGTATAAATAGCATCTTAAGGGTTATTTATCTTCTTATAGATTGCCGATTCCAGAATACTTATTTTACTTTGCAAAATCGACAAGGTCTGGATTAATTTGTATTTTATTCTGTTCACAGATTTCCTTCACTTCTCAAAAACTTCGTGGCGCCCTTTGATCACGGTATTTATAGTATCTACATATTCTATATAATAAAACTCTAAGCCCCTTTCGTCGCATTTTTTTCTGACTTTCATTCGCGACTCTAACGTGGCATCGCCGCAGGTACACGGAGGTACACAACGAAGGTATGCCTAGCGCTTCGCTTTAATACTAGGTCATCTACATAATGTTTTCTGACTTTAATTCGCGCCTCTAACGTGGCGTCGCCGAAGGTACACGGAGGTACACACCAAAGGTCTCCCTAGCGCTTCACCTTAATACTAGGTCATTGAGTATATTTCAGAAATTGGGTCTAACGTGACATCGCCGAAGGTAATTTCTCTGTGTATAACCCGTGGTCGTAGCGCTTCGCCTTAATACTAGGTCAAGTATATTTTGGTCATTAAGTTCGTTTTTGGAATTTCGGATCGGATTTCGCACTGGCTCGAATTTCGCACTGTAAATCGGGACTCAAGGACGAGCGTATTTTTATTTGTTCGTCATGAGAGTAAATCAGCCATGGACACAGGGGGTTTAAAGGAGTACAGGGGGGTTAGGGACGGCGGCGAGTTTTTGAGTTATTTTTCCAAGAATTCTCGCATGGGAAAAGAGGAGGGGAGTACCACGGTAACTATCACATTTGAAAAGGGGGAGGGGGTACCACGGTAATTATAACATGGGGGAAAAAGGTAAGGAAGGGCCTTACTGGGGTGGTTCTACTATGGGGAAAAGAGTACCATGGAAATGATCCCCTGGGAAAAAGGGGGATGAGGCCTTACTGGGGGGGGGGAGGTTCGACTATGGGGTAAAGGGTACCACGGAAATTATCGAGTGAAAAAAAGGGTCGGGGGCCTTACTGCGGTGGTTCAACTATGGGGTAAAGGGTGCCACGGTAATTATCGCATGGGAAAAAGGGGGAGGCGGCCTTACTGCGGTGGTTCGAATATGGGGAAAAGGGTGCCTCAAAACACACCACTAGCTGAGAAGCCCGCCTAACAGGCGGGCTTCTCAGCTAGTCTACATAATAAAACTCTAAGCCCCTTTTGTCGCTTTTTTTTCTGACTTTCATTCGCGACTCTAACGTGGCATCGCCGCGGGTACCCGGAGGTACACACCGAAGGTATGTCTAGCGCTTCGCCTTAATACTAGGTCATTGAGTATAAATCAGAAATCGGGTCTAACGTGACATCGCCGAAGGTAATTTCTCTGTGTACAACCCGTGGTCGTTGCGCTTCGCCTTAATACTAGGTCATTGAGTATCTACATAATAAAACTCTAAGACCCTTTCGTCCAATTTTTTTTCGCCACTCGAACGTGGCATCGCCGAAGGTATACCGGAGGTACACACCGAAGGTATACCTAGCGCTTCGCCTTAATACTAGGTCATTGAGTATATTTTTGTCATTGGGTTTGTGTTTAGAGTTTCGGATCGGATTTCGCACTGGCTCGAATTTCGCACTGTAAATCGGGACTCAAGGACGAGCGTATTTTAATTTGTTCGTCATGAGAGTAAATCAGCCATTGGACACAGGGGGTTTAAAGGAGTACAGGGGGGTTTGGGACGCCTGCGAGTTTGAGTTATTTTTACGGGGTAAAGGGTACCACGGAAATTCTCGCATGGGAAAAGGGGAGGGGAGTACCACGGAAACTATCACATGGGAAAAGGGGGGAGGGGGTACCACGGTAATTATCGCATGGGCCAAAGGGGGAGGAGGTCCCCCGGTAACTATCACATGGGAAAAGGGGGAGGGAGTACCAAGGATATTTTCACATGGGAAAAGGTGGGAGGGGATACTACGGTAATTATAACATTTGAAAAGGGGGGAGGGGTTACCATGGTAATTATCACATGGGGAAAAAGTGGAGGAAGGGCCTAACTGGGGTGCTTCTACTATGGGGAAAAGAGTACCATGGAAATTATCCCCTGGGAAAAAGGGGGAGGGGGGTCCAAAATGGGGAAAAAGGGTGCCTCGAAACACAGTACTAGCTGAGGGCCCGCCTGTAAGGCGGGCTTCTCAGTTAGTATATCATAAGTGTCAGCTGTTTTCCCTGATAGTCTTTATTGAGCTTGTAGAGTTCAATCATTATTAGGTTGGTGTTCTTCCCTGAACATATTTTTAAATATTTTTTCACCATGATTCCAATTGCGGTAGCCGCGAGTAGTAAAAGCATATTCGACCTTTCTTTGCTGTATCAGAAAACGTGTTTACGGGTTGCTTTGGGAATGAAATAGTGCGTTAGGTTTTCAATTCTCAGGTGTTTGAGTTTCTATACAAACATCACAAGCCAGATGATATTGAGTTTGTACCAATGGTAACTCCCGTACGCTTCCATTAGTTTACATTCGGTATGAACACTGCGGTGTCCCATTCTACAATGCCACATAGATAGTTCATCATTTGACATAAGCTGTATGAGTGTAAAATGTTCCATAAGCTAGTATTTATCGCAGAAAAGAATTGAGCTGGATCTGTTGGGGTTAGCGTTGTTGAATCAAAATATTTTTCTAGGCCTTTGGCAGCCAAAGCCATTTTAACGTTCACTTTCCAATCGGCCTAATTATTACCACCCAAGTTAGAAAATGACAAAATATATTATCCTAGCGAAGCCATCTTATGATCATCTTTCTCAGAAAACGAGACTGTTGACCTTCGTTATAATTTTATTTATTTATTTATTTAATTATAAACCATAGACTAATATGTAAAGCTCTTTCATTAAATACCACAAATTATCACCGAATTTCAATAAACACATTATCACTCACAATTTGTTGAAACTATTCTTGCACGAGAAGTTCTTATTCATGGGCAGTGCAATATTAACTTGAAACAAGGGATCGTCGACGATGTGAAAGTAGTAATTGGGATTACTCTTTTCCGCGGAAAGTTGGAACCATTTGCCCAAGGTCATAATCGCCAGCTTCTCTCGCGACAGATCCGGAAGATTGGAGTAATCCAGTTCCGCCGATAGCGCCACCTTCCGGTACAAGTCTCCGTACGCTGTACTCGCTGAAATTGGAAACGTTGTCACTAAGTCTCGGCGAAAAATAATTAAAAATGTATTCACGTGAAAGTATTTTCTGGGAAAATCTGTCTTTCCTGTCGACAACCCCAAAGCAATATACTCTAAAAGCCAATATTCTTAAAAATCTAGCACTTCACCTTAAACGTAGTGATTTTCAAAACGGATTACGTGTAAAGTGCTTCAAATCTAAGAGCAACAAACAGGTATTAGAAATAAAAGCTAACATCAACGAACCACAACAGCAAACGTCTAAGCACAACAAACAGCCATGAGCAATTAACAGATAAAAGCAATAAATACAAGGATATCGCAGCCGTATGTATCGTACTAATAATAAATAATTTACTGTCGTAAATACCAATGTCCGCACAAAGTCCCTGAAGAATCCCTTTTTAGGGACGAGAATTTTCAACTGTCCACTGCGAAACGAATGGGCGATTTGCTCGAGAGTGCTGATGATCTGATCCCCGGACACGCTGGCGGAAGCCGTCAACATCACTCCGTGAACTGATATGATGAAACAAGTGGATAACAACCACGAAGTGTAGAAAAGATATTGGTGAGGTTCCGAGATTTCGGACTGTGTTCCTTTTGGAGACAAATATCAAATCTTGAAATAATTCTAAATTATATAAAGTGACGTGGTTTTCTTGTTTGGATGTAGCTCTTACGTCGCTGTCTCTAACTTTCACAAGTTAAAAAGCAGCTGCGAATTAACTACCAAACGGGTACAAAGACTTAAGCCTTATAAGAGTCATCTTCCTTGTGTAAAGTCCCGAACCCTTAGGCTTAACCCTACTTAGCCTATTAGCTAATCCTATTACAGTCGCCAGGAAATTCGGATTTTCGAGAGAGGTTATACTACTTAAAAGCTTTATGTTTTAACGTAAAAGCAATATTTATATTTTTACTTTATTCGTTCTGTTTTATAGAAATATTTTTGACTGTCTTTCACATTTCGGAATTTTATGGTATTTTGTATATTTTTTTTTACAATTTTGGACGGTTCGGCACTTTTTGGAATATATTTGGTTTTCATTATTACAGGGTTTTGGAAAATGTGTTTTTGATTTGTTTTGGTGATATTTTGGTTTCACAGAATAAAATCATTATAATACTTCGGCATTTTAATCCGTTTTGTACGACAAAAAAACCCATGGCATTTAACAAAAATGTTTCACAATCAAAATCGAATAATCTCGTCGACGTCTGACTAGATTTGAAATATCATGTATTCAAAGAAATAACATTATCTCACAGTTGTGATCATATTTCAAATACAAAAACCATATTTAATTCTCTTTAATCACGGAAATACAAAACTCTGAAAACATAAAATAAAATTTATTAAATATTACTTTTCTTGCTGTTACTAGATGTAAGCTTTCACCTGTAAACCACCCTAATTTAACAGCCGTGCAAAAACGGCGATCATTTCAATGCGAGATGAATAACTATTTTCAAACTGGCAGCTTACGTTTATGGCGCCTATGACATTAAGACGCTCATGGTGGTGTCCTAATTATTTTCATTGGTTTAGCTACGACACTACGAGCAATCACCAAATTTAATCAAATCTTAAAGGGGAACGGCCAAGCTTTTCCAAATATGGCCTTATTTCCGTATCAAAAGATTAACAAGACGTTCAATATACTAACACGTACCTTTTTTTGTCTTGAAAAAATAGCTTTGGGCCGAAAAATTTGAAACGAAAAATAACGCCAGGTGTTTGGGTTTGAATTTTCCCCGCCATCTTAGGGGCTGCCGCCAGCGCCCCTAACCCCGTATGAGCGATTTGCGAACTATCCTAACTTTTAAAATCGCGCAATTTAGGCTTTCGTCTCTTATAACTGGAAAGCGCCGCGCGTGCAAAACAAACTTTATGCGTCTTCAGCAGCGCGCGCTTTTACGTTGTTTTTCTGTCTCACCGACTTTTCACCAGGTGTAGCGGTGGACGCGCGCTTTCGATTTCCCGAAATTTCTTTATTTTATTGAAAATTAACTACTCAATATTTTTGATGCGGTTTTCGCCATAAATTTTAATTTTTAACGGGCTATAGGGCTATCTAACTGGTTAGAGCTTGACCGTTCCCCTTTAAGTACATTACGTCATAAGAAAGTCTAATATTTATTGATGTATAGCGTTTTCCGTTTAGAAAATTATATAACAGTGGTTTGAAGGGTCTGTTGTAACTTGAAAATGTTTTCACCTTTATTATTAAGCTTTTTGCCTTTATTGCACCGTTTTGAAACGTTCGGCGTCAAAAATTTTGCCATTTTTGAAAGCTAGCTTTTTTTCTTTCCGTAAATCAAAAATCGAATAGTGTTTCCGAAGAATCAAATAGAATACTTTTGTATCTAAAGATATCGTATTATTTTTGCGTTATTGCACCATAATTTGTAGATGAAATATTGAACACGACTATTTCGTAGATTTTCTTAAAATTATATTAAACAGATTAAAAATATAGGACCCTTACCTTGTTTCAACAGTGTCCCCAATACGTTTAAAACGTTGAGGCACCAGTCTCGGCTTTTTCTCATGAAATGCGATATAAATATGACCAATAGTAACACAGCTAGTAGAAGTAACCAAATCTGCAAAACAATTTTGACAATTCAACGGATCATACTTCACCCATTGGTCAAAGATATCAAATAAATTTTCATTTAAGAACCTTAGGGGCTGTTCACAAATTACGTAACACAGAAAAACCACATTTTGGACTCCCCCCTCCCCCTCGTAACAAAGAGTAACAAATGGAAAGACCCCTCTTCTCAAATTACGTAACAAATATCGAACCCCCCCCCCCTTAAATTATTATAGTACGTAACAAGGGGCTGTTCACAAATTACGTAACGCAGAAAAACCACATTTTGGACTCCCCCCTCCCCCTCGTAACAAAGAGTAACAAATGGAAAGACCCCTCTTCTCAAATTACGTAACAAATATCGAACCCCCCCCTTAAATTATTATAGTACGTAACAAGGGGCTGTTCACAAATTACGTAACGCAGAAAAACCACATTTTGGACTCCCCCCTCCCCCTCGTAACAAAGAGTAACAAATGGAAAGACCCCTCTTCTCAAATTACGTAACAAATATCGAACCCCCCCCTTAAATTATTATAGTACGTAACAAGGGGCTGTTCACAAATTACGTAACGCAGAAAAACCACATTTTGGACTCCCCCCTCCCCCTCGTAACAAAGAGTAACAAATGGAAAGACCCCTCTTCTCAAATTACGTAACAAATATCGAACCCCCCCTTAAATTATTATAGTACGTAACAAGGGGCTGGTCACAAATTACGTAACGCAGAAAAACCACATTTTGGACTCCCCCCTCCCCCTCGTAACAAAGAGTAACAAATGGAAAGACCCCTCTTCTCAAATTACGTAACAAATATCGACCCCCCCCCCTTAAATTATTATAGTACGTAACAAGGGGCTGTTCACAAATTACGTAACGCAGAAAAACCACATTTTGGACTCCCCCCTCCCCTTCGTAACAAAGAGTAACAAATGGAAAGACCCCTCTTCTCAAATTACGTAACAAATATCGAACCCCCCCCCTTAAATTATTATAGTACGTAACAAGGGGCTGTTCACAAATTACGTAACGCAGAAAAACCACATTTTGGACTCCCCCCTCCCCCTCGTAACAAAGAGTAACAAATGGAAAGACCCCTCTTCTCAAATTACGTAACAAATATCGAACCCCCCCCTTAAATTATTATAGTACGTAACAAGGGGCTGTTCACAAATTACGTAACGCAGAAAAACCACATTTTGGACTCCCCCCTCCCCCTCGTAACAAAGAGTAACAAATGGAAAGACCCCTCTTCTCAAATTACGTAACAAATATCGAACCCCCCCCTTAAATTATTATAGTACGTAACAAGGGGCTGTTCACAAATTACGTAACGCAGAAAAACCACATTTTGGACTCCCCCCTCCCCCTCGTAACAAAGAGTAACAATTGGAAAGACCCCTCTTCTCAAATTACGTAACAAATATCGAACCCCCCCCCTTAAATTATTATAGTACGTAACAAGGGGCTGTTCACAAATTACGTAACGCAGAAAAACCACATTTTGGACTCCCCCCTCCCCCTCGTAACAAAGAGTAACAAATGGAAAGACCCCTCTTCTCAAATTACGTAACAAATATCGAACCCCCCCCTTAAATTATTATAGTACGTAACAAGGGGCTGTTCACAAATTACGTAACGCAGAAAAACCACATTTTGGACTCCCCCCTCCCCCTCGTAACAAAGAGTAACAAATGGAAAGACCCCTCTTCTCAAATTACGTAACAAATATCGAACCCCCCCCTTAAATTATTATACTACGTAACAAGGGGCTGTTCACAAATTACGTAACGCAGAAAAACCACATTTTGGACTCCCCCCTCCCCCTCGTAACAAAGAGTAACAAATGGAAAGACCCCTCTTCTCAAATTACGTAACAAATATCGAACCCCCCCCCTTAAATTATTATAGTACGTAACAAGGGGCTGTTCACAAATTACGTAACGCAGAAAAACCACATTTTGGACTCCCCCCTCCCCCTCGTAACAAAGAGTAACAAATGGAAAGACCCCTCTTCTCAAATTACGTAACAAATATCGAACCCCCCCCCCTTTAATTATTATAGTACGTAACAAGGGGCTGTTCACAAATTACGTAACGCAGAAAAACCACATTTTGGACTCCCCCCTCCCCCTCGTAACAAAGAGTAACAAATGGAAAGACCCCTCTTCTCAAATTACGTAACAAATATCGAACCCCCCCCTTAAATTATTATAGTACGTAACAAGGGGCTGTTCACAAATTACGTAACGCAGAAAAACCACATTTTGGACTCCCCCCTCCCCCTCGTAACAAAGAGTAACAAATGGAAAGACCCCTCTTCTCAAATTACGTAACAAATATCGAACCCCCCCCCCCTTAAATTATTATAGTACGTAACAAGGGGCTGTTCACAAATTACGTAACGCAGAAAAACCACATTTTGGACTCCCCCCTCCCCCTCGTAACAAAGAGTAACAAATGGAAAGACCCCTCTTCTCAAATTACGTAACAAATATCGAACCCCCCCCTTAAATTATTATAGTACGTAACAAGGGGCTGTTCACAAATTACGTAACGCAGAAAAACCACATTTTGGACTCCCCCCTCCCCCTCGTAACAAAGAGTAACAAATGGAAAGACCCCTCTTCTCAAATTACGTAACAAATATCGAACCCCCCCTTAAATTATTATAGTACGTAACAAGGGGCTGTTCACAAATTACGTAACGCAGAAAAACCACATTTTGGACTCCCCCCTCCCCCTCGTAACAAAGAGTAACAAATGGAAAGACCCCTCTTCTCAAATTACGTAACAAATATCGAACCCCCCCCCTTAAATTATTATAGTACGTAACAAGGGGCTGTTCACAAATTACGTAACGCAGAAAAACCACATTTTGGACTCCCCCCTCCCCCTCGTAACAAAGAGTAACAAATGGAAAGACCCCTCTTCTCAAATTACGTAACAAATATCGAACCCCCCCCTTAAATTATTATAGTACGTAACAAGGGGCTGTTCACAAATTACGTAACGCAGAAAAACCACATTTTGGACTCCCCCTCCCCCTCGTAACAAAGAGTAACAAATGGAAAGACCCCTCTTCTCAAATTACGTAACAAATATCGAACCCCCCCCCTTAAATTATTATAGTACGTAACAAGGGGCTGTTCACAAATTACGTAACGCAGAAAAACCACATTTTGGACTCCCCCTCCCCCTCGTAACAAAGAGTAACAAATGGAAAGACCCCTCTTCTCAAATTACGTAACAAATATCGAACCCCCCCCCCTTAAATTATTATAGTACGTAACAAGGGGCTGTTCACAAATTACGTAACGCAGAAAAAGCACATTTTGGACTCCCCCCTCCCCCTCGTAACAAAGAGTAACAAATGGAAAGACCCCTCTTCTCAAATTACGTAACAAATATCGAACCCCCCCCCCTTAAATTATTATAGTACGTAACAAGGGGCTGTTCACAAATTACGTAACGCAGAAAAACCACATTTTGGACTCCCCCTCCCCCTCGTAACAAAGAGTAACAAATGGAAAGACCCCTCTTCTCAAATTACGTAACAAATATCGAACCCCCCCCCCTTAAATTATTATAGTACGTAACAAGGGGCTGTTCACAAATTACGTAACGCAGAAAAACCACATTTTGGACTCCCCCCTCCCCCTCGTAACAAAGAGTAACAAATGGAAAGACCCCTCTTCTCAAATTACGTAACAAATATCGAACCCCCCCCCTTAAATTATTATAGTACGTAACAACTAATATGCTGGTAATAAAGTACAATAAGATCAGGTACTAAATTTTATTGTTTGTAATTATCATTTGAAATTACAACTGTATTTTTACGCAACACTTCATACCCATGGGTATGAAATTCTTTTACACGTGAGTAAACCAATGAAAATACAAATGTTTTTAATAATTGTGACTGTTTCTGAAAATGGAGAAAATTTTATTTTACGATATTAAAAACAAGATGTGTTACGTATCATTTCAGTGAACCCTCCCTCCCCCCCCCCACGTAACATTTCGTAACGCTTGCCAAAACCCCCCTCCCCCTACCACGTTACATAATTTGTGAACAGCCCCTTATCGGATATTAGGATAAAACATTTAACCTGAGAAAAAAGCCCGCTAATATAAATTTAAAATATGGCGCGTGAGAAACACACGTCCGAGACGTAAAACAAGTTAACAAATTGAATCAATGGTCACTATCGTTCCCATAACAAGGTCCGGGATCAACGTCCGGGATATATTACCCCGAAGCAACTATAAGGCCCGAATTCAACTCATCATAAGTCCATAACCACTCTTAGAAGCGTGTATTATAGAAAAAAAGGTAAAGGTTTTTGTGAAGTAGCTAATTGGGGTTTGTTTCCATCTTTTGTGTATTTGAATATATTTACTTATTGTATTCTGTTTATTCTATTTGGTTATAGGTTCTCTGTTGCGTTCTCAAAGACGCCTTTTTTCGAATCGCGCATTTTCAATTTAGTAAGTGTCTGCTACGTTCAAGAGTAAAACATTTTAAGCAAGTTTATTCATTAGGTGTATTGAATAAATGACCTAATCATCATGTATAAATTGAGTAAAATGAAATTACTTCAGTTTGGAACGGAGTTAAGAACAAAGCCCTGAAGTGTTTTCCATGCATTTGCCGTTCTATGATGAAATTTGCAGCATCCGTGAAATAGGCCAAACTGAAATCCACAGCCTCCCTTCTTTGCAAAGTATCCACTATTGACGCAATCCCAAAATCCACTTCCTTTCGGTAGAGATAAATTCATTCAGAATTGTGACATTGGTACAGTACTTATACACCGGTGCACCTGGGACATCGATTATAATATAGTCTCATCATGATGCCCAAGGAGTAGCCTCCTCTATCCTTATTATTAGATAGGTACAAAAATAAATAAATTTATTTAAAAGGGGGCAGCACCGTTATATTTTTGAGTCCCGTCTCATTTCGAGGCAGTAAATGAGTAATTGCATTTGTAATTCTAACATGACAAAAATTAATTCCACTTCTTTTAGTAACTTTAATAAATAGAGTGTCTCTTATTTTATATTATTCTTTCATTAGCTTTCGGAACCTGAAATGGCTTTGGTCAAACTTGTACAAAATAAATTTTAGCTTTTTCATCCATCTCCCATTTAGCATGGCTCCTCCTAGCTATTAAACTAAATTTAAAAAAATTATTTCTTAGTTTATTCAATAAAATTAGCAATTTTAACTCGACTATTAAGTAAGCATAATATTAGTTCAATTAATAAGGCTATTAATATACATTAAGGGTGCCCTAACTGTGAAGAATTTCCCTTTAAATTGCAATGGACTGCTGATATATAGGACACCTATAGATGATTATTAGTTTATTGATATCGTCAGATTTCCTACACAGTACTGATGAGCTCCAAAAGGTCTACTGTTGGAATCTCTGGCTGAAATTTTGACTTACCAAAAAAGAGTCATTAGTTGTTATACATGTATTGACTTATACTTACAAGTTAGTTTATGGGGAATATCACCTATAGTTGGATTTGTTTCTAACACTTATCATAATTCATTAATTCTCCGAATCACCTATCTTTATTTGTGGACCATCCACACACTCTATGAAACAAATTTTACTTTTAGTCATTTTGGTTTTCTTTGGGCCCTTAATCATTTTGAGCTTAAGTGAAATAAATTATAAACCTTTAAAGTGAATCAAAAATTAAGCTTTAATTACTAATATCTTAAAATTAGCAATCTTAAATTTTTATTAAACTATATAGAACCATAATAAAAGGACAAGTCCGTTAATAAATTTACAATTTACCTCTTTTATCTTAAGACATTAAACCGCGATGATTATGTACAACTATCCAGAAGGATATTTAGTCAATATATCTAATTTTTGGAGTATGGGAATCTATATAGGCACAGCCTTAAGAAATTTAATTCATATTGAATTTGGCCAGACAGGTTCAGAAAATGAACAAATTTATAACGTAATTTTAACCTCCCATGCTGTTGGCATAAGTTATTTAAAGCCGCAGCGCCTCATACGGAAGCCCGCCACCACACCGCTGGAAACCAACTGTAACGTATTTTGTAAATATTCTTTATGTTCGCTCCCCAATATTTTAAAATACTTCGTTTCCTTCTAAATATGTGAACAATGGTCAATATATAGGGTAAAGTGACGCTCCTAAAACTTTCCATCTAGTTGCTACCAATGGGGAAATCGAAAGGGACAGAGCGGAGACTTTCGCGCGCGCAATGGTCATCGTGTATTGTACGCGCCCTGCATGTTGGGATGGACAAAATGCCCTTCGTGTAGTTGCCGGACGCTAACGGATCAAGTGCTTTTTAAGATGGAAACCGTTGTTGTCACTATTTAAGAATTATAATTATCATTACCTGACTACACTGTTAAAAATAAAGGTCTTATTTTAGACCTCTAAAGTGCTTAAAACATTTTCCAATATTTAAGACCATTCAGGGTTTTATCATAAAACATATTTAAACCTTCTGCTCCCCAAATTAAGTCCTTTTGTGGAGTGTTTAAGTACTTATTTTACACTCTTTTATCCATTTTACTTCATAAACAGTAAGAAGTTAATCCTTTTTAACTTTATTTTCAGTCCTTTATAGGCCCTTATTTAATACTTTTTTATTATTATTCAATACGACTCAATAGATTAACCATTAACATGGCCAGATTACCTGGGTTTCGCTAGGGGGAATAGTCGTTGAACGAAGGGAGTTGATTACGTTAAGTATCAGTTAATACTTTCATTTTTTGATATACACGTAGCAAGAATTCTGTGGTGCCGATATTTGGGTTATCATAGTTTGACGCCATAATCAATATCCCCTATATTTAAATCTGTTATCAAATTTGTAAAGACTTAACCTCAGTTAAATATTCCTGGTTATTGGAATTTCTTCGCATTATGTTATTTTAAAGAAAATATTAAAAAATAAATAACGTAGTATTCAAATACTAGTCTCTAAATTGGTCCATATCATTGTTTTCTTAATTTAAGGGAATGAAATGGGTATTCAAAAGGGCTAAATGTTAGAACATAACATTTTTATACCTTTACCACCTGGACTGGAAAAGGTTAATTCTTAGGGCTCGTTCCCTTTCAATACCCCAAAAGGTATTGTATTCAACATGAAAGAGTAAAATGGGTCTAAAATAATTGATTAGACCGTTTTCAGTAACCAAATGGTTTGATATAAATTAAAAGTCCAATTTTGGTCGTTTTATAAACCTTTATTTTTAACAGTGTAGGACTTTTGTTGACACTCTTCGATTGCTTTATAGATATGTGTAGTTTGTGGCCTGACCAGCCATATGTGTTTTGTTTTGATATTTCGTAAACCTTAGTTCTCATTTATAAATAACATCTTAACTGAATTTAACTCTCGCACTATTTCATTATTATTTATATTTATCCAATGCTGACACTTAACTATAACCTTAATACATTAATTAATTCCCCTAGACAACGTATCGTAACTCTAATTTAATATTAATTTCTCATTTATTTCAAAAAGTGTCACACAATCCCAACAGTTAGCTTGAGCCGAAGTGCAGTTTCCGACCCCTATATGACCACAGTCGGAGGTGGAGATAGGACCATTTGACCAAGGGAAACCACCCTTATTGGATACAAGTGCCGGACCCGACACCCCGGTAAAGCCACCAGTAACTGAATGCCTTGACCAGTTAAGGGCCTTAGAATTGTGGCAGTATTACACTATCCAACTTTAGTTAGCTGACAAGCCACACGACATTGGTTGAGCGAAGCTCCTGACTTCGAATCGGAACGGATGGCGATTAAAGTCGGGCTGACTAGCGGACCAGATGGTCGCAGCCAAAAGGAAACTGTCTCTAGTGGACGTCATTCCAATCACGTTTTGTAGTGCTAGGCCCAAAAATACACGCTTTAAGAAAAATTTATTTTATTTAGTGCATCGTGATTTTTCTGGTCTAGAACCGAATTTAAAAAAAAACAGTGAGTAAAAATAATAAAATCATTATAATTGATTTTTAAATAGACGACAAAATGTTCCTTATTCATCTCTTTAATTACCTAGAACATTTCTAGCCGACAGCTTCCATTTCACTGATTGGCTAAATAATAAACGAACACCTTGTGGTGGCAAACGTGTGAACTAAAGTATCCAACAAAACATTACTGACAAGTCGGACAATGTGAATGCGCAAACTAACCTAATTTTTGATAACCATGTAAATTGTTAAAATTTCACTTCATAATCATTTTCCCTATGTAATAGTTTTAGGAACTCGCTGTATGATGAATTTCGTCCAACAAGGATTTTGAAAAATCGGCGAAGAGAACTTACATTTCTGGAAACATTTCCAATGACTCCTGTCCATGAGTTGTTAATCAGCTTCCCAAAATTAAAGTGCTTCACTTCGTGCAATGTGTACCTATGTAGAAATGTATGATTACATTTTAAACATGAAGTAGCTTAACTTCAGACCGCCGTCGATGGCAGACATTCATCAAGTCGGTCTAAGAACTTTTTATTTTATCCTTCATTGAAAATGAAAATATTTTTTGTGAAATATATGGAGGTGTGCAAATTGTTTGGGGATCAAAATATAAAATATTTGTTTCCTAGCTGTGTCAAAAAAATATTTAAAACCTCAAACAGTTTGGTCGAATATATGTGAATCAAAAACAGTCAGTTAACAGATCAAATATTAAACAAAGTTTGATCAACAAATAATTGAACGTTTTTGGTTTTACAGATAGTTTTACGTTGCTGTTACCAAAAACACACAGGCCCGATAGTAATAATAATATTAATAATAATAATAATAATAATAATAATAATAATAATAATAATAATAATAATAATAATAATAATAATAATAATAATAATAATAATAATAATAATAATAATAATAATAATAATAATAATAATAATAATAATAATAATACTTATTAATAATGTGAAATTCTAGGAAGTCACTTTGTGTCGTCAATTCGATTAAGCCTTGGTATATTTTTTGTGTATGTGCGTTTTTCAGTAATTTCTCACTAGTCTATAATATACCGTCGAAATTCAAATTAAGAATGAAGCACTAGGAACTTACGTGAAATTAATGTTTTCCGCTAGCGTGTGTAAGAGGTTCGCTTCATATCCGGATATTTTCATTAGGTTGGAACCCCTTCTCTCTTGCACCCTCAACAACCCCGTCTGAGATTTGCTTTCGAGATTCATTCATTAAAATATGTTTAAAATAATCATTTTACTTCTAAAAAGGCGGCTTGTAAATGTTTTCCAGAGCACTCGGTTAGAATTGGAAATCATGTTTCATTTGTTATTTCAAATTTCCAATGAACTCTACTCATCTGTAAATAGAACTATTGACTATGACTTATTTCTGGCAAAATGAATAAAACAATTTTAGAAGTTAAACAAAGCGGTGCCTCCGAAATTAGTAATTACTAATAGCAATAGGTTCTTGTTAGCATTACACGAGTGTGTTTACATAGCCGCCTAGATAGTACAAAGCCTATGCATACTCAGTATTCCCCCCCCCCCCCCCCAAAAACTGCCATTTTAAGGACGCCAAGAGTGGTCACTTGAACGTGTTTTTAGGACTGTAAGTGATGGTGTATAGCCATGCGCAGATGATTGGCGCAGTATTAGTCGACTAGGAAGCTGTTGAACTGTTGCCTGCCTGGGGCGAAGACGCTAGGCCTAATTTTTAGCCATGCTCAATATTTAAACAGGTGTTTAAATAAATAAAATTGTTTCCTGTGTCCATTTAGGTACAACTTCTAATGCTTAACGGCTTCTTTGAAGCGTATAAAATTGAATATATTATTTTAGAAGGTTTTTATTAATTTTTGTCTTAAGCCTCGCCAGCAAGTTTATACAATTTATTTTTCAGTATTTCACAGGTAAGATCAGGGATAAAATGTTATATTGCTTGGTTCCAAAATAAATGTTAAAGAGGATGTAATAGGGACATACTAATGTTATTAAAAATAGCTTTATCATAAAACGTTTCATTTTAAGAATATACAGGGTGTTTTTTTGTATGATAACTGTTCTAATTATGCTTACGAGACTTCAGTGATTCTTTAAGACATTTATTTTTTTACCAGAGTTTAAAAAAAAAAGCCTAGTCATAAGCTTTTATACAGGGTGTTTTTCTTAGCTCGAAAAAGTGATTGTTTTCAAAAACTATGTTTTCTAGAAAGTTGAAATTTGCACTGTACATTATACATTTTCAGCGGTGTTTATTGCACTAAACACCAGATTAACAAATTTCTGACTTTCATAAAGTTACACTACTATCCCAATGGAATTCAAAAAAAGTTATTTTAGCTTGCCCAACTTGTCACTTTTTCAAGTCGTATTTGGTCAGTGAAAAAGACTTCTATTTTTCGCGCCAACGCTATTTGTACGTTTTTGGTGACGCTCTACAATTTTCTTATTGACAATTTTCTTATAGCACCTAGCGGTTAAAATTTAAATTTACAAAAAACGTGAAAATATTTTTCGATTTAGATGCAATTTTGGTAGAAAGTGTCCCCCGGCACGTTTAATGTACAGTACAAATTTCAACTTTCTAGAAAACAATCACTTTTTCGAGCAAAAAAAAACACCCTGTATGTCCTAAAAGTTTATGACTAGACTTTTTTTTTAAAAACTCTGATAAAAAATTAAATGTCTTAAAGAATCACTGAAGTATCGTAAGCATAATTAGAATAGTTATCATACAAAAGGGATACCAGTTAAGATATTGTCATATTTTGCCTTTCTTTTCAGAATTATTATCTAGTAATCCAAATTATTTCTGTAAAAGTATGAACATAGTATGATCTAGTCTTGTGAATTCCAGTATGCAGGTGTTATCAAGTTGTCTGTGAAACACGCTCAATCGAATGGGTGCAGTGACTGCTAGTGGTAAAAATCAACTAATAAAATGGACCGAGTCCTATTCTAATTTATTTCCTGTACAGATTACTGCATGGTGACAATTATAAATTGTTCAGTTGCTCTAATTGGCGATTACATTGTATGAGTAGCGGAAGAAAACCGCAATTGCCCAGGATGTTTAGAAAGACTAATTCAACCAGTCTGAAGCTCCATTCCTGTATCTAATTAAAGCAAATGATAATGGCGGTCTCAAATATCCGAGTATGTTATTATTAATATGCATACTCGTGATTGTTTTAGTTTTGTGCAATCTTCTTTTGCCTTGTTTCATCGGTAAAATATTTTATCTACACTTGTACAAATAATATGACCACATTTTCACAAGTCTTTAAAATTTGATTGCGATAATTCAGCTCTTACAATAATTATACCAAAGATGTCTCGGACAAAAAATACAAATTTAGTAAGCATTATACTAAGCCATTATCCAGGAAACTATTAAAAGTGTAGTTCCTAATTAAATGTTTTTAAAATGCTATATAAGATTACCATATACATTATTCCTATTTCAATTCGTGCTAAAAATATGAGTTTAGAGAACAATTTCATGTGAAAAACCATTTCTCAGAAAGTTCGTGTGGTACAGTGGCGTAGCCAAGATTTTGTTTGGGGGGGGGGCACACCATTCGATAAAAAAGTAAAAAATAAATGTATTAGTACGTACGACCATCACCCGCCCTAGCTACGCCACTGCTGTGGTATAAAATTTTCAGTTTGAAACTTAATGTGTAAAGCAATAAAGCTACAGTGAAATGTAATTTCAAATATTGTAAAAAACACTAATTTTTGCTTTAATTAAAGTGAAATACTAGTTGATAAATTGATCTCATATATATCCGTATTTGTCAATTAAGGTTTGTGATAATTATTTGTGTCTCTGTTTATTTTAAGTAAATGGCTCAAAACGTCTTAACCTGTTTTGTAAAAATAATAGTAGTAGGAAAGTGCCGGTTGAAAAACAGAGACACTTAGTGAGGCTGGGGATGGTAAAGAGTGCGAGAGGCTGCGAGGGTTTGGGAGGCTTTGAGGCTGCGAGGCTGCGGAGGCTGGGAGGCTGGTAAAGTCTGCGAGAGGCTGCGTGGGGCTAAGAGGCTGTGATGCTGCGAGGCTGGGAGGCTAGTAAAGTCTGCTGTGTGGATAGACGAGGCTGCGAGAATGAGGGACGCATTGTAAGACTACCGCTGTAGTACTTCTCCCATCCTTTTAGATTGACGCACCCCGTTTTTGAACACCTGAAGAAAAGGAGAGGGGAACTTGATTGACATATAATGAAGCGCGTACGATTCTCCGGTAAAACGGTACATATTATTCCTTGCGAGGATAGAGTTAACTACGATATAAAAAATCAAGAGTATTTTAATTTGCAAATTAAATTAAAATTTGAACCGCTAATTTCGCCAGTATTATTTAAATGGCAAAGAGGTTTCAAGGAGGCTGTGTGAGCCTCCGTTACAGTGTTTTCATTGTTACTTCTTGCACAACGTAATAGTATAAATAGTCGAGAAATCCTGATCTAAAAAACATTCAAACGCATTCAAAGATGGAACCAACAAGCTATACGTAAGTATATTTTCATTTTATACGTAAGTATATTTTCATTTAGAGATTATATTTTCAGAAAACGTACATGAGTGAATGTACTAAAATCCATACTCCCGAGATGAACTTGTCCGTAGTATACAACGGCAGAACACCTGGCTAGAAAATTTTCACCATGGATTAAGTTGGGAGTTTGGATACGTCTCATACGACAGACTGAAAGACTGCATTACAATGGCTGTGAAAGATTGCCAGCGTGTATTTTGTAAGGGAGACGATTTTATTTTTATTTTTATTGAACATAATAAACAGTGAAGTTATTGATCTAAATGGAGTCGGGTGTCCAAAAGCATCCGATATGAAAGATGATCCTATATTTAAATGTTTAATTGAACATAAATCTATTTGTAAGAAAAGAACCTGCGCTTTAGAGATAAGCACTTTATATGCGGAGTGGCTATATAAAAATATCAGTCTTGTAACTGTTCAATTAAAGAATGAATAAAAAGAAATGTTTAGAATATTCAAATTTGTTTTTATTCAAAGGCGAGAGAAAGTCGTGCAAGCGCGTGGTACGGAAGCGGGTGCCCGTAAACTAACGGTCGCGGACACGAAAAGGATCGTCAGTAATAAACATATTGTAACAGAACAAATTGTGTTTGAATCTGTGTGATGACAAAGGTTTTATCCTAGACGACGGTACCCCAACTTTAGCCCATGCGCATTATAAAACCAAGTAAAATATTTTTATATCAAATTTATTGAGTATTTCTTATACATGATTTCAGATATCATTTTTATCAATTTTTATCAATTTTATTCCCCGACACAAGTTAATAGCAAAATAAACGCAATAACCACCGCAGGTCTTACTAGAATTTCCTTGTAATTGAACAGAATTATACGTCACAGTTATTCTGTTTCGCTCTATAAAATAGTTAAATTTAAACAAATCAGGGCTGTTCCCAAAACTCTCGAAGAATGTACAATTTAGCGATAATGAGAGATATATCAAACATCAATGTTCTCCTACCCCTTAGAGAATATAGACGCAGTTAAAGGGACTTTAAAGAGACCCTCTAGTCAATTTAAAATACGTCATTCGGTCAAAGTTACGACCGAATGACGTATTTCAAATCGACTAGGTCTTTCTTGAAATTCCATTTAAGAAACTTTCCTTGGCTGGACCGCCGAATGTCAAGAGCGTTTGAATCATGCTCTTGTAAGGGTACCGTAACTGATCTGTCACCCAATGATACGTGAGCTTCGCCAAAGAGACTGTGTAAAAACAAATTTTCTGAACCAGCTTGGTCCGCAGGTGTTGTTGTTTTAGATACAGCGTCATGAATATCGGATTTTGGTAAAATTCCATCTGCTTTCGCAATTTTTACTTGAACTTGAAGTAGGGTGTTTTTCAGACCGATGTACGTCTCTGAGTTTCCGGCGATATTACAGATAATTTCTTGGTTTTCATTTACGTTCGATGTTGGATTATATTCAACCCATTGACTTCCTATTATACCAGTTTGAGTAAAAGGTACGTGAAATAAATCAAGCTCCGAGCTAATGCTATTCTGCGAACTGGGGTGGGCTAGCGACATTGTTCAATGATGATGATTACGATAATATATCAGATTCTAACAGATAATGTCTTTTCTTCTTCCTGGCTTGAACTGAACTAATGATGGGATACGTTTTCCTTTTTTTTACAACCCTTTCCAGTCAGCTAAGACACTGCTTCGGCGTATCTTCTTAAGGTTTCTTCCCCCGCTTCTTTCCCCCGAGATTTTAACGCGTCTTTAATGGACACACCACTCGAAACGTCGGATGCAATTTTAGCTCCGGTTTAAAAAAAATTTCGACCAAGGAATGTAGCTCCCTTTTTGGGGAAAGGCATGGCAGACCGAAATGCCAAGGCTAATATATTTCCAAGACCATATCTTATTTGCACGGCTACTCCACTCCACGGTATACCGGAATTGATCCGTGTACAATTTGATTTAAGTAATAGTTATTATAGTCGTTTACAGAAACGGGATCTAAATTACGTGGAGACATGTCTATCCTTTGACTCGCTATCCACAAATTAACATAAGAGAGATTTTACACCTGATTTTATAGAGAAGTCCATGTGCTTCGGGGTCTAAAATGAAGAGTGACGTGAACTCTTCCTCGTTCGAAATGTACAGGCTGACCCATTTCACTCATAATATTAATTTCAATGGTTTGAAAATTGTCATTCGCAATAGGCATATAATGAGATCTAGAAAACTCCTTCTCAACAGTGTCTCCGTCTTTTCCTTGAATACTTATAATACGTAATAATTATAATTGAACATCTGAATCTCCAACCGACCGACTTTGTATTATATCAGAGTATATGAACAGAGAATGTAACCCAGCGTCCATATCACAGCTAAAAGGCGCTGTCATGGAAGTAACTACAGTTACATCTTTGCCCGGAATTATCGTAAATCCTAATATAATGGCGATATCATGCGGTATGTAAACTTGATTCCTTCCTTTAATTTCGACAACCACCCGCCGATTAGGTTTGTTGTAATAAAACTCGACCCTCGAATTAATTTTTTGTCCGTCATCATCGAGTGACATAATCTAAAGTAATTCTTCGATAGAGCCGTAATATCCGGGAGGTATAACTATGCTTCTATCACGCATTTGATCTTCGAGACTTTTCGTTTTTGAACACCTGAAGAAAAGGAGAGGGGAACTTGATTGACATATAATGAAGCGCGTACGATTCTCCGGTAAAACGGTACATATTATTCCTTGCGAGGATAGAGTTAACTACGATATAAAAAATCAAGAGTATTTTAATTTGCAAATTAAATTAAAATTTGAACCGCTAATTTCGCCAGTATTATTTAAATGGCAAAGAGGTTTCAAGGAGGCTGTGTGAGCCTCCGTTACAGTGTTTTCATTGTTACTTCTTGCACAACGTAATAGTATAAATAGTCGAGAAATCCTGATCTAAAAAACATTCAAACGCATTCAAAGATGGAACCAACAAGCTATACGTAAGTATATTTTCATTTTATACGTAAGTATATTTTCATTTAGAGATTATATTTTCAGAAAACGTACATGAGTGAATGTACTAAAATCCATACTCCCGAGATGAACTTGTCCGTAGTATACAACGGCAGAACACCTGGCTAGAAAATTTTCACCATGGATTAAGTTGGGAGTTTGGATACGTCTCATACGACAGACTGAAAGACTGCATTACAATGGCTGTGAAAGATTGCCAGCGTGTATTTTGTAAGGGAGACGATTTTATTTTTATTTTTATTGAACATAATAAACAGTGAAGTTATTGATCTAAATGGAGTCGGGTGTCCAAAAGCATCCGATATGAAAGATGATCCTATATTTAAATGTTTAATTGAACATAAATCTATTTGTAAGAAAAGAACCTGCGCTTTAGAGATAAGCACTTTATATGCGGAGTGGCTATATAAAAATATCAGTCTTGTAACTGTTCAATTAAAGAATGAATAAAAAGAAATGTTTAGAATATTCAAATTTGTTTTTATTCAAAGGCGAGAGAAAGTCGTGCAAGCGCGTGGTACGGAAGCGGGTGCCCGTAAACTAACGGTCGCGGACACGAAAAGGATCGTCAGTAATAAACATATTGTAACAGAACAAATTGTGTTTGAATCTGTGTGATGACAAAGGTTTTATCCTAGACGACGGTACCCCAACTTTAGCCCATGCGCATTATAAAACCAAGTAAAATATTTTTATATCAAATTTATTGAGTATTTCTTATACATGATTTCAGATATCATTTTTATCAATTTTTATCAATTTTATTCCCCGACACAAGTTAATAGCAAAATAAACGCAATAACCACCGCAGGTCTTACTAGAATTTCCTTGTAATTGAACAGAATTATACGTCACAGTTATTCTGTTTCGCTCTATAAAATAGTTAAATTTAAACAAATCAGGGCTGTTCCCAAAACTCTCGAAGAATGTACAATTTAGCGATAATGAGAGATATATCAAACATCAATGTTCTCCTACCCCTTAGAGAATATAGACGCAGTTAAAGGGACTTTAAAGAGACCCTCTAGTCAATTTAAAATACGTCATTCGGTCAAAGTTACGACCGAATGACGTATTTCAAATCGACTAGGTCTTTCTTGAAATTCCATTTAAGAAACTTTCCTTGGCTGGACCGCCGAATGTCAAGAGCGTTTGAATCATGCTCTTGTAAGGGTACCGTAACTGATCTGTCACCCAATGATACGTGAGCTTCGCCAAAGAGACTGTGTAAAAACAAATTTTCTGAACCAGCTTGGTCCGCAGGTGTTGTTGTTTTAGATACAGCGTCATGAATATCGGATTTTGGTAAAATTCCATCTGCTTTCCCAATTTTTACTTGAACTTGAAGTAGGGTGTTTTTCAGACCGATGTACGTCTCTGAGTTTCCGGCGATATTACAGATAATTTCTTGGTTTTCATTTACGTTCGATGTTGGATTATATTCAACCCATTGACTTCCTATTATACCAGTTTGAGTAAAAGGTACGTGAAATAAATCAAGCTCCGAGCTAATGCTATTCTGCGAACTGGGGTGGGCTAGCGACATTGTTCAATGATGATGATTACGATAATATATCAGATTCTAACAGATAATGTCTTTTCTTCTTCCTGGCTTGAACTGAACTAATGATGGGATACGTTTTCCTTTTTTTTACAACCCTTTCCAGTCAGCTAAGACACTGCTTCGGCGTATCTTCTTAAGGTTTCTTCCCCCGCTTCTTTCCCCCGAGATTTTAACGCGTCTTTAATGGACACACCACTCGAAACGTCGGATGCAATTTTAGCTCCGGTTTAAAAAAAATTTCGACCAAGGAATGTAGCTCCCTTTTTGGGGAAAGGCATGGCAGACCGAAATGCCAAGGCTAATATATTTCCAAGACCATATCTTATTTGCACGGCTACTCCACTCCACGGTATACCGGAATTGATCCGTGTACAATTTGATTTAAGTAATAGTTATTATAGTCGTTTACAGAAACGGGATCTAAATTACGTGGAGACATGTCTATCCTTTGACTCGCTATCCACAAATTAACATAAGCGAGATTTTACACCTGATTTTATAGAGAAGTCCATGTGCTTCGGGGTCTAAAATGAAGAGTGACGTGAACTCTTCCTCGTTCGAAATGTACAGGCTGACCCATTTCACTCATAATATTAATTTCAATGGTTTGAAAATTGTCATTCGCAATAGGCATATAATGAGATCTAGAAAACTCCTTCTCAACAGTGTCTCCGTCTTTTCCTTGAATACTTATAATACGTAATAATTATAATTGAACATCTGAATCTCCAACCGACCGACTTTGTATTATATCAGAGTATATGAACAGAGAATGTAACCCAGCGTCCATATCACAGCTAAAAGGCGCTGTCATGGAAGTAACTACAGTTACATCTTTGCCCGGAATTATCGTAAATCCTAATATAATGGCGATATCATGCGGTATGTAAACTTGATTCCTTCCTTTAATTTCGACAACCACCCGCCGATTAGGTTTGTTGTAATAAAACTCGACCCTCGAATTAATTTTTTGTCCGTCATCATCGAGTGACATAATCTAAAGTAATTCTTCGATAGAGCCGTAATATCCGGGAGGTATAACTATGCTTCTATCACGCATTTGATCTTCGAGACTTTTCGGGGTTCACCTCCCGCTTCGCGTTTGAGTTCTTTGCCGTCTTCTTAATTGACTGGTTGGGTACTTTTTTAGAAGTCTTGGATAATGGTTCTTCCAAGGACATCTGAAAAGTATCGTCTACAAATGTAGTATCTTCTACAGTGTTCCAAATTTGAACTAAACATTCTTCATTAACGTTATTCCACGTTCTAGGATAACTTATTTCAGCAAGTCCAACTTCGTGCGCTCCATCAAGTTTAAAGGGTTCCGGTAAATACGTCTTGAACTTGCTTATAGTGTTGTTTTTTAAATAACGTATTGATGAATCCGAGGGTAATGTTATATAGAAACTCATAGTACTACACTTTCTTGCACCCAAGAGTCAAAATCTGTACTGTAACCACGCCAACGTTCGATTGAATTGTTCAATAATACTAGATTTTATTTCGGAGTGTGCTGCGAAAAACTTGATTCCTCTACGTTTTAATTCACCTTGAGCTTCTTTGCATAGAAACTCGTTACCGTGATCAGTCTGTACAATCTTCGGCTGTCGACCTGATTCTAAAATAGATTTGAATGACTTTACCATAGTAGATCCTTTCTTATCCCTGGTAGCCACAGCGAATGCGTATTTGCTAAATACATCGATACAACATAAGATATATCGGTATCCACTATTGTGGGTTTTTGATGTCTTGCATGTCTGCCAGATCAAGTTGCCATTGTTCGTCTATCCCATACACTATCGTCTTGTTTCTTCGAAAATTGTGTCTCACTGGTCTATGTAATGTGTACGTATCTTGTCGTTTTAAAAATGATCTCACGTCGTTTATGGTCACTTTAATACCCTTCGTCCGGGCAGCCCGGTAAAGACCACGAAAGCCACCGTAACTACTGGCGTCCTTAACGTTGAAGTACATTTCTTCTAGCTTATCCATTCATCGTACAGTTCATTTTACGTTCGTGATACCAGTACGCTAACTCCAAAAGTTTAAAAACGATAATAATAAATAATAACAAAAACGCCGTAATAACTTTGGGTGATTTTAAGTACGATATCGATAAAGAGGTTATCAACCCAGACGGAGTAGGATCGTTGCCTCCTTCCATGTTGGGGTGTAATTGGTAAATGAAAGAACTGAAACCTGATATATGATTATATTCTTTATTTCAAATGTATCCAACTCAATAATCCATTGCCATACATAGATTCGGGACTGGGAGGTAAATAATCAGAATCATCGTACACCTTCTCTGGTAGATCGTTAGAAATAATAGGTACATTATCAATAAGGGGTTCAAAGGGGAATTTATTTTTTACAAGTTATTTTGGTACATTTTCCTTTGACAGCAATTTATAAAAGTTATCTAATCCAACAATTTCGTGTTTAGGTTTGGTTTTGTATCCTTTAACTGATTCGTGTAAAATGTCCATGATATTTGATCTAACTATAGGGCGTCCTTTATTTATAAGTTCACCACTGTTAGACCATTCAAATTTACTGCTTCATTCAATCCATTTGTACAAAGCAATGACGGGCTTAAGATGATAATCTGGTATCGCGATAGCTATTTCGAAATACCAATCTTTCTTCTTTTCGGTTATTCAACGATTTTTGCCTTCTTAGTCCTTTTGTTTCGTTGTAATAAATGGTTGTACAACTCTACTTTTTGTGATTGATTAAGTTTCTGATTATTTAAAACAGTTTTCGTAACCAAGTTTTCGTCAAGTTTTGTTTACGAATTGAGTCGCCGATAAACGTCTTCGGGGACTAAGATCATCTTCCTAGCCATTTTTGATAGCTCTACTTATAGCCGCGCCTGCCGCACTGCTCACAATTGAAAGAAGTGGTGCTAAGAGTAACGGTAAAAACCCGCCCTTCTGTATAAGAATCTTTTTCCGTTTGGCCATTGTATTCGGTTTTGAAATCTTCCGCAAAATTTGACCATGTCGCTTCAATCGTTTCTTATGATCATCTGACAGTTTTACATTGCCACGCAGAACATTTATACAGCATTCCACAATAGCTTTAATCGCGTCGTTATTAGCATATTTGATGGCGGCATTTCTTTGACACGAATTACACTTAGACAGATATTTTAAAAACTCCTTATGACTATGAATTCTCTTGATTTTGGGATGAAAACGGCAGCCTCTTCTCCTGGTATAAGTCCGGTTCGTAGTCTGTGATCATCTGACGTAGTTGGTTTCAAATCCACCCATAAATACCCAAAGTCTCTAGCGATTGCTTGATGAAAGGCGTCGATGACGTATTTACTGTTAGTGGGAGAAATTTGTCTAGCCAAATGAAATCTCGCCGATTTGTCACGTGGTGTCTTGAAAATAATCAGATAGTGCGCGTTTAAATTTAACGTTCTAATTTCCTTCCCAGGATAATACAAATTTTGCATAAGTACAAAAACCGACGTGTTTTTATGATGAGAACCTCTTATAAACAAATTAGTGACATCCTTGTTATTTGATATTTCACAAAGTAAATCATCAAGAATAACAAAATTCTTGACATTTGGGTCTAAAATGTTAACGTCTAATAACCCTTCGTGAAATTCCACTGTGGGTGTATCATCTAATACCGAATTAAACAGTTTGGGTTGATATTCCGTATAGCACCATATAATTATCTCTGGGGGGGGGCGAAATACACGTATCTTTATATTTGTTAAGACTAGCCACGAAAAAAGATTTCCCAGATTGAGTCGCACCTGCGATCAGACCAGTCCGTTAAAAGGATGTTGCAACCTGAAATCCATTTTAAAAAATGACACATTTCTCCTTTTTATTTTCAAAAGTTGGTTAGCGTTACAGACTATTCGAGCTACCATGCATTTACAAAATTCCTCATTTAAAAAGGTTTTTAAAAAATCGATATTTTTTATAATAACCACACGCATTTCCGAGGCTTCTAAGCAGTTTTCACAATGTTTATTACTGACGATCCTTTTCGTGTCCGCGACCGTTAGTTTACTAGAGACAACCGCGGTACTCCGCGTACGGGGACCGGCTTCCGCACCACGCGCTTGCACGACTTTCTCTCGCCTTTGAATAAAAACAAATTTGAATATTCTAAACATTTCTTTTTATTCATTCTTTAATTGAACAGTTACAAGACCGATATTTTTATATAGCCACTCGGCATATAAAGCGCTTTTCTCTAAAGCGCAAGAGTATTTCTTACTTACTAAGTTAGTATTGTGAGGAACTGGCGAAATTAGCGGTTCAAATTTTAATTTAATTTGCAAATTAAAATACTGTTGATTTTTTATATCGTAGTTAACTCTATCCTCGCAACGAATAATATATACCGTTTTACAGGATAATCATACGTGCTTCATTACATGTCAATCAAGTTCCCTTCTCCTTTTCTTCCAGTGTTCAAAAACGGGGTGCGCCAATCAAAAAGGATGGGAGAAGTACTACAGCGGTTGTCTTACAATGCGTCGCTCATTCTCGCAGCCTCGTCTATACACACAGCAGACTTTACTAGACTCCCAGCCTCGCAGCCTCGCAGCCTCTCGCAGACTTTACCAGCCTCCCAGCCTCTCGCAACCTCGCAACCTCCAGCATCCCAGTCCCACGCAGCCTCTCGCAGACTTTAACAACCTCCCATCCTCAAACAGCCTCTCTGTTTTTCAACCGGCACTTTCCTACTACTAATAATACTCTTTTTTTCGTCACTGTGTGGAAGATACCCGAGAAGATTACCTAAATTACTCTGATGGGATCTTTATTGATCACGCCCGAATCTCCTAGTCCATAACGCCTCACGTAACGGCTTACTAGTGAACTAAAACCCAGCACGGAGGAAGAAAAATATCCCCTCCTCTTCAGGTACCATGCACAGGCTTTGTACTATCTAGGTGGTGGCTATGGTCTTTAAATCACTTTGACTTTCCTGCTTTCACTTTTATTTAAAGAGTTTAAGACCTCCATTGTTACCTCTTGGCTAATACTACCTTTGATTAGAAACCAAATTTTCTACTCGTGTATAAACAACGCTTACAACAACAGCTTCAAAGGCTTTGCGGAGATCAAAGTCTTAAAATTATAAATTTGTGTGTGAAGTTTATTCTCGCATTTAACAATTTAAATTTGTCGAACTGTAGCGCATTAGGCATTATTGGAAAATGCTCTATACATCAACGACGTATTTTTGGCGCAAAAGCAGCGGCGGCAGTCCGACAGTTCGAGTGCTGATTATAATATTTTCAATTAGCCTTTTACATAGAGCCACGTAGCAGCCAAAGCGATAAGCTTAAAAACTACTGGATTTTCGTCTGCTAAGCAGACGCTTTGGTCTTTAATTAAGAAAAATAGTCTGCTTAGCAGACGAAAATCCAGTAGTTCATGAGGTTCTCGCTTTGGTCGCTACATGGCTCTATGTAAATCTAAAAGGCTAATTATAGGGTAAGGATTGTTATTTTAATAAGTATATTGTACAGCAGCTTTATTATAAATATTTAGGGTAAAAGTCTAATCTTATTCGCCGTTTCAGTACAGTATAAACTATCCCAACTAGTAAGGATAGTTAAGCCTTTGCTTGAATGGTTCTTTATTCAAAGGGTTATTTGACAAGCCACAAGTATATTATTTTATCTAGTTTAGGCTAAGTTATATTCGTTGAATCCTGAATAACAAAAAAGTAATAATACAAATTGTTATGTGCATACTATTTAACCTACACCGTATTATCTTATCAATTATACACGCTGACCGCAGACTATAAATACGACGGGTCATTTTAGATAAGCATCAGTCGACTAGATCCCCTTTTACTCCTTATACCATGTAAATATAGTCTTCATTAATAAGCTATTTTACTTACCTTAATCCTTTAATTTTTATTATGTTGGAACACAACACAAATAAATAGACCTTTACACAATTACACAAGCAGATCGTGTTATTGTTGTAACTGAAAATGGTTTCTTTGGGTTAAAAACGAGCCTAAGTTGGGTTATTATTGTAACCCGAAATGGGATGTTTGGAATAAAACAAACTCAAACTGTGTCATTATTGTAACCCAAATTGGGCTATTATTTTAACCCAAATTGGGTTTTTTGGATTTTAAAACAGTTTTGGGTTATTATAGTAACCCAAATTAGGTTTTTTGGATTTTAAAACAGTTTTGGGTTATTATAGTAACCCAAATGGGTCGTTATAGTAACACAGATTGGGTTGTTTCGGTTATTAACACGGTTTTGGGTTACAAATAACAACCAAATTTAGGCTATTCTAGCTACACAACTTTGGGTCAAAACGTAGTAACACAACTTTGGGTTGGAAGTTTTAACCATTTCTGGGTTAAAAATAAAATAACCCAAAAAGGGGCAGGGTAAATACTGACCCAGCGTTGGGTTACAAAAATAACCCATTTTGGGTCGATTTTGACCCAACTGTTTTAAGAGTGTAGAAGTAGCGTGTTACCCTTTCACGCGGGTGACCTACCTGACCTGGGTTCAAGACCTGCTGTCTACAGTGAACGTAGATAGGTATCGGAAGGGTATCAAATTTAGCTGTTCCACGAACAGGTTTTTGCGTTCAACAACCATTTAGGTCACGATAAGCAATCGGATCTAACGGTAACGCAATCAGAAGTATCGGATTATTTTAATTGTTGAATGTTGTCTTATCTCCAATTTAAGTATATTTAACCGATTTGAGCTATAATTGTACAGAAAACCTTCTAATTGGAAGTCTAAATAAATATGTTATTGGTAATAAATAACAGTACTTATAACATCTGTTAAAATCTTCTTTGAGCAAATTAATTGGAATAATTTAAAATGCTGATTTCAATTATTGAAATGCTTCAAGTAAGAACACTCACCTCTCAATTTGTTTGAAATCTCCAAATAAACAGGCTGGAACTAGTGGCTTCCAGTTTGTTAAATAAACCGCTGTTGAAAATATTTAGGAAAATCATTTTTCTACATTGAACCAATCTACTTTTCCAACCGCTGTGAGCTACGCAATCTAAACTACAAAACATGCAACCACCAAATTGAAATTGCAAGAGAATAAAATTAATTATTTATTTCAATCCTAAGGAAATCTAGCGCATGGTTAGTGAAGCGACCAGGGTAACCTTTCCGGCGCCTACTTAGAAAGTATTTCTTAGCCCATAGATCAATAGAACTTTGAATTTATTTCTTAACTTCAATTTAATAAATGGGCAACTTCTCGAATTCGTCAAACTCATACTCGAAAATATATTTTTTTTTAATTTTAATTTTGGTTCTCATTTTATTAACTGCTATGATTTATACAGACGAAAATAGCCGAAAAACCCCCATTTATGCCTATTAATTTATTAAATCCTTTAGCCTGATCTTATAATGCTAACTGATCGATTTCAAATTCAAGAAATAATTTAACCAACGAGATATCCACTACAGAAAAACTTATTAATTTATATGTTTACATAAATTGACTTCAGCATTCTGCTCTTGGTTATTTGATTTTACATTCGCGTTAAATGGAACACACCTCAGCGTATAATAGAGCAACAGGTACAGGAATTTTTTATTCATATTGGTGGCCATTTTTCAAGATGGCGGTAGCGGCGTACTGAGCGTGCGTGGCTCCACGACCCACGTAGAAATTTCTTAAATTGTTGGAAGGAAATGTAATTTTGAGACGGTTTAACTACGTTAGCATACAACGTGGTTAATATCTTGGTAAGGACCGCTTTATAGCTTTGACAATGGTTTCAGGTAAGACGTTTTCAGCCGTTTTTACTATCGAAGCGTAAGTCCGGCACCACCAATAGATGGCGCGCTGGACTAAATAAAACCATCATTGGAAAAAAAATTACATTAAAATTCGGGAATTCAGCAAAACAATTTCTTCAAGTTTCCCACTCCAAGAGTTTCGCTCGTGGAACCATGAAGTTTCTTTTTTTTTAGCACCGTAATTTGGTATGTAAATTAGCCGTAACTTACGCTTTCGTCGATGACAAAGTCGTGGGTTCAAACCCCGGGCTGGCAATTAATTATCTAATTAACGAGTAAGTTTAGATTATGAGATTTAGTGAATGTCAATTTATCACCTTCCAGAGCCGGAGACCACACCACAGACGCCAAATAGGTGTAACTAGTTGTTCAACAGTATAGAATACATTCTGTCTCATGCACTATTGATCAACGATCAAACAGTTGTCTATAGTCTCACAATCCCGAAACAATATAACTTTTTTCGATTACATTCGAAAAACAAGTATGGCAGATGAGCTTATGGACGGCCAATGTACATCTAGATTATTAGGCTTTTTAATTCATTTCTTATAGATCTCATAATCTATTGAAATATTTTACCCCATAAACTAAAGATTTTATCACTAGGATTGAAATGAGGTCTGTCAGGGGCGTATTAACCATTAGTCAGAGTGCGCCATTTTTCTAGGGTTTCTAAAATTCTTATAAAGCCCCATGGTTGAAGTACATGGCTTGCCCTTACTTAACTAACCAACCCGTTAGATAATACCCAGAGTGTCAAATGTTTCTGTGCCTAGAGGTGCCGAAATGGTTAATCCGCCCCTTACAATTACTTTAATTCAACTTTATTCAACCCCACAAGGTATATTAATTTTATTATCTTTAAATTTTTTATTTGACTTCATGGATTAAAAAACTGCAGACTAAGATAACATTTTGGCCATTTAAGATACGCTTTAATAAATTAATTTTCAACCAAAACTAGCCCCATAAGATATATGCTTAATATTTATCTTAAAATTCTCGCCTGGACCTCAGAATTAAAAATTGCAAGAGTAAGACAAAAATTTCACATAATTAAGGGGCTTAAGACAAGACAGTATTGGTCGACTTGGAAACACGCGTAATTCCTTGAAAATTTTAGTCATTTATCAGTAGGTGCAAAGCGAGACTTCATTTTTAGTTTTACACGAGCCTAGTATAGGCTAGAGTAAAACTCCCGTAGCCGCTACGGTCCCCGCCGCCGCCGCCGTTCGCAAACACGCCGTTTTCGAACGCCACGGTAGAATCCTCCTACGCTCGCGCTTTAAACCAGAGAGGTATAGGCCGTAGAAAGCTAGCCATATGCTCCTATAGTTATACCAGCTTTTCATCCCTAACATTCACGCGGCTTAGACAACCAACAACCTTGCAAGTCGGGCAATCGGGATTCGGCGATCTTCTGGCGTTTCCGTCTCTGGCGTTTTGGCGTTTTGGCGTTTTCGTTCGCACACGGTTTCCGCAACAGCGCTTGCCTCTCGCTTCCATTTGGGAGGGGAGGGTATGCTATCACCTTCCCTGAACCCCTAGGTGTGAAGGGAGGGGAGGGGGCGGCATGGGTTTTCGAAAGTGCATCTCTAAACGTGGTGAAATCGCTTCTGTTTGTTTTTTAACCCTTTAGCCCAACCCCTCTGGGTAATTTTTGAAATTGTCACCCCTAAATTTCCCGCAAACATATTTCGAGCGGTTCCCATATTACCCACAAAAATATTTCGAGCGGTTTTTCTCGACCGTTTATTTTATTTGTTCATGTTTCCGTTACCGGTTATACTACTATTCGTGTGTTCGTAAAGCTTGGCTCGTGTGAAACTATTATTTGGGACTGCCGGGCCCACTTGTTCTCTTACTAAAGTAATCTTATAAATGACAGGTAGTGTGGTGTTTTTTGTTTGAACAAGGCAAAATGGAAAATTGTATAGGCTAGCATGAGCTCCATCCTCCACCCTTTTTTTAAGTGAACTTCGATTGCATGATTGTTTTCCATATAGCTTCACCTTATCTAACTAACTAACCTTAACTAATTCGGTATTAACTGATCCTTAATTATTCGTTAGTATGAAAATCGGATTAGATTAAGTGAACATATATCAATGGAGGAACGGGGTGATAAATTCGCGAATAATAATAATAATCAGCTAGGCTAATACCCAAGTCAATACCCAAGTCACCACCCTAGGCGAAAGTCATCTAGCGACTTTTGATGAGTTTTTAATTGAGGTGGACGGGTTACAATGCGTAGGAGGGTGGTGGCAAGCCCTTCATGCCACGGTAGACAACTGCTCCCTACACTTACTATTACTCTTAACGTCTACAAGTTTTTATGGGAAGGGACAGAACTTGGGGGAAACCCCCTTTAATCAGTGGGGAAAGAAGTTGCAAACTCAACGAAGAAGGAATGGTTCTTAATTCTGACTCAATGCTACAAGCTGGGATCGAACCCGGCTCTTCTTAAAAATAGAGTTATTGTAAGAGGCGCGATGGGCATACGCACCCGTTCCTTCAAATAAGACAGGGGGGGGGGGAATATTTATATAGATTATGTGGTGAAGGTTTCATACCTATCTTCTGGTCTATTAAGCTTAGGATGTTCTAAATTGCAGTCATTATGAAATATCCTGATGACGCCTGATACGCCACACGTTTCCCTTGAAGTATGTCGCGTCATTAACCTCAATAACAGATAGGTGAAGCACACGATGTTATCCACTTGAAAGTTTGAAATTTCACGGTAGACGTTTGGACAGGGCTTGCAATCCATTCTGCCGTTTATAACGCGTTGTATAAATCTCTATGTTAACGTTGATATACTATTGTTAAAACAATAACAGCTTTAGTGTAAGTATTTTCGGATATTGTCATTTGCAATCAAATTCGTCGGAACAAACACGTTTATAGAGACACTTACTTGAATTTGAAAAAGTCCAGAAGAAAAGTCAAATAATTCATGAACATGATCGTGCACTACGCGAATCAACTAAACCATCGCCGCGACGCCGTCTAGACACAATTGGGTAGTCAATGTATTTATCAATTTCTCCTCGATTGAGTCCACAAGAAGAATCGGAGCTTTCGTTCGAGGATTGTTTTCCTGGTGGTCAACTCGTACGTCATTCATCTCCTTTTGACGTACGCTTTCGTCATTTTAAGAAACCAGCGTCGAGATAACGTTTTAAGCGTTATAACGTTATTGATACCCGTCACCAACGTGGCTTATTTTATAAACTCGGCGTTGATCAACCCTCAGTTAAGCCACTAGATGTAAACACAAAATGCCGTGTTAAGGGACATGATGTACATGTCACTGCAAATAAATCGTTCAACATTATATCACCTTTATATACATGTGATCAGTATTTGTTCTACAAAGTGTTTCCATGTGTGCTTTTACGATCTCTGAGTGTTCACTTTTTACAAAATATCGCTTATAAATGATCTCGATTCACCTATCAATGATCTTAAAGTGGTCAGGGTGCACTTAAAGAACGCATAACACATTTAGAACACTAGTATCAAGGGTTTGGTACACTAAATTATATCTTTGAGAAGACCTCGTTGTAAAATTTGCTACACCACATAATTTCTTTTCGAACACTTTAAATTTATAGTGCAAATTGGTACACTATGCGTAACATCTAATAGTTTATTTATATCCTCTTAGCAGATGCTAAAGCTTGAGCGTCGCTGCGCCACCTAGTCTCATTTCGGTAGCGAATTGAAATTTCATACTTTTGTTTTATCACTATTCGCTACTGAAAACTTTCGGTATGCCCCCTTTCAGCGGCCATCCAAAACATGTATAGGATACAAATACGTAATGAAGTCAAAGCTACGAGAGCAGGGGGCTTAGCAGACGATTGATACACGGTGATCCCATTTAGCAGAAGCTAAGCTAAAGCTTCAGCGTCGCTGGCGCCACCTAGATTCGTTTCAGTGTGGCTAACACACTTATTTTCACGGACAGTAGGCGACGACTCTTATTCCTGTTTTTCTACGCACGGCGTCTATAGGCCCCGTGCATGAAAAGAGTAGATACAAGTATATTCAAAATCGTCTGCTTAAATTGTTAAATTTTAAAAAAGCTGCTATTTCATGACTTAGAAAAAAACTTTATTTTATTCGGAGCTTTCGGACCGTGGTCCTTCTTCAGCGAGTGACTGTCTGCTTAACTTTTAATTTATCCAAGGACATAGTGTAAACTTGATTAAGCAGACGAAAATGAGAGTCACATATTGTATTTTCCTCACTGCGGATAGCGATAATGCTGCCAGATATCTAATCTACGCCAGGGGCCTATTGCTTTTACATATTTATTTCCTAACACCGTCAGTAGGGGACCATATCGGTAAAACTCTTTTTTTAAATATATCTGCAGTAGCAGAAAAAGATACTAATATCAGCCACGTTAATAATTTGCTAACTAAAATAGTTTCAGAGAATTTATTACCGATAGCTTTTATTTTTAGATACACACATCGGTATCGACCCAAGGCCTCAGACACCAGTACACCATAACTGATTAATCAGGGTGAGATAAGTGTAACGGCCACGCCAACGGGGGGATAGGTGAATACTGAAAATTAGAATCTATAACAGCTCTTTTCGTGCTTGAGCAAAATAATGCACTACATCAGCCCATTTGTAGAAGTGCCGTTCAATATTAGAGCACTAAAAGATGGTGTATAGTGATCCGATTTTGTTGCGCACTTTTAGTGTGCTTTTAGTGATTTACTAGTGAACCTTCTTTTTGCAGTGTAGCTAGCCTCAAATTATCCTACATTAAGCTACTAGATATTGCCTCAAAATTCCCGGTTAACCGTCTAAATATAGCGTCAGAGACCCCAGGTGTGAAGATACAATTTGTTTCCTTCGTATTATCGGTATTTTACTAATTGTAGTGTTAGATTGAAATTGTGAATTCACTGAAATTTTAAAAACTAGTAAAGACAAAATAAAACATGTTCCTTCTATAAATAGTTTATTTACTTGAATTACATCTATTTTTCAGCGCCCAAGATATTCCTAAGACAGTGGTTTTTCAGTTTTATAGTTTTAACAGATCGGATGAGATCTAAAATATGGTTGTAATAGAGTTAAGTAAATCGACCTTGACCTCTTCATTTTTCGGATATTTAAAAGTTAGCGGATCAGATACAATTTCTTATCAGACATCGAAATTAATCCTAACGGTTTACGAGTTTTAAAAGCAGAAATCGAAATCAGATGTAGAATAAGCTTTTAAAAAATCAAAATTTAAGCACTAGGCCCTCGTGTGAACAATTGTCATACCGTTCCATCGCACAACAATAGAGACTTGGCAACATGACGTATATATTACGTCACCAATGCTTTTTACAATTGAAAAAAAAAGAATTCCAGAATGGCGGCCATAGCCAAAGGTTCGGTGTGACGTCATGCTGCCAAGGGGTAGGTGTGTATGTTTATGTCACCAATTATAACAAAAGCTGGGGATGTTGGCACTAGTTATGCTAAAATCAAGTCGTAGCACGTGTAAGCAGACGTTTTTCTGATTATTATTAGTAATAATAATTAGCTTGGCTAATACTAATGCACCACCTTAGGCCTAAGTCATCGAGCAACTTTTAAAGCCATTAATTCAGGTGGCCAGGTTTCAATGCGTAGGAGGGTGGTGGAAAGCCCTTCATGCCACGCGAGCCAACAGCTCCCTACAATAACTATTACTATTATTGATTATTATTGAAATTTTAGTTGATCAACAAATGTGAATGCCTCATTCCCTCTCATACCCGGTCAGTTATCATTCAACTACTTCAAATAAAACTACAAAATCAATCGAAAATATTCGTACAATTTAGTCATTCAGTTTATGAGTTCTCCTAATCGTGTTAACGACCATTTTAAATTTTTAAAAGAAAATATGAAATGCTTTCAGATACAGGACAATAGGCCCTAATGTCCTGTATCTGAAAGCATTTCATATTTCCTTTTGCTAATTTTTATTATCGTTGTCGTACATGGAGTTACTGACTGTTAGTTTAAAAATTTTAAATGGTCGTTAATGAGTTGGGGTTCCGCCAGAATTAGGTGGATAATTTAGGGTTCCATAGCAAAAAAAAATTGGGAACCGCTGCATTAGGGTACCGAAATCACCTTAAAGCAAAAACTATGTGATCTTTTGGCGGGCGATCTTAGTGCAAATATTTAAGACTTGTTTTCACCACCGGTATTAGAGATCACCATACAATTTAAACCGCTCTTTAAACAAAAAAGTAAGGCATGTTACGTGAATTGGCTTTAAATTTAAAACTTGTAGACGTTAACGGTAATAGTTAGTGTAGGGAGCTGTTGGCTCGTGTGGCTTGCAGGGCTTGCCACCACCCTCCTACGCATTGTAACCCGGCCACCTGAATTAAAGGCTTTAAAAGTCGCTCGATGACTTAGGCCTAAGGTGGTACCTTGGGTATTAGCCTAACTGATTATTTTATTTATTTTTTTATCTTAGTTAAATTACAATGTAAAATTTTCGTTTTCTCAGATTTGCATTCATCCATTAAAATACGTTATACGATTAAGATCAGTCAAACCTAGTTCGAAATGTGGACATATGGTTATTGGGATACTTACAAAAGTTAAATTCTGTTTAAATTATCATATCATGATTTAAATGTATAAGATAGTGATTGCTTTATAACATTTTATTTAATAAGTTTTGTCGTCTGGATAAACATAATTGAAATGTAATAACAATTATTAAATCCATATTTCAATTATTGAGTTCTGAAAGAAACGTTTAATTTCTAATTAGGTTGATTAAAAAGTCATGATTATAATGCCTAAGGCGCAAAGACACTGGATTGTTTTATTATTATCTTATTAATTATTATTAATTTGGACCCACTCAAGTAGATTAAACCCTGAATTCATTTATTTCTATATAAAGACGATATTTGAGCGTTTCTCTTAACCCACCTTGAGGTCTGCCAGAATGCCCCTCCCCTTACCAGTCAATCAAATCGACCCGATATTTCATTGGTTCCCTAAATTAACATCTTCCGACGCGATTGAAAGACACGTGGGTGACGTTTTTTCTTCCCTCCTCTAATGATTGGTTAAAACTAGACCACGTTGCGGATAGTTATAGTTGTTATCAGTCATTTGATAAAGCAAATGAGTGAAGAGCAAAAACCAAAGCCACGGCTAATCCCGCCAAGAGCAGTTTGAAAGTACTTTCTAGGTTATATATATAAATATAGTCAGCGTTGGTATTGGCCACATTGAAGCTCAACTGTTTAATATTAGAAGCACGCAAGAGTTGGTCGTTCCACTTTTTCAGGCAGCCATTGTCGAATAGTATATTTATCCTGAATGAAAAGAAATAAGCCTTACTGGACCATTGCAAACAACATTAAAATTGCTGATAGGGTCACAATAGCGTTTAGAATATCTGGGCGAAATTGAAATCGCTCCTCGTAGCAGATCTGACTGCCCCTCACATTTTGGACTTTTCCAGCTATGATTCCAGACATCGCGCGGGAAAGTAGTAAAATTGAATCGCAGGTGTGGCCCTTTCAACAAGAAGTGTGTATAATTAAGTTTTGACGCGTCACCATGGGGATAGCGGATAATGGGGTTGCAAACCCTGGGTCTTAAATCCCAGCGGGATAATTTTTGGTTATAACGTTATCATTAACCTTCACGTTCCCAAAAACATGAAGTGTCGACACTTTTTGGGTCAGCCTTCATTATCCCGCTGGCATCACAGAGACACCTTAAAATCATCTTCTAACACGACTCCATCCTTTTTGTTTACACTAAGATTAAATGACAATGTTGAGACGTTGTCTGTGTTTCTTCTCCCTTAAAAATAAGGCAAGTCGGTCGCAAATCTCATTGGTTCCCTCCGAAGTGTATGGAACGTAAGTGGGTGACGTTTCAACATAGTCATTCTCCTCGAATTTAAATCTATACATTATCACTTACACTTTATTGAAACTATTCTTGCACGAGAAGTTCTTATTCATGGGCAGTGCAATATTAACTTGAAACACGGGATCGTCGACGACGTGAAAGATGTAATTGGGATTGCTCTTTTCCGCGGAAAGTTGGAACCATTTGCCCAAGGACATAATCGCCAGCTTCTCTCGCGCCAGATCCGGGAGATTGGAGTAATCCATTTCCGCCAATAGCGACACCTTCCGGTACAAGTCTCCGTACGCTGTACTCGCTGGCTGAAATTTGAAACATATCACAAAGTCTCGGTGCAAAATTATTTTAAAATTTATATACGTGAAGGTATTTACTTGGAACATAGATCTTGCCGGCAACACCAAAGCAATATACTCTTTAACAAAATATTCTTCTAAAAACTTTGAAATTCACCCCAAAGGGCTGATTTGCCAAAAGATTTACTTGGAAAGGGTTTTGAATTGAACATCGCTAATGCAATTCTGGGAGTAGTTGCTTAGTCGGTATAAAAGTGGGGTTAATAAGCCAATGCTTTTATAAAAATATATTTTTTTGTCCAACTAACAACAGTGGCGTAGCAACCAAAGGGACAAGGGGACAATGTACCCTGCTAAATTGTCTACTAGGGGATAACACCAGTGTTTGTACCCCCCCTGAAATATTATGAATTGGTTTTTACAACCATTATGAAAAAGATAAATTTGACGATTAAAATGTTTGACAAGAAAGAAAGAATGAATTCAAATCCTAAATTTCAGAAAAATCAGATTTCTTTGAACATTTTTGACAGCACTACAACTTTCTCATTGAAATGTTTTCTCAAGCACCTACCGGTGAAAAAATATTTTTTACAAAAACCCGAAGTTATTTCCGATTTTTCTGAAATTAAGGATTTAACACTAGAAATAATACCCTAAAAATTTCGAAAAGCCCAGCCAGAGCACCTCAAAACAACCCTGTATTGTGGAGCACCTTGATCGCTTCGCTCGCTCGGCATGTGAGGCTCACTTCTCTTGCAAGTTACCCCCAAACTCTAAAACGTTCCTACGCTCCTGTCTAACAGCCACAAAAGCTAAAAGTAACAAATAGGGAACTGCAACAAAATCGAAAAGCAAACAGGTAATAGCAACATAAGCTAACATCAACAATCAACAAAAATCTAAGAGCAACAAAAGCTTAAAGCATCAAACATGTAAGAGCAACAAACGCTAACATCAACAAACAGGTAAGAGTAACAAAAACGTAAGCAAAGAACAGCTTAGAGAAACCCACAGTTATATTAAACAAATACAAGAATAACGCAACCTTCTGTCCCGTACTAATAATAAATAATTTACTGTCGTGCACGAACCAATGTCCGCACAAAGTCCCTGAAGAATCCCTTTTTCGGGACAAGAATTTTCAACTGTCCACTACGAAACGAATCGGCGATTTGCTCGAGAGTGCTGATGATCTGATCCCCGGACACGCTGGCGGAAGCCGTCAACATCACTCCGTAAACTGATATGATGAAACAAGTGGATATCAACCACGAAGCGTAGAAAACATATTCGTGAGGTTCCGAGAGTTCGAAGAATGTTCCTTTTGGAGGCAAAAATCAAATCTTGATATAATTCTTGATTATATTTAGTGACATGGTTTTGTTGTTTGAATGTAGCTCTTACGTCGCTGTCTGTAACTTTCACAAGTTTCAAAGCCGTGACCATAGGCTTGAGGTTTATTAGGGCCCAATGACCTTCCTCTAGCATCGTCCTGGGAACCCCCTTCTTTGTGGTAAGTTCCGAGTTTATAGGCTTAAACCTACTTAGCCTTTGTGTAATCCAAGCGCGTGCTACAGTCGCCAAGAGATTCGAATTTTCGAGAGCACGTGCGAAGATTATACAACGAATGAGAATTATGTGATAATGATGTTTAAACAGATTAAACATAAGACCCTCACCTTGTTTTAACAGTGTCCCCAATATGTTTAAAACGTTGTGGCACCAGTCTCGGCTTTTAATCATGATTTGTGATATTATTATGATCAATAGTAACACAGCAAATAGAAGTAACCAAACCTTAAAAAACAATTTTACAATTCAACGGATCATACTTCACGCATTGGTCATAAATATAAAACACATTTTCGTTATAGAACCTTATCGGATATTAGAATCAAAATTTAAACTAGAGAAAAACGCATGTTATGAACCATTTTATTAATTGGAGAGGTTTCGAGCTGGGCCACTTTTCAATAGTTTTTTTAAGCCTTCTAATATAAATTGAAAATAAGGCGCCTGAGAAACCGACCTCATGGAATGATGGAGAACGCGACGTAAAAGAAATTAACAATTGGAATCAATATGGACGATAGTTCCCATAACAAGGTCTGGGGTATATTATCCCGAAGCAACTATAAGCGCCGAATTTGACTGATTATAAGTCCATTACCACTCTAATTGTGGTTTAGTTAATGCGTAATTGTTCCATCTTTTGTGTATTTTAATATATTTATTTATACTATTCTGTTTATTCTATTTGGGAATTTATTTAATGTCGCGTTCTCCAAGACACCTTTTTTAAATAACGCATTTTCAATTTATTAAGTTACAATTCACACCTTGTGTCTACTACACTCAAGACTTGTATTGAATAAAAGACCTTATCATCATGTATAAATTTAGTAAAATAAAATTACTTCAGTTTGGAATGGAGTTAAGAACAAAGCCCTGAAATGTTTTCCATACATTTTCCGTTCTATGATAAAATTCGCAGCATCCGTGAAATAGGCCAAACTGAAATCCACAGCCTTCCTTCTTTGCAAAGTGTCCACTGTGGACGCAATCCCGAAATCCACTTCCTGTCGGTAGAGATAAATTCATTCAAAATTGTGACATTGGGTCAGTGCATATATACAGGTACACCTGGTATATTTTTATGAATTGGTGTGAAAATGAAGACTACTCGTTTTTCTTAGCAATGAGTTATTATTAAAACACTTTTATTACACTTTACAAATAAATAATATGATAAATGAAAGCCATTTTCCGTCGCAACCCGGGCGACTCTGTTCTTCTACTTAGAAGGCGTAACAGCCGTCACTGCAGAAGTCGCGCCACCAGCGGACGAAACACTACACAATTATGCCTTGCGATAGCGTCCACAGTCCGGACGTTTGACCAACAGCCATTTACAGCAGAGCCCCATTGCTGACAATCACACCGTTGACGCGATCACCATTCCCAACTTAGTGCACAGCCTTGTGAATAAGGATATTCATGTATACTCTAGCACCACCAACAGACTTCCAGCTCAAATAAAAAGGGATCCAACGCCCGGAAGTGAAGGCACCAAAAAGTGGACAAAGGGCTCTCATCTGAAAAACCTGCTTACCTAATTTTAATATTGTAGTCTTACTTGGCCCAACAATTGTACTTAGTCACCGCCCTTATAGGTTACAAGTGCCAGACACGACACCCTGGTTAGGCAACCAGTGACTGCACCCCTTGACCAGTTAAGGGCCTTAGAATTGTGATAGAAAGAAGGGAATAACGCCCATTGCCCAAAATGTGTCCTTCTATAAGTTTATAATACATATCTCACCAGAGAAGTATCCATCTAAGCCATAAAATTGTAACATGAAACTTCGGAGGCTCGACGAGCAGTCCATCGGGCGATAATTTCCCGCCAAACCGCATTACGTATTTATTTTCCTAACCATGTAAAATTTTACTGCGTATATAATCATTTTCCCTCTGTAATAATTTTAAAAACTCGCTATATGATGAATTTCGAACAAAAAGGATTTTGAAAAATCAGGGACAGCTTGCGAAGGTCCAAAGGTTTCAGATGATTATCATTCGCAATATGGGGTTTGAATACTTCCCTCGTAAGATATACATTACACAATACTGGTTCTACGTCATAATTTGAATACAGAACGCTTCTTGCGAAACCCGAAACGTGAACTGAAAATTACTTTTTTTTCGGGAAGAAATGCTCGAATCTGGTGGTCACTGTTCTTTTAAGTCAATGTCGTACTCGTCACGGAGTTACTAGAACTTACATTTCTGGAAACATTTCCAATGACTCCTGTCCATGAATTGTTAATCAGCTTCCCAAAATTAAAGTGCTTCACTTCGTGCAACGTGTACCTACGTAGAATTGTATGATTACATTTTCATCATGAAGAAACTTAACTGGAAGACATTAATTGAGGCATTTAAACTTGCAATTCCTTTTTGACCTTTCTAATTTTACCCTTGCATGATAAAACTGGAAATATTTTATTGTAAAATCTATAGTGGTGTGCAAATCCCATTCAATGGGGATCGAATCGAATATCAAATATTTGTTTCCTAGCCACGAAATTTTAAAATCCAATATTTCAATCGTCGAATAATTTGGTCGAATATTTATGAAAGAAAAACATGGTCAGTTAACAGAGCAAATACCACATAAAATTACGAATAACAACTATAATTTGACATTTTCGGTTTGAGAGTTTAATCTTATTTTGCTGTTCCAAAACACGCCAAAGGCCCAAAATTTTTGCCAATAAGGGACCTAAGGGCTCACTGAGCAGGACCACACGATGACACTATCCATCTCGTCCTTTTTTGATGGCCTTGAAACTCAACAATCAAGTTAATCAGGGTTATCGACCAGTTTTGCAAACTATTTAAAATACCAAATATATTTTACCACCCTTTTTGAATAATTTATCGTAAAATACAAATATTCTCTAAATTTTTCGAGGTCTATTCGATCGAATTATTTGGAGTAACCAAATATTTTGCACATCCCAAAGAAGGAATATGAAACAGAACTTTTATATGTCTTGTTAAAGTTGATTTGTTTTAAGTGTAAGTTTAAGAATATGCGTCCAGTATTAGACAAACTGTATGTAAAAAAACCTCCCAGGTATATTTTACTTCTTATTAATGTGAAATTCTACGAAGTCACTTTGTGTCGTCAATTTGATTAAGCCTTGGGATAAGTTTGGTGTATGTGCGTTTCTCAGTAATTTTTCACTAGTCAACAATTTTGTCAAATCTTAAAATAAATATGCTCCTATGATTGTTTAATTTAAGCATGAAGCACTAGGAACTTACGTGAAATTAATGTTTTCCGCTAGCGTGTGTAAGAGGTTCGCTTCATATCCGGATATTTTCATTAGGTTGGAACCCCTTCTCTCTTGCACTCTCAACAAACCTGTCTGAGATTTATTTTCGAGATTCATTCATTGAAATGTGATTAAAATATTCATTTTACTTCTAAAAAGGCGGCTTGTAAATGTTTTCCAGAGCACTCGTCAGAACTGGAAATCATGTTTCACTTGTTATCACAAATTTGCAATAAACTCTACCCATTTGAAAATAGAAATATTGATGATTACTAATTTCTTGAAGAATTAAATGAAATGAATAAAACAATTTAAGAAGTTAAACAAAGCCATAGGTTCTTGGCCATATAAAACGAGTGTCTTTACATCACTTTGACTTCACAGAATTTAGTTAAAGAATTCAAGACCTACTGGTTAATACAACCCCTGACTAGAAACCAAATTAACTACTTACGTAATAGCGCACTCTTGAAACAATTCTATTTTACATCGAAGTCTAAAGTTTCAAGAGCCAACTTTCAAAAACAGACATCATTTTCCACTTGTGGAGCAAAGTCAGCACTTAAAATTATAAAGTTGTGTTCGAAGTTTATTCTCACAGTTAACTATTATAACGTCTCACTGTAGCACACTAGGCATTATTGAAAAGCGCTCTATACATCAACGCCGTATTTCCTTGCGCACGCATATAGATCAAGTATACTCCAATTACTTGCGCTATAGTGTATATGGAATCATAAACAACGAGAACGTGGAAAGTTTGAAAAGTAGCTTTAACCTAGGAGCAACAAACACAACACCCCACACAAGGAGAACGCAACCCGTCAAAAGTCGTGGATTTTCTTATGTACGTTTTTCATTGGCTAGACGCTTTAGCGCTTGCTGCCGTCGGAAGGGGAAAATTCAGAAATTGTCCTCCCCCCCACCCGTAAAACGTTCAGCGTAAAGGCTCGTGACTTTCGTCCAATGAAATTCGTACACAACCCTTCGTTAGCGTGATTAAAGGCTAGCTGCGTTCTCCTTGTGTTTGTTGCTCCTAGCTTTAACTATTGATTTTTAGGAAAATTCAATATTTAGGCAAGCAGCCTTTTATAAGTTCTGTGAATTTGGAAGGTGCACTACGCTAAATCTATTTCGTTTAAAACTAACGGTTGAAGTCCTAAAATAAATACAGACCTTCTATTAGTTAAATCGCATTATAATTTATAATTTATATCTGACGTGATACGTATAAATTTAATACGTAAAATCATGAATTTATTCCACGCATGAATATTCAACTCTATCTTTACCCGGTGATCTCTTCAAGAAATGAAGCGAAGTGCTGCCAACTAGCTCTCGTACTGCGTATCCGTGTTTTAGAGAACACATGTTACCCTTTCACGTGGGTGACCGCGGTTCAAGACCTACTGACTAACGTGAACGTTTTCATAACGATTACTTTTGTAAAAACACTTTATCCATTATTAAACTTTATTATAGTTTTGGTATTCTTTTGCGCAAAGAAAAATGCGGTTGATCTCTTTATTCCGTCCAAACTTTAAAAGGCAGTTTTTATCGAAATTTGTATTAAATTTATATAGAACGAAAATGCTACTCAAATGGTTTTAAGTTTTAAATAAGAAATCGATTGGCTTTTCATAATTCGTTAACAGCCAATAATTGGCTCCGCTTTCTCCTGAGGGCGTAAGGGGTCCGGCTCTTGTAACCCATAAGGGCAGTGGCGCACTGGGAGGTGTTAGCTTCTATCAAATGGTCCTATCTCCACCTCCGACTTCGGTCAGGTTTGGGCTGGATATTGAGCTTCGGCTCAGGCTAACGGAGAGGGTCCAGGCCAACTGGCTGCATCGGCGGATTGGGTAGCCTGCTGTGGGGCAGCGAGCCTCCGTATGAGGGCATGTTGGTCCTGTTTCCCGGCCTTTTGGAGTCCCACCGGATATCCGGTGCCAGCCGTGCCGGGTTGCTTGGACTGCATTGGGCTCGTCGTTCCCCTTTAGGAGCTCTCTCCAACGGGTTTGACTCTTTACCTCCGTAGGTAGGGTGTCGGCTGGAGTTGCTACAGCATCCACTCTTACTCCCACTGCTGTGTGCGAAGTGGGAAGTGGTCCACCCGTTGCTGCACCTTCTGCTTTGTTGAGTGACTTGCGTCGAAGGTGCGACCATCAGTAGTGGGGTACTGCTACCCTTGCTGGATATGTCACCTGTCCGGGCTTGTGGACGCTGGCGTAGGGCACTATGTTGATAGGCCTCCGGTGGTATGGTCTCTGTTACGAGGTACACCGGGCTATAAATTCTGACACACCGAGAATGTAAGGGGTCATTTGTCGCCCTTTTGTCCTATGGATCAGACAGACCCTGACTATACAGGGTGATACTAATAAGTATGACAAAATTTCAGGGGCGTGTTCTATGGATCCTAATGAGATGTCTAATGAACTTGGGTTCCACAGAGCTTCGTTTCAGAGATATGTGCTCCTGAAAAAACTACCCCAAAACCGGGTACACAGCCTTAAATCTGACGAACGATATTCTGCCTTTAAATAAATTTATTTTTAAAAATCACCAGTTGTGTTTTTATAAATAGAAAGTGACCAAAGTTCATAAGTTTAGAAGTAGTAGAAGTCTGACAATGAATAAAAGCTATTTCACTGCTCGATATGGACTACAAGTCCGACCCCGACGTCGAAGATCCCATTCCAATCTAGAGAGAGATATACATTGACACAATCCTAAATTTAACTTTTACGAAGTTGAAATAATGTTCTCAATGATCATCCTACATTGTTGTATTTGATAAATTTATAACAGAAATAGTCTATAATAACCCCCTTCTGGGGAGTATAAAATATATCAAGAATATTTTTATTTCGAAACAGCTAGAGTGACCATGTTGAGACCATTTGTAGCGTTGCTCCTAATTCCACCATGCTCTAGAGTTTTGCCCATGGAACTATGTAGTTGCTTTATTAACCACTCTAGGTCTGTGCGCCAGTCTAACAAGGAGACATCCCGAAGTGTAACCCACTGATTTTGTTGAAACTCAGGGGATTGGTAGACCTTCATGTATCATGAAAAATCCTAAAGGGAATTAATTCAATGGGCAACCGTTTTGCCATGGCAACGAAAAATGTTTTCGACAACACAAAATATTAAATTTTCCCATTGAAAATAACATGGGATTTTGACCTCAAATTGGGCAAAAGTTGATCAAATTTGATGTTTTTTTTTTGTCAATTTTTATTTTATTTTTTCTATTTTTGGCATTTTCCAAATTTTTAAATTTGTTAAATTTTTTCACAGGGGGTCCTAGGAATCGGTCAGAATCCCATGTTATTTTCAATGGGAAAATTTCCATTTGTTGTTGTCAAAAACATTTTTCGTTGCCATGGTAAAACGGTTGCCCATTGAATAAATTCCCTTTATAATTTTTAAAGTTACATGAAGGTCTATCAATCCCCCGAGTTTGAACGAAATCGATGGGTTACACTTCGGGATGTCTCCTTGTAAGTTCTCCAAATTCATAATTTTCATTCTTTTTAAAGATTTTTTAAATCTTAGCGATAAAACATGTTCATAATCATTACATAACGTGTATAATATTATTAATTTTTGATTTTGTATAGGGACAATTTTTATTTATAAAATACAAATTCCGTTCAACACGGCGTTAGTCAAGAACTTACACTACTACGATGTTAGATAGAAACGCACTGCTTTTAGGATTTTACAAAAACTAGGATTAAGTTGCTTATCCTATCTACAGAGCTCTATTTTCTAGTTTCACCAAGGCAGAAATTAAATCTTTCGTACTTCCTCCGAACGGGGACTATTATGGACTTCTGATCGCGGGTATTGACGTCTATCATTTTATATAAAGATTTGTCTATTGATTTATTTTATTTCTGTAAAATTTTCGTGCAACCCAACTTAAAACACCGGAGTATAAAATATTGGTCACGTAACGGTTGTGTATTGTGGTAATAAGCGAAACTTGTTTAGCAAAAATATAAAATGCAACCTGTTGGGAAATCAAATACGAACGTACGTATCATCCAGTATTGATCTACAATCAAACAATTGTCTATAGTCTCACAGTAACAAAACATTATAACCTATTTCGATTACATTCATGAAAAAAAGCATGGTAGATGGTATTATAAATGACTAATATACGTCTAAGAATAGATATATATTATAAGGCCTTTTAAATTAATGTCTTAAGCCTCACTCGCTCTAAATAGCAGTCATTATTATGATAAGGAAATACCCTGATGAAGCCTGATACTCCACAGGTTTCCCTTGACGTAGGTCGCGTCATTAACCTCAATAACAGATAATTGAAGCACGCGATGTTATCCACTTGAAAGTTTGAAATTTCACGGTAGGCGTTTGGACAGGGCTTGCAATCCATTCTGCCGTCTATAACCCGTTGAATAAATGATATACTATTATTAAAACCATAACAGCTATAGTGTTAGTAACGTTTTATATTGCTATTTGCAACCACATCCCCCGGAACCAACAAGTCTAGGGAAACATTTTTTACTTGAATTTGAAAAAGTCCGGAAGAAAAGTCAAATAATTGATGAACATGATCGTTCCCTACGCGAAATCAACTAAACCATCGCGGTCTAAACACAGTTGGGTAGTCAATGTATTTATCAAGTGCTTGTCTTATCAAGGTCTCCTCGTTCGAGTCCACAAGAAGAATTGGAGTTTTCGTTCTTGGATTGTGTTCGTGGTGGTCAACACGTACCTCATTCATCTCCTTTTGACGTACGCTTACGTAATTTACAGATACCAATGTCGAGATAACGTTTTAAGCGGTTTAATGCTATTGATACCCGTCACCAACGTGGCTTATTTTATAAACTCGGCGTTGATCAACGGAAAACTACTGAGCAAGCTGTTGGACATATTTTCGGATGAAGTTCTTTGCGTGTCCAACCAAATTAGATTCCTGAAAGTGTACCATTTATGTATTCTTCTGTTCAATTTAATCAGTGCAACTATGGATGTAGTCGAACTGTGTCGCTATGACGAATCTACTATTAGGCTGGAAATTGAATTGAAATTGTACGGAATTGACTATTTGAAGAAGCGCCTTTATGTGGGACACTTTTTATTGGTCTTAAATGAGATCCTTCACAGTTACGTCATATCTATGCAAAACGCCATCTACCAAGCTTTGATTTGTTTCTCTCTCGCTCGTCTGCGAGACCAGGTCGTGGTGTTAACCGAAGACTTGTCCGACGTCCGTTGTGATTTGGCTAAAGTAAGTGAAAGACACACGGAACTATTCGCTGTGGTTAGAAAATTAGATGCAGTGTTGAAATGGAATGTCTGTTTATGGTTGATTGAAATGACTTCGACGTTTCTGCTGACTTCGATTATATTAAAAATAATCCAAGACCTTGATGCTTTTACCATTTTGGAGACTTTCCTGTGGGGGTCGAGAATCCCAGTGTTGATTCTGTCCATGTCTATGATGAGCGACACTAACGACTTGTCGTTACGAACCCTTCATTCGAGATCTGGAAAAAGAACACCCGTTTGGTCGGAGCAACAAAGGATGGAATTGCTGCTGCAACAGAAACTCAGCACCGGTTATCTGCATTTCACCCTTTTCAAAAGCATCGCCGTTTTTAACCACGGTTTCTTCGCTGGTTTGCTGCTGTTTTTGGTCTCTAACGCCACTTTCGTTCTGACGCACTTTTACAACTCCGACGCTTCGGAAAATAACACCACTTCATCCTAAAATCAGTTTTGTCTGATTTAAATGAATAAGCAAGTTTCAATAATATCTGAATAATGGAAAGCCACAAACGGTCAAAATATTACGAGTAAATGGAAAAGAGTTAAGTGAGACCGTTTTAATTTGAAATAACTCGTTACTTCGACACAAATGCCTTCGAGGCGGAGAAGAAACTGAAACTAACGAAGGCATACGTGCTGAAGTACCGCGCTATTTCTAATTAAAACGGTCTAACTAAACCCTGGTCCATTTACTTCCAATAAAATCAGACACTTGCGCAGTTAGACGAAAAAGCAGACGAGGGCTGCGTTCAGTTGCTAAGGTGACGTAGAATCTTGTTGAACGCTTTTTACGCTTGTTGTAAATTTTGGAAAATATCGTCTGTTGCGGCGTCTGCAGCTAGCCTTACAACGTTCTGCGACGTCACGTGACAGTTGAGCAACGTAAAAGCCTGCTCTTACAGCCGATGACTTCGTTGCTCAAAAAAACCGGAAGTCAAATAACCCGTTCAGTAAAAAACCGCTGACCGTTGAACTCAGCACTTTTTTTAGAGTTACTGAACGTAGCCCAGGATAGTACTTTGACGTCATACCTCAGCTTGACCTCGGTGACCTATGACGTCAGCCTAAGCTTCCCTTTGTTGTGAAAAGTACCATCATAATAATTAATTTTAAAGCCGATAGAAGACGGTGCGGTTATTGAAACTCACTTATTTAATTTTAATACCGATAATTATATCGAGATTATAAATGATTCATAAAATATAGATTTAAAACACCTATGAAATATTTCAGTGTATTAATGAGAATCCCCAAACGTAGGTTCTCTAGGCATGCCAATTCAAGGAAATTTCATTTGAATTTAACTTTTAGCTAATAAGTAGATTGAATAAACATTTATTTCCATTTAAGTTAACTGAACTCAAATTATTAATGAATTTCTCGATTTAAAAATCAAATATCAACAACCCTAAAGATATTAAACTCTTAAGTTATCTTGAAGATTTTTCGAATGGAAGCGGTACTTCATCATATTCCATAAGAGTAGAATTTTTATTCGTATAAGTGTCAAATTCCTATCTTCGGAGCATTAAATTTTTGCTGAGATAAAATTATAATTATTTTTTCCTGACATAACTAGATGGATAAGATTCTATTATGTGTAATTACAAGTTAACAGATAAAATGTTGCCTCAAAACTCTCAGTTAAGCTTCTAGATGTAATCACAAAATGCCGTGTTAAGAGATTTGTTTAAGCTACTAGATGTTGATTCAAAATTCTCAGTTGACCTACTTAATGTAGCGTCAGAGACCCTGTAAAGATACAATTTCTTTCCTTCGTATTATCGGTATTTTTCTAATTGTAGCGTTAGATTAAAATTGTGAATTCACTGAAAACTAGTAAAGAAAAAATAAAACATGTGGCTTCTGTAAATAGTGTATTTATTTTTCTGCACCCAAGATATTCTTAAGACAATTTTTTCTCTTCGACTCAAAAATCTTAGTTAGGCCTAATACAAGTTTTTCGCGTCTATTAAACCAATTCGCATATTACATACAGGCAAACCAACCTTTAGAAACCGCCATCGAGTATAAAATTTTATTTTCGTATTTCTACACTGGATGACACCAGCGTGGATATTTTGGCGCAAAATTTAGGGAAAAAAATAAATTATTATGTTTATTATATAATTTAAGTGCTATTTCAAGCTGAAAGTTTGTATAAAATATTTTAGAAAATATAGTTATTCAAAATTTCAGCTTTTAAATAACCACAATTGAAATTAGACTTTCGCGGGTTTTATAATTTTTGTTATTTCGGATTGTTATATGATGGCGCCATCTAGTAACAAGTAGATTATTACAAATGTACACACAATGGCGGTACCCCTGTAAAAGGGTATTCTCCCTTCTTATATGCGTATTGGTGTATAAAATAGTAGGTGGCGCGTTCAGTATACATCTGTAATACTTCCTAACGAATCTCTGAATGGGTTTTATTGAAGCGTCTATAGGGAATGAAATAAGCAGTGTGAACAGATACAGGTTTTTAAATGCACTTTCGTTTTGAGATATACAACTGTTTTAAAATCAACTAATGATTATTATATTTATTTGTACTTCGTAAATAATCACACTGATTAGATTAAAATGGGGTTTATTGATATAATATGTGACAATAGTTTAACATAAGATGACACATATTGGAATACGTGCTCGAACAACGATCTGAGTAACAGCTTATTTATTGCGCATCTCCGATAGGAGTCGCTACTCTCAGGTAACCGCGCAATTCAAACTTTCTTAACTTTCTATTCCTAGCAATGATAGGTCACCGGTTTGTCATATAATATTGCTATTTTGAAATATAAACTAACTTTATTTGTGTATATATCATGTCGAAAAGCTAAACATAATTTCTAAATTTCATATTGAAAATAGTATAGCAGGGATAATAGCAGACTATAATAATAAAAACGAATAATCCTGAAACGTTAGGCCTTGTGTGGCACGTTTTACACGTTACTTTCTTGTTTCTTATACTAAATATTGTGAATAGCTTTGTGTTGGCAAATTTATAAAATAAAAATTTTGTGGTCTTTATAAACACAATTCCAAAAAAAAACACTTTGGGCCTTTATAAACGCCAATTAATTTGGCGACCAAATTGGTCCAACTAATTGGCAGTGTGAACATCAAACGCTGGTACACTTTTAGGGGACCAACACGCAACGTTTTTCGCGTAGGTGGACGATTTTGAGTGTACAATTTGTTCGAGATATCCAACTATTTGAAATTCAAACAAGGTAATTATGCTTTTTCGTAACCTCCGCTTATTATCTAACATTGTAATTTTCGAAATAGTAGACAAATACTTTGGACAGGCTAAACCCAATTTCTACATTTCATACAGGAAACTGTATAACAGACTATAATAAAAAATAGGAATCATGCGAACGATAAGCGAGTTTCAATAACCGCAACGCCATCTATCGACTTTAAAAACAACTATTAGGATGGTACTTTCCACAACTAAGGGAAGCTTAATTGCAGTTCACCGAGATGATGCTGAGTTATGACGTCAAAGCAGGGCCGTAGCCAGGTGTTCGAGGTAGAACGGGCAAGCCGTTTCTTAGGAGGGCCAAGTAGTAAAAATCCTCGCACTTTGCTTTAAAACAAATGTTTCTTTGTCGAGTTTATCACATTTGCACAATAGTTTATTGGTAATAAATTAGGTGATGGCCTGCTTGAGTCCAGGGAGTGTAGGCGTAGCTTCTCCTTTTTTGAAATAATAGGGGGTTGGTGGAACCTTCCAGGGCACCGGTTCAAGATTTATCAAGAAAAAAACAGGTACATGCTCTTTAGGTACAGGAGAGTCAAGAGAAATATTCATTAAACGCTCCAATGCACTACTGCATTCGCGTATTTTGCCATTATACCATTCATTACGGAAAATGTGTAGCAATAATAAAAAAATTTAATGATATTTCCAGTCTAAACGGCTATCTACGTATGAAACAAGGAACATAAGATTCGCGTTTTCTTGTCTCAAGCCAAGAATATCAAGCTCTTGGATAAAACTTTCAAACGTGCATACAGGGTGTCAAATCTTGGCCGCGTCCCCTCTTTCTTTGATTTGTATTCCCATGGCGGACATTGAATTAACAGATGATTTAAAATTGCTCCGATTGCACAAAGATTTTGGTCCATCAGGCTATTCTGAAACGCGGTATTAAATCCATAGCTGCTTCTGTCACGGACCTGAGTTCACGTTTTCCTTCCACTGCTGAGCTTCCCAGGGACTGGTACCATGCCAAAGGCTGGTGCTTTAGACGACATTGATGAGTGTCAGAAAAGTTCTTAAAAAGTGTCCGAGAATGTGGTGGCTTCCACGGTCACAAAAAAACTTGGAAACTCAAAATGCAAACAGTACCCAGGCTCCGTATAGGTTTCAGTGTGGCTACTCCACGGATATACAACTTTTGTTGCTTGTGAATGCTCCTTAAGTTAATATCCTCTCTTTTTATTTCAGGCGATCGACACTGTCTCCCCACCAATTTCTTACTAAACTACGTAATTAAGGAGTTCACGGTACTTTTTTAGGAAATTTATTATCATTAACTGCAAGAATTTCACGTGTTTTGTCCATGAGTTGTATGGTATTCTGTTTCGTCTGGTGTAGCCCAACGGCTTTTTTAATTTACAGTCAAAGATAACGGCGTTAAGCAAACGACGTCATTCATTCTTAGTGACCACGACACTCTTCCATCCGACTAGGAATAAATTTTGTCCTGCTGGAAGCTACAACCTAGGAGCAACAAACACAACACCCCACACAAGGAGAACGCAACCCGTCAAAAGTCGTGGATTTTCTTGTGTACGTTTTTCATTGGCTAGACGCTTTAGCGCCTGCTGCCGTCGGAAGGGGAAAATTCGGAAATTGTCTTCCCCCCGCCCGTAAAGGCGTGTTTAAAGGCTAGCTGCGTTCTCCTTGTATTTGTTGCTCCTAGCTACAACTAAATTTAAAAAACAAGGCCCTCAGTCTTCATTGCCCTGGTCCAACGCTCTTTTTATACGTCAACGATCGAAGATGGGCGTCAAACACGCCACTGCGCCGAGTTCAAATACCTGGGTTTTATTCGTACTTCGACATCTATTTGGTATTCACCTCACCGGAATAGTTTTCCAGGCCCATAGAGGATGACAGAGCTCTTGGATTTCTCCGTCGGCATCTCCATGAAAACTTTACGTCAAAACCCACTTCAGACCTATTTTGGAAAATTGCTTCGCCATCTGGGCTCCACATACGGAGGCCTAAAGGCAGCAGTTTAAAATGATCCAAAGGAAAGCCGTTCCTTTTTCCAGCACCATGCGCGTAATTTAAAAAGTCAACTGATCAGCTCTTGTCTTGCCCTGTGACTATAAACTTTTTTTCACAAAGCTAAATCTCCGATCTCAGATGCTATCACGTCTTGAACTCGGCTTCTAGGCGGGTCCTTCCCTTCATGTGGACCTAGCTTCGGAACACTTTACAGGAGTTCCTGAAATGTCACCCAAACGGATCTAAAGTCTTTCGTGGATTTCGTAAGTATCTAGCCCTTTGCTAGCCATCCAATATCCCACACTAGCGTAATAAGAAATGCTTTTGCCAGATTTAAGAAACTTGGAACTTTAGATAACTCAATAAATATAAATTGAATAATAAAAAGTCAGAGGACTCACGATGCAAACAATACATTTCAAAATATTGTTTGTCAGGATTAAAAAAAGGATGTCTTCTTTTTGGCCTAACTGCGCATGTGTCAGATATTTTTTAATCTCGTTTATTGTCGTACTATTCGAGCCACAACAATTGAATATAACCCATTTTCGGTGGACAGCGTAGGGCGACCAAATATGAAATTTGGCACTAACAAAATTGCAAAGTCATAAAGGTATTCAAAGCTCATACTTCGGCGTAGGTGTGAACTTTCATGTTTATGCCAGATCAACGAATTCAACACTTCTGCCTTCAGTTTCAACAAAAACTGGGGATGATTAGCGCTAGTTAAGTTTAAACCGCATGTTAGAGGACGATCTTCTGATTAAGTCCATACTCCCATCAAACAAAATCTAAAGAACAGAACCTTTGGATCTTGACTTTATGATTTAAAAGTCACTAGATGACTTGGGCCTAAGGTGGTGCCTTGCTGATTATTATTGATTATTATTCACATTTAAGTGGTTCAACAAGGACTACTTGATCAACAAAATGTGGATGCCTCATTCCCTATCATACCCGGTCAGAGGTCATTCAACTACTTTAAAATAAATGTACAAACTCAATCGAAAATATTCGTACATACCACAAGCTAGTCCTTCAGTTTATGAGTTCTCCTAAACGTGTTAACGACCCCAAATTTCTAAACTAACAGTCAGCTCCTACATGTACGCTAAAGTAAATAAGTAAAAAACATTAGCACCATAATACAAAAAAAAACAAACACAAAGAGAAAATTTTTATATGGAAATGAATTGTTTTCAGATACAGCACATTAGGGCAAAAACTACGTAACCTTTTAGTGAGCACATTGAAAAATACTGATTTGAATATTTGAAAGAATTAAGATTCCACGATAGTAATTTTAAAAATTGGTTTAAATATTTCGATTAGAATAGAAAAAAATCAGAACTAAACACGGGTACTACTTTACAATTTAAAATTTTCTCAGTTTACTGTTACAGTTTCAAGGCTCAAATTTAAGTGAAGGGTTTTAAAATATATAAAAGTTGAGGAAAATCGAAGGAAATTATTTTATAAATATATTTAGCTTTTGAAAATTCCAAAAACAAAACCCTTTCAACCTAAAACATTTTCAATATCTGCACCTTCATAGATCTCAACTACTCCCCCTTAAATCAACCTTTCAACTGCTTTGATAAAAGCATTTTTTATTTAATATTTAGTTAAGGCACGTGCTTTGTAAAATGTTAATGTCTTAATGCGAATATTTAAGCTTTGTTTTCACCACTGGTATTATATCAACGTACAATTTAAATATATATATTTAAAAGACGTATTCCATGTTACGTAGATTTGCTATCTGGCGACTTAATCGGCTTTCTGTTCAATAAACGCGATTTCGTGCCATTTAAAATGAAAGTCTTCGAACAAAGATTTTTCTTAAGTAAATGTTAGCGTTATTTATCTTTAAATGACCTTCCTTTCCTGACATTACGTTGGTACTTTTAGTGTAAAACCTTTTGAAACTATAAAAATTTCATTTATTTATAGTTAGTAAGGTACGTCAGTAGTATATTATAAAGCTCTAAAATATATTTTATCATTTTTATGCACTATTGGTTACTCTGAATGATGCCAGTAGAATCGGCTAAAATACCATTTTAAAATATAAAGTTAAAACGCGTCAAAAATAATTTATATGACGCAAGTAATTCTATGGCCCACCTTACAATTTAAATACGCCCCAAAATCCTACTAAGGTAGGTCCTAAAAATTTATAATTAATGAAAACGTTTCAGTGTAACTTTTCCTTAACATAGTACTGAAATTAATTACAAGGAGGATAGAAATTGAACAATTTTGAGAGTGAATTCCTCATACTTGGAAATGAAAAAGGGAACCGAAAGTCCTTCTAAGGGGTCTAGAAAATAGAAGTAGGGGTTCACTTTTGGAGTAGATAAACATGGAGGGGAAATTAGAGCGCGTCATCTATAAGACTGTACGATACCCAGAAGCCCTTGCGGTTTTGGTAGGGGCACGTATGTGTCGCCTTGGAGTAGATCTACTCCAAGCTTGGTTTTCTGAGGATGAGTATCAGCTGTTAAGCCTGTGATACTAGAATTTTTTTCGCGATTGTTTTTTAAAATGTCGTTTAAAAGATATAGCTTTCGAGATCATACGTATAGTATTTTATCTAAACAAATAAAAGGAGCAATAAAGCCTTCAAAGGGTGCTTTTTTTCGTGAAAATATGGATTACCCGAGAAAAATAGCTTCCCAAGAAATGAAATCAATCGGCACAGAACACCTTGGAGAGTTATTTAAGGTAAGTGTTGAGTGTATTCTTTTATATTTAATGCAGTAAACTATAATAATATTTATATTTGTATAGGAGTGTATCAGGAAATTATTGAAATACCAGAGAAAATAGTTTTCACCGAAGAGGTATATGAATATCTGGATATCTTTGAAGGAAACAAAGTTACGAATCAGTCAACCTACATATCTTGCATACACAGGTTAATGTCAAATGATAAATTTACTGATGCTATGGAAGATGTTTTTTTTGGATTTCAGAAAAGAAGATAACATAGTTCATCACATTGGTGCATATATTCTTCACGAATTAATTTTGATGTATGGATACCAATGCAGTAAGTTATAGAAGAACTCTGTTAATCCTGCAAGCCAGAGCAGTGAAGATTACGCGAAGTGGTCAGAGGAATTGAGTAATGTTGTACTATCTGTCAGAACCTTATTTTAAAAAAGGGAATATAACCGTAAAGGGAAGAGTGGAGTTAGCTAAAAACAATTTCGAAAGTAACAAAGATTTACTCAAGATTTGGCCAGATTTGTGGGGAAGTAATAAAGATAATATTTATGTCTGTAATCCTCCGTTCGGAAAAGCATGCCTAAACTTTCTTGAATTGTATGGGAAAAGGTTACTCGGGTAAATTGCGGAGTGAAATTCAAGTTTTAAAACGAGCTTCCCTAAAGTCTAATAGTTTAAGGAAGCAAATGAAAAGTCAAAAAGCTTGTTCAAAATGCAAAGAAAATTGTTCTGAGCCCCAAAAAACTATAAAGGTGACAAGAATTTGTAAAACTAAAAAAGGATTTTTAGCTTAAAATATGCTATTAACTAGGTGAAAGGTTCCTATTTTAATGTAGGATAAAATGTTAAACTGTGATACAATATTTAGTTCCTATTTTTTGTGTGGAAAAGTGATACATATATAAAAAAGCTAATTTGTGATAGTTTTTTTAAGTTCATTGGTTATAAATAAAAGTTTAAAATCCATTTTTGCAATTTAATTTCAGTTAAGACCTATGGAATTTTCTAATAAGATTCTGCTTCGTTTTGAAAGGACCAGTTCATCCTTTTCAATTGTTAAGGACCGATAGAACGTAATTTTATTCGTCTTTTGATGTGTTAACAGTTTCTTCCGAAGTAACTGTTGCTCAAAATATATTTCAACAACGCCTTCGTTTGAAATAGTTTTAAAATGGTTTGGCTGAATTATCTTTAGTAACAGTGTTTTGGGTAGAATTGTACTATTGGGGATCCGCCGTAATTTTGTTTTTTATTTTATTTATTTTTGAACATTCAATGGATAATACAATTTTATTAAAAATAAACCCCCGCTTTTCGAGAAACATTGAGTACTTACGTTATATTTCCAATTTCAGTTATATTCCAATTTCATAAATTCCGCTTTACTTTTCTGCTAACTTTTACTTTGAGATAGGTCTAGTAGAACACGCGAAACACACTAGTGGTGTACAGACAATACGAAAACTTGGTAAAAATAGTCTAACCTAACCTAACCTAACCTAACCTATGATACGATTAAATTGGTTAGGTTAGGTTAGGTTGGGTTTGGTTCAATATATTATCATTATTATTATATCATTTTATATTATAGTTCCTTTGATTTATCCTGAGGTAGTTAATGGTTATGTAAATAATATCTTTAAAAGAATGGATTTAGGTCTTACCATTGATTTAACGTCATATCTGAATTGTTTCTACCCAGAGACTTATTTACTTTGAGTTCAAGTAACGGTTCTCGATTATCATTTGGCTGGAAATTGTATTCCCCCAATACGGGCACCCCGATCTCTCTAAAGCGACTCAAACCTTTGGACACACGATTTTTAGCGCCATCCCACTACAGCCAGAGCAAATATTTTTCCAGACACCCAGACCAATTAAAAAAACCGAAGCAGATAATTTCTAAAAGTTGCAAATTTTCTACGCTAGATGTCAGTTTTTAACTTATGTCCAAGAGTTTGTGGTTGGCATTCTCGCTGCACACCGATTTACACTCCAGAAGTCCACTTTCATCCCCTAGGTGAAGCTGGCAGTCACGCGTACACGAAATGGCCCCCTTTACTCCTACCCCCAAATTGCAAAAACTTATTACAAAAACTGACTCCTCCATTTTCGTGCCCCTGCTTTGGCCAGTAGGAGATTCTTCAGATGAAACCGAGGAGGAGACATACCATTCCGTGCTTGCTCGTAACGTCATAAGCATAGGTCGTAGCAGGAATCCATACGTCTAATAGGAATGCTTATCCTGACGGCTTTGGCCCCGCCTACGAGAGAAAAAATCCCCTTTGCACCAGCGTACTATAATTTCAATCGCGTACTATATAGTACGCCTTTTGCGATAATTGTACTATAATTTTACTATATTTCCGATATTTGTGCGATAATTAAGAAAGTTCCGATCTGTTAACATAAGAACGGCGTTTTTTTTTTCAAGGAAGAAAGGGCTGATTGAGTCTGAGAAGACCGCGAGCCCGGCGAAACACCATCTGATTAATCAGGACGAGATATGTGTAACGGCCACGCCAACGGGGGGATACGTGGGGACAGGGGTGGGGACACCCGTGGCGGAAGTATTTCGACCACCCGTTGGGGGATTGGTGGTCATCCTTACACGGCCATCCACAAACTCTGCCTCCCGGACGCCTGGGATTACAGGAGTGAGCCACTACTCCCGGCCATAAGAACGGCGTTTCCAGTTTCTTTTGTTACTCCTAGTAGGCTAAGAATTGAAATATTATACTCCTTGGAGTGTTTGGTTTGTACTCGAAAATACGGCCGACTTGACTAATCAAGCGTGTTGTAGTCTAACGAAAATGAAATATGTTAGTAACGGCCAACTATGATAAAGTGCTACCACGCTCTAGCGAGTAATCAAAGTTGGCCGTACTTGTGTACTATAATTTTCTAGAAAATTCGATAATTTTTCGGCTTCGATACTATAATTTCAGTTTTGGGACCTGGCAACGCTGCTTTGCACGCGCTCCCCTCTCACGCTGTTGTTTGTTAAAAAAAACCGTCAGCCACATCGAGACGAAAATCTGCCGCGATAAGCATTCCTGGTCGTAGCTAAGCCCCGCCTTAAAACAGCTGCCATGACATTATTTAACGTTACAGATCACGAGGAATAACACCACATATTACTCCGATGCAAATAGACACGTGACCACTACGGGTGTCTTAATGTCATGGCCGACTTAAACTCGTTGCTTTGGCAACGGAAACCGGCCACAACCACAAGCAAGCTTCGCTGTCCAGAGGCAAAACTTAGTAAACGCCAATTTGGAAAATTTCTAGTTAGTAGTAGATTCAAATACGTACTAGAATAATTTCAAACCGCAAAATCCATTAGTGGATGAGATATACCAGTAGATACCTTTTTCATTACCATAGCAAATAATGCTAATCGAAATAAAGAAACTGGAAAACTTTAAATTTATTTAATATGTTTTGACATGGAACAGCTGAGTTACGAATATATTTCGTCGTCTGAACGCAAGATCCACTTAACTTTATAAAGAAACGTTTGAAAGCTTCGTGGCTTTTGCTTTCGGGCGACGTCTTCCGGTAGAATATAGAAATAAAAGAAACTCGAAACATATATTTAGTTTTTTATTGCGAGTACGTTACTCGATTTACACAAAACTTAAGAAAGAAAAAACGAACTCTGAAGTGTAAAACAAAATTTTATCCGTAGTCAGAAATGACAACTTAATCGGTATTCAAAATATCCCAACTGAAATGGTCAACAACGCCCCACCGTACATACACACGGCGGGGGGACAGTTACATATTTGCATATTTCTTTTTATTGATTTCTACGACACAGTCAGCATTCAATTTCAGGCGAATATACTTAATTACGCCATTAACCCTTGAAAAAATCGGTTGAACCTCAAAGATAATAAAATATATTTTGCATCTATACTTTGCATCATTTACATCGCTTCGGAATGTAAAGCAAAGTATAACGTTACGTTCTTTATTAGAACCAAGCATGTACTTGTTTATAATTAAAGCAACTGTCGGCTCTATCATGGCTACCGGTATTATGATAAGGCTCTTGTGATTAGAGATGGCAGTGAATCTATCAGATTCTTCAAAAAAACGACTTAACGAAAGATCGTGGTGCCATCTATTAATGGCGAAGGGAGCTAAGATTCAAAATAGTTAAACAAAAACGTCGTCAGAGAACCATTTATAATTATTCAATTTAGACAACTTATACTCTACTTAGTGGACTTTAACCTAAATTATATATAAAGTTAAAAATTACTATAATTTTTGTCAAATTTACAAACAGGCAATCAACGCGAGGGACATTATGTCCCGTCTTTTAGGTCAAAATGTAACTTAAGCATCTGTTGAAAAAAGAGCTACTTCACCTAGAGCTGACACTTGCTTTTGGAAGAATGAGTATGTTGAGAACAATATCTGTGCTGAAGATGGCGCTACACAAGACTAGAGAACTTTATTTAATTAACACCTGGCAAAGAAATATAATCGGGATGGCACCTTAGTGTTGTGTAGCGCCATCTTCAGTGTAGTCTTAGTAATATTCTTCAATAAGAACACGCGGATGAAATACAGGAGCGATTCGTTTGAGTGCTAAGGGGTAGGAGCTTAAAGGCAGAACGTGAGGTCGATGGTGGGAGGAAAGCTAAAAGCAGTCTCAAGAGTCAACACAGTCATTCTCCCTAATTACAAATAAATACATTATCGTTAGAACTGAATAGTAGAATACTTAGGACCAAGAGAGAGAAATAGAAATCAAAACGATACGTATCACAGTCTTAATATAAGTTAATAAAACAAACTTACAATAAATGGTTTAATACTGACCCTGAATATTATTTATCTAGTATATATTATATCATAAAAATATGAGGTTATTCAAAGTTAATTTTCATTAAAAAACACCGTTATTTTGATATTCACGGTTTCTATCAAACGGCGTGTGATCCGGTATCGAACGGTATCCGCTACTCGAACCGTTTGGTTTTGGTTTATTGCATATATATTAAATGCGTTCAACAGTATTTCAAAATATTGTTGCGAAGTATACTCTCGAAGTTTTACATTTAAAGTAAAAGCTTAAGAAATAATATTTTCCTTCATTAAACTTCAAACACTTCATCACTTTAATTTCAAAACAAAAATATTAAAAAGGCATTATATTTATTTGGAGAAATTTGTTTTTATTGTAACACAACCTTTAGCCCTTATAAATTAAAAAGAGTATCCGTTCAATTAAGACTAGAAGTCGTGACCTTGACCTATAAATTATTTTTTGGCAACAAAGCGGCTTAACAATTAAAGAGCTCGGAATATTTTACGAGCAAGAATTAACAAAAAACAATTTATTCACGAAACTTTGAAAATGAGTTTCACTTTCCTCATTTTCAGCGGTGTAAAAATTATCGTCTTAAGGCTAAATGATTGCAATGAATGCTGCATATTTACGGAGCAATAGATTAAGGCACTTTAGATAATGTCGGTTTGAGTGGTCGCCAAACCCAAGAAATACCAAGCTTAATTTGTACTCTAGACGATAAAAAGTTAAAAGATTGTCGAAATGTTCGGTTCGATCGTTTCAAGTCGCTTTCGTGTTTCACGTCCAGCTCGTTTCTAGTAAAGCTGCAACGAAATTAAGCAAATTAAACAGCGATACACTCGGATACGAAAATACATACAGAGTGTCTGATTTTGCTCTGACATGGAAAAACTATAGTAGGTAAAGTTTCGAAATTTTCAGGGTATACGTATGACCATAAGTAACATAATAACTATAAGTATGACAATTAACGAGATTTACAACCAAACTGATTTTCATTATTATTGCGTAATCACGATGTTTTCTCAACACAAAGCCCTCTAGTGTTTAAAATATGCGAGACTACCGCTAAGCCGAAATATCTGGTTTCCGATAGATAGGCGATCGAATATTAGGCTAAAATTATAAAAATTAAAAAGGTTTCACTCGTCGCCACGAGCTCATGTTTTTTTTATCACGCGTGATTCGCACGCGGGCTTCAAAGCAAAGCCAAAGCCCCTAGCGACTCCATAACGTGCGCTCCGATATTAGGCTTAAATTTTTATCAAAAAGAAGTCATCCAAAACGGTGAGTCGCGAGTCCAAGTCATGGCTTGAAGAGAGTATCAGTGCCGAAAAAAGGTTCGGTTAGAAAATTAGCATTAAAGCAATAGCAAGTGTCATACTTATTGTTATTATGTTACTTATGGTATGACGTAGAAAACATTAATATTTTATATTTTAATTAAAAATTTGAATGTACAACTTTTATTCAACCTACCATAATTTCCTCGCTAAAAATTGTGATAGTCCCACTAGTGGTTGGTATAATAATTGTCTATTTAAAGGGAATATAACTTGCAAAGACATCTTTATGGAAGACCTCTTCGATTTTTAAAATTTTCCTGTACAATGGAGCCAAACATTTTTAAAGCCAAAGGCAAGAGTGGCCAGAGCTGCACTGCCGTGCAAAGCACAGAAGCATTAACGACCAAATTTTTGATTTACAGGTTTTGGTTTTTTTTCACCTTATTTTATACGTTAAATTCAATTTTGAACAAATTTTTAAAATTTAAAATTTTTGTTCTTAGAGAAATGACTTGTTGCAAAACGCATTATTTTAGGTTTTTGAATTATTTTCCAACCAAAAACGCATTAATGTGTTTATTTTCTTTAAAAGTCCAATCAAGACGCATTTTTTTCGCGTTTTAAGACATAAATAGTCCAACATATACGTGGTAAAAAGCATTTCTTTAAGGATATTTCTGAAATATCGTTTGGCCTGTAAATTGTTTAGTACCAGAATATAATTTGAGTTGAAAAATCCAAGTCTACTATATAAACTTGAAAGAAGTAAGTTGGGGTATCTTAAGGCAAAGAAAGTTTGAATTTCGCGGGTTTTCTCCATATTATGGTTTTGGTCGTTAATGCTTTTTTGCTTTGCCCGGCAGTGCGAACGTTGGTGTTCCACACCAAATACCTGCGGTTATATTTCCTTTACTAATAATAAAACTGAAATTACGCGTGTTAATATATTAAAATTCAATGGTGTACCGACTTCATTTAGTCTAGTATAATTCCCTCGCTAAAAATCATTAGTTCCACTATTGGGCGCTAGATGGCGAAACGAGACGCGGGGGATATTTTCCTCGCTAAGTTCTCCCTTTCATCATACGGCAGATATATTCGGCTGCGCTGACCTCTCCATAGAAAGACCTTGTCGGTAGGATGGCTTACCCTAGCAGTGTACGGGAAATAGTAAATGGTCTGCGGTAGATTCATTTCCCAGTTGCTGGCTCGTAATTCGATGAGTTCGAGCAAGGTTTTTCGAAAAGGCTCCTGAGGGACGGTCAGGAAAGCATCCTTCATCATGAAGCAGAGCTTCTCCATCTTCTCGGGAGAATCTTGCTCCAGGTACTTGCCCGCTGTCGTCAGAGTAGACCGGAGACATTCGATCTGAACGGGATGAAGCCAATAATGCCGTTTAAGGAAGGACCTTTCAATCAAATGTTACGTTTTGTAATACAAAAGACTGGTGAATCCACCCAGTGGCGTCACTAGAGTATTTAAGGCGGCGCTTGAGCCACCTGTATCATTTCTAAAGCGCCACCTAAAATTTCCGAAAAGCGCCTACTAAAATTCAGAATTTTTCAATTCACTCAAGTGGCGAAAAGTTTCTTCGAAATGCTTTCTTAAAAATACTCATCAAAAACTTAATTTTTCCAAACCAACTTTAGAAACTTCTTTGGATCAGGGCTTATGGCTTAAGCGCCGCCAGTTTTGAAATCGTGGTGCCGCCACTGAATCCACCCCTTGAAAATATGTAACCTTAGCAACCTGGAAGAGGGAGTATGGAGTAGGTGGATTAATAAAATTCTTATTTTTGGCACTAGGAGTGGTCAAAAACATTTTCGATTGCCATGGCAAAACGAGTGGGTAGTGCAACGTCTCCTTTTGGGAAATTTCATATATCATATAGGTCTACATTACGCCCGACTTTTAATAAAATCGGCAATAAACACCTCGGGTACCCTCCTTGTTTAGAGGTCGGGGATGGTTAACTTTTATTCAATAGATAAAGCTCTCAAAATTATTCGTAAAACTTTTTGATCAACTAATTTATATTTCTGTATTATCCGACTAATATTTTGATAAATTTGTAAAATTAATCGGAAAAACGACGTTTTTTTCGATAAAAAGCTCAAATTTTACGAATAATACATTTTTTTAATCATTTTTATCCGGTAAATTTCTATGTTTACATTTTTCCCCAAAAAAATCAATTTAAACATGGATAATGATTAACCGTCCCCGACCTCTATCCTTGTTAGTGGAAATGAAGTTTTTTTTTAAATAACTCATTATACAAACTTGACAATAATGTGTGAAATAGAATTTGAAATTAAATTATTCTATTCTATTCAATTATTCCCACGAATCATCAAAATACCTGAAACACCTTTTAAACTTCATCTACTAAGACCAAACACTATACTTCCGCTACTAAGGACAAACCCGCAATTCATATCTTTTTGTTGATAGAATGACTACCAGGCTACGTTATTAACGATAAATGAAGTTTCAACGTTTTTTTGCTCTCAAATTTCAATCAATTGAAGTCAATTTTACGTATTAATTTTCAACAGAACTTGGAAATAAACCATCGTTACTTGGAAGTTGCACGCAGCGCTCAAGTTCGTTCGCGGAGTAGGAGTTAACTTTACAATCCGGTGGATAAATTTGTCCGTATTTTAAAACGCCTTTAATAGGGGCAAATGATGGCAACGGTCATCTATCAAAGAGTTATCAGACGCTCAGAGCACGAGTGAGTTTCCCAGTGACAGACTAATATTTGGTGAACGCCCAAAAGCTGTCCAAGATGAAGTGATCCCAATAGAAAACACCACGTATCCAGTGGCGCGATTGAACAATAGTCAGGGTAGGCTTAAGCTCAGGGGTTCTGAACAAGCCAGCGTGGTCAACCCGGCAAACACAGTTTTTTGCCGGGGCATAAGGGAAAAACTGTTAAAAACCGGAAAAAAGTGGAAAAAACTGTTTTCATGCTAAATTAATCATTGATATATCTATTAAGTGACTAATTTGGTCATTGCAAATAGGAGACATAAAAAAAGGCCAGAAGAAGAGTGAATAGAATAGAAGAATATACTGCTTTTATTATTTATTTTGTATTGAATTTTGTCACTAGAGGTGGAAAAAACCATGGAAGTACGATTTTCCACACGGTTTTTAACAGTAAAACAATAGGTGGAAAAAGCGCGGATAAATCTAGGTTATTCCAGCCGGTTTTTTTCACCCTTGGCAAAATTGTGCCAACCCTGAGCGTGGTAGCTAATTCGCCACGAAACAAGTTTTTTGGAGCAACTTTCAGATACTCTATGTCGGAGCTGGTCGACAGTGGTGTACGCGAGCTGCTCCGAGATTGCCCCAGTATAGTGTCAAAACTCGCCCAAAGCGCTCGGAGAGCAGTCGAGATCATCCAGTGAAAAACGTTGTAAGATCGTGGGAAAAGTCCACGAACTAAATTTATCTACTTGTGCGCAACAGTCAAGCGAGTCGAGATAGGCGACTTTTGAATATGCCTGACTTAAAATTGTTTCGCGTTGCTTTAACCTTCTTTTTAGTATATTTCAATTATTATAGATATAAAGTAGAACCAGAAGAAAATAGGGGAAGTACGTATCTGTAGCTTTGAGCCATAGAAGTCGTCGTGTGACCCACGAAAATGCCTTTTTACGCATAATAAACCAAACTGAAAAAGTAGTTCCACTTTTGTTTTGATTCAACTCGGCTATAAACGACGAAAGCAAATACGCCTTAGCTCAATTAGCAGAGAATGAGAAGGACATTATGTTACAATTGTTCTATTTAAGAAAAATTGATTTTTTAAACGATGTATTCATCCGCGATTTCCCGCCAAACCGTTTTGGCGCGAAAATTCGTGAAAAATGACGCCTTTCCAAAGCTGACTAGAAGCGTACTTCCCCCTATTTTCTTCTGGTAGAACCTAATTTTTCTCAACATCGGGTTTTTAGACTTGGTTGAGCTTTGCTCAAAAATAGCGTAATAATGGTTAAACAATTAAAACTTTCACAACGATAATACAACCATAATTTATTAGGTTTACAACCGACTACTCTTTGCTGTCTTATATTCGGTACTTTATGGTTGGTGGTCAGAAGGTCGATTTTTAGTAGATAGCTGAGGTACCCTACGTTAAGATAGTATATTTCAAAATATAGAAACATGATGAATGTAATATAACCGTTTTCAACGAGAGATTGATATTGTACTGCTTTCTACGGTTTGTTAAAAAATGCACAGAAATTAGTAAATATTTTTAATTAATTTCTCCATGTTCTGAATGACCCTTTCTCGAACCTTTCTAGCTCATAAATAAAATCGGGACTCTTAATCTCAAAATGCCGGAAACCAACACGGTAATTGAGAGAAGGGCCTATTTTGGGTGGCTAGACCCTATATATCGAGATTGAACAGTGTGGCAAAACCCCTAGGGCCCGACGTAAAAAGGTCACCAACACGTTTTTTAGGGTACCGGTACGATAGTGGTCTATCGCCTTAACCTGCACCAGTAAGACCCCCCCCCTCTCCGTAAAGTTCAAGTAGAAGGGCCCGCAACGATATGATTGTCCCCGGGGCCCGAGTGGAGCGCTTACTTCAGCCGAATTTCCCATGGACGGAGGCGTCAATATGATGAAACAGCATTCGTAGATCAGGGTGACCAGGGTCAGTTTCTGGGAGGCCAAAGTAGCGTCGCTGCTGAGGTCAGAGTTGTCCCTCGTGTGGCTTCTTTGATGGTCCTTCAGTTTCAAGTAGAGTTCCAGCAAAAAAGACACGTAAGCGGTCCAACTTCCGCCGGAAGTAGAATGGTGACGACGCAGTTTGTCTCTCTCGTTAAACCATTCGCGACAAGAGTTGAGCAGGCTTTCGAGGAAGGTTTCATGGACTTCTTTCTGGAAACAACAACGTGAAAGCTTCAATAATCGAACTAGAACAGAAATCCCCAATTTCAAAATGGAATCTAAGACAGGTATTTGAGGTCAAAGTTCATAATTATTAATACTAATTTTTGCTATGAATTTTATATTATCAGAAATAGCTCGTGCAACAGCGTTGGATAATGAAAATACGGATGACTTTAAACCACCTCTTCAAGGTCATTAAAATAATATTAATAATATAAAGGTAAACGAAATGAGGTTATCAAAGTATTAATGATATGAAGTCGATAATTTCGGCGACACATTTACTTTACCTAAAAATTAAATTTTGGATGACCCTGAACATCATTTTCAAGGTCATTGAGAAAACACCAAGATATTTATTAATTTTCAGATTCAAATAAAGGGTTTGTCATTACAATAACAGAGTTTAGGCCCAAGTGATCCAGAAGTTTTAACCACCTTATCACAATTAATCAATTATAGTTCACTCGTTTTTATATACAAGTCCATTACTAATAAACTGCACAATGAATTTTACCCCAAAAATTAACCCATATATGCGTTCAGGAACAAAAATAAACTATTAATATCCCATTCAAAGCTGAGTCGTAGACTAAACTCTATATTCCACAAAGGGGCCAATCTTTTTAACTCTTTAAATATAGACCATATCAAGACGTTAAATACCTTAAAAAAAACCGCACGCGATTATGTGAAAAACTTTTGTTAATTGTAATACCTATAAAACTTTGTTTATTCTTTCGGTTTAAATTAAATTAATAGTACTCCTGTGTTAAAATGGGCTTAAAAGTCTATTGAAGACTTCACCCCGCACATAATGTTTGTAAAATCGAAAAGGAATATAAAATTTATTATTATTATTATTATTATTGTTTAAAATCGGTTAAGCGCGCTTTCCAGTGACGCACCCAGGATTTTTTTATGGAGGGGGCCCGGATTGATCTAATGAACTAAGTTGAGAAAATTTTAAGACTTTTAATGAAAAAAAAGCCTAAACGTTCATTTCGTTCGGGGGGGGAGGGCCCGGGACCCCCTCCCCCTTGGGTGAGCCAATGGCGCTTTCAGTTCGCCGGCTAATGCAATCAGATAAATATACAATCTAATTTTAACAGTTCGCGCACCTTTAGCTAATCCAGGGTACACGAAGAATTGAAAACGTCGTTTGAGCCATACTAAAACAGGCGTTATGTATAGGTATGAGTGTTCTCGAAATGCATTTGTTTCTTCGTGAGCCCGGGTGTATAAATATCTCTTTAATTTGGCGAAATAAGTACGAGCGTATAGCCTTAATTGTACAAAGGCCTAGGCGTATTTCAATTCAAACAAGTATTTACTCTGTATCGATTTGTTGAGTTTGAAAACTATAATTATCAGAATTTTTAGCTAAACACTATAAATATATTACGACGTGTGATGTAATATCGACAGAAATATGGCGTTGTCTTGAAGTTGGGAAATATTCGACCCCGAAGTTCACAGGACTTCGTGGTTCCATCTTCTAGAATCTAGAGTGCTCTGCTTAACGATTTAAATCATTTTAGGCGTTGCTCCTAATTCCTCTCACACTACTTCCCACTAAACCAAATCCGCCTGGTATCTCGCAGGTTCTGTAAAACTGCCTTCGGAATCAGGGGCGTGACAACCACGGCGGCAGTGGGGGCGACTTGCCCCCGCTACTTTTTCTTTGGGCAAACTTTCCGCCGAGTTGTATTTCACTCATTACACCATAGACAGTATATATCCCTAAGGGGACGAGAATACGCTCTGATTTTTAGACCCCAGCACAATCGCTTTGCGGCCAACTGCAAGAGCGCGTATCGATGCTAGGGCCCCAACTGAATAAAGACGGCCGTACTTTAAAAACGGGAGAATTCAAGGTCATTTGAAGCGCTTAGAAGCTTACGTTTGTTCCCCCCTCTTTCAATAACAGAGCGTCAATGAGAGAAACAGTGAAGTTAATGCAGTAGAAGCTAGGTGTTTTCTCGTCCCCTTGGGGATATATACTGTCTATGAATACACTTATTTACCACTGATGGATTCTTGCGGTGTCGCAATTTTAGTCAACCTGACAAGTTGACTAATCACGCAAGCCCTTTGTGTTTTGTTTCTTATAACCCAGCATTTATTCGGACGCAGCCTATTTAACAAGGTTGTGCTTATAATAATGTTAAGTAAGTTAGTTTTTTTATGTAGTTTATTACTCGAAGATCTATTTGATCCGAGATTCGCTCGAAGACCTATCGGTAGGAGTTATTAGTAAGTTTTTTAATTTCTTCAAATTTGTTTAGGATTTAGATATATTATCCCTTTTATTATGGACTAATCTACTTTTTCGCGTATTTTTATCATCCTTATAATAATGTTGTTGCCCCCACTCTCGTTAAAACGTTGGCACACCCCGGTTTGTAATGCACGCCGCTGAGGCTATTCCTTCCTCCCACTCCTGTTTGGAGAAAACTCGACCATGATGGCCACGGATCGTCCCAACCAAGTCTTTCTCCCCAAGTAGAAATAAATGCATTATTGCCCGAGGTAAAGCTTGAATGATTTTGGGGATAAGGTTGAAGGTCACTGGTCAGTGGCGAAGCGTGGGAAGGGCAAAGGGGGACATGGCCCCGGGCGGCTTAGATGTAGAGGACGGCCAGCGGCCTGGAAAATTGAAACGAACGCCGAGATTGTGTATCGGAAAAGTGATAAGAAATTATTTAAGGTGTACAATGTGCACTTTAGATTAACAAATCTGGGTATCTTGGCAATCGAACAAGAGGTACAAATTTATATTGACCATTAAAGAGTTTGCGTTGCAAAAAACACGCAAAGTAAAATTTTAATTATTAAACGACTTTTATCCTTTTGCAATCAACCCAGATTTTCTGCTTAATTGCGAAAATAGGGGGGGGGTGGAAATGACGGGTTTGCCCCGGGTGGAAGAAATACACGCTACGCCACTGCCACTGTCACTGTTCACAGGTATTTTAATTAGCCAATGATCCTTGCAGGAAGTTGGCTCGGTCGTAACGTGTTTCCCCCCCCCCCCCGCGCTTAACTCGCCTAGGAGCCCCGGATATGATTTTGTAGCGCCATCTCGTATTTTTTTAAATAATTTCGCGGGTTTTTGGAATTTCGTGATTTTTGTCTGCTCTTTTAGTTGAAGATTATAAGCACATGGATCAAAACACGCTTCTTTTATAAATCTTCAATTTCGTTTAAAATTACAAATAGTAAATAGTGAAAAGGTTGAAACTGCAAAGCTTCAAATCCTAAAATAAAGATCTTCGGCAAGTATATAAACGAAGTATCATTGCACTTCCGTTTGTTTGCCCCTGGATAGAAAACCATTTCCGGTTTGCGGGTTCGCGCCGCTAGGTGGCAAGGTTACAGAGTATTTTTCGCTCGTGGAACATCCTTTAGTGTTTAATTCTAGCCGGGGGCCCCAACAGTTGGAATTGGAGATACGCTAAAAATAATCTCGACATATTCATTATCCCTGAGTATAAATAAATACATTCTTGTTATACCCTAATAAAAATAATATAAGCCTGTTTGCTAGAGATTTCGCCGCTCGGATTTGGCTAATATGAGTTAAACCCCGCCATAGACGTAAAGAAAACAGATTAGTTCCGCCAGCGTAAATAGCCGTTTGTGGCGTCATCTATTGGCCGTACTAAGTACAATATTATTATAATTTAATAAAATATTTTTAAATGTTATAATTAAATCTATAAAGATCTAAGAGTAAATTATATGTTATTTAAAATTACTTTAATGTAAGTTAAATAATGTGTGTTTCATATATATATATTACAGATGTCGCTACAGGAGACAATTGGATGAGCCTTGCTTTGCGTGTCGGCTGCGAACCAAATCTACGAACATATGTTTTATCTAATTATTGAAACCGAAGTAGGGATAATGTATTACTTGTTAACTTTTAATACTAACTAGTTTTTATTTTGAAGAACGTTTACATAAGACTAAAAAAAATAAACAAGCTCAGGCTGCTCACCAGTCCTCTTTTCGAAGGAAGGTTTAGTTTGAAAATGGGGGGGGGGGGGGGAAGTGACGTAGACCCGATTCTAGTGCCACCTATGGCCAGACAAATATTAATTTTCAAGGTTTTTCCCATTAAAATTCGCTCTTCGAAAGTTCTTCAACGCCGGGTCTGCCATAACAAATCCAAAGGCTAAGAGCTCTTTTAAACCTTATTTTTTTGAAAATTTTGCCTTAATTTCAAATTAGACCTTCAGCGTTAACTAATTTATTTTGATCCATGATGGTTTTCCGTCTATTTCAGTTTATTGAAAATAATTATCGATAATCCATTGAAGTTTACAAACAAATATAAGAGATCAAAAGATCCTTCATGAATATATTTTGAAGGGCAGACATGTTAAATAAAATAAAAATATTAAAAATAATAAATTGCGCATGCGCGTACTAGGATTTAAAGCAAACCAATCACGATTTGATTTTTTATTAGGAAGGAGCTGCTTATAGAGAAATATCGGCGTGACGTATGTCAACGTCACCCACGCTTTTTCCTGTAGATAAAAACAGCTCTCAAAATGGCGGCCATAGCCTAAAGCTACAGAGCTATACTACTCTATTGTTAGAGCGTGAGAGGTGTGCCGAGCCACACTAAAAATTATCCCCAAGTTGATATAAATTCGTTCTTGGCTATAGCGTCAAAACAAATGGTGAATAATATTGAAACTCTAAGACTCGAGCGTGAAAATTGTAATTGATAACCCGGCGACTCATTCTCATCCTCGATGAATTCGTGACAGCATAACGATGATACCGCACGCTATTAACGCGAGACCGTGACAGTCGACGCGCAAAAAATAAAGAAAACAGATGCTGAAAAGGCAGAGTCGCATTCGCACTAGACGCAATCGCCGCTGTTAGGTTCATAAAAACCACCTATGGACTATATAATTGTAACCGTCAAAAACTGGGTCTAGAGGAAATCTTAGAGGGAAGGGACACCGTGATTGGTTTGCTTTAGATCTTACAAAGAGACATCCCGAAGTGTAACCCACTGATTTTGTGCAAACTCGGGGAATTGGTAGACCATGCATTATGAAAAACCCTAAAGCGAATTTATTCGATGGGCAACCGTTTTGCCATGGCAACAAAAAGGTTTTTGACAACAACAACTTCAAAATTTTGTTAAAAGGTAAAAATAGTTTTATTTTGATTAACATTAAAGGTCTAATTTGAAACTAAACCAAAATTAACGTTTAAAAGAACTCGAAGCCTTTGGATTTGTTATAGCAGACGCTGAGCTGACCATGGATTAAAGTATTTTATCCATGAGCTGACGAACTTTCAAAGATCGAATTTCAACGGGAAAAAACTTGGAAATAATTATTTTTTTGGCCATAGGTGCCACCGTGGTACTAGCGTCGGGTTCACGTCATATCCCCCCCCCCTTTCTGACAAGAGGACTGGCGAACTTGTTTATTTTGTTTAACCGTCTATACTGCAGTTAAATAATATTCCACAGTTGTTTTTATTAACTTTAACCAAAAGTGTATAACCTTTTACATAATTGTGACACTTCCTGTTCTGCGCACGCAACCGTTTTACTGAGAGCTATTCACAATATAGACTGCACATAACGCACTAGTCACGGCATTTGACTACTAAAATAAATGCTCTGACTACAAAAATTAATCGAAATCTAGGGGCTCACAAGTCAATTTGACTAGTGAAACATTTACCTAAATATTAATAATGGCGAATATGGCGTATCATAAATTCATCAATTATATTTTATTTAAAAAAATAACATCATGTAACTTGGACGGATAAAGTAAAATGTTGGCTGTCCTTCTGGTTTTTATACCCCCCTTTTTACGTCAGTGACTAACAAAATAAATTAAGATAGGAGACTAACTAGTCAGGTGGACTACTAAAAAAATATCGTTATATCCAACCTTGTTGCTAACGCGTCACACGTAGCCTTTGACAGCGCCTCGCTAGGGGAGATTTTCTTCCTGTGATGACGTCACTCCGTTAACTAGCTCTCAGTAAAATATTCCCTTAAGTGACCAAATTATGGAACAATATTACAGACTTATGCTCTAACTTATAGTACATTTCGATCTCCACCACTCTCCCCTATTTGGCTTTTCGTTGCTAGGCAACGCGTGTTGAAATTTTATATATTTAGGCTTAGTTTCTCTATTCGGTTTTATACGCCTTGTCGGTTTCAAACGAAAATGACACGCAGCGCCTCTCGTGGTGCGATCACGCGTAACTTGGTTAAAAGTTTTTACCCGCCCCCATTGAAATTAATGTAAACTTGGTGATAATTAAACGTTAATTAACCTACCAAATGGTATATGAAATATTCCACTGACAATTTTTTCCGTTTATATGAACTTAAATGTAATATAAAATCGTCTTGAAAAATCGTTTATCGCTTTGTAACGTTCAAAAATAATATTTTTTAACATCTACTCGTTTAGGTAAAGTTTGCGTTGTCAACGCGCGTATTAGAAAGCAAAATGAGATTTTAGAAAGTAGGTTGTAATTCGGAACGATATTAATACTTTTCGCGAATTTTGTCATCAGTTAATTATAAATATGACTTTAAATAAGTTTCCAGGTTAATTTAAAAGCTAGTTTCATAACTTTTCATCCATTGGTTCGTTCAGAATGTATCTTTAAAGTAAACGAAAATTTGAAGGCGGTGACTCTTGCCCAGCCTTAAGCCTCGGTTTAATCTACCGCGTATTTTGAAACTCAAAAACACGAGTACTATCTTTAAATGATGGCGAACGCTAATTGTAAAACGAAACAATAACGAAATACGCGGGATTTTTGACGTTAAATGGACTTAGAACATATTTCGTTATTTGTTTCTTATTACAAGGAGCGTTTGGGTTTTTCCGTTTGAAAATACGCGGCAGATTAAACCGAGGCTTAGTACTGGGCAAGATTCACTGCCTTTCATTTGCTTTCTAATACGCGGGTTGACCACGCAAACTTTACCTAGACGAGCAGATGCTCGATTATCTACATGACGCGGGAAAAATAATATTTTTGAACGTTATAAAGCGATAAATGTAATATAAAATCTTCTTGAAAAATCGTTTAAGTTCATATTAACGGGAAAAAATGTCAGTGGAATATTTCATATACCATTTGGTAGGTTAATTAACGTTTAATTATCGCCAACATTACATTAATTTCAATGGGGTGGGGAAAAACTTTTAACCAAGTTACGCGCGAGCTCGCCACGAGAGGTGCTGCACGTCAATCGCTCGCTCCCTATAGTCGCAAGCCAGATTTCCCGCACGGTACTGACGAGTCCCAAATAGGACGAAACCGGTCTACCGTTGGAATTTCTGGCTATTTTATTTAATTTAATTTTTCACTCGAAGATCTATTTGGTCCGAGTATTTCGTATGTTTTATCATTACTTTAAATTTGTTATGGTTTAGCTTTTTTTTTTACAGTTTATATTATGAACTTTCATACCTTTTCGCGTTGATGAAAATCCTCTCAATAGATTTACCGTTGCCTACGTTATTATAATGGCCCGTGCAACGGTGGGTAAATTGTAGCGACGCGACTAGCTGTTTCATTGTTTCTGATTCACGTAAGATGGCTCTCCGATCTGGTTCTAACAAAAACGCCTTTTTCAAAATTTAGGCTCAACTTTTTCCAATGAGACAAAACCATTTAATTTAATGAAATACGTGTCATCAACTTGATTTTCCTTAAATTTTTATTTTTCTTAAGTTTGAACGATGAAAATTTCATTACTCTAGTTCGAAAAAATCCTTCATTTTATCCTAAATTTGTTAGAACAGTTCGCTGTATTAGTTTTTTTAGTAGGTTTTGAACTCTGAAAGTTCAAGCCTTTCCGTTGCCTAGACAACGAGGGTTCAGATACGAGAGAGCCTAGTGGCCCGAATTGTCGAATTAAAATTTTCCTTGCCAGAGCCTTGATAATAATAATCTAGGCAATAAATAATGAAGATCCAAATTCGAGACAACCTAGTGGCCGAATTATCGAATTAAAAAGCGAGAAACGAATTGAAGAAATTTCCCGTGCACGGGTCTTGATTTTACGCGGGTAACAAGGGTTCAGTATGGTCGCATTAAAATGACAGAAAGTAAAGAAATTCCCCGTGCTCGGAACTTTATAATAACGTAGGCAATAAAAATCCAGATACGAGATAACCTAGTGGCCAGGATTGTCGCATTAAAATGCCAGAAATTAAAGAAATACCCCGTGCTCGGAACTTTATAATAACGTAGGCTATAAAAGTCCAGATACGAGATAACCTAGTGGCCAGGATGGTCGAATTAAAATGCCAGAAATTAAGAAATTCCCCGTGCTCGGAACTTTATAACAACGTAGGCAATAAAAATCCAGATACGAGATAACCTAGTGGCCAGGATCGTCGCATTAAAACGCCAGAAATTAAAGAAATTCTCCGCGCACGGGCCTTTATAATAACGTAGGCAACGGATATACGCCCGATATTAGACGACTAATTTTGCTTGAGTGTGAATTGAGCCAACATTCCCAAGTCTTTCAAAGTGCTCTTAATTGATGATGATTGCGGCCAGAATGGGAGGGTGAAGGGGGGGGGGGAAACGAAATTCTTGGCTCGGAATCAAATCGAGCCCTTTTAACTTTCACGAAACAAATCGGTCGGTTTGGGTAGACGTCATTTTGGAAAGCGACATTAAGGCGCTTCCAATAAAAGAGAGAGCGGCTCACTTCTATTATCTTGAAACACATTCGAGCTGCCGGCTCCGCTGACTTGACGCTCGTGATGGCTTGCAGACACAGCACTCTCACCACTTCCATTAACTGCCTTGACGAAAGAGCGTTGGGGTCTGCACCAACGAAACAATACAAACAAATTAGGACAATGCAAAAACATTCACACTAACTGAAAACCTTTATACCAATAGGTGCTTTAATGAAACGTCTTCAAGGAAATCGCCAAGAAGTAATATATCCGAGAACTAAGACAACCTAGGCCTCCGCGACACTTTTCTTAGTTTTAGTCGGTATCTAACATATTTGATAGGAATTTAGGGGCCCCCTGAAGCCCTGTGGCCCTTCTGCATTGCGCAGTCTGCGGGGGCCTCATTTACGCCACAGAGGACTCACCAGTTACGGTTTATTTAGTGGTTGTTGTTGTTGGTTAAATGGGTGTTTCCCCCCTCCATAAAAAAAATTGTTGGTGTTAACGGTAATAGTTAGTGTAGGTAGCTGTTGGCTCGCGTGGCACAAAGGGCTTGGCACCACCGTCCTACGCATTGTAACCAGGCCACCTAAATTAAAGGCTTTAAAAGTCGCTCGATGACTTAGGTAACTTTCCACCTGTAAACAGAACGTCATGTTTTTGTTCAGGCTTATTATGTCAATAAAAACTACCTGGTTAAATGGAAATAATCGTTGCATACCGATGATACCGTACAGGTGAAAAGTTTCTATTATTTCAACAAGCACTGTATAAACAGCAACTTGAAGGTCATGGCTCTCGGTAATCGGTAATATTACTTCTTGGCTATTTCCTTGAAGATGTTTTATTGAAGCGCCTATTAGTCCAAGTTTCGGAAAATTTCGTGCTCCACTAACGAAAAAGAGTTTAAACATCTTTATGGCTTCCCCTTCGTTATCCCCCTTTTCTTAATTCAGACTTCCCTTTCTCAAGGGCATTGTCATTGCTGACAATTTCGACAGCGCTTACAATGATGGATTTAATTCTTTGACGTCAAACGGACAGTGCTGACAGTCGTTCTCAACAGAGGGGAAGACGTGTAGGGGAAGTAAAAAAAAATTCAACCCATTTTCGAGTCTTTAGGACAATAGTTCCCCCAAAATATGTTTGTTTATTATTTAATATAATCATAAGTGTGCCTCTGTACAGCATTTCCAAAGAAATCTTCAACTATAGATAAGACCACGGCCAACCTTGATGACGCATTGCGGCGCGAACACCGCGTCATCCAAATTGGCCGTGATAGGACAATACAGCGACCGATTGGGGCTGATTTTTCGGAGGTCACGTGCCTGAAGTGGGTAATCGCTTTGTTACCCAACCGTCCATATTAAAATATGGTAATATGAATATTGAGATTTATAAAAAATACTTAAACATTAGTTTTATTCTTTAAACTCTCCAACAAAGCTGTGATAAAGCCAATACCGGTCGTAGCGTACTTGATTTATCACCATGGCCTATGCTATAAATAAGGCCTGAGCAGTAGAATCGACGTACCTAGCGAACTTGAAAGACCAAAAAAACATTTCCGAGCATGCACCGGCCTTGATTAATTACTTAGGTAGTGGTCATACTTATAGTTATAATTTTACTTATGGTTATATTATATTTTATCATACATTTATTTATTTCTTATTAGAATTCTAACCAATATACTCTTAAGCATTCCCAAAAAATGAAGGATAGAAATATGGATTTTTATAGGACCATATGATATTTTAGGAATTACACGATATCTGGGAGGCCAGGAATCCATAACTCTACTTGGAGTATCGCGTATGGTAAGATGACTCTGACGGCTTTGGCCACGCCTACGAGAGAAAAAATCCCCTCTGCGCGCGCTCCCCTCTCACGTTGTTGTTTGTTAAGTTAACATAGTACCGTCAAAAAAAAACAGTCGGTCACATCGAGATTAAAATCTGCCGCGATAAGCATTCCAAGTAGAAGTATGGATTCCTGGGGAAGCTTATGTTATTTCCCAATCCAGATATAACCTACCACAAATGAGCCCTGTTTAATTTTAAATAAAAATAACGGTTCTGGAAATAACGGTATATAAATATATTTGGAACCATCTTCCATCTTTTTCGACAATATCATTAATCAAGTCGATTTCGATCTAAATTGAGGGTCTATATATACTATCAAATAGATCATTTTCCCTATCGTCAATGGCGGGTCGAGCAGACAACGCCCAACGGGTGATTTCCGTTTCGAAGAATAAAATGTCTTTTCCCCCTTTGGTAAGGAAGAAGGATGTGTAGAAAGGCAGCAAATTTTAAATTAACGATTGGTTCGCGTGCCGCGGAGCGAACAGACGCCACGCTGGCACAAGTACTTCTTCTCCTAGAGGGCGTTTCCTCCCAAAGAAGAATCACCTCCTAATGAAGCCTTCTCGAGACGATGCAGACAGAGTTCAAGACCTTTTACGGGTCTCGGTCGAAGTTGCTTACTTCCGCGTTTATGCCGGATCAACGTGTCATCACTGGGCTGAACAGAAGCTATGATTGCCGTTAGTTACGTTTAAAAATCAGTCGTAGGACGATTTCTGGGTTCCATATTGTAAATTTAGTTCATACTCTTTAGTTAAAAGACTTAAATTCCATATTTATGTTAGATGATTTATAGGAGTTCCTGATTTGTCACTTACAAGGAGACTACCCGAAGTGTAACACACCGACTTTGTTCAAACTCGGGGGTTAAGTAGGCCTTAATGATACATGAAAATTCCCAAAGGGAAAAGTTTCAACGGGAATTAGTTTGGCCATGGCAACCGAAAATGTTTTTGACAAAATGGATAATTCCTTACCGAAAAAAACATGAGATTTTAAAAAATTCTAAGGGTGACTTGCCCCCTTAATTTTCCAAAAAATTTTAATATTTTAAAATGCAAAAACTATAAAAAAATTTATAAAAATTTACGAAGAAAAAATTCATCAAAATTTTATCAATTTTTTCAATTTGATGAAAATAAGTAAAAATGCAAATGATTTGATATAAAATTAATAAAAATAGATTTTATTGATAATAAATCTTAAATGTGATAAATCCCATGTTTTTTTCGATAAGGAATTTTCCATTTTGTGTTGTCAAAAACATTTTCGGTTGCCATGGGAAAGCTAATTCCCGTTGAAACTTTTCCTTTTCGGAATTTTCATGATTCATTAAGGCCTACTTAAGCCCCGAGTTTGAACAAAATCGGTGTGTTACACGTTATACCTCGGGTAGTCTCCTTGTTAGTTCAAACTCTTCATCAAAGGGATTTCAAAAATTAAAATTTACATTGAATCACATGTATGTCACCAGGGGTACGTTCAGTAACGCAAATCTGGGAAAATCGGTTTTTACTTGATGTTTGCTTGTCGTCATAGTGAGGTAGTAAGTTACTGAACGGTGTATTTCTAGTCAGCGCTGTTTTTAAAGAGGGCGGCTATAAATGTTACGGGGCCCGTAAATCAGAAGAATCGAAAAATATTATTTTCAATAATTAATAAGTTGCTAAATGACCAAATTGTTGACGACAATATTTCTTTACTGTTGCAACGATCAGTCTTTTATTAAAAAGCGTAAACGGCCATTGCAGTAGCTGAGGCATTCCAATTTAATGAGAGGCCTTTGACCAAACCAGTAGAAGTGTTTACTAAAAACAACAGTTGTATAATTTTAACTCCTCCGCCAGCGGAACTGTAAACACAGACGCGTTTGACGTCAAGACATCAAAAAACCTTCTCCCGGAGATGGTTTTTTTTATGCCCGAAGCGACGTCAAATCTTAAACGCGAAAAATCGTACAGTAACCAAATGTTGGCATCGATTACTCATCGATGTTTTTGATGAGCGTTACTGAACGTACCCCAGGTTTAATAAAAGCCATAGGATGATTGACGCTAGTTACGTTAAAAACACGTTGCAGACGATTCTTCGATTTAGTAATACTCCTTTAACAGTTCAACTTCCTACTAAGCGCTTCTCATAACACACCTTATTGCAAGAGGTATAACAAATATTTCATTTCCCTTCACATCCGCTTCTGATGGTATTTGTCTAAAACATGTACTTTTACAAATTCCAGCTGTTTTTCAAAATTGATTGATTGACCATAAAAATAAAATACTTCAAAAGTATGAACTCCTTTTATTGACTGAATTGCTGCCATATTGTTAAATAAATAAGAGAAGTTATGAAGTCAAAACTTTCATCATGGGTCTATTAACTAATATAAAAAAATTATATTATTTGGGATACACATTTTGAAGTTCAAGGTGACTATTTTCCAGGTCGAAATTGCCTTATTATTTATTATATTTTACCATTTGGTATATGGCAGGACGTAAAACCCCATTTTCATGCTCGCTGGTAGCGGGTAAAAATCGACAAAATCCGCTTCAGCTATACACTTTTTCACTTTCCGCGTCGATCTGTTTCAAACAGATATTTTAGCTTTATTTTCACGTTTGAGAGTCGCGGAAGCGAATTTTGACGATGTTTATCCGCTACCAGCGAGCATGAAAATGGGGCTTAACGCAAGGCCTTGTAACGCGAAATATTCCAAATTTAATAATTACTCAAACTAATTGTACTTATCCAAATAAAATATTCAAAATTCATTAATTATCCAAATTAAGCTGAATTTTAGAAAGTTCATAATTATACAAATTTAGTTGAAGATGTTTCAATTTTACCAAATGTAGGCCTTTTCTATAAAAATACTTGCTGGTCAAATATTTTAGGAGATTAAACCAGAGATCCTGGCAGTTATAGAGATGCGAAACTCCCTATACCCTAAGCAAACCAGTTTTTTTTTTCAAATTTTTGCCGATCGCAGCGCCGCCTGTACGTGGGGAGTAATCGCAGAGATCCTAGGATTGTTACCGTTGTTTGCAATTTTTGCGTCTCTCGGCTTGAAACGGGCGCTTCCTTCCGGCCGAAGGGCGGCGCTGATGCTTGCATTTTTTTGTCAGGTTTTCGGCGGAGTTTCGCATCTCTACAACTGCCAGGATCTCTGATTAAACCCTTCATCGCGAGTCCTGTAGTTTTCCGAAACTCGTTTCCTGCGATGGGTTGGCCAGCGGTTCCTTAGCCAAGTCCGTAGTACCCCTCCCCCCTCTTTCCTATTCTCGACTCGGAAGTTTCCAACCAGAAAAGAGATTGCCAAAGAAATAATATTTTTCCTATACCGAGATTGTTTTATTTTTAATGCATACTACCGTACGTGTAAAATCGTTTTGTTTCGCTTCAAGTTGAGAAACCGGTGACTTACTTATTTTGGGGTAAGTTTGGGGACGCGATGGCACCCGAGGGGTAAGACAGTCTCAGATAATCTGTACACCGAGTTCGTGCATTTAGCACTGTTAAAGGTACATATTTTCAAGAGTTCGCGAGTTCCATTTAGCACTGTCAAAGGTACGGCAGTGTACACCGAGTTCGCAGAGTGTCTTACCCCTCGATGGCACCCAAGGGAAAATATTAAAAGACCCGATTCCCGGCAAGAAAGAGGAGACGTACGCAGAGCTGGATTGCAAGAAGTCATAACCTCTGGTCTCTTGGAAAACAAGTTCCAACAGTCTAATATCTGCTATCCTTACTCGATATTTACCGCGCCTATACACTCTTTTTAGAAACGTTTACTGGGCACCGCCATTATCGTACAGGCAACCGACGAGCAAGCCCTCTACCGCAGAAATTTTATCCCCCCAAAACCGGTTTTTGATCACCCTCCCCGTAGACTGTCAGGTAATGGCGGTCGATTGGGGAAGCGCGTTTAAGAGTTCATAAATCGGGTCCACGCGGCTAAAAAGAAAATAATGTCGGTGTTTTAACCAGCCACAAATCTGCGAGTGAACATGGTCTCCATATCTACGGTGTACCAGTACTGTCCATCGAAGTCGCTTACGCTGTGGTTCCGGTTCGTCGCCAGCTACTATTGTCTTCTCGGCGCAACTACGTTCGGGACTTCAATAGACTAAAGCCAGGCTCACACTTCCCCTAAAATCGCTTCGTTTAAGATAACTAGTTTTCAAAATCAGTGTGAGCTATTCTTTCGTGTTGGTTCGGGAAGCAACTCGTCCAAGTCGGTTCGCTTAGAATCGCTTTCAAAATGACAAGGCGGGGTAGTAAAATTGTTCGAATTTTCAAAAATAATGGGAATAAAATTCGAAATTATGTCAAATAATATAACTGTTTGTAAAGTAAACATGATTAACTCATTGTTGTGGGATACATTTTAGTATTTTCTAAATTCTGGTTATAATTTGAAATGACGCTAAGCCTTGGCTATAAGCGAACCGGGGTGAAGCGATTTCGTCGGCGGTCAAACTGGCATTCAAACCGACTTAAACTGGGTGTGAGTCCCTGTGACCGTGGCTTAACGTATCCCGACGTCTATGGGACCCCTCGAACCCATAAGTGTTGTTCCGAACTCTTTCGCCAAAACGGTATCCGTAAAAGCACTCCTTGTTGTTAAATTTAAAGTCAGCCCTTCTGGCTAATTGTTTTCCTTAAGCTATTAATAAATTGCGCAATAACTGTCGCGTGCACTGGCCAAGTTGCAATAATCTTTAATTTTAGTTTTTAAGTTAGATTTGTAATGTTGGTTATGATTAACTTGTTTATAAATTTCAATAAAATAGTTTAGTTTATTTGGTAATCTCTAGTTCACTGTGATTAATTCGTAAATATTAATTTAAATAAACCCCTAGTCAAATTTAGTTTTTATGTAAATAAAACCCCAAAACAATTTAGTTAAATTTAGTATCCTCGCTAACCCCGTCACAGACGAGTACCCGGGGCCGGGCATTATAACCAATTGTATCTAAGAAGCGTATAAAATATTTTATTCGCTACAGCATTTGACTATAAAACTAATTAATTCCCTTGACATTTGCAAATTTTGCGTACAGAATTTTGAATCTTAAAATGATTTCAGAAATCATAAACTGATTTTTCGCGTTTTTTTTTTTGTTTTTTAGGCTGATTTCGAGAATTTTTAAACTGATTTTCGTACAGAATTCGGGATTATCAATTTTTTTTGAAGATTTCTTAAATAATTACTATTTAATATTTTAGTTTGTCCAGATTTTCTATGTATTTTAATTTGTTTACCTATTTTTTGCCAATTTTTATTCCCCCATTGAAATACATTGTGATTTTAAGAAACGTTTTTTTAAAGATCACAGGATTGGCTGATTTTAATAGCGATTTACATCAGGCAACCCTGTACTGAATTAAAAAACCTTATGTCCTGTCTTGTTCTAGTAAGAGATATAAACAGTGTTTATTGCATCTAGGAGCGCAGCACCCCACACCAGGAGAATGCCACGCGTCAAAAGTCGTGGATTTTCTTGTGTACGTTTTTCATTGGCTAGCCGCTTTAGCGCCTGCTGCCGTCGGAAGGGGAATATTCGGAAATTGTCTTCCCCCTTTCCGTAAAACGTTCAGCGTAAAGGTTCGTCCAATGAAATTTGTACACGACACTGCGTTAGCATGTGTAAAGACTAGCTGTGTGGGGTGCTGCGTTCGTTGCTCCAAGAGGGCATAGACTTCAGATAAAAGGAAGGAGCTCACCAGCTAACGCCTTGCGAACCAGAGCTTGATACTCGGAAGACAGCGCTTCTTTCTCAAAGCCCATCTCGGCGTCCAGCAGGGCAGCCTCGTTGCTGCCACCGAAGCTCTTGGAACGTTTCAGAGCACTCTTCAGCAGCTGCCCGTCGCTGTTCAGGAACACCGAATTCTCTTGGTTTTTAAAGTTCACGAAACCTATAACGATCAAATACACGTTCACAACAGTCATTAAGTGTCTCCTTACTGGAATCTAGGAGCAACAAACACAGCAGCCCACACAAAGAGAACGCAACCCGTCAAAACTCGTGCCTTTTCTTGTGTACGTTTTTCATTGGCTAGACGCTTTAGCGCCTGCTGCCGTCGGAAGGGGAAAATTCGGAAATATTCTTCTTCCCCGCCCGTAAAACGTTCAGCGTAAAGGCTCGTGACGCTCGTCCAAAGAAATTCGTACACATCCCTTCGTTAGCGTGTTTAAAGGCCAGCTGCGTTCTCCTGGTGTTTGTTGCTCCTAGCTGGAATATACTGAAATCTAGGAGCAACAAACACAGCATCCCACACAAGGAGAACGCAACCCGTCAAAAGTCGTGGATTTTCTCGTGTACATTTTTCATTGGCTAGACGCTTTAGCTCCTGCTGCCGTCGGAAGGCGAAAATTCGGAAATTGTCTTCCCCCTTTCTGTAAAACGTTCGGCGTTAAGGCTCGTCCCATGAAATTTGTACACAACACTGCGTTAGTGTGTTTAAAGGCTAGCTGCGTTTTCCTTGTTTGTTACTCCTAGCTGGAATAGTCTCTTCTAGAATGGATGTAGGTGAACGGAGAATGTGTGGATATCACCTCGTTCGTCTGTGATTCCCGGAAGAAATGTTACGCCCCACTACCTTCCTGGCTTTATATTTGCCCATTTCTCCATAGGAAGCACTGAGTAAGCGCGGAATATCTTACCGCAATCATCAAAACAGAGGCTATACATATTCTCTTAACCTTAATACATTTCTTGGTCACTTCTATTTCTAGTTAGGCTGGTTAAAAATCAACAAATATCTGGCGCATTGTAACCCAGCCACCTGAATTAATGGCTTTTAAAGTCTCTTGATGACTTAGGCCATAGGTGTTGCCTTGGGTATTGGCCTAACTGATGATTATTACTTGGGTTTAATATTTTTTCGTTGCTGGGCCGATTTATTTGGGATATAACTAAGGCAGAGTATATGAAGAACTTATATTTGGAAATATATCAATAATATAAAATGAATATTTAAACAATCAATAAGGTATCATTATTGCACTGCATTCTATATTTTGTATAAAAATTATTCAGAATTAATAAGGTTTAGCACTCATATCAGACAAATCAAATATTTTGCAGGTTTTCCAGATAACTTCTCTTTCCTAACCTCCCTGGTTCAATATAAATGGTGATACCCTCGTTATTAGAATAAGCGCGGTGAATTAGGGATATTTAAAACGCAAAGGAATTTATGTAACGTTCTACTATACCTTTGGATTGATCCTGAAAATGTACACCCTTCGAGTAGGCGTTCCCCAAGAAAATGCGCGGGTCGTAAGCCCCGAACGGAGGCTCGTTGATCATGTTCTGAGAGTTTGGTGATGTGGAGAGGTTGCTGCCGCTTCTGTTTTGAGAGTCTCCGTTATTCGTTCTTACACCTGATGACTGAAATACTTGCTTATCTTCGGAAAAAAAATACGCCCAATTGTTCGAATTTATCAGAATATATTTAATTGAAGACACTACGGTATTCAAGGTGTTTCGCATGCTACATTAAAGGGAGTACAAATATGCACGTTTATAAGGTGGGGTAGTGTGGTGGTAAACACTGTCGTGGCAAAAGGAGACGGGTTCGTTCCCAGCCTGAGGCACCTTCCACGTTGACTTTTTAAGTTATCTCCCCACTGGTGAAAATGGTTACCCAACGCGGTTCTTCACAGTTTCGCCTTTCCATAAAAGCTTGTTGAAGTTAAGGATAGCCCAGCCATATCGAGGGGTCGGACATTTGGCCAAATCCCGTACAAAATTTGGACAAAAAATCTACAAATCCCAAGAATTTCGCTTCCATAGACTTTGTATAACAAATCCACAATAAAAAATCCAAAATCCCGTGTACACAAAATAGGCAAATGTTCGACCCCTCGAGCCTTATGCGTTAATCGCTTTGAAAGTCGTTCGATGACTTGGGCTTAAGGTGGTGTCAGTGGCGTAACTAGGAACTCTGCCCCCCCCCCCCCCGCGAAAAACGACTGAGCCCTTTTAAATAGCACAGAGTTTAATCATAACCGTTTGGGGGGCCCCCTAGTTCTGCGGGGGCGCTATTTACGCCACTGAGTGGTGTCTTGGGTATTAGCCTAGCTGATTGTTATTATATAGGATGTTTGGTAGAAGAGCAACTAACATTTTCACCACTATGAGTGCTGTTGGTGTTTACTTATGGGGTTAAATGTCTGTAGAGTCCCCTATCCCTACCATCATAAGTCTCAAAATAATAGAAGTTTGTCAAGTTGGAAAATTACGAGGGGCTAGTCACTAAGTCGTTAAAAAATCCGAATCTTTCAAGTAGCCTTTCAAATAATCTTGCGAAGACTGAAATTTTATGACCAAGTCATTTGAAGTTCGAGGTCTGGTGTACACATTTTCTCAGAGTAGTTAGCCCCTCGGAAAAGTATGATCGAAGTGATTTTCGGAGTATTTGCGCAATCAAGGTCTAGCGAAGGAAAAACGTCACCAGTGTGTGCTTCAATAGCGTCGGATGACGTCAGTTTTAACTGATTTGATCTTATTTATCGGAAGAAGCTTACTTATCGAGCACGAGCTAAAAATCCTCTCAACATTATTTACGAAGCAAGACTTTTTTGATGCAGATTTGGGGAGTTTCTAATGGTAATTATAAATTAAATTACAGCCCCCCCCCATGACTACCCCCGTTTTCTACTCCCTTTAAACACGGTTATTGAGGAACTGTTTGTGCGGGAAATTTATGTGGCGATCCACCTACTGGTGTATATAGAAATTTTAAAGAATTTTCGAAAGGTTCAAACTACAAGGTGAACAAAGGTAAAATGTCCTGTACTTGGAGGTCTGTAAATGGGCATTGTGGGTCTGGCCAACTTGTTCGCGTGCATCCCAACTTTTTTCGCCAGTTTCGACGCCTCTTGTTTCTTAAAGGCTTCGTCTTTCACCTGAAACCAAAAATTCATTATTTGCAAAAGCCACTGAAAACTAGGAGCAACAGCACCCCACAAAGTCGTGCCCTTTATTGTGTACAGTTTTCATTGGTTAGACGCTTTAGTGCCTGATGCCTAGGAGCAACAAACACAAGGAGAACGCGGCTAGCCTTTAAACACGCTAACGGTGTGCATATGTCATTGAGCAAACCTTTACGCTGAACGTTTTATGGAAATGGGGAAGACAATTTCCGAATTTTCCCCTTTCGAAGGCAGCAGCTAGGAGCAACAAACACAGCACCCCACACAACCCGTTAAAAATTCATGCACTTTCTTGTGTACATGTTTCAGTGGTTAGACGCTTTAGGGCCTGTTGCCGTCGGAAGGGGAAAATCAGGAAATTGTCTTCCCCCTTTCCGTAGAACGTTCAGCGTAAAGGTTCGCCCAATGACATTTGCACACCGTTAGCGTGTTTAAAGGCTAGCCGCGTTCTCCTTGTGTTTGTTGCTCCTAGGCAGCAGGCACTAAAGCGTCTAACCTATGAAAACTGTGCACAATAAAGTGCACGACTTTGTGGGGTGCTGTGTTTGTTGCTCCTAGCTGAAAATATGTTTCAAATATTTTGGGCAGAACGTTTGGGGTTGTCATAAATTCTTAGTTACGCTCCGAAGTACGTCAGTTAGTTAGTTGATTACCGATATATATCTTTGGAATAATAGTTCTTTCTATAAAATCGGGAGGCAAGAAAATGGGGTGAGAAAAAGCATGTACACGCCGCGTCACGAACGACGTCACTGGAGCGTTTACCACAAAATTTAGAAAGCGCCCCGAGATTTGACGAAATTCTTAAGAATTTTCTAAGCGGGTATATTTTTCTTTCGCTGTAGACGTTCTCTGTATGGTGTATGATATTTTCATGTAAATAATCAAGTTCAATCTTTTAGATTAACTTTTTGAACATGATTTTAAGTGGTAAAATTGTAATTCAATAATCGACCATTGAATTGGGAATAGTACCGCTAGAATTACATTCTGAAATTTCGAGTCGGCGCACTCAGCCGTCAACTATCATTATACGGTGGCGCCATCTATCACTTTCAATGTAGAATTTTTGAAAAATCTACCAGCGGATGGCGCCACCGACAAATGATAAGAGTTCTCAATTTTGAAAAATTTGTTTCGCGGAAGTCAGATTGAAACCATTGAGTAGGGAATATTTATCTAGAGGTCCAATCGAAACGTCGGATTTCAGTATTTCGCGAAACAAGTTTTTAAAAAATAAGTACTGCCGTCTGCTCCCAAATGACGAGAAAACTTTATCATTCTACCCATGGTTCGTTCAAATAAGACGCGTTTTCCGGCAAAAATATTTGTTTTTCAAAAATAATGGATGGCGCCACGGGTCATATGATAACGTTTTCTCGTCATTTTAGAGGAGACGGCACATTGAAACTAATTCTAGCGGTACTATTCCCAAATCAATGTAATCGACCGCCTTACTTTGAATTAATACGACGTGAAGCTCCAACTCGATCCACTAGAGGCTGCTAACACGCGTTTCCCTAGGCCAAAAACAAACTCCCTCACTCCCCTAAAAAATGAAGTGTTCGTGAAGAAGCGAGACCCACCTCAAACAAGATGGCCAAGCGTGATTATTTTATAGAAAGAACTATTGATGTCAGGGCAAATATGTATTTATTTTTGCTTCGAAAGAATGACTAGGTTGAGACCATAAAGTAACCCACTCACAGAGTGGAAGACTATCAGCCAAACTTGTTAACACTTTTCGTACGCAACAGCTTGTTTCCGGGGCGTGAAATAAACAAGGTGGCCAAAAGGTAATGTTCAATATCTGGATAAAAAAGTAAGTTTATTCTCTGAAGAATGTAAAAACCACAGCATCGCTCTTCGGACTATATTGATTCAACCCTTTAAAACAAGTTAGCTCGTTAGGATTAATGCTTATGGCGCTTCCATAGGGCCTTCCACTCTATGCGAGTGGGTTACTCTATGGTTGAGACGATCCTAGGGCATGACAGTCTCACCCCCCCCCTCCCGGCACGAGAGGGGGAAGGGAAAATGTCACCGGCGTGAGCTTCAATCGCGTTGGAAGACGTCGCTTTTAAGGAACCAATGAGATCGTCTCAATAGTAATTTTCCCGGAGTTATAAAACATTCTTGGTCATACCGAAAAGATAAGCGCCTGTAGCCGGAAAACTACTTTAAAATATATGATCACGCGCTTGTCCTACGCCTAGGGACAGCTCATGCACGCGTCCACTATGACTGCCAAAAACAAACCAATTATAAATCGAATTATTTAGTCGGAAATCCACCAAAATGCGTGCTCATTCTATAAATGCCTCAGCAAACGTCTAACACACTGCCACACTTATGAGAGAGATAATTATTAACTTATGGTTGGTTAAAAAAAGCAGTTTCAATATGAAGATATTTAACTATATGAAACGTTAGAAGCATTTCTGCAAGTACAAAGCGAAAGCCAAAAACAGAGAAAATAGTTAACAGTGTTCCTCAAAAGCCATCTTTTTGGAGAAACGTCCAGGCCAGTGGCAAATAGTGGAAAATTGGAAAAAAAGTGGGAAATAGTTGCATTTCAAAGCTTAAAAAAGTAATTGGAATTAAATATTTAAGAAGTTTATTGTAAAAATTTCTTAGTTTACACTGAACTTACAATGCCAGAATTAATTATTACAAAAAAATTAAAAGACTATTCTAATGCTAGTCAGAATCGAACCATTCCTATGCATACGTATTTGCCTTAATGAGCCCAAATCTGAAATTTGTGTTAAAATATTTTATTATTACTTTATAATTTTCTGTGGTCAAAATATTTATTGGCCACTTTTGACCAGATTGACCACTAAATTCACTTTAGTCCAAGCCGGAATTTTCCACTATTTTCCACACTATTGTCCACCTCGGAACACTGCTAGTCAAAGGACGCGTGTTCAGTGATTTGAAAATTAAGAACTAGTTACGTTTACAGACGTAATTTATCTCTATATAGTCTATTTAGGGGTAATGAAACTTAAAATTAGTTGATTAAGGCTTTAAAATGGATTCCCTTAACAAAGACTACTAGCAGTCCTTTTTAACATTTGTCTAGGCCATTTTCTTGGTCTACATCGACTCCACTTATTCAGCACGATAAACATTTTAACTGGCCAAATAATGACATGGTTGGCAAGAACCAGCCAAACTGGTTTAAACCACCCTGATTTCAGTCGGTTTTAACTACCAAATAAAATCCATGGTTAAATCTCCTTTTTTTTATCAAAAAAATTGAGGAATGAAATAGAAATATTGAAAACACTAAAACTTAACCTTTACTTTTTGTCGCAAGTAATGATAACTAGATATAAGCAATTAGGGGATCTTCAAATTCATTTTGCGCGTGAAAATTCGCTGCCATGTATAAAAACAGGTAAATAAGTCTGCTATACCTCACAATGTAACAGTACTGTCACTCGCAAAAACGTAATTTTGAAATTGGGCAATTTGAGCAATGACGGATAGATATAAGCAATTTGAACATTTTTTATTAATGGTTTTATCAGTTTAAGCCACCGGTTACAACCAGTTTTAACCATACTGGATTTTTAAAATTAAAAAAGCCGGTTTTTTGCCAACCCTGATATAAGGAGAATAGTGTTAACATGGTCGACTCAACTCAATTACCCGTCCCGGAAATAGAATGTCCATGTTCCAAAAGGTGGCCCTCTTTAAACTCATAAATGGAGTATTTAAGTTCCCTAAGAATCCCTATATTAGTTGGATCACAGAATTTAATATTTCTACCACCAGTTTTATCAGTAGCTGGAGTAATTGGCGCTAGTTACGTAAAACAAAACAAGCATAGCGGTTATTAGCAAATGGTTTTTCTATTAAGAGTATACATCACACCACGTATACCCAACGGGAATTGTATTGATATAAGATATATTCAACTCGTATAAATGAAGTTTTTTTAATCACTTTCTGGAAGGTGATTCGTAATTAAGTAATAGTTATAATTATATAACTAAATTATTTGTTACTACTTGTGCATAAATAAACTAAATACCATTTTTAAAATCAACGGTATTTATCGCGCAGTAATTTAAAATTTCAAACTATAGTCGGGTTGTAAAATTTTAGATTACTGTGCACAATAAATACCGTTGATTTTAAAAAATCTATTTAATTTATTTAGATTATAATTTTATAATTAAATATATTACGAATTATTATGAATAATTATCTTTAATTAATGGCGTCACCACTGTCGTAAGGCCAAGAAAATTTTTTAAGTAACCTTTCGAGTCCCATTGGATATGAGTGGTCTAATAATATACCTTAATAATAAGTTTATAAAATACTAGCTCCCTATAAGTTAGAAGCCGCCATAAAAAAAATTAGCACCGCTATAGGCGACTACCTGCGGCGACTTTTTGCCCTATCTTTTTAACTTCTTCCATCTCCATGGATACGAAACGAACTGAAGCGCGCGAAGTAAGCACGTTGAGCGGATCTAGCCCTAACGACGCTTGTTTAGAATTTTACAAGGACGGCGATGGGTTTGTTGGTTGGCGAAATCCTCGATTTGGGGGAAATTTAAACGAAACAACTAATGCGTCAACATTTTGGAATATAATTTTTGCATTTCAATATGAACTGGTATTTGGTTTAAGATATTCGTCGTTTAATGCTTATCTCTTCGCGACATCTAGCGTTAGGCTTAACGAGCTACGAACCCGTTGTTGAATCGAATCCGGATGCAAGCGCATATTTCAATTTGTCGCCATCAGATGGCGACACGCCGCGATTTCAACGTCTTGGGAGAAATCGCTGTTAACGCACAGCCTATGTACGTTTCTAACTTATAGGGAGCTAGTATATTATAACTTATGACCTTACTGCAATAGTGAGGCATGGATAAAATATTGCTCATGGTAGTTTATGAGTGAATCGTTTAGGATGAGAGCATAAGCAGTAGTATAATTGTAAAACTGCGTGAATATTATATTTTTTATCAAGAATGTATTTTTTCTACTGTCGGGAGAATAATTGTCGAATTTTCCCGCTGCAGGAAAGGGGGAAGGGAAAACGGCACAGTTAGGGGCTTCAATCGCGTTGAATGAAGTCAGTTTTAGGGACCCAATCAGTAGTGCTTCCAACAGTTGAGATTTGAACAGAGGTAATTATTAATACAGGGTGTTTCAGAAGTCAGTGCAATAAATTTGAAGTGTTATAGATAACCGGTTTTAAAGGGGTAGTAGTAAAATTTCCTACTACCCCTTTAAATCCGGTTTTCTATCTGGGTTCTTACGTTCGTTGGAAGCTGACATTTAGGCGTTTTTAGGCCAAACTTTAACGCCCTCTAGCCAGTAGCGGCGCTAAGGGTGGGCTAAAGTGGGCTTTAGCCCCCCTGCATTTCTGAGAAGGGCCACATATTTATATTAAAAGGGCCACATATTCATAATTAAGAGGCCACATATTTTAATTTATGAATTTTCATTATCTCTAGAAATTTGTTTTATTGCCAAGAAACCTTTTTTCTGGAAAAAATCTTTCCAAATCAATTTGTTTACTCAAAAAGGTAGTAGACCATAAACATATGGATTCGGGAGGAAGGTAGCGGAAATTGAGATAAAGTTGAAAAGAAAGGGGCTTATGGGAATTTAGGGAAATATCCCAGGCATGCACGTGTCCCCTCCAGGTCAGATACAAGGTCAGTAGGGGGTCCACAAAACGCGACGAGAGCCGCAACAATAAAACGACCTTGCTCTTCTCGCTTCCTGGAAAATGTTGGGTTTTTTCGATTTCACCACTTTTCCGAAATATAGTCAATCCAAGGTTCCCGCTAAAGGCCACAAAATTCTTTGGGGCCACAAAATAATTAGCCCACCTGTGAAAAAACCTTAGCGCCGCTACTGCCTCTAGCGCTTTTCCTATTCGTCGCAGAGGATCGCGACAAAGACAGTCAAACATCTTTTCTCAACCCCTATAACACCTCAAATTTATTGCACTGACTTCTGAAAAACCCTGTATAGATCCGATATCAGATTATGCGCATTTACGCTGATATATTATTAGATTAGTTTATAGGGTCAAAATGCAAACCCAAAATTTATCGAATTAATCTTAAGCCGACTGACTTCAAATGTCTTACGGTTATCGATTTTATATAGCGCCCGATTAAATTCGTATCGAAATTTTAATTATGTTTTTGATTTGAATTCAAAAAGATTATATAATTATATATATATACTAAACGTAGAAGTTAACTGAACCTGATGAGTTGAATTATAACATATCAGATCGGTTACTTGAGATAATGAATTAGGTTCAATTGGAAACCACATTACTGGGTTAGGAAAATACAAACAAATTAACCTAATCTAACTAATTAGCTTCAGATACATAAAAATGCCACCTTTAATAACCTGAACAGTTGGACGTTGGAAGCACTGTACAAATGAGATGTCCAGTGGCGTAGCGAGGATATTTGGCGCCCGGGGCAAAACACAAATTTTAGATACCATGTAAAGCAATAATTTATTAAAAAAAATATATATCCGCAAGTCTACATTGAAATTGTATTTTCCATCCATTTGTCAGTTATAAATTACGGGAGCGCCTCACTCCCTCGTCACTGAAAAGGGGCACCAAAACTAGCTTGGGGCCTAAAGCCCCACAAGGTCTTATTCCGGCCCTGAGCTGACTGTTAAGAGTATGAGGGCGATTGGGTGCAACACTTAAAATCGTCTCAACGTATCCATTCTCCCTGAGTACCAATACATTACGGATGGCATTATTAACTTTAAAAGCAGAAGCACTTAAGAATCCAAGCTGTTCTATTTCGAAAGTAGTGAATTGGAGCAAACCTGCATATGTCTCATGTGCTGGTTCCTTTCGATTTTTTTGACGAAGCCGTGCTCCATGTTCAACCCGGGTGATCGGAATTCGTCGGAAAAATTGTTCATCTAAAACCAAAGAAGCCGATCGTTAAAGATTTCTTGAGGCGGTCCCAGTCCCCATTCTTAATACGCCCTGTAAGCCTCGTTAAGTGCTGGATTAAGGACTAGGCCTACTAGGCACAGGCCTATGGGCCCCCACCACTGATGAAATCAATGGATAAAATCATATCAGGCTTGTCGCTTTATTATTAGAAAAATCATTATTCTCGTGGCATTGTAACCCGGCCACCTGAATTAAAAGGCTTCAAAAGTCGCTTGATGACTTAGGCCAAAGGTGGTGCCTTGGGTATTAGCCTAGCCGATTTATTATTATTATTATTATTATTAGTTTTACGTTTTTATATTTTCCTAACATAGACCCCCCACCAAAATCTGCCTTCAGTAAATCCGGTACTGGTCTCGTTGACAACTAAAAACCGTTCGAACAAATTAGGGTGTGGTGATGGAGTGGCTAGCACTTTCACCTCGCAGCAAGAGGAACCGAGTTCGATCCCAGTTTGTGGCACTGGGTCAAAATTCGGAAAGCTCCTACCGCGTTTAGTGTGCAAGTTCTCTCTCCACTGGCAAAAGAGGTTTCTCCTTTCTATAAAACTTGTTGAGTGAGTGTAGGGAGCTGTTAGCTGGCGTGGCATAATTATTTGCCAACACCCGGGCACCGGAAGTAAAGAAAGGCATTAGAAGTCTTTAGCTGTATTCGAAGGCATATATCTATAATATCTATCGTAATTTATATTGGAGAAACTCCTAGGTAGAAGATTGTTTTAAAATTACCAAAATTTCTGCCTGGCAGTTTACGGACGCAGCCTTAAATCACAATGTTGCATAATTATCGCGTATTTAGTCGACGATTGTTAAGAGCTTTTATTTAGTAATATAACCGTAGAGCTCAGACTTCTACGCTGAATCAGGGAAATTCAGGCACAGCCTAGTTCCAGGGATAAGAGAAAATGCAGCGCGTGAAAAGGAGGCCCAGACTCCTTATCTGCCTATGGGCCCAGGATCTCTAAGTCCGGCCCTGCTTGGGCCTTAGGTGGTGGTGTCTTAAATATTAGCCTAACTAGGTAGCCGATTAAATTGAAAACTTTATTTGCCATTGTTATATACTATTGCTGCCAAACCTGAAAAATATTACGGCAGTTATGGCATTGGTTACGTTAAAATTACCAATAGACAAATTTTCTAGCTAATTAAATAAGTGAAGTGTCACAGGTTTTATGTAACACTTCCAGTAATTTGATCTTAATTAGATGCATAGTTCTCAAAGCCAGTGTTGGCTCGACGTGAAGTAGCTATTTTTTCAACAGATGTCGCTATCGTCGACATCAAGACAAGATAAGTAAGCTACATTTTGACCAAAAAAGAGATACTTTTTGTACCCCTCGCGTTGAATGAATCGTTTGTAAATTGATCAATAACATAAATTATAGTGATTACTGGTTACTTTTACTTAATTCAATGGTTAATTACCATAACCTTTTTTGAAGGCTCAATTCAAAAAATAAAAGGTCAAAAACGCACTAAGCCTAATCATTTAACCGACAACAACGGCGCCATTTGGTTTAAATTGAACGTGAACGCTCCAGCTTCTATACGAAACTACGCCGGAAATCGTCTTCAGCGACGCCAAGTTTGTCCACATTGAACTAAAATTATCCGCGATTTTCCTATTCCCAGTATTAACGCGTGCTTTTTAAAGCCTAAACAGTGAGTCCCTTTAGATTCTTGGTCCATTTCATCTCGAGACCAAGGCCTATTCGAAATTTAAAACGCTTTCATGATAATATCTGACGCTTACTGCGAAGAAATTATGACAAATTATTGAATGTTATATGAAATTGGATATTATAAACACGCTTTTCTGTAAGTATAATTTTGAAACTTACGACCAAAACGCGTTTTCACTGGTATTTACGATGTCGAAGTAATTTGATTGTCACACTACTACCAATACGTCCGTTGCCTACATCATTATAAGGCCTGTGCACGCTTCTCGACACAATGGTACATTTTAATAACGCTACGACTTGCTTTCAAAACGATAGGCTTAGCCTTTCCCATTGAAAAAAAAACAACAAAATTATTCAAACCTTTAAAATTAATACGCATTCTTATTTTTCTTTATCTAAAATTTTGCTAATTAAATTTCTTTAAAATCTAAAAAAAAGTTAAAGTACATCCACAAAGTTATTAGAAAGAAACAGTTTGCGTCGCCATATTTGATAGAATGTTGAAACCTCGCCGTTGCCTATGCAACGAGGTCCAGTAATTTCCCGTGACCAGGTCTTAATAATAACGTGAGCAACGCTTCTATTGAAAAGAGGTTTAAAAGACCTTGAAATTGCGACGAAATACCTTTTTGACAATGCTATAGAGATTGTACTCCTGAGCTCCTTCAAGACGTCAAAAAATTGTCGATCCCTTAACCTCTATAATGGGTACAGTTTTTACACATAAATAATGCTAATCGTGCAGATGGCTGAAGTGCGTCTCAACGCAGGAAAAGAATACGACTCGAATGCTAAAACGACACGCAGCACAGCGGGCTCAATTTGTATTAGAATTCGCTTAACAAGATTTAGAGGTTGTTTACTTCTGCCTTCATAATATTATGGTGTAGTAGAATACACGACGACGAAACTTTGGCTGGACAATACTACATTCCCATTTTAAGCTGATTTTGACATAGACTACGGTTACATGGAGCTCGGAGCGTCGACGTAAGGAAACGTCGACGTTTATTTTTCTCATGTAACCGCACGAACGTCGACGTTCGGAGAGATACGTCGACTTAACGAAAACTACCTCGAACCGTCGATTTAACGCCTTACGTCGACGTTCGGCGCTGCATGTAATACTTGAAAAAACAACAATTTTTGAAGTTATTGAAATATATTTATTTGGTGAAAGACAATTTATAACACAAATTCTAGTTGTAGAAAGTACTTCGTTTAAGCAAACGAAAATGAGAGCTCCACGTTACATTTTCACGCTCCATATAGGCTTCGAGCTTAGAAACGATAGCTCCATCTACTTTAATACCTGCCAACTAAATTTGTGAAGAAATAGCAGACGACTTTTGAATGCCCATGATCGCCCCTCCTTACTTGATGGCCTGGATCCGCTCCTGGCAAGTCCTACGTTTCTTTGGTCTGTTTAGAACAAGCTCTAGTTGAAGATTTTCTGTGGGAAAGGCTCCTATTGGTAATTATGCCACTTATGGTATTATAAATAAACCCACAGGGCGAAGAACCAAAGAGTACACGCTTATTTAAACGAGCCAAGAATTTAGCTAAGCGTTGTTGACCAACCATTGACGGCCTTAGGGTTTTGGATGCCCCATGCAAAAACTACCTAACTTGTAGTAGGGTTTCTAATATAGCTATCATCCTGGAATTTTCGGTCGCATAGTACTAAGAAAAGGGAAAATAGCTAGTTATCCATACATTGTTTTTAGTTTTGGTTTATTGAAATGTGCACGTCTGCAGTCATAAATCATCACAAATAAACCATGTTATAAAAAATAAGAACTTAGATACCTCTATAATCTTAAAACTTCCATCACATCATAAAATTTCAAAAAATCGACCGAAATCCCTTAATTTTTATCTGGCGCCTAGTCGGTTTTAACCCGATCTGTCCAGACCGGCACAGCCCGACTAAAAAGCAACCCTACTTTTATCTCGCGCATAGGTAGGGTCCGAAATAGATGTATATTGGCAGCTATATACATTATATTTAAACAAAAAGACAAAATTCAATGCTTTCGTAGGATTTTTGCACTGGTAGGAAATTTATGAAATCATATCGAGCCCTTTTAGTCGCTTTTTTCAGAGAATCTTAAAATCAAACTACCCGTTATCAATACAATTTACCTTTCTTAGAGCCTTGGAATGGTTTTTTCTACCTTTTCCCTCATATTGAATAACCAAAATCTTACAAAAAAACAATGAAAATTTACCTAATAAAAAAACATATTTAAAACAGATAGTTTAAAACGTTTAAAACAAATTGGTGTTTGTTAAAAATATTTGTTTTAAACGTGTTTTAAATCATTGTTTTAAACATTTTGTTTAAACTTTCCATCCCTGCCGGGAGCGGGGCCATCAGTACACCCCCACTGCCCCGAATTCTAACTAATCAGGATGTAAATTTTGATGGTAAACCATCTAAATAGGTGATTATGAAAAATATCGGTGGTCACGTGATTTGGTTAAGTACTACCAAGTTGAAAGTATCAAAATTGGCCCTTATTGTAAATTCGTCTGGCTAGTTGGGCAAGGGTTAGCGAGATTTCTATTATTTCATTGTTCAATAGAAAGGATTTTTCGTTTTTCGTTTTGAGAGAAGTTTGCAAAGTCGTTAAATTAAGGTAATTGATTTATTAAATGAAATATTTTTAATTCTATCCAAATAGATTTTAATTCATTTTCAGGAATAATGGAAACATGTATGTAAATATAACCTTGTGTCTTCTATTAAAATTGGGCTGGTTTCTTTATCAATACTTGGTCTAGAACTATAAGAAATAAAAAAAATATATAATAAATTTGTTAACTTTATGTATTTTTAATAATTTTCGAAAAATACTAACTTTTCGGGCCTCGGTAGGTGCAGACGAATTTAAGCAGCCGACGCTTTGTCAAAAAATAACCAACTCCCGTGAGCCTCTGCGCGCAATTCTTTTTCATAATCACCTATTACATTCGGAGTTAGCACATTCTCTTACATTTTAATGTAGTATTGTCCAGACAGTATTTGCGAAGTCGTGTCGCCTACTATAGATAAGCAAAATATCTTTGAAATTTGGCGGAAAGATACTAGCACGAATTTCCGGTAAATAGCCGGCAGGAATTTAAAATTGTAAGTATACATGCGCGCGTTATATAAAATTTGGAAAATACCGTTTATTGCGTTAGATTTCAAGTGATAATTTACATAAATAAAATGAAAAAAATTGTCATAGTACTACAAGTAAGGCATACCTAAAACAATTTCGTTTGGCGAGTCCAGGGTAAGTATAGAAAAGGTAATGCCGAGATTACCACGTTGACGTACATAAACGTGCGATTTGATGATTTTTTTAGGAGCATAGTACTAAAATTACGCTATAATGAAGTATAAAAATAATCGATATTAAATATTTATTGATCCATTTGAAATTTAAGCAATAGAGTGCCTTTCAATTTGAAACTTACGACGTCAGCAATATAATTTGCCTATTAATAAAAACGGTAACCGTCATGGCGGCCATTATTAACACTACGAAAGCACTCTACAGATGGACATAACACCCGTTGGAGCCTATAGTGTGACGTAACATCCCACTCTTTTCCCTGATTCCCAATCCAACAAACAGACTAGCTTTAGGTTCCCACCCAAACATACGGGGATACCTACGAAGAACCAAGGCTTCGGGAGAAGCACTACACAAACGGGTTAACGCATTACCAAACTTTTCTCCGGGTTCCCATCCGCCTAACCGCCACTGGTATAGGAGTTAGTGGGTTTAAACATAGTTGTTGAGGGGTATGATGTGTGAGCTTACAGTAAATATACAGAAACAAGGATCTGGCATTAATCTTAATATTAAAAATTAAACAAAAGGTGATCGTTAGAATAAACAGTTAATATTGAAAATTAATAACAAGGGAAATTTAAAATTAAATACATATAGAAACACTAAGCATATTAAAACATGGTAACCTAACCTGGAAGTACTTCCAACTATGCACGACCGAACGACAAAAGGAATAACTAGAGCTCTAGCAAATATATACAAATACAGGAAATGCATTAAAATCGTTTATGCGACATGAGGATTAAACGTTAAGTCTATATTGACTCTTATTGAGTACTCAACTATAAACAACTATAAACATAAAATCAAACTTAGGAGTTCATGGTGACGAGCTGGCACGCTGTGCTTCTGATCGGCGGCGACCTGCAGGTTCCTGCGCCGCTTTTAGAGATTGGTGGTTAATGTTGACGTGGGCAACATGTTACTGTAGATGCTGTTGGTTCCTTTTTTTATTTATCTAGCTGTATACGCGTGAAACTTATACTTTGTCATATCGACTAGTACTAGTTTTAGGAAAGGCACCGGTGCCGTCACTTTCACTTTTTATTGAACCAGAGTCGCTATTAACGACCTCAGATGTGGTTCCGTTCACTGCTCGTCCGGCACACACAGTTTCGCGCCCAAAACAGCTCTATTTATACGTTCTGGGTCATGTGACCCAAACGCGCAATTAAAAGTGCCCAATCACCATTCGGGTGATGACACTTCTCCGAAGATCACGGCTTTCCTTGGTCCGACACTATAAACTATAGTTAGTATTTATCTTTCGTCCTTGCGAAGCGGAAGAAATGGGCGCACACACACATACATGTCACGGGGTAAATACAATAAATCACACACTATCACACACTGAAAATATTTAAAAAGAAGGGCATGGCATTCTAAGTAATATAACGTAATAAAACAGGCCTCTAAAATGGGGAAGTCTAACAATACTAGAAATGGAGCAATGGAATACAAGAAAAAGGCGAGGGACTTTATTCTGGGAATTTCCTCGCAGTGGCGGCTAGTTGGCAACTTCAATCAAAGAATATAAAGCGGGGGAACTAGCGAGCATCTCGGCCGAAGAATCATCGCTTGCTCAGGGCAAATGCTTTCACCCGCATTTGGGTCCTTACAATAGCCATTTTAGCCCAAGATGTTTGACTGCGTTAACAACTGGAAAGATTCCTTTTCTCCCTTTTCGTTAACAGTAGGCCTTCATATATGCCTAGTTTTAAGCATTTTAAGCATTACAACCGGAATTGAACAGAAAATAAGCGAAATTCGAAATTCCCGACGCCGATTTACCGGAAGTTCGTGCTAGAAAATAAACTTACAATAATATCGCGGGGACAGATTCTGAAGTACATCCGAAACGATTTATAGTTAACGGTTAACCCAGGGCTCCCAGCGATTTTGTTTTAAATATATTAGGAATAGGCCTTTCTATAAAGTAACATTGGCCTTCTTGTTTCGATGTTGCTGCTGCGTCACGGGTGACGTATCGATGACGTTTTACTAAGAAAAACCCTGGGCATACGAGTAAATTCGACGAGGCACCCTGTTTTTAGGCTTAAACGAACTGAACTTCTACGTATTTCGTGACGAATGAGCTACATAAAAACAAGTTCAGCAAGCGTAGCTTATTTTATTGAAAGGCCTATTATAATAAATTTCATAGAAAATATAGGAATTTATAGGAACATTTTTAGCCAAAAAATAGGAAATTATAGGAGCATATTGAAATTATAGGAATTTATAGGAATTATAGGAACTCTGGGAGCAATAACCAGATCTTAAGTATATCTTACGAGAGAAGTAACCTAATATGTAGCTTACGCTCAAGGCGGTTTCAGGCTGAACATTTAAAAAACCCTCAATATTTATTCCAATAACGATATAAAATGTACAAATTAAACTGCCTAGAAATACTTACATAACTATTTTAAGCGGTCCTATAAAGATACGTTTCGTTTTACAGAAAAATAGAATGGCTAGTGAATCTCATCTCTTGATTCATATTCAGGTAGAGTAGGACACGTTAAGGAAATAGATGATGGCCAAAGGAAACTATTGATGCATACACTATACATAGAAGTCTCAAATATGTTATATATAAATCTCAATATTTGCCTAAGTTATTGTATTAATAAATTAATAATATTTTTACTAAGGTAGTATTAAAAGAAATCTGATTTCACCAGATAAGCAAAACATTAAAGCAGACGACGCATATAGAAAATATTTCGAAACCGAAGGGCCGAATATAAGCCAAAATAAGAGTTCCGGGACGGTAGTCTTGTACTCGCGGCGACAGGTGTACGGATAAAATGATTATTCACGATAAATAAAATCAGCCGATCTCGTTCACCGCGCAGTGAACAAACACTAAGCGAAATATACGGTGCTCACCCTGAGATTGCCGAGTTGAAGTGAAAGAAAATTAGAACAGAGGACCTCTAGTCGGGAGGCGTACACCAAATATACATCGAGGACAATTAGTAGTGGTGCTGCTTCAAACAACAGAACGACGGTTTAACAATGTTTTAAATTTCATTTCCCTTAATTTTACCAGCCAGCTCAGGGTTTTGCTTGGGGGGGGGGGGGGGGCTCCTAAGCACGACCCTGCATATTTAAGTAATACTTGTAAAAATGCATTTTGAAAAATCAGCGGGAGCTCATTAGTAGCATCATATGTAACATAATTACTCCTAAGTGTGCCTCTGTTTAACATCTCAGTAATAAAAATTTATAGGAGACCTTGTTTCACAGCCACCAAAGAAAATACGGACTAACGTCGCGTAAAACTGATTCTAACTTTCTTCCCTCCCCGCCAGAACTAGTTTTGTTGACGATTAAACCGTCATTGACTAGGAAGTGACGTCAATTACGTCATATCCTTGCAACAAGGTCTCATTGGAAAAAAATCTTTCTGGCACACTTGTGAGTAATTATGTTACATATGGTAGTATAGAGAGACGCTTACTTATCGCCAAAAACATTATATTTTTCCGGTGCGACGCATTTTCTCTGAGCATCTTCTACGATATCTAATTTCACTCTCACGTTGTGTCACAACAAGAACGTATTTATTTAGAGAGAGTGACAACATTGAGATGATTTTTGGCGTTGCTCCCAATCCCAGTCAACTTTCCAAGAGCAAGTTCCTTCCCCCAAAACAAGCAAATCAGACTGGTATCTCGTTAGTTCCCTAAAGCTGAATCGCTCCCCCTGTGACTCGCCCCTCTAGTGCGTCGGGATTAGACTATGGACGAATTTCTGAAGGACACTTTTCGGGCTGCCTTTTACCACACTATCTCCAAAGTTTGACTTCTGTATCGAGACCGAATTATATAACTGGGGGGAAGACGCGTGTTCGGGGGATAAAAACGGTCTTTACAGGGGCAAGTGAAGTGATCACTCTCGAAACAATGTTGCCCTCTATTGGCGAATTTCGGAACTATTATAAATAAAATACTGCCTGCTCTCGAGCTAAATATTCAAACATTTTATTTTACGTTTTTAATAGAGGTATAAAGTGTTTTTTAATTACTTGCCGCTTGTTAAATCGCCAATTGACCTTTAAAAAATTGCACACTGGTTTGTTTTAAATACACGTGGAGATTCGGTGGTCACGTGACGTTTTATTTGCCCCTGAAGTCGAAGCCAGCGCACCCTTGCAAGAGAATCGCAAATTAACCCCATCTCTAGTTGCTACGGAACGTAAGCGGGAAATGAAAAGCGGCCCGAGAAGTGTCCTTCAGTAATTCGTCCATGATTATACCATGATGCCCTCGGATCGTCTCAACATATAAATTAATACGTTCTTGGTCATAAGTACCATCGAAAGATACGATTTAACAAGACCGTTTTTATAATGAGGCCCAGTCATATCCAATAGAATTTCTTGACACGATAGACGCTCAGGAATCCATAACTCTACTTGCAATGCTTATCCTGGCGTATCGCGTATGGTAAGATCACTCTGACGGCTTTGGCCCCGCCCACGTGAGAGAAGATCCCTTCCCCTCTCACGTGGTTGTTTGTTAAGTTAACATAGTGACGTCAAAAAACCGTCAGCATTATCGAGACGAAAATCTGCCGCGATAAGAATTTCAAGTAGAGCTATGGATTCCTGAGGCGCTTCAATAAAACATCTTCAAGGAAATCGCCAAGAAGTAATATTTCCGAGAGGCACGACCTGCTAATTGCTGTTTATAAAGTGCTTGTTGAAGTAACGGAAACTTTTCACTTGTACGGTATACAAAATGTTTCCTTTTAACCAGGTAGATTTGTTTTTGATGTGTTAAGGCTTAGAAAAACACGAAGTTCTATTTCAAGGTGAAAGTTACCATCATTTCAACAAGCACTATATAAACAAACTTGCAGGTCCTGGCTCTCGGAAATATTACTTCTTGGCAATTTCCTTGAAGATGCTTTATTGAAGCGCCTTTTATCTAGTTTAAAAGTATACGACCCTTGTCAGTTATTTGGGGAGGGGAAGTTACAATCTTTATACGTTAATGGATTAGCCCAACTAGCGGTCTCTTTAATTTTACGAATAAATTATACTTTAGTGGACCTTTAATGTAGTGTAATCGAAGCTTTACATTATAGTCCGTTTAGCCACGTGGTTGTGTGTTATCGCTATTTTGATGTTGAAGATGTTCACTTTGTCTTTAAATCAGGTAGTCCTTCCAACTAATATTGTAAGTGCATGGTATGATGTTCACTTTGTCTTTAAATCAGGTAGTCCTTCAACTAATATTGTAACTGCATGGTAACTCCAAAATTTCTGTTGCTGCTATACAAGTTGGCCAGCTGTCAGTTTGCACTCTTTGCAATTAGTTGGGATAATAAAAATGATCGAACAGGTTGGTCCACAATAGTTGTATAATTCGAACGAAATAAACATGGCCTGAGAATCCTGACTAACGTAATATTGTAGTAATAATAATAATAACAACAATAACATTAATCAGCTAGGCTAATACCCAAGGCACCACCTTAGGCGACTTTTAGAGCGTGTTACAATGCGTAGGAAGGTGGTGGCAAGCCATTCATGCAATTCAACAGCTCGCTACACTCACTATTACTGTTAACTTCAAGTTCTAATGGAAAGGGTAAACCTCCAAACTCAACGCGGAAGGAGTAAATCCAAGATTTCACCCCAAGCTGTGATCGAATCCGGCTCCTCGTGCCGCGAGGCCACCCCACCTGGATATGGTCTTCCGCAGATGGGCTAACAACGGGGAAATATTTTAATAAATGAAGCCCGGATGTTTATTCGCAATGCCAAGAACGACGGATAGCGAGAGTTTCTCCGATTTCCCAAGTCAGCATTAATAACAGAGTCACTGGAACTGAAAAACAAATTCAAGTTCGGGGTCTCTTAAAATGCATTCGTTCCGCAAATCGGGAGGGAAAAGGACCCTATAAATAGATCGCGTTGGTAAGTTCAATTTAAGAGGAATTGCCCAAAGGCGAGAAGTTGAGATCAGAGCCTAAAGGCCTTTTCACAGGAGTCAACTTTTTGATGCAACTAGATGAGTCAACTTGAGTTTAGTCAACTAGTTGGTTCGTGTGAATAAAAGTTCGATGAGTTGATCCACAAACAAAGTACGCGAGAAAAAAATGGATCATTGATCCATTTTTGCTGACTCGGCATTTTAATTTGAAAAGTTGGCTAGTGTGAAACGGTCTTAAGAGGAATAAAAATTCACCGAAAAGACGTTTCAATAAAACCATACGTAAAAGCATTTCTTTTAATGAAACCTTGTTCACGGGGTATGACGTAAATTACTTCCCTTCCAACTGGGTGGCGAAAAACGCGTCATCAACTTTACAGATGGGAAACTAAAATCAGTGAAGCGGATTTTTAAAACGCGCAGAATTCATCGCATCGAGTTTCTGGCTTTGACAATAGGATGGTTTCTTTCCGCTCGTTCCGGGATTTCAGAGTAGAGTAAGAAGAGTAACGTTATGACGTCATTTTACTCCACTTCTGTGGTGGCGAATAGAGGTGGTTTCTTTTCGCTTGTTCCGGGATTTCAGAGTAGGGTAAGAAGAGTGAGGCTATGACGTCATTTTACTCAGATTCTTAAGTAAAAAATGGGTTGCTAGTGGCCTTTTTAAGGCCTTTTCACACGAGCCAACTTTTCAAATCAAAATGCTGAGTCAGCAAAAATGGATCAGTGATCCATTTTTTTCTCGCGTACTTTTTTGGTGGATCAACTAATCGAACTTTTATTCACACGAACCAACTAGTTTACTCAACACAAGTCGACTCATCTAGTTGGATCAAAAAGTTGGCTCGTGTGAAAAGGCCTTTAGTTGATGGTAAATTCTGGCTAGCAGACGACAAAATCCGATTAACTTCTTTTCACCTCCTTTACAGAAGAAGTAAAAAGAGTAGCCCTAATACTCCGGCCCTGCATGATTACCATGGTAAACAAATATAAATAAGACCCGGCCAACTTTAATGACAGCGCGTCGCCAAGGTTGCCTGTCATAGGACAATACCGCGACCAATGGAGTCCGATTTTTCGGAGGTCAAGTGCCGGAAGTGGTTAAACGCTTAGCTTCAAAACCGTCCATCAGAAAGTACTCCGAATTCGAAAAGAGGGTACAGAGTTCTATATAATTTTTGGTTAGGCCTAACTGGGATTTTTTGCGCCGATGGACTCGATGCTTGTTATGGCGCCGTTTTTTCCATTTTGAAAAAAAAAATTCTGAAAAAATTGCGTTAAGTAAGTTAATTTCGAACCTAGTTGACTTCAATATGGATTGTAGTTGGCTTCTTTGACTATCCAAGCGAATCTGGTAACCGGCCAACCGAAAATACTTCATTCGCGTAGATGGGGACGTGGAAAAGAGTCTTTTATCGAAGAGCCTATTAAAAAAGCGTTAACATCTGGCGCGAGCTCATTATACGAGTGGGACAAAAAAAGTAAGAAACTTGAACTAATTAGAAATCCACAACCTTAGTTCCAAAACCAACTAAATGCGTATTTGCTTTACAGGTTGATACTGCGTTGCAAAATATTTCATTACTCCACATTTTTGGCGCGTTAACGAAATTTGGCCTTTTTGGGTGTATTTCAAACATTATAATCTGAATCTGACAACACTGCTGTTTTTTTGGCTGGATTATTTTGTTTCCGCCGCCAAAATATACTCCTAAATCGAATGGGCGCTTTTTCGTTCGAACCCCATTTCGGAACGTTCGAGCCCCAATTTCGGAACGTTCGAGCCCCTAATTTAGAATTAGTTATTTTTTTTAAAACAATTAATTAAAATCGCCTAATATACTCCAATGTATTTAAGAAAATATACGAGCGTATTTTCCTCTAGTAGTTTCAATTTAAAGTGAACTCAAATTTAATTATCAATTAAATTTAATGAAGGTTAATTTGAATTTAGTGTACATTACCGGCCGCACTCAAATTATTAATAAATTTGTCAAGAAAAACAAGCACAAAACCTTAAAATATCAATAAAAAACAATTAAAATAAAAACAGATTGAAATTAAATTTTCTTTTTTTTTTAATCGTACGGGTCGGGTTGCTATAGGTTTTCTACATCAATTCTCTAAAACGTGTAGAGGAAACGTGATGGAGTGTAGACGTAGGTTTACTCTGTACAATCTACAAGTTTTCTTTACACCTCTTCGACGGGGAAGTAATAATAATAATAATAATAATAATAATAATCAGCTAGGCTAATACCCAAGGCACCACCTTAGGCCTAAGTCATCAAGCGACTTTTGAAGCCATTAATTCAGGTGGCCGGGTTATAATGCGTAGGAGGGTGGTGGCAAGCCCTGCATGCCACGAGATCGAGCCAACAGCTCCCTACACTAACTATTACCGTTAACCTCGACAAGTTTTTATGGAAGGGGAAACCGAAGAACTCGGGGAAAAACCCCTTAAACGGTATAAACAAGTCTCAAGAACGAAACAGAATAATTATCGCACCTGTCGTGGACCGAAGGCGAAAATAAGAGATTTTTACTCCGACTACATTGTAGATGGCGCTAGAATGGAATAGAAATAGAAGCGGGATAGTCCCTAGTTTTGCCTAGCGCCATCTACAGCGTAGTCCGAGTAATAATTTTCTAAAATTTACTTTTGAAGTTCCAACAGACCATGTGCGAAATGCCGATATCTGATAGTTTCTATTAGTTTGAACATGCATTTAGATAATTTTTTCTTGATCTCGGATTTCGAGTTAGGATAGCTAGTACTTTTACTCTCATCGTGTTCTCGCGAGTAGCCCCGATTTATGGAACCAGAAGTAAATGAACCGAAGTTATCAGACTATTATACTCCCCATGTTAGAGAAGTTACATTTTGACCTAGAATTTGAAATTTTGCTCGCTCCTAGGCCGAAAAAAGGTTTTTATGAAACCATTTTTTATACATAGAAATAGCTATACCCATAATTCCCAAGCGCAATTTATCGCGTCAAAAGATGGGAATGGAAATTAGCGTTTATTTGACTCGATTTTCTCATAGTTTTCTTAAGGAAAATGCCCTCCGATTCTGAGCGCTATTTCGATAACTTCGGTTCATTTACTTCTGATGTAACGTAATGTCGGGGTAAAATGGTTTTCAAATTGGAATAAGTTAATACCATAAGTAACCTAATAGAAATAAATTACTGATTTTCATAGTTCACGGTTTAGTTCAGTATCGGATTTACCGAATGTGGGGCCCAAGGCAAATTTTGGTGAGGGTCTATGTAAAGAAAGCATAAAAACGCAAAACTTGCGTGCCCCGAAGAAAAATCCATTGATTTCATTGGTGTTGGGGCCTTCTGTTGGAGGGGCCCCATAGGCTTAGTCTTTAATCCGGCACTGGTTTAGTTAAGAGCAGAACGTTTAACTTGTACGTCCCAGACCAAAAGTAATAGCGTTGGCTGATACAAATCCATGATTTTTTTTAAAAAAATTATTGATTTAAGTAAATTTTTATATAGTATTTTTCAAAAAGAAAAACCTGGCCAATTGCTATAATTTAGGTTTAAATATAATCTTTCTTGTACTTCTCCCCCTAATGTTGCAATGGATTCTACCTGTGGGTGGAGATTCCGCTGAATTGTTTTGTGAAAAACCTAAATAGGTTTAAAAAAAACCTTTATATGATTATTAACTTAAATTTAATAAATTCATTATACATAATCTATATATATATATATATATATATATATATATATATATATATATATATATAGATTAAGTCTTTAAAAATTAAAGCTTTTGTTTTAGGTAAAATTATGATACTAAATTACATAAAACTTTTAAATTTAATTAAAATCAATAATAATCTGATTTAAATTAAAAGAATCGAATTTTTGATTTTTTTTAGAAATCAAAAAATTGCCAACCCGGTCTGAAATTCGACCGGAACTTTTCAACTGATTCTGTCGACCTTTCATTCATAGTTTGCACCGAAGGGAGGGGCCTATGGTCTCCTTGGAAACTGGGAGGGCGATCAAAAATTCAAACCATTTCGCGCGTAGCTACTAAACAGGTAGCCATTTTGTTGGTAATCTCGTCAAAGCTACAAAACGTATTAGTTTTATGCTTTAAAATTTTAAATGGGCCCTAAACAAAGCCAGATAAGATTCTAAGGCCGGGTTATTTAAATAAAATATCAAATTACGACAGAAATATCTACGAAAAAAGTTAACAAAGCTTATCAAAGTTAGGCCTTTGCGGTCATCCTTTTTACAATTACCTTCACTATCGAATAAAATAAACAATTTTCGCTCTCCCTTGGTAATTGAACTACTCGAACAATTTTTAACCAGGCAGATAACCATTTTTAACGTGAATATAATTCCTTAATCATTTGAAAATAATTAAAATCCGCAAACAGACGATTGAAACTGTTAACCTTCCCGTTTTACTAAGAAATCTACACCTTCAAAATGGCGGCAAAGAACCGTTCATTCTTGCTCAAATTAAATATTTATTCTTGGTTCTTATATCTATACTTGGAACTGCGTCATTGATGACGTAGGGATGCAAACTATGTAGGGATAAGAGTAAAAACAGACGTAATTCAAGTAACCTATCGGTTGAAATTTTTAACTTACCTGAGGTGTAACTCACCGATTTGTTTAAACTCGGGAGTTAAGTAGACTTATGTCACTTAAAAAACCCTAAAGGGAACCGTTGCTACTCCAACGCCCCTTTAAAATATTTAAAATATTCAAAGATTTAAAGAAAAAACGAAATGTGGTTTAATTTGGTAAGTTTATGTTAAATGGGTAAATGCAAGTGAAAATTCGCGGGGAAATTTTACCCATTTTACCAAATTTAATTATATATACCCAAATTTAAGCATCTTTTGATTTTTTTATGAAAATAATAATCTTTGAAAATTTGACCCTTAGAATCTTCGACTTTCCCATGTTAATTTACATAGGAAAAAGTTCTATTATAGTTGTTAAGGTTTTCGATTGCCATCATGCCATGGCAAAACTAATGCCCGTAACAACTTTTCCCTTTAGGGTTTTTTTTAAGTTACGGCAAGGTCTACTTAACTCCCGAGTGTAAACAAAATCTAACAACTTAGATTACAAGCTGAAATTTTGCATATAGGTAGTTCTTGACGAAAAAAATATACTAAAAGTCCCCACCCTTTAGACATTTGCGTCGCGGCCATTTGGGAAAATGGCCGCCATTGAGTTTTTTTTAAGGAAATTTTTATTTTCTCAACGGAAGGCAGTAAAAATTTAATTCCAACGGACAATAAGTGTTAAAGCTATTTCTACGTGATAAAAGTTTCCGAGTTGAATTAAGGCCGACATTTTTTACAATTTTCCGGTTAGTAAGACTTTGAAATGGCACATCAAAATAAACCATTTGAAATATAAATCTTCAAATATTTGTAACTACTTTGGAAAAAGAAACGGACTATACTAGTAATTTTCGTCGGCGTGATTATGTGAAATACAGTTAGGGTTATCACGGATTGTACAAAGAATATACAGATAAAATTTGTCCATGACTCAATGTTATAATACATATACTAATGAGTAATGACTAGTAGTTTTAGTAGAATATTTACGATTCAAAATTGATGGATAAGCGCTCAGAATTATCGCAGCTGTTACCTCGGCCGCCTGCACACATAGCTTGCCCTCGCAGTTTCTTTTGCAGGAAGCTTTGCAGCCACAACTTATCAGTTTTACAAGAACTTTTGGGGCTGGTGGAAGTAGCGTTGCAATAGGTTTAAAGCAAGTGTCGGCTCGACGTGAAGTAGCTCTTATTGCAACAGATGTCGCTAGCGTCATAATCAAAACAAGATGCTTAAGCTACATTTTGACCCAAAATTCGGGACGTAAAAGTACCCTTCGCGTTGATTGGCTCGTTTGTAAATTTCACAATAACTTAAATTAAAGTAATTTTTAACAATATATTTTATGTGGGATATACATTTTAGATTAAAAAATCCACTTAGCAGAGTTTAAGTTTTCTAATTATAATACTCTACAATGGTTTTCTGGCGACGTTATTGTTTGGCTATTTTGAATTTTAGCTTCCTTTGCCACAAATAGATGGCACCACGCTCACCAGTAAAGTCGTTTTTTTCCCAAGAATCTGATAGATTCATTGCCATCTCTAATAACAAAGGCCTTATCATAATACAGGTGGCAATGATAGAGCCGACAGTTGCTTTTCCACCCAAACTTTCAGGATACAAAATGGCGTGAGGGGTGTGGACTTTAAGTATTTTTTTACGTCCAAAACTACATATATACTTAATTTCAGCTTGTTATCTATATTGTTCGATTAACCCGCTTTTATTAATTTATCGGTCCTGGGCTATTGTTAGTTGATTTTAATTTTACAAGAGTGCCCGTGTAAGTATCCGTTTCAGCTAACACGGTCACTTAGAGGCCAACGCGAGAATCTCGTATTAGTACAGTGACAGCGATCCCGTGGAAAAACCAACGAGGGCAGAGCCAGGGCCGTGCAGATGGGGGGCAGGGGGGGCAAAATCCCCAGGGCCCGTAGCTGTAGGGCCCATCGAAGAAGCTCAAGCGGGGGGGGGGTGCAAATCTAGATAACTTGGGAAAAGTTTTCAGGGCTCAAGGGGGGGGGTGCAAATCGAAGGGGCCCGCGAGTAAGTTTGCCCCGGGCCCCAGGATACCTCTGCACGGCCCTGGGCAGAGCCCCCACAGAAATAAAATAGAGGAAATAAAATCAGGGAAAAATTTATTATCTCACTGCCTTTATTTGGTCCGAATTCAGGTCTTCACAGAAGTTAATTTGAGATTGCAGATGGGAGAAGCATTCAGATGATATAACCGTAAAATCGATTTCGATAGATTCGTCCAAACAGAAAATCGACCCGTCGTGTACCCTATTTTACCTAAAATATCTTCGTAAAGTATGTGGCCAAGTAAGGCTTAATAGATCGATTTACAATTTTTAACGGGCAAAGTTGACTTTAAGGACGTAAAATTCATCCGAGGTAACGTGGTGGCGGCGTTATTTGTTAGTAGATGGCGCTCTGATAGCAACATGACGTCATAATTTTGATTTTCAACGATTGGTTGAAAGTGTTCAGTTTTTAGTGGAGAACGGTTTTGTCGAGATTTAAAATACCAAATTATCTTCCCTGATTGGATAGTTTAAAATGGTATTATAGTGTCATCTATGGCGGAGTGTTAACTACTGTTAAAATTAATTGTTAATTTAAATTACAAAAATTATATATTTTTATAAGAATTTAAAGTACTATAATTTAGTAATTAATTAATAACTTTTTAAAAAAGTTTATTTTTCATAAACTTTATAGTGTCGCCATCTACCTCAAACATTATTAAATAGGAAGGTACCTCGGGTGGATTTCGCCCCTTTTTGCATATTTCCCTGTATACAATATTATCTAGCCACGTACGCAGATATTTTTCTAAAGAGATCGACTTCACTTTGGTTATCAATGTATTCATTGAAGGATGAGATATTAGAAAGAACATATCTTCAAAAAAATATATATAGTAATAAAAATCCAGAGCTGTAACATTTTCTTGCTTAAGTTTTAAGTATATGAAATTGTGGATTAAAAAATAATGGCCCGTGCCCCCACAGAAATGCTTTCCGATCGCCGCCGCTGGTACTAGATCCAATATAGTTAAAGCTGCTAGAGTTGGCCGCTACGTAGCTACAGGTAAGCAAAAGTCCAATTGATAGGGTTAAAAATGCAAATTTAGCATACGACAACACCAATATGGTTGGGTCCTGCATTTCTGGTCCTATTTTCACTCGAAAAATGCATATAAAATATTTTTTCCATTAATCAGTTATAACGTAAAAGAGGCGCAAATACACTTATCCAAAATTAACACCGACCAATTACAGGAAAGGGATTATAATTCGTTTTAAACTTAAAGGGGAATTGTCACCACCCTAAAAATGGTTAAAAACCATTTAAATGGATAGAGGACGTCCGAAAATGGTTCTACAAAAAATTTTCATGTTAATATTTCCCGTATTTGATTTATTATTAGCAACCAAATTTCGAGTTTTATCCCCCCGACTCGAGAATCTCAGAACCACTTGGTTGAACCTACCTGCAGCGCCATCTCATGAACGAAATATTATTTTCCCCGGTTTTATCGTATTTCGGGTCGGAACTGTCGTCTGCTACGACATTCTCCTTGGTTTTCAAACGAGTTATACTCGTAGATTGTAGTTAATCGCGTTTTTAGTTTTGCCGCTTAAGTTTTTTGGCGCTGCACGTAGGTTCAACCGCGATTTCTAAATTTTTTGGAGCCGTTTGATATAGGTTGCGGAAAAAGTTGCGTAACTTTTTAAATACTTTTCCAATAACTATAAAATTTCAGGGACATATTCATTAATATATTTTCTATCATTCTGTTAAAAAACCTTGTAAATTTTGGTTTTGGTGACAATTCCCCTTTTAGTCTTATTAAGACTCAACTTCTTTTAAGAATTAGCAGTTGAATATTTTAGAACGTTCTGTGGCACAAAATATTAAAAGAAAAATACTAAAATAATTTCAACAATAATTTCGACCCAGAGCTAATTAGATACACGAAAACCTTATCAACTTGGTCGAAATTACACTTTGGTCACGAATTCTTAGAGGTTATTCCGAAATCTGCCATTGTTCAAAAAACTATAGGTCTCAACATAATTACTCATAAGTTGGCCTCTGTGTAACATTTCCACAGAAAAAAACTGGAAAATTCTTGAACTCATTGCCCTATTGAAAACGTTACCATGGAAACGAAATCACGTGATCGAGAGACTGTAGCTAAAGAATATAAGCGCGTGCTCAAAATCCGCTTCGCTAACTTACGTTGCCCTTCTGTAAAGATGATGACGCGTTATCAGTCACTGAAAATTGTTAGTAAGAAGTGACGTAAATGACGTCATATCCCATGAACGTTTCATTAAAGAAAATAGGTATACCTATGACTTACTATGTTACAAATGGTGTAAATAACCTTAAGTATTCTATGTACCAAATTATACTTTGAATTTGACTACACTAATGTTTATACATTATCACCTTGAAGAGGCTCAAAAACTCGTTGATACCTTAAAAAAATATCGACTTGTTTACATAGTTTACAAATTCGTCACAAAAAAAGGAAAAAAATTTAAATTTCCAGTTAATTTTTGCACGGGGCCAAGGCCTATCGAAAATTAAAACACTTCTATAAAATAAATATACTTTATGGAATCGGAAAGTAAGATTACCTATTTTAAACACTTATGACGTCAGTGGCGTAGCCAGAAATTCGTCAAGCGGGGTCGAAGTATGTTAATGTTAAGAGGGGGTCGAGAAGGGGGTGGAAATTTAACAGGTAGGCCCAAGGGGGTCTGGGCTCGCAACCCCCCCTCGTCTACGCCACTGAATGACGTTTCTAAAGGTATTTATTTTTATATTTGAGAAAAAAACGCGTTTTTACGTATGTTTACGGCTATCCATGTATCAATGTATCCTAATAGTCTTTCTGTCAACAAAGAAATGAACTAGTAGCTTGTCTTCAGCGGCTGAAGTATATTGTTTTATCAATGTAGAAGAGGTTATAGAGCCTTTAAATACATTTTAAAATTTCCTACTGAAAGTCATTATGGTCTATTCGTACGCATGGGCCATGATATAGCGAAATAAGTTCTTGGTTCTACACTCCACAGATCAATGTATTCCGCTTTGTGGCTTTCGTAACCAAAAGTCCACCGTATCGCGAACTTCACCGGTCTTATAAAACGTTGGCAACCACGCTTGTGAGCCAAAATTATCAATAAAAAAGTAAAAAAAATAAGACAGTTCCGTCAGTAGACGAAACAACTGCGCGTTACCTTAGTTCCAAAATCAGGTATCTCAAAAAAGGAAATGTTTATAAATATTCTAGTCCTAAATAAAATATAGCCCAATAGTAAAAAAATTGATAACTTTTTAACTACATAGGGACACAATTTTTTTCATAAATGTAAATTTAATTTATCTTAAGAAAACAGCGAAGAAAACCAAATTCATTTAATTTGAGTTACCTGGTTTTGGAAACTAAGGTAACGAGATACGATGCACCAGGTCCTAACGCGTCGTCAAACAAAATAAAATAAAAAAACTACTTACAGTGTAGGAAGTTATTTCGAAATGTCGTGTTTTCGTTTTGTCGTAAAGATGAGTTTCAGTGTACGTAGATTCGAGCCCGATCTCAAAAATACAAGCGCAAAATCCTACGGAGAAATGATAGACATATAAGTAGTTCTATAAAAAGGCGAAGATACGCATTTGGAACCGTAGATTTTCCATTACAGAAAGCTCGCGATTTCTCTACAACTTCCAAATTTTAAACACGTGATAATCACGGTGGAGATAATAACGGAATCGATAGACTTTTATCAAGCCTCGGTTATTATACGCGATAGAACGTAATTTTGAACTTACAGCAGCTGTTTATGGCCGGGAAAGCGCGCTGAGTCGTCGTCTCGGCCGAATCTTGTTGTAAAACTTTGGCGGAAGACGAAGGAAGGAAAAACGGGGTTTTCGGAAGCTTCCCACTCCGTTCAGTCGCTACCCACCCCGGTGCCGTACGACTGCCTTTTGCCAGAGACTAAAATAGTTTCTCCATCCAGGGTCTACGCCCAAACGCGCCGCTTTCGTCGAAGGCGATAGTTTGGGAACAAGTTGAAGGTGGAAGAGAAACGGGTGGGAGCGCTTAAAATATTAGCGGACGGCAGAGGGCGCAGCTCTCGATACCCATCAACTGAAGAGGGAAAAAAACGGGGAACAAGGTAGCCAAGGACTAAATAATGTTTCGCTACCCCGTCTCATTTTGGTGGCTCGTTAGAACTAGGAAGATGGAAATTATAAAGTAGACTGGGTCAGGGTTGGACATAAAGATATTTTTTAGTAGTGAGCCTGACTAGTGAGCCTCCTATCTTAATTTATTTAACTAATCACTGAGTAGTAGGGGTAAAAATGGGGATATAAAAACAAGAAGGACCGCCAACATTTCGCTTTACCCGACAGAATTAAAATAGTATTTTGTTAACACTTGAGTTACATGATGTGATCTTTTTTTAAAATGGGATTGTAAAATGCTGAATTTATAATATTCGCCATTATTTATGAATATTTAGATACATTTTTCACTAGTCAAATTAAAAAGTGAGCCCCCAGATTTCGATTAATTTTAGTAGTCAAATGCCATGACTAGTCAGTGGCGTAGCTGATGGTCTGCAGGGCCCGCGGCGCGGGGGAGGGGCCGAGCTTCGGGGGGGCCTCTGAGTTCTCAGCTACGCCACTGTGACTTATGTCCAACCCTCGACTGGGTAGGTAGGCTTAGCCAAGGGCGTATCCAGGATTTTATTTCAGGGGGGGTTTTGAGGGAAAATTTCAAGGGGGGGTGCTGACGGAAGTTTCACTGCTTTTTATTATTCACCCCCCCCCCGGTCATCAGCATTTCGGGGGGGGGTTGAACCCCCAAAACCCCCCCTTAAATACGCCCTTGGGCTTAGCAACGTTAAACCATTGAACTTAATACTATATAGACATCTAGCGGAAATAGTTTGAACTTGTGAAAATATTGTCGTCTGCTAGTTGTTGGCACTCAAATTGTTTCTATAGTTTTTACAATGAAACAAGGAAAAGCGTTATATTTAATTTTCCAATAACATCACTACACAAATAATAATAAATATATATTGTTTAATTAGAAATTACAATTTTTTGCTACTAAAACCAAACATTCAGCTTCCTCCACTAATTAAAATCAGTTCCCACTAAACCAAATAAAAACCCGTTACTACTTCTTATTTCGAAGTCTGGCAGACGAAATTATACAGGGTGTTAACTGAAAATGGACCAGGGCGAATATCTCAAAATGTGTTTTAGCTACGATTTTGAAATTTTAGGTTGTTATAGAGTAGTATCACCTCGTAGCTTTGGCCATGGCCGCCATTTTGGGCGCGTTTTTTTCTCTATAGGAAAAAGCATGGGTGACGTTGCGTGATGTAGCACTGACACTACTCTATAGAGCGCTCAGGGGGTCAACCAATTATGAAAATGTCAATGACCTTGAACCATGTCTTCAAGGTCATTTGAAAATTAACTTGAGAACCGTAAGAGCTACGAAGTTGGTTCCAATTAGAAAGTTGTTCCCCGTCACATTGTATGTTTAACTAGCTTTGACTCGATCTGATTTGCGAAAAAGGAAGTCGAGAAATGTTAGGCCAAAAACAAGACGGTCGTTAAGTTGATTTCTACAAGCACTATATAAATAATAACTTGAGGTTCCTGGCTCTCGGAAATATTACTTCTTGGCGATTTCCTAGGATGATGATTTATTTAAGCGTTTATTTTTACCTCTCCTAGTGGACTTTGTATAGAGTAATCCACTCACATAAGAGTGGAAAACTATCAGCGAAACTTGTGAACACTTTTCGTACGCAACGTCTTGTTTCTGAGGTGCGAAATAAACAAGTTGGCCTAAAGGCCATGTACAATATCTGGATAAAAAAGTAATTTTATCAAAGAGTATAAAAACTACGTAACCTAGAGATATGATGACGGTCGAAAGCAGTAACGGAAGTTGTAGCAACCGGGGGGGGGGGGGGGGCACTCAGTGAATTTGCACTTCCAAATTCGGTACCGCAGCGCCACTACGGCAGTATTTAGTACAATAAATAATAAAACCGGAGAAAAATGGCAGTTACGGTGTTGCGGAGGTGCTAAATTTGGCATTTTGGATATTTAATTGTCTAATATCTGTCAATTCAAAAAAGTGACAGTAATTGGTTACTGTTTCGTGATTTTTTTAGTTAGAATTTGTGGATTCGTTGTTTCGGTGTTTATTTTCAAAAAGTGAAGAATAGGGCGTTTGTTCTCTAACGTTGCCAATTCCTAAAGGTAACAAATTCCTTAAGGAATTTTCAAGAATGTTGAACTAAATCAAAATGATTGCCACTTAAAACTGCCGTAGTGGCGCTGCGGTACCGAAATTTGAAGTGCAAATTCACTGAGTGACTTCCCCCCCCCCCCCCCCCCGGTTGATACAACTTCCTTTACTGCTTTCGACCGTCATTATATCTCTGTTTTCTGCACTTCCTACGCTGCTAGGCAGGCAAAACAAGCCCAAACCGATTGGCGACCCTTCGGAGCCCGTTCGTCGTGGGTATTCTTAGATTTGTCACCAGCCCTCGGGCGATGGAATGTTTTAGCGCAGAATTTCGATGTATGGTGAAATACTCGACCTCTGGTGACCTCGTAGAGTAACCCACTCGCATAGAGTGTAGTCAGGAGTCAAATGTATTTTACGTGGAAAAATTTGCCACGTTTGATTTTTTTTAAAAATCCTAAACTATCAATTGTGACTTGTCTCCAAAATGGTTTTTAATTAAATTTAGTATTTTTTGCTATAGTCTTAGTCGATAGCTACGCCGAAAAATTTTCGTTTTGAAAACGAAAACATTTGAGAGAGTTGGTCGTTTTCGGTCTATCGAAATCTGGCAGCCTTGCCTGCCTTCCGGCCTGTATCTCCATACCGAAAATGGCCGACGATTACCCTGTCGAAAATATTTTACTAAACTGATCGGCGGCGTTTTTGACCGATATTTTTAATTATCGACTAAGACTATTTAATTAAAACGGATAAACATCATTGTCATGCTCAAGTTCGGTGTATATTAATTAAATAGCTTTTCTTATGAAACGCCTACGAGTAACATGATCTGAGCAACAAATGCAAACAAAACGTTTCTTAATATTTGTAAACGATTTGAAGCGCATTTCATGTTAAATTTATATAACTTAATGAACGAAAACGTGCAAATTGTTTTTCTACACGTTTCTCAAACCAATTTTTTGGTGGTGAGCGATAGTCCTAATCGATAGCTACACCGCAAAAATATAATTTTTACCTCTTGATATGGCGGGAAAATTAAAAGTACTTGAATTTCGGAGTGTTTAAATCAAAATAAATGAAATCTGGCAACACTGATATCTTTTTTTGCCTGGCAGATAGACATTTATTTGGCAACGCTGTTTTTTGATTCCGAAATTGGTTTCTTAATTTGGTTTTGGATTATCGATTAAAACTATTTATTTGGATATGATTTTATGAACAACTAATATGCCAGTTGCCACCAATAAAATTGCAGAGTCTGAACGGTACTTGAGGGAACCACCCTATATTTGTTATCGTGGTACAAATTTTCACTTCAAAACTGAACGTTATCTTGGGAAGGAACAATGGAATGGCTGACATTTTCACATGCGCAGAGGGTACTGTTTAAAACAGTCATAGGTGGCAGAACCCTACTGTCTGCTTTCGTCACCTGTCCTGGCTTGTGGATGCTGGCGTAGGTATATAAATTCCTAACCCTATGTTCCCGCTAGTGGCGGGCAATAAAGAAAAATTATTTATGGTCAGTAAGATTTTGGAATCAATAAGCCGATCTCACCCTATGTAGGTAACGTTATAGCTCGAAAAAGGTGGCTGGTTATGTGCATCTGGTTGTTGTTTTTATATATGATATTTTACGTAATTTTAATTGTAGATCTTAAATTGATCTTAGAAATGTAAACACTATAAATCCCTCCGTTTTAAAATAAACTAAAATAGCTTAAGCGATTACCGTAAATTACTTTTGAACGCCAAATAAGGATTAAATATAAATCATAGATATCATACCCTCGCTTTAAGCAGTTTTGTAAATAAATTATAAAACAAATCCCTGCTTTCCACAAAGCTAAAATTAACCTAGCTCGCATTATAGTGCCAATAGAAGTCGTATGATCATAGTGCAGTACCCTAAAACACTTTCCGACATTCCCCAGAAATGGCCAGGATAACAACCACTCTCAGCTCATGGCGATCTCATGGGCACATTTCTGGGTTCACCGCCCTCAATCCCGCTGCCTGTACGTATTTTTTCATTCTACAACTACAGAAAATACTACTCCCACTCACAATGTCAAGGGTCACGGGCGTATATGTCATCCAGAATGCTACATAGATAGGGCGGTGTGGGAACTCGATCAGCATCGAGTAACTGACGATTTTTGAGGTCAGATACTCGAACTCGAATAAGAAAATTTTAAATACTCGTCGATTATCCAGTATCAGAAATTTGCCTTAATCGGATACTCGAATACTCGAATAAGCCACCTGTTAAACTTGCCGAATTTTTTTATCGCCGACAATATTCGGGTAATCGACCACTCGTCGGGTACTCGTCAATAATCTCGGGTGGAAAAATGAACATCTTTCAACGACCTTGAGTGATTGGCTGGTTGGATTTGTATATAAGTTTTTTAGTTTTCGTTTTGGATTTTGAGAGACCTCGGAATTCTCTCTGCCGTGATTACCCGAGTAATGTTCTTTAGTTTAGCGTTTTGTTAATTATTTTTATATTTTTAACTTGTTAGTTGTTACCTAAGTTACCTAACGTCCATTTAAGTAGTAACTAGTAAGCTATTTTAACTAACTGCTCGAGTACCCGAAAGGGGTTTTCTGACTAATTGACTACTCGAACAAGGAAAATTTTGTAATAATCGAATACTCGACAACCCAACTCGATCAAAATATTACTAGACTCAACTACACCCGATGAAATATTTATTACAATTCGAAACACGACTCAATTGCATAAAACCACTACTCGCACAGCCCTATACATAGAACCAGAAGAAAATAGGGGGAAGTACGCTTCTAGTCAGCATTGGAAAGGCGTCACTTTTCACGAATTTTCGCGCCAGAACGGTTTGGCGGGAAATCGCAGATGAATACATCGTTTAAATAATAAATTTTTATCAAATTGAACAATCGTAACATATTGTCCTTTTCATTATCTGCTAAATGAGCTAAGGCGTCTTTACTCTCGTCGTTTATCGCCGTGTTGAAACAAAACAAAAGTGGAACTACTTTTTCATTTTGGTTAATTATGCGTAAAAAGGTGTTTTCGTGGGTCACACGACGACTTCTACAGCTCAAAGCTACAGATCAGTACTTCCCCTATTTTCTTCTGATAGAACAGAACCTGGAGAGTCCGAGATGTAAAGAAACCCATGATCAAATGACCCGCGCTCGATATTCGGCGATTAAATCAGCCAGAAATCAGGAAAAGGCGACCTTTCAGTCACCGACTACTCACTCCACCATCCCGAGAGAAGAAAACCAGATGGAAGAGACCGCGAAACTGTTTACGCGACGAGCCATTGCCTACGTTATTATAATGGCCCGTGCAGGGAAATTTCTTCAATTCATTTCTAGCATTTTAGTTCGACAATTGTGGCCACTAGGATATCTCGTATCTGGACCCCGTTACCTCGGCAACGGCTACTTTTAAACTTTCAAGAGTCAAGACTTACAAAAAACATTGCGCTCTAAATTGCAAACTGTTGCGTTATGAAATATTTCTGGATGTGATTTAATTTTTTGACCTTTATAGTAACCTAGGCAACGGACAAGCTTCTGAGAAGTGCGTGTTGCCTATCTTAAAGGGACACACCGGCTTTTGAATTTAACCAGTTTCACGCGCTTGTTTCCAGATTGGTCGTATCTGCGACCACGTGTTTATTCCAGGCTGAATTTTTTCAAACGCTAGTGTGGCCCTTTAAAATATCCGCTGATAATAAATTCTACAAGATAAGAAACGATGACGTAGCGGATGATAAATCTATATAATAAGCGACGAACGTCAACGTCCTTCTGAAACGAGGCTTTCTCGGATTATAAATTCTGTTCTGTTCTGTTGTGCAATATTTTTATTCATCAATCTATTCTAAAAAGGTTTTCTTCCAAGCACAATAAAATAAAAATAATAAATAAATAATAATACCGTTCGCGTTTTGGGCTTTAATAGAGTCGGTATGATTTTTGGCTTGAGTTCTCAAAATATGTGCTGTCCGTTTTCGTATCAACCCGTTGGTTATTTTATTAAAAATCGTCAAAACAAAAGACAAATAGAGATAACGAATGCCATATCTGGTTCTTTGTAGGGAGCGTTTGCGCTTTGATAGAAACGATCTGATTTGTGTATCGGAATCTACGATATCGATTCTCGGATATTGTCATCACTGATTTTGATTTAACCCATTAGTTATTTTACAAAGAAATATTAAACATCGGGGGGCAATACAGTGGAACGCCCGTATTTTATCCCATGATATTTTTTATACTCTATGGCTGCGTTCAGTAACTCTCAACGAAGTATCCGAAAAATTATTTTTCGTTGAGACCGTAGGATCTTGTTGATCGATTTTGATTCTTGTTGTAAATTTCGTAAAATACCGTCTGCTGCGGCGTCTGCAGCTAGGCTTGTCGGCGTTCAGAATCTCTAAAAAGCTCAGCGCTGTACTCAACGGTCAGCGGTTTTTTACTGAACGGGTTTTTTGCCTTCCGGTTTTGACGTCACGTTGAGCAACAAAGTCATCGGCTGTAAGAGCAGGTTTTTCCGTTGGTCAACGGTCACGTGACGTCGCACCACGGAGTAAGGCTATCTGCAGACGCCGCAACAGACGATATTTTACAAAATTTACAACCAGCGTTAAAAGTGCTCTACAAGATCCTACGTCACGTTAGCAACGGTCTAAAAAAAACGCTGACTGTTGAGCTCAGCTCTGAGATTTTTTTAGAGTTACTGAACGCAGCCAGTCAAAGATACCTGTATTGAAAACTCAAGGAGGAGGTCTCGGTAGAGTACACCTTTATTAGCATCCTGCCCTTCTGTTCAGTATCTGTCTTTGCCTCGACGCTTATGCATTATGATGTTTCCAGCTCTATCTCTCATTGTACCTCTCGCCTCGAATTCACGGGCAATGCTGTGCTAAGAGCTTTCTTGGGAGGACTCGGAAGAGTATATAGCTTTATTATTATCCAGTCTTTGGCTTAACTATCCGCGCTTTCCTAGGTGATATTGGTTTTGGTAGATCATAAAACTATGAAGCTTTTTTCTCATTGAGTTGAAATGATAAAAGCCCCTGAGCTATAGTAGAAAAATTCGTTTCAGTACAAAGTTAATCCGGTTGGCTATAAGCCGACTTTAAGGAGGCCTAGGGGTGAGGAAGTACGGCATTTAAAAAGTGAAAGTGGCCCGTTAGCTATTTCACTACACTTTATAAAATCTTTAAAGGGGAATGGTCAAAGTTTAACCAATTAGATAGCCCTATAGCCCGTTAAATTTAAAACTTATGGCGAAAACCGCATCAAAAAATATTAAGCGGTTAATTTTTAATAAAATAAAGAAATTTCGGGAAATTGAAAAGCGCGCGTTCCAGTTATACGAGACCTAAGCCTAAATTGCGCTATTTTAAAAGTTAGAAAAGTTCGCAAATCACTCACTAAGGTGCTGCTGGCGCTGGCGATACACCTTAAGATGGCGGCGAAAATTCAAACCCATATACTTGGCGTTATTTTGCGTTTCAACCTTTCTAGATAATAATTTTGATGTTTTATCGGAAACTAAAGTATGAGTGTTTAACGCCATTCTCTGCCTAAAAAATGAACATTCATTTAGCTAGAAAGATATTTTTTGTGAAGCTCGAAGGAGAAAAGAAAATTGACTGTTCTGATGATTCTGTTCAAACGAATGAGAAAGACTCAAGTTCCCAGCTAGTGTAAAAATAATCCAGTGATATGTAGAGAACAAATTCCCTACTCCCTAAAATGCATAGGTGGCATAGTTGGCATAGCTCCGGCCTAGGTCGATTTTTTACCGTAAAAGTTGCTACTATAGCAAGTAAACCAAGGAGCGGAATCACTATTTATAAGGCATTGTTGTTTTGTATCAGGCACAGCTCTTTTTGTCGAGATTCGTAGGGATATAATACATTCCACATACCTGGTGCGTAAGGCTTGGTGCTGTCCTCTAGGTTGCGTTATAGATGGCCCATATCCTTTTTTAGTATGGGGTTGGGGGGGGGGGGCGCCGCGCGCTCGAGCGAAGTGAGTGCGCGTCGCCGACAGGCGACATTACTCGGCGAAGACTTCGATCCCCCCTCGGAATCGCGCGCTAAGTCCGGTGAATCCAAACCGGCACGTTTCTCGTGGGCCGATGTCGCGTCGATCGGTTTTAGGGAGCTATGCCAGAGAGCTGCAAAAAGAGCTATGCCTGATACAAAACAACAATGCCTTAAAAATAGTGATTCCGCTCCTTGGTTTACTTGCTATAGTAGCAATGTTTACGGTAGGAAATTGACCTAATAGTCTAGTCAATTTAACTTTTTAAATGGAAAAATTTCGCGACAAGCAAAACTCAACGGAATTGTACTTGTATTGCGGTCCTGTACGACATACTAAAATTTACCACTTTGTACACGTGCCAAAGTGGTCTAAAAATGGCCGCCATTTTGTCTATTTTAGAATTTCCCCATATTTCACTTTTATAGATAGAAACTTTTAATCAATTATAATGTTGTATAACTTTATATTTTACATATCTTGGCGTATCATTTGGTTATGTAAGCCGAATCGATACATACCTGCATAGACTAGATCAAAGTCGGAACCGCTCAATCTATATATAATACGTTGTTAAGGATTTACAGAAATTATTTACACTAAATCTAGAAAAAGACTTATTGGATTATTTAGCCAGAGCAGTCCTTTATTTAACCAAATATTAGTATTTTTATTTTTATTTATAAATATAGGGGTCAATGGAGGTAAGTGTGATCAAAATATTTTTTTTTGGCGTTTACCTGAAATTACTCTTAAACTAAAAATAGCACCCTCTTAAGAATTGGTACAATTAATACGGCCTCTTTATCCTACACAACCACGCAATCAAATATAATATCAATTAAATAGTGATATAAATATTTATTATTTAATTTAACTCCGTTACTGATCACACTTACCCCCAAAATGCGGGGCAAGTGTGATAGGGGGGTGGGGTAATTGTGATCACTTGAAATCCTTGACCAATCGCGATAAATTTGCATACAGAGGTTAAAAATGGTGTCCCAATAAAGCTATATTTTTTCGTAGATCTAAAATAATATCTTCGTGTGGTCACACTTACCCCCAAAATGCGGGGCAAGTTGATAGGAAGGTTGGTTAATTGTGATCTTGTGAAATCCTTGATCAATCGCAATGAAATTGTATACAGCGGATAAATATGGTGTCCCAATAATGCTCAATTTTTTTCATAGCTGTAAAATAATATCTTCGTGTGGTCACACTTACCCCGCACCGCAAATTTTGAAAGACCTTTTTCAGATTAAATTTTGAAAACCTCAAAATATTAGCAAAAACACCAAATTTTCCTAGCAGGTAAAAGGTTAAGCAGACTACAAAATACCAAAATGTAAAATCGGTTTGTCAGTTAGAAAAAAAATTACAGAACTTTTCTTTAGGGCATAAAATCTCAAAACACGAGTAGAAGAGTATAACATTTTTTCAACTAAAATTTTTAAAAACGAAATTTAATTCAAATTAATATTGAAAATATACAAAATGTGTACAATTAAGTATATTTCAATATCCATTCATCAAATATTATGTTATAATATTATTTGGGGAAATAATAAGGGGTGATCACACTTACCCCCTGATCACACTTACCTCAATTTACCCTACATGTATTTAATATTTAATATCCATTTTTCTCTTACACTTTGTGTAGTAAAAATATCTACTTTCAATTATGTATTTCTTCGTCTTTAAAAGAATTTAAACATGTTATGCCGTTACACTGTCCACACATTGCTGTACAGTACATTCCAAGTTTCTTGCAGGTGCATGATATTCCGCAGTTACTAGATTTGCATTGCTTTTCCACCCCAAGTCATGGGGTAACAATACCGTCCCCTGCCATTCCTGAGTCTGAAAATACACTCGGTGTATGTGATATTTGGCGGCTTCAGATGTTGATGCGAGTGACGCCATCTCAAATGTGCTGCTGATAACCTGCTTTGAAGTAAATTTATTGTACATGAGATACCTCTCCTGGTTTAGTTTTAAAGGTCCATACAGTTTTAAAATTAGCATTCTCCAACTTTGTTTAGATTATTTTTGTTAGGGTTAACGGAATTGAAAATAAGAGCGTCTTGTGCCAAATCGTCATTGTCTTTAAAGAGTTTCGATACCGATTTTTTACCCTTTCTGTAAAATGCTGAGGTGGTATCGCACCCAGAAAATGAGTGAAGAAATGGCAAAATATCAGCTAAGATCCCTAATTTAACTTCCAGATTATGTACATTAGTAATCTTGACAGCCTTTGAGCCTTTACCTGGTCGTACCATAAAAGTATCGTTATCTTTGCAGTGGTAAATTATTAGAACCATTACATCGGTGTCCTCTGAGATGACAAATGTAGGATTACTTTGCGCTCTAATTTCTATAGCCTTTGAAACAATGAGCGTATCAGCATCGCTTTTCGCGTGACAAACAGTGAACCCCTTTTTCACTAGTTCCAAAGATAGGTTCTTTATAAATTATTTTTTAGTTTTAGACATTCGATAGAAAATCACTTTGCGACATAATGCACGCAAGATCATTGTGAATTAAGACTGTAGGGCTGATGGTCTTTGTTCGGCGCCTATGTTCTTCGCTCTTTGTACTGGTTTTCTCGGAGTCGTATCCATCAAAACAATTGTGGTGTGCAGACCGTAGTTATACGTTAGATAACTAATATTTTCCAACAATATGTTAACATATTGTTGAAAATATTAGAGGATATCGAAATGCGTTGCCATTTTACTTTGTGCAAGAGATAACCTCCGTCAATAACGTATCTGTTATTTAGATTCTTAGTTAATACGTTTGACGGAGGGTCAAGTTTATCCAACTATTCTAGTAAATCTGATTTAAAATTTTCCCTTATAATACCTTCGTTGAATATATATGTAGGATATGAAGACAATTCGTACCCAAAACATTGTTCTAATTCCTCGGGCGACTTAAGCGTGCAAACAATTCTATTATAAAATATTTTTGGAGGAAAATATGAGGTGTCACATATAAAAATGTATCACATTTAAAATATTCCCTTGGATGTCACGTTGACATTTATTGAATATATTTTTTTAATGGACCAACTTAATTAGCTTATTCGCATTTATTTTTTATTTCAGTTTAATTGTAATTTTGTATTTCTCGATGTTTTTTTTTATTTTCGAAATCTTTCTTTATAATTTTAAAGCAATTTTTATTTTCGGAACCATATAACAAGAAACAGTAAAATACAATAAAACGTTTGTTCTCCATTTTCGACTTGAAACTATCAATCGTCGTGTATGAGCGCTGGACGCTCTGCATGACGGTTGACAGGTTTACCACCCGAACTCTGCAAATAACGCCCCCTAGGTCTTTCGCAGAGTCACCCTTAAGAGTGGCTTGGAGGACCAAAGGCCACGGTCCGTCCATCCCCCACTCTCCCCCCTATTTAAGTCGCCAGCTGTAAAAGGAGATTCTCGTTCTCCCGTATCGCATTTTTGAGTGTTAACACACGCTGTACGTCCACGCCAAACCATCGCATTCTATGTTTATTGGTTTTTTTTAAGTGTACCCCCTCATTGTATTTGAATTCCCCGCTCCCAATTTGCGCTACTGGACGCGAAAGAATTCTCTCTCTCGCTCTCTCTCTCAATACTCGTCGAACATTCGGCTTCCTCAAAGAAACTCTTACGCCTTTCCAACATAAAAAGCCATAAATGGTCCTCCGCCGACAATAGATATATTTCTCCAAGGAGTTCATAGTCTCTCGACTTCCAACTCTACGCTTTTCGTCATACCACTATTTTCCCACCAATCAACAGAGCTTTAACCATCTTTACTATACCGTTCTTTCAACTTTATCCAATCAAAAAAATAAAAACAAAACTCGACCCAGAAGAAAAACGCTGGACACGAGGGTGACTGTCGAAGAAACCAAGAGTCGAAGGACGAGTGTCAAGGAAGACGTTTGGACAGCGAGTGCGAGGAGCGAAAGTTAGGAAAATAAGAGTAAGGACGGATAAGTCCTGAGAAAAAGATACCTAGAGGTACAAGTAGGCGAAGTAGCTTAGACCACGATTATCCGAGTGGACCACCGTCAAAGCCAAATTGCGCGCACGAACAACGACAGGGTGAGCTATTAAACGTTTATCCCCCCACCCCATTTTAAATATAAGCCGGCGACATGAAAATTATATTATTTTAGTGTATATTGCATGATTTGCATGAATATTTTAATATTTTAAGGTAAATTGTTGTTTGTATTGTTTTAAGCGTCATTACTTGTTTTATTGTGTATTACATTAATATTGATAACTTAAATATATGGTTTGGACACCCGATTGTTAAGTTCTTTCTTTACTCACTGAAACCTATCACAACCCCAAACCCCGGGTGATCATATACATACCATCAGACGAGACCCTTCTTTCACCTTTGTTAGCGCTAGGGATACCACATTAAGATTAATTGTTTCATCATCGATAAATTTTAGCGTGACAGAGGTAATTCAAGGGCGGCTTACAAGTACAAGTGATTTCGAGAATTTCGGTTCAGACTTAGATCTAGTCTATGTCGTTATGTATCGATTCGGTTTACATCACCAAATTATATGCCAAAATATGTACAATGGAAAGTTATACAACATTGTAATTGACTAAACTTTTCTATCTATAAAAGGGTAAGTTAAATATGGGGAATTGACAAAATAGACAAAATGGCGGCCATTTTTAGACCACTTTGGCTCGTGTACAAAGTGGTAAATTTTAGTATGTCTTACAGGACCCCAATACAAGTTCAATTCCGTTGAGTTTTGCTTGTCGCGAATTGTTTCCATTTCGAGCCCAGTTTTCGGGTAATTTGACTAGACTATATGCCGGAACTATGCCAACTATACCACCTAAGCATTTTAGGGAGTATCGGAATCAATCTGTAAAGTACCCAGGCTCCAAATACTGAAATAGACAGTAAAAACGTAATAAACCTTTTTAGAAATATATGGAAATTCGAGGTGGGGATGATTTTAAAGTTTAATTAAAAATCTAAATTGAAAATCAAACAATATTATAGATATAAATTATGGGAATATAGTTCAATATTTAGAATATATATGACGCTTTTTTTCTATACTAGGGAAAAAATGAAAACTTATTTTTCTCAGGGCTGCTTATGTAATTTTTTATGTAAATATGAATATTGAAGATTAAAAATTGCAAAAACCACTTCTTGTACATAAACGTTTATTTAAATCTTTAATTTTTTTATTTAAATCTTAAAATTCGGACGACTAGTTTCGCCACCATTCGGGGGCTTCGTCAGGTCAGACGCCGTTGCTCGCGATACAGAGCTTTATATAGCCCTCACACAGCTACATTTTTTATAGCAATTATTTTTTATTTATATAACTAGATTAAGTAAGCGCAAAGGGCAATTATATAAACCAAACTTGGAGTTAGGGAATAGTATTGAGCCAGTTTTGGGCAATGAAATTACCTGGACCATCATCACGATTGAGTGTGTTGCCGTCTCTACGTATTTTTAGAATTTCAAGAGATTCTCTAATGTTTAGTTTTAAATAATGGTCGGTTTTATATACCATATTTATTTTTTGGAAGTTAATTTCGTGTCCCGTTTCGGTAACGTGTTCGGCTAGCGCAGATGTCGTTGTTTTTTGGTTCCGAACTGCTAATTTGTGTTCATTTATTCTAAATTTCAAATTCCGTGTGGTTTGGCCAATGTACACATGGTTACAGCTACATGATATTTTGTATACCCCATAGTTTTCCAAGTTACTAATAGGGTCTTTGATGGATTTTAAATAAGAGTTTAATTTATTTAAGGGTTTGTATACAGGTTTTATATTATTTTTCCCGAACACGTTACCGATTACATCAGAGACATTTTTAATGTATGGTATTACAACTATTTCTTTTTTATTAGGCTCTTTTATAAAGGAAGTATTGGATTCGATTTTATTTCTATGTACAATACGGTCTATGCCTCTATTTAAAATATCACTGTTACAACCTCTATCAGTAGCGATGGATATGACCAATTCTAATTCTTGAGTTAGGGTAGTTTCACTTGAACACAATTTGACTGCGCGATCAATCTAGGAATATGAATGACCAGTATCCTGGAATGGAAAACTGTATTCCCCCAATACGGGCTCCCCGTCACACCTACGGTAACGTAGCTCGAGCTAAAACTTTAACCTAAGCCTGTAGCGCCATCTTACGGCAGGCAGTTACTAGATTAATATATGTGCCGTGTACTTATAATTTCGCCTGAGACCTTCAAAATAAGAAGTAGTAACGGCTTTTAGTAGTGGAAACTGATTTTAATTAGTGGAAGAAGCTGAATGTTTGGTTTTATAGTAGAAAAATATATATTTACCATTATTTTTCTCTATTTTAATTTTGCAAAAAACGGTATCTTTGTGTTATTGTTAAATTAAATTGAACGCTTTCCTTGTTTCATTATGAAAACTATAAAAACACGTGGCGTGCCAACAACTAGCAGACGAAAATATTTTCTTAAGTTCAAACAATTTCCGCTAGATGTCTGAATTGTATTAAGTTCAATGGTTTAACGTTGCCAAGCCTACCTACCCAGCCTACCCATAATTTCCTCTCCATAATTTACATTCTCCTAGGATCAATGAAGAAGTAAAAAGAACTTAATTTTTGATTTGGGGGTGAGACGATCGTTCATGTGGTGGAATACAAACGGAGAAGGGTTTACGATAAACTTTAGTATTAACAGTATTGTTGGCTTTAGAAATTAAAATATCTAGGAATGGAATCGAATTATCAACTTCCAATTCGAAGGTAAATTGAATGGATTTATCCAAAGAATTGAAATAGTGTAGAAATTTGTCGATATTATTTATACCGTGTCGCCATAGAGCCAAAATGTCATCAACATACCGTTTCCAGAAGTCGATTGTAAAGCCTAGTTTTCACTTGGCGGAAAATCACCGACAGAAAGTTCGACGTCGGCGATTTGGTTTACGACGTTTCGCTCACTGTCGGCGTTTTAGCATTTTCACTTGGCGTTTTTTTAGTGCGGAAATAAAGCGATTTTTTTCTGGCAGCGAGTTCGTCGGCTTTCGTCTGATAGTGGAGATTTAAGCCTAGGCCTAAAAATGGATGATTTACCTGATCGTAATAGTGAACTATTGATTAGAGCTCATGTAAGAATTTAAAATTTAATGTTATTTTACATGAACTATCGTGTTCAAAGAAATATGAGTTATGAAAGATCGGTTTGTGTGAAAGAAGGCAACAAGGGTATAAAAAAAAACACGTTCCAAAACACAGAAAAGCACGTGGCCGAGTTCCGGATGCAAGAGGCAGGAAATTAACCATCCCCCCTGACGTCACAGTCACCTTTCGAAAATGGTTTTTGATTGGTTGAAAAAGAGCGAAATCGCCCAACTGAGCGAAAAAAATAGAAATGAAAATCGCCACACAAAACCGAAAACCGACGGAATTTCCGCCCGGCGTCGACGGAAATTTTCGCCCATTTTCCGTCGACGCCGGGCTTTTTCGCCCAAAAACCGCCAAGTGAAAACCAGGCTTAAATGGGGAATTTAACAGAGCAATACTCTCTAGTTTGTCCACGTATATGTCACATACATGTAGTAGTGGGCTCAGAGAGGAGCCCATTGCGAGATCTGAAATTATTATGAAAGTTTTAAGCCTGGTTTTCACTTGGCGGTTTTAGGGCGAAAAAGCCCGGCGTCGACGGAAAATGGGCGAAAATTTCCGTCGACGCCGGGCGGAAATTCCGTCGGTTTTCGGTTTTGTGTGGCGATTTTCATTTCTATTTTTTTCGCTCAGTTGGGCGATTTCGCTCTTTTTCAACCAATCAAAAACCATTATCGAAAGGTGACTGTGACGTCAGGGGGGATGGTTAATTTCCTGCTTCTTGCATCCGGAACTCGGCCACGTGCTTTTCTGTGTTTTGGAACGTGTTTTTTTTTTCTTGATACCCTTGTTGCATTCTTTTCCAGTATGTTTCTTTCACACAAACCGATCTTTCATAACTCATATTTCTTTGAACACGATAGATCATGTAAACAAACATTAAATTTAAAATGCTTGCCTGCGCTTTAATCAATAGTTCACTATTATGATCAGATAAATCATCCATTTTTAGGCCTAGGCTTAAATCTCCACTATCAGACGAAAACCGACGAACTCGCTGGCAGAAACAAAATCGCTTTATTTCCGCCCAAAAAAAACGCCAAGTGAAAATGCTAAAACGCCGACAGTGAGCGAAACGTCGAAAACCATATCGCCGACGTCGAACTTTCAGTCGTTGATTTTCCGCCAAGTGAAAACCAGGCTTTACTGTTGGCTTTGAAAAATGGGTTTTTTTACGCAAAGTTCAACTAAATTAAGGATGTCATTGATTTCCAACGGATTAAATATGTTGTCAACAAGTCTTTGTCTAAAAACGTCCAGCACATCAGGTACGGGAACACTAGTGAAAAGCGAAACTACAACGGACACAAAAAAGTCATTTTCGGATATTGTTAGTTTATTTAGGTGTTTTATTAATTCGGTGGAGTTGTTGATGGAATATTTATGTTGCTTGGTGAGTTGTCCCTACTTTTTGACAATAAGTTTGGCAATTGGTTGGGCTGACGAATTTACGTTTTCTACAATTGGTCGGAATTTAAGGGACGGTTTATGAATTTTTGGGAGTATATACATTCTTCATTGTTTTATGTACAAGAGCCGTAAGTTACTTCTAAAAAATGAAGTTAATAGATTTTCAGATTAAAGTATTACGTATCGTTATAAAACATTGCTAAGCGTTTATTTCAAATTTCACTTCAAATCGGCCACCATGGGTTGGTACGCTATGATTTCGAAAGCCAGTGTGGCCTTCAAAAATTTAGTTTCCGTTAATATATTATTCTTAAATTCTTGACGCCAGATTTCAAGATGTCTTTTTGGATTTCGGACTTCTTACCTTTTGTCGCGGATTTCGAGATTTCACAATTTCTGGCTGGATTTCAAGATTTCACGTCGGATTTTGCAATTTTTCGATTTCCCGTCGGATTTCTGGATTTCGAGAAGAAATGTAGGCTGAATTTTGGATTTCCCGTCGGATTTCTGGATTTCGAGAAGAAATGTAGGCTGAATTTTGGATTTCCGGTCAGAATTCTGGATTTCTTGCTGGGTTTCGAGAATAAATGTAGGCTGAATTTCGGATTTCCCGTGAGATTTCGGAATTTCTTGCCGGATTTAGAGAAGAAATGTAGGCTGAGTTTCGGATTTCCCGTAGGATTTCTGGATTTCTTGCCGGGTTTCGAGAAGAAATGTAGGCTGAATTTCAGATTTCCCGTCGGAATTCTGGATTTCTTGCCGGATTTCGAGAAATGTAGGCTGAGTTTCGTATTTCCCGTAGATTTCTATATTTCTTGCCGGATTTCGAGAAATGTAGGCTCGAAAACGGATTTCCCGTCGGAATTCTGGTTATCTTGCCGGATTTCGAGAAGAAATGTAGGCTAAATTTCGGATTTCCTCTCGGATTTCTTGGGAAATGTCCGGGATTTCTTTAAACGTCCGACCCCTCGTGTTTAGTAATCCTTAGTCGAATTAGTACTTTTCAAATAAAACCAAAATTGGCGCAGTATTTCAAGCGAGCGAAACAATGAAATGTAAATGTCACGTAAAGTATGCCTGTTTTGATGCTTGATAGAGTGAGAGACTAATGACAACAAATAAATGTGTATATGTAGAATTATTGAAATTTTTTGCTTGTATACTTGTTTTAAAATTTGTTAAAATTTTCGATTTAAATGAGGTGAATATTTTGAATTTATTTTGAATCGGGCATAGTTTCGAAGATTAAATCAAGCTTATACTAGACTCCGGCTGGTTCGCTTAGGCCTAAGGCCAGTGTCCCATGTGGCCCTAAGGCCAGTCCCCCGAAATTATTTGCGGGTTAAATTATAAATTCCTTATACAAGTTAAAAAATAAAACAACGTTTTTTTATGTTGCACAATATTAAAATCAGTATTTACAAAGACCGACTATAGTTTCGGCTTATTTAGGCCATCATCAGGGGAACATGCATTTTTCCTGATTTTAATAAATTGTGCAAAATAAAAAAACGTTGTTTTATTTTTTAACTTGTAATTTATGCACAAGTAGCCAGAACAAATTTTATTGAAATTCCTTATAATTCTATAATAATATTACAGATGGTATACATATTTTGAGGGTGAAACATCATATTTTTCGAGCTTTAGAAAATGAAAAAGGAGTAAATAAATATTAAAATAGGGGTCCCACTTACTTGGCCTGCTATACACTCTTTTTCGCGCCTTTATTTTACCCCTATTACTTGCCTCCCGCTCGTCGGCCATTGCCTCTGCCCTCAGCGGGGAGTCTAGCATGCACTCTTTGGGTATCCATAATGGAGGATGGGGCTGAAAGGGGGAAAACAAAACATGGACGCGCCCAGGAAAATACCGCGAAAAGAGTGTATACCAAAATATCATGGCGCCGCCATTTTAGAGAGGCTATTAGAGCAGCGTAAACTTTAGTATAAGTTTCTTTAAGTTAAGGATCACCAAGAAACTTAAATCATATACCTGGAATGTGTAAGTATCCATAGTCTTAGTCGATAATTCAAAATAACGGTCAAAAACGCTGCCGATTAGTTTAGTAAAATATTTTCGGCAGCGTAATCGTCGGCCATTTTCGGGATGGAGATACATGCCGGAAGGCAGGCAAGGCTGCCAGATTTCGATAGACCAAAAACGGCCAACTCTCTCAAATGTTTTCGTTTTCAAAACGAAAATTTTGCGGCGTAGCTATCGACTAAGACTATTGGCTCCGTGCTTCGAAAGCGGCTCGAGAATCGAAAACTACGACGAAATGTTTTGGCCTTTTTTTAAATTTGATTAGCTGGCTGCCATCGCTACGAAGAAAATAAACTGAACAGAAAACGAATTGAAGAAACCCCGATTAGTTCTGACAATGAATATATTGTAGAATTGTTCACGTTCTTAACGTAAAATCGATGATATAGGTGGTTTAAAAAGAGCACATAAGTTACCCGAACTTCTATTCTAGACGAGGCTTAGTGTCGACTAGGCGCCGTGTTTACCTTAGTACGTCGCGAGTGAAATATCTGCTGTTATACACACCGGTATATGGGCATCAATATCGAGATAAAATTTTATAACTCATGAATCGACGTATCGTATGTGGTCTCAGCGGTTTCCAAGAAATCAACTTCCATAATGAAAAGGGATAAAAAAGCAAACCCTAAAGAAATTTGATATAAAATTACAAATAGTTCGAACCAATAGGTCTTCGCGCAAACAAAAAGACGCGAATCTCGGACCAAATTGTTTAGAGTTTAGCTTTTTTATCCCTTTTCATATTGGACTAATCTACTTATTCGCGTATTTTATCATCCTTTGCAATGCAGTCCATAGGTGGTTCCAAAATTTAAGGGCCCGCGAGGGCCCAATCAAGACGTGTCGTTCATGTTTGTCGCCTCAGTGGTTCGTGAGAAATCAAAGACTTAAATTTATGAACCCCTGAGGGCCCCAATGGGTATCGTGATCAAGAGAAAATTTCATCCATCATGAATCGTCGTATCGATTCGGTCGAAGGTAACGAAAGTTTTCTACTCGTCATCCAAAGGCAGCCATTTCCGTTGAAAACGTTCAATAATACCTCTTTCTAAAAAATCATTAATTAATCGGGGATTAATTAATTAATCGATGTCTTGCCTCACTGCCAGAACTTTGATAGCAGCTTTAGCAGTATATCGAAAACAGGTTGTAAGTCGCGGCAGCGTGAAGTCCTTATTTGACTTTGATGGGGACTTTATGGAAGCACCTATTGTGAAATATCTATTGTTTGGAACTGCTTCCTGCTTTCTCGATTTCTTTTACGCCTCGACTCTCAGAGCAGATATATTCAATGAGTACAGGATAGGGGGACCAGACGAAAGTAGAGATATGAATACCCCTCTACTGGACATTTTTTTGCAAGTCAGCACTGGGCGGACATTTGCATGTTACCCTTTAATCCCATATTCGTATGGCCATTTGATCAGTGCTCATTCAGCTTCCAAGTGAGAAAATACGTCAAGGGTTAAAAGCTGGATAAAGATAACATTTTCATAGTTTACGATTTAACAAGACGTTCCGCTCAGTCATAAGAGTTTTCAAGACCAAGGTCGAATCAAGGATTTAATTTCAGGTTTGCGTTTAAACTGTGCAACCCCTTTCTAATCGGAATTCTACTTACGTATTGCACGTTTTTATATAATAGGTTTTTATTCTATGAAAAGCCTAATATTGTTGGCAAATTTAAATTTCGCTCGCATTTTTGCCTCATTTTTTCGAATCCAAAAGTAAAAATAAATCTCTAGACTAACTCGTATCGATTTAGTCCCTTACCTCTATGTTAAATGCCTTTTTGTTTATAAATAAAATTGAATTGAATTGAATTGAAAAACCCTTAAAAAGTAATATATGTTTCAATTTTTTATTTTTCCGATTTGCGAAAATGGTCCACGTTTAATTTTTCCGGAAAATTAAGAACTCTAGTTTTTTCCATTCTTGGTAAGAGGTGACAAATCACCGAGTGGAAAACCCCATCCCGTGCAGATCCTACGTCGTCTGTTGCCAAATCACAAAAATTTAAATTCCTCTTAAAATGTTCGTTTTCAGATCCAAAATTCCTTAGTTTTCCACAACCTGGGAAACATTCATATTTATCTAAAAATTACATAATTAACCGTGAGAAAATTTCTTTTAATTGATTAGTATAGAAAATAAAGCACCATCTATATTCTCAATATCGAGCTATATACCAATAATTCATCTATAATACTGTTCGAATTTTAGTTTAGTTTATTAACGAAGGCTTTAAAAAATGTATTTTCAAATTTAATCACTTTACTCGGATTCTTAATAGCTTTATTCTAAAATCATTCCCAATTCTTATTTCCCTAAATGTGGGAAATTTCCCTCGATCTGGCATCACTGAAGAATACGGAACAGACGACATTACAAAAAAAGGGGCAGAAATATTTTCTCCCACCGAATTATGGATGCAAGCTTTTTCGAACTTTGACAAATGATGTTTTATTTTTCCCAAAATTGCCCAAAATACAATTTAGCGAGTGGCTATTTCTGTTTTAATCTGCTCTTAAAGGTGCTCCCTTTGTATAATGGTGTTTAACCAAAGTTTGGTTAATTCCGATAACAAGCAACTGATATCGATAATATTGAGATGACGAAAGCGATATTTCATCTAATAAATAACATTTAACAAATAATGGGTCAAGCTATAACATTTTATTTGGTATTTAATATTTATGTTTTTAATATCCTTAATCAATTTTCCAGATACGAAAAATGTTTTCTTGTTTATCTCCAATTCTTTCTGTCCTGCATTGAACTGGTTAATATGATAAAAAAACACATAAATATAATATAATTAATAATACTAAGAGTAAAATTAAAAAATTAAAAACAAAGCATTTCATTAAATTGTATTACATAGCATTTGACTCGTAGTATAAAGAAAATATTATCCCTGTTGAACATATTTAACACCAGATGGTTGAGAAAACCTCGCTGCAGAAGATTGTACTGATCTAGTTCCACCATTTCCGTATTGTACTCCAGACGGTTGTACAAATCTGGTGCCCCCACCACTTCCGTATTGTACTCCAGACGGTTGTGCTAATCTGGTTCCACCCCCACTTCCGTATTGTACTCCAGACGGTTGTACAAATCTGGTTCCACCACCACTACTTCCGTATTGTACTCCTGCGGGTTGTACAAATCTAGTGCCACCACCACCACTTCCGTATTGTACTCCTGCTGGTTGTACATATCTCACACCACCAACACTTCCGTACGGCACTGAGCCACCAGATTGAAGACTACCGGCTGGAACATAGCGAACACCACCCATATTTCCGCCCGAGCTTCCACCAGACACGACTCTCCTTGCACCTCCACCGGAGTTTCCGCCGCCTCCCATGCTGGCGCCCACCTTGGCCGCGTTAAGTTTACCTTGGAGATTTTTAAGGAAGGATTTCCCGGGGCCTTGTCCAACATTTATGGTTTTCCCAGGTGAACCGATGTTAGAACCAGTTTTGAAACGACCTCCACCCCCGCGGCCGTTGGCTCCATTTCCTCCACCACCGCGATTGTTACCCCCGTTTCCTCCACGCTTAACAGCTGTTCCACCACCAACACGAGTACTTCCGTTACTTCCACCCCTGACCCCGGCAGTCGCACCTCTTCTGGACCCTCCGCCATTTCCCCCACCGTTTCCTCTACCACCTTGACCGGAATTTCCACCACCGGAAGAAATCTTTCTTCCTCCACTTCCTACCCTAGCGTTACCACCACTTCCAGATCTAGTATTTCCTCCACTACCCACCCTTGCATTTCCGGCACTTCCACCAGCGTTTCCAGTTCGAACCCTTTTATTTCCACCGCCCCCTCCCAAATTTCCCCCTCCTCCTCCTCCTCCTCCCATATTTCCTCCGCCCATGTTACCGCCTCCACCTCCCATGTTACCGCCTCCTCCTCCCATATTACCACCTCCACCTCCCATGTTACCGCCTCCTCCTCCCATGTTACCGCCTCCGCCTCCCATGTTACCGCCTCCTCCTCCCATGTTACCGCCTCCGCCTCCAATGTTACCGCCTCCCATGTTACCACCTCCTCCTCCCATCTTACCGCCTCCACCGCCCATGTTACCCCCTCCCATGTTCCCACCACCATCTCCCATATTTCCACCACCATCTCCCATATTTCCACCTCCTCCTCCCATGTTCCCACCTCCACCTCCCATGTTACCGCCTCCACCGCCCATGTTTCCAAGTCCCATGTTACCCCCTCCCATGTTACCACCTCCTCCTCCCATGCTCCCACCTCCACCTCCCATGTTACCGCCTCCACCGCCCATGTTTCCCAGTCCCATGTTACCCCCTCCCATATTTCCACCTCCTCCTCCCATGCTCCCACCTCCACCTCCCATGTTACCGCCTCCACCGCCAATGTTCCCAGCTCCACCTCCACCCATGTTTCCAGCACCACCTCCCATATTTCCACCGCCCAGGTTTCCAGCTCCACCTCCCATATTTCCGCCTAGGCCGCCCAAATTCCCACCTCCACCCACGTTTCCAGAGCCACCTCCCATATTTCCACCGCCTAGGTTTCCAGCTCCTCCCAAATTCCCTGCTCCACCTCCCAAATTTCCAGCACCGCCGATGTTACCAGATCCTCCCATATTTCCTGCTCCGCCACCGAAATTACCAGATCCTCCTAAATTCCCTGCCCCACCGCCCATGTTTCCAGCTCCACCCAAACTCCCTGCTCCACTGCCCATGTTCCCACCTATGCCTCCCATATTACCACTTGCACCTAAACCTCCAACATTACCGTTAGCGCCCCCGATGTTACCAGAGCCTCCCAAATTCCCCGCGCCGCCTCCCATATTTCCAGCTCCTCCCAAATTTCCTGCTCCCCCACCCAAATTACCAGATCCTCCTATATTCCCTGCCCCACCGCCCAAGTTTCCCGCTCCACCGCCCATGTTTCCAGCTCCACCCAAACTCCCTGCTCCACTGCCCATGTTCCCACCTACGCCTCCCATATTACCACTTGCGCCCCCTAAACCTCCAACATTACCGTTAGTACCCCCCATAGTACCGCCCATATTTCCTCCTAGGCCTCCCATATTAACTCCACCATTACCGCCATTTGGATATTGACCATTAAAACCAGCGTTAGGATATTGGCCGTTAGGAAATTGACCGTTAGGGTATTGGCCGTTAGGGTATTGACCGTTAGGGTATTGGCCATTAGGGTATTGGCCGTTAGGGTATTGACCACCAGGTCCTGCACCGGAATATTGGTTATTAATGACAACAATTGGATATTGTCCATTTCCTCCTCTATTTGGATATTGACCCATTGGGTTATTGTTATTCATTCCTCCACCAGCATTGGCTCCAGCCATTCCACCTCCTATGTTCCCGCTTCCACCGCCCATGTTGCCGCCCATATTTCCGCTTCCACCGCCCATGTTCCCATCTATGTTGGCACCACCAATTCCAGGAATTTTGCCGTCCCCGCTTATTCCAGGGATCTTTCCGTCTGCGCCGACGCCGGGAATTTTTCCATCGCCACTCACCCCTGGAACTTTTCCGTCTCCACTCATCCCAGGTATTTTTCCGTCAGCACTCATCCCGGGTATTTTTCCATCTCCACTCATACCGGGTATTTTTCCATCGCCGCTAAATCCCGGTATTTTTCCATCTCCACCCATCCCGGGAATTTTTCCGTCTCCACTCATACCGGGTATTTTTCCGTCTCCACTCATACCGGGTATTTTTCCGTCTCCACTCATCCCGGGTATTTTCCCATCGCCACTCATACCGGGTATTTTTCCATCTCCACTCATACCGGGTATTTTTCCATCGCCACTCATACCGGGTATTTTTCCGTCTCCACTCATCCCGGGTATTTTCCCATCGCCACTCATACCGGGTATTTTTCCATCTCCACTCATACCGGGTATTTTTCCATCGCCACTCATGCCAGGTATTTTTCCATCGCCGCTAAATCCCGGTATTTTTCCATCTCCACTCATACCGGGGATTTTTCCATCTCCACTCATACCGGGTATTTTTCCATCGCCACTCATACCAGGTATTTTTCCATCGCCACTCATCCCGGGAATTTTTCCGTCTCCATTCATTCCGGGAATTTTTCCATCGCCACTCAGTCCCGGAATTTTTCCATCGCCACTCATATCGGGAATTTTCCCATCTCCACTCATCCCGGGAATTTTTCCGTCTCCACTCATACCGGGTATTTTCCCATCGCCACTCACACCGGGTATTTTTCCATCGCCACTCATGCCAGGTATTTTTCCATCGCCGCTAAATCCCGGTATTTTTCCATCTCCACTCATACCAGGTATTTTTCCATCGCCACTCATCCCGGGAATTTTTCCGTCTCCACTCATCCCGGGAATTTTTCCATCGCCACTCAGTCCCGGAATTTTTCCATCGCCACTCATACCGGGAATTTTTCCATCGCCACTCAGTCCCGGAATTTTTCCATCGCCACTCATACCGGGAATTTTACCGTCACCACTAATCCCGGGTATTTTTCCATCACCGCTAAATCCCGGTATTTTTCCATCTCCACTCATCCCGGAGATTTTTCCATCGCCACTCATCCCGGGAATTTTTCCATCGCCACTCATTCCCGGAATTTTTCCATCGCCACCCATCCCGGGAATTTTTCCATCGCCACCCATCCCGGGAATTTTTCCATCGCCACTCAGTCCTGGAATTTTTCCATCGCCACTCAGTCCCGGAATTTTTCCATCGCTACTCAGTCCCGGAATTTTTCCATCGCCACTCATACCGGGTATTTTCCCATCGGCACTCATCCCGGGTATTTTTCCGTCACCACTCATACCGGGAATTTTTCCATCGCCACTCATACCGGGAATTTTTCCATCGCCACTCATACCGGGAATTTTTCCATCGCCACTCATACCAGGGATTTTTCCATCGCCACTCATACCAGGGATTTGTCCATCGCCACTCATACCGGGAATTTTACCGTCACCACTAATTCCGGGTATTTTTCCATCACCACTCATACCGGGAATTTTGCCATCTCCACTCAGACCGGGGATTTTTCCATCTCCACTCATATCGGGGATTTTTCCATCACCGCTAAATCCCGGTATTTTTCCATCGGCACTTATACCGGGAATTTTTCCATCGCCACTCATTCCAGGAATTTTTCCATCACCACTCATCCCGGGGATTTTTCCATCGCCGCTTAATCCCGGTATTTTTCCATCGGCACTCATACCGGGAATTTTTCCATCGCCGCTCATCCCGGGGATTTTTCCATCGCCGCCAAATCCTGGTATTTTTCCATCGGCACTCATACCGGGAATTTGTCCATCGCCACTCATCCCGGGGATTTTTCCATCGGCACTCATACCGGGAATTTTTCCATCGGCACTCATACCGGGAATTTTTCCATCGGCACTCATACCGGGAATTTTCCCATCGCCACTCATTCCCGGAATTTTCCCATCGCCACTCATTCCCGGAATTTTTCCATCGCCACTCATTCCCGGAATTTTTCCATCGCCACTCATTCCCGGAATTTTTCCATCGCCACTCATTCCCGGAATTTTTCCATCGCCACTCATTCCCGGAATTTTTCCATCGCCACTCATTCCCGGAATTTTTCCATCGCCACTCATTCCCGGAATTTTTCCATCGCCACTCATTCCCGGAATTTTTCCATCGCCACTCATACCGGGAATTTTCCCGTCTCCACTTAGTCCAACACCTCCGTCACCTATTTATTATGATAATAAATAAAGATAATAAAGTATATTATAGAGAGATAAAAGCTATGGTTAACCCATTAACGTTTTCTTTTTCGAAGATAAATAGAAATTATGAGTAAAATTTCGCTCAAAACATTTTGGGACGTTACGATCCCTTTATTTAAATGCAATAAATATTAGGGCTGTGCAAGGTATTTGTCAATATTCGATTTGACCAAATTATTTGGAAAAATTTCACATTAAGTATTCGCACCGATGAATCCAGGTTAAAATGTACAAAGGTAAAAATGTACAATAATTTATAATATCGGTAAAAATGTACAAAGGTAAAAATGTACAAGGTCCAAAAAAGTTATCTAATCAATTTTTTTTAAATTAAACGTATTTAATGTAAAATGTCTCGGTAAAATATGTCATTCTTGGTTAGTAATCATAGAAGATGGAAGCGAAGCAGTGGCGTAGCTAGGAGGGCGGTGTAGAGCAGTCCGCCCCGGGTGCCACCCGTTTGGGCGTAATTTGGGGGTGACACCCGACCGTGAAAAAATAAAAACTTACATAAACTAGAGACTAGTAAGTAGCACACTATGATATTCGCCACTGGCGCGGATAAGTTTTGTGATTCTGGGTTCATGTATACAATGAAACATACTGGGAAAATGTGTATATCTTGGAATTGTGCTCAGCCTGCAAAATTGGACAGTCGTGGAATTCTTCTAACCAATCTGTATGACACATCCAACTATAATTAAGAACCATAACCATCCAGGTAATGAACTTCGAGTCAAGTCTGTTAAAGCCAGACCAGTGATGAAGCGTAAAGGCTGATCAACTAATGAAAACCCCCAAGAACTTCTTACCAACGTAGTCGTCAATTTCAGGGGCGTAGGAACGTTCTAGAAGTTGGAGGGGGCAAAGAGAAACGAAAAGGGGTCTAGAGAATGGTTTTGAATTTTTAATGGAGAGTAGATTCTCCGAATGCATTTGTACTTTTTACTACTATAAAATTGGCGGGAAAATACTGAAATTTAAACACAGTTGAGGTTCTTAAGCTTTATAATAATAATAATAATAATAATAATAATAATAATCAGCTAGGCTAATACCCAAGGCACCACCTTAGGCCTAAGTCATCAAGCGACTTTTGAAGCCTTTAATTCAGGTGGCCGGGTTACAATGCGTAGGAGGGTGGTGACAAGCCCTGCATGCCACGCGTTCGAGCCAACAGCTCCCTACACTAACTATTACCGTTAACCTCAACAAGTTTTTATGGAAGGGGAAAATGAGAAGTGGAGTCTTTTGAAGATTTCAACTGACTAAAAAGTTGTAGGGGGCACTAAAATTAGTTGCCCCTCCCAGCTAAATTCTAGGGAGGGGCATTGCTCCCCCCCAGTTCCTACGCCCCTGGTCAATTTGCCTGATGAAGTAGCAGTTTTTCTACCAAACGAAAATATGTGTCGTTGACACCTACACTCAGTTAGATCAAAAACAGAGCAAGGGATTCACAGCTGCTATCCGAAATAGCTTTACATTTGTAATTGTACATTTTTTTAAAAGTGACTTGTAAATATTTTTATAACATATATTTGAATGAAACTATTTTATTGTTATGTGGTGTACCTTTTTACCTCTGCGGGGTACATTTTACCTGGGAAATAATGTACATTTTTACCACCCACCCGCACCGACGAATCGAAATTTGGTTATTAATATTCTAAAATACCAAATAATTAATTTTAAAAATCCAAGTATTCTATTTCTAAATTTTGAATATTTGATTTTGACAAATTTGAACCAAATTTACCAAACTATTTTCGGTACCAAATTTTCTGCTGTAAGCCCTGCAACTTTTGCCGTGTTTGCAAAAGGGCGCTTACAATTATCTCGCGCTATGTCAATAATGAGAAGTTGGTCTGACGTTTCTAACGAAGAATGAAGTATCAAAGGACAAGTTAACTTTAAGGGGGACGAATACAGTAAAAGCCTCTTTTTCGTTCAAGCTGGACGTTTCTGTTTTAATAATTACATAATTAAAACGTAATATCTTAATTACTTTTAAATTTACAATTGTCAAAATTATTTTAGTCACTAAAAAGAGGCTGTTCTACACTTAATATTAATTTAACAAGTTAAAATACAAAATTAAAAGAGTTCAGCTTGAAATAGCACGAAAGTAGACAATGGCTACTGTAGTCTTCCCCCTTAAATTTAAGAAATGACATGTTGTGGAAGAGTTCATTAAATATTGGGAACTATTTGTGCTACAAATGTTTATTGTTAATTATTTATATAACTAAAAACTAGGCTTAGGTCATTGACTTAAAAGTATAAAATTTAATTTTTAATCAAACTAAAGTGTCCAAATTAAGTGTGATAAAATGTTGAAAAGTCAGCACTGAGCAGTGATATTTTACTTAAAATAAATAAATAAAATAAATTTTGGCATTATATATTTACTGATTTTTACACCTTTATATTAAGTTAAAACACGTTTCCTTAGTTGATGGAATCTCCATCAGAAAAAATTTGATATTTGGTAGAATAATTTCACAAAAATTTCTATTGGCTTCAAATTTGAAACCTTGCGGTATTTGGTCGAATATTTGGACATTTTAAAGATTTGGTAGAAAAGTCCTATTTGCCGAGCCGTAATAAATATGGCGTTGACTGCCTGACCTGACCCTACATAGAAAAATGGTACTGTGCCGGACATACTATTTCCTACAACTGATTAAAAACCTTATAACGTACCACTTGGCAAAGATCCACTGCCGCTTAAGCCATCTGCACCACCGGCTCCACTGCCGCTTAAGCCACCTGCACCACCGGCTCCACCACCAAGATCAGCGGATCCTACCAAATTCGTTAATTATATTAGGGTTGTATTTATTATTTTGAACGTTCAAAAATTAATGACTTACCACCCGGAAGCGAGCCACTGCCGCCTAAGCCACCTGCACCACCGGATCCACTACCTGCTCCACCACCAAGATCAGCGGATCCTACCAAATACATTACAATTAATTCTAGTTTAATATTTTGAACAAAAAAATTATAGCTTACCACTTGGAAGGGAACCACTACCGGATAAACCTCCGCCACCCGCCAGACCACTACCGCTGCCACCTAGGCTGCCATCGGCGCCACCTCCGCCGCCGCTAAGTCCGCCAGATCCATCTGTCCCTCCGACTACTTTTGGGGCACTGCCGCTCAATTGGGCCTTGGAACCTTCAACGTGTAAGTATATGATCCATGTCGTCACTAAAAGGCTGCCTATTCTACGCATATCTTGCGGAAAGCTCGTCTTGAAGACAAACTTTTAACCTAATGACGATATGAAACGCATTGAAGTATATTTAAATATATTTCAGGGAGAATTATACGTCTCCGTTTCAATGTTTGACGATAAATAATTAAGCAAAGGTATTTTAATGCGTTTAATTCTTTATGGCTGCTAATACAATTCCAGCTAAGCAAGCGACAGGACTTGCTATTCATTACGCGTTTTCAATTTTGCATATGAATAACCTAGTTTGTTTAAACTACGCGGATAAAGTTTAATTAGCTGCAGCCTCTACAGTGGAGAACGTGATGAAATGATCATAAACAACTTGCAAAGGGTCATGATATTGTCCTCCATCGTAATTTTTTTTGTTATTCTTTAGGATAGTGCAATAATTATTCACTTGTTAAATTTCCCTTAGGCTAATGTAATAACTTTTCACTTGTTAAATTTCCCTTAGGCTAATGTAATAACTTTTCACTTGTTAAATTTCCCTTAGGCTAATGTAATAACTTTTCACTTGTTAAATTTTTCTTAGGCTAATGTAATAACTTTTCACTTGTTAAATTTCCCTTAGGCTAATGTAATAACTTTTCACTTGTTAAATTTCCCTTAGGCTAATGTAATAACTTTTCACTTGTTAAATTTCCCTTAGGCTAATGTAATAACTTTTCACTTGTTAAATTTCCCTTAGGCTAATGTAATAACTTTTCACTTGTTAAATTTCCCTTAGGCTAATGTAATAACTTTTCACTTGTTAAATTTCCCTTAGGCTAATGTAATAACTTTTCACTTGTTAAATTTCCCTTAGGCTAATGTAATAACTTTTCACTTGTTAAATTTCCCTTAGGCTAATGTAATAACTTTTCACTTGTTAAATTCTGTACTTTCGACATTTTTCATCGTGCAATGAATACGCTAATGAGTAATGCAAAATAGTTCGGTGACCTTAAAGGCTGGTTTTCATAGAGCAAAAACTCTCCAACCATAGATATATGAAATAGCATACTGTAGATCTACAATTCTACGAGGGACTGATACGGAAGCGAGAACTATCAGACAACGCGTATTTTCTGGATGCGCAACGTTATATTTTTATTTTGCTTTTTGTTGATAGATGGCACTATCAACAATCAGCAAGATTAAAAAATGGCACGTGATTTCAACTCCCATGTACTGTTTTGCTACCGATAAAGCAAATGCGTCTCGATCTTGGCTGTGTAATTTTAAATTATAAAATTATTTAAATTATAAGTCGAAAAAAGTCTACTCGTTTATGGGAAATCAATGACAAAGGCTAGTGAATCTATTAATTAAGAATGTATCTTGGTTTTTGTTAATTTAAGAAACCATTAGCCAAGGCTTCATGGGCTTGGTATAAGGAATGTAAAGTTCTGAAACTAACATACAGTTTGTCAATTACAAGAAGATGTGAAATCATGTGATTACTATATAAATGTAAGAAATTATTGTCCCTGAAAGCTGAAATTTATTTTATTTTGAGTATTTGGGCCAGATTGCTTGGTCCTTCAATTCTAGGCTCTTCTTATTGGCTAAACTGTGTTACCTAACTTTGCATATATATGAATAATTTTCTTGATTAAAGTTATACGATGATGATCACTGTCAAGGCATCAAATTGTTTCAAACATATGTCCCTGGAGGTCTGAACAGAAATTTCAATTGCCAAAGAGGTATTATTGCTTTAAACCGGAGAGAAGACGGACAAGGGAACATCAGAAGTTCGAGAGCTTCAAGCAAGTGTAGGCTCGACGTGAAGTAGTTCTTTTTTCAAAAGATGTTGCTATCGTCGATATCAAAACAAGATGCTTAAGCTATATTTTGACCCAAAAGGCGGGAAATTATAGGTATCCCTCGCGTTGATTGGCTCGTTTTTAAATTGGTCAATAACATAAATTACAGTAATTTTAAACAATATTTTTATATTGGATATATAATTTAGGTTGAAGTCCACTAAATAAAGTATAAGTGGTCCAGGCCCTTAGCCAGGATTTTTCAGTTGAGGGGGCCTGAAAAATTCCTAAGGGGGCACGCTCAGTGGCGTACCGAGGGTTTGTGGCGCCTGGTTCAAAATGTGTATATGGCGCCCCCAATTAAAGTAAATTAGGAACAAGTATTCTTTACACACTACTTTAAAGCAAGTGTCGGCTCTAGTTGAGTTTCGTTTTGGCTCGACAGTTGTCGCCACCGTGCAAATTTAAACAAGTTGATTAGGCACATTACCCAACATAATTTAAACTTGGATTATTATTATTTACCTGGATATATCACTCTAGCGTTCCGTGCAAGTGTTTGTTACGGGTTCTGCCTTGTAGAAGGCTACGTGTTACGGGAGTTTCGGAAATTCTCCGCTAACTTCGCCGAAGCGGCGCTGCTGTCGCAAAAGTCATTTGCTTGTCAGGTTTTTCTCCTTCGTTGTAGGTGTTATAGTAACGAAAAGGCAAACAAGATGTACACCATGAATTGGCTATTTCAAGAAATATTTTTAAACGTGATAAAACCTGATACACCTTAAAAACTTGGAGGTGATTGGTACTCGGGATTTTTGTAAGCTATCCTACGGGAACGGTTCTACTAGACAGTGATGAAATATTTTGCAACAACTTGCAACTTTTGGATAAAAAGCCTTTAGTAAAAGCCGTATTTTGGTCAAAATTGGCACTTTGATTGCATTTTACAGAAGATCTGTTCAACCGAATCTCACCAAACTTTAAATTTATGTATTACATATCCAAAATAACGTAGGTAATGATAGATCCGACACTTGCTTTAATTATATTGAAATAAATGATTTAAACACGATGAATTTACTGGATTTAGAAGCCTCTACACCGGCATCTCTTTTCCTTTTTCGATAATAATCGCCATTCGCTTTACGTTAAGACATTTTCTACTAAAACACTTATTTAAAGTTAGGAACTGTGTCAATAATAGTCCTGTTTTTAAAAATTTAAACTTTTTTTTATAAATAGGACTATTACTGACACTGTTCCTAACTTTTACCGTTTGTTGTATTTTACAAACTAACGTGAAAGGCTTAGTTTTTTTAATTACTAATATTTTAGGCACATTGAAAAGTTCTGCTCTCATAACTTTTATAATAAACGATAATCATGTAACAATAGCACAAATATAAACTTACTTTTCAATTGATTGCCCCAATTTGGGTTTTGTTTTAATTGTTTGTTACGAACTTTAAAAATAATAAGTAACAGAAACTGACACCTAATAGATTAGTACCTATAATTATCTGCTGAATTCTTGATAAAATTCTTTATAAAAGTAAGAGACTCTTTCTGTTAAAGTCTGTTAAACAACTAGAAATCTCCATAATGGCCTTTCGATATAGACTACATTCTAAATTGACGATCTGGACTAATTTCACAACAAACAAATTGCTTTTCTTCCTTACTTCTTACGTCGTTGGTTCTATTCTACCGGTAATTTAATATATTGCCAACGAGATCGAATAAAGATAAGTCCATTCTTCGACAGTGTTTTATTAAAGCCGTTATAAACTGAGAACTACGCGGTGGGAATAAAGTGAAATACGCCGCCGTTAATAGTTGGATAACTTGGATACAACTGAATACACGACGACGATGACCATTAGCAGCTAGAACACAGTGCTACGGGAAATTAACTTTAGTTAGTATAGTCAAATCAATATTTGTACCAGATTACGACCAATATTATTGTTTCTGTTACAGCTTAGACTTTCAACTTGGCACACGTGGAAGATAACTAATATAGTAAGGCGAGGTACACGAAAGGTAATATATTTTGTACAGTTGGACTAAACTAATATATTATGTAAATAGGACATATTTTATTGATTTTGTTTACTTACTTTTAGATTTTTCTAGGGGCACAGTAATATTTTTAAGGGGGCACCGAGACCTTTTGAGGGGGCACCACGGGGCACTCAGATTTTTTTGAGGGGGCACAAATTATTTTTGAGGGGACCAGGCCCCCTCAGGCCCCCTTGCTGACTACGGGCCTGAAGTGGTCTTAATATAATACTCTACAATGGCTCTCTGACAACGTTACAATTTCGCTACTTTGGATTTTAGCATCCTTGGCGATTAATAGATGGCACTTCGCTCTCCAATAAAGTCGCGTTTTTCGATGAATCTGATAGATGCGTGGCCATCTCTAATAACAGGGGCCTTTTCATAGTACAGGTGGCAATGAAAGAGCCGACAGTTGCTTTAACTCCACCGATTGGTCAGTTGAACGACCAAAATCTGTTGCCAGTTGTTAGTAATGCCAAAATACGCGTTTTGTGGTTGTTTGATAACAGTGTTCTCAACATCGATTACTAAATTACCATTTCTACCGTGACATTTCTGCAAGAAACGTGCAAATTCAATTGTGAAATTCCTATTCCTTAGAATGTTTCTTCGCTTCCCCTATTAGGGTCTAGAATACTTAAAGACTAGATAATATTCCGCTTTATAATAATAACACCATTCTTAGACTTACATTTAAAGATCCGTAATCAAACTTTTAAGATTATGTGTGGGAAAGGGGAAAGAGAGCGTTGTCTCCCCTAGTCGTTAGTGAGAAAAATTAAACAAGACGTGGCGTGATGTTATATTTGTTATATCTACGGCGCAGGTGCAAAGGAATAAAAAACAACTTCCACTGAATGGATATATCAGCCAAATTTGATTATAAACAACAAAAATAGATATTTCTGATTTACTTTAGCAAACGTTTCATATTTATTTCTGTTTTTTAGATATGATTGTATTTTTTAAAGTTCATACATTTAATACTATAAGCTTTAAATTAATATTGGAGGTCAGTAACGTAAAGATGGTACACCATTGCATGTTGGTTTGATTCTTACAGTCGCATGACTGTTGTTTTAAAGATTTTAATATTTATTTTTTGTTCTATACCCAAATTGTGGCATTGAAATAAAAGTTTTATTTAAGAAATTATTGCATTAAAAATGTTGAGTTTCGTGTAAGCAGTAAAAGCGCTATATAGCCATATACAAAGGTTCGTATAAACGCTAGAAGCTTTAACAGGCAACTTTTGAAAGACAGACTTAATCGTTCTCTTCAAAATCTGACCAGTGACGTCACTGGTCAGATCGCCCGCTGGCTCTCTCTTCGCGTTTCAACTTTCTTTTCAAAAACGAGTTCCAGAGATGCGCCCCGTTGGCTTTTAGCATTTCATAATTTAAAACTGTTTAAGCGGGTTTTGAGACTCTTTCTACGATCGAGATTATGTGTATGTTTTTATCACCTTAGAAAAGCATTTTGATTGGATACCATATTTTACTTTTTTTTGTACACTGGGGGAATTACATTTTGTTAATTGAATAATCGCTTATAGGGGAAGATTATTGCAATTAAAAGTGACATTCCTGTTTCAAGTAAAGATTATTTCCGCAACCGAGGTACGGTAAATAATAAGGCGGACAAAGTCAAATAATATTTTTATTAAAAGCGAAGAACCAGTTGAACAAACTATCCTAATTGCAACGAGCCATTAAGGAAGTTTTCCATTCGCTTTCAACAGGAAAATAATTAATTATCATAAATCGACAAAAACCAAATTATACCAAAGAGCATTAACTTCTTAAACCTATTTCGGACATTTTCAGATCCAATTTTGCCTTTTCTATATTAAAATATTTTTAATCATTTGATTTATTATTAATTAATACAATTGAAGGGCCACCGAATGATATCAATTTTGAGGGTGGTGCAACAAAATTACGTGTCACATGAAATTGAGGCCGACTTTTTCAAACGAATCACCTTTTTTTGGGTTCAATTGATTGTGAATTTTCTTTTATTGGTAATTTAAACTAAAAACAATAAAGCATTCTTAATTAATTAAATTATTTGGTTTACTTTTAATTTCCAATGTTATAAATTTTTTCAGCTGTCAGAAATACTATCAAATACATTATTATCGACCGAAATTTATAGCTACGCCCCCTGTCGGTTGCCGTCGGAGACTAGTTTGATAACTTACTAGCAGACGCTATTAGCATTGGCCACCAGCAGCGTCAGGACTTTTTACGGTACTCAATAGGCGCTTAAATAAAGGAAATTGCCAAGAAGTAATATTTCCAAGAGCCAGGACCTTTATTGGATATGTGTGGTTCCTATATTGGATATGTGTGGTTCCTTTATTCTATGTTTGGTTCCTTTATTGTATATGTGTGGTTCCTTTATTGGATATGTGTGGTTCCTATATTGTATATGTGTGGTTCCTATATTATATATGTGTGGTTCCTTTATTGGATATGTGTGGCTCCTATATTGTATATGTGTGGTTCCTTTATTGGATATGTGTGGTTCCTTTATTGGATGTGTGTGGTTCCTTTATTGGATATGTGTGGCTCCTATATTGTATATGTGTGGTTCCTTTATTGGATATGTGTGATTGGGTGGGGTGGCGGAGTGGTTAACACTTACGCCTCACAGCAAGAGGAGCCGGGTTCGATCCCAGCTTCTGGCACTGGGTGAAAACTCGGAACAACTCCTTCTGCGTTGAGTTTGCAGTGCTCTCCCCACTGGTTTAAGGGGTTTTCCCTCGAGCTCTTCGGTTTCCCCTTCCATAAATACTTGTGTAGGTTAACGGTAATAGTAAGTGTAGGGAGCTGTTGGCTCACGTGGCATGAATAGCTTGCTACCACCCTCCTACGCATTGCAACCCGGCCACCTGTTTAAAGGCATTATAAGTCGCTAGATGACTTGGGCCTTAGGTGGTGCCTTGGGTATTAGCCTAGCTGATGATATTGAGTATGTGTGGTTCCTTTATTGGATATGTGTGGTTTTTTATTTAATATGTGTGGTTCCTTTATTGGATATGTGTGGTTCCTTTATTGGATATGTGTGGTTCCTTTATTGGATATGTGTGGTTTTTTATTTCATATGTGTGTTTTTTATTTCATATGTGTGGTTCCTTTATTGGATATATGTGGTTCCTATATTGGATATGTGTGGTTCCTTTATTGGATGTGTGGTTCCTTTATTGGACGTGTGTGACTCCTTTATTGGATATGTGGGGTTCCTTTATTATATATGTGTGGCCCCTTGCTAAAATCACAGGTAGACTATAGAGTAGTATCACCTCGTAGCTTTGGACATGGCCGCCATTTTAGGCGCATTTTTTTCTAAAGAGGAAATAGCATGGGTGACGTTGCGTGATGTAGCACTGATACTACTCTATAGCCTACCTCGGCATACCCTTAGTGCCGCAACTGTTTGGGCCTGCGTTTTTCTTTTGATTTTGAGCCTAAAACAAAAACCAAGTATGATTAAAATTATTTATAGCTAATGGAAATAGTCAGCCAACTTTTAATATATATCTATTGACATATCATTAAAAAAAGATCGTACATTGCATTCCCACTTCAATAAAGTTCCAAATGATGCCTACAGAAATGGTTTCAAAAGACTTGTTTATTTTTCAGTTGAAAATTTCTGAATGGCTGTAATCAAGTGTCCGATATTGCGATGGGATGCCATTCACGAAAGTAGATATAAAAAGCGTGGAGGATGAGAGCTCAGCATCATTTTGCTTTGAAGTCTCCAAGAAGAGGTAAGTTTCTGTCATTTTCCCGATTTCCCCGGGATTTCTCTGAGAAAATATGGATGGTACGCGTTTTCAAATTCTATTCCTAATGGTTATAGGGGTTTCCCCTTTCCATAAAAACTGGTCGAGGTTAACGGTATTAGTGAGTGTAGGTTGCTGTTGCATAGCGAGGCATGAAGGGCTTTCCACCTAGGAGCAACAAACACAGCATCCCACACAAGGAGAACGCAACCCGTCAAAAGTCGTGCATTTTCTTGGGTACATTTTTCATTGGTTAGACGCTTTAGCTCCTGCTGCCGTCGGAAGGGGAAAATTCGGAAATTGTCTTCCTCCTTTTCGTAAAACGTTCAGCCTAAAGGCTCATCCAAGGAAATTTGTACACAACACTGCGTTAGCGTGTTTAAAGGCTAGCTACATTTTAGCTCAGATATTATCAGAACAGTTGATATTGGTCAATGTGCAACAGGTAGCTTAAGCCCGAAACTAATCTGTAGTCATGTTAAACCGCCAAACCGAAGATGACCGGATCTTAGATCCCTCACAGTTAATTAATAATTACTTTATTTAGATTATATATTACTAAACGTAGAAGTCGGATATCGGTTCAGTTATCTGTATACAGATGAATTAAAACTGATCCGTTCAGATAGGTTACTTAAGATACAGTTTAAAATCTGATTTCTGTGTGAAGGGAATATAAAAGATTAACCTGAACTGTAAAACTGACTATCCACAGGTAATTGACAATTAAAACTTGAATAACTCGATCAGGTGGCCATGGAAGCACTAGTTACAACAGTTATTTCTTGGCATTTTCCGTTGAATGTTAAATGGCGTAGAGTGTTTTAGCAACGAATTTCACTGCTGGTTTTGGACACTGGGTGCCCCACCTCCTGGTGAAAACTCTTAAAGTAATATTAAAGGGCCATACGGTGGTTTGAATTTTGAAATTTCGGATTTAGGGCTTGAAAATACCAAATTTAATCGTTCAGATTTGCGAGCATGTAGTTGAAATTCCAGACGAATTTTTCGTAATGATTTGTGGAGTACAGATTTTTATATGTGAAATGAGGATTTTACATTAAGTCACTGCCCTCACAATTACTACCAATATTTTTTAAATACTTCTTAACAACTTTAAGCAAGCGTTACGTTTGGAAAAGTAAATAATTAATATTATCACAGCAATCTCCGAGACCATGCAACGAACCAGCGCAGCGTCGAAAGAAATGAGTGTTTCGGCTTATCGGCTGTTTGTGTTCTTCGCTTTGATTTCGGCGATCGTGGGTCATCCTCAGTATGACTTGCAAAAGAAAACCTTCGAAGGACTGGGCTGCTCCGGAGTCTACGATTCTGCCAAATTCGCTCGCCTCGATCGAGTCTGCGAGGAATGCTACCAACTCTATCGGGAACCGGAAGTACATTCATTATGCAGGTATGTTAAAGGGCGATTGCGCTTTTGATCGGACAGAGAGATAGAAGATGAGTTAACTTTTCATTCCTAGTAGCAGCTTCGAATTCCTGTTAGACAGGGTGTTAACTAAAAAACGATACAAGGCCAATAATTCCAAATGTATTTTAGCTAGGAATTTAAAATTTCCGGGACGCTTAGAACGTGCATGGGGTCACTTGACAAGGGAAATATCCACGACCTGGAACCGTGTCTTCAAGGTCATTTAAAATTTATTTCGGGAACCATTAGAGATAGAAAGTTGGATTCAGTTAGAAAAGTGTTGCCCTTTACATTTTAGGTGTAAATAACTTTGAACCTTCCTTATTTGACCAGTTACAAGTCGAAAAAAATTAGACAAAAACATGAAGGTTGTGATGAAAAAAAAAGTACCAGAGACCAGGTTGAGGGGCTAATAATAATTATAATTGTAGATCAAATTGTTTCAAGAACGAGTACATCTGGCGTTGCGTGGATTCTCTGATTCAGAAGAACGAGAAGGACCGACTGACAACTTTGGTTGATGAACTTTACGGAAAGTAACTTTTGACAAAAGAACACGAATAAATTTAATTTTCAAATAACTAACGATTTTTAGCATTTCATTTATAAATTAAGTACTTTACAACACAAACATAGAATCACAATATCGAGTTAATAGAGTAGGAATAAACTAGGGATACACCGATATATCGGACTATTTTTCTAATATCGGTATCGGTCAATATCGGCTTGAGCGAAGACGATATTGGCCGATACCGGTATTAGAAAAATATTTCCAGAAAAACATTTAAAAATAAGAAAATTCCCGATTAACTAACTAATGATAATATTTAATTTGATTGGCCGCGCCACGGACGCCAGACTTCAGAACCTAGATCATACCTTTTTTTAAGTCAGGTGGTTACGAATGTAAACAAATAAGAAAAACGATATTCGATTTGAGATAGAAAATGTATCACTTAAAATGAAAATAAATATATTCGGATATGCTCTTGCAAACTTTTTTTCATTAACATTTTTAATAATATGGTATGAAAGTGTACTGAACCGTCTTTTACAATGATTTTATCATATACACTACTGATATGATAGATAACTTTGTTAATATCGACCGATATTCCCGCCGATATATCGGCTGTACCCATATCGGTGCATCCCTAGAAGAAATTATAATATTGACGTTATTTGGTAAATTAATGCTAGATAAAAAAGAAGTCATACGTACTACTTGGAATAATTACCCTTACAGTTCCTTAAAATCGTTTTAATTTCCCAGAATGTGTTATTGGTGTTCTCATACCTCGATCAGAAAGCAAAATTTTAAAACCTGCGTAAGCAGGCCGTAGACTGGATTGCATTTTAAGTAGTTACCCAATGGCACCACCTAGTGCTCGTTGCTAAGCCATTCTAATGCTTGGTTTCCACTAGCGCGCGTGTTACTGCATTTTTAATTATTCAAGTCTAAACTTGTGTACGTCCCAAAGTTGGGTAACGCGACGTTACGTGCGCTAATGGAAACCAAGGGTAATGCTTTGTTTCTACTAGCGCGTCACTCAACTTTGCAATGTGTGTAGTAAATAAAAATACATTATTAAGGTCTATTTTAATAATATTTACTTAAAACTAGTAGCGGATAATTTCAAATTAAGCTGGAAATTATCTGTTTGAAATAGAAAATTAAAATTATCCCAGCAAAAGCTGATTAAACCAGCTTATAACTAGAATGAAAATGTGGCCTTAGACCCGTTATTTGAAACTAAGTGTTGTATTTTAAATTTCCACTAGGCATTTCTTACTAGGCAGTTGTTGGGGCAAAACCTCATTCTCCCCCTCGATAATAAATAAAGAAATAAAGTATATTCATTCATTCATTTCTTTAACTATACACAACACAAAGCTTTGGCTTATCTAAATAAACGTTGCTCGGAAATGACCCTCAGCGTTTGCAGAAAGGTACAATAACCTCGAATTCAATTTTGGCTGCAAATTAGGCACTTCAGGACCCATGAAGTCATCTTCGACACATTTCGAACTGTGATAGTCTTAAATTGAAAAGCAATAGTAATTAAAAAATGTAGTTATATAAACTTTAAATTGGGTATCTAATTCTTTTCCTGACCTGCTTACTTATAAAATGTATACACTAATTAATTAAGTATTTGGTAACACGTTTAAGTACAAAGTCGCACTCTTCATAAGTGTCCCTGTGAAATTGCTCAAAGAAAGGGTAAATTTTTGCGTGGCTTATATGTAAGTAGTTAGTTTGGACTATACATGATATAGGTTTCTTACAGCCGCTATTCCCAAAACAGTGGCGTTTACCTAATTTCTAATGAAAGTTTAATCGTTGAATTTATTTGCCCCTTTCGACGTATATGATGTATGGTAGGCACGAGCCCGACCTTCGAAATGGTAATCTTGACCTTCAAAATGTTTTTCTCGAAAATATACTAAACTTTTATCATAAAAGTTGTGTTGAGCTTAGAAATGATGATCCTGTCCTTCAAAAAAGGTGATCTTTAGGATCGGAAACTTGTTCACCAGCGTTTTTAAAGAGGCCTCAGGAAATTCAAGACGAAATATCTCTTAAGCCTTTAAAGTGATAAATGTCAATGATACCTCTGACCTCTGTAGATTTAAATGCACTAAGAAATGACGCTATACGTCTTAAAGGGGTTGACGATTTCATCAAAATGATTTTTTGAAGACGATTCAGGGGGTGACACTTTCGTGTTACCATACCGTGTGTTACCAACTGTAGTGACGACACTGGGGCCCAGAAAACTGATCATGAGATATCACCCATGGCCGTTAAGACACAAAATGAAGGTTTGTACTTGGTAGAAAGTTGGTTTGTTTTAGTAAATTTCTTGTTCAAACAGATTTTTTAATAATATAACATTTGATACTGAATCTTTATTAAATATTTGATAAAAAAATAAAAATATAATTCTTCGAATTTTTCAACATTTGTCGACAGTTTGCTAATCGTTAGAAATTTCCATCTGACTGGCATATTCCTTGGCTTCGGGTGTTCCATATTTTGACGAGAGAATCATCTTTGCTATATTCATCATGCACGCCTATAACAATTTCAAATAAAAGCACTGCTAAAATTTCGTGGTAACAAAATTTCAATTTCCAGTACTAGCACCTTAAAAGGAGTACCAACTTCTTTATTTATGGTGGATTAACATATTCCAGCCAGCAGGTTTATGACAAGATAGGGGTAATTAAGGTAAGAACAAATCGTAGCTCGTGTTCGATTTTTTGTTACTACTCCCTTTAAAACGCATTTAAATTTGCATTCAACTCTAAGCGAAAAATTGACATAATTAACAAAAGTGTGTCAATGGAAGAGTTTTTAAAATGAATGGGTTTAAAAGTAGAAATAGTGTCACCAGGTGAGAGATTTGGGAACTAAGAGGGCACTGCAGAAATTTTGAAAGATTATTGATTGTTAGCTATTCAATAGAAACGCTACTGCCATCTATCTACTATTTGTGAACTCTATCCGGATAGTATCAATCAGTAAAGGAATAGAAACTGGCACACTTTTGGCAATTACGTCAGTTTTGCTCTAAGCCGAAATTCGAAGCTGCCAATGTAGGGCTCGGGGATTGGTAAACTTTTATCCATAAATAAAACTTTCCAGTTTATCCGATAAATTATTATTTGAATAAAGATTTTCTTCGTATTATTCGATTAATTTTATCCGAATAAATTAACCACTTCATATTTTGATTAATTTTATCACCGTTTATTTATCGTTTAATACTTTTGTTTATCTAAGGAATTCTATACTCGTAATTAAAAGTTATTTATGTCAATCTGTTTTTACAGTTAATTTTTCCATCAAATGAAAACTAATGTGTAAACTTATTTTATTTCGTAAATTAAATTAACTGTTTTATGATTTTCGGTCAAGTTCTTTATTTAGATCATATAGCTATTTTTCGATAAAGAGAAACGGCAATCGTACAAAACTTATATAAATTAGCTATTGTCGGAAAAAGGACTTTTGAACTTTTGTTTCTTATAACCTTTCGAAAATCCGAAATTCGAACAATTTAACTACATTTGTCAAACGCTAGAATTATTTAGTTTTCGGCAGTTAACTGCGCGTTACGATGGCGGGAGCTTCGGTACAAGATATGGTTAAAGCTACCGATGAAGTAGGCCCCAACCTGGTTTCTTCAAACGGTACGAGTACCACCTGGTTTCTTCAACCGGTACGAGTACCACCTGGTTTCTTCAACCGGTACAGGTACCACCTGGTTTCTTCAATCGGTACGAGTACCACCTGGTTTCTTCAACCATTACGAGTATCACCTGGTTTCTTCAACCGGTACGAGTACCACCTGGTTTCTTCAACCGGTACGAGTACCACCTGGTTTCTTCAAACGGTACGAGTACCACCTGGTTTCTTCAACCGGTACGAGTACCACCTGGTTTCTTCAACCGGTACGAGTACCACCTGGTTTCTTCAACCGGTACGAGTACCACCTGGTTTCTTCAACCGGTACAGGTACCACCTGGTTTCTTCAACCGGTACGTGTACCACCTGATTTCTTCAACAGTACAAGTACCACCTGATTTCTTCAACAGTACAAGTACCACCTGGTTTCTTCAACCGGTACGTGTACCACCTGGTTTCTTCAACCGGTACGAGTACCACCTGATTTCTTCAACAGTACAAGTACCACCTGATTTCTTCAACAGTACAAGTACCACCTGGTTTCTTCAACAGTACAAGTACCACCTGGTTTCTTCAACAGTACAAGTACCACCTGATTTCTTCAACAGTACAAGTACCAACAGGTTCTTCAACAGTACAAGTACCACCTAGTTTCTTCAACCGGTACGTGTACCACCTAGTTTCTTCAACCGGTACGTGTACCACCTGGTTTCTTCAACCGGTACGAGTACCACCTGATTTCTTCAACAGTACAAGTACCACCTGATTTCTTCAACAGTACAAGTACCACCTGGTTTCTTCAACAGTACAAGTACCACCTGATTTCTTCAACAGTACAAGTACCACCTGATTTCTTCAACAGTACAAGTACCACCTGATTTCTTCAACAGTACAAGTACCACCTGGTTTCTTCAACCGGTACGTGTACCACCTGGTTTCTTCAACCGGTACGAGTACCACCTGATTTCTTCAACAGTACAAGTACCACCTGATTTCTTCAACAGTACAAGTACCACCTGGTTTCTTCAACAGTACAAGTACCACCTGGTTTCTTCAACAGTACAAGTACCACCTGATTTCTTCAACAGTACAAGTACCACCTGGTTTCTTCAACCGGTACGAGTACCGCCTAGTTTATTCAACCGGTACGAGTACCACCTGGTTTCTTCAACCGGTACGAGTACCACCTGGTTCTTCAACAGTACAAGTACCACCTAGTTTCTTCAACCGGTACGTGTACCACCTGGTTTCTTCAACCGGTACGAGTACCACCTGATTTCTTCAACAGTACAAGTACCACCTGATTTCTTCAACAGTACAAGTACCACCTGATTTCTTCAACAGTACAAGTACCACCTGATTTCTTCAACAGTACAAGTACCACCTGATTTCTTCAACAGTACAAGTACCACCTGATTTCTTCAACAGTACAAGTACCACCTGATTTCTTCAACAGTACAAGTACCACCTGGTTTCTTCAACAGTACAAGTACCACCTGGTTTCTTCAACCGGTACGAGTACCACCTAGTTTCTTCAACCGGTACGAGTACCACCTGATTTCTTCAACAGTACAAGTACCACCTGATTTCTTCAACAGTACAAGTACCACCTGGTTTCTTCAACAGTACAAGTACCACCTGATTTCTTCAACGGTACAAGTACCACCTGATTTCTTCAACAGTACAAGTACCACCTGGTTTCTTCAACAGTACAAGTACCACCTGGTTTCTTCAACAGTACAAGTACCACTTGGTTTCTTCAACAGTATAAGTACGGATGCCCACCCTCTCGAGACATTTATCTTTGACTCCAGGCCCTAGGCTATGATAGGGTCTCTAATTTTCTGGTCTGCAGATCTTCAAGACCAGTTCAGCCACTTTAGCGCGACACCTGCTTTATTAATTTGGTGGGTGTTCATTATTTAAAACTTTAGAAAGTTATAATGTCTCCAAAGACTTATCTTATTTCATTTCTAGCATTTCTAATTGGAATTTAAGTCTATGTTATTTGCTTTGAGCCGAAGAATATTGAATTTAGATCTAGCATTATTACCCGACTTATACGATATATTTGAAATAAATTTAGTCGAGTAATACAGAATTTGGATAATTACATATGTTTTGTTGTTCGTTTAAAATAGCATTCTTTCTATTTGATTTGAAAAATAATTTTGATTAATTAATGACGGTAAAATTTGTTCAAAAAGACGATGTTTTCTTTTCTCGAAAATATGTTCAATTTCTTTCTATTACGAACCTATAATCTGTTTGGTTATTTCTAAAAAATAAAATAACAGTTAAAAAATTAAATAGCTAAAGCTCTTCCTGGTTTTTCGGGTAAAATATATTTTCGAAAACATACGCAATGATAAGCTTATTATCTTTAAAAAACCAGTTATGTTTATATACATAAAAACTTAATCATCTAAACAATATTAAATTTATTTGAACTAAAATGTCATCGGAGAAACGTGCGAGAGATTTATTCGGAAAATTATCTGTAAATTGTCCGATTATTTATAGTTCACTGAATTTTTCGATCGAAATGATCATAAAACCCCGAGCCCTATGCCAATGAGAAATATCTCTTCCGTCGCTGCCCGAAACGATCTGCCCCGTCTCAAATTCCTAAAAGTATATGAATTCCCGCTGTAAGTAATAATTTAAGACTTTTTATTACCTTCGGATTTTTTTGGAAGTATTGGACCATACCCTGCCACGCAGAACCCATACATTTTTGTACTACTGGACCAGTCTGAAAAACCAACAGAATATTAGAGCACAAATCCATTACAGCAGAAGTAAATGAACCGAAGTTAACGAAATAGCGCTCAGAATCGGAGGGCGTTTTCCTTATTTAAATCGAGTCAAATAAAAGCTAATTTCCATCCCCGTCTTTTGACGCGATAAACTGCACTTGGGAATTGTGGGTATAGCTGTTTCTGTGTATAAAAATGGTTTCATAAAAAGAAAAACCTTTTTTTTCGGTCTAGGAGCGCACAAAATTTCAAATTCGAGGTATAAATGTAACTTCATAAGGAAAACGCCTATAACATGGGGAGTATAACAGTCTGATAACTTCGGTTCATTTACTTCTGATTATAGCTAACAAGGGCCGCAATTCTATATGCTTAGCTAAAATTATTATAGAAAAAGTAAATATATATGCAAATTTAACGAAGTTTTATCTTTTTCTTTAATAATTTTAAATAATTTAGTTAGCCATCTTAAAAAATATTAATTTGCAATAACTTAGGGAACAAGATACAAGTAGCCGGTGAAGGTAATTATAGCGGAAGATAATTTATTTCGGTAATACGTAATACATAATATAATTACAGATGGTTATTATCACATGTATCATAATCACTGATGAATAGTAATAAATTTGGTATGATCACAGATGATAATTATAACACTTAATATAATCGCAGAATCTGTGATAATTATCACACTTAATATAATCGCAGAATCTATGATAATTATCACACCTAATATAATCGCAGAATCTATGATAATTATCACACCTAATATAATACCACAGATAATAATTATCACACCTAATATAATACCACATATGATAATTATCACACTAAATATAATCATAGACGATAATTATCACACTAAATATAATTATAGAGGATAATTATCACACTTAATATAATTAGCTGTGTTCCAATTTGAAAAGTGTGAATTGAAATTTTAAGTATAAATGTCTTTAACCCGATGCAAAACACCATGATGAAAACCTTTCAAATTGGAACCATTTCTCTAAATCCATTGGTTTTAGAAATAAACTTTGAATAACCTGGAACCATGAGTTTAAAGGTCATCCGAGTTTGAAGATTCTAAAGATCCCCTACCAGATGAGTATGTCTAGCAAATGTTGACACTTTAGCATGAGTACTTTAGAGTGATTAGCCCTTTAACCGGGTCCCTGGTAAATAATTTTCATCAAGAGTACCGGTTTTCGTCTAAATAACCTCGAATTGTTGTTGGTCAAATTAGGTGGGCCCAAAGCTAGTTAGTCCTAAAATGTGGCGAGGAGCACTTTTCTAATTGAAACCATTTTTGTATCTTTAATGGTTCTCGAGATTATTTTTTTTTAATAAACTTGAAGATATGGTTCAAGGTCATGGAAATTTCCATTTTCAAGTGACCTTTTGCACGTTCTATGTGTCCTGAAAATTTCAAATTCCTAGCTAAAACACATTTTGAGTTATTGGCCCTGTATCGATTTTTATTTGACACCCGGTATTATCAAAAGTGACATAACTACCAAAAGTATGTCAATCCGACCTATTTCTTAATGAATGAGACGAGCGAAATACAAGTTGGGAGGGGAGAAGGGAAAGTATGCCTTGGGGGGGGGGGGGGGGAGGAAGTTAAAACCCACAAATAACGCCTCGTAGCGAGGAACGGAGGAACTAAGTAGCACTGGTCCAAGTTAGTGTTATTTTTCGTCGTTCTGAGGAGATGCTATCGCCATCTAACTACGATATAATACCATAGACTAAAAAAAGATCAAAAAGGCGACATAGTCTTTTATGTTGTCGATCTCGAGTCGAGCATTCATTAAACCTTTAGCATACGAAAGTACAGGGATTGTCACACTTTTAGTAATTATGTCACTTTTGGTATTATAAACTACTACTTGGGGAAGGAGATTTCAGCTAGAGTGTTAATCTCTCTCAGCAGTAATTAGCTAATAGTTTTGTAATTTTGGGAAATGAATAACTTTCTTTTATTGAAATGCAAATATTTTTTAGTTTAAAAAAAATTTAATGGGCGCTTCAATAAAACATCTTCAAGGAAATTGCCAAAATATTTTCGAGAGCCAGGACCTGCAAGCTACGGTTTATATAGTGCTTGTTAAAATAATAGAAACTTTTCACCTGCTAATAGAACGTCGTGTTTTGGCCAAGCCTTAATATACAAAAAAATCTACCTGGTTAAAAGGAAACACTTGTTGCATACCGTACAAGTGAAAAGTTTCCATTATTTCAACCAGCACTATACAAACAGTAACTTGAAGGTCCTGGGTCTCGGAAATATTAATTCTTGGCGATTCCCTTGAATATGTTTTATTGAAGTGTATATTGGAATAAATGAGAAAATAGCTCTTTTTATAAATTCAGCTACGCTTGTTGAACTTGTTTTTATGTTGCTCTTACGACACGATGTCATCGCTTTATTAGAATAGTTTTGCCACGCTCACGTGAAATTCTGTTTCTCGCGCCCTAAGCTTGCTTACGAAAGTTAAAGTTGTAACATAGTAGCTACATTCAAACAATAAGGCCACCTTAATTTATAAAAACACCTATTGTTATTTTTAATTTTTAATTTAATATTTTCAGATGAAGTAGCCCAAAACCACAACTACTACGCAAAACTTTGATAAAAAATTGCAAATAACATTTTTCTTATGCTAAGATATAGGAGCCCCTAAGGGTTCAATGGGTTCAATAACTGGTGTCTTTACCAAAGTGTCGGGGTCCGGCATTTGTAACCCTTAAGAGTGGTGGAGCACTGGGAGATGTTACCCTTTGTAAAATCCTTTAATAATTTGTAAAAGAAATAAAAATAAAACAAGTTGTCGCATGAAAATATTTAGGCGCCAGATTGTCTGGAAGTAAAATTTCCACTAATGTATTTGTCTATTTTTCTTGTATAGTTATAAGCCTAAATATCCTGCCCATTGTACGCGCCCCCGTGAATTGCAACACGAGGGTCAAAGTGGGAAAAAGTTCAGCGTCACGGGTTGGAAGGGAAAGATTTGCACATTCTTTTCACCAGTGGCGCCACCTGACGCCTTGGTCTCTCTCCCCATCTTGTAAAAACTATAAATACCTCCTCCGCAAAAATGTACTCACTGTCTCTTCTAAAACTCTCTCATGACTGTCACTTGACGCGAAATAAAATGTTTCTTTTTCACCAACATCGTTATTTTTTTACCAATACTTAAGTCCCTAATCGAGCAGGCAACAGTAAACCTAGCGTTTTTCAGTCGGCGCTATGGTAAAAATTATTAGCTCTCCCAAACCCCGGTAGTTTCTAAAACTAAAAACTACGCCCTTAGTAGGACTTCAGTCAGGTAAGGGCCGGGACCTGGGCTTCGGCTCGGGCTAAAGGGGGAGGTCCTTGCGCCGCCGGCACTCTGGTGGAGTTGGCTTCCAGCTGAGGGGTCCAACCGGGATATCCGGGGCCAGCACTGAGGGCGGGGCTGGGACTCCATATGCCCGTTGTCCGCCTTTTGGTACCTTCACTCCCGGACTTTGACTTCGCTTCTTTTGTGAGTTAGGTGTCTGTTGGTGGTGCAAGATCCATTTTTACTACTACGGCTGCGCGTGAAGTGCGGAAAACATTTTTCGTTGCCATGGCAAAACGGTTTCCCATTGAATAAATTCCCTTTAGGATTTTTCATGATACATGAAGGTCTAGCAATCCCCCAAGTTTGAACAAAATCGGTGGGTTACACTTCGGGGTGTCTCCTTGTCAGTTCTTCCGAGAAGGATTTTGAAATGGCCTACAATGATGTCCTGTGATATACTTACATCAAATAAAAACTGCCGGCATAAACTTGTTTTCAGTTTATCTTCTCCGCATGCGTCCAAAGAGGGCTAAAATAAGGCAAGAAAATGGTCAGGCTAGCTTTTAAGTTTTAATTATTTTACATTAAAGTCAACTGATATCAGTTCTATCGTCCGATAATAACCGGAAACGTATTCTCGTTAAAAGGTTATCATAGATAATAGACAGGTGAATTATTTTCTTACCGCGTCACCAGGTGATCCACAAATACCTCCAATATCCAAAGATACAAGTTCAGTTCTTAATGATTCTAAATTAATATTAAACTGTAACATAATTATCATAAGTATAGATGTACATGTATGACATTTTCAGTGTGCTGATTTGATTTGGCATAGATTTAATCGATTCCTAAAATAAGAAGTTTTTGACCCTATTTTAGAATAGGTGTTTTCCTAATTTTTTTTAATAATTTTTTTAACATACATTATTTATAATTTACAAAAATAATTATATACCTAAGCATAGCTTGTATTTAGGAGGGGGGTTAATGTATCGTATAAAAATAATAGTTTTTTTTGAGAAGCTCGTTATGAGCGATTGTAACGGGTGGGACAATTCAGTCCGCTCGTCCATTTGATTAATCAGGTTCGAGATATGTGTTACGGCCACGCCAATGGGGGATACTTGGGGATAGGGTTGGGACACCCGTGGCGGAAGTATGACAACCACCCGTTGGGGGATTAGTGGTCGTCCTCACACGGCCATCCACAAACTCTGCCTCCCGGACGCCTGGGATTACAGGAGTGAGCCACTACTCCCGGCAAAAATAATAGTATTACAGACAACATAGTATATTGTGATCGGGTGAGTATATTATTACAGTGAATTTTCAACAATAGTTATGAACTCAGAGGATTTAAATAATGAGTTAATTTCTATATGGAAGTCGTCAAAAGATACTATTTGGCAGTTCAGTTCAGTACGCTCCAGTTTTGAAACCGTCGGCGCGACTCGCATGAATGTACGTCAACCAGCTGGCAAACATGTTTCCCGAAAAATCAATAAAAACCAAATACTACATACAGTTACATGTCCCTTCCTAGAGTATACCACCTCCTAGGCGGTTCTTTGATACGGATTTTATGAAAACACCCATTGAGCACCTTTAAAAATACCAAAACCGAATCTGGCTCGTTAAAATCGAGGGCATAAATAACATAATAACAATAAGTATGACAATTAACGAGATTTACAACCACACTGATTTTCATAGTTATTGCGTAATCAAGATGTTTTCTCAGCACAGAGTCCTCTAGCGTTTAAAATATGCGAGACTTCCGCTAAGCCGAAATATCTGGTTTCCGATAGATAGGCGGAATATTAGGTTAAAATGATAAAAATTAAAAACGTTTTTCTCGGCGCCACGAGCTCATGTTTTTTTATCACGCGTGATTCGCACGCGGGCTTCAAAACAAATCCTAAGCCCCTCGCGACTCCAGAACGTGCTCTCCGATATTAGGTTAAATTTTGTATCAAAAAGTAGTCATCCAAAACGGTAAGTCGCGAGTCCAAGTCACAGCTTGAAGAGAGTATCAGTGCCGAAAAAATAGGAAGTGTCATACTTATTGTTATTATGTTACTTATGTCGAGGGTGAAATGTGGCGCGATGGAAAATGTACTTGCACTGTGTTATTAAAAACGTACAAATGTAAACACATCACAATTCTCCACAACGTTTGGGTGGCGAAAAATATTCCTCTGGGGCCGAAACGAAAACGAGGAAGTCCCCAATTATCGCGCAAAGCTCTTTTCATTCAGTGGAACAACAGCTAATAAAGGTTTTTTTTTAATATTACAAAGCTCTTTTTGCCCAGTAGAACTAACAACTACAGGGTTATTGCTTTTTGAAATTAGCCATAAATCGACTTTATTTTTTGTTATTAAAATAGGGTTAAAAAAATAATTTTCTTAGCGACCGAATTAATTTTATTCCATTTGATTTGGGTGGTCTTTTATGTTTTTACACACAAACCCCAAAGGGATTTATATGTACTATTTTCACTTCGAAGGTAGCAACCGCCGCAGTGGCGTAGCTGAGAACTCAGAGCCCCCCCCCCGCAAAAATATCTATGAGGCCCCCCCTATTTAATTTTTTTTATAGTTAGTGGGGCCCCCTTGAAGCTCGAGCCCCCCCCCGGAAGCTCGAGCCCCCCCCCCCGCACCGCGGGCCCTCCGGACCATCAGCTACGCCACTGAACCGCCGCCATTGGTAAATGATACATCAAATTTTAAAGAAGCACAGACCCTTGAGAGCCAGAATTCCTTTCGGCAATCGGGGCTTCAAACGTTGCTAATTTTCCCATTTAAGTGATGGTTAGCGATTTTCGCCTTGAAACCTACATTTTTATATATATATTTTAAATCCTGGATCCAGAATCTCACGGGACTCACTGTTCAGGGTTGAAAAAGTACGCGTTAATACTGGGAATAGGAAAATCATGAGTAATTTCAATTCAATGTGGACAAACTAAGGGTAGCTGAAGTCGATTTCCGGCGTAGTTTCCTAAAAAGTTAAAGTGTTGGTTGCACGAAATTTTAGCTATGGCTAATTAATGACTCATTAGAAAGAGCAAACATTTTATAGCAAGTACAGAAAATTTCATCAAAATCGGTTAAGTGGTCTTTGAATTATTATAAAAAGAAGTTGAAATGGTGGAAATCGAGTTTTTCGGTGAATTCCCAGACTTCTAAAATTCTTCTCGTCACCCATGACGTCAGAAAATGCGAAGCGTATCATTGGCTAATTGTCTGTAATACATTTCTTTACATCTGGGATTAAAAGCTGGTTGATTTAACACCCAGGAAAAAGTCCTACGCAGTAGTAATTGAAATAGGCATACACAAGCCGATACGTAGTAGAAAAACGATATGAAACCGAAGGCTCCTTGTAAATTCTTCTTAAAACGTCGGGTCGCGCGCGCGTAAAAAAATTATTTTTTATTTCGATAATAAGCCTAAATATTATGATTAAAAACCTCTGGTTTGAAAACTTCTACAAGTAAACAGAATCCCTCCACTTCAGTTCCTTCTATTTTAGGATTAAAACTACAGCTTTGATTTGCCCCAAATTGCTCGTGCTACGGAGGAGAGAAATCGATACCGACCCTAGATATTTTTCTCGATGAAGGGGTGGCTGAACTTTGTCAGTGCCCATATTTGTAATTTCACGGTACTCTATTAACTCCCTCAACCTATAATTCAATACAAAATGAGTCCACCAAATAGCTTTATCCTTTAGCGGTCAAAGTTTGTAATATCATTGTTAAAATTGATTTTTCACTGGATGAATGACAAAGTGTTTGGGGGTCGCTTTTAACACAAGGTTGTGTAGAAGGTGCTGCCTCGGTTTAAATTCCATTTAGGTGGCTATATTGTGCAGTGTGACCACAAAATATTTTAAAATACTTTAAAGGAATTATAAGAAATTTATCAGTGTAATATAGGAAAAAATAGGAAGAAAATTTTGGAAAAAAACGAAATAAAGGAAGAAAATTGGCAGGAAAAATGGAGAAAATTAATTATACAATAAGAGAAGACGGATTGTAAAATTTTTTTAAGGGGAGTATAACTTTCAAAATAGTTTATATCCGAAATAAATCAATAAAAATAGTCGAAAACTACCGCCGATCGGTGTTGGAAATAAGCATCGTAAAAATCTAGGACGTTTTAAGGATTTCTAAGGGTAAAATATATAAACTATTTTAATTTCTTCAGACTTTGGAGTTAAATTATAGGGTTTTATAGGAAATTTAATGAAATTATAAGGACGTTAAATTATAGGAAAAAATAGGAAATATAGGATTGTGCTAACCAAGTTGATGTACATGATGATTTATAAAGCGTTGTAATTATTTTTTGTTGTAAAAATACTCTTCCGTTGTTAACAATTTGTTCATTGATTATGTTAATCGACAGGGTGGTTATTATAACGCTCATTTTGGTGATATTAAAACTTAGGTTGTTATAGTGCGCTTATTTCTACGTACCAGTGATTTAAATATTGTTAATCATTAATATATGAATGAATTTTTTGTATTTATCGGTGAAATAAATTCATGACATACCACATAGATAAAATTTCCGAAACATTACGAGTTTTTGTAAGCGATGAATCGTTTGTGCCAATACCAGATTCGTAACGCTCTCTTTTAGGAAATAACTAATGTTTATTTAAGAATGTTGACATTTACTTACCGCAATTTCTTTGTAGCTTTGTAAAGTCCAACATGTTTGGTATAAAATTAAAAAGTGCTTTCTGTAAATTTGGCATATCTTTTTGCATGTTGTTGACTGTATCCAACAACATGAAGCCTATTTTGCCAATGTTATCCAAGTTTTTGACGTAATTGACGAAATCGTCGCCTTGTTTTCCAAGTCCCATAAAATTCATCATGAAGGCCAACTGCTTCGCTGTCTTCACGAGTTCATCGTCCTCGCTGAGAACCGACTTTACTTGAAATATACCCAAGCACAACAGCGCAATTTGCGGTTTCATATTGCGTAGATATTTCGGCTACTAACAAAGTAACCACGGATTATGTAAGGCAACAAACCAGTTTATTTCGTTTCCGCGTATAAAAACCAGAGTTCGTTCTCCCGCTCATCAGCGGCCACCAGATGCCATTCAAGCGGAAGTTGACGAACGTGGAGGTGTCGTACTACTACTAAAACCATTCGCATACCTGAGTACTGGTACCGCTGAGTCGACAAATGAAATTGAAATCACACGTAGACGTAGCGCCCTATTTCAGCAAAAACCGCGGCAAACAGTTTCGCATTTTTATATTAACAAGCTAGCTATCTATAGTTTCTATAGCAGACGACGGTGAACGACCAGTTAGCTCATTTCCCGGCGTTAAATTAATGAATTTAAATGGTTATTCATGGTGGCTGATGGTGCTGTTTTTGACTGAAACCAGGAATCCATGACGCTACTTGGAATGAATAACGGCTTTGTTGTGGCGAAACATAGTAGGCGGAGCTTATAAGCCAAGTGTTAGCTCCTCCTCCTATAAAAACAAGTGACTAATGTGTCGTTTGCTCTGTCGTCTGCTTTCTAATTAGGGTCTTTTTTGGAGTTGAATATATTGTTATAAAGTTCTGATAGACCAAAATATGAATAAGAAAAAAGTTATAAAATAACTAAAAAAACAGTTGAAAGCAGTTGTTTTGGAAATTAACATATTTTTAGAGAATGGCATTTTTAATATTCCCTTCGCGCCGGTTTAAAAACTGTATTGAGTTCATGCAGGGAAAAGACCTACATGTAATGCGTTTAAAACTTTCTGCCAAGCACTATGGAATACATGTTTGAAATCCTATCATGATAGGATTGCCTTTAATTTGTTGAATGATATAACTCACAGGATTTTGATAGAAATTTGCATCACTCCATGCTTCTAAAGCTGAGCTGTTGGGCCTTTGTTCAGGATTTGGAGGAAAATAGACTTTATCTTTACGGACCATTATTATTGCTCTTTTCTTTGAAGCTTGGTTACAAACTACTGTTTTTCTAAATCATGAATTGGTATTAATGACTCATCTATCATGGATTCTAATACCGGGGAAGCATCTAAATCAACTATGCCGATGGGTTCTGCCATTTTATCCCGATAGTAAAAACTAGCAGACGACTAACAAAAACCTGTATATTTTTAATAACGAATCAAACGCGAGAGTTTTCACGTCACCGAATTTGACGTCATTTAAGGCGGTATAAGCGTTTTTGGCCCAACCCATAATGTTCCGCCACAAAATACCACAGGGGGTATGGAGAGATATTCATTCCAAGTAGCGTTATGGATTCCTGCTGAAACTTAAGGAGCCACATTTTTGCCAAAATTGTTAGTCCACCACGTTGTTCCGTATTAACGGATAAAATAAGTGTTGGTCACGTTTTGAAGATATTAAAGGCCCCCAACATACTCTTATTGTGTTTGTGTATTTAAATTCGTTGTTACTACAAGTATTTAACCCCCACTTCAAAAAGTGCCTAGTTCTGTCCATCTTGTTGTTGTATTTATGTATATTTTATGCCATTTCTATAGTAGACCTTAATCAATATGAGCGTTAAACATACCAAAAGTTTTATCTTTTAAATTAATAACATTATTAATAGAAACCATTCCCACCCTTTTAAAAGTAAATTAAACATTAAGTAAATAACTTTTAAGGGCCAAATAACAATTAAATATAAAATATAGATACAATAGAACAGGGTCTACACTCGCTTCCTAATATAAAATTGAGATAATTAAACGGTACTCGTGAAATAAATTATCAATAAAATACCTGCCTTCTCACAGTATAGTGCTAATGAAAATGATTGTATCTCGGTCTTATGAACATGGTGTAAGTTATAGAGGATAGCACCGCCGGTCGAACGCCGCCGCCGCCCATTATTTAGATAACGCCGATAAATTTATTTCGCCGCCGAATTTATTTCCATTATAGAGTAGTATCGCTTTGTAGCTTTGGGCTATCATTTCCTGTCTCTCGTAGATTCCTGTTTTCGGTTTAAAATAAACAGTGTAAACGTAGACGGTAAAATAAACTGTGGTCGAAATTTTAACCCCTTTAAAACTGGACACTAGCTAGGGAGGGAACACTGGATGGATTGGTATTTGAGCATGCGCAGAGACCAGTTTTGGCCGGTCGCCGAGAAAAAAATAACTAGATCATGATTCCTCCTGAAGCACGTGGCGCCATCTAAGTAAACTGCCCGTTATATTAAGGAAATAAAAGCTGGACCAAATGGTCGTTTAACGGTAAATTTAGCTGTAAATTAAAACGTAAATTATTAAATCATCATAGACGCGAAAACGATAGAAATAACCTCAGTAAATATTGAAGTCGTGAAGCGCTTTGGCTAGCAGTCATGTCGTCCCGAAATGTTACTCTTTTTTTTCTTACCCCCAAATTCAAAATACCCTTCCTAGGCCGGGAAGCCGTTGGAATTTATTTTAAACATTTCTTGAAATATTAAAATATCTATTTATTTAACAATTTTTTACAAAATAACAAACACCCGAATACACATTAAGGTAAAGAAAACAGAACGTCTTCCAAAGAAGAAAAGTATGCGATGAATAACATTTCTTAGTTTAGGATTTTACCGTTCGAGGAAAAGTTCAAACGGATTCCAGGGACTGTGAATTTACTGTCCGTGGGTTGACAGTTAGTTCTGTTTCATATTTCTATACCGCTATAGTTACCATTTACATTATCTTTGGATATCGACGGAAATTTAAATTATCTTGGGATATCGAGAGAAATTTAAATTATCTTTGGATATCGAGAGAAATTTAAATTATCTTTGGATATCGAGGGAAATTTAAATCATTTTTGGATTTCGAGGGAAATTAAATTGTCTTTGGATAACGAGGGAAATTTAAATCGTCTTTGGATAACGAGGGAAATTTATACTTTGAGTTACATTTTCTAATTTTGAAATAGGTATACATTATAAGGGACATTTGGGGAGGACAAGCCACAAAATTATAGGGTCCACAAAATGCTTAGGGGCCACACATAATTAGGCCACCTGTGAAAAAACCTTAGCGCCGCTACTGGAAACACTTAGCTGATCTATAAATTTATAAATATTTATTGGAAAGAGATTTAAAGGGTAATTATTATAGTGCGAGTAGAGTTTTCATGAAGAGAAAGGAAAATGTGTTTGACGATTCTGTGTTCCTCACAAGTTTTCAGTTTTGACTTTGTCGCCATCTATCATTGAATTTTAGAACAAAGCTTTAAAATTTTATATTTTGTCTCAATTTTAATTTTACTTTTGTCGTAATACCATTTCTATCTTCAAATTATAAGCAATAAGCAATAAATTACTTTGTGGCTTTCGTTTGAAACGTAACCTGCTTCAGAAAACTTAAATTTTAAACAACTTTTCATTTTACATTAAAATTTTCTTAAAATTTCAGTCGCGAATCGTAAACTTAAATATACTGTTTCACGTGTTAAAAAAATTAAAATGAGGTTAAATACCACAAGGGTATACAGTTAAACTACAGTTATAAAACGTTATTTAGGAGTTACTGATGGTCTCGTTTAAAAAAGGGCGTCCGTCTGTAAAAATGACCAGATTGTTCCCTAAATTCATGTAAAATAAATACTAAGCTGTAATTTTTACAAGCCTTATGAAGTGTTTACCTTAAATCCACACTGTTGTAAAAGAAACTAGATATATATTCTGCAAAAACTACCAACTATTTTCTAAAACTTGCAGTTGCAAATCGTAAACTTAAATATACTGTTACACGTGTTAAAATTAAATAAAATAAGGTTAAATAACACGGGGAAATCCTGTTAATTGATTATTACCAGTAATTTTGTAAATTTAACTCTTATAACTCCCGTAAAAACAATTTTATTTATCTCAGTGCACCTTGAAAGAATGCAACGGTTTTTGACCGAGCTTAGCTCTGAATATTTAAATATAATAATTTTCGTACACATCATTTTGGTTATATAATATTAAATATAAAATACATTTGTTAATGTAATTGATATATTTTGTAAAGTGTAAGCTGTGTTATTTAGCAATTAAGAGTAACTGTCTTCATCGATTAACGCGTTAAATCTCGACAATTTTTCCTAAAACGTGTGATCGAAAATTTCACGCGTTTTGCAAATTCGAGGTCACCAACAAAATATTTATTATATAAAAAACTAACCAAATAGTATAACATTTTCGGTTCCGATTTACGGATTTAATCATTTTTCTTGGTCAGTCTCGTACAGTAACTTATAGTAAAACGTAGGAGGGACTTGCATGTTATTATTAATATGTTAACTTCTTGAAACTATACTACTGATGGTATTATTTAAATTTTGAACGATGGATATGAAACAGTAACCTTTTAACGATGTAACGGAAATTTAAGAATATGACCGAAAATAGTCTTGAAGTGGCACACAAGAAACCGGAAGTAGCCCAAAAATGACCGAAACCTATCAGTCATCAAACGTTCATTAAAAGCGCTAGTACAATTCGTAGTACGCCGTAGAGAATCAGTACTATACGACTTAATGAAAATGAAATATGATCGATGATCCAGAACATTTTAAAATTGTATCTTAATTACTGTAAATCAAATCAAATATGATGATCCAGAACATTTTAAAATTGTATCTTAATTACTGTAAATCAAATCAAATATGATGATCCAGAACATTTTAAAATTGTATCTTAATTACTGTAAATCAAATCAAATATGATGATCCAGAACATTTTAAAATTGTATCTAAATTACTGTAAATCAAATCAAATATGATGGTCCAGAACATTTTAAAATTGTATCTTAATTACTGTAAATCAAATCAAATATGATGATCCAGAACATTTTAAAATTGTATCTTAATTACTGTAAATCAAATCAAATATGATGATCCAGAACATTTTAAAATTGTATCTTAATTACTGTAAATCAAATCAAATATGATGATCCAGAACATTTTAAAATTGTATCTTAATTACTGTAAATCAAATCAAATATGATGATCCAGAACATTTTAAAATTGTATCTTAATTACTGTAAATCAAATCAAATATGATGATCCAGAACATTTTAAAATTGTATCTTAATTACTGTAAATCAAATCAAATATGATGATCCAGAACATTTTAAAATTGTATCTTAATTACTGTAAATCAAATCAAATATGATGATCCAGAACATTTTAAAATTGTATCTTAATTACTGTAAATCAAATCAAATATGATGATCCAGAACATTTTAAAATTGTATCTTAATTACTGTAGTAGTGGTACAATGAGAGAACTATATCGCGTGGTGGAGGTGTGGTGGAGGTGTGGTGGAGGTGTATGTTAAATTTGCATAGAGTTTTGCTGGATGAGAGTTCTTAATCATGAATGGTTGAGAGTTAAATTTCGATAGAGCTGGGTGATAGTTCGAGACTATAGAGATAAGTTTATAAGATAAGAACTTGATATCGCGCGTATGTATTTACTACGAGATAATACCGATATATAAGACGCGTCGGGAGAGACAATGATCTGTTAATTTGTGGAATAAACGAAACACGGCTCCACGTAACAACTCTAAAGATCTAGTCCAACAATGGAGATCGAAGACTGTTACTTAATTTTCTCTCAGAGATTCAGAAAAATTAACATTTACCTATATACAATGATCAAAGGGATTACATTATATTTGACGCTACCGATTCCCTAAAACAATATGTTAGGTCTTTTCTTCCATGGTGGAGGTGATTTAACTGATTTTCATCCCTACATGGATGTGCTGAAATTTTATCCTAACAAGAATCTTACCCATCATACATTTACCACCAAATTTGAAATCCGTTTTTAACGTTTGGATGAATTCGTGTTTGAATAATATAATGTTGCTAATAATATGCAATGCTAAAAAAACTTGATAAAAAACTAATAAAATTGATTACACTAATGCCCCGATTCTCATTATCCATTATGGATTTAAGCTTACAACATTCTATGAATGGGCTTTTAGCCGGGTCAACCCAATGCGGGAAGTCATTCCTGGTAGGGAAGTTGATTCAACATAGGAAGACCTGCATATCCCCTCCTCCAGAGAGGATAATATGGTGTTATACCGAGTATCAGCCGAAACTTTTTCAATCAATATTGGAACATACACCCTCAGTCGAGTTTCACGAAGGGTTACTCAACGTTAATATATTAAATTCTCAAATTAGGAATTTAGTTATTTTAGACGATTTATTATGCGAGATATCTAATAATAAAGACGTAACTAATTTATTTATTCGTGGATCTCATCACAGAAACACCTCCGTGCTAATTCTAATGCAAAACCTTTATTACCCTGGAAAAGAAATAAGAACTTTAAATTTAAATGCACATTATCTGTTTATTTTTAAATCACCACGTGACAAATCAACAATTTACCTTCTCGCGAGACAAATATCTCCAACCAATAGTAAATACGTTATAGACGCGTTCCAACAAGCCACGTCACGGAAATTTGGGTATTTATTAGTTGACTTGAAACCTCACACCTCGAGACTATAGAGATAAGTTTATAAGATAAGAACTTGATATCGCGCGTGTGTATTTACTACGAGATAATACTGATATATAAGACGCGTCGGGAGAGACAATCATCTGTCAATTTGTGGAATAAACGAAACATGGCTCCATGTAGCAACTCTAAAGATCTAGTCCAACAATGGAGATCGAAGACTGTTACTTAATTTTCTCTCAGAGATTCAGAAAAATTAACATTTACCTATATACATTGATCAATGGGATTACATTATATTTGACGCGACCGATTCCTTAAAACAATATGTTAAGTCTTTTCTTCCATGGTGGAGGTGGGATTGAGGTGGGACTGAGCTTATGATTTTGGCGGAAGATTTTTCCGAGCACCAACGCGTTTTCCGCACGCGAGTGCGTTTTCCGCGATAAATTTTCCGCACGCGAACGCGTTTTCCGCGATATTTTCAGCATATGAGCGCGTTTTCCGCATACGGTGGGTGTAAAACATTATACATTTGTGTCGGGCTTGTTTATTAAGTAGTGGTGGGTGTTGTATGTTAAAATTTTAAGTTTTTTAGTAATAGTAGGTGGAATAGGTTGCGAATGTATTGGAATTTTTGTTGTATCGTGTATAAACGCACGTGTCCAAGATCAGGTTGACTCAAGTGGAATATCTTAAGTTGAGATTAAAAACCTTATCAACAATATCGGAATATTTACCCTAATAAAATGAGGTGGAGATGTGTGTAAATTCAGTATATCTTAAAAAGACGATGCTGATGAGAAATATTTATCACAAGTTATTGGAAAACGTCATCACATTTATTTATGACCACCCTATATAAGATCGATGTTTGGTATATTTTCGCTTAAATCTCCGAAAGCTGAACAATGTAAGTAAATCAACGCTCTATATCTATAATTTTTATAAGTTATTAATAACTGGTATCCTTTATTTTAGGGCTGACCTCAAAACGTTTCCAGTATCTCGAGCTAAAGGTGTTACTATCACGGCGGAATGCCAAATAAGACTAGGAGTGTTGGATGGCGGAAGTGGGATAACTCTAACCGACAAAAATGTGAAACTCTTCATGGGAAAACCGGAGATTAAGTGTGATTCGCTCATCACTAAGTCGTGTTATTTTGATCCACCATGCCGCAATCACTATTTTAATGATATCTGTGGACGGTACCCGTTTAGGGTTAAATGCTGGATATGTGAGAAAATATACCTAACCACGAGATGACTTAAAGTTCATCTACTAAGTCAATAATCTTGTAATAAAATAAATGAATCATCGGATGATGAAGTGTGCGATTGTTTGGCAAGTGAACATTTGCATTATATAGCTGAAGATGAGGCTATAGATGATCAAATTATTGATTATCTTACCGAGTTTATTGTCAGATGTCAAAAGCCGTCCAAACGTGATAAAATTAAAAATATGGAAACAGCGTCCGAGCTAACAGCGACCAAAAAAACTCTTGATTCGCTAATGACATCTTACGATGTTTTTCCACCCGATTTAAAAATGCCGAATGATGAACAGCTGGAAGCTTTGGTATATTATCAAGAATATTGTAAGAATAATCAAATCATTCACAATAACGGTATGGAAACTCCCACCGAAGATTCAGAAAATTTAGAAAAATCTTGTTAATTGCTTGAAAATATGTGAATAAATTTTATTTTTCCTATAAAATCCATTGTTATTGTTGTAAACATACAGTAAGAGTGACTTCAGATATTTGCATTAATAAATAAATAAATGATTGTGTTTTATGGTGGTATATTTGTATATACAAAATAAAAATAAGGTTTTGTATGGTTTTTGTTTTTCAAGAATAGTAACCATTTGCTTTAAAGAAATTATTTTATTGAATACTTTTTATACATAAACTCTTTAGTCATTTTATCGTTTACATTTTTATCTTTCTTAAACCTAGACACAATATTATACATTTCTATTCCTTTACACCTGTTTATAGCAAAATAGATACAGAATGCTCCACATGTATTACTAGAACTACTCTGAAATTGGTTAGAATTAAAAGTAACAGTTTTACTGTTTCGTTCAATAAAGTCATTAAATTTAAAATAATCTGGCGGGTTTCCAAAGGAATCCATGAATTCACTATTTTTATGTTTAGAAAAATATATTAGAACCCAGTGTTCTCCAGGTCCGACACTCGTATCGGTATTTACAATAAATCGAGAAGGGAATATTTTTACATATTTAGGTAGCTTGTCAGCCGCGAACACGCCTCGAAATATACTTTTAGTACTTAAATATTTTTCAAGAATTTCAGTTATCTGTATCGAATCCATTAATTACTGTAATCGAAAATCACGGTTCGATTTTTATCAATTTCAATCAAATTTTGAAACTCAGCGTAAATTAGAATGGAAATCGTCTCCGGTAACGGTTTTACAAATTTTAATTCTAATCTCAGGTTACTGTTTTTCACAAGATGCAAGTGATTAGCGTTGTTATTAAGATCGGAGGTTAAATTGTACGCGAATAAACAATTTCCGTTAGGGTAATCTTCCCGACTTATCTGATTCCCTTCATCTACGTTCCACTGATTAGATTGAATGAAAAGATTGCAATACGCTTGAATATATAGATTTTCCTCAAAGTTTAGGGATCACGCCTTATGAGGGACTCTGCTACCGTCAATGTACAATCAAATGCTTGATAAATCGAAATGTTGAAAGTTGTACGGTAATTTTTTCAAATCTCCTAGAAACGCTTTTTGTTCCACAAACCCGATAACAACTTTTTTAGGTGCTTGTCCGGTAAATAAATGATCTTGCACACTAGTCATAAGACCAGCGGGTGTAGAAAATGAGGTGCACTCCGAACGAGTTACAGGATATTTAGCGGTTCCATATTGTAGCGCCTTGGCTTGAGCGAGCGATAGTTCCGGTATCACTTTAACTTTCCTCAGATAAAGGGAAGCTGATAAAATCTCCACTTTACATTTTACGTCGGAGTGAACGCAAAAAGCTGCTCTATTTTTATCAAATTTAAATTTCAAATCAACCATATTTAATAAAAAACGTGGTTGTTGACATAAATCAGTATGGACTACGCCTAACAGGTCAATCACCCCTTTTTGCGCTAAACTCGCCCGTTTAGAGAAACCATCGTTATCGAAAAATGAATCGAACTTTCCAGGCGTATCCCGATAGAAAAGTGAACTTGTTAAGTAACTTTTCTTCGCCGAATCTCCGAACGTTAATAGAGTTTGTATCATACTTTTATAAGCGTAATTTTGACTGGAAGGTGTTACTGATCTTTCATTGAGAAATAAATGAACGTCGCTAAAAAGCGTATGAAGAAACAAGTTCTCAGGGGCGATATTATCGGCTGGAGTTCCCGCTGCACCAACCGCAACACCTGGAACAGCAGGCTGCGGTAGTTCACCATTATCTTTAGTTACCTTAACTCGAACGTGCAACAAAGTTTGTGAAAGGTCTATATACGTTTCAGAGTTACCGTTGATAGAAAATGTAATTGAGGCGTTATCAACTATATTTGATATTGGATAATACTCAACCCATTCACCACTAATAATCGACGATTGTGTCATAGGTACTTGAAACAAATCTAGCTCGGAATTTATACACTCAACTGAGTGCGGGTGTAAAAGGGACATTATGAGAATATATCGGAACGTTTAGGGAACCGTCCTTTCACTATCCCGCCTGCTGTTGAAATGCCGCTTTTCGGCTGAATTCGTTTCCTTTTATTTCCGGAACCTGTCATTCTTTTAATATGATCCGTAGCTGAAGATGTTAATCTCATGGCTTCATCAGCAGCTGAAGCTAGAGTTTCCTTTCCGGCGTTAATAGAATGCGATTTAAGCGCTGTTTTAATTGGGACTCCGCTAACAACATCGGTCGCTACTTTCGCTCCGGTACTTAAAATTTTTTTTCCTAAGTAAGAAGGGCCTTTCTTCAGTAAAGGTACCGTGAATCTAAACGCTGAAGATAATATATTTCCTAGTCCATGTCCTCTTTGCACAGCTAAACCTCTATATACAGGTATTCCACCGAAACCAACCTGGTTTAAATAGTAACTTTCATAATCAGTTCTTGAAGGTGAATATTCAGACCTCATGATGTTTACTGTTCGCTCTCTTAAGCTAGAATGAGGGTGTGTCCTGAATGATTAAAGGTTTATAGTGAAGTCCACATTTTACGGGGTTTAAAATGTAATACAACGTGAGCTTTTCCACTATGAAACTGTATTGGCTCACCTAAATCATCTGTTATATTCTTCTCTATAGTCTTAATATTATTACACACGACTGGTAGGTAATGAGGTTGTAAAAATATTTTTGTAACCGTTTTCCCGTTAGACTTATGATTCTTAATAGAGGTGCTAAACTATCTCCGACAACGCTATTTTCAACCAGATCAGAATAAACGAATAATCAATGTAACCCAGCGTCCATATTAACTGGGTTGGGGGTTATCATTGAATTTAAAATGGTGAAATCATTATCTCTTGAGGGCTCGGGGATTGGTAAACTTTTATCCATAAATAAAATTTTCCAGATTATCCGATAAATTATTATTTGAATAAAGCTGTTCTTCGTATTATTCGATTAATTTTATCCGAATAAATTAACCACTTCATATTTTGATTAATTTTATCACCGTTTATTTATCGTTTAATACTTTTGTTTATCTAAGGAAATCTATAGTCGTAATTAAAAGTTATTTATGTCAATCTTTTTTACAGTTAATTTTTGAACCAAATGAAAACTAATGTGTAAATTTATTTTATTTCGTAAATTAAATTAACTGTTTTATGATTTTCCGTCAAGTTCTTTAGTTAGATAATGTAGCTATTTTTCGATAAAGAGAAACGGCAATCGTACAAAAATTATATAAATTAGCTATTGTCGATAAAAAGGACTTTTGAACTTTTGTTTCTTATAACCTTTCGAAAATCCGAAATTCGAACAATTTAACTACATTTGTCAAACGCTAGAATTATTTAGTTTTCGGCAGTTAACTGCGCGTTACGATGGCGGAAGCTTCGGTTCAAGATATAGATAAAGCTACTGAGGAAATGAGCCGCAACCTGGTTTCTTCAAACAGTACAAGTACCACCTGGTTTCTTCAACCGGTACAAGTACCACATGGTTTCTTCAAACAGTACAAGTACCACCTGGTTTCTTCAAACGGTACAAGTACCACCCGGTTTCTTCAAACGGTACAAGTACCACCCGGTTTCTTCAAACGGTACAAGTACCACCTGGTTTCTTCAACCGGTACAAGTACCACATGGTTTCTTCAAACAGTACAAGTACCACCTGGTTTCTTCAAACGGTACAAGTACCACCCGGTTTCTTCAAACGGTACAAGTACCACCCGGTTTCTTCAAACGGTACAAGTACCACCCGGTTTCTTCAAACGGTACAAATACCACCCGGTTTCTTCAAACGGTACAAGTACCACCCGGTTTCTTCAAACGGTACAAGTACCACCCGGTTTCTTCAAACGGTACAAGTACCACCCGGTTTCTTCAACCGGTACAAGTACCACCCGGTTTCTTCAACCGGTACAAGTACCACCCGTTTTCTTCAAACGGTACAAGTAACACCCGGTTTCTTCAAACGGTACAAGTACCACCCGGTTTCTTCAAACGGTACAAGTACCACCCGGTTTCTTCAAACGGTACAAGTACCACCCGGTTTCTTCAAACGGTACAAGTACCACCCGGTTTCTTCAAACGGTACAAGTACCACCCGGTTTCTTCAAACGGTACAAGTACCACCCGGTTTCTTCAACCGGTAGAAGTACCACCCGGTTTCTTCAAACGGTACAAGTACCACCCGGTTTCTTCAAACGGTACAAGTACCACCCGGTTTCTTCAAACGGTACAAGTACCACCCGGTTTCTTCAAACGGTACAAGTACCACCCGGTTTCTTCAAACGGTACAAGTACCACCCGGTTTCTTCAAACGGTACAAGTACCACCCGGTTTCTTCAACCGGTACAAGTACCACCCGGTTTCTTCAACCGGTACAAGTACCACCCGTTTTCTTCAAACGGTACAAGTAACACCCGGTTTCTTCAAACGGTACAAGTACCACCCGGTTTCTTCAAACGGTACAAGTACCACCCGGTTTCTTCAACCGGTACAAGTACCACCCGGTTTCTTCAACCGGTACAAGTACCACCCGGTTTCTTCAACCGGTATAAGTACCACCCGGTTTCTTCAAACGGTACAAGTACCACCCGGTTTCTTCAAACGGTACAAGTACCACCCGGTTTCTTCAAACGGTACAAGTACCACCCGGTTTCTTCAAACGGAACAAGTACCACCCGGTTTCTTCAACCGGTACAAGTACCACCCGGTTTCTTCAAACGGAACAAGTACCACCCGGTTTCTTCAACCGGTACAAGTACCACTCGGTTTCTTCAACCGGTACCAGTACGACATGGTTTCTTCAACCGGTACAAGTACCACCTGGTTTCTTCAACCGGTACAAGTACCACCTGGTTTCTTCAACCGGTACAAGTACCACCCGGTTTCTTCAACCGGTACAAGTACCACCCGGTTTCTTCAACCGGTACAAGTACCACCCGGTTTCTTCAACCGGTACAAGTACCACCCGGTTTCTTCAACCGGTACAAGTACCACTAGTTTTCTTCAAACGGTACAAGTAACACCCGGTTTCATCAAACGGTACAAGTACCACCCGGTTTCTTCAAACGGTACAAGTACCACCTGGTTTCTTCAACCGGTACAAGTACCACCTGGTTTCTTCAACAGTACAAGTACCACCAGTTTTCTTCAACAGTACAAGTACCACCTAGTTTTTTCAACCGGTACAAGTACCACCCGGTTTCTTCAACCGGTACAAGTACCACCTCGTTTCTTCAACCGGTAAAAGTTCCACCTGGTTTCTGTAACAGGTACAAGTACCACCTGGTTTCTTCAACTGGTACAAGTACCACCCGGTTTCTTCAACAGTACAAGTACCACCTGGTTTCTTCAACAGTACAAGTACCACCTGGTTTCTTCAACAGTACAAGTACCACCTGGTTTCATCAACAGTACAAGTACCACCTGGTTTCTTCAACAGTACAAGTACCACCTGGTTTCTTCAACAGTACAAGTACCACCCGGTTTCTTCAACAGTACAAGTACCACCTGGTTTCTTCAACAGTACAAGTACCACCTGGTTTCTTCAACAGTACAAGTACCACCTGGTTTCATCAACAGTACAAGTACCACCTGGTTTCTTCAACAGTACAAGTACCACCTGGTTTCTTCAACAGTACAAGTACCACCCGGTTTCTTCAACAGTACAAGTACCACCTGGTTTCTTCAACAGTACAAGTACCACCTGGTTTCTTCAACAGTACAAGTACCACCTGGTTTCTTCAACAGTACAAGTACCACCAGTTTTCTTCAACAGTACAAGTACCACCTAGTTTTTTCAACAGTACAAGTACCACCTAGTTTTTTCAACAGTACAAGTACCACCTGGTTTCTTCAACAGTACAAGTACCACCTGGTTTCTGCAACAGTACAAGTACCACCAGTTTTCTTCAACAGTACAAGTACCACCTAGTTTTTTCAACAGTACAAGTACCACCTAGTTTTTTCAACAGTACAAGTACCACCTGGTTTCTTCAACAGTACAAGTACCACCTGGTTTCTTCAACAGTACAAGTACCACCTGGTTTCTGCAACAGTACAAGTACCACCAGTTTTCTTCAACAGTACAAGTACCACCTAGTTTTTTCAACAGTACAAGTACCACCTGGTTTCTTCAACAGTACAAGTACCACCTGGTTTCTTCAACAGTACAAGTACCACCCGGTTTCTTCAACAGTACAAGTACCACCTGGTTTCTTCAACAGTACAAGTACCACCTGGTTTCTTCAACAGTACAAGTACCACCTGGTTTCTTCAACAGTACAAGTACCACCAGTTTTCTTCAACAGTACAAGTACCACCTAGTTTTTTCAACAGTACAAGTACCACCTAGTTTTTTCAACAGTACAAGTACCACCTAGTTTTTTCAACAGTACAAGTACCACCTAGTTTTTTCAATAGTACAAGTACCACCTGGTTTCTTGAACAGTACAAGTACCACCTGGTTTCTTCAACAGTACAAGTACCACCTGGTTTCTTCAACAGTACAAGTACCACCTGGTTTCTTCAACAGTACAAGTACCACCTGGTTTCTTCAACAGTACAAGTACCACCTGGTTTCTGCAACAGTACAAGTACCACCAGTTTTCTTCAACAGTACAAGTACCACCTAGTTTTTTCAACAGTACAAGTACCACCTAGTTTTTTCAATAGTACAAGTACCACCTGGTTTCTTCAACAGTACAAGTACCACCTGGTTTCTTCAACAGTACAAGTACCACCTGGTTTCTTCAACAGTACAAGTTATCTTTGACTCCAGGCTATGATAGGGTCTCTAATTTTCTGATCTGCAGATCTTCAAGACCAGTTCAGCCACTTTAGCGCGACACCTGCTTTATTGATTTGGTGGGTGTTCAGTATTTAAAACTTTAGAAAGTTCTAATGTATCCAAAGACTTCGTTTTCAAAACACGATATTTAAGGAGAATGTGTCAAAGTACATTCATCTTATTTCATTTCTAGCCTTTCTAATTGGAACTCAAAATCTTAGTTATGACGTATTTAAGTCTATGTTATTTGCTTTAAGCCGAAGAATATTGAATTTAGATCTAGCATTATTACCCGAATTATACGATATAATTGAAATAAATTTAGTCGAGTAATACAGAATTTGGATAATTACATATGTTTTGTTGTTCGTTTAAAATAGCATTATTTCTATTTGATTTGAAAAATATTTTTGATTAATTAATGACGGTAAAATTTGTTCAAAAAGACGATGTTTTCTTTTCTCGAAAATATGTTCAATTTCTTTCTATTACGAACCTATAATCTGTTTGGTTATTTCTAAAAAATAAAATAACAGTTTCAAAATAAAATTGCTAAAGCTCTTCGTGGTTTTTCGGGTAAAATATATTTTCGAAAACATAGGCAATGGTAAACTTATTATGTTTATATACATAAAAACTTAATCAGCTAAACAATATAAAATTTATTTGAACTAAAATGTCATCGTAGAAACGTACGAGAGATTTATTCGGAAAATTATCTGTAAATTGTCCGATTATTTATAGTTCACTGAATTTTTCGATCGAAATGATCAGAAAACCTCGAGCCCTAATCTCTTCTATCCTTAAAACCTAGTAAAATCGATAGATTGGGGCCAATTACAGCTCTGATTTTCGGTTGCAATTTAACTTTAATTCGATTAGAATAATTTAAATAAGCGAATGTAACTTGTTCTTCTTGGTTGTGGACGTTCATAACATGTAGTAGTTCTTCCGGAGTTTTATAAAAACCCGCGGGAACTTCAATTATTTTATCATATACGAGAGGGTCTTTAACTAGAGGGTTATCGGTCATTTTATCATATTCGAGAGGGTCTTTAATAACCAATAGATTAGGTTTTCGAACGTTATGCCATGTCCGAGGATAGCTTATTTCCGCTAACCCAACTTCGTACTGTTCCTCAAATCTTAATGGTTCAGCTAAATACGTTCGAAATTTACCAACGCTAATATCTTGGTAATATAATGACGAGGAATCTGAAGGTAGCGTTACGTAAAAACTCATTTTAAATCCACTTCTTGTATCCAAGAATTAAATGTAGGGTCGTAATCTTGCCACTTGACATACAGTTCTACGCGGCCGTCCGATTTTTTCCTCTTTTTTATTACTTTTTCGATTATGAAGTAACAGTCTTTTAAATCTCGACCAACAATCTGAACCTCCTCGCGATAGAATACCCCTAAAATGGGGTTAGAATTTAAATCCATCAGCTTATATACAGGTGGGTCACGTAGTAGTCTCTCAGCTATTTTAAACAATTCTGTAGTAAAATTCGGGATATATTTCTTATCGAAAATTGATAAATTTCTACTTATTCTACAAATATCTCCAATTTCAAACGCGTATGTTAACAGAGGAGAAAAATTTACCGAACCGTAAAGATTTTTCCATATTTTATGTAGAGTAACTTCCGCGGGCTTACATTTAATTGATCTGTGATAACTATGGTTATAAGCGTTTATAATATCATCTAAAACGTCGATATATTTAAGGGTGTTATTCTGCGTGAAATAGCGATATAAACGAGATTTAATGAATCTTTCAATAATGGACACTTTCATTTCTGATCGAGTAGCGAAAACGTTAATACCCCTTCGCTGTAATTCACTCTGCACTTCTTGCCAGACCAATTCGTTTCCATGATCACTTTGAATTCTTTTCGGTTGACGGCCTTTTTCAAAAACGTTGCGTAACGCTTCTAAAATTGTGACACCTTTCTTATTTTTAACCGCTACAGCCATAGCGTATTTACTAAATATGTCGATAATACATAATACGTAGCGAGATCCTGAATTATATTTAGACAGCTTCTGAAAATCTGTCAAGTCCGATGGCACTGTTCGTCAATTCCATAAACAACAGTTCGATTTCGTTTGAATCATCTTCTAGCAGGTTTATGCAGCGTATATGTATCCTGCTTTATTAGAAATTGTTTTACTTTTTCCAATGAAACCTTTAAACCTTTATGTCGAGCTGAATTATAGAGCGTTCGAACTCCAGCGAATGACCCTGGGTCTGCGGGATTAGTATAGATTTTCTCAAGTTCTCTCTCCATATCGGGTAATATTTTGATGTAATGGCATGTAACGCCAAAAAAGGTAATTAAATAATTCTAATATTATAATAACTATGATAATTAATACAGCTGTGATAATTTTCGGTGATTTTGAAAATGATTGTGATAAATAGGCTAAAAGTCCTAAAGAGACCGTTTCTGTACAACCTTCCATTGTAGGCTTATACTATGAAATGAGAACAAAATTATCAGGTTAATATATTTTATTTAGTATGTATCCAAGATGTTAGAGGACTAGGTGAAGATGATGATAACATTGAACTACTTGGTGGTGTATGAAATACAGCGAATGTTTTTAACAGTGTCAATCGTACAGGATTTTTAATTAAACGTTTTGAAATATTTGACTTATGAATGCCCTCGTAAAACTCTGTAACTCCTATAGGATCAATCGCGGTTCCAGGCGTTTTTCTCACAGCGTCATACAAAAGATCGATTATATTAGATCCTCCAATCACTTGTCCTCGAATAGAAAGCTCTCCTGAGTTAGTCCATCTAATATATCTCCGATCTTCCGTAGTCGCTCGGTATAATGAAATCGCATCACTAACATAAGTTGCAGGTAGAGAATAAGAAATTTGCGCGAACCAGGTTTTAGGCCGTTCAGAGTTTACAATAACGGGAGAGATTTGCTATTTACGTACGTAAGTTAACCGTCGTTGGAGAGTTTGATTGTATAATGCTAATTTCTCTGATTCGTTTAAATCTGGATTATCTAGAATATATTTCATTTCATCATCGAGTGTCTTCTCTATTTGAAGTTCAGGTGTTTCTTCTGTTTTGGGAGGTGTATTGTTTTTTAAACTCTTCATTACATCTTCAGGTACTAGAAGCATTTTTCGAGCCATCATCGGTTTATAGCTCGGCTTATTGCACTTCCGGCGACTGAGCTAACGATAGATAGCTGTGGCTTTAATAAAAATGGAAGAAAACCACCTTTTTGTACCAGTATCTTTCGTCGTTTTGATATAGGGTTCTTCTTCGACACGTTTCGTATAACCGCGCTATGTTTCTTTAACCGCTTACGATGACGTTCTGACAGTTCAATTGTTCCGTGTAATACATTTATACAACATTCAACAAGGGCCAATATAGCTTCCTTACTGGCGTACTTAATGGCTGTCTTTCTTTGATTTGGATTGCAGGATGTCAGGAAACGTAGAAAGTCTATGTTTTCCCTTACCCGTTTGGAGGCATACATTTAGAGATTTTTCTTAACCTTTCTTTAAACGTAATGAACAGTCTTGGAATATCTTCTAGTTATGATAATTTAGTGCAACCGATATCTTCGATGTTAGTAACTGAAACTCTTAGGAATGTTGATAACTGTCTATAATACACTTCATTTGGGGATAAAGACCGCTGCTTCTTCACCAGGTATTAAACCCGTTCGTAGTAAATACTGATCTGAGGTGTGAGGTTTCAAGTCAACTAATAAATACCCAAATTTCCGTGACGTGGCTTGTTGGAACGCGTCTATAACGTATTTACTATTGGTTGGAGATATTTGTCTCGCGAGATGGTAAATTGTTGATTTGTCACGTGGTGATTTAAAAAAAAACAGATAATGTGCATTTAAATTTAAAGTTCTTATTTCTTTTCCAGGGTAATAAAGGTTTTGCATTAGAATTAGCACGGAGGTGTTTCTGTGATGAGATCCACGAATAAAAAAATTAGTTACGTCTTTATTATTAGCTATCTCGCATAATAAATTGTCTAAAATAACTAAATTCCTAATTTGAGAATTTAATATATTAACGTTGAGTAACCCTTCGTGAAACTCGACTGAGGGTGTATGTTCTAATATTGATTGAAAAAGTTTCGGCTGATACTCGGTATAACACCATATTATCCTCTCTGGAGGAGGGGATATGCAGGTCTTCCTATGTTGAATCAACTGCCCTACCAGGAATGACTTCCCGCATTGGGTTGACCCGGCTACAAGCCCATTCATAGGATGTTGTAAGCTTAAATCCATAATGGATAATGAGAATCGGGGCATTAGTGTAATCAATTTTATTAGTTTTTTATCAAGTTTTTTTTAGCAGTGCATATTATTAGCAACATTATATTATTCAAACACGAATTCATCTAAACGTTAAAAACGGATTTCAAATTTGGTGGTAAATGTATGATGGGTCAGATTCTTGTTAGGATAAAATTTCAGCACATCCATGTAGGGATGAAAATCAGTTAAATCACCTCCACCATGGAAGAAAAGACCTAACATATTGTTTTAGGGAATCGGTAGCGTCAAATATAATGTAATCCCTTTGATCATTGTATATAGGTAAATGTTAATTTTTCTGAATCTCTGAGAGAAAATTAAGTAAGTCTTCGATCTCCATTAATGGACTAGATCTTTAGAGTGGTTACGTGGAGCCGTGTTTCGTTTATTCAACAAATTGACGGATGATTGTCTCTCCCGACGCGTCTTATATATCAGTATTATCTCGTAGTAAATACACACGCGCGATATCAAGTTCTTATCTTATAAACTTATCTCTATAGTCTCGAACTATCACCCAGCTCTATCGAAATTTAACTCTTAAGCATTCCTGATTTAGAACTCTCATCCAGCAAAAAATTCGAAAGTAAATTTAACGTACACCTCCGCCATTCCTGATTTAGAACTCTCATCCAGCAAAAAATTCGAAAGTAAATTTAACGTACACCTCCGCCATTCCTGATTTAGAACTCTCATCCAGCAAAAAATTCGAAAGTAAATTTAACGTACACCTCCGCCATTCCTGATTTAGAACTCTCATCCAGCAAAAAATTCGAAAGTAAATTTAACGTACACCTCCGCCATTCCTGATTTAGAACTCTCATCCAGCAAAAAATTCGAAAGTAAATTTAACGTACACCTCCGCCATTCCGGATTTAGAACTCTCATCCAGCAAAAAATTCGAAAGTAAATTTAACGTACACCTCCGCCATTCCTGATTTAGAACTCTCATCCAGCAAAAAATTCGAAAGTAAATTTAACGTACACCTCCGCCATTCCTGATTTAGAACTCTCATCCACCAAAACTCTATGCAAATTTAACATACACCTTCACCACACCTCCACCACGCGATATAGTTCTCTCATTGTACCACTACTTACTGTAAATCAAATCAAATATGATGATCCAGAACATTTTAAAATTGTATCTTAATTACTATAAATCAAATCAAATATGATGATCCAGAACATTTTAAAATTGTATCTTAATTACTGTAAATCAAATCAAATATGATGATCCAGAACATTTTAAAATTGTATCTTAATTACTGTAAATCAAATCAAATATGATAATCCAGAACATTTTAAAATTGTATCTTAATTACTGTAATCAAATCAAATATGATGATCCAGAACATTTTAAAATTGTATCTTAATTACTGTAAATCAAATCAAATATGATGATCCAGAACATTTTAAAATTGTATCTTAATTACTGTAAATCAAATCAAATATGATGATCCAGAACATTTTAAAATTGTATCTTAATTACTGTAAATCAAATCAAATATGATGATCCAGAACATTTTAAAATTGTATCTTAATTAATGTAAATCAAATCAAATATGATGATCCAGAACATTTTAAAATTGTATCTTAATTACTGTAAATCAAATCAAATATGATGATCCAGAACATTTTAAAATTGTATCTTAATTACTGTAAATCAAATCAAATATGATGATCCAGAACATTTTAAAATTGTATCTTAATTACTGTAAATCAAATCAAATATGATGATCCAGAACATTTTAAAATTGTATCTTAATTACTGTAAATCAAATCAAATATGATGATCCAGAACATTTTAAAATTGTATCTTAATTACTGTAAATCAAATCCAATATGATGATCCAGAACATTTTAAAATTGTATCTTAATTACTGTAAATCAAATCAAATATGATAATCCAGAACATTTTAAAATTGTATCTTAATTACTGTAAATCAAATCAAATATGATGATCCAGAACTTTTTAAAATTGTATCTTAATTACTGTAAATCAAATCAAATATGATAATCCAGAACATTTTAAAATTGTATCTTAATTACTGTAAATCAAATCAAATATGATGATCCAGAACATTTTAAAATTGTATCTTAATTACTGTAAATCAAATCAAATATGATAATCCAGAACATTTTAAAATTGTATCTTAATTACTGTAAATCAAATCAAATATGATGATCCAGAACATTTTAAAATTGTATCTTAATTACTGTAAATCAAATCAAATATGATGATCCAGAACATTTTAAAATTGTATCTTAATTACTGTAAATCAAATCAAATATGATGATCCAGAACATTTAAAAATTGTATCTTAATTACTGTAAATCAAATCAAATATGATGATCCAGAACATTTTAAAATTGTATCTTAATTACTGTAAATCAAATCAAATATGATGATCCAGAACATTTTAAAATTGTATCTTAATTACTGTAAATCAAATCAAATATGATAATCCAGAACATTTTAAAATTGTATCTTAATTACTATAAATCAAATCAAATATGATAATCCAGAACATTTTAAAATTGTATCTTAATTACTGTAAATCAAATCAAATATGATGATCCAGAACATTTTAAAATTGTATCTTAATTACTGTAAATCAAATCAAATATGATAATCCAGAACATTTTAAAATTGTATCTTAATTACTGTAAATCAAATCAAATATGATAATCCAGAACATTTTAAAATTGTATCTTAATTACTGTAAATCAAATCAAATATGATGATCCAGAACATTTTAAAATTGTATCTTAATTACTGTAAATCAAATCAAATATGATAATCCAGAACATTTTAAAATTGTATCTTAATTACTGTAAATCAAATCAAATATGATGCTCCAGAACATTTAAAATTGTATCTTAATTACTGTAAATCAAATCAAATATGATGATCCAGAACATTTTAAAATTGTATCTTAATTACTGTAAATCAAATCAAATATGATAATCCAGAACATTTTAAAATTGTATCTTAATTACTGTAAATCAAATCAAATATGATGATCCAGAACATTTAAAATTGTATCTTAATTACTGTAAATCAAATCAAATATGATGATCCAGAACATTTTAAAATTGTATCTTAATTACTGTAAATCAAATCAAATATGATGATCCAGAACATTTTAAAATTGTATCTTAATTACTGTAAATCAAATCAAATATGATGATCCAGAACATTTTAAAATTGTATCTTAATTACTGTAAATCAATTCAAATATGATAATCCAGAACATTTTAAAATTGTATCTTAATTACTGTAAATCAAATCAAATATGATGATCCAGAACATTTTAAAATTGTATCTTAATTACTGTAAATCAAATCAAATATGATGATCCAGAACATTTTAAAATTGTATCTTAATTACTGTAAATCAAATCAAATATGATGATCCAGAACATTTTAAAATTGTATCTTAATTACTGTAAATCAAATCAAATATGAAAATCCAGAACATTTTAAAATTGTATCTTAATTACTGTAAATCAAATCAAATATGATGATCCAGAACTTTTTAAAATTGTATCTTAATTACTATAAATCAAATCAAATATGATGATCCAGAACATTTTAAAATTGTATCTTAATTACTGTAAATCAAATCAAATATGATGATCCAGAACATTTTAAAATTGTATCTTAATTACTGTAAATCAAATCAAATATGATGATCCAGAACATTTTAAAATTGTATCTTAATTATTGTAAATCAAATCAAATATGATAATCCAGAACATTTTAAAATTGTATCTTAATTACTGTAAATCAAATCAATAATGATGATCCAGAACTTTTTAAAATTGTATCTTAATTACTATAAATCAATTCAAATATGATAATCCAGAACATTTTAAAATTGTATCTTAATTACTGTAAATCAAATCAAATATGATGATCCAGAACATTTTAAAATTGTATCTTAATTACTGTAAATCAAATCAAATATGATAATCCAGAACATTTTAAAATTGTATCTTAATTACTGTAAATCAAATCAAATATGATGATCCAGAACATTTTAAAATTGTATCTTAATTACTGTAAATCAAATCAAATATGATGATCCAGAACATTTTAAAATTGTATCTTAATTACTGTAAATCAAATCAAATATGATGATCCAGAACATTTTAAAATTGTATCTTAATTACTGTAAATCAAATCAAATATGACGATCCAGAACATTTTAAAATTGTATCTTAATTACTGTAAATCAAATCAAATATGATAATCCAGAACATTTTAAAATTGTATCTTAATTACTGTAAATCAAATCAAATATGATGATCCAGAACATTTTAAAATTGTATCTTAATTACTGTAAATCAATTCAAATATGATAATCCAGAACATTTTAAAATTGTATCTTAATTACTGTAAATCAAATCAAATATGATGATCCAGAACATTTTAAAATTGTATCTTAATTACTGTAAATCAAATCAAATATGATAATCCAGAACATTTTAAAATTGTATCTTAATTACTGTAAATCAAATCAATAATGATGATCCAGAACTTTTTAAAATTGTATCTTAATTACTGTAAATCAATTCAAATATGATAATCCAGAACATTTTAAAATTGTATCTTAATTACTGTAAATCAAATCAAATATGATGATCCAGAACATTTTAAAATTGTATCTTAATTACTGTAAATCAAATCAAATATGATAATCAGGAACATTTTAAAATTGTATCTTAATTACTGTAAATCAAATCAAATATGATGATCCAGAACATTTTAAAATTGTATCTTAATTACTGTAAATCAAATCAAATATGATGATCCAGAACATTTTAAAATTGTATCTTAATTACTGTAAATCAAATCAAATATGATGATCCAGAACATTTTAAAATTGTATCTTAATTACTGTAAATCAAATCAAATATGATGATCCAGAACATTTTAAAATTGTATCTTAATTACTGTAAATCAAATCAAATATGATAATCCAGAACATTTTAAAATTGTATCTTAATTACTGTAAATCAAATCAAATATGATGATCCAGAACATTTTAAAATTGTATCTTAATTACTGTAAATCAAATCAAATATGATGATCCAGAACATTTTAAAATTGTATCTTAATTACTGTAAATCAATTCAAATATGATAATCCAGAACATTTTAAAATTGTATCTTAATTACTGTAAATCAAATCAAATATGATGATCCAGAACATTTTAAAATTGTATCTTAATTACTGTAAATCAAATCAAATATGATGATCCAGAACATTTTAAAATTGTATCTTAATTACTGTAAATCAAATCAAATATGATGATCCAGAACATTTTAAAATTGTATCTTAATTACTGTAAATCAAATCAAATATGAAAATCCAGAACATTTTAAAATTGTATCTTAATTACTGTAAATCAAATCAAATATGATGATCCAGAACTTTTTAAAATTGTATCTTAATTACTATAAATCAAGTCAAATATGATGATCCAGAACATTTTAAAATTGTATCTTAATTACTGTAAATCAAATCAAATATGATGATCCAGAACATTTTAAAATTGTATCTTAATTACTGTAAATCAAATCAAATATGATGATCCAGAACATTTTAAAATTGTATCTTAATTATTGTAAATCAAATCAAATATGATAATCCAGAACATTTTAAAATTGTATCTTAATTACTGTAAATCAAATCAATAATGATGATCCAGAACTTTTTAAAATTGTATCTTAATTACTGTAAATCAATTCAAATATGATAATCCAGAACATTTTAAAATTGTATCTTAATTACTGTAAATCAAATCAAATATGATGATCCAGAACATTTTAAAATTGTATCTTAATTACTGTAAATCAAATCAAATATGATAATCCAGAACATTTTAAAATTGTATTCTGATTACTGTAAATCAAATCAAATATGATGATCCAGAACATTTTAAAATTGTATCTTAATTACTGTAAATCAAATCAAATATGATGATCCAGAACATTTTAAAATTGTATCTTAATTACTGTAAATCAAATCAAATATGATGATCCAGAACATTTTAAAATTGTATCTTAATTTCTGTAAATCAAATCAAATATGATGATCCAGAACATTTTAAAATTGTATCTTAATTACTGTAAATCAAATCAAATATGATAATCCAGAACATTTTAAAATTGTATCTTAATTACTGTAAATCAAATCAAATATGATGATCCAGAACATTTTAAAATTGTATCTTAATTACTGTAAATCAATTCAAATATGATAATCCAGAACATTTTAAAATTGTATCTTAATTACTGTAAATCAAATCAAATATGATGATCCAGAACATTTTAAAATTGTATCTTAATTACTGTAAATCAAATCAAATATGATAATCCAGAACATTTTAAAATTGTATCTTAATTACTGTAAATCAAATCAATAATGATGATCCAGAACTTTTTAAAATTGTATCTTAATTACTGTAAATCAATTCAAATATGATAATCCAGAACATTTTAAAATTGTATCTTAATTACTGTAAATCAAATCAAATATGATGATCCAGAACATTTTAAAATTGTATCTTAATTACTGTAAATCAAATCAAATATGATAATCCAGAACATTTTAAAATTGTATCTTAATTACTGTAAATCAAATCAAATATGATGATCCAGAACATTTTAAAATTGTATCTTAATTACTGTAAATCAAATCAAATATGATGATCCAGAACATTTTAAAATTGTATCTTAATTACTGTAAATCAAATCAAATATGATGATCCAGAACATTTTAAAATTGTATCTTAATTACTGTAAATCAAATCAAATATGATGATCCAGAACATTTTAAAATTGTATCTTAATTACTGTAAATCAAATCAAATATGATGATCCAGAACATTTTAAAATTGTATCTTAATTACTGTAAATCAAATCAAATATGAAAATCCAGAACATTTTAAAATTGTATCTTAATTACTGTAAATCAAATCAAATATGATGATCCAGAACTTTTTAAAATTGTATCTTAATTACTATAAATCAAATCAAATATGATGATCCAGAACATTTTAAAATTGTATCTTAATTACTATAAATCAAATCAAATATGATGATCCAGAACATTTTAAAATTGTATCTTAATTACTGTAAATCAAATCAAATATGATGATCCAGAACATTTTAAAATTGTATCTTAATTATTGTAAATCAAATCAAATATGATAATCCAGAACATTTTAAAATTGTATCTTAATTACTGTAAATCAAATCAATAATGATGATCCAGAACTTTTTAAAATTGTATCTTAATTACTGTAAATCAATTCAAATATGATAATCCAGAAAATTTTAAAATTGTATCTTAATTACTGTAAATCAAATCAAATATGATGATCCAGAACATTTTAAAATTGTATCTTAATTACTGTAAATCAAATCAAATATGATAATCCAGAACATTTTAAAATTGTATCTTAATTACTGTAAATCAAATCAAATATGATGATCCAGAACTTTTTAAAATTGTATCTTAATTACTATAAATCAAATCAAATATGATGATCCAGAACATTTTAAAATTGTATCTTAATTACTGTAAATCAAATCAAATATGATGATCCAGAACATTTTAAAATTGTATCTTAATTACTGTAAATCAAATCAAATATGATGATCCAGAACATTTTAAAATTGTATCTTAATTATTGTAAATCAAATCAAATATGATAATCCAGAACATTTTAAAATTGTATCTTAATTACTGTAAATCAAATCAATAATGATGATCCAGAACTTTTTAAAATTGTATCTTAATTACTGTAAATCAATTCAAATATGATAATCCAGAAAATTTTAAAATTGTATCTTAATTACTGTAAATCAAATCAAATATGATGATCCAGAACATTTTAAAATTGTATCTTAATTACTGTAAATCAAATCAAATATGATAATCCAGAACATTTTAAAATTGTATCTTAATTACTGTAAATCAAATCAAATATGATGATCCAGAACATTTTAAAATTGTATCTTAATTACTGTAAATCAAATCAAATATGATGATCCAGAACATTTTAAAATTGTATCTTAATTACTGTAAATCAAATCAAATATGATGATCCAGAACATTTTAAAATTGTATCTTAATTACTGTAAATCAAATCAAATATGATGATCCAGAACATTTTAAAATTGTATCTTAATTACTGTAAATCAAATCAAATATGATAATCCAGAACATTTTAAAATTGTATCTTAATTACTGTAAATCAAATCAAATATGATGATCCAGAACATTTTAAAATTGTATCTTAATTACTGTAAATCAATTCAAATATGATAATCCAGAACATTTTAAAATTGTATCTTAATTACTGTAAATCAAATCAAATATGATGATCCAGAACATTTTAAAATTGTATCTTAATTACTGTTAATCAAATCAAATATGATAATCCAGAACATTTTAAAATTGTATCTTAATTACTGTAAATCAAATCAATAATGATGATCCAGAACTTTTTAAAATTGTATCTTAATTACTGTAAATCAATTCAAATATGATAATCCAGAACATTTTAAAATTGTATCTTAATTACTGTAAATCAAATCAAATATGATGATCCAGAACATTTTAAAATTGTATCTTAATTACTGTAAATCAAATCAAATATGATAATCCAGAACATTTTAAAATTGTATCTTAATTACTGTAAATCAAATCAAATATGATGATCCAGAACATTTTAAAATTGTATCTTAATTACTGTAAATCAAATCAAATATGATGATCCAGAACATTTTAAAATTGTATCTTAATTACTGTAAATCAAATCAAATATGATGATCCAGAACATTTTAAAATTGTATCTTAATTACTGTAAATCAAATCAAATATGATGATCCAGAACATTTTAAAATTGTATCTTAATTACTGTAAATCAAATCAAATATGATAATCCAGAACATTTTAAAATTGTATCTTAATTACTGTAAATCAAATCAAATATGATGATCCAGAACATTTTAAAATTGTATCTTAATTACTGTAAATCAAATCAAATATGATGATCCAGAACATTTTAAAATTGTATCTTAATTACTGTAAATCAATTCAAATATGATAATCCAGAACATTTTAAAATTGTATCTTAATTACTGTAAATCAAATCAAATATGATGATCCAGAACATTTTAAAATTGTATCTTAATTACTGTAAATCAAATCAAATATGATGATCCAGAACATTTTAAAATTGTATCTTAATTACTGTAAATCAAATCAAATATGATGATCCAGAACATTTTAAAATTGTATCTTAATTACTGTAAATCAAATCAAATATGATGATCCAGAACATTTTAAAATTGTATCTTAATTACTGTAAATCAAATCAAATATGATGATCCAGAACATTTTAAAATTGTATCTTAATTACTGTAAATCAAATCAAACATGATGATCCAGAACATTTTAAAATTGTATCTTAATTACTGTAAATCAAATCAAATATGATGATCCAGAAAATTTTAAAATTGTATCTTAATTACTGTAAATCAAATCAAATATGATGATCCAGAACATTTTAAAATTGTATCTTAATTACTGTAAATCAAATCAAATATGATGATCCAGAACATTTTAAAATTGTATCTTAATTACTGTAAATCAAATCAAATATGATGATCCAGAACATTTTAAAATTGTATCTTAATTACTGTAAATCAAATCAAATATGATGATCCAGAACATTTTAAAATTGTATCTTAATTACTGTAAATCAAATCAAATATGATGATCCAGAACATTTTAAAATTGTATCTTAATTACTGTAAATCAAATCAAATATGATAATCCAGAACATTTTAAAATTGTATCTTAATTACTGTAAATCAAATCAAATATGATGATCCAGAACATTTTAAAATTGTATCTTAATTACTGTAAATCAAATCAAATATGATGATCCAGAACATTTTAAAATTGTATCTTAATTACTGTAAATCAAATCAAATATGATGATCCAGAACATTTTAAAATTGTATCTTAATTACTGTAAATCAAATCAAATATGATGATCCAGAACATTTTAAAATTGTATCTTAATTACTGTAAATCAAATCAAATATGATAATCCAGAACATTTTAAAATTGTATCTTAATTACTGTAAATCAAATCAAATATGATGATCCAGAACATTTTAAAATTGTATCTTAATTACTGTAAATCAATTCAAATATGATAATCCAGAACATTTTAAAATTGTATCTTAATTACTGTAAATCAAATCAAATATGATGATCCAGAACATTTTAAAATTGTATCTTAATTACTGTAAATCAAATCAAATATGATAATCCAGAACATTTTAAAATTGTATCTTAATTAATGTAAATCAAATCAATAATGATGATCCAGAACTTTTTAAAATTGTATCTTAATTACTGTAAATCAATTCAAATATGATAATCCAGAACATTTTAAAATTGTATCTTAATTACTGTAAATCAAATCAAATATGATGATCCAGAACATTTTAAAATTGTATCTTAATTACTGTAAATCAAATCAAATATGATAATCCAGAACATTTTAAAATTGTATCTTAATTACTGTAAATCAAATCAAATATGATGATCCAGAACATTTTAAAATTGTATCTTAATTACTGTAAATCAAATCAAATATGATGATCCAGAACATTTTAAAATTGTATCTTAATTACTGTAAATCAAATCAAATATGATGATCCAGAACATTTTAAAATTGTATCTTAATTACTGTAAATCAAATCAAATATGATGATCCAGAACATTTTAAAATTGTATCTTAATTACTGTAAATCAAATCAAATATGATAATCCAGAACATTTTAAAATTGTATCTTAATTACTGTAAATCAAATCAAATATGATGATCCAGAACATTTTAAAATTGTATCTTAATTACTGTAAATCAATTCAAATATGATAATCCAGAACATTTTAAAATTGTATCTTAATTACTGTAAATCAATTCAAATATGATGATCCAGAACATTTTAAAATTGTATCTTAATTACTGTAAATCAAATCAAATATGATGATCCAGAACATTTTAAAATTGTATCTTAATTACTGTAAATCAAATCAAATATGATAATCCAGAACATTTTAAAATTGTATCTTAATTACTGTAAATCAAATCAAATATGATGATCCAGAACATTTTAAAATTGTATCTTAATTACTGTAAATCAAATCAAATATGATGATCCAGAACATTTTAAAATTGTATCTTAATTACTGTAAATCAAATCAAATATGATGATCCAGAACATTTTAAAATTGTATCTTAATTACTGTAAATCAAATCAAATATGATGATCCAGAACATTTTAAAATTGTATCTTAATTACTGTAAATCAAATCAAATATGATAATCCAGAACATTTTAAAATTGTATCTTAATTACTGTAAATCAAATCAAATATGATGATCCAGAACATTTTAAAATTGTATCTTAATTACTGTAAATCAAATCAAATATGATGATCCAGAACATTTTAAAATTGTATCTTAATTACTGTAAATCAATTCAAATATGATAATCCAGAACATTTTAAAATTGTATCTTAATTACTGTAAATCAAATCAAATATGATGATCCAGAACATTTTAAAATTGTATCTTAATTACTGTAAATCAAACCAAATATGATGATCCAGAACATTTTAAAATTGTATCTTAATTACTGTAAATCAAATCAAATATGATGATCCAGAACATTTTAAAATTGTATCTTAATTACTGTAAATCAAATCAAATATGAAAATCCAGAACATTTTAAAATTGTATCTTAATTACTGTAAATCAAATCAAATATGATGATCCAGAACTTTTTAAAATTGTATCTTAATTACTATAAATCAAATCAAATATGATGATCCAGAACATTTTAAAATTGTATCTTAATTACTGTAAATCAAATCAAATATGATGATCCAGAACATTTTAAAATTGTATCTTAATTACTGTAAATCAAATCAAATATGATGATCCAGAACATTTTAAAATTGTATCTTAATTATTGTAAATCAAATCAAATATGATAATCCAGAACATTTTAAAATTGTATCTTAATTACTGTAAATCAAATCAATAATGATGATCCAGAACTTTTTAAAATTGTATCTTAATTACTGTAAATCAATTCAAATATGATAATCCAGAACATTTTAAAATTGTATCTTAATTACTGTAAATCAAATCAAATATGATGATCCAGAACATTTTAAAATTGTATCTTAATTACTGTAAATCAAATCAAATATGATAATCCAGAACATTTTAAAATTGTATCTTAATTACTGTAAATCAAATCAAATATGATGATCCAGAACATTTTAAAATTGTATCTTAATTACTGTAAATCAAATCAAATATGATGATCCAGAACATTTTAAAATTGTATCTTAATTACTGTAAATCAAATCAAATATGATGATCCAGAACATTTTAAAATTGTATCTTAATTACTGTAAATCAAATCAAATATGATGATCCAGAACATTTTAAAATTGTATCTTAATTACTGTAAATCAAATCAAATATGATAATCCAGAACATTTTAAAATTGTATCTTAATTACTGTAAATCAAATCAAATATGATGATCCAGAACATTTTAAAATTGTATCTTAATTACTGTAAATCAATTCAAATATGATAATCCAGAACATTTTAAAATTGTATCTTAATTACTGTAAATCAAATCAAATATGATGATCCAGAACATTTTAAAATTGTATCTTAATTACTGTAAATCAAATCAAATATGATAATCCAGAACATTTTAAAATTGTATCTTAATTACTGTAAATCAAATCAATAATGATGATCCAGAACTTTTTAAAATTGTATCTTAATTACTGTAAATCAATTCAAATATGATAATCCAGAACATTTTAAAATTGTATCTTAATTACTGTAAATCAAATCAAATATGAAAATCCAGAACATTTTAAAATTGTATCTTAATTACTGTAAATCAAATCAAATATGATGATCCAGAACATTTTAAAATTGTATCTTAATTACTGTAAATCAAATCAAATATGATGATCCAGAACATTTTAAAATTGTATCTTAATTACTGTAAATCAAATCAAATATGATGATCCAGAACATTTTAAAATTGTATCTTAATTACTGTAAATCAAATCAAATATGATAATCCAGAACATTTTAAAATTGTATCTTAATTACTGTAAATCAAATCAATAATGATGATCCAGAACTTTTTAAAATTGTATCTTAATTACTGTAAATCAAATCAAATATGATAATCCAGAACATTTTAAAATTGTATCTTAATTACTGTAAATCAAATCAAATATGAAAATCCAGAACATTTTAAAATTGTATCTTAATTACTGTTAATCAAATCAAATATGATTATCCCAAACATCTTTTTATATCTTAATTACCGTAAATCAAATCAAATATGATGATCCCAAACATCTTTTTGTATCTTAATTACCGTAAATCAAATCCAATATGATGATCCAAAAATTTCTAGTACCTTTATTACTGTAAATCAAATCAACTATGAGCATCCAAAACATCTTTTTGTATTGTTATTTTGGGACAAATATTGATATTTGGACATAGCTGAACGGGCTCGTGAGCCCCGCGAACTCGCATGTTAATTGTCCATAGGAAGGCTCGGGCTCGCTTTACATTACGTCTATGGAAGTGTGAGACGAGCCCGTTCAGCTATGTATTTGGAACCGATTGTACGGTCACAAGAAATAAAAACTTTTAAAACTCCACCTGAGACATATGTTTATCAGTTTACAAAAGGGAGAGCCAAATCAATTGAAATTTTTAAAATAAATTTAGTTTTTTAATTTTCTTACCTAAACCATTTTCCAATATAACCTTTAATTCAATCTGACACATGTTTTTTATTAATATTTGTTTACGCCTTGAAATTCGCTTACTGCTTCAAATCTCTTTGTTCGTCGAAAACAACCCTGACTTTCCCTGTTTTCATCAACGCTTCGCCCAAAAAAGACTTTAGCACTCTCAGCGCCACCGCTTTGCTCGCCAAGTGACTTAGAAAACTTAAAAGCATAACGACACGCGGAATGTACACGACTTCTTTGTTGGTCAAGACTCCTTCGACAATCTCATTCGCCACGACGTCGGGGTTCAGAAAAGGCAAAATGCCGTCATATTCGCCTTGGAAAATAGGAGTGTCGCTGAATCCGGGGAGGTCAACCGTGGTCTTGACGTTGCTCTTGCGACATTGGATCAATTCCATCGAGACCGAGTCCAGTGATCCGATGGCGGCGTGTTTACTCGTCGTATAAGCGCTGATTTTTGGGAACGATATCAACCCGGCAGCGCTGGCGACTGTCACCAAATGTCCGTGGTTGTTTTCTATCATTTTCGGTAGAAACGCCTTCAACGTCCAAAAATGGGCCATGGTGTTCACCCGAATTAATTTCTCCAGTAAGGAATCGGACGTGTCCAGGAAGTAACTGTTATGGGCGATTCCAGCGTTGTTGACCAAGATGGTCCGACCTCCGCCTTCACCCTTTTGGCCGTTTCGTACTCTTTGATGCGATCGGACACGTCCAGGACGTAAGAGTAGACTGCCCTAGGCCCGTGGACCTCGCTAGCCACTTTCCGGACGGTCTCGAGGCAACCGGCTTCGTTTACGTCCCAGATGACCACCCTGGCCCCGAAACGAGCGAATTTGACGGTCAGCAGCTGTCCAAACACTATTTCGTTTCGAATGTCCTTTTTGCGTTTTAAGATGCTCGGAACTAATTTCGAGAAGTAAAGATAAAAATTGGGAGTAGGCATGCCGCCACTTTCAATTTCTATAAATTAATTTGCGTACGAGAATTCTGAAACGAAATTTGACTTTCTAATGACCTGGTTAATATTTTTGTAGGAGAAACTCGGCCAGGTTGTGGGCGGTGCTGATGATTTCGCTCTTTTAATGTATTCCTCATTTTTCTGGTATAAAGACCGCTTTTATTAAGTACATGTATTTCACGGGAATACCCGAGGGGCAGGTCACTTCCTTGATTAACGACGCACCCCTAGAGCATAGCGCCGAACCAATTTTCAACGGCGGCGGCGGGAACGATGATTAGTTCGGCGGCGGCGTGGCGCGCCGATTTTCAGAAAATAATCGGCGGCGTTGAAAAAAATCGGCGGCGGCGGCGCCTAAGGGGAAAAACTGCCCCCCCCTCAGAAATAGCGCCAGCCTTTTAAAGACCGCTAGAACGTAAATTGTTAAACACATTTAAAAAAATACATGTTTAATAGAATGTATTTTATTAAAATAGGAACCACTTGTTTCCAAAACAAAGAAGAGGTAACTTTGGTTACATACTATCAGATGTAACTTATTTAATCATAAGTGTGCCTGAAAGAATTTTTTCATAATGATACCTTGTTGCAAGGATATGACGTTATTGACGTCACTTCCCAGTCGATGACGGTTTTATCGTCATCAAAACTAGTTCTCGCGTAGGGGGGGAAGGAAGTTAAAACCAGTTTTACGCGACGTTAGTGCTGTATTTTCTTTGGTGGCTGTCAAAGACTATATAAAGTTACGCGTAGCTTTATATAGTCTTTGGTGGCTGTGAAACAAGGTCTCATTTAAATTTTTAATACAGATATGTTAAACAGAGGCACACTTATGAGTAACTATGTCACATCTGATACTATTAAACTAAAACATTTACGCTAGTAATAACAATACTGTACTAATTTACTACCATTTCACTAGTATTATTATCTATACACTCTTTTTAGAAACTTTTGCTGGGCGCCGCCATTATCGTACAGACAACCAACGAGCCAGCCCTCTACCGCATAAATTTCATCCTCCCAAATCCAGTTTTCCCCCGCGCATTTAAGTCTATTATCACAAATTATATCAAAAACCACTACTTCTACAAACCAAAACCACTATTTCTGCAAATCGAAGAACACTATTACTAGAAATTTCAAAACCAATACTTCTAAAAATAAAACCACTATTTATACAAACCAAAAACCACTATTTCTGCAAATAGAAGAACACCGTTACTAGAAATCAAAAATCAAAGGAATTTTTAAAATGTAATAGAATAGTTATTGCTGAATGCAGCCAATGCAGCTGATACGTTTCGGTACTTATTACAAAATACGAGACGAGGCAACTCCAAAGCCGTTTTCGTTTCTCTCTCTCCTATCCCAGCTATTTGCTGCAGAAAATCTTGTTGCGCGCGGTGCAGTGGTGCCAGATCTTTTGGAAATTATTAATTATTTTTAATTTTATAACGCTAGTACGGTGCACCCAACAGCCTAGCACTACCAAAAGAAAAATCTATCTAGTTTAGATCTCAAAACGTAATTATTATACTTTAATAATGAAAATTAATTCGGCGGCGAAATGAAAATGTTTCGGCGGCGGCGGCGCCGCCGAAATTAAATTTATCGGCGGCGGCGTTTCGGCGTTATCTAAATAATCGGCGGCGGCGGCGTTTGATCGGCGGCGCTATCCTCTACGCACCCCTCAAAAGATTAAATCCGATTTAATCGTGATTATTTTGATTAAGTTGATTAAATCAGGTTTAATTAAATCGTGATTAAAATGATTAAATATAATTAAAATGATTAAATATAATTAAAATGATTAAATATAATTAAAATGATTAAATATAATTAAAATGATTAAATATAATTAAAATGATTAAATATAATTAAAATGATTAAATATAATTAAAATGATTAAATATAATTAAAATGATTAAATATAATTAAAATGATTAAATATAATTAAAATGATTAAATATAATTAAAATGATTAAATATAATTAAAATGATTAAATATAATTAAAATGATTAAATATAATTAAAATGATTAAATATAATTAAAATGATTAAATATAATTAAAATGATTAAATATAATTAAAATGATTAAATATAATTAAAATGATTAAATATAATTAAAATGATTAAATATAATTAAAATGTTTAAATATAATTAAAATGATTAAATATAATTAAAATGATTAAATATAATTAAAATGATTAAATATAATTAAAATGATTAAATATAATTAAAATGATTAAATATGATTAAAATGATTAAATATAATTAAAATGATTAAATATAATTAAAATGATTAAATATAATTAAAATGATTAAATATAATTAAAATGATTAAATATAATTAAAATGATTAAATATAATTAAAATGATTAAATATAATTAAAATGATTAAATATAATTAAAATGATTAAATATAATTAAAATGATTAAATATAATTAAAATGATTAAATATAATTAAAATGATTAAATATAATTAAAATGATTAAATATAATTAAAATGATTAAATATAATTAAAATGATTAAATATAATTAAAATGATTAAATATAATTAAAATGATTAAATATAATTAAAATGATTAAATATAATTAAAATGATTAAATATAATTAAAATGATTAAATATAATTAAAATGTTTAAATATAATTAAAATGATTAAATATAATTAAAATGATTAAATATAATTAAAATGATTAAATATAATTAAAATGATTAAATATAATTAAAATGATTAAATATGATTAAAATGATTAAATATAATTAAAATGATTAAATATAATTAAAATGATTAAATATAATTAAAATGATTAAATATAATTAAAATGATTAAATATAATTAAAATGATTAAATATAATTAAAATGATTAAATATAATTAAAATGATTAAATATAATTAAAATGATTAAATATAATTAAAATGATTAAATATAATTAAAATGATTAAATATAATTAAAATGATTAAATATAATTAAAATGATTAAATATAATTAAAATGATTAAATATAATTAAAATGATTAAATATAATTAAAATGATTAAATATAATTAAAATGATTAAATATAATTAAAATGATTAAATATAATTAAAATGATTAAATATAATTAAAACGATTAAATATAATTAAAACGATTAAATATAATTAAAACGATTAAATATAATTAAAACGATTAAATACAATTAAAACGATTAAATATAATTAAAATGATTAAATATAATTAAAACGATTAAATATAATTAAAATGATTAAATATAATTAAAATGATTAAATATAATTAAAATGATTAAATATAATTAAAATGATTAAATATAATTAAAATGATTAAATATAATTAAAATGATTAAATATAATTAAAATGATTAAATATAATTAAAATGATTAAATATAATTAAAATGATTAAATATAATTAAAATGATTAAATATAATTAAAATGATTAAATATAATTAAAATGATTAAATATAATTAAAATGATTAAATATAATTAAAATGATTAAATATAATTAAAATGATTAAATATAATTAAAATGATTAAATATAATTAAAATGATTAAATATAATTAAAATGATTAAATATAATTAAAACGATTAAATATAATTAAAACGATTAAATACAATTAAAACGATTAAATATAATTAAAACGATTAAATATAATTAAAACGATTAAATATAATTAAAATGATTAAATATAATTAAAATGATTAAATATAATTAAAATGATTAAATATAATTAAAATGATTAAATATAATTAAAATGATTAAATATAATTAAAATGATTAAATATAATTAAAATGATTAAATATAATTAAAATGATTAAATATAATTAAAATGATTAAATATAATTAAAATGATTAAATATAATTAAAACGATTAAATATAATTAAAACGATTAAATATAATTAAAATGATTAAATATAATTAAAACGATTAAATATAATTAAAATGATTAAATATAATTAAAATGATTAAATATAATTAAAATGATTAAATATAATTAAAACGATTAAATATAATTAAAACGATTAAATATAATTAAAACGATTAAATATAATTAAAACGATTAAATATAATTAAAACGATTAAATACAATTAAAACGATTAAATATAATTAAAATTACTAAATATAATTAAAACGATTAAATATAATTAAAATGATTAAATATAATTAAAACGATTAAATATAATTAAAATGATTAAATATAATTAAAACGATTAAATATAATTAAAATGATTAAATATAATTAAAATGATTAAATATAATTAAAATGATTAAATATAATTAAAATGATTAAATATAATTAAAATGATTAAATATAATTAAAATGATTAAATATAATTAAAATGATTAAATATAATTAAAATGATTAAATATAATTAAAATGATTAAATATAATTAAAATGATTAAATATAATTAAAATGATTAAATATTATTAAAATGATTAAATATAATTAAAATGATTAAATATAATTAAAATGATTAAATATAATTAAAATGATTAAATATAATTAAAATGATTAAATATAATTAAAATGATTAAATATAATTAAAATGATTAAATATAATTAAAATGATTAAATATAATTAAAATGATTAAATATAATTAAAATGATTAAATATAATTAAAATGATTAAATATAATTAAAATGATTAAATATAATTAAAATGATTAAATATAATTAAAATGATTAAATATAATTAAAATGATTAAATATAATTAAAATGATTAAATATAATTAAAATGATTAAATATAATTAAAATGATTAAATATAATTAAAATGATTAAATATAATTAAAATGATTAAATATAATTAAAATGATTAAATATAATTAAAATGATTAAATATAATTAAAATGATTAAATATAATTAAAATGATTAAATATAATTAAAATGATTAAATATAATTAAAATGATTAAATATAATTAAAATGATTAAATATAATTAAAATGATTAAATATAATTAAAATGATTAAATATAATTAAAATGATTAAATATAATTAAAATGATTAAATATAATTAAAATGATTAAATATAATTAAAATGATTAAATATAATTAAAATGATTAAATATAATTAAAATGATTAAATATAATTAAAATGATTAAATATAATTAAAATGATTAAATATAATTAAAACGATTAAATATAATTAAAACGATTAAATATAATTAAAACGATTAAATATAATTAAAACGATTAAATACAATTAAAACGATTAAATATAATTAAAACGATTAAATATAATTAAAACGATTAAATATAATTAAAATGATTAAATATAATTAAAACGATTAAATATAATTAAAATGATTAAATATAATTAAAACGATTAAATATAATTAAAATGATTAAATATAATTAAAACGATTAAATATAATTAAAATGATTAAATATAATTAAAATGATTAAATATAATTAAAATGATTAAATATAATTAAAATGATTAAATATAATTAAAATGATTAAATATAATTAAAATGATTAAATATAATTAAAATGATTAAATATAATTAAAATGATTAAATATAATTAAAATGATTAAATATAATTAAAATGATTAAATATAATTAAAATGATTAAATATAATTAAAATGATTAAATATAATTAAAATGATTAAATATAATTAAAATGATTAAATATAATTAAAATGATTAAATATAATTAAAATGATTAAATATAATTAAAATGATTAAATATAATTAAAATGATTAAATATAATTAAAATGATTAAATATAATTAAAATGATTAAATATAATTAAAACGATTAAATATAATTAAAACGATTAAATATAATTAAAACGATTAAATATAATTAAAACGATTAAATACAATTAAAACGATTAAATATAATTAAAATGATTAAATATAATTAAAACGATTAAATATAATTAAAATGATTAAATATAATTAAAATGATTAAATATAATTAAAATGATTAAATATAATTAAAATGATTAAATATAATTAAAATGATTAAATATAATTAAAATGATTAAATATAATTAAAATGATTAAATATAATTAAAATGATTAAATATAATTAAAATGATTAAATATAATTAAAATGATTAAATATAATTAAAATGATTAAATATTATTAAAATGATTAAATATAATTAAAACGATTAAATATAATTAAAATGATTAAATATAATTAAAATGATTAAATATAATTAAAATGATTAAATATAATTAAAATGATTAAATATAATTAAAATGATTAAATATAATTAAAACGATTAAATATAATTAAAACGATTAAATATAATTAAAACGATTAAATATAATTAAAATGATTAAATATAATTAAAACGATTAAATACAATTAAAACGATTAAATATAATTAAAATTATTAAGTATAATTAAAACGATTAAATATAATTAAAATGATTAAATATAATTAAAACGATTAAATATAATTAAAATGATTAAATATAATTAAAATGATTAAATATAATTAAAATGATTAAATATAATTAAAATGATTAAATATAATTAAAATGATTAAATATAATTAAAATGATTAAATATAATTAAAATGATTAAATATAATTAAAATGATTAAATATTATTAAAATGATTAAATATAATTAAAATGATTAAATATAATGAAAATGATTAAATATAATTAAAAGATTAGATCATGATTAAAATGATTAAATCTCGTTTAAATGATTAAATCCTGATTAAAAAGATTAGATCATGATTAGAATGATTAAATCTCGTTTAAATCGTGATTAGAATTTCTAATGTTGATTAGATTTGTTAATCTTGATTACCCTGATTTAATCATTTTACTATGATTAAGACGCACCCAAAATGGAAGTGACCTGCCGCTCGGGAATGCCATTAGCGGTATAGGTTATAAAATGCAACTTGTCTAATCTAATGAGTAGCTGCAAGGTGAAGGTTAATTTGATGATAAAAAGTAAGAACTATAAATATCGTTATTTGAGAGACGTTTATCGCATTCTCGTTTCCTTTTTGTCTTCCGCGCCAGGGCTGCCAGATCCTGAAAATCAAATTATAGTACCGAGGTTTGAAAATTATCGATTTCAGCGTTAAACTCCGTAAAAATTTTATTTATGAAAATCAAAAATATTAATAACGCTTAAATCGAGCGTGACCCAATTATAAAAATCTTTACCAAAAAAAAGAAAACTATATTAAAAGTTACAGTTTTAACCGGTTTTCTGGCAAAATTGAAAGCTTAGGTCTGGTTATCGAAAGTAGAGTGCTTTATATTACGCCTTTGAAATAATCGTATGGCCCACAACTTGGCGCGAAATTATCGACGATTAAGTAATCCCTAGAGTCCACACTAAATGTTAGTTTCCTTACGGTTATTTTAGGGGAAAATAAAGTGTAAAATTTCTTTCGGTTGAAGGCAGCTACCCGAATCTTGGCTGGCTAAGTTTACGAAAGGATTTCTCAAGTACTAATTTTTGGTAAGAACTCTTTATTACATGATGATGAAGTGCTTTTTACAATAGTGAAGCCGGTTTATATACCGGAGTTAAAAAATATAATATATTTACAAGATAATAAAATGTCATAAAAAACTTTACTCTTTTTTTTCTTATCTAATTTTAGTTTTACATCCAAAATTTCTGGTTACACAATTTGTCTTTATTGAACTTCCAATGGATAAAGAAATTGGATCGGTCTTCGAAGATAGCTTCCTTTTCCAAGATGGACTCGACACGCACGAACTTTGTTGTCTCTACCACGGAACAGTTCTTCAACACGGGCGATTTTCCAGTGAGTTCTCGGTAGGTACTGACTGTGGACAAGAACGATATCTCCCTCTTTAATCTCTCTCGTTTCTCGAGGATTCTGGTACTGATGAGCGGATCGGAGCTCCATGATGTAGTCATTTCGCCAACGTCCCCAGAACTGATCAAGCAATGATTGTCTATATTTCAGTCGCCTTGTGAGATCTCGCTTGGTGGAGGATACAGCTCTGTTGACATCGTAGATTCTGGATGGAAGCCCATGAGCCGCTGACCGACGAGAAAATGACTCGGACACAAGGGTGCTGGCTCTTCGACGTCGTTTTAGCTAAAAGTTAGAGGTCTAGAATTGAGAACGGCCTCGACTTCCGTCAAGATAGTCTGCAATTCTTCAGCGCGCATTTGATAGATCTGACCAGCCTCTCGTAGAAGCCACCCCACCATGCGGCTTTCTCGACTATGTATTTTCAAGTAATGTTATGGTTAGCGACATATTCTTTTAACCGCGGAGATTGCAGATTGGCCCAAATGTCTTTTAGGTCTTTGTCAGCTCGCTTGAAGCTCAATGCATTATCAAAGTAGATAATGGATGGCACTCCACTTCTCGATACGAACCGTCTGAACGCTAGCAAGAACATTTCCGCTTCCATATTTGAAACGAGTTCCAAGTGGAGTCCCCGTGTCACTGCGCGGGTAAACATCGTTATGTAGACCTTAACGGTTTTCTTCTTGTTAACCCGGACAAAGAAAGGTCCAGAAATGTCCAGACCAGTAACATTGAATGGCGGAGTTTCTGTCACCCTCTCTCTGGGTAATGGTGCAATGGCATTTGAACCAAGTTTAGCTGTGAACCTCTTACTGGCGGTACATTGATTTAGTAGAGTTTTTGCTACTTGTCTTCCTCGGGTTAGCCTGAAGTTTTCTCTGACGTCGTTCAAGGTATCTCGGAAACCAGAATGCATGAGCCTTTTATGAGAAGACAAGATGATTAATTCAGATAATCGGTTTTTACCGGACAGTATGTAGGGATGTTTCTCGCTGTATGAATACGTAGTCGTCCTCCAACGCGGATCAGCCCATTTTCGTCCAATACTAGATTCAACGTAGCCATTGGGGAGTTGACGTTTATCTTTTTTCAATGAAGTTAACTCCTCTTTGAAATCTTCGGTCTGCGCTTCCTTAACAAGTATTTTTTCTGCTTCGTAGAGTTCTTCACTTGTTGGGATTCCCGTAGTGATTTCTTTTTTCTTGATAAGTTGTACGAATCGCAATATATAGACCATTATTTTTTTACCTTTGTCAAGGAACTATAATTTTTTAAGTTAAGGATGGGCTTGAAGTTTTCCGTGACGGTACAGTTCATTTGAATTGACTCGAGGTACTTCGTACGAGACTCTTCTTCTACGACTTCTTTACGGGGTTCTTCTACCTTTGTGACAGGCCAGTTCTTTTCTTCGGACCTTAGCCATTCTGGACCTTTCCACCAAATTTGACTCGAGACCAGGCTTTGAACTGTACACCCTCTTGTTGGGACATCTGCGGGATTTTCTTTACCCTTGACGTGGTTCCAGATACGAGGCACATGATTGAGTGCCTTGCCTTTGATCCAATGGAGCGCTATTGAGGATTTGAGGAATCGGTCCACATTTGCACTTGGTACAGGTGTTGCCTTTAACAATTGATTTCTTTTTTGCGCTAAATTGATTGTACAGACTATTTTGAGTAGGAAGGAACCACTGGAACACTAGTGTGTGTTATAATTAGTTTCAATTTAATATATTTTGCGATAAGTGTAACACCAATTGTCAATTTTATCTGAAAATGTAGCTCTATTGTAGCTAATGAGCAGCTGCTAGTTCATGGGCTTTGCATTGGGGGAGCGGGTTTGTTTTATATTTAAACCCAACATATACAGTTTCCCGCAAAAAAGGAACCAGGGCCTTTAAATAAATAGCACTTTCACCTCGCAGCAAGAGTAGCCGGGTTCGATTCTAGCTTTTGGCACTGGATGAAAACTCGGAACCACTCCTTCTGCGTTGAGTTTGAAAGTTCTCTCCCCATTCGTTAATGGAGTTTCCCCCGAGTTCTTCGGTTTCCCCTTCCATAAAAACTTGTCGAGGTTAACGGTAATAGTTAGTGTAGGGAGCTTGCAGGGCTTGCCACCACCCTCCTACGCATTGTAACCCGGCCACCTGAATTATAGGCTTTAAATGTTGCTCGATCACTTAGGCCTAAGGTGGTGCCAAGGGTATTAGCCTAGCTGATTATTATTATTAAACGGCGGCAGTGACAACGGCGGCGGCTACGTAACAAATTAAAATAGTACACACAAATCCCTTAGGTATTATACTGTAAAAAATGTAAAACCAAACAGCATCGATTTTCGGACTATATTTATTCAACCCTCAAAAACAAGTTGGCCCATTAAGATTAATGTTTCATGCGCTTCCATACGGCTCTCCACTCAATGCGAGTGGGTTACTCTATGGTATTTTATCTCGTAGTTTACAAAAGCATCTCGCGATTATTCCCCGAATTCCGCTTTTAAATAATGAAATATAATTTTACAGCTGATTTGCAGTTGCCGGGTAAAATTCAGAATCCGAATAGCGGATATAAAAAAAACGAAAAACCTGAAAAAGAAATACCGTGGTTATTATCAAGAAAACCTTTCGTGGTTTTTAATAATATGGCCGCCATCTTGGACTAGAGATAGTAGACGTAGACGAAACAAAATTGCACGGTGAGTCAAAACGCGTACGAATGGTAATACCATTTTAATTTTCTCAAAAGCTTATTAAGATTTATCGCTAAAATACAAAGTGGTGATTTGAAATATTGACTGATATTAAATGATATCCTAAAGCTGTAGCGTGTATGTAGTTTCATGTTTTACAGAAAAAAATTAATTTTTTTCCTAATGAACGAATTTTTAAATTTGGCATGGATAAACGTTCATTAAAGGGGAATTGTCACCAAAACCAAAATTTACGAGGTTTTTTAACAGAATGATAGAAAATATATTATAGTTATTGGAAAAGTATTTAAAAAGTTACGCTACTTTTTCCGCAACCTACATCAAACGGCTCCAAAAATTTAAGAAATCGCTGTTGAACCTACTTGCAGCTTGGAGGAATAAAACAAGTATACAGGAGTTGCGGAGAGCTGCGAAATCGGTTTCGTCAGTGACTGTGAACTCGCGCGAGACGGAGGTGTTCAAACGCGACTAGCGCCAACTGCATTCGGAATTTTGCAACTATTCTCATTTTATAGCATTGTTTTCGCGTCGTCTGGTTTGTTTTATTCCTCCAAACAAATACGAGTCATTTTGGAAAAAGGCGCAAAGAATTTAGAAAGGTTTCAAAACAAACCAGACGACGCGAAAACAATGCTATAAAATGAGAATAGTTGCAAAATTCCGTATGTAGTTGGCGCTAGTCAGGTTTGAACACCTCCGTCTCGCGCGAGTTCACGGTCACTGACGAAACCGATTTCGTAGCTCTCCGTAGCTCCTGTATACTTGTTTTATTCCTCCAAGCTTGCAGCGGCAAAAAAATGAAGCGGCAAAAATTTTAGAAAGTGCGGCGTGTAAGGCATTTTAAAAACACGATAAACTACAATTTACGAGTATAACTCGTTTGAAAACCAAAGAGAATGTCGTAGCAGACGACAGTTCCGACCCGAAAAACGATAAAACCGGGGAAAATAATATTTCTATCACGAGATGGCGCTGCAGGTATAGGTTCAACCAACCGGTTCTGAGATTCTCGAGTCGGGAGGATAAAACACGAAATTTGGTTGCTAATAACAAGGATCCTATATGTTAGAAGGATATGAGGCGAGGGACGAAAAATGGCAGCGCCGTCGGTGGGTCATGCGCGATAGAGAATCCGTCTTTAGATTCCGTCAAGGACAAAACATGGAGGAAGCACCGCCAAAAATTTGTTCTTCAGGGAATAGAAACAAGACGTTTAGAGGCTCTCTTAATATCGACGGCGCTGCCGGCGTTTTCAAAACACGGGCCGGCCGGAGGGCTACCTATCCTTCTAACATATAGGATCCTTGCTAATAATAAATCAAATACTGGAAATATTAACATGAAATGTTTTGTATAACCATTTTCGGACGTCCTCTATCCATTTAAAAGGTTTTTAACCAATTTTAGGGTGGTGACAATTCCCCTTTAATACGTTGAATACCAGACAGACACACTCAAACTCGATTTATAAAATAGTGAACTTTGACGCCGCGAAAGGGTAAACTGGGATCTGTCGGGGAGTCGTTCGAACCACGAATCTTTTTAGCGGAAGCCCCGAAGCGAATGTTTCAAGCTCGAGCGAACGGCATATTTTTAACGCGCTGTCGTGCAAAGCGGTGAGCGTTATTTGAAGACCATTGGTTATTTTTTTCAGATTAGAGCGAAAAGAAATGCACTCAACGAGTGAGAAATATCGTTAACTTTTTGTTCAGAAACTTTTTTAACAAAAAACCCTTCGCGGTAGTCAACGAAAATATCGATCTTTCGTCGCGAAAGGACGGCGCGTTATCCCCTTCCTACTGGAGTTTTAGTGACCGAGAAATTAACAGAATGGTTTTTTTAAAACTGCCAGTTGTAGCGCATACTAGACTGATCGCAAACGGAATAACCCCAAAATCACGCCGAAACGGGTGGCACACGGGCCGTCCACCCCCCCCCCCAGCTACGCCACTGAAAATTGCCCACGTATGACTTCGATGTCCATTCGATTTCTCTTTTGGGATGTCAAAAGGATCATTGCGGGATGCGGAAAAGTCGGTGCACTCTGGTATGGTTGTCCGCCATCTTGAAAAATGGCCGCCGTTTTGTAACTCGGGTAACTTGAATCTAGTAAATATTCGGGTATAACGACTTTATTGGAGATTGTGGTGCCATCTATTCATGGCAAAGGAAACTACAATGCAAAATAGCGAAACAATAACGTCTTCAGAGAACCATTTAATTATTATAATTAGACAACTAGCCTCCCACTGTATAAATTTCATCTCCCCGCGCTTCGATCAGCCCGAAAGGTTCTATGGGAGTCTGCGAATGTCATTTGTACCACGTGACTTAAATTTTCAAAATGGCGTTGCAATAAGGCGGAATTTCTATTCTCTGTCATTTTTCATTCTTTAACATTATTTAAATTAATTAAAGCTTTAAGTCTTCAGTAGCCCCGCCTGGATTGTTTCGCGAGTAGGCACTGCGTGATTAAGAGGCCCCCATAAAAAACTCCTTTGTCATTTTTGTTGTTCTTTAACTAGCCAAATTGTATATAATTATTTAAAAATTTTATTATTATTAAATCAATAAAATTTTTATTATTATTAAATTAATAAAAAATTTATTATTATTAAATTAATAAAAATGTTATCATTATTAAATTAATAAAAATGTTATTATTATTAAATTAATAAAAAATTTATTATTATTAAATTAATAAAAGTTTTATTATTATTAAATTAATAATTTTTTTATTATTAAGTATATTATTTACAAATAAATATTACCAACTTTACTTTTAAACGAAGAATTCCACCCTACGATTACCTCTTTACCCAAATTCATCAACTACTTATTTAGGCTTGTCTAGTTTCGCGCTATTTCAAGCTGAACTGTTTTATTGTTGTGTTTTAACTTATTAAATTAATATTGATGTGTAAAACAGCCTCTTGTTTAGTGCTTAAAATAATTTTGACAATTTTAAATTTCAAAGTAATCTAATTATTACGTTTTAATTCGGACCCCCGGAGCTAAACACGTTGGAGAAGCGCCCAAACTACTCTTTAGTAGTTGACCTCTTGAACAATAATTTTTCTCACTAAACTTGCTTTTAAATCATGACATTTTTTTTTAAATATCTAATATTGCAATAAAGTTTCCCCTATTCCCAATATTGTCGGCGGATGTGTAAGTGTTCCCCTGAAGTGCTAAATCTTGTTGGGCACATAAAATAATCACTTCCACGTGTGTAGATAGGACCTCTCTGTTTCTAATAACGTCTAGTCTATGGTGGTCGTTAACCTGGCAAACTATTGATCCACGGGATTTGGATTCCATGTAGTCTAAGTACATTTTGTAGGCTAGTTGGTGAGAAGATTTGTTGGAAGTGAAGTGTTCTTCGAATTGTGTCCCCATGTTTTTCCAATCCGAAAATCCCTTTAGAAATGCAGTGTTTCTACTGCCTAAAAAATGACGGCAACAAAAACCAAACACTGCATCCTTTGCAACTGAATATTCAATCATTTGATATTTGTCATACCAAGAAGAATTGAAACCTCGATTTTTACCGCCAATTAATCTTTTAGTAAAAGGATTTAGTTTAGGCTGAACTGGAAGGCAATCTTTATCTAGACTAATATCCAAGTTATTCAACGCGTGCAAGCCCATTTATTTTGAATTGGACACGTTGTTTGATGTATTTTATGCATGGTTAGAGTTGGGGTTTGCAATTACTTCTGTAATTTCTCCTTCATGATTCAGTTCCATTTCCATATCAGTACTGACGTTTGGAAGAACTTCAGCAGTATTACTAAAACAGTGACTGTTATCAGTCTCCAAGGATTCTAAACCCTTTCCCCAGTTCTTTGACTAGGTTTTTCTCAGAACTATAGTTATGGCTTTGCGCCGACGATTTCAAAAAACGTGCCATTGCACCTTTCTGATTACTAACGAAACTATCTTCCCTTTTCCATTTTTCTCATTTTTGGGACCCAGATAAAAATTTTCTGGTACTCATATTTGAAAATGCTATTATTATATACTAATAGCGAAATAACCTTAAAAAGGTTTAAGAAAATAAAGCTTAGTTAAAGCTATGTAGTCTTCAAACAGACATTTTAATAATACCAGCTATATCAAAGCCCTGAAAAAATCGGTTTGAATATTTTTTCTAGAATAGCTAATTAGCCTTGAAAAAGGCTTTTTGAATAATTTAGCTAGAATAGCTAATTAGCCTTGAAAAAGGCTTTTTGAATAATTTAGCTAGAATAGCTAATTAGCCTTGAAAAAGGCTTTTTGAATAATTTAGCTAGAATAGCTAATTAGCCTTGAAAAGGGCTTTTTGAATAATTTAGCTAGAATAGCTAATTAGCCTTGAAAAAGGGTGTTTAAAAATTAGCTTAAAACAGCTAAATAGCCTTTAAAAAGGCTGTATTGGCAAAGTTAGTCTCGGAAGAGTCTTAGAAAAAATTTGACTGGGAGAGAATCGAAATTGAGAACTACCTGTTTGTTCAGGAGCAGAAAACGAAATGAAGAAACGCGTTATCTGCGACAAGTCCGACCACCGAAGGTCTAGGTCCTTTCTCTACGATCAGTGGTCACTGATATCACGTGATTTCGCAAAAGGGACAAGGAGTAAAAAAGAAAAAACCCTAATCCCCAGGACGCTCTCTATTCAAAGTAGTGACTGGTACGATGCTTTACGCTTCGACTTCAGCTCCGCTGGGATTTCCCTTCGTTTAAGCGTTGCAACGGTTTAAGTCGTACTAAAGAAATCCAGTTTCTCACTTTATGCCCCCTTTTGTAGAATTTCTAGAAACTAAGCTTATGTTTATTGTGTTGGTTGGAGCTAAGTTATCACTGAGGCGAACAGGTGGTTTTTTTTTGCTGCTTTCCTTGCACGACGGACTTCCCCATCCCGGGCCATTCATTTGTCATATACTCTATATCAATGTTAACAGAGTACACTACCAAAAGCAGAAACCACAGAGTTCGCTGCCTTTGTTTGTGTACTCAAGTAATATTGATTTCGAGTATAGGTGGTTCAAAAGGGAACGTTTTGTTAGGGCCATTTAGGACTCTTGGAAATTGAAATTGAATGGGAGTTCTTTTTTTAGGGGCCTAGATGACTAATTTTTAAAAATAAATAAAATTTAAAAATCACATTTGGAGGCCCCAGAGGCAATTTTTTTAAACTTTTAGAGGCCCCTAAAATAGGCCTAAAATTTTTGAACATAGGCACGTGCCTACTTGTGCCTACTGCTGGCGGGGGCACTGTAAGTCTTATGTATATTTACCTTACAAGGAATGCGTAGTATGTATTAGCCTACTCAAATGTCGAAAAGCAAACAGTGCGTGTATTCTCTCTGTCTAAATATCAACTACTCAACTAAGCCTCGGACTATTTAGACGAACAAAGGCCTAACTTATTAATGATAATTTTAGAAACGTAATATTTCTAAATCTAGTAAACTACTCGTATTAATTATAAAACATTAAAATAATCGAAAACTAACCTTTCGGTGTAAAAATTATCGCTGTGAACATCTTTCTTCTTCTTTATAGTGCCAACAACATTTTATCCTGGTCGATAGACGGGGGCCATATTTTTTTCTTCAATGACCTTGGCCCACTCCTAATCTCCTATAGTACTTAAACGCCCCCCCTCTCTGCTCCTCTTAGATTAAACGCACCCAAGTCACCACCTTAGGCTCAAGTCATTTAGCGACTTTTAATGCCTTAAACAGGTGGCCGGGTTAGGAGGGTGGTAGCAAGCCCTTCATGCTACGTGAGCCAACAGCTCCCTACACTCACTATTACCGTTAACGTCAACAAGTTTTTATGGAGGAGCTCGGGGGAAAACCCTTTAAACTAGTGGGGAGAGAACTTGGAAACTCAACGCGGAAGGAGTTGTTCCGAGTTTCCACCTAGTGCCACAAGCTGGGATCGAACCCGGCTCTTCTTGCTGCGAGTCGAAAGTGCTAATAGGTTGCTCATCGAGGTCATCGGCTTGAAGAGTCGGTTTTCCCGATGAGTAACGTGTTATAGAAATGTCTTTACTCACAATACCTTAGAGATTTGTGTGTACTATTTTCACTTGTTACGTAGCCGCCGCCGTTGTCACCGCCACCGTTTGGGGCATAACGCTCAACAGATTTGTAGTAAAATGGTCCGTCGGTAGCCCAATTAATTTTGGTTAAATCGGAGCCCGAGAAGTTGGTCATTTGCATAATTTAGTGTTTTTGTTCATTTTAATTTTGAAATTTGTATTTCGTACCAACGTAATATTCGGAATACAAGCGCCATCTGTCTCCAAATATATGGTGTGACGGCTTCTAGCTATAGACCATAGAGTAGCCCTCTCCCATAGAGTGGAAGGCCCTATGGATGCGCATGAAACATTAATCCTAACGGGCTAGCTTGTTTTCGAGGCGTTAATAAATATAGTCCGAAGAGCGATGGTGTTGTTACTTACTTTTTTATCCAGTTATTATACATGATCTTTAGGAAAACTTGTTTATTTCACGCCTCGGAAACAAGACGTTGCTTTTTCGAGTAATCGTGTATCCGACTATGCACTTTTTTGGAACTCGATAATCGACGAGTATTTTCCAATTACTTATTCGAGGTCAAAAAATGCCGAGTACTCGATGATGTTCGAGTACCAGAGGTGGGCAAACATTGTGAGCGTTCATTTTTGAAAATCCTCTCGAAACGAGTGAGCACTTCAAATACGAAGGTCGGTTGGTCTTGTTAAGCGAGAATGAGAAATTGAGCCAGCTCAGGGTGATCGCCGATTAGTTCGCTCAGTCAGTGATTTTTCACGGCGCGGTGAGCGAGATCAGCCGATCGACGCCCTAGCCTGCTCAATTTGAAGCGCCACGTCCTCCAGCGGCGGGATAAATCGTTCACTAAAAAGCGCTTACGGGGGGCTCAGAGAGATCGCGCCGAGAGAAGCGGTAGTTTTTAACATTGGAATTTCTCATCCCACTGAACTACGGGGTAGACTGTTTCCCGGAATTCGCTCAAAGCGCTGTGAGAAAAAAATATCGTCAAAAAAATATTATTTGTATAATTTTTTCTCACCGCGCTGTGAGCGAATTCCGGAAAAAAGACTATCCCGTTGCTCAGTGGGTTGAGAAATTCCTATGGTAAAAAACTAGCGCTTCTCTCAGCGCGATCTCACTGAGCCCGCCGTCAGCGCTTTTTAGTGAACGATTTATCCCGCCGCTAGAGGACGTGGCGCTTCTTATTGAGCAGGCTAGCGTGTCGATCAGCTGATTTCGCTCAACGCACCGTGAACGATCAGTGATTGAGAGAATTTCACGGCGCTCGGCCTGAGCTGGTTCAGTTTAAGATAGAGTAAATAGCATCACCAGTATTGAGCACTAGCTTACTTGATCACTCAAATTAAAAATGTCTGAGCGTTCATTTCAGAATTCGCTCACAAGTTTTGCCCACCTCTGTAACTCGCCGTCCTTTCGCGACGAAAGATCGATATTTTCGTTAACTACCGCGAAGGGTTTTTTGTTAAAAACGTTTCTGAACAAAAAGTTAAAGATAATTCTCTCTCGTTGAGTGCATTTCTTTTCGGTCTAATCTGAAAAAAATAACCAGTGGTCTTCAAATAACGCTCAAAAAATATGCTGTTCGCTCGAACTTGAAACATTCGCTTCAGTACCAGGCTCTCCAGTAAAGACGTGTTTTCGAAGAAACGGATAGATTCATTGCCATCTCTAATAGTAATGTACAAGATGATTGCAAATTTGTTCCAATTTAAATTTAGTATTCCAAATATATATAATACATCGATAGGTTTGTGTGTACTTAAATGTCCGTGATATCTTTCGCCTCGCAGCAAGAGGAGCCGGGTTCGATTCCAACTTGTGGCTTTGGGTGCAAACAACTCCTTCTGCGTTGGGTTTACAAGTTCTCTTCCCACTGGTTATAGGGGTTTTCGCCCCAGCTCTTCGGTTTCCCCTTCCATAAAAGCTTGTTGAGGTTAGCGGTAATAGTGATTGTAGGGAGCTGCTGGCTCGCGTGGCTGTTTTGGAAAACGCTGTAGTCCCTACAAGTCCTTGCCACCACCCTCCTACGCATTGTAACCGGGCCACCTGAATTAATGGCTTTAAAAGTCACTTGATGACTTAGGTCTAAGGTGGTGCCTTGGGTATTATAAAATTAGCGAATAAGTATATACTAATCTCCACCACTCTCCCCCTATTCAGCTTTCCGTTGTTACGCAACTCGTTTTGAAATTTTTAATATTTAGGCTTAGTTTCTCTATTCGGTGTTATAGTCGCGAACCAGATTTCCCGCATGGTACTGAAGAGTCCCAAATAGGACGAAACCGGTCTACCGTTGGAATTTCTGGCTATTTTATTTTAAAATTTTTCACTCGAAGATCTATTTGGTCCGAGGTTCGCGTCTTTTTGTTCGCTCGAAGACCTATCGGTACGAGCTATTAGTAAGTTTTTAAATTTCTTCAAATTTGTTTAGGGTTTAGCTTTATTATCCCTAATCATAATGGACTTATCTACTTATTCGCTAATTTTATCATCCTTTACAATGCAGTCCATAGGTGGTTCCTTTTAACTTTCCTTGGGTATTAGCCTAGCTGATTATTATTATAAAAACACCTAGTGGAAAAAGAAAGATTTTAGGGTCAAAATACATGTTTTTTTTCCTTATAACCGAGAATGTTTTTATTGTGGGAGGAGTGAACAACGTCACCAGGGCGTAGGTTGATTGAGGGTGCAGAAGCTTACTGCATGGGCCAAATAATGATCAATCTAGGACATGACTCTGGTACCTTCACGCGTACTAAATTGGTCGTCCACCAATACAGGCGGCCATTTTAGTAGGGGGGAGGGAGAATTAAAAAAATGAGAGCAAAATCAAAGATAATTTAAACTCGTACCCTAGATTCGAATACTGAGAGCTGTCCCATTGACGGTTTTGTTACGAAGTGTTTACCCTTTTCCGGCACGTGACCTCAGAAAAATCGGGCTCCATCGGTTGCGGTAAGGCGCAAACCATGTAGCGAATTTTTTCTGAGTTCCGGCGGGAAGTGGGTAAACACTATCGGCAACGCGCGATAGAGTGATTTTGAATCTAGGGTACAAGTTTAAATTACCTTTGGCAAAATCAAGCAGAAATTTCCGGTTTCCCGAACGCCATCTAGTGTTGACTAACAAGGAGACTACCCGAGGTGTAACACACCAATTTTGATCAAACTCGGGGGTTTGGTAGACCTTCATATAACATGAAAAACCCTAAAGGGAAATGGCTCCATAGGCACGGCCAACTTCGATCGCGCGTACCGCGCTTTAGCGGCCCCGTCAATCGCCTGAATTTACCGTGTATATATTTTCCCACCAGGCTATCGCTACGACCAAAATTTTACGTTAGTTAGATAGGAAAAATCCACAAAAAACAATTATTTTTAAATAAAATTTTGAAAAACATTGAATTAAACCGAATGTAGGTTAATATTTAACTAATAGTATAATATTTTTTTCATGATTCAAATTTTTTAAGGTTTTTATAAATTATAAAAGAGTTAAACAGAAACCAAGAACATCCTCTAGATGCTGCCAGCAACATAGTATTATTGTTTAATACTTGAAACACATGTAAATAAATAACTAAAACAAAAAGTGAAAAGAAGATAACTGTAACTTCACGGTAAATATATTATTTTAACATTTTTTATTAAATAATATTAAGTTAAAATATATTATAAGCGCAATAAATTATAATTTTAGGTTTCAACAAGTTTTAAGCTTTTATCTTTTTAAACCTAGAAGAATATTGTATATTTAGAAAGGGCCGGTTTGTAATTTTATCTGTCTGAAACTTTTTCCATAGTAAAGGTGCAAACCTGAACAGAAATCACCCTCCTTGAAATGCAGGCTGAAGACCATCATCTTTTACCTTTTACCTATTTAGTTCCAAAGATGTACCTAAGCATCTTTTATCTTCAATTATATTAGTTTTAAGATTCTTACTATTAAAACTAATTAGATTTACAGAAAATACTACCTAAGAACGGTTATAAACTCGTGAATTTGCTATATATATATACTATTAATAAAGATTTGTTATTATTAAAGATTTATAAATTTTAAGAGACATTATTTACGCGTCAAAACGCTCTAAACACCTCTACAGCCTTCAAAACTACGTATACTAATATGGCGCCTTCGCGTAAAAAACACGTCTCTTTTTCTTCATTTAATATTTATAAGGTACTATTTTTTTAATTATGAATTATACATAAATATATTGCGAAAAGATAGTTTAACTTACTATACCTTGTTTTTTCTAAAAAATAAAGTGGAAAACCGTAGTTATTTTTTTTTTGGTATATCCAAGTGAGCCCCTAACTAGAAATCATCCAATTTCCTAGTTCTCCCAGTTGGTACTCCAAAGAATTTGAGATCTGTTTCTTGGTCTATTTCTGAAACACTTTATAATCTGGAAAAGTTACAAACTTAATCCTTTGTAAGAAGTAAAACACGTTTTTGTTAAAAAAAAATTTATATTAAAATGGAGTTTAATTGGAAGTACATTGGAAAAACATAAAATTTTCATATTGGAAATATAAGTATGAATTCTCTAACATATGTTTCTTTCGACTTTAAGGGCATGCGAATCGTTTGACTTTCGGGAATAGGGAATTGAAAAGGCCAAATTTTTTTAATCGTATTTACTGTCACGAGGTACGGAAAGTGAGGGGCATTTTGGGAGTTCAGAAACTTAATTCTCAAGAGGGAGTGAAAATCTTTATTGGGTTTTGGTTCAAGAGTGGGGTGCACAGGTTAAACCCCATGCGAAATGAAATCCTAGATTCAACATTGGCTAATAAACTCAACACCAGGGTTCGTACAAAATTTCCGGAATAAAATTCCCTGACATTTCCAGGATTTCCCCGACTAAATTGACAAATTTCCCTGACCATTTTTGTAGAATAAATTTATGTTTTGAGGTAAAATCTTGAAAAATTATAATTATTTATTTTTAAGACATTTTTCAAAAATTTATGTTCCGGATTTATTTATGTGGTCATTTAAAAATTCCCTTACTATTTCGGACCATTTTAAATTTCCCTGACTATTCCCTGACCTTTTGGAAACATTTTCAAATTCCCTGACTTTTCCCTGACCTTTTGGAAACATTTTCAAATTCCCTGACTTTTCCAGGTTTTCCAGGTATTCCAGGTCGTGTACTAACCCTGAACACAAAAAAGCGTTTATATATCAGATTAGAAAAATATCCCCTATAAACAAATCTATTTAGAATAATAATTTTTCGTTATTTTTCCAAAGCGTGCGCTAGTTTTAATTTTGAAAGCGGGCTAAGTATCGATAAGCCTTGTCCTCAAACGGCAAACAAGCGAACGGTGGTGAAAATAGTTTGAGAGTCACTATGAAGAAAGTGTCATACTGATGTTATCATGAACATTTTATCCGTGTTTGGTCTGCTAACACCAACTAGAAGAAGTCGTCTGGTTTGTGAATCTTTGCATTATTTTGTGTTCCCGGGGTGACGTTACTCTATCCTGGGCCCAAAGTCCCCTCTTTTGCATTCTGGCCCGATGCTGGGCCTCGTAAAACTCTTTGCACATTCCTCCAAATTCGGCACCTCTCCCTTTGTAAACCTCCGCGAGACCCGCTTTGAGCATCTCCAGGGAGACATTGTCCACCCGCCCTGGCACCCGCAAATGGCCCAGAACACGGCCATACTGGTCCAGATCATACTTGGTCAAAATCGCCGTTTCGTGCAGCACAAGACGTTCCAAGTGCCTTTTGGCTTCGAGCGCGAATGGTTGTCGACCCTTCATCTCCGGAGCGTCGATACCGATCAAACGGACAATCAAGGTTGTATTAGCTTTATCATCAAACGCCTTGACGCCATCACCGTCAGGAACTTTGATCACCTTGACTCTAGCTACTTTTGGATGAACTGGCGATGCTGTTTCGTTTCTTATCGCGGTATTTCGCGTTCTGATATTTAATGTAGATTCATGTCGGTTTACTTGGAGTATGTAACCACCATATCGTCTTTCATTTTGTAATTGGACGTAACCTCTATTCAGTTGTGGAACTTCAGCTTGGTCCCATAGTACATATAACCAAAGAAGCAATATTACAAATATAGCGACAATCACCGCGATTTCCATCTTTCAGAACTTTTCAATTTGTTAAATAGTCATCAAATATGAGAGAACCAACGTTTAAGAGAATTGACCATGAAATTTCATTGATCTCGTTGAAAGCGTTGCTGTCCTGAAATCAAGAAATATATACGTGTAAGATTATAAATAAATCAATAATTCGTTGTCAGGAAAATAATGTATTTATTTATGCTTAGGGAGCATGTTAACACCAATTTGCAAAATGACTGCCAATCCTCCTTATGCTCGATTAGTATAAGATCCTTCCCCCAACATAGTCAAATCAGCCCGGCATCTCATTGAATCCCTCAAACTGACGCGCTTTTTCCTTCCCCCTCTTAAGCCTGGTTTACACTAGGGCATAAACGCCACAACGGCGAGAGTCAACGCGAAAATATTGCATTAGGCCTAACTGGAATTTTTCGCGTCGCCGTTCACCGTCGGGGCGTTTTCGCCCAAATGAAAACCAGCCTGTAGGCAGGCGAGAACGTTCGATCAACATGTCGCATAATCATTCTCATAGAGTGGAAGGCTATCAGCGAAACTTGCTAATAATTTTCGTAGCCAACGTCTTGTTTTCGAGGCCTGAAATAAACAAGGTGGCCTAAAGGTCATGTACAATATCTGGATAAAAAGTAAGTTTATACTCTGAAGAATGTAAAAACCACAGCATCGCTCTTCGGACTATATTTATTCACGCCTAGAAAACAAGAAGGCCCGTGAGGATTCATGTTTCATGCGCTTCCATAGGGCATTCCACTCTATGCGAGTGGGTTACTCTATGGTCATTTTCCTTAAGGGGGAAGAATACAGTAAAAGCATATTTTTCGTTCAAGCTGAACGTTTCTGTTTTAACAATTAAATTATTGAATTAGATTTTTCTTATTAAGCTGAACCTTCCCCTAGTGCTTAAAATAATTTTGATAATTCTAATATTAGTAGTTAAAGAGATATAAGGTCCTAACTAAAGGGTAGTTTGGGCGCTTGCCCAACTTGTTTAGCTCCGGGGGTCCGAATTAAAACGTAATAACTTAATTACTTTTAAATTGAAAATTGCCAAAATTATTTTAATCACTAAACAAGAGGCTGTTCTACACATAAATATTAATTTAATAAGTTAAAATACAAAATTAAAAGAGTTCAACTTGAAATAGCGCAAACGTAGACTATGGCCACTGTAGTCTTCCCCCTTAAGCATAAATAAATACATTCTTGAGAAAACCTATAAAAGTATTGAAATTTCCAGTTCTCACCTTGTGTGCGCGTTTTAAGAATGATTCTTTACAAATCGGTTTAAAAAGGGTTGAGATCTCTGAAAATCAGAAATAAAGATATGGTTTAGAAAAAAATATTTATTTCTTGAATTGTTCTGGAAACCAAATATATGTTTTTGCAAACTGGCATTCATATTTTCATAATAAGTATAATATAATACAGGGTGTCGGAGTTTGAAGTTTTCGGGATATACGTATGACGTAGGGAAAATTCTAATTTATAATTTTAATGTTTTTCAAAAAAAAAATGATTTTGACCAGTAATCAACGATACAGTTATAGAGCACATTTGAAAACGTACAAATAAAGTTGGTCCGTTTGAAAAAGATCGATTTCTCATAAAGATACGAGGTCATGAAAAGTAACCAAGTTGGTCATAGCTTTTTCGGTTAATAAATACATATATTTTAGTTTCCCCAAACGTTGTTGGTCTTTTTTTACTTTTCGACCTGGTTTAATGTTATCTCTAGACCAATCATTTTCTTGCAATTACTGTAAGAAAACACATTATAAGAATAACACAAATTGTACCAATTCAAAACCACAAAACATTTTAATTTTAGATCTTTCACGTTTTGCTTTTATTAATTATTTAATTACTTAAAACACGTTTTAGATAATATCAGGAATTCATACAGCTAACTTGGAATGTTTATCCGGGCTGTTTTTCGTCTCGATCTGGCTGATCGCTTAGACTCCTCCCTCTGACGTCAAAATACACGTTTTTTTTCGGCGCGTTTCATTGGCTTAAAAAACGACTACCAAAATCTCCCAAAAGGACCCAAAATTCAGCGTGAAGTCGTCTGCTTCAGTATCTGAAATTTATGAGTTGACTAGGCTTAAAATGTTCGCGAAGGCGATAGCTTTGAGTCAAGTTAAAAAGTTAATTTCCATTGAGTCAAGCGATATTATTGAAGGAGTAAATTCGTGGTTAAAAAATGGACTTTTCAATTTGAGTGAAAGTCAAGAAAAGATTTTAGATGGTAAAGATAATAGTCCTAATAGAGATAATGATTTTCAAAAACTGTGCATGTCTTTATGGAGAAAATGTCTAGAAAATTATAGCAATAATACCAAAAAGGCAAAATTTTTAGGTTTGTGGTATGCCAGCAACTCAAGAATTATAGAGGAAGGCCTTGATGTGGGAAAACAGATTGTTTTAAAATGTAGGTATAAAATTATGTACTTTGTACAAATTGTGTTATTGTGGCGTTTGTGGAACTGTCACGATTGAAGTGGAGCTTATCACAGGCTCTGCAAATTCTATTTCAGTTCCAAATACTTGAAGACTACCTCTAAGATTGGTGGATGTTATTACAACGCGTATGGGGTTGTTATAGCAGTTCAATTCGCTCCATAAGGCATCTTTATCCAAATCTTCACCGTTAAGCCTTTGTTTTGGGTTCTTCGGGAAAAAGAAATGATTTTTACGCGAAATAATTACTAACCGTTTTGAAGATGAAATATCATGAACTGTTTTGGCTTCCAGATCGAGACTGAGATCGACGGTTTTTTTAATCGCGGATTCAAATATCATCACGACGCCATAAAATAAAATTTGAATAGCAGACGATAGTACTGCTAAGCAAAGTAGAAAATACGGGAGAATTTTCTAGTATCAAAACAGCTACACGAGGGAGAACGAAACAGAGGGAATATTTTCTCTAGTGGGCGGAGCCTAAACGATCAGGCACATCGTAACATAGGGGATATGGCGGGATAAGCATTCCAAGTTAGCTGTATGAATTCCTGATAATATCTGATAAAAGAAAACAATTCATGCTATTAGAAAATTCGATGTTATTTAGGTAATTGGAAATACGAAAAACATCAAATAGTAGCCCACTCGCATAGAGTGGAAGGCCCTATGGAAGCGCGTGAAACATTAATCCTAACGGGCCGGCTGGTTTTCTAGGCGTGAATAAATATAGTCCGAAGATAGATGCTGTTGTCTTTACATTTATTAGAGTATAAACTTACTTTTTGTCCAGATATTGAACATTACCTTTAGGCCAACTTGTTTATTCCACGCCTCGGAAACTATTTATTGCGTACGAAAAGTGTTCACAAGCTTCGCTGATAGTTTTTCACTCTATGTGAGTGGGTTAATCTATGCTGGGTACGTTCAGTAGAGCTCATCGACTAAAAACAACTGTTTTCTAAAATTTGTAATCACTGAGCCTGTACGTCATTCTGACCTAGTATTTTATTTCACTCATCGGTGGTTTTGAAAATGGCGCTAAAATTTCTTTCTGAGGCAGAAAACCAAAAGAAGTTAAATTTTTTATATTTAATTGTAAATGAAATTGCTAACGATGAAATTTTTGAAGAGAATGGTGTTGAAATAGTTAGTAGTGGTCGAAATTTCTCACAGAAAATTAAACCGGGCACGATTGTAGCTACAATGTTAATTAATAACACTAAGCCTCGGTCCATCTTCTACTGACTTCGATATTTTCTTTGTGCCTATTCGTTTTATGTCACACTAAGTAAAAAAAGACAAGTAGCGGCCAACGCGATGATTTTTATCCGCTAAGCAGACGATATTTACCCCCCCCCCCCCCCGGATTTTCAGAGGAAATTACATCAGATTGTTGTATTTATATACCCCGTGCACCGCCAAAGCATTACAGGGGTTACTCATCATCTGTCCCGGCCGAGCCGTCGACCTGTATACAAAGATAGGAAATGCTTCCTAAATCACATACACACAACGGTATACACCCGTATACCTGCATCTCCTACTCACGACTCACTCGTGAGTTCGTCAAAATTCACAACGATATAACGCATTACGCGTTCAAGATCGCTGATCGTTTCGTTATCCAGATTGTGGAGACCATTCTCGCGGATTGGTCTCCTTAACAAATGGTTCGTTCTAGGACAATTACGAACATAGTGCTCTGAGTCTGCTTCCAGAGCACCGCATATGCATTTGGGCGATGCAATATGACCCAAGTTGAACAGGTAGAGTGGGAACTTACCATGTCCACTTAGGATTTGCGTCAAATAGTAATTCGTGTTGAAGCTACCATTGACCTTAGGAAAGTACCTCTTAGTTACCTTTCCCTTCTCACTCTCATCCCATGACTCCTGCCACCTTTGAGTCGTCACCTCATTGAGCCACCTTTTAATCACCAACTTAGTTGGCTTCATCTCCTTCTCCTCGGGAAGATCGGTTGCTGATTTTGCAAGAAAGTCAGCCCTTTCATTCCCTACACACCCAGTGTGCGACTTTATCCAAGTAAAGTTGACTTGAGTCTCCATCCGTTTTAACACCTTACGGATATCATGGCATAAACCATGATTGTTTTTATGATTGCTTAATGCGTTAATAGCAAAAAGACAATCTGTAAAAACCGTTGCACCATCACCAGGACGTTGACCATGCGTCCTTAACCAGCAAATACCCTCGTGTATTGCTAACAGCTCAAGAGAAAACGCATCCACCTTACCATTAATGCGAGTGACCTCATTGTACACTTCCACACCATCTCTGTACACAGCAAATGCCACTCCGGCACCCCGACCGGATAACGAACCGTCAGTAAACACCTCTATCCCATTGCCATTGGGTAGTTGCTCTGTGATGTTTATACTGCTACTGACCGCTGGGTGGTCCTCCCATGGGTCGCCTGGGTAGAGGTAGTTACCACCACGTAACTCCACCCCACAATGCTTACTGTCTTCCCTAAAAGAAAAGGACCTGAACACAGCAGCTTCCTGACTCACCACCAGGTCTAACGGTTGAATACCAGCAAGGATCCGCAGCGCATCGCTCGAGACAGTCCGGTAAGCACAAGTAATACGAAGGGCCGCAATTCTCTGAATTGAGCTCAACTTCCTCACCATCACACTATTTTGCGTGCTCTTCCACCAAGCACCGCAAGCGTAAGCCACTACTCTCACAATACACCCATTGTAGATAGTCCTTAACGCTTTATGGTCGAGGCCCCACTCAACCTTTGCAAAACAAGCAATGCTTTGCACCAGCTTCGTCACCCGGACACTTACTTCCTCGAGATGAGGAAGAAAGGTAAGCTTGCTGTCGATGGTGACACCGACAACTTTCAACTTGTCAACATTTGCAATGTTGACGGCTCCCATCTTATAGATTGGGAGCCTTTTCATTATGGATTTTGCGGCGAAGGTGATAGCCGCCGACTTTTTAATGGAAAAACTCAGCTTATAGACTTGGCTCCACTTAGTCAATTTATCCACGATCACCTTACCCGTGGTTTCGAGAGCACGCCTGGACGTGCCCCAAAATAATGACTGCAAGTCATCCGCGAAGGCTTGGATTAGAGAATCCTCTGGATACTCAATCCTCAGTGCGCTATCCATAACCACATTGAATAGCAGAGGTCCACTGCATGAACCCTGAGGGCAGCCGCGGGTCAGTACTCTCCGTACACAGGTACTACCTGCCCTCACCACTGCAACTCTATCCTTTAGATAGTTAACATATGTCTCATATATGTTCTTCGGACACTTAAAGTTCCTTAAACCGTGTAGGATTCCTGGAATCCACACATTGTCAAAAGCACCCTCGATATCTAGAGATATCAGACTGGTGTGACAATTATTTTCTTTGTTATCCCTGATTTGGTTCACCATATTGGTTAGACAGTGAGTCGTGGATCGACTATGTCTAAACCCAAATTGCTTATCACTAAGCAATTTGTTGCTGTGGAGAAAGTAATACAACCTTCTTGACAACAGCTTATCAAGCACCTTCCCTACCACCGGAAGAAGCGAGATTGGCCTGTAGGCCTTAGCGTCCTGCCTGTCTCTGCCTTCTTTATAAAGAAAAACTAACTTAGCAACCTTCCAAAGTTTTGGGAAGTATCCCATACTGAGGCAAGTGTTGAAAAGCCTGACAAACAACGCTGGGCAAGCTAAGAAAAATATCTTGAAGAGCTCGATGGTGATACCATCCTCACCAGGAGCCTTGCCCTTCTTAAAAGAGTTGATAGTCTCCAAGACCTCATCACTCGTAAATGGCTCATCATTCTGACTCATGAAGTCTTCGTGCAATGACTCCCTTATTGTCGTATGAACCTCCTCATCATCATTTAAGGAGTCCTCTTTAAAAAGAGTATCCATCAGAGTAGACCACGTCTCCTCAATACCTGAGGTCAAAGAACCATTTGGTTTCTTGATGCAATTTAATGCATTCTTACATTTGACCTTCTTTGTGGCCAACTTATAGGGTAGGGAGAAAGGATCCTCCCTTGAAACCCTAGTGCAGAAATCCTGCCAGGACTTAAGCTTTGAGTCCGCTATAAGTGCTTTATAGCTTTTTGACTCACGACGGTACTCGACCTTTAGCGCCTCCCGGGCTGCATGGTCCCTGGTTCTTTGGAACCTCCTCCTGAGCGTTCGTAACTCCTTCCTCTTCTCACTGAGTTCGCTCGTCCACCAGGGAGTGGACTTGTACCCCTTATTCTTACGCAACCTTGAACATTCTTTCGAACGCTCAATAATGAGATTATTAATCTCCACCGCGCATGCCTCGACCTCAACCTCATTGTTGAGTGGAGACTCCATCAACCTCTCCAAGTCAGGCACGATAATATCTTGTAACCTTTCAAGATCGATATCCTTGACACGAATTGCATTCGAATCATTCTCCAGGACAAGATCACCAATTTCAAAGAAAATGTATTTGTGATCACTGCATGTTTCCTCGTTGCTGACACGCCATTCAATTACTCTACTCGCAATTGCCATACTGGATACCGTAAGATCCACCCAACTCTTACCATTAACGGTCCAGAACGTCGGGCCACTACCCGGATCGTTCTCGACATTCAAATCAAACGAGTTGAACAAGTCGATTAACAACCTACCCCTCTCATCGTGATGCTTTGATCCCCAAAGCGCGTGATGGGCGTTAAAGTCACCACACAAGATAACCTTTTTTCCACTCTGTACTTCCAATTGATTCGCAATCTTATCGATATGGAATTCAATGTCATCATTTGGTGGTATGTAAATAGAGAACAGGCATAAGCTTAGATTCCCCAAAAGCACGTCCACCACAACCATGTGAGAGTCTTCGTAGAGCACGATCACTTGTGCCTGAGGGTTGAAGACAGCTACAGCTGCCTTTGGATTGTCCTGGGAACATACGATCCTTGTTCCCATGGGTAAACCTATTACCCGACCGGAAATTACAGTCGAAATAACCCTAGACTTAAATCCACAGGGCCTTGTTCAATCGGTCGTCGAATTACTTACATGTACTTGAATTAATGGCAACGGCCAAACAGAACTACTGTGATCCAAAAAATTAAAGACCTCTGCAATTAAACTCTACTTGTAGATAAAACCGTAAGTAGATAATAAACAATTCATAAGTATGACACTTCCTATTCCCACAATGCAAATTTTATAATGATAGTCTGTATCGCCAATCAGGGTGAGAAATAAGGAATTTTTTTAAACTGGACCTGTGGCCAGTAGAGCCTAGGTAGTTTAATTAAAAAACTAGCCACTGGCCACTTAACATTTTTAACCTTCAAAATCAGGCTTTGATAATTTATGGTCAAATTATCTATTCTTGACAAAATGTGCTATAGACCCGACCCGATCAAGCCTACTGAGAGAGAGAGTGTTAATATTTCATTTTGCGAACAGCTAAATTCGCTTAGTGCCGAGTAAACATACTCGCGACACCCAATCACCCACCCATACACGCAATTGACACAAGTCCAAGCACACAGCGTAGAAGCAAAGACCAAACAATTTTAGGGATTAATATTGTACTTTTTTAATGAACTAAAATCTTGAAGGGAAAAACTTTGAACCAATTAAGTGGTCACCAGGGCCATTAACACCCCAAGCATTTAATTTTTAAACTGGCCCAGCTAATTTTTAAACTGGCGATTGTCCTGTGATAGTGCCTTATTTCTCACACTGTCACCAATGACAACGTAAGCGATTACGTACCGGTGGACTGACAACTCTCCGCAAACTGCGCCTAGTATTTGCAGGATGCCCGGAAAATCGCCGACGGTCCTGGTCGGCAGCCTTTTCGACGGACCAGCCAAGGCTTATTGGAAATTGAAATGCTTTCAAAAGTGTAAATAACGCTTACTTTTGGAAAATAATGATGAATTATTGTTTCGGAAGATAAAAATAACTATTGTAAACACTGGCTCCATTTCAGAACTTAGTTTTTTTTCGAATTTCAAACCTAAACGCGTGTACGCTCGTATTCCTCGCCAACAATCTAACCAACTATTTAGTCACCGGAAAGAGTAGAAACGATCGTGTTTCCTGTTCAGAAACTTCCTATTTCGCAATCACTCCACGACAGACTATCATTAACTATCTGTGCCATACTTATGATTATTATCCACTTATGATACAACTTAATGTACTGGAAAAGTCTGCACTTTGAGTTTGGGATAGTATATACTTCGATCGAATTTCAATCTTTCAAATCCTGTGGCGAATGCAAAAACAAATTCCTTTCACGAAGTACGTGTAGTATGGCAATCACTATAACGAGCTCATCTGGTTGAGAGTTATTTATTATCCGTTTCCTCGTGCTAAAATTAATTCTAATTTCTGCGAATCTTAAAGAGTTCCTCCACGTTCCCAGGTTGGCTGATTTAAATTAAGTGATTGAAAAATCATTGATTTAAATCGCAATGTATTTCAATGGCGGAAATACAGAAAATCTTAGTAAACTAAAATAATAAATAGTAATTAAATTTAAGTAAGATATCCTTTAAATCAAGATTTAAAGCGCGTCAGGGGCAGGGAGAAAAAAATTATTTCCCAAAAATTATCACGTGTTTTTTGTTAGCTTTACTCCATTCCACTAGATGGCGCTACGGCCTCCCGAAAAACTTTCATATCTCCCTTAGCGAAGCTATATGGAATCCCTGAGAAAATGTCGGCGGGATGAAATTACGTAAGACAAACTCTTCTTCAAAAACCGTATTGAAACTTGGCTCTTCGGGTATCGCGTTACTCTTTGGCTCAATAGGTAGTAATAGGTTATTATTATTATTTTAATTATATAAAATTAAAGGTATTCCATTTAAAAGTCGCTTGATGGGGGTAGGTATATTTGTTCGAATTTCAATCGTCCGAACGGTGGAACAAATGTTCGAATTTCATTCATCCGAACCGCCGAAATAACAAATGTTTCAATTGTTCGAATTGGAAAACTTGTTTGTTTCATTCGTCCGAATCGGTAGCATCACTTGACCGAATTCTGTCACTAAATTAGTATTTAGTGCGAATTGCGTTGAATGTTGTGGATATTTTAGGTTAGGTTAGGTTCACGTTAATGTTACTATTTTCTTATATTAACAATATTTAAAAAAAAAACAATTCCTAATGTTCGTAAAAACGGACAAACGATTATTCGAACAAATGAAATTCGCCAGTAAAGTTAACATAAATTGAACGACTAAATCACCAACAAAAGTTGTGATAAATTTTTCGGGCATATGAAATCATAGATATAGGAAACGTATATAAAGGTCTAGATAAAATATTTCAAAGGGAGTGAATACGGAGGTGACTGCTAGCAGAAACGCGTAATTTCTGCAGGCTATCCTTATAAGGCGCTACCTATCGGTAAGAAAGCTCGTGCTATCGTCGCGAGAGCCATTGTCTCCTACTTAAAAATTATACTAAAAGTCACCAACAGATGGTGTCTAAAGACTACGGCCTGTAGTACTAAATTGCTAAGAGAGCTCGCGCTCTTGGTCACGTGCCTTCCTCGGTGTCTGCTAGGTGTCAATTCCGTATTTTATGTTAGGCTTAGACGCCCCGAAATTTATCTAGACCTTTATATATATTTCTTATATCTATGAATGAAATACGTTTTGTCGGTCCTTCTCACAGGAGGTGATGTAATCTCTTCTCACGAATTCTCTTGAGAAGAGTGAAAATGCCTCCGAGCATTCTCACTTGGGCAAAAAGGGGGGATATAATATAATTAATATTACAATCAGTTTACTAGATGCTGAAGAAAATAAACATTATGATATGTTTGTGGACGAAAATGAATTTCAGAGAAAACCGAATGTTAAGTTAATTTATAGTGAAAAAATTCCTTTTAAATTATCAATAAATTGTTTTATTCCCTCATAATATTGTCGTGAAATACTGTAAAAATAACATTTATTGTCAAAGGCTTCTATTACAACATTCATGGCATTCTCGTAAGCCGCCATCTTTAGAAGAATCTTTTTACTTTGGGGGTCATTCCAGGACAGATTTTCCCAGTTTTTCACCCGACCATCGTCACATTTTTGAAAATGATTTTGAACCCTACCATTAACCATTTTTTATCTCAGCTTCTACTTAACCCAAATATTTGAAACTGGGCTCCTTTTAATGGAATTGAAGAGCGCAATGTAAATAAGCACTTAGGTTCATGCTATATATAAGATAAAATACAATAAATCAAGTTTTAAATGTTTGACCTTTGACCCTGATAATAGCTCATTTTCAATTTTCAAAATTTAATTTTTTTCCGCATTCCCTATACGCGCTTTAGTTGCAGTCAAAAAACTGCGAGGATAATATTCTTTGTTTCGAGAAAAAAAATTATTTTGTATACCCCTCCTTAAAAAATATATAGAAATTTAAGATAAGAATAGAACACGACCTTATGGTTTTTGGTCTAACATTTCTCGGCTTCCCATTGGTTAAATTAGATCGGGTCAAAGTTGATTAGACTTAAAATTAAACGTAGAACCATTTTTCTAATCCTAATGGTTCTCGAGATAAAATTTGAATGACCTTGAAGACCAGGTTCAAGGTCATTGAAATTTTCATTAACATTTGTCCCTCTGCACCCTCTATGTAACCTGCAAATTTAAAATTCTTACTTAAAACACATGTTGAGTAATTGGCTCTGTATTGTTTTTTGGTTAACACCCTGTATATATTTTTTTAAGGAGGGGTATACAAAATAATTTTTTTTATCGAAAACAAAGAATATTACCCTCGCAGTTTTTGACTGCAACTAAAGCGCGTATAGGGAATGCGGAAAAAAATTAAATTTTGAAAATTAAAAATGAGTTATTTTCAGGGTCAAAGGTCAACCATTTAAAACTTGATTTATTGTATTTTATCTTATACATAGCATGAACCTAAGTGCTTATTTACATTCCGCTCTTCAATTCCTTTAATATGAGCCCTCTTTCGAATTTTTGGGTTAAGCAGAAGCTGAGATAAAAAGTGGTTAATGGTAGGGTTCAATGTCATTTTCAAAAATGTGACTACAATGTATCTCAGCAACCGCTCTATCAATCTTCCTGAAAATTTCAGAATCGACTTCTACGGCCAAAATAACCCTAAATACAAGTTTTCACGAAATTCGGCGATGGTCGGGTGAACAAGTGGGAAAATCTGTCCTGGAATGACCCTTGGACGCTTTTTAGCGAGTTCTTACGGGGAGAAAAATTCTCACGAAAAACTCTTCTCAAGAGAAGAATTCCTTCTTAAAATTTTGACGCGCCCCAGGAAAGCCAAATTATAGAATCTAAGCAAGTTACCGACATTATTCAAAATGAAAATATTAGTAAAGCCCCTTAAGTTTGAAACGAATGGGATTTTAACTTTAGGCTAACGACTGGCCAAACTGACATCAATCACCTGGTGGTGAAATAACGAAACTTACGCGCAAATACCCTAATGAATGCTAACGGAAACTGCTTCGTAGATGGAAAGAGGTGAGAGGGATTGGGAGGATATGCTCTTTTTCTCCGCCAGTTAACGTTTGTAGATCCTAATTTTGATTTCTCCCGCGCCTGTCTAGTGCCGTCGTGCTGAATACGTGGGCCCTTATGGCCAATTCAAACTTAGGGGGGCCTTGATCAGGGCCGTGCTTAGAGGTCTCGCGGCCCCGGGCGAAATACATGGGCGGCCCTCCAGTATATACATCCCAATGGTAAAATTTTAGAGGCCCTGGGCGACCACCCGGCTCGCCACCCCCTAAGCACGGCCCTGGCCTTGATAGTCTTATGATAGCACCGATAATTTATCGAGATGACTGTAACGATAGTGCAAGTGTAACTCTTGTATCTTCTGGTATTGGTAACTTTAATAGATAGTGTAGGGAGCTGTTGGCTCACGTGGTATGGAGGGCGTGCCACAGCCCTCCAACGCATTGTAACCCGGCCACCCGAAATAAAGGCTTTTATCTGTAATAGTTTTATGATTAGATTATTATCTGTAATTGGGCAAAATAAGCGGAATACATACTTAAGGTCGTATTAGGGGACGAAGAAAGCGGGCACATTCCCAACCAGCTAAATTGGGGTGCAACGATTTTAGGGCGATTTAGCTCAAAGAAATATTTTCAGAAGGACGAAAACAGCCGCGAAACGTAGGGACCGCCTCTGGTGGCATAACCTCTAACAATTGTAAATACGCTATTTCAAGGATGCCCAAAAATCCTGAGGTGTCATTGCCTTAAAGTACTAACAATGTAAGTCTATAATAAAAGTCTTTCACAATATTATGATTTTTAAAGCCGAGATATTAAGGCAAAAATAATTTAATGTGCCTTTTTGTAACCAATAATTTAATAATCTTACAGATAATTATCAAATAGCTAACGTTTTATGAATGTTCATTGCATAATAAATAAAATTACTACAAGATAAAGAAATAAATTCATTTTAACTTGTGATTATTTGAGAAGAAAATAGCATTGCTCGTTTCTTCACACGCCCTTAACCAATACAAGTATTGGTCCAAATTAAATAACTAACATAGCTCTATAGACCTTTTGCGGCGTCTGAAATTGAAGCTCATAAAAATGTTCTGGTAGCCCTGTTGATGAAAAGCTGTTTTCCATACAGTATCTACTATCCTACTGTTAATTCTATTAGTTTTAAAAAAGTTTTAGGCTTGTAGTGTGGAATATCACTTTTAGAGCTTTGTGATTTACCATTAATTTCCTTAGTAAGTTAGTATTTAAGAGAACACCAATATTAAAGGTAAGCTTAATTAGTTTTTATGTTTTATGAGTTTAAGGCTTTAAAGGATCAAAATTAGGAAAAGTACACCAGCTAAAATGGCAAGGCTTAGAATCTACAATCGAGGCAATAGTATTAGACTTTATCTCAATATTTACTTTTGATGAGACTTTATCCTTTTCCATCATTTCTGCCATCTCGAACTGCACACACACCATCTCAAGAATCATCCACAATCATTATGGCGCCAGTTTGTACGTGCATCAAACCTCTTTGTTGAAAATAGTCGTATTTTAATTTTCTACCTCCATATTTTGGCGGGAGAACTTTTCCCATTTTGGGCGTCTTTGAAACAAAATAAACTGAATCTGGCAACGCTGCTATATTATTTTTATCGGCTGAAAATTCCTTTGCCTGGCAGCGCTGTTTTTTCACGACAAATATGGCAGTTATTAGCACCGTCGTAATTCTCTTTCTGGCCTGATCAATTACTCTTTTGAAATTCAAGTTTTCACATGAACATTATTGTTGCCCGTTATTAATTGAAGAAAGTGAATTATTTATAATCAAAGAAATACATTTTTGAAATGTTTACCTTTTATAGCAGAGAAGCTTGCTGCTTGCAGACTATAGCTTTACTGTTTTATTTTCAAACATGATTTCGGGATCGTGTTCAAGTGGAAACTAAAGAACAGACTTTACGACGATAACTATTTGGCATTTTTGCAATCCATAGATTACTTCTTTTTTTAGAAATACTCAGAAATGTAAACACGAATGAATTCCGAAATCAGGCATTCACGTTACTTTTAAAAATCTACTTCCTGCGTCGGGCCTGGGGATATTTACATACGATGAGAGGGAGATAAAATAATATCTAGTTGAATAGAATTTCGTCCAAGGCCAAGGTTACGCCTCTACTCGATAATAAACTTTCCTCATAGAGCGTAAACAAACTTATCATAAGTTGCGTAACAACAGTAAGTATGACAATTAGCTGATTTCCAGAGTTATTGAGCAATTTAGGTTTAGTTCAGCATACTTTAGTGTCTAAATATGTCCAAGTCTAAATCTGTATTACCAAGGACGATAATATACTGCGGTTACTACCCAGTTCGTTTGCAAATTCAAGTCAGAGCTGAGCTACAGTGTCAGTGTCAGAAAAAGGATCGGTGAGAAAAGGCTGGCGACGTTTTAGCAGTGATTCTGGATGTCGCTGCGCATAAAAATACCAATTATTTATTTAACTTAGTTAAATTTTAATTTCAACTTGGGTGAATCGTTGGCGTTAGTCCCCAAAAACGTATGTAAACAACCATAATAAAAAGAGCTACGTAGCTACGTGCAGGGCCGTAGCTAGGGCTGGGTGGCGCGATAGGGTACAGGGGCGCCAAAATTGGTCCATTTTATTTTATTAGGGGTCACCAAAATTGCAGCTCGCCCCTGGCGCCATTTTCTCTAGTTACGGCCCTGACTACGTGCAGAAAACTATTCGGCGAAATTTTTAAAAACAAGGTTCGATGGGGTATAGGTTTGGAGCTAAGGAAATATAGCGCCATCTGCCTTAATATCCGTCAACTATGTAGCCGACGTCTTTTGGATTTAGGTTGAACTTTCAGCTGTTGTGCAGAAATAATTATGATCGAGCAGACAGCTTTCATATATTCAATTTAAAACTCGGTCGGTAGGTGGCGATACTTATGACCAAAATTTAAACTACGCACGAAGCCTATAGAGAGTTTCGCATCCCTATAAGCTCAGCGACTCCCAGTATATCTGGTTATAGCACGAATTAATTCATTTTAACTATGAATATTGTATTGAAATGCGTTAGGTAGTCTGCCTTCAGTCGAGGGGATGGGAAGGGCTTCGTTGTTATGACGTTGATCACGCGCCGTAGCTCTAAATTTGTTTCCATGGGCAACGTCTAGAAACGTGACCATTTTTATTACCAAGTCTTATAGCGCGACGATTAATTCTTAAATTTTTTTCTACGTGACTTAATAGTTAACATAATTACTCACAAGTTTGCCTCTGTGTAACATTTCCATAGCCCAAAATTCAATGAGACCTTGTTTCACGCAAAAACGGTAAATTATTATATTCTTGAAGTATTGAGAAGGTTTCCACGGAAACGAAATAACGTGATCGCGACGCACGAGCTAAGCTATATATTGTTAAAGTTACCAAATCCGCTTCACTAACTTACGCTTCCCATCAGTAACGTAAATGACGCGTTTTTCGTCACGGAGTTGGAAGTTACGCAATTTACGTTATTGAGCGAAGCGAGCGTAGCTCTCTTAGCAGCGAGTTCAATGGGAAAGTTTTGTCCGTTCGTCCGTCCGTCCGTCCGTTAGTAAGTTTCAAAGGAGGGGGGGGGGCGCAAGATAAAGAGGCATGGTATGAGCCATGGGTTGCGAGAGAGAGAGAGAGAGAGAGAAAGCGAGAGGGTAGGGGGGTGCTAGACGGGGATAGGAACGGTCGTCCGTTAGTAAGTTTCAAAGGAGGGGGGCGGAAGAGAAAGAGGAATTGTATGAGCCACGGGTTGCGAGAGAGAGAGAGAGCGAGAGGGTAGAGGGGGGCGCTCAGTGGGGATAGGAGCGAGTTGTACGGGAACGTTTTGTAGAGAAGTAGAGGGGGTGGGGGCTCTGATAATTCGCAGAAATTTCGTAATATCTCGAAAACAGTAATTGATGAGGGGAATCCCTTCGACGGTTTTTTTATTGACAGATAGGGAAACTGGCAATGGTACTATAGGCAAAGTCATTGATATTATCTATATTTCCACCGATACTCGCGAGTATTTAAACGAGTTGCCACTTTGTGTGCTTGTTAATTTTCCAACATACATACTCAGGTCCGTCGTTATACAACAATCTGATACCGATCCCACCAGACACCGTTTCGTTTAAAAAGGGGGCAGCCACTTGTACTCGTAAGCAATTCCCACTGCAACTTGCTTACGCAATCAGCATTCATCGTTCCCAGGGCTTAACACTTGAGCAAGCAGTTGTTGATCTCGGACCCAACGAATTCGCTCTCGGCATGGCATACGTTGTCGTTTCGCGCGTAAAAACATTGGATGGAATAATTTTCGATCCCAGATTTAACGTAGAACGACTTTTGAAAGTCAATAGTAAGACCGGGCTAGCTTTCAAAAAAAAAGAACTGGAGAGGCTGAAACTACTATGATATGAATGTCATAAAAATAAAAGTTATTACCTTAATTTCTTTAAATGTGTGTTCAATATTTGAATTATTTATATTGTCGCTAGCTCGTTCCGCTCAGGTTTTTGTCAAAAATACCCGTTGGAGTTTTGTGACGCCCTAGTATATAACAAGGTTTCATTAAAGGCTTTTAAGGCGTACTTACATGCATGGAGGAAGGTTATGTTATATGGTATCTTTTCGATTGAGAGAAAATAGGTTTAAAATATTAATAGAAAATACCGTAATTTACGATAATCAACAGGTATTTTTCTAAGAATGATAAGTAATTTTCTTAACCGTTTAAAAGCGGAAATACTTTTGGATCGAGTCTTTCTTCTGATGTTTTGACGTAAAACGCAGAAAAGCACCGCCCATCCTATTCCCAGATGGTAGAATAGGTTAGATATTCAAGGTAGAAATGAATATATTTATTAGCATTTAAACAATATAAAGTGTCATACTTATTTTTCATGTTACTTCTGCTGTTATTACCACTGTTATGTCGAAGTATTTTTATCCTGCTTTTGGTTATACATTGAAGCAAAGGCTTACAGAAAAAAAAATTGAAAAAGTAAAAAGAATTTGAATTTCGTAGAAAATTTATTAGCTTCGAAGAATCGTAACAAGAATTTAATTAAAAAAGACATTGGTATAAAACCCGTTGATCTCAACTACTATCAGCTGGAACTCAACTACTACCAACAATCGGTAGTGGTTGAGCCCCCCTTAGTTTGAACATGAAGATTTAAACCACGCAACCAAAGAGCAAAAGTCAAGTAAGTCGAGATACGTGACTATTGAAAAAAATTCAAAATAAGAATCCTTAAATTAAGGTGACTCCGTACAAAATTTTCAATATATATTTTCACTCTATTTCTATCAATTTTCATTATTAGATTATCATTTTTATTATGCTATATTTCGAACTTAAAACTGGTTTTTCTCAAATAGGGGTTTTCAGACTTGCTTGACTCTTGCTCTAAGGTAGCGACCGAAAGATTAGTCATAAACGGATTTTTGAGTTTCTTACTTTTTTGGCGCCATCTGTGCTCTATTAATTTAATGTACTATACAAATACAAGAACTTTAATTTACAAAAATTAAAAAAAATTATTTTATTATACAAAATTTATAATAAATGATCTATTAAGTAATTCATTGAAGTAAGCTTTACCAGATGGCGCCTGCTCGTGGTCCACTTTGTCGTTAAGCTATTTTCATTTACAAATTTTAATACTTGAAATGTAACGCTTAGGATGATGAGAAGTTTGAGAAAATGATTCTATTTCGCTCAATTTTATTATAAGTTTAGAATAGAACGCGTTAGCCAGGCTTAAGAACTAAGGATAAAATATAATTCCGTACCCTCAAAAGTAGATATGACCAGGGCCGCCTTATCCATAAGGCAGACTAGACAAAGTGCCTAGGGCCTACGAAAATTTTAGTAGACATTAGGGCCTACGATTCAATATAATAGGGCCTACGAAGTTCCGAAAAGGCGGTAAATGAGAGATTTGTCCCTAAGGCCTACGGAAAGGTTAAAACGGCCCTGGGGGGCCTATTCTTGTCTCGGTTCAGATTTATCGCCTCCGCCTTATCGCCTCGCCATAACGACATTGGCCAAAAACCCTATTCTTGTCAACCTGTCGTTATCCAAGATGTCGTTATGCCGGGAATATCGCCAAGCGAGTTTTCGAACGTCCTTCCTGTTTAGTTAGCCAATGAGCAGCCGAATTTTAGAGATTGCGTCATTACATTTTTGCGTCGGATTCGTCTGCTGCTGTTTTGAGTTTGACAGCTTCATTTGTTTTTTTTACGTTCAACTTCATTGTAAGTTTTTTTCAAAATAACAATGAGTCGTACAGCTAAAGTAACAGGTGAGCAAAAGTTAATCATCGTAGAATTTATGGAAACAAACGAACGGTTTGTAACCAGAACATTTGACGCGTCATTTACAAATGACTCTTACGATGCTTTGTGGGTAAGCCTTGTAGAAAAGCTCAACTCTTGTGGTGGGGGAGCGGCCAAAGAAGTAAAACAGTGGAAGAAAGTAAGTTTTAATTTTAAAAATAGTCATTTTATTACATATATAATATTTACAGAGTTTGACAGACTGGAAGTCTGCAACTAGGGCCAAGGCTCACAAAATCCAGAAGGCAATTGAGGAAGGTGTTGCAAATCCTGGACAGTTTTCTCCGATTGAGCAGCGCTTAGTTCATGTTTTGGGTTTAGGTGGAACATTTGGCCACAGAGAAGTCCCAGAAGCGGGTTTTGGTGACATAATTGCAGTAATGGATGAAACTTTAGCTTCTCTTACCTACAGTCCCACAGTTTCTTCTATTTTGGCCCCTGCGTATTCAGTCCCTTCTGCCAATACTTCTCCGTTGCAACCCGGTCGATCTCCCCGACTGAATCAGTCTCTCCAACCAAATAATTCTCTGGGAGATAGGCAATCCCCAGCTGCATCTGTCAGGCCACTGCCTTCTCTAATACTAGGCCTAGAAATGTCGGCCGTGCCAATTTTTTTATTGACATTTTCTATCTGACAAGTTTTCACGTTAGAGGACGCTTTCCTGGGTTTTTTATTTCGGGTTGCGCAATTTCTAGGCAATCGGAGACTGTAGGGAATGGCGGATTGTGCTTGCTGATGAATTTATCGCTGCTTAATCAGGTATTTTTGCATTCATACTTTAAATTTCTTATAAAATAATATTTTTGAAATATATAAAAAGCATACGTAATATTTATACAGGCATACTACTAAATTAAAATTGAATTTAATTGATATTATCAAAACTTATTTGTGTAAGCCTTGGCAATAACCAACTAACATGTTAATTTATTTTCATTAAAGACACTTTGTTTTCTACTGTGGAAACTAAAGAAGAAAAATGGTTAACGTATGCATTATAAAGGGTTGCAAAAAGGATGGAAGTCAAACCACAACAGTAAGCCTCCATTCTTTCCCTAAAAATAAGCAACTACGAGAAAAATGGCAAGATATTATCAAATGTAAAGTCTATGAAAATTCAAGAATTGGCAGCAAACATTTCAAAGATAGGGACTTCAATATTTCAACTAGTAGTATAAAAAGATTATTACCGAATGCCATTCCATCGGTCTTTAATGGCGAGCCATTGGTAAAGAAATCAAAGCTAGACATTGAAAACACACCCACCAAAGTCAATCCAAAGAATCAGCCTATTTTAATTCCTAGTCATATTTCCGTCTCGAAAAATCGTAATTGCACAAATGTTAATAAGGAATCAAAGCTATACCAAGAAGAAAATACTCAGAAGAGATCACCTCTTGTACAAACTCAAGCCTTAACTATTAAAAGCCAACAGAGCAACAATAATGGTGCTATATCACGAAAAATATTATTTTCTTGAAAACCTTATCGAGTAAGCGGATTTAAACATCAGTCCAACTTCAATGAAGAGATCGAAAATCATACTAGATATACTATCTCCAAAAAATTTAACCAGAAAAGCCGAAAATGTTTTGAAAGATATTCGTGATGTGCATAGTCAAGAATACTGTGATATACAGCTAAATTGTGATCCAACCCCTAGTACTTTTCCAAGAATTGACCAAGTTCCTAATGAAACTCCCAACTTTATTAATACTCAAAATGTTGGTATTCAAGTATCAAGTATAAATCAAAACAGAAAGTCAAAAAAACCAACGTCATCCCGTAAACGCGAGGACGAATTATTGCCAAACTTAAAAAAAAATTAGAAAAAGCGCATGCACGTCCTAAAAAACTTGAGGCAAAATTGAAAGATTTTAAAAGTAACACTACGGTATTGGGGAAAAATGTATTACCGCAAATAACAAAATTTAACAATGCAATAGTTAATGGAAGTCTCGGTTGTTTTTCTTTGGTAAAAAAAGCTAAGTTTACAGATGCAACAATAAGAGTAAGTGTGTTGTGGAACCAGAAATCACCCGCTCCTTATAGGTACGTAAGATAACTTCAAATACTTCATTTGCCTCACCCCAAGACAATTAAACGCTACCTTGGGAGTACATCAGGTGAAACGGGGGTAACTTCACTAGTCAAATTTAGACTGAAAGAGGAATACAAAAAATTAGAAAAAGATCACCAAAAACTAGGATCATTGATATTTGATGAAATGGCAATAAAGGCAAAATACCTTTACGATCGGAAGCTTGATTTGTTCTTTGGTGAAAATGATGTATCTAGAGAAGAGCTTGGAGTGAGTGAATCTTTAGCTACCCATTTACTCTGCTTCTACTACCAAAGCATTTCATCAGATTTCAGAATGCCAGTGGCATATTTTTTTGTTTCGAAATTAACCGGAGAAAGTCAGTACGAAATGATGTGCAATGTAATAAAGGAAGTGGAAAATGAAGGTTTTCAAGTACTCCGTCTAGTTGGTGACAATGCCAAAATAAATGTATCTACTTTCCAAAAGTTATCAAAAACGTATATTCTAGAGCCAGTGGTTGAGCATCCGCACGATAGAGAACGAAAGCTCTTCCTTGCTTTTGATCAAAGCCACATTTTAAAAAAATTTCGAAACCTTTTTCTTGGTAGATACTAGATTTTAAAAGGCTTAATCATTTCATCCACATTTGTTGAAAGATTATATACACTTCAGAAACATAATATTATTAAACTTGTTCGAAATTTAACCCGAAAACATGTCTTTCTGACAAATGTAGAGAAAATGAATGTCCTTAGGGCTATTCAGCTTTTTTCACCCGAAATGACAGCGGCTCTGAAAACTATAATGAAGTTGAATTACTGTGATGCAACTGAACGATAAGATTTAGAAGCTACAATATATTATATGGAATTAGTATCTAAATGGTTCGACATTCACAATGTTCGTAGCCTACAGCAAGGGATTTTCACAAGAAATGACAATAAATTACCATTTTTCGAAGTTACGGATGAAAGGTTGGAATGGCTTGAAAATGAGTTCATCCCTATCATGGAGATGGTACACGCAAATGCTACCCTAAAAGAGGAAAGATTAAGTGAAGAGACTTTTGGAGCAGTTATATTAACTACAAAATCTACTATCGCTCTCATAAAATACTTGCTGGAAATAAACTTTCATTTGGTTTTAACTAGCAAGCTCTCTAGTGATGCTATTGAAATGTTTTTTAGCCACCTTCGTCCAAAAGGTGGCTATAATGACATGATGGATGCCAGGGCCTGTACCACTGCTATAGAAAACTCACTTAAAATTGGAATTATTAAACCTTCAAGATTTGGAAATGCGTACACTCAGCCAGAACAAAATGAACACTTTCATACAACTATAAAGGCATTCCAGTCGCTGGTGCCTTTCCGAAGGACTCTCACTGCTAGTGACCTAGATACTAAGATAAACGAAATTCCGAATATAGTTAAGAACATCCTTTTGCGTATTAATAATTTGAATCCTCGAGAATCGTGTAAGCTCTCATTACGTAATACTGCTGTAGCCTTAGTTGGAGGGTATATAGTGAGAATAGCTGAAGAAAATAGTCAGCGTGAAATGTGTATCGGACGTCTTTCTCAACCAAGATCGAACTCTTCTGTTTGTAGTTTAGTTAACTTTCTGGATCGAGGCGGCTTGAGGTATCCTAGTCATTACTTGATTAACATTTTAGGTATTATTACCGACTTTGTAAGAGAAGCAATGCCCTATGTTTGTAAAAAAGGATCTTTAAAGATCCTAATATATTTCATTCAACCCTTTGTCACAAAATCTCTCAAGTGCGACTGTGATAGTTACGTTATTCTCAGTGAAATTTTACTAGCTAAATTTGTTCGCCCATTGTTGGATAATTACGGCAAAGATCTTACTTAGAGGCCTGCGCCGCCGCTAAACGCCGCCGCCGATTGTTCGGAAATCGGCGCCCGCCGCCGCCGCCGCCGATACTAAGAACGGCGCGCCGCCGGTTTTTTTTTCTTTATAGACTTTTTTTGGTATATTAAGCTTGGTTTTCATTTACGCGAAAATAACTACATTGGAACACGACGTCGAACGTCAAATTTTGGTTTTCGGATTTCGGTCGACGCAGAGTAATAGCATTTTCACTTCGCGTCAATAGATTCCAGCATTGCTATCTTGGCTATAGAGAGAGTCACTAATATAACCAAGGCTTATCCATATTTTAATTATCTTTAAATTTAAATGTTGCTTGGTTTATCGATATGTTTTCTAAAATTGCATTATAATAATCAATGGCGGACTGGGTTTAATTTTTTTGGTTGCTACTTTAACGCTACCATGTTTACGGAGGCCCACTTCGTGAACGGTCCATGGGATCCACGCCATCGGGCAGGTTACCTCTATGGAAAATCCGAGACTGATAATAATTTTTTACTTGAAATTCAATAAATGAAGCATTTGATATACTGCATTTTAGACGTCCAATACGTTTATAAAATCACATCATAATATCTTAAATTCTATTTAAATGGAAAATAACATATCAAAATAGCAATATGTATGTTCACCGTGCGATGATAACCTTCGGCAGCAAAAATGATATTATTCGTAACTCGGATTTATTTCTGATTGATATCTTTACCCTTCCATTCTTGGCCTTAGAAGTTTTACCTTTCATTTTGTTATTCCTATATTTCTGCCTTGTGACGCTAGAAGTTCGGTTTGTTCGGGTTTCTAAAAGAAACCCAGACATCGCGAACATGTACGGAGTACCTACCTCCACGATTGGTTAGCGCTGGGAACTTAGCCACAGAACTAATTAAATTTGGAAAATTCCTTTTGGCCTACTATAAATAGATCTAAATTGTATTCTGGTACACCTAAATTTTAATTTCAATTTGTTTTCCTATGCAAAATGGTACACGTTTACTTTTCTAACAGTGCACATCATATTTTTTTCAGTATAAATTTCTTTAGATATGCATATATCACTTCATTCCAGAAGATTAAAGCTCCATCAAGTGTTCTATAAAACCTACCTTAAAAGCAGCGAATATTTAATGGTGAGATAACCGTGTACCTGTTAGCCTTAAGCCAAACACTTTTAATTGGTTTTTACTATTTTTTTCTAGTTTCTAATTCCAAGGAAAGATAGTTCTATGACTGAAGTTACCAACACTAACCTATCATGGAGGTAGGTACTCCGTACATGTTCGCGATGTCTGGGTTCCTTTTAGAAACCCGAACAAACCGAACTTCTAGCGTCACAAGGCAGAAATATAGGAATAACAAAATGAAAGGTAAAACTTCTAAGGCCAAGAATGGAAGGGTAAAGATATCAAGTGCCAAATGGCACTGTCATACACCCTTACCATACTCAACTTTAGAAGAAACATTTTCATCTTATTATACATACACTTCTGCCAAGTAACCCTTAAAAGGGCCTTTTTTTCTTGCCTACAATTGAAAGCGACATCTTATCAAACTGTCCCTGACAGCTTGACCACGTCGACTCCAATTTTCTGGTGCTGGTGGTTCTCTTGGGGGAGGTGGCACTTGATCATCTGGGGGCAAGGGTAAATTTGCCAACTCATCATCATCCCCAGTATACCCTTTCAAGCGCCGGATGTTATGGAGCACACAGCAGGCATTTACGATACAGCCAGCAAAGGCAGGATCATAATGGAGTGTCCGGTCTTTTAATAGACATCTAAATGTCTACTTTAGCACTCCATTGCACCACTCAATGACATTGCGGGCTGCCTTCTGCTTCTTGGTATAACTTTCTTCTGGTGTACCACGTTCTGGTCTTAATACAGGGGTCATTAACCACGGTAGTTGAGGATACCCACTGTCTCCTACAATATTGGATTGTAAAATCTATTTTGGAGTTTCATATGCTTAGTTTTAAACAAGGTAAGTGAAAAATTAAAAAAAAATTATTTTGTAGAATCTTTTACAAATTCATTAATAAAGTTTTGAAAAGAAAAATAGTTGTTTTTTCTCTTACCTATTATACCTAGACACCCTCATACCTACCATTATATTGAGAAGTTAATACCCAAAACTTACCTAGCAACCAAGAACTCTGGAGATCATTCCTAAGGTAACTTTTTTCAAGATATCTTGAAAGCATTGATGCCTTGTATATGTGGGCATCATGAGTACGCCCAGGAAACTTGGCGTTGACATTCAAAATTACCAAATCACAATCGCAAACCTAAAAACAATGTAAAATATATATAAATATATATATATATATATATATATATATATATATATATGCTTATAAAGCTTACCAATGGCACATTTAAGGAATGGTATCCTTTCCTGGTAATGTACAAATGTTCACGATAATTTGGAACAACAATTGCAATGTGCGTGCAATCTATTGCAGCAATAGCCCCGGAAATCTGGTCTTCTCCATAAATCTATACGCATTGTTAAATAAATATTTATCTACTGTGAGAAGATTGGGTAATTACCTCAACTTTGTGGCTTCCCTTTCCACTTTATTCAATGGAAATTTTATCCATTTTGGCATTAAAACAGTGGCATTAAAAGGCTGGGTCCCCGGGGCGGCGGCAGTGTTTTGTGACACCCCCCAGGACCGTACAGAAGTTTTCACTTCCGTCTTCTTCAAGTTTAATCGTTCTGATTTGCACCCCCCCCCCTCGAGCTTCTTCGATGGCACCCCTGGCTACTCTGGTTACTGGGGCGGACCGCCCCCTTCGCCCCCTTACGCCACCACTGCATAAAATGCTGTTTATTGCATCGGTTACTTGATGCAGACAGCGACTGACCGTTGCCTGACTGACATCAAGAAACAAATCTTGGCCAATCGCTTTCTGGTAACAACCAACAGCATAAAATCGAACAGCCACTAACACCTAATGAACCATATCATTATCTACAGGGAGATCCGTACCTCTTACGTTGGACGCGTTTGACTCTAACGTCGCTTTTAGATTCTCATAAATGTCTATTATTAAAAACTTATCTAGGTGAAATAAACTTCTAAACTGATGTTCCGAAAGTTCAAAAGCTTTAGAACGGTCCCTAAGAACGCGTTCTCTCCTTAAACTCTTATTTTCTTCAATCTCAGCGAGACGCAAAACTTAAAACACCCGAGCTGTAAAGCTGCCATTTTGAAAATACCGCGATTCGAAGAGAAAAATTACGTCATAACGACAAGAAAACGCGATTCCGACACCCCATACCATGTCGTTATAATTCGGTGGCGATACGGCGATGTCGAAGTGAATTTTGGAGACAAGAATAAGGTTTTCGCCGGTCGATGTCGTTATGGCGATATTTTATCGATTTCGCCATAACGACATGGCTATCGCCAAGACAAGAATAGGCCCCCTGGATATGACTTCATACAAAAAGTTTCGCTCTCGCCGTCTAAGGCGGATTAATACTATTTTACGCCAGAATTGAAGCTGACTATCGCAGGTACATACGACCTTAAAGGGGATCTGCCGTGATTAAAAAGAGTTCAATTAATTTCAGACGTAATATTCGCGATATCTTTAAAATTTGCTTTCTAAAATTAATTGGTAATTCAATAATTCAGTTTTATTTATTATGTAAATAATTATTAGTTCAATTTGTATTAGAATAACAATTTGATCTCGCAATGCAATATTGGGCCAAGGCTTGACTGAACCGACTTTTCAGTTGCGCTTTTTTACCCTGTGTCGATTGTGGTTTTAATACAACTGCTAACTGGGCTGCAGTTTTTTTCACGGCATTTAATATTTTCAACTTAATATCTAAATTAACTAAAACTTAATTAACCTCACGCCAAACAGATACCATTTTCACTATAATAATGAATAACACCGGGACCGGGTTGACCTTCTGATTGTACTACTTTTCTTTAAAAATCACGTGATTTAGCGATTCGAGTTCTTATTGGATAATCAAAATTAAGCATTGCCTGCTATTATTTAAGCTTAAAAAATATCATGACAAGCATAGCCAAAGTTACGAAACCAAGCGGGAGCGATACTTTTTGTATGAAGCCATAGCCACTTTTGGTACTCTCATCAAAAACATCGATGAGTAATCGATGCCAACAATTTGCTACTGTACGATTTCTCGCGTTTACAGTTTAATTATATAACAGTAGTTTTAATCAACAATAGTCAAAGTCCTATCAATTAATTGGAATGCCTCAGCTACTGCAATGGCCGTTTTCGCTTTTTTAATAAAAGACTGATCGTTGCAACAATAAATAATAAGGTCGCCAACAATTTCGTCATTAACTAACTCATTAATTATTGAAAATAATATTTTTGGCTTCCTCTGATTTTCAGTAACTTTCTACATCAAGTAAAAACATGTTTCCCAGATTTGCGTTTCTGAACGTACCCTTGGATTCGAAAGTACTAGTTAAATGTTTTATCAATGAACGTTTTTTTTATACTATATAGATATATTAAACATAGTGCATAATGCCTATTGTGGTTATTTTATCACATTAGCCTCGAGATTAAATAAGGAATATAAAAATAATGAGTAAATAGCCAGACTGCAACCAGTGCCATTAATTTATACAGACTACGTACTATAGGCGGACGTAGAAAAGTGTGCTTGTAATAAGCAATACGTGGTTGACTAACTTTTTTCATTATAAGCTGATACCATAAATAGCGTAATAACAATAATTATGTCAATTAGGAAAAAGTACTAGCTAACTGCTTTTCTGAATTATGGCGTAATCAAGGTTTAGTTCAGCACAGAGCCTCCTGGTGTCTAAATACACCCAAGGCGAAATAATACTACTACCAAAGATAATGTAGATTCGAATAGTTCTTTTTATAAAGTAACGTGAGAGATAAGTGAGTGCGTCTACCGATAAGGGGGCACCTGCGGGCGGGGGAAACGGGGGTGAAACAGGCCCCTGTAGGGGCCCCCATTTTGCGTACATTTCCGGCGGGGTCAAAAGGTTAGGTCAAAAGGTTAGCTTATTTACGAGGTTAGATGATTTACGATGTTACCCTGGGTCAATAGGCTATCTATGGCGGTGTGGACACGATGCAAACAGCCGTTAAATAGGGGAAATAGGGGTGAAACAGGCCCCTGTAGGGGTCCCATTTTGCGTACATTTTCGGCAGGTCAAAAGGTTAGGTCAATAGGTTAGATGATTTACGATGTTACCCTGGGTCAATAGGTTATCTATGGCGGTGTGGACAACGATGTTATGCAAACAGCCCGTTAAATGGGCCCGTCATAGTTAATATCTGGCGTGGTAACCCATTTTAGGTCAAAAGGTTAGCTGATTTACGAGGTTAGATGATTTACGATGTTATAACCCATAAAACCCAGGTGTTAACCCATTTTAGGTCAGTAGGTTATCTGCCCCTATTCGGCAGACGGTGTGGACAACGATGTTATGCAAACAGCCGTTAAATAGTTTCAGTCATAGTGAATGTCGGGCCTAGGGCACCTGTCTTTCGAGCTGGTAATAAATAGTTCAATGGGTTTTCGCCGACAAACACTTTCAAACACTTTCGGGCCCCTAAGAGTTGTAAAAGGGTACCGTAAAATAGCGGGTGGTCATCGGTAAAAGTGTTTTGGAAAAAAAGAGCAGAGTGTATACAAATTATAAGGTTTTATTATTGCTCCCAATCGCTAGAAATTGGCTTTTTTTTCCATTCACTATAAATCGCAGCAGTTTGCCAGAATTAGTTTTATCTCTCCGAAATAATTAATGTACCCAAAATTGGACCGCCAGTTTATTATTCTTTTTAGGGGGATCTCTATGGGCGTTTAACATTACAATAAAGCTAAAAGGTCCAGTTTGGGGTACATTTGGTCCAAAATGGGGTACATAGGGGCGAAAATGGTGACTTTGGTCGTTTTTAGGGTACATTGGGTCCATTTGGGTCCATTTTTGGGTACATCCGAATTGCAATTGGAAAACGAAGAGCCGTAATTTGTTCCACCCATCCCTAAACTCCTTAAATTTATTGCTATAATTTATTTATCGCTGGCGAACCCTAGAATATAATTAATAAGGACAAGTTATTTAAATTTAATTTAGAACTTTTGTTTACATGATTACGACTAATCCGATATGATATATAATCCGTTTAAATCGTAATTTATCTATATAATTGTAATTAATTCGACATTTTAAAGGGTTGAAACGAACTACCTTCTGCAACTTGTATAAATAATTTAATTAAAAGTGCTAACTCACGTATTTGTAGTGTCTAGCCGCAGTATCGTCTGACATACGAGGGACAGCGACTTCCCACCCCACCACACCCCACAGTCGCATTCGAATCTTCTTTAACTAAGAACTATCTGCATAATTAATTTTTATAAAGTAAAAAAATATCCTTATTAATAGTTAATTAATAAGACATATAAATAATTATGCTTTATATGCTTTACGTAATGTGTTTACTTCTATATTAAGCTATTTTATATTTGTTCCCAGTGGCCGTATAAATCATCCCAGGCGCGCGAAGACATTTCAAAGACCTGGTGTGTGATTTTATTGCATAGAGCTACAGATATATCGAGCTCAGACGTAAAACCCGTAGTAACGAAAAGCTCGGATGAAAGTGAATACCGAGGGTTAACTTTCCGCTGAGTCGGATCAAATTTAGACATTTTAGTAGGCCCAGGAACGTTATCTACACAGCTTCGTTTAGACATGATGCTCGAGAAACGGTTTGTAGTGTACTGCCGATGGATGACGGGGATGAATCCCTTATATAGCGATAATAATTTGATGACGTAATCAGGATGACGTAATGGGTTGACTCAATGACTCACGCGATTAGTCAAATTTTGCGGTGTTTTGTGTATAGCGACGGCCATATTGGTAAACCAAAGAGATAGAAATTCTACAAGTCCCATTAAAAGTAAAATCAACGCGATTAGTAATGCGTTTTTAGGATTGTTCGCGATAAGGCGAGTAACGGGAAAGGCGGGATCGTCCCTATTCGGTAGGGCTGGTGGAATCATCTGACATGATGTTATGCAAACAGCCAGTAGCTATAAACCCGAGTAATGGGCCCCCTACGGCATCTGTCAAACACTTTTTTCCACGTGCGAGTGGTGTTATGAAATAAATCCAAATAGTTCAATGGGTCGAGCCTTTTGTGTATCTATTCATAACTATTTTCACCGACAAACACTTTCCCCGTGTAACATTATTTTCAAACACTTTTACGATGCGCAAAGCTATCCGTCTTACGGAATATCGGCCCTAAGGGGTAAAGGGTAGATAGAGGATGGCCCTTGCCCCCAGCGCGTAAAATAGACACAGCGGGTGTCCCCTCTCGCTAGCTAAAAGTGTCGTTTTTACATCAGGTGTGGATTCTTCGCGCTAAAATGGTTATAACAAACGATTGTTCCCACCAAAAATGTAAAATCCATCTCCGCTGTTCTCGGATGAGGACGTAGCCATTTAAGTTTTTATCAATTTTTATATTTTTAGCTTGGCGATGTATTCCAAAATTAAATGGTAACCACGTATGCGTTACAATTTCAAGATGCAAGATACTCGAGAATGGTAAAATAGTCTATATTTAAAGTTAAAATGCGAAAACTATATTTGTATAGTCGAAATTTATTTTAACGTATTAAAATAAAAATTCATCTTTCTGACAAGAGTCTTACCCATCATACATACACCATCTAATCTGGAATCTATGTTTAACAATTGGAGGAATTCGTGTTTACGATAGGCTCTTTTTTAACGTAACTTAGTACATTAATTGAGTATTTTGAAATATTTTAATATCGGAATTTTTTTTGATGTATTAAAAGTAGAGTTAAGATGCTTTTATAGTATTTTCTATGTATTAGCATATCTGAACTTGCGGTTCAATTTTGGGTACATGGACCACTTACACGCTAATGATATTCAAATGAAGTTTAAAAATATTTCCATTTGAACGAGTCCCTCTTTTTATATCAGCAAAGTACTGAACGATTCTATCTTATGGATTTAAATAGTTCTAACAATAGTACAACTACAACATTTGAGAAAGACACTTTTCCCATTGTGAAAGTGGAATACAAAATAAGAATCACTTCAATTTAAAACGCACTTTAAATTTAAGTATAGACTATTTTACCATTCTCGAGTAACTCTTTTTTTTCTTTAAAAGCTGAAGAAATATTAGAAACGACATCAGTGATCAATTAATTGTTTCCGAGTATGACAGACGATTTTTGATATTAAAGAGTCATTTTTCAAAAGTAAGATTGTTTTCGGTTATTTTTTTTTAAAGCTAGCTTAGAAATCACATTATTTTTATATATAATTATTTAGTTGTAATGTTAATTCTTAATTACTGGTAGCCTTCACTAGAAACTATTATAAGAATTATATATGAATTTATAACCAAGCGTGTATTTACCACTAGTGAATGCAATATCAGTCGAAGAATTGAAGAAAGACGGAATCACGTCATTATTAAGAACTGGTGACTACTTCTGTATATATTGTGACGGTTCAGTTTTTCATGTTCCAACTGTCGGACGGCTAGCATGGTACTGTGACGGATACTCAATCTGTTTGAAGTACCGTAAAGCTGTTTATTTCCAATCAAAAAGAATTCTAAGTATAAGAATTCCTCCAGGTGTATTAAAAGCGTTACCACGCATATATTTGTGTTTAAATTGTGATATGTTGGGCACTAAGAGAGCAGCCAATTTGTCATATTGCGAAGTAACTGGTGGATGTTGTGTATTTCCAAAAATTAAAAAATAATAATAGTATGTGTGTGTTTTTCTATTATTTTTCCACCTATATTTGGCGTATTGAAAGCTATTTTAACGTATTGAACGTAGAGTCAGGGGTTTTTATAGTATTTTACTACCTATATTTACATTTTGGAAAGCTATTTAAACGTATTGAGCGTAAAGAGTATTTTGCATTATTTATGGTAATAAAAGGTAATTATTGTAGAAAATAAAAGATATTTTAATTAAAACATTTCGGTGATCTATTCCAAAATTAAATGATAACCCCGTATGCGTAACAATTTCAATATGCAAGATACTCGAGAATGGTAAAATAGTCTATATTTAAAGTTAAAATGCGAAAACTATATTTGTAGTGTTCAATTTAAAAGAAAATTACTTCAGCTTTTAAATAAGATTTTTTTTCTGTATCTACCCTATATCATTTACATATTATTTTTTTATTCTAATTTAACCATAACTTTAAAAACGTTGCCCGTCTGAATAGCTGTGTAGAGTACTATTAACAGAGATAAATATTTCTGGGTTCAGTTAATGTGATGATTCGAGTGAAAAATTTGAATATGTTAAAGTTATTGGATTGAAGGAAACTTCAGTGTTTTCAGAGTGATAATTAAGGGAAGTTGCCGTACAATATAGTTGAAAATTATCTTTTTAAGTCTGTGTCCACCCATTGATTATGTTAGGAAGTGAAAAAATTTCATTTAGCAAGCTTTTCTTCAATTTCGGTATCCACCCTGTATCATTTAAAAGCTCAAGCATTGTTTTTATCAAGTTAATTTCAAAAATATCTTAAAACAAGCTTCCCTAAGTCTGACTAGCTCTGTAGGGTAATAATAAAATAGCTAAATATTTTTTGGGTTTAATACTTGTGATGCTTAGTGAAAATTTTCCATATATTACAGTATTAGGTTGGCTAATTATTTTTTTCACCTGCTACCATTCTCAACGGGTGAACATAGAATAACAAAGATAATTGTCCAATATATTTAAAGCCAACTTTCCTTACATTTCACTATGAAAACACTGAAGCTTCTTTCAATGCGATAACTTTATTACATGCATTTTTTTTCCAGAATTACAATTATTGAATCGAAAAAAATATGGAACCACCCTAGAATTAACCAACACAGGTATTCAGAAGAGATGGTGTTCAATTTAAAAAAATTACTTTTTTTGGATCCACCCTATATCAGTTATATAAAACCTGAAATTATTTATTTTTTTGAATTCTAATTTAACCATCACTTTAAAAACGGTAACTTCCCTTAAATTTCAAACTGAAAACACTAAAGTTTCATGCAATCCAATAACTTTGACTTTTGAAATTTTTTCACTCAGAATCATCACATTAAATGGGAGCCACTCTGTATCGTAAAATTAAAAGCTCAAGCAATTTTTTTTCCAAATTCATTTTTAACTTATCTTAAAACACGCTTCCCTAAGTCTGACTAGCTCTGTAGGTTAATAATAAAATAGCTAAATATTTTTTGGATTCAATAATTTTGATTCTGAGTGAAATATTTGCATATATTACAGTATTAGTTTGACTTATTAATTTTTTTTCATCTGCTACCATACTCAATGGGTGAACATAGAATAATAAAGGTAATTTTCCACTATATTTAAAGCCAACTTCCCTTACATTTCACTATGAAAACACTGAAGCTTCTTTCAATTCGATAACTTTATTACATGCATTTTTTCCCAGAATTACGATTATGGAATCGAAAAAAAATATGTGACCACCTTAGAATTACCCAACACAGGTATTCGAAAGAGATGGTGTTCAATTTAAAAAAAAATTACTTTTTTTGGATCCACCCTATATCAGTTATATAAGACCTGAAATTATTTATTTTTTACAATTCTAATTTAACCATCACTTTAATAAGGGTAACTTCCCTTAAATTTCAAACTGAAAACACTAAAGTTTCATGCAATTCAATAACTTTGACTTTTGAAAATTTTTCACTCAGAATCATCACATTAAATGGGAGCCACTCTGTATCGTAAAATTAAAAACTCAAGCATTGTTTTTATCAAGTTAATTTTAAACATATCTTAAAACACGCTTCCCTAAGTCTGACTAGCTCTGTAGGTTAATAATAAAATAGCTAAATATTTTTTGGGAGTCAATAATTTTGATTCTGAGTGAAATATTTGCATATATTACAGTATTAGTTTGGCTAATTAATTTTTTTTCATCTGCTACCATACTCAATGGGTGAACATAGAATAACAAGGGTAATTTTCCATTATATTTAAAACCAACTTCCCTTACATTTCACTATGGAAACACTGAAGCTTCTTTCAATGCGATAACTTAATGACATGCAATTTTTTTGCCCAGAATTACAATAATTGAACCGAAAAATTATCCAACTCGGCTTATTACGCGGATAATACAGAAATATAAATTACTTGATCAAAACGTTTTACGAATAATTTTGAGAGCTTTATCTATTGAATAAAAGTTAACCATCCCCAACCTCAAAGGTGGTATCGCGCTTAGATAGAAGACCCGATATGTTCGCGAATTCCGACAACGACCATAATTTCAAACTATGTTTTTTATATTTTTTATTTCTTTCTTTCTTTTATTTTGTTTAATTATATATATTTAAAATTGAAGCTGAAACAAATTTTAAAATGACTTTGGTTTCCCATAAGACATGCTACCCTCCCCACCTCGCCGTCTTGCGCGCGTGCGCTGATTTCCCCTGGGGGGACGCGGTCTGGGGCGCGGATTTCTTGGGGGGGGGGGGGGGCGGTCGGTGGGCGCGTCGCGGTCAATTTAAAAATCAAATAAAAACATAGATTTAAGTGTTTTGCGCGGTTAATTTGAATTTGAAACATGGATTTGAGTGTTTTGACGTCATAGAATATTCGTTGTTAAAGTAACGTAGAATGGAAATATTTTTAAACTTTATTTTAATATCATTGTAGTACTTAAATATGCTTGGCACTTGACCCTATATCACGAGTATTTCTTAAAACGACTATACATTTAAACTCTACTTTTTACGCGGCAAAATACAATTCCGATATTCAAATATTTAAAAATACTTAATGAAAAGAGACTTTAACCGTTTTTAAAATTCACAATATATTTATGCCATCCCGATTCTCTTTGAGCTACGGAATAATATTTCTGGGTTTAAACCCCCCAAAATGACGTAATCTATAAAAATGACGTAATCTATAAAAATGACGTAATTTAAAAATGACTCACTAAAGATGACGTAATCTACACCATGAAACGTAAAGATTACGTAGATGCGTTGTGGTTTTCATAAGCCAGCCGCTATGGGAAAGAGGAAGATGTCTCCGCTTAGTGTACCCAAGAAATGCTGGATATGCGCGGAAATATACCGGTCCGTGAGAGGTTTCAAACAACATTTAATGACTCATTTATCGTGTAATACAATGAAAGAAGATTCGGATCTGGCGTGTGATTGTGATGCGAGTGAATCTCTCCATTACACGGAGGTCGAGGAAATGTCAGATGATAAAATTATCGATTATCTTAACGAACTTATTGGGGAATGTAAAAAGCGCGGTGCCACAATGGAATCAACCGAGTCAACTACATCTAACCTGCCAGCCGAATTAAAAATGCCGACTGAAAAGGAAATGGCTGCTCTGATTTATTTTCAAGAATATTGTAAAACTAATCAAATTCATAATATTAAAACCGCTGTAAAGAAAATGTGAATAAACGTTTTTATATTGAATACATTGTTATTTTTAAAGGTGACCGTATAAAGTAAATTTTACATTTGGGTAAATTGACACTTAATATTTTTAAAATTCTAAAAAACGTTTATAATATTTTTCCAACGTGGGCGAATGAATGGACACAATGAACTATTAATTACGTAATCTAAAAAATGACGCGAGCAATGAGAAATAACGAGTCGGATTTATAAGATAATAAAAAATATTTATTTTTACAAAAAAATTATATAAGATGATATATTACAAAAATTATTTTTCTTTTACGAGTCAAATAAAAATATTATAGTGCGATACAAAAAAAAATTAAAATGGACATCGTATTTGGTTGTCTATTTCAGCGCGGTTCTGGGTAATCCAGTCGGCGAAAAGTAGACTTCGTTCCAAAGAACACGGTTGTCGGGTGTTTAGAGTTTGATGTCTGAATAGACATTTCACTGGCGGGGGCGTATCAAAAGTCACAGCTCGGGGACAGTCAAAAGTTTCCAAATCGTATATGGTGGTCTCAATATAATCGGCTAAAAATTTACACTTTACGTCTCCTTTTGTAAAAATCATATCAGCACTCGAAACATCTGATATAAGGCAGGCGGGTAGTTTATAATAGGGGAGATACCCCGCGGTCCAGCAAATACCGTGAAGGTTCCTAGACATCCAGCCGTTTTGTCTTTTAATGGCGTTCGTAAGTTGTTGTACTGGATAGGGTTGTTCGAAAGTCCAAGCTTAAACGGCGGGATGGGTCGATACTGTTGATATAGCTAGTTCCTTCACGACAATGTCGGGGGGCTCTCCGCCGGAGCGCGAGGCGGATTTTCCTAGTAGAAAGTCAAATTCGACAACGGCCATTCTCGCCATGCCACCGACACGATACTGAGGGTTTAGTTATGAATAAAACGGGGTATAGTCGCGCGACGGGAATTTATACTCCGTTTATGATGACGTAACACTAGCCTTTGAGGAAAAACGCGCGCGGCTAAAGAACAGTAGCCTCCACTAAATGTATGCATAAATATTTTTTCGTCCCAAAGTTCCCCCCGACCGCGCCCCCCCGAGAAATCCGCGCCCCAGACTGCGCCCCCCCAGGGGAAATCAGCGCACGCGCGCAAGACGGCGAGGTGGGGAGGGTAGCATGTCTTATGGGAAACCAAAGTCATTTTAAAATTTGTTTCAGCTTCAATTTTAAATATATATAATTAAACAAAATAAAAGAAAGAAAGAAATAAAAAATATAAAAAACATAGTTTGAAATTATGGTCGTTGTCGGAATTCGCGAACATATCGGGTCTTCTATCTAAGCGCGATACCACCTTTGAGGTTGGGGATGGTTAACTTTTATTCAATAGATAAAGCTCTCAAAATTATTCGTAAAACGTTTTGATCAAGTAATTTATATTTCTGTATTATCCGCGTAATAAGCCGAGTTGGATAATTTTTCGATTCAATTATTGTAATTCTGGGCAAAAAAATTGCATGTCATTAAGTTATCGCATTGAAAGAAGCTTCAGTGTTTCCATAGTGAAATGTAAGGGAAGTTGGTTTTAAATATAATGGAAAATTACCCTTGTTATTCTATGTTCACCCATTGAGTATGGTAGCAGATGAAAAAAAATTAATTAGCCAAACTAATACTGTAATATATGCAAATATTTCACTCAGAATCAAAATTATTGACTCCCAAAAAATATTTAGCTATTTTATTATTAACCTACAGAGCTAGTCAGACTTAGGGAAGCGTGTTTTAAGATATGTTTAAAATTAACTTGATAAAAACAATGCTTGAGTTTTTAATTTTACGATACAGAGTGGCTCCCATTTAATGTGATGATTCTGAGTGAAAATTTTTCAAAAGTCAAAGTTATTGAATTGCATGAAACTTTAGTGTTTTCAGTTTGAAATTTAAGGGAAGTTACCGTTTTTAAAGTGATGGTTAAATTAGAATTCAAAAAAATAAATAATTTCAGGTTTTATATAACTGATATAGGGTGGATCCAAAAAAAAGTAATTTTTTTAAATTGAACACCATCTCTTCTGAATACCTGTGTTGGTTAATTCTAGGGTGGTTCCATATTTTTTTCGATTCAATAATTGTAATTCTGGAAAAAAAATGCATGTAATAAAGTTATCGCATTGAAAGAAGCTTCAGTGTTTTCATAGTGAAATGTAAGGAAAGTTGGCTTTAAATATATTGGACAATTATCTTTGTTATTCTATGTTCACCCGTTGAGAATGGTAGCAGGTGAAAAAAATAATTAGCCAACCTAATACTGTAATATATGGAAAATTTTCACTAAGCATCACAAGTATTAAACCCAAAAAATATTTAGCTATTTTATTATTACCCTACAGAGCTAGTCAGACTTAGGGAAGCTTTTTTTAAGATATTTTTGAAATTAACTTGATAAAAACAATGCTTGAGCTTTTAAATGATACAGGGTGGATACCGAAATTGAAGAAAAGCTTGCTAAATGAAATTTTTTCACTTCCTAACATAATCAATGGGTGGACACAGACTTAAAAAGATAATTTTCAACTATATTGTACGGCAACTTCCCCGAGGGGCTGATCACTCCGCGTAATCGGTGTACAGAGCCGTACCTTTGACTGTACTAATGGGACTACGCGTAATCTTTGAAGTCCCTGCCTTTTTCAGTGGTAATCTAAGCGTAGTCCGGTGTACAGACTTTCTAAGAGTGGTTAGCCCCTCGAACTTCCCTTAATTATCACTCTGAAAACACTGAAGTTTCCTTCAATCCAATAACTTTAACATATTAAAATTTTTCACTCGAATCATCACATTAACTGAACCCAGAAATATTTATCTCTGTTAATAGTACTCTACACAGCTATTCAGACGGGCAACGTTTTTAAAGTTATGGTTAAATTAGAATAAAAAAATAATATGTAAATGATATAGGGTAGATACAGAAAAAAAATCTTATTTAAAAGCTGAAGTAATTTTCTTTTAAATTGAACACTACAAATATAGTTTTCGCATTTTAACTTTAAATATAGACTATTTTACCATTCTCGAGTATCTTGCATATTGAAATTGTTACGCATACGGGGTTACCATTTAATTTTGGAATAGATCACCGAAATGTTTTAATTAAAATATCTTTTATTTTCTAAAATAATTACCTTTTATTACCATAAATAATGCAAAATACTCTGTACGCTCAATACGTTTAAATAGCTTTCCAAAATGTAAATATAGGTAGTAAAATACTATAAAAACCCCTGACTCTACGTTCAATACGTTAAAATAGCTTTCAATACGCCAAATATAGGTGGAAAAATAATAGAAAAACACACACATACTATTATTATTTTTTAATTTTTGGAAATACACAACATCCACCAGTTACTTCGCAGTATGACAAATTGGCTGCTCTCTTAGTGCCCAACATATCACAATTTAAACACAAATATATGCGTGGTAACGCTTTTAATACACCTGGAGGAATTCTTATACTTAGAATTCTTTTTGATTGGAAATAAACAGCTTTACGGTACTTCAAACAGATTGAGTATCCGTCACAGTACCATGCTAGCCGTCCGACAGTTGGAACATGAAAAACTGAACCGTCACAATATATACAGAAGTAGTCACCAGTTCTTAATAATGACGTGATTCCGTCTTTCTTCAATTCTTCGACTGATATTGCATTCACTAGTGGTAAATACACGCTTGGTTATAAATTCATATATAATTCTTATAATAGTTTCTAGTGAAGGCTACCAGTAATTAAGAATTAACATTACAACTAAATAATTATATATAAAAATAATGTGATTTCTAAGCTAGCTTTAAAAAAAAATAACCGAAAACAATCTTACTTTTGAAAAATGACTCTTTAATATCAAAAATCGTCTGTCATACTCGGAAACAATTAATTGATCACTGATGTCGTTTCTAATATTTCTTCAGCTTTTAAAGAAAAAAAAGAGTTACTCGAGAATGGTAAAATAGTCTATACTTAAATTTAAAGTGCGTTTTAAATTGAAGTGATTCTTATTTTGTATTCCACTTTCACAATGGGAAAAGTGTCTTTCTCAAATGTTGTAGTTGTACTATTGTTAGAACTATTTAAATCCATAAGATAGAATCGTTCAGTACTTTGCTGATATAAAAAGAGGGACTCGTTCAAATGGAAATATTTTTAAACTTCATTTGAATATCATTAGCGTGTAAGTGGTCCATGTACCCAAAATTGAACCGCAAGTTCAGATATGCTAATACATAGAAAATACTATAAAAGCATCTTAACTCTACTTTTAATACATCAAAAAAAATTCCGATATTAAAATATTTCAAAATACTCAATTAATGTACTAAGTTACGTTAAAAAAGAGCCTATCGTAAACACGAATTCCTCCAATTGTTAAACATAGATTCCAGATTAGATGGTGTAAGTAGGAGTGTCTAACGTCTTTGGCACTTTTCAATGTACAGGTAGAAAGGGGGTCGGCACCGGAAATCCCCGCTTCCTTCCCCCTTCCGGCAGGTGGCGCGGGGGGGCGTCGGCATTTTCCTCCCCTCGGGGTCATTGACCCCCGCTGAGTGGCGCGCGCTGATTGGTAACTACGCGGCGCGGGGAGCACGTGGTTACTACGCGTGTACTGCGCGCTTATTGGCTGGCGCGGCGCGTGTACTGCGCGCTAATTGGCTGACTCGAAATTGTTCAAAATGGCGCCGATTGGCTGGTGTTTTGGCGCGAAAAGGGGTCAGTACTCCTTTAAAGGAATTCCCAGGCTCGCTATACTCGGGCATTGTTAAAGTGGTGACAGGTTTGATTGATTGAGCAGGTGTAGAAATAACTTAGCGGCGCAAATACCTTTAGTGACAATACCGAGAGAAAAACCTATTAATTATGTCATCGAATTAAATTGAGTCGCGCTGGAAATGCGTTAGTGAACAATCCTTTCGCATAGTCATGGTAGAACCGGTTCATTCCGCTTTCGTTAAGTAATTAATCATTTTGACAAATTGACAATAGGACTGTCACGCGATTATTTTGTTCTTTCCCCCCTTACCTTGTGGGTATAAAAGAAACCGCGCAACGGTCAATTTCGCAGAAGCGACGTACACCGCCCTCACTATCCCCGACGACCAATCAGCAAGATGGTAATTATGTTTTTGAAATTTTTTTAAGCGAGATTAGTTTTTAATCTCTATATGTCTTAGGCAGCCCGAGACGACATTAAGCTCGATTATGACACTCCCCCAACAGCACCAGTGAAGTTGCCCGAAGTATACGCTAGAAAATCAAAAGTCGGCGAAGTAATTAAAAAAAATAAACCTCGACAATTATTCGCTGGGAAAGGGGCTAACCAAGACCAAGAAAAATTAACAAAGAATACCACTTGGCACGATATTGTATTAGAATTCTCCGAGATCGGAGATTTGGGCGTTAAAATAACGACCTTTGACCAAAAAATATATATAGATATAAGGCGTTACGCCACGCACGTAGCATCCAGTCTTCCGCAACCGACTAAACAGGGTGTATGCGTTAAACTAGAATCAGGACCCCAGCTTAAAGCAGCCTTAGAAGACGTCAAGGACCTAGACGCCGTTTACCTAATTGAGGGTGATAAATTAGAAATTCGCCATAGCCAGGCCACCGGTCACACTTGCTTGACCAAAAATTCTGGTTCCTCATTTGCAAAATCGCTGACCCTATACGGCAGAAGAGACATTCACGACGTCCTGCGGTTATTGAGGGAAGTGACTCAACGCTACGACGAAATTCGTAAATTACAATGACTCAAGAAGCCCCTCTCGATTTAAGCACCAGGTTTCGACCTGATAACTATTATTCGGTTACTAAAATTATCTCTCGGACTTCCAAAAAATACAAATGTAAAACTTTAGAATTCAAGTGCGAGTTCAAAAACTTGGACGATCTCAACCACGCGCGAATAGAAACCCAATTAAACGAAATTTTCCAATCCCTATTAAACGAAATTAGCGATGAAAATCAGGGTTATAGTCGTATCAGAATAGCGGTCAGTTCGGACGAACTCGAAGAGCCCATTAATTTCCAATTTATGAACCTAAACGAGTTGACGGCCGATAGAATTTTAAGCGGTATCGAGCAGGTAGCCCAGTCCCATAAAAATTTATACTTTGAAGCTCCCCTAAAATTCGACATAATTCTTCTGCAAGACACCAATATGAGTGGTATTCGAAAAAGTATTCGTAACAGGACTATTGAGTGCTTAGATAATTACATTGAACAGGGCAATACCTTTATCCCGATTCGCAATTCTGATAATCTGTGCTTTGCGAGGGCGGTAGCGGTAGGACAATGCCTAGCTGACTACCAAGAATTAAAAAATAAAGGCCAATCCAAAAATTTTAATATGCATGATCTAAAGTACATTCGTAATGTTAACCGTCCAAAACAAAAAAAGCGGCCTTAGCATTACACAGATTATCAAAAGTTCGCCCAGGTCCTGTTGAAATAAAAGACATTCCTAAATTCCAAAATGTCTTGCCAGATTATCAAATTATCCTACTCGATTCCGATTCCAATTTTGACCCCATTTATTTAGGCCACTTTCAACCCAAAAAAATCTTTCTCCTTAAATTAGGAAACCACGTCCACGTAGTGAGGTCTTACGCCGCCATGTTCGGGGGAATAGGGTACTGTCCATTTTGTTTGAAAGTTTTTGGGAATAGCAAAGAAAAAAAACAGCACAATTGCGAGGGGGGCGTTAGCTGTAAGCGGTGTCTCAACACGAATGTTTCCCATACCGAAACTAGTCAACGTTGCGCCAACTGCTTTAGATATTTTGCGGGGAATACGTGCTTCCAAAAGCATATAGAATTAGGGACGTGCGACAAGCTCAAACGTTGCCTAACTTGCGGTAAAGAGTTTGAAGGGGACCACGTATGCGATTTGACATGTCATTACTGCAAAATTGAGCACCCGAAAAATGCGTGTTTTGTTCAACCTATCACGTTACCAGAAAATTCCACCAGAATCCTTTACTTTGATTTTGAAACTTTAGTCGACAATGACGAGATTAAACCCGTTCTGCTCATTACAGCTATGCAAGACAGTCCGTACTCTGAAACGTACGACTACCGTACATTTACCGGCTTTAATTGCGTCGAGACGTTTTTAGATTACTTATTGGAGAGTCAGGTCGTTGCAAAAAAGGGTAAAACCAAATATTCAAAGGTCGAACCAGTTTTTAAAAACATTACGTGCATTTCGCATTTTGGATCTGGATTTGACAGTTTACTCGTATTAAAAGGAGTTCTGGCCCGGTCAATAACCCCCGAAGTTATCTTTAAAGGCTGCAAACTTCTCGCGATGTTTCTTTCCAAATACAATATAAGATTTATAGATAGCTTTTCTTATTTTCCAGCCCCTCTCAGAAGCTTCTCCAAAACCTTTAATTTAAGCGAAAGCAAGGGATTTTTCCCGTATTCTTTCTTAAAAAAAGACACCTTAGACTATATCGGCGTCGTACCGGAAAAATCCTTTTTCGAAGTAGATAAATTCACCCCCGACCAATTAGCAAATTTCGAAACTTGGTACGACGCCCAAAAATGTACCGTTTTTGATTTAAAAGAAGTGTTGACAAAGTACGCCATTGATGACGTCAAGCTGTTACAGAGGGGTTTTGACCGGTTCAGAAATCTTTTTAGAGAAAAGGTCAATTTCGACATTTTGGCGGGAAAAAGCGTGACTCTACCTGGAGCTTTAACCGATTTATTTTTGAGCCGGTATCTGAAACCAAATACCATAGCTATTATCCCGCCGGCAGGGTACAGGGGTAAGCATTCCGTTAAAGCTCTCAGATGGGCGGCTTACTTGGAGCAAAAAATGCACGTAAAGTTTCAAACGGCGCGATCGTTGGAGGGAGAAAAGTATTTAGCTCCTTACCACCCCGACATTTACAGCGCTGACCCTTTAATAATTGGGGAATTTTTCGGGTGTTTCTGGCACGGGTGTCCCAATCACACTGACCATAATGGGTACAATTACGAACTTAAAGAATCTAACATCAATAATTACTTAAAAACTCTCGACAAAATCGAGTTTTATCGTCAAAATTACCCCAACGCGCGTTTAATTACCATATGGGAATGTGAATGGGACACGTTTTTAAAAGGAAACCCCGAAATAAATTCTTTTTGCGACGAACTGGCTTTCTCCGATCCGATCAATTCGCGAAGCGCTCTGAGGGGTGGGCGCGTTGAAAATTTTTTACTGTATATAGAATCCACCCCCGAGAGGCCGATTAAATTTTACGATTTTAACAGTATGTATCCGTCGGTCTCCATGTCCAAAAATTACCGCTACCCCAAAGGGCTCCCCGAAATCTTAACTAGCAACTTTAATTACGAACCCGATTTCTATTTCGGGCTTATTAAAGCGACTCTTCTCCCACCCCAAGATCTATATCTCCCCGTCTTGGGCTCCCTGATTGGCGATAAATTAATGTTTACGCTATGCAGAACGTGCGCCCTCTATAATCTAGCCGACTGTCGTCATACCGAGGCGGAACGCGCGATTACGGATACGTACACTACCCCCGAGTTTTATTTATCCCTTCAATATAATTATAAAGTTTTACAAATTCACGAAGTGCAGCATTATCGCGAAACTTTCGACTCTGACTGCCCCCTTTTTGACGATTATGTCAGAGACTTTTACAAAATGAAAACCCAATACGCTGGTTTTCCTAAAAACGTTGACTCCTTAGAAGAAAAACAAAAATATTTAAACGACTTTTGGGAACAGGACGGGATAAAAATAGGCCTAGAAGAGGTTAGCTCTAACCCGGCTCTCAAAGCGCTTGGCAAGCTTTCCCTTAACCAGCTTTGGGGGCGTCACCTAATTCAATTACGTCAAAATAATAGTTCTTTTATAAACTCCTACGCTGACTTGGTTAAAATTTTAACTGATAAAACGAAAGAGCTGACCGATTTAAAACTCCTAGAAAACGGAATGGCTCTCGTGACGACCAAATATCACGAAGACCACGTCCCGGCTTATCGTAAAGGTTCCCCAACTGTGGGCATTTTCGTCGCCTCTTATGGGCGTATTAAATTATACAATCTAATGGCTAAAATCGGGCCTAATTTGGCCTACGGCGATACGGACAGTTGTATTCTGATACACGATAAGAAATTAGATTTAACTTAATCAAGCAGCTTGGGCGGACTTACGGATGAATATCCTAATGACCCCATTAAAGCTTTTACCACGATAGCCCCCAAGGGTTACTCTATCTTGTTCGAATCGGGCAAAATTTTAACCAAGATAAAAGGCGTCACTCTTACTAAAAAAAATCAGACCATCTTAAACTTTGACACGATAAAGCAGTTGGCGCTCGAGAACCGCGAATTAAAATACCGTTTCGAGATTCCCTTTAACGTGAAAAGACAAAAAACCGGGCACTTGTATCTCAGACAAGCCGAAAAACTAGTGGGATTTACGTCGACGAAACGTATATTTTTCAAAGACGGTACTTCTATTCCCTACGGATATTCATGTCACTCACACGCCTAAAATTTCAAACCCCCTGTACCTTTCTTTTGGCTGGCCCCAGTAAGTCGGGAAAAAGTCACTGCACGTTTAATCTCTTGAAAAATTAAAATTTAATGTTCGACAATCCACCCCAAAAAATTTTATATTGCTACAATCTTTGGAACGATCAATTTGACGAATTAAAAACCCTCGCCCCCGAAATTGAATTCCATAGAGGGCTCTTTAGTGAAAAACCCGAAGATTTGTTTGACAAAAGACAAAACAACCTCTTGGTGCTAGACGACCTTTCGAGCGAGTGCTTAGACAACGCGCTGGTATCTGAACTTTTTCGAGTGTGTTCGCATCATCTGAATCTGAGTATTGTATTCTTATGCCAGAACGTCTTTGGTCAGGGCAGATTTTCTCGCGACATTTCGCTTAACGCCTCATTTATAGTCCTGTTCCGAAGCCCCCGTGATCCATCACAAATAAAACATTTAAGTCGTCAGATCTTTCCGCATAACCCTAATTTTCTGAGCAACGTTTATAATTACGTAACGTCGGATACGCCCTATTCTAACGTGGTTGTTGACCTGCAACAAAAAACTCCCGAATTTCTAAAAGTTAGAACGCAATGCCTCATGGAAGAAGGACCAATGTTAGTATTTACCGAAAATTAATTTTTTATTTTATGTATTTATCATTTTTGGTAGAGGAAAATGTATATTATTGTAATAATCAGAATATATAACAAAGTGTTTATTCGAATTTTACTTCATTCTGTAAAATGCCTTTGCCCAGGTCAATTATAGAAAGCCGCCCGTATCTAACTTTATTAAAAAAGGCTTCCCCAAATCAAAGACGATTTTTACTGAAGAACGCCACGCGAGATCAGGTTGGCTCAATCGCGAATATCTGTCATAATATTTGCCGCGGAGCTTTACCAGTTGGCGAGCATAAACGACGGCAATTACAACGATATAAAAAATCTATTAGAAAACTAGGTCAAAGAGATCTCAGTGATTGTTATCGACGAAGAATTCTAGTCTCGCAAACGGGCGGTTTTTGGGGAGCGATTCTCGATTCGCTCATCCCGCCAATCTTGGGTCGTATAATTAATCCGGCGCGATGAAGAAATTTGTCTTGCTACCCGCGGATAGCTATTTATCCGATACCGAAAAATTGCTAAATTTAATACAAGAACACATGAATAGTATTCTTAACAAACCCGTTCGAGACGGTAGTGAAGAAGAAAAACTACGAGAATATCTGGCAATGTTGGCGCGGTATCTCAGAATTAAAGACTATGACGGCGCTCCAGCCGTTCAAATAAAACCGCCTCCTTTACCTCCTTCTTCGAGTACGTTAGCGCCGATACAGTTAGCACACGGTGCGATCTACCAGCCTCCCGCTGTACCTAACGGTTCATTCGGTAACCCGCCGCTCGCCTCGCCAAGTTTTTTTTCGCCTCCCCAAACGCCAAATCAGCTCCATCAACTATTCGCCGCGCCGCAACAGGTGCAAAGAGCCGTACAGCAACCTCTCCACCAACTGGAAATGGCTATTAACAGGCCCCTCCCAGCATCACCGATAAATCCTGGAATTTCTACACCATGGCAGAGTGTCTCCGGCATTTCGGGGTTGGACGAAAGTCAATCGCCCGATTACGCCCATAAAACTTTAATTGCAGCCCCACCGCATCTCGTGACGTCACGAAATATTCCATTCAAGCCTGACTTTGCGAGTACTCCAGGCTACCAAAAGGGAAGATGGAAGAACGGCGCTAGCAACGTTTTCACTTCGCCGGCTCGAGCTGAGCTACGTAAATCTCGAAGCGAAACGAGTCTCGATGAATATAGCACGCCAACTTTCAAAGACAGCAGCTATAAGCCTTCGGAATCCACCCTTCGTAATACGACCGAACCTGTTTCCTTGCCTTTCGTAGGACCGCTCTTGACAAGAAAGGAATTGCCAACCCGACAAGGTCGCAAAGAAAGACGCCGGGCGTATTCTAAAGATCGTGAAATTAATGATTGGGAAATTAATGAATGGGAAAATTAATGTTTTTTGTAAAACCATGTTTATTAAACACTATTGATTACAAAATCTGTTTTCGTGATTAAATAAATGCACACACAATGCCAATAGCGAAATTACTTCGTTCATATATATTTCATTATTATACATTTTTAAAATTTTCTTAAAGCTTAATCCAGCAGACCTATTTAACAGAAACGAAGCAACGTGCAAACCGCAAGTTTCTTGGTTCATATCTTGAATTATATTTTTATTATAAAACCATTTCTGAGCTAAATGATCCAATTTAAAACCGTAGACATAAAAATGTTGACGGAAAGAACAAAAAAAATCTCCCACGCGTTGTCCTTTCCTATTTTTAGCACTGACGAAGATTCCTATCCAATGGCTTCCCGGCATTGATGAGTCTTGTACATTGGCCACCAAACAAAAGGGCTTTTTTCCGGACAATCTCGGGGTAAAGTATCTTTGGAAAATGTGCCCAGAAAAAAAGGTTTGGTATTCATGGCAAAACCCTTTGAATTTCTTCGGGGTAAAATGACCCCAATATTTTCTCGTTATTCTTGTCCTTGATATGGTAGAGTGGGCGGGGTTTATTTATCACCTTCGATATGGTGAAAACCTCTTTACCCCAATATCCTTTAAATCCCTTACGAAATACTTTGCTGGTTTTTGACAGGCGCACGTGATCGCCAATCTTGAATTTCGGTTCCTCTCTTTTAACTTTCTTTCCAAATAATTTTTGCCAAACAAGATGCTCATTGGCTAAGGTTACTTCGCTAGGTTTAAATCCAGTCGTGCGATGAATGCTGTCGTTATAGGACTTTACAATTTTTGGTAGTTCTTTTATAAATTTTTTTCCTTTACTTTTGGTAAGAAATCTGTAAATTTTATTTTTAAGCGTCCTATTCACTCTCTCGCATACGCTGCTTTTTTTATCACCGTAACAAACGAAATGCTTAATCCCCTGGTCCTTGAAATAGCGTTGCACTTTACGATTTAAAAATTCAGAACCTTGATCAGTATTAATTTTCAAAGGCTTACGTTGTTTGTGGATTTTTTTGAAAGCAGCTAATATATCGCTCGCTCTCTTAGTTTTCACGGGAATAGCGAATAAATATCGGGACAGAATATCGATATTAGTAAGAATATAATTAAATTTATTAATATTTTTTAATTCGTTTAACTCGATTAAATCAGCCTGGTGTTCTTCGTTCAAGCTCGTGACATAAGTCCTATTTCTAGGAAAATTAAATTTTCTATCTTTGTGCAACGTATAGGCGACTTGGGTCAACGCCCAATCTTTAATTTTTTTCTTGGAAATAGAGGGTAATTGTTCGGATAAACGTTTTAGTCCTCCCAGACTTCCGGGATTTTCTGGGTCAAAATAAATAGATTCTATATTCATGTCTTGACAGTTCAAAGTGTGCTACATTATTAAATGAAAGACCAGCAAAGTTTACATTTTTATACATTTTAATGGAAATTTTTAATACATCAGCTCTGATAAAATTTCAGATTCATTTTGCATGATATTATGATATAAATTTTCTACCCCCAGTTTATAGTCGGGAAAGTTGACGTAAAATGCCTTAATTACGTTGTCATAGTTCATAAGGGGTATCGCCATCTTGACACTTTTTTCAAGTCTTTCGCAGAAATGTGACGCGATCGGTTTGCAGCTAATGTGATGGGCCAATTGATTATGGCAGGGCAGGTTTGGGCACGCCTCGGTTAACGTAAATAATACACTTTTTAATTCGTCTAAAATAGACATTTTCATTCCTTCAAAAGCGTCTTTTCGGTCAGTTATTTCTTTGTCGAGACTCGTACGGATAATCTTCAAACGGTCCCAGGCTTCTTTATCTAGGGCGACCCCGTTGGCGGAGGAATACACAACGTCGTAATTTGAATTAGACCCGCGAATATAGCCGCGAATATCAATAATTCTTCCACGCTGACAGAAGAATCCTTCCAACTTGACACTATCCGACAACCAGCTGTGAAAACGTATAGCTTCGGTAGTGGTATTGAAAAATCTTTCAATTTCTTGTTCATAGTTCCAGAGATTCTTCCACACTTTTACGCTAAAATTGACATATTTTCTATGTCCTTGACGGTTAATTAAAATTTCAGGCTCCGCGAGATTCGCCGATAAAAAAATGTCGAGTTGGTTGGAGAGAAAATGGGGGCGTGTCATTCTCAAACAAAAGCTCGCGTCGAACTAATCGAATAGAAAACAGGGTGGCTCATTTTATTCGATACTATATATCACCTTTCTGTCCCGGGTAATTAAAATCTCGTTATCAAATTCAAAGTACATTATACACACGACATTAGTCGGTAGGGGGTCTTTCAATTGAACATCTAAACGTAGAGACCCCTGTCGAGGAATACTCGTATGATCAGCCGAAGCATTCTGGTCCGGCGACATATCGAAAGTAAAGATCGTGTACCCCTCCTTAAAATTCGCAAAATTTAGATAATTACCCCTATCTTCGGAAGCTATGCCCATTGACTCGAATAAAGACTGAAAAGGTAAACAGTAATTTGAATTTGCATAATCCATTTGAAAGCCGTCAGGAGGGTATCTATCCGGTCCGACTGACAAAGATAAGTCGGTGATATTTAAATGTTCAAATTTCAAGCTATTTGTGGTCAATGACCCGTTGAAAGCTTCTTCTTTGACAAAAACTACAACTGCCCTTTTTGGTATTTTCCCGAGTATAACGTTATCGCGATTTATGTTTTTCAGACCCTGAGCGATAGAAAAACTTTTCATAATTGTTTGCGTAATGGGATAAATCGCTGGTATTCCGCTTTCTAGCATCCTAGCGTGGGCTAAACTTATCTGCGGAGCCACCTTGACTTTAGTAACGTATAAATACGCCTGTTCTAAAATTAGCTTATAATCTTTTCCCTGCTCTAAAGCTATTATACAAGTTAAACGAGGGCTTCTTACTAAGCGGAATCTTACGGGTAGTTGATTGACAATAAACTTATTCATGTGACAAATATCGAGGGGTAAATGGCCCATTAACTCAAACGTGGTCGATTCTTTCGTTCGCGCGCATCTCTTCAGCATTCCGTTACGATCATTGTTAAAAGCAGGTTCCCACATGTCTTGCGGGTTACAGGCCGCGTTCATATAATACATTCCATTCTCCAGTTGCGTTTTCTTAGCATCTTCACCAAAATTCAGCAATTTCGCCAAGTACGCGTTATACGCCGAAAGATTATTTGTAGACTGTACCGACGTATCGCCCAAATACGCGTCGATTTGCGAAAAAAGAGTTCCAATAAGATTATTCGTGACCCCGACTTTCACTTCAGTGGCTGGTACGTCTGTACCGTCGAAATGCACGAGTTTCATTTTTAGTTTGAGCATAGTTTTGGATAAATCAATGTATAAGTCATCAGATGCCGGAATAAAAAATTCGAGAGGGCCATTGTCGGTTATGTTATTCGTGGGCAGATATCGTATTTCGGTTGTAGCTAATATATTGGTATTTAACACGGGTCGTTCGAACAAGTCTAACGAACTTAGCATGCCTTCTCGAAGCGCCATTGTTTCTTATCCCAAAAAATCGTCTTTCGTCCTTGATTTTTTCGTTTTCTTTTTCCGTTGTCTAGGAGGCGCGCGTCTCTTACGAGTTCCACTGCCTGACTGGGGCTTACTCATTCTGTCAGCGGCTTTATGTAACAAATTGCTTCCGGCTAATCGTAAATTGTTGCGGATAGCCAATTGCGGATCTACACCGGATTCCAAATCACCGAACATACGCTTTCCGAGACCTAGCGCTTCGCTGCGTAAAGGTATTACCATCGGTGTAATATATCTCATTAATTTCTTAAATATTACACCCAAACCACGCCCTCTCTGGTAAACGGGGCCGGCAAACACTCGCCCCCCATATTGAGACTTATAGTAACGGAAATAACTGTCACTCTCTGACATCTTTCTTGAAATGAAGTCGAACGACCGTCTTCCCCGCGTTAAATATCAAATTTTCTCCAAAATCAGTTTTTAAGTCTATCTCGATCAACTCTAGCTCTCTTGCTTTAACCGGGTAATAGTATATTTTGTCGTATATAATAGACTTATTACTAGACTGATCATTGCTCGCTAACGGTATAATTTTCATGAGAGGAGCGAAAGTATCTCCGGTATACTGGGGATATATTAAATTCGAATATAGATAAAGCGTACTCGCGCCTCTAGATAAATCGGCCGGATAAGTACTGTCGTGACCAACCAGGTCAAAATCAAAATCCGTAAATCCTAATAATTCGCCTAAGCCTTTCTTACTGGATTTGAAGAAAATAGTCACAGCCCCGTGATCAGCTCCTACATGGATTGTGCCATTGGGGTTTATACCGAAATGAACAAGGTTTCTCACGTGATCAGGGATAGTGTTTGACATGGCGTCTAATATTGCTTGAATACTTAAATAAGTTCCAATCGGAATATTACAGTCAACTTCTACGTTGCGTGTAAAAGTCATATCGCGTAGATGATTTTCTTTGATTTCAATATAATTTAGATGATTTAAAATTATGCTCCTCGTATAGGGGGTTACCGGTTTTGACGGCTGATATACCCCCGATTGATATCCCGTGTCATCCTTGCTCTCGAAACATAACAGTTCTTTCAAAGGTCCGTCAGGAATAAATAACTCGAAATTGGTCTTCTTTTTCTTGGTCGGGTCAGCCGGATTATGTATTGTCGGATCGTAAATCCAATAAAGTCCATCGGGTTTTTCCCAGATTTTGAACGAAATGTAGGCGTCCAGTCCATTTTCCCTTATTCCTTCGTTAATAGCGCGTACAACTTTTTTAACCAGACTATATTTGATGACAAATCCGGCAGTGTCTTTTTCGGCTTCCAATTTAGCGACTTTTAATGAGATTTTATAAATGTAAGGTCGTTTTTTATAATAATCAGCTACCACCGTTTTTAATTGAAAATTATTAGTTTTATCCGTGATATTTTCCCAGTTGGGAGGCAAAATTACTTCCGACACGCCAACAACAAATTTGTCCGGTAGTGTTATAGAACGACCCAAGTTTACTTTAAAGTTTGACTGAGTATTCGCCGGATAGAGGTCGCTAGAGGCGTTACTCGGTAGAGTTACGTAAAAGTCGTCCATTTTTATAAAAAGAATGACGGTCTCTTATTTGGAGGGGATTCGAACTCGTGACTATTTTAATTTGCTATTTACAAAGTTGTTCGTCCTACCAAGTAAGCTACCGTCATCCCTACTCGAGATTCGTTTCGTTTCCTACAGATTCTCCTTTCATGAAAGGGCAAAGCGGTATCTTTTCCAAGTGTCGAATGAGTGCTACGCTTTTCCAGTTGGTTATGACTAGCGGACAGAAGGCGCACTTGACCGAAACGCTGTCTGGTAACGAATAAAACCCTTGCGCGGCCAAGTCTGATTTATGTACACCTGGTACCTTCCAATTAACGAAACTCATTAATCGTTTTTTTTTCCGAAAGAAATTTTAAAGGAATATCGTGGCTATTTAACGCAGCCATTTTTCTTTCGAAATTTACGTATACAACGAAATCGTCCCGAATAAAAATCTAGAGTTTCCTCTAACAGCGTACTGGGTAACCTAGCAACGGCGCATTCCTCGATAAACACCTGCTCGTAATCAATCAAACCTGTCACCACTTTAACAATGCCCGAGTATAGCGAGCCTGGGAATTCCTTTAAAGGAGTACTGACCCCTTTTCGCGCCAAAACACCAACCAACCAGCGCCATTTTGAATAATTTCGCGACAGCCAATAAGCGCGCAGTATCCACGCCGCGTAGTTACCACGTGGTCCCCGCGCCAGCCAATCAGCGTGCAGTACACGCGTAGTAACCACGTGCTCCCCGCGCCGCGTAGTTACCAATCAGCGCGCGCCACTCTGCGGAGGTCAATGACCCCGAGGGGGAGGAAAATGTCGACCCCCCCGCGCCACCTGCCGGAAGGGGGAAGGAAGCGGGGACTTCCGGTGCCGACCCCCTTTCTACCTGTACATTGAAAACCCTCAAAGATGGTAGACACTCCTACTGGTGTATGTATGATGGGTAAGACTCTTGTCAGAAAGATGAATTTTTATTTTAATACGTTAAAATAAATTTCGACTATACAAATATAGTTTTCGCATTTTAACTTTAAATATAGACTATTTTACCATTCTCGAGTATCTTGCATCTTGAAATTGTAACGCATACGTGGTTACCATTTAATTTTGGAATACATCGCCAAGCTAAAAATATAAAAATTGATAAAAACTTAAATGGCTACGTCCTCATCCGAGAACAGCGGAGATGGATTTTACATTTTTGGTGGGAACAATCGTTTGTTATAACCATTTTAGCGCGAAGAATCCACACCTGATGTAAAAACGACACTTTTAGCTAGCGAGAGGGGACACCCGCTGTGTCTATTTTACGCGCTGGGGGCAAGGGCCATCCTCTATCTACCCTTTACCCCTTAGGGCCGATATTCCGTAAGACGGATAGCTTTGCGCATCGTAAAAGTGTTTGAAAATAATGTTACACGGGGAAAGTGTTTGTCGGTGAAAATAGTTATGAATAGATACACAAAAGGCTCGACCCATTGAACTATTTGGATTTATTTCATAACACCACTCGCACGTGGAAAAAAGTGTTTGACAGATGCCGTAGGGGGCCCATTACTCGGGTTTATAGCTACTGGCTGTTTGCATAACATCATGTCAGATGATTCCACCAGCCCTACCGAATAGGGACGATCCCGCCTTTCCCGTTACTCGCCTTATCGCGAACAATCCTAAAAACGCATTACTAATCGCGTTGATTTTACTTTTAATGGGACTTGTAGAATTTCTATCTCTTTGGTTTACCAATATGGCCGTCGCTATACACAAAACACCGCAAAATTTGACTAATCGCGTGAGTCATTGAGTCAACCCATTACGTCATCCTGATTACGTCATCAAATTATTATCGCTATATAAGGGATTCATCCCCGTCATCCATCGGCAGTACACTACAAACCGTTTCTCGAGCATCATGTCTAAACGAAGCTGTGTAGATAACGTTCCTGGGCCTACTAAAATGTCTAAATTTGATCCGACTCAGCGGAAAGTTAACCCTCGGTATTCACTTTCATCCGAGCTTTTCGTTACTACGGGTTTTACGTCTGAGCTCGATATATCTGTAGCTCTATGCAATAAAATCACACACCAGGTCTTTGAAATGTCTTCGCGCGCCTGGGATGATTTATACGGCCACTGGGAACAAATATAAAATAGCTTAATATAGAAGTAAACACATTACGTAAAGCATATAAAGCATAATTATTTATATGTCTTATTAATTAACTATTAATAAGGATATTTTTTTACTTTATAAAAATTAATTATGCAGATAGTTCTTAGTTAAAGAAGATTCGAATGCGACTGTGGGGTGTGGTGGGGTGGGAAGTCGCTGTCCCTCGTATGTCAGACGATACTGCGGCTAGACACTACAAATACGTGAGTTAGAACTTTTAATTAAATTATTTATACAAGTTGCAGAAGGTAGTTCGTTTCAACCCTTTAAAATGTCGAATTAATTACAATTATATAGATAAATTACGATTTAAACGGATTATATATCATATCGGATTAGTCGTAATCATGTAAACAAAAGTTCTAAATTAAATTTAAATAACTTGTCCTTATTAATTATATTCTAGGGTTCGCCAGCGATAAATAAATTATAGCAATAAATTTAAGGAGTTTAGGGATGGGTGGAACAAATTACGGCTCTTCGTTTTCCAATTGCAATTCGGATGTACCCAAAAATGGACCCAAATGGACCCAATGTACCCTAAAAACGACCAAAGTCACCATTTTCGCCCCTATGTACCCCATTTTGGACCAAATGTACCCCAAACTGGACCTTTTAGCTTTATTGTAATGTTAAACGCCCATAGAGATCCCCCTAAAAAGAATAATAAACTGGCGGTCCAATTTTGGGTACATTAATTATTTCGGAGAGATAAAACTAATTCTGGCAAACTGCTGCGATTTATAGTGAATGGAAAAAAAAAGCCAATTTCTAGCGATTGGGAGCAATAATAAAACCTTATAATTTGTATACACTCTGCTCTTTTTTTCCAAAACACTTTTACCGATGACCACCCGCTATTTTACGGTACCCTTTTACAACTCTTAGGGGCCCGAAAGTGTTTGAAAGTGTTTGTCGGCGAAAACCCATTGAACTATTTATTACCAGCACGAAAGACAGGTGCCCTAGGCCCGACATTCACTATGACTGAAACTATTTAACGGCTGTTTGCATAACATCGTTGTCCACACCGTCTGCCGAATAGGGGCAGATAACCTATTGACCTAAAATGGGTTAACACCTGGGTTTTATGGGTTATAACATCGTAAATCATCTAACCTCGTAAATCAGCTAACCTTTTGACCTAAAATGGGTTACCACGCCAGATATTAACTATGACGGGCCCATTTAACGGGCTGTTTGCATAACATCGTTGTCCACACCGCCATAGATAACCTATTGACCCAGGGTAACATCGTAAATCATCTAACCTATTGACCTAACCTTTTGACCAGCCGAAAATGTACGCAAAATGGGACCCCTACAGGGGCCTGTTTCACCCCTATTTCCCCTATTTAACGGCTGTTTGCATCGTGTCCACACCGCCATAGATAACCTATTGACCCAGGGTAACATCGTAAATCATCTAACCTCGTAAATAAGCTAACCTTTTGACCCCTCCGAATATTGCCGCAAAATGGGGCCCCTACAGGGGCCTGTTTCACCCCTATTTCCCCTATTTAACGGCTGTTTGCATCGTGTCCACACCGCCATAGATAACCTATTGACCCAGGGTAACATCGTAAATCATCTAACCTCGTAAATAAGCTAACCTTTTGACCTAACCTTTTGACCCCGCCGGAAATGTACGCAAAATGGGGGCCCCTACAGGGGCCTGTTTCACCCCCGTTTCCCCCCGCCCGCAGGTGCCCCCTTATCGGTAGACGCACTCACTTATCTCTAACGTGGCCTTCTGGTTTCAATGTTGCTCTTACGTCACAGTCTCTTACTTTGACAAGTCTACGAGCGCGCGCTACACTCGCGAGGAATATAGGTTTTTCTAGGGCGCGTGCAAATCGCTCGTGCGAAGAATGTACTAATAAAGCTGGGTCTTGTGACGTAAGAGCAACATTTTAACAAGTTGGGCAAGACCACTTGTTATTTTATAAAATCAACTATTCAGGGAGCTTTCCGATTGAGGGTTTCGTAACGAAGTGATGACAAACTTCCGGCACGTGACCTCCTGAAAATCGGCCTCCGTTGGGTTGCGGTAGAGAGCTATCTATAGTTGGTTACCATGGTAACTACGGAACTTAATTTTTCGAAGTTCGGCAAGAAGTGTGAACGTTTTGACTACGTGCAATCGAAAAAACGTTTTCAGTTATTTATCGTTTTTTGTTTTAGTGGATACCCTGTTAATATATATATTTCTGGTGATATTGAAAACCGATTACAGCATATTGTACTCTTTCAGGAATTCGTTAGGCAGGATGTCAGACTATAGACTCTTAAACGCGCCACCCCAATCGATCGCCATTACCTTACAGTCTACAGGGAGGGTGATGATAAGCGGGTTTTTGGGGGATGAAATTTATGCGGTAGAGCGCTTGCTCGTTGGTTGCCTGTACGATAATGGCGGCGCCGTGTAAACGTGTCTAAAAAGAGTGTATATAATAATTGAGACGGATCGAAGAAGGTGTGACAATTTGGTAATGTGAAAGCTACGCCACTGTACGCCTTACAAAAATAATGAATTGATTTAGTTCATAATAATAATAATCAGCTAGGCTAATACCCAAGACACCACTTATGGGTTACAAGAGCCGGACCCCGACTCCCCGGTAAAGCCACCAGTTATTGCACACTCCAACCCCTTAAGGTAAAAAGCCTATGGACCTGCATTAAAGGCTTACTATTTCGGTGTTGCGTACCTGGTTTTACTGAAAAATTCTAGCAGGATATCTTGAAGAATATTGGTAAAGGATATCCGAAAACACACTAACTTAAAATTACCAAAAGTTAAACACCGCTAAATACCCACTCTTAAATAAAACCCACCTGTATTTTCTCTTTCATCTATTGTATGGCTTCAGTGAATTCTTGCTCAAATTGTTATGTCTTCCATGCTCCTTCGCGGCTTTGGTCTTATTGCACGGTTGCCCTTAGTAGAAACTTGACCAAAAAGATTTTGAGTAGAGACCTCTTACTCTGGGGAAGGGAGGTTCAAGCGATGTCCGCACTGACACTTAGCAAATAATTTCTTTGATATTCCCAAGAGCTTGATATATCTGTAACTTAGACTGTACCAAAGGTATGACGTATAAGGGGTTTTAGGAAGTGTTAAGTTACTCACGTAGGTCGACAAAAACCTTACATAATACAAAATGCACTTATTTTAAAAATTTTGCGTTATAGTTTATTTACATATATGAAAACAAGTGTATAAATATATTTGAGTCATTTGATGACTTGGTTAAATTATCGCCGGTAATCGCAAACGTTCAACCTCGGATTGAAGACTGTATCGTCCGGGCAAGAGAAAGGGTAAGCTCGACCCCAGCTGCATTCGTAGAAGACATTCTTCAGAGTGGGATGAGCCAAGTAGACCGGAGAAGATGGATTTTCGGTAGGACAGCACTTGGAGCCGATACAATGCCCGGTGCCATGGCATACGGGCCCATGGTTGTCGCAATAGTCCTTCTGCTTGAATGGTTGAGGAGTGTGTGCTGGAGTAGCGGCACTATCGTCGCAATTTTGGCAACGGATCTGGTCTTTGGCTTCTGCGACGGGAGCTTTGTCGTTGAAGGTTTTGTGTTCAAGGGTTTCATCGGATGGTTCTTCTATGGCTGGTACCAAAGATTCAATATCTTCGGCAATGGTATCGTTAAAGCTAATTGATGTTGAAGAACTCGTGGAAACAGCTGGAAAATTATCGGTAATGATCGTCGTTTCTGATACACCTTCAGATTCTATTTTGACCTCTTCAACTGGTCCCGTTGTGGATCGTTCAGACAAGGATCTCTCGACGATGTGACCGCATTGATGGCATGTCTTCTTTGTTGGAATGGACTTACAAACATTTATGAAGGTCGCAATCGTGACAAGGCTTGGGCGTCGAGACACTCACACAATCGCACTTCTGGCAAGAGCAGCCTGGTCTTCTCCTCTTCGGTAATTGAGGGACAGTTCGAATCACGGCTGAAATCTCAACTTGCACCTTGCAATTTTTACATCCCAGACCTGTCCTATGGAATGATTTTCCTTCAATTTCGGTGTCATCTTGAGAATATTCTGGTAGAGGAACCGCTGAAGCCCTCTGGAGGACCACCACAAATAGAACAGTCAATAAACTTAGACACTTCATCGTCAAATTAACTTTTATGATGTGCAAAGACTGAACCACCAAAAACTGATTGTTGACTCTATTTCGCCCGGCTATTTATACCATGTAAAGCTCGATAAGGCTACTCAACAATGTAGTTTTTTGTTAAAATATTTAAAATCGTTTTTCATTCAAAAAATAAAAATTGGGCAAGGTCATGGTAGAGTTTTGGTCGTTTTGAAGCGGTTCTATCATCCTTGGTTCTATATTCATATTTCATGTTTTCACTTTTTTTTAAGCATAAGAAATGGAAAATTGAAGTTCGTTGCATAGTTCCCTCCCCCATGTGTACCCTCCCAACTTTTACCTCGGTTGTAACTTTCATTTGAAAAACGCTTCCAAGTTAAACCTTCTATCTCTAAAAATGAACATTTTTTATAACATAAATTATTATTGAGTACGCCTAAATTTATATTGTATACATAAACGCAGCAAGAAAATTGAAATTAAATGTAAATTATATGCTATACAAAATGGATTAGAAAATATCGGAAAACTCCATTTTGGTAGCGTTTCACCTTAACTCTATTTATCAAACATATTCATTTTTACCAAATTTCAAAAGCACTAATTGACAACGAAAAAACTGTATCTTCGACACTTGAAAACATTACAACAGCTTAAGGTTCATCATTGATTGTTATTTGTATTTAGAAGTTGAATAGTTTTCTAAAGTTGTCACTGATTATAGAATTAACCTCGACAACCAGAAATTTTGACAATTCAGTAAAAAAAAGTACTTCAATTTAGCCATCAGAAAGTAAGATGAAACCACCACGTCTAGCATGTCTCAAAGTCAATGGTTGTCGAGATAGCGCAATAACTGAAGTATTCAATACTACAGCTGCCATATATCAGTATTCATTAGGCATGTGCGAGCCTTGATTTTTCGGTTTTGAGTCGAGCTTCGAGTATCACAATTTTTACTTTTCGAGTATCGAGCCCAGCTTTACAATTTTATCGAGCTTTCGAGCTTTTAGACTTAGCTTAAAAAAAGGGTTTCGAGCTTTTAGGCGAGAAGAAGTAATTTCTTCAAGCAAAGAAGATTTAGCGAACCAACTCGGGCAATTAAATTTATTTGGTTTCCCAACCGAAACTCCTCCATAAGAAATAGAAAAACCTACTTACTTACATTTATAACTTTATTCCTGTAATATTCTAGCAAAAGAAATGAAAATGATCATTTAAAAGACCCAAATAAAGTACTATAAAAGTTTGTTTTATTTAATGATCAGTTTAAACTAACCACTTTGTAGTTAGAGAGTGCAATATTTCACGAATAGGGAGTCCCGTTTGGTTTTCTTCACTTTATAACTTTACAAATTATAATTAGTTGCTGCGGTGGGCTACAATTCTTGCCACTTTTGATATCTGATTGAAAAAGCAAATAGTTGTAATTTCCTTAATAAAGGGGAGGACTAGTAAATAATTATAATGAAATAACTGCGGTGAATTCCTAGAGAAGTATCAGAAGTTAATCAAACCCTATTTGAACGAAGTATACCACTTTTTGGGGCAACTATTTGTATTAAGTCTTTTCCAATAATTAAAGTTCCAGAATTAAATATGATTACAAATTGGGTTCGATTAACTTCCATTTACAATAAATTTAATTATACTTATAGTTCGTTACGTTTAAATAAAACATCAGAATTATTAAGATAACTCTTTTTAATTGACAATGGTACCATAAAGGCTACCGGAACCTCGGTCGGGTTTTTATCATTAAACCAGAGCATCTCGTGGTGTTTTTATTTTTAAATATAAAGGAGAGATTAGTTTATTCTTTAGATGCCTTAATTTTAAATTTATTTTCATTTCTCAAAAACATTGATCACAATTGTTTGATTTTATTCCACTAAAGGTTTTATTTAATTTTTCATCAAGAGCGATTACGACACCAATGGTCTAATGATATTGAGAAAGTTTTGCAATGGACTTCTTTGATAATGATTCTGGAGTCGTTAATGTTCTGGGAGTTTCTTGGTGAGTTGTAGTCATGGAATTCATGGTGAGTTGAAACTAGTGTTGTAAGTCGGAAAATTTCCCGCTCGGAAAATATTAAAAACGTTTTCATTCCATGATTTGTCTAATATATTGTTTGCAAATTTAAATAAAGCGGCATTTTCACCTCATTTTTTCTAATCTAAAAGTAAAACTAAACCTATAGACAAGTTTAAACTGGTTGAAATGTAACACTATTAATGTTTTGTAGTATGTTTACTGATATTAGTCATTTTAAATCGATAAAAAGTTTAAAACATTAAAAACCCTTGAAAAGTAATTTATGTTTAAATTTTTTATTTTTCCGATTTGCGGAAAATTTTCCGCATTTTATTTTTCCGGAAAATTAACAACCCTAGTTGAAACTCTCTGATGTTTTGCTCTCATTTGCTTAGTGGAAAGCAGGATTAGCCAAACACAGTTATTCACCAATAAGATACAGAGCTGATTCGATTTTTGTTAGAAGGAGGAACTAACTCTTCGACCACGAGTGGGATTTTTTATAATTATTATCCCTAAGGATAAATAAGTACATAACTGACTATCTCTAAGTGACTAATAGCTAGGAGCAAAATTGACAAGGAGAAAGCGGCTAGCCTTTAAACACGCTAACGCAGTGTTGTGTACAAATTTCATTGTACAAGCCTTTACGCTGAGCGTTTTACGGAAAGGGGGAAGACAATTTCCGAATTTTCTCCTTCCGAAGGTAGCAGGCGCTAAAGCGTCTAGCCCATAAAAAATGTACGCGATAAAATGCACGACTTTTGAAGGGTCGCGTTCTTCTTGTGTGGGGTGCTGTTTGTTGCTCCTAGCTAATAGTGACTTTCGTTTAGTCGAAACAATTGGAGGCAGAAGTTCATCAGTCTAGGAGTAATCTATCTATCTATGTCATTGCAAGATGTCATCGTTAATATTCAAACAGGGCGGGATGAGAGTAAAATGGGGTCAAGTACATTAGTACAGTGGCTCAACCAGAAATTAATTACTTCGGGGGCTTGTGATGGAGGTTATAATACTGTTAATGTAAATAGAAAGATTAAGTAACGTCATTAGACGTATTAACGGCAACTTCAAATTGCTTTAACAATTACACTGCCAAAATAACTTCAGGAAACGGCAGCCTAGACGATTCCCTTCATGTTGTCGAGTGGTTCAAGATGGCGATTTCATAAGAAACGAGAATTGGAAGTTTAGATCGACGTAAAGGATATTATGCATTCCCGGATTAGCCTAATATATTGTTTGCAAATTTAAATAAAGCGGCTTTTTCGCCTAATTGCTTCGAATCAGAAAGTAAAACTAAACCTCTAGACTAGTTTAAACTGATTAACAATGTAACATAGGCTAAGTAATGTTTTTTAGTATGTTTACTGATATTAGACATTTTATATCGATAAAAGTTCAAAAAATTTAAAAAACCCTTAAAAGTAATTTATGTTTCAATTTTTTAATTTTCCGATTTGCGGAAAATTTTCTGGAAATTTTTCCGAATTTTATTTTTCCTGAAAATTAACAACACTAGGTTCTGTTAAGGATGATAAAATTGGCGAAAAAGTAGATTAGTCCATTAAGAAAAGGGATCAAAAAGCTAAACCCTAAACAAATTTGAAGAAAATTAAATACTTACAAAAACTCGTAGCGATTAGACTATAATTGATTACATTAACTACGCTTCGACTCTCCAATTTCGCCAATAGAAAATGTCTGTAGATTCATCATGGACTCAGATCCCTTTGCCTTCTCTTGAATTCGCCGGGTAACACAACGTTATCCAAGGCCCAGAATCCTTTCTTGTGCATTTTCGCCAGACGTTCAGCTTTATAAAACTCTTTGCACATGCCTCCGTATTCGGCCCCTTTCCCTTTATAGACGCACGCGAGACCCGCTTTGAGCATCTCCAGGGAGACATTATCCACCTTCCCTGGCACCCGCAAATTGCCCAGAACACGGTCGTACTGGTCCAAATCATATTTCGTTAAAATCGCCGTTTCGCGAAGTACAAGACGTTCCAGGTGCCTTTTGGCTTCGAGCGCGAATGGTTGTCGACCCTTCATTTCCGGAGCGTCGATCCCGATCAAACGGACATCCAGGATTTCATTAGCGTCCACGTCGAACGCCTTGACGCCATCTCCATCTGGAACATCAATCACGTTCACTTTGACGGTTCCGGTTGGACCCGTGGATTCTGTTTTGTTGTGACCCCCACCAGATTGGATTCTAAGAACGGTATTTTGAGATCTAATATTTACTATATGTTCTGGTTCAATCGACGATACTGTTTTGGCTCGACCATAACCCGATGGAGTTCTTGGCACTGTAATTTGCGATCTGATATTTACTATATGTTCGGGAACAGGTGATGTTGTTTTTCCTCGACCATAACCCGCGTAGATGTTTGGATTTATGTTTTGCGTTCTGTTATTTGCGAGAGGTTCCGTGAAAAGCGACGATGCTGGTTCATTTCGACCACGAACACATTGGGTTCTTGGCGCGATATGGGTTCCGATATTTCGTGAATCTACGGATACAACCAACGATGCTGGCTTTTTTCGACGATACTCCCATTGTTGGAATATTGGTGCGGTATTTTGATCGTTGATATTAAATATAATATCTGATCTGTTTCTTTCGGAACCAAGAAATGGTAGTCTTTCATATTCATTAACTTTACCCTCAAAACATTTTTTAAATCTTTTCCACGTACAGCAACATATTACAAGAAAAGAAACTACTAAAGCGACCACAATTACAATGTCAGTTACATCCATTCTTGCAAAATGTTTAGCCAAATAATGTTTTAGGAATCGTCACTACAGTCAGAATGAGCTTGTTTCGAAACATCTGAAATAAGAGAGGCTTTAGGTAAAGGATCTAAAAACCATAAGAAATATATGACTTAAATTAAAATCAGGAGTGTTAATCAGTTATCAATAGATAAATTTCGGAAATTTGCATGTGGATTTTTAATACAACCAAGAATGTATCTATATTATAAGGAGCGCTTGGTACGTTGGTCGTACGTCCCAGCTTTCAGGAATGTTTGCTTAGTCTGTCATGAAGCCAAAGGCGGGGCGGCGAAAAAAAAGCCAGCGCGGGACGGCGAGAGAAGCTGCAGCCTTTCGATTTGTTCGTGGCTCAATTATAGCCCTTTTTGTGTTTTTGCTTAGTCAGTAAGGCTACCAAAGGCGAACGGGAGAAGACAAAGGTGGCACGGGACAGAGATAAACCGGGACTGCCTTTCGCTTTGTCACTGGTGGTGGTTCGACTTCCCTATAGGCACAGATAGCGAGGCGCCAACGATGCCCCCCCCCCCGCCTCGCACGCTGAAGTAATTATAGTCGACCTTGAACCACCGACGTTCGGGCTTTGGATTAGTCACGAAGGAAATCGGGACTGTCTTACCCTGTTAATCAGGCCGAGTGGTAAAATCTGCGCGTATGGGTAGTGGGTCCTCTTTTTCCACGCTATTCTGTGGTCGAAAAAACCAATTACCTCGGTTTCTCGGAGTCTTTTTACTCAGTCAGGGCCAGGATTCTATATTTTGGTCTTTTTACTCAGTCAGGGCAAAGATTCTATATTTTAAAATATAGAATCCTTGGTCAGGACAGCAGTAGGTAACATTGTCAAAGCTGGGACGAGGAATGCGGCAAGCTTTTCGACACTCCCGGCCTTTCCGCCGTTCTGCGAGGCGAGGTGGTCTCTCGATCACTTAAAATTTTAAGGGACGAGCGTATTTGTTTCTGTTCGTCATGATGGGGTGAAAAGCTGCCATTGGGTACAGGGGGTTTACAGGTACAGGAGGGTTTGCGACGAGAGAGAGAGGCGAGTTTTTTGTTATTTTTGCGGGGAAAAAGGGAACCCCGGTAATTCTGGCATGGGGAAAATGGGGCAGGGAGGTCTTACTGGGGTGGAGTGCCTCGAAACACACAACTAGCTGAGGGCCCACCCGTAGTTTATTTATATTTAGGAAGAATGATTATTAAGTCAGGTTGAAGTCGAAACTTTGACCTGTATATTTCAGGGTAATAACTAAAGAAATAACTTCGCGATAATGAACTGTTTGACGTATTTTCTAAATTCGGGATTTCACGGGCAATGTGTCCGTGATTTGCTAATTTACCGTCATCTACATTTCGTAAAACATGGTTACAAAAGCACAGTAATAATATTTTCATATTAATTTAATTACTTTAATATCAATTTAATCTATAGATGTTTCCATAAAATCTCCATCAAAAACCAATATGGAGTTCGTGCTGCTGCGATTGGACTTGCAGCTGGTTTTTCATTATACTGCCAAAGCCGTCATTAAAGATGGCAAGCCCTTCACGCCATGCAAGCCAACAGTTTCACAGACATTTAGCATACGAAAGTACAGGGATTGTCACACTTTTAGTAATTATGTCACTTTTGGAAAATAAGGACGAATTATTGAATCGAAAGATAAAAATAACTATTATAAACACTGGCTCAATTTCAGAAGTTAGTTTTTTCCGGATTTCAAACCTTAACGCGTGTACGCTCAAATTTCTCGCCATCCAAACTAACCAACTATTTGGCCAACGGAAAGAGTAGGAAACTTCCTATTTCGCAATCACTCCAAGACTGACTATCATTAACCAAATTCGTTCAGTGCCATACTTAGATTTATTATGTTACTTATGCTATTATACCATGGAACTCAGTGGAAAACCCCATTAACTTGCAAACTTAACGCGGAAAGAGGATCTGATTTGACTACGCAAAGTAGGGCTAGCTTCTCTTTTAAATAAAAAATCACGCTTTTACTTTGGTGCTTGTTTAATTGGTTAATACAATTTCATGTGCGAATATTTTGCCAGGAGAAACTGCCCTCGTGCCCATGATTTATAGCTTTGAATCTACTATATTTTAAAATGTCACGCTTTTGATATACTCCCATTAATTTGTAGCATCCTTCCTGATTACCCTTAATGAACTGCTCGGTAACCAGCCTAGTGAAGTTTGCCGACGGTTTTCTAATTAAAGGGGAACGGTCAAGCTTAAACCAATTGGATAGCCCTATAGCCCATTAAAAACTAAAAGTTATGACGAAAACTGCATCAAAAAATATTAAGTGGTTAATTTTTAATAAAATAAGGAAATTTCGGGAAATTTAATTTGTTCCCTAGAGCTCCGGTTCGCTAAATTATAAATTTGAGTTACAGAGAGTAACGTGATTTATCGATTAATTCAATCTAATTGTAGATATCCGTAATCGTACGGAACCCACCGCATTTAGTGAGACTATAACGCGCCTTACTGGAACGAACCCTTGCTTCTCTCGCGAGCAGTGATGGGCAGCGCTCCTCTAATTGTGAGCACTTTTGTTATTATGAGCGAAATTGAGCGGCAAAATGTTTTTTAAAAGAGCGCGAAACGAAAAGGAGAGGAGCGCTCATTTTTCCGCTCAAAAAAGAGAGGAAGGAGATGAGCGCTTATTTTACCGCTCAAAAATGCGTGATATTATGCTAGCGAGTGCGAGCGGTGAATGAGCTGAGCGGCTCTTTGACGAAAATGCCCAACACTGCTCGCGAGTGGGTTTGATTTAATTAAAGTCTTAATTAGACTCTGGTCGTTGACGCCGAGATGGAATGAGTCAATCACGGCTCGGGGGCACTGCAGTCGCGTACACAAGTCCTCACTTATATATCCCGAACCAACCGATAGCACTTAATTAGGAACAAGGCTCATGACTATGGGCAACCGCTTATTTCGTTTAGTTTTTAGCTCGACCAGGAACGATGTCGATGTCTCTTTTTCAAGAGTCTCCCATTTCTTGGTTTGGGTCAAACCGGATATTAGTTCGGCTACGTCACTGGTTTTTACCATCTTTACGCGTATGGGGCACCTGGAAAGTTTTCAAAAATTCTTAGAAACAAAAGAGGGCACACTTGTACCCAAGAAAGAATAACCTTCGACCACTAAGTAAACAAAGTAGCCTAGATCCCCAAGCTAACTACGCTATCATACTAATAATGTATATGAATGTATTATTTATTTCGTCACAAATTGTACATAACTTTCCTGGCGAAATTCTAGCTACGCCACTAACCCTGGCTTACCCAATTTAACGACCTGATTTGTAATATAAGGTTTCTTTGGGGGGGGGGGGGACGCAAGTTGCAAATTAGTAGTGCCTGTTATATAATTTAATACAACCCCGAGACATGATATTAGGGTCCATTATTTTAGCCCCTCTAAACCAAGCGCCGCTCCAGATAAACATTTTTTGGTTTCGAATAATAGTAATTAACTTTTAATTTAAAAAAATGTATGCTTAATTTGAGTTAAGCTGGTTAAATTGTTTTTGTACAGAAATTATTTATTCATAGTACAAAATAAAAACGTCTTTTTGGAAATTACAAACCTAACACCAAATGTGACAATTTCCTTTTTGCACCCTTCTGAAGTAAGTGAAATGGGGTCCCTAAAACTTGGGGCCCCTAGGCGCGCGCCTACTACGGCTATAGGCGTAAAATAGTCCCTGGATCCAAATGTTAACCCAAATGCTCACTCAAGAAAACCAATGAAAGTGAAATACCTAAAAGATTGATCTTCAAGTTTCACTAAAATTAACATTTCAAATAAATAACTAGGTCCATTTCTAACCCGCTTAGTGTCGGCTAGTTTGAGGGTCAATGTCAATTCTATTTAACCTTAGCTTTCATACAACGAATTAGACTATGAAAGTTGACATTTATTTGTTTAAATTTATATACATGTTCCGGTTGATACGGGTGTCATAATAACAAATATTTGAATAATTATATATTATATTATATTATATTATATACTATACAATATAATATTATATATTATTCGGCTGTGTTACAGCAAAAGGCGGCTCTATCAAAAAATCAAAAAAGTTTACAAAAATGCTTCTAAAAGCGCTTCTAGGTGGCAGCACTTTTCGGGGACTTAAAGCAAAGTAAGTTAATAATCACGTGCTTCCGAAAAGCCAATCAAGGCGTGAAGTTCCCAATTTGCTACACCTTTTAGGCTAGATTTTAATGCTTACTGAGCTTGTTGAGATTTATATGCTAGCGACATCTATTGCGAGCGAATGTAACTAGACTGGAGCAGCCACTGGCTTTAAATAAAGCTCGTTTTGTTTAAAATTAATTAACTAATTAAATTAAATACTTTTCGGGTCAGGTTGGTTCCGGTAAAAATAGTTAAAAAATTCTAGTCTCTATAGTTTTTGCATATAAAGAACAACCATGAGAAAAGCTTCATTTCCTAGTGCCAAAAGTAAATAAATCGCGGATCTTAGAATGAAATTGACTGCTAAAACTACCAGATATATGTTTTTGAAACTATAACTGCGTTGAAAATTGTATTCTTGATTTAATATGAATTATACTATCAGATATTTTATGTTATAAAATAAGTCTGAAAGAATAATTAACATTTAATTAAAATTAAAGTATAGAGAACGTTTAATTTAAAGTTATTTAACCTTGAAAATGTGATTATTTTGGTACCCCTGCAGTTAAAAAATTTAAATTAAGCAAAAAAATGATATAACGCCAAGACTTTAAGTTGTTATGCCAAAAATGGGTACCTTTCAATAAAAGAAAGAACATCAATCCGGTTGAGCTTCACTGAATAATGCGCAAAGAATTTTTATAACCGTAGGTCATTGTTTCCTTCAAACGAAAACTAAAAGTTGGATTGCGTTGTCGCAATTTATTATCTGTCGGTGCATTATCTATAAATTAACTACACCCCTTTTTTCATGCATGTGCATTGTATTCCAAATAAATTAAATTATGAAGAGTTACATTACGATAATAGCCCCGTTTATTGTGAAACTAAAACTAAAGTGCTCCGATCTTATAAACACGATTGATTGGAGATCTGGTAACGTGATCCTTAAATTTTATATATAAACGTGATATGATATGAGATTCGAGCTAGACTCTGAGCTTCCACTACTCGTTTTAAGTTATCTAATAGAGAGGTAAGCCGAGTGCTCTAAAGGTTTGGACAAAGATTATCCTTCACCCATGGATAGTAGATTTTAAAGGATCGGTAAAAAGCCTGGTTTTAGGGGGGCTGGTGGGAAGTCTTAGTAAAATCTACTAAAATCGCATTAGAAAAGAATCTGGGTAATTCTTTCTTAAACTATGTCAAGATGGAAACCGCATTAACAGAAACGGAAGCAATGATAAATTCCCGCCCGAAAAGTTACGTTTACAATGATTTACGCGAACCAGCACCTTTAACTCCGGCTGAATTTTTGATCGGTAGACGAGTAACATCTCTACCGCCAATTGAGAATAAAAATAAAACTTAAAATTGCCAGCTACTAAATTACAATTAACAAATCGGTTAAATGTAATTAACCGACTATGGAAGCGCTTTCAACGCGTGTATTTAATGCAATTTCGCACAGCCCATTATGGGAAAAATCCTAAAAATGTAAAAGAATTAAAAAAAGATGACATAGTAATAGTTGTGGACAAAAACTCCCCCGTCATATGTGGAAATTAGGTAGAATAGTTGAGGTTATCATTGGTCGAGATAAGAAATGTCGATATTGTTTGGTAAAACCCGCTACATGTACTATTATCCAGCGTACGGTTCAACATCTTTGTAACTTAGAAATAACAGATTAAAACTCAATGAAAAACTGTAAACCAAAATGTAAAAAAAAAGTGTAAAAGTGTATTTCAAATTCAAATGTTCAATTTCAAAGTGTATACACTCTTTTATATCCTTATTTGTGAGAGCTGCCATTTTATTACAGGCCTGATTTCAAATAGTGCATGCAAGCCCGCTTCACGCGGTCAAGTGCACGCGACGCCTCGAGCTGATGAGCACGTGCAGACGCCCTTGCCCGTACTATTTTAAATTAGGCCTGTAATGAAATGGCCGACTTCGTAAAAGAGTGTATAAAATTTGGTCACAAGGTAATTATCTCGGAATACTCCTCAAGTATTACCGGGGGGAGTGTTTATAAATTGATCCTAAAACTTCAAAATATATTTAATTCAAATTTAATTCTAACTAAAATCTTAAACTTAAAATAAATAGCTTCTAAAATTGTATAAAATAATTTAAACATCAAAATTTAACAAAATGTAAAAACCGTTATAAAATGCCCTTTTCGAAGGGACATTGCTCTGGTCAGTTCTGGAAAAAATCGCCCGAAAAAAGAGGCTAGGGGATTATGGGTCCTCCCCACCTGAACAATGAGCCGGATATTGGGTGCGACCGTAAAAATCGAGCTTTCTTCGGCAAGGAGAGAGAGAAGTTAGGGCAGATTAAAAACAAACCTTGTCAGAGAAAGGCCAAAATCAGCGTCTTGGCTGCTTAAGCAGCATTCAATAAAATATTTAGTCTAAAATAACCTTGTGATAATTTATTCAAAATCATAAGCTTAAGTAGATAATTCAATCTTCAATTAAAATTATAAGAACCCAGTTAATGTTTCAGCCCGTTAGCTGCGTGTAAAAAATTAAAATAAAAGCCCTCCAAAGCAAAATAGAATCAAAAGAACTAGGCATTTCGAGATATCAACCATTAAAAATTCTTCAGGCCCTGGGCACTAAGATTTTCGTATTCCCTGGGCCCTAAGACCTTTGTAGGCCCTATTTTTAAGAAGAAATATAATAAATTTAATTTTTTCATATTCATAGACATTCGTAGGCCCATTAAATCCTTCGTGCCTGGGCACAGTGCCCATTGCGCCCATTGGATAAAACGGCCCTGATTTCTTCCTCTCTTTAATGGTTAAAACGTAAACAAAACTAAAACCGAGTCATCCGGACATGATCCTTTTGGAATTGCTGCTGTGACCTACTATTTTCTCAAATTATTTCGTCTGAAATATTAGTTTGAAGACTGCTATCGTTAAATTCAGAAATAAGGTTGCATAATATTCAAAGCAAAAGCCCGCGAAGTTAATGATTCCTACCTTTCCCGCTTATAAATGCAATTATAATACTAGGCAGAGAGGTAACGAGCGATTGTTCCGCGACGGGAACGATATCGCCATCTATGTACAAATATTCCAATTACATTCAGAATAAAATACGCACGTACTATTGAGTTGCCCTTGAATCAACCTGTGCTTCCCTGAAACACGTGGGTGTAATGTGCGTTTGTGGGAAACCAGTACGCACGCGCTGGTTGAAGACCACTTTCAGTATATCTGTTGGAGCATAAGTAAATTAATAACAAAAAGTATGACAATTATCAAAACTTACCACCAAACTTATTTTCAGAACTATTGAGCAATTAAGGTTTAGTTTTTTTACAGAGCCCCCTAGTGTGAAGATATACCCAAAGCGATAAATATTTCTTACCAAGGACGATAATATACTACTCAGTTCGTTTGCTAGTCCATTTCGCGTGATAGTGTTGTTGCTGAAAAATAGTTAATAGCATACTTATCGATTTTTTATAAATATAATGTTTGAAGAGATAACATGATATCAGAAGTTTATTAAACTCCTTCAAGTGCACCAGAAAACCGGTGGACCGACGTTTTCTAAGTTCACTAATACTACTAAGAACGTGTTTATCAGTCCATTCTTGTGAAGCAATTACGGTAGTCAAACTGCTAGTCACTACCATAAAAAGGATGTTACCCATTTTTACATAGGCAGAATTCGGACTGGGATACTTATTCCCGCCTACGACAGTGGTTCACGTTCTTTTTATAATCTCTCCAATCAACATCGTTCAAGGATATTCACCTCTTCTACATATTTAGAACTATCAAATAGATAAGACACTCATTCCTTCCAGTATATTGTCGAAATTGACGCCGTGTCTAACGATGTACGCGAAAATCATCTCCCGTTGGTTCGCACTTTAGCAAAGGCTTACGAAGAATTAAATTAATGGAACGATTTTAATAACTTCTTAAGCAAATTAATTACTTAATGGAGCAGGTAGGTAACTCAAAGATAGGTTAAGCTACAAGTTTATAGAAAATACAGTCCTAAATGCTAATCAGCTAAGTTAATATTTTTCGTTTATTAGCCAGATAACTTCTAGGTAGAACTCGGGGTTTGGGTAAGAAATATATGTTTTATTGGTTGGTTATACGAATAAATTTTTTTATATATATAACCGCGAAAAATACCCGTAAAAACACAGAATAATCGAAATTTTGGCGGCGAACTCTACTTTTAGGGGTATTGATTGTACACTTTAAAGTTTCTTTAATTCGTCGAATCGAATATTCAATTTTATATTCGATCGAATTATTTATAATCACCAAATGATTTGCACATCCCTGCGTAACTAAAAAAGAACTTTTTAACTATATTTAAACCGGAAAACGTTGTATATATTTTATATTAAGAATAACTTGGGGCGATGAGCAAAATGTTTTAATCAATCACATCATAATGTGTTTACGCTGATTAGGCTTAGACAAATTGCAAACGTTGCCTAAGTTATTAGACCCACAGAAGGTCGTCGTCTGTGTGTATATATAGGTAGTCTCGAGTTTAACATTAAAACCTCTTCCTTCCCCCACCGTAACGCTATGGAAAAATTAACCCGTTTTTCCACCAAATGCTAGGGGACTTTCTAGTGGGCTTCACGCTAAGGCAAAATCAATATGAACTATACTATTTTTTGCGCATTTTTAACTTTAAAACGGTGTATACGATTATTATTTTTTTTAAATCTAAAAGGCAGATTGTCTCGGAAGTCTCGAGTCTCCCCTACTCCAACGCCACCGCAACCGATAAGAGGAATGTTGCACGAGTTTCTGCGCGAGTATGAATTAGACGTATGTCTTCCGCTTAATGGTGTTGTAAGGAGACTATTAGATGGATAAAGTATTTTTACCAATAAAAATCTGTATTTTGTTCAAAATTCAAAAAATGTATTTAAATATTATACTAAATAATTTTTTTTAAAGTATTCGAAATAAAATACAAAACACTGAAAAAGTACTCGAAATAAAATACAAGACACTAAAAAGTATTTGAAATTAAGTACAAAATACTGAAACAGTATTTAAAATACTACCCAACACTTACTATGCAAGTTAATGTTCAATTTAATCTTCCTTTCGCACTAGAGACAAGACGTTTTTAATGCTGTTAAATGCATATTTATTAACCTTTTTAACTGGTAAAAATCAGGCGGGCGGAATAGTACGTACTCGGAATAGTCGGTTACTGGAATAATGCGTAAAATGTTTCATTTTGGAGTAGTCGGTAACTGGAATAGTGGGATATCGGAATAACCAGTAACGAGAATAGTGGGTACTCGGAACAGCAAGAAACTGGAATAGCGCGTAATCGGAATAGCCAGTAATGCATTTAATGGCCCAATGTTTCATTACGGAATAGTCGGTAACCGGAATAGTAGGTACTCGGGATAACTAGTAACGAGAATAGCGGGTACTCGGAACAGAGAGGAACTGGAATAGCGCGTAAACGGAATAGCCAGTAATGCATTTGATGGGCTAAAGTTTCATTCCGGATTAGTCAGTAACCGGAATAGTTGGTACTCGGAACAGCAAGAAACTGGAATATCGCGTAATCGGAATACCCAGTAATGCATTTAATAAGCTAATGTTTCATTCCGGATTAGTCAGTAACCGGAATAGTGGGTACTCGGAACACAAGAAACTGGAATAGCGCGTAATCGGAATACCCAGTAATGCATTTAATAGGCTAATGTTTCATTCAGGATTAGTCAGTAACCGGAATAGTGGGTACTCGGAACACAAGAAACTGGAACAGCGCGTAATCGGAATAGCGCGTAATATGTTTAAATGGCCTATTTTTCGTTTCGGAATAGTCTGTAACCGGAGTAGCGCGTAATCGGAATAGCGCGTAACATATTCAAATGGTCAATGTTTCGTTTCGGAATAGTCTGTAACCGGAATAGTTGGAATAACCCTAGTAAATACTCCTAGTAACTGGACATATGAACTGTTTGTACGTCTACCCGAATATTCAGATTTGTAGGAATGAAATCTTATATTATTAATAACACGGCCGAACCATTCAACTTACAGGTGTAGTTTTGTAGCAGTAAAGCGAAAATGTCTAAAAACATTTAGTGTGAACAAGAAATGACGAATAACTTTTAACCCGTTGTTGCGCCTATCACAGACATGACTATAACTTTATTGTTTTTCTGGGTTAGGCTTAACTAATTTTCTAACTCAAAACACGCGCCCGCACTATTGCGCATTATATTTGAAGTGCACCACAGTTTGTGTAAGCTTTTTAGTTAATTAGCCATTTAAACATAACTTATGACCAGAAGTAACATAATAACATAAGTATACGAAAACTATATGTTTATACCCGGTTATGCCACAGGGCGTTGCAAAAATTATTTTTGGAAGTAAGAGACGGTTGCTAGCACGCGTGGTATGAAGGGTTGGCCACCACTCTCCTACGATGTAACCCGGCCACTGGTTAAAAAGACCCCAAAAGTCGACTTAGGCCTTTAGTGGTGACTTGGGTATTAGCCTAGCTCATTATTATCATTATTATTATTATTATTATTTATATAGTTCGACCCCCTTGACGAATATCTTGCAACGCCACTACTCATAGGTACAGAATAGTTAATGAAAATCTAATTCTGTTAAAAAAAAAATTTCGATTTTGAAAGGAAGTAAAAGCAGGCTTCGAAAAGAGATGGAACTTAAAAAACGTGGTCGTCTAGTTTCTCTTGAGGAAAAAATGATGGTTACTACTTTGACCCGCGATACGAGTAAGTCCACGATAGCTCTACGCCGCAGTTATTTACACATGGCAGTAATGCCAAGCAGGGCCGCACTGGGAAGGTAAAGGCGCCAAACGCCTCATTTTAAATTTTTAAAGTAGTCGAATCGAGGGCGCTAAATCGTTTTTGGGGAAAAGGCGCAGGCGGCGTTCACCACCTCGCTGAGGTTGCCATATAACCTAAATTTGCAATTACGTTGCTTAATTTTAATTCTAATAGACCGTTTCACAAATTGCAAACAGGAAAACAAGCGTATGAAACTAAGCCATTGGCGCTTCGATTATAATGGTTTTCTTTACAATAGATGGCGCCATTTATAAGCAATAATCACTTATTTACTATAAAAACAACTTTAAACAAAAATATTAAAATTTTAATAGAGTACCAGTGGCGTATTGAGGGTGCTGAGGGGTGGGGCACCGGCACCCGTCCCGGGCTTAACGCATTATGGGCGACTAAATATGTTTAATGATTTTATTTTCGACAAACAAAGTTGAATTTTACGCATTTTTTAATGCAAAAAGTACTCAATTGAAGAGATTTGCCCCCGGCGCCACAAACCCTTGCTAAGCCACTGTAGAGTACAGTAGAGTGGAGTACAACAGTAAAAAGAGAACTATTTGAATTTCACCTTAGTATTATATAGTTTTTGAAACTCACTATCGCGGGGTGGTCAGTATAGTGTAGACAAGGGGGGGGGGGTTTCAGGGTCCAGACCCCCTTGGGCCTATCCCCTTGCCGAATTTCAGGCTAATTTACTAGGGTTATTCCCACTGTTCCGGTTACAGACTATTCCAAAACAAAACATTGACCATTTGAATATATTACGCGCTATTCCGATTACACGCTACTTCGGTTACAGACAATTCCGAAACGAAAAATAGGCCATTTAAACATATTACGCGCTTTTCCGATTACGCGCTGTTCCAGTTTCTTGTGTTCCGAGTACCCACTATTCCGGTTACTGACTAATCCGGAATGAAACATAGCCTATTAAATGCATTACTGGCTATTCCGATTACGCGCTATTCCAGTTCCTCTCTGTTCCGAGTACCCGCTATTCTCGTTACTGGTTATTCCGAGTACCTACTATTCCGGTTACCGACTATTCCGTAATGAAACATTGGGCCATTAAATGCATTACTGGCTATTCCGATTACGCGCTATTCCAGTTCCTCGCTTTTCCGAGTACCCACTATTCTCTTTACTGGTTATTCCGATAACCCACTATTCCAGTTACCGACTACTCCAAAATGAAACATTTTACGCATTATTCCAGTAACCGACTATTCAGAGTACATACTATTACAGCGACCCTAAAAATCAGAGGTACCAATCCCATTCTTCCAGAGGTACCAATCCCATTCTTCTTCACCAGAATGACATCCCTGTACATATGATACATTCCGTATGGAAAATAAAGGTTTTTTATTATCCGCTTAATTTAGTAGTAGTTACGGTATAGCGACATCTTTTAAGGCGTTAAAAACCTACACCCAATAATTCGTAACTTATTTTTTAAATATTTAGATTTAAATATTTTTGAAAATGATATCTTTGAAAATAACACTGGTGGTACGATAAACAACCACACTGGTGGTATGATAAATAACCACACTGGTGGTTAGAGAAATAATATTGATAGTCATACGAGAAATGACCTCGGTAGTTTAAATTCTGATAATAATAATAATAATGGGAATTTTGAACGGCTAGTTGTTCGCAATTCTAGTGGTAATACACGAAAGAGGTTACGGGGGGGGGCTTGAAATTTTTCTGCCATTTTATAGTTTTGAGTCACTTCCGCTTCGTACTTCCGGAATAGAAAGCTGTCCAGTCCAGGTATATTTTTAGTCTTTGGTAAATTCTTGGCGGCTTAACACTACATGCTTGTTCTTTTAATATCCTAACAAAAATTGATGTAAAAATCGCTTCTTTTAAAATGTCGAGGTTATGTTTTGTTTCGCGTTGTCGTCAAAGATCCAGTTTTAATCACGACGGCAAAAAAGTAGGTGTTTCGATTAAAATAAATAAAATTTTCGTATGGAAAGACCTTTCTAACTTAAGCCTTGGTTTTTTAGGTTACCTTTCATTCTTTACCTAAAGACGAGATACTGAAGACTAAATGGCTAAGAAATATTCACAGAGATTTGCAATACTGTAAAATAACTAAATCTAGTAAAATCTGCTCAAGACATTTTATCGTTAGACTCTGAAAGAGCACGTTTAAAAGCTAACGCCATTCCCTCAGTTTTTGATTGGGATAGCTCCATTAATGTTTCACCTATTAATAACAAATCCTTAAGCAATATTCAGCCTAAGTCTAAATTATCACCTGGAAAAGTCTCTATAAGCGTTGAGTGTTCAAAATCAGTTCAACGGCTAAAATCTCTACGAGCGTTGAATCTTCCAAATCAGCTTCACCCGCTAACATCTCTACGAGAGTGAATTCTTCTAAATTAGTTTCACCCTCTAATGACTTTACACGCGTGAATTCTTCCATAGTGGTATTTTATTATTTTACACGTGTTTTATCTTCTCTAAATGTTCCATTTATATTTAAATTTTTACCGTGTCAAAAACTATTGGTCTAATATATATTTATTATTTTAAAAAAAGGAAATACATTTCAATTAATTTAAATTTACCTGAATTATTTGATATTCATCTTCGGGAAGTGGTAAATAGTAACTCGTTCACTCCCAAATTGAGCTGTTTCTCTGGCTAGGTATAAAAAAAATTAATATTGTCTTCGGCATATGAATCTGTACGCATTACATAAACAGAGAACTTGAAATCAAAACCATATTCGACTAATGGCATTGGTAAACCTAAGGTAGACAAGCTAGGAGCCCTACCAAACTGGGTTTTTTCCCATCCTAGAGTGGTATAATTTTGTTCTAAACTATCGGAGAATGAACTATGACCACTAGCGCAGAGGTCCGATTAAAGCTTTTTCACTGCCTCGTTCAATTCAGTTTCGGTTTTTTCTCCGTATCTACGAGCTTCAAATAATCGACTTTTAATATTGGGCGTAGTGTTATTTTCTTTAGGCGCTCCACAATTGACATCACGTAGCTTTAGTGGCTTTACGCTTTTTCCTCTGGACCTATTCCATTTCTGTGGTAACTCAGTGCACGCAAGCGCTGGTGGTTTTCTCTTAATAAAGCTACTATATGGTTACACGTTAAAGGCTTTCTGGCTTTGCACTCACATGCTCCATCAACTATGCGTCTGGGCTGACAACGCAACCATCGGAGTGTAAGGTTCTAGCCTTTTGCGTTGGCTTCGAAAGCATTTTGCTTTGACATAACGACATTGGTAACACTAAAATAATGATATTTCTAATAAATGTAACGCAAATGAAATTTCTTGAGAATGATATACACATGATACACCCCGGTTAAATAAGGATTCAACAGTTTCACTGTTCACATAACTTTCGATGGCAAACTTGTAACTCCTCTCGAACTGCCGTTTGGTGATATTTATTTTCGTAATATGCTAAAACATTTTCTACCGAAAGCTTTGGTATCTTTTCTAGCGATTTCGAATAACCGGTAATTGGAAACATTAAGCGATTTCCAATAGATCCAGGTACTTGCTCATTTAAAACGTTCCCTAAGCCTTTGCTAGGAGTAATAGTAGAACACAAACTCACGCTCACCGCCATTTTGAATATTACCGGATTTTCGTTGTTGCCAGGCAAATTTTGTGAAACGGAAGTGGGTCAAAACTTTAAAATGGCGTGCTAAACATTTTGGCCCCATTCTCTCATTCGTGTATACAATGAACTAGGGCCGTTAATTTGTTCAGCAACAAATTTAACAAATGAAAAGAAAACATACAATAAAAATTACCCTTCCACCCCTTAAAAAAAGGAAACTGACTTTAGAAAATCAATGATCGATTGAGTGTGGTTAGTGTCCTATAACTAACACTATTTGAAGTGTTACAGAAACCCGGGATTTAGAAATGACTTTACATAATAAGAGAAATTCAGATGAATTTTTCGGTTTTTACACACAATCCTAAGGATTTGTGTGTATTAGTCTCACGTACAGTGTAGCCGTTGCCGCCGATGCCGCCGATGGCGCCGTGTCACGCATACCTCTTCAACGGTTATAACTAGAAGAGTCAATGATATCTCGTTCAAAAGTACATATATTACCATTGATAGCCTTTCATAAAGTTTTCAAATCGGAGCCCAAGAAGTTGGGAATTTGCCCAATTTACTATTTTCGGTGATTTCCTTTATGTGGTAGATATTTTGTTTAAAATTAAGTCCGATAACGTTAAAAAAATATTATTGGATAGGTTAGGATTCAGCGGACCTACAACTTCGGTCATATCAGTAAATATTAAATTTAAGTATAGTTTTCAGGGTAATTTACGGGACCCCAATTTTCGTGGTTTTATATTTCCGCCTAAAAATCTACATATTTAAGTCTGATTTTCATGAAAGTTATATTTTTGAATAGCTGTGGTTTACATATAACCTAGAATTGTAAAAACATTCCTTAAATTTAATTCTAAGTAAGGTTTTTTGGGCAGCGTATACGGACCCCCGCAATTTCCAACATTGTAAATCCGCGTGTTTATAAAGGTCTACGCGCCCGTTTCCCTCTGGCGTTTTTCAAGGCCGTTCAGAGTGGGCCGCGCTTTCAACGTATGACCAGAAGTAACAATTAAGTATGACACTGATCTACCTAGTCTTCGGCGTATGACCAGAAGTAATAAGTGTGACACTCAACGTAACAAATAAGTGTGATCAGAAGTAACAAATAAGTATGAAACTAATCGAACTAGTCTTTGTCGTATAACCAGAAGAAATAAGTGTGACACTCAACGGCTGACTAGTAGTAACAAATAAGTGTTATCAGAAGTAAAAAATAAGAGTTACACTGATCGAAGGAATCTTCGATGCTTTCAAAGTATGACTAGAAGTAACAAATAAGTGTAAATTTGTATATATGTGTGACCGTGGATATATTTTGGTTGTGATAACGGCGCTGCAGGTTGCTGTGAATAGCTCAAAGAAACTTAACACATTAGGAGGATTGTGTGTATTCTGACCGTCGTACGTCTTGTTTAGATATGTCCTATATAAAAGAAAAAAAAACAATTGTCATTGAGAGTTCAGCAAACTTTGTTGGTATAAAAAATGCAAAAACACAAATTTGAAGATGGATCAGGTAGATTTATTTCTAAATGTAACCCCAAATATATTGAATTAAATTTTTTTACCAATTATTCTCTAGGAAAGCTTTAAATTATAAAGCGATAATACAGAAAAGATTTGATACATAATTTAAAACACTATCTATTAAATGTGAGGAAATTGTTGATTGCTTTCCGACCACTGTAAATGCTGATCATTTGATTGATTACTTTATTGGTAAAAAATATCACAACGCTACCAGTGAATCGTATTTTTGGGAAAAGTCGTATCAACCATGCACAAATATGATGGATGAGAAACCACTTGTAATAGGCGCTTAAATAAAACATCTTCCCAGAAATTGCCAAGAAGTAATATTTCCGACAGCCAGGACTCATAAGTTACTATTTATATTGTGCTTGTTGAAATATTAGAAGCTGGAAACTTTTCTCGAACATAACATCGGTTTTTTGCTAAGCCTTAACATGGCAAAAAAAGTTACCTGGTTAAAAGGAAACACTTGTTTCATACCGTACTGCAAAACTTATACGTTTAGTTCTAAGGAATTAGTTTTCATCTTTTTCCGAAAGATAATTTTATACGAATTGAATTAACTCTGCCTCCATGAGAAGCCTTAAAATTGCCCAGTAATATAAAAATATTCCGTATAATTTGAATTATTTATACCATAAGAGGATGATAATAATAATAATATTATCTTCTTATACTTAATTTTAGTAACATTATATATTTTACCTTAAAATATATTATCGAAATTAACATTAGTATGTTCCTTATACACGTGAGCCGACGCGTTTCTTATCTGACGCAAAATTCTCATGAGGGCAAAAACGCGTCTCCAATTGGCTTAAATATGACTTTTTGGCTAGCCATTTTAACCGTTTAACCGACCGACCGTAAATAGTTCCTTCCCAGATGAATTTGGAGAGGGGAGTAGAAACCGAGTATCTTTTATTGAAGCGTCCATTGATGTTAAAGGATGAGTACGTAACATAATACCTCTTATTGTAAATGCTGATGAAGGGAATGGTGTAAAACTAAAAGAGAACAAACATTCTTGGAATTGTGGCGCTATTTGTTATATTAGGCCTATGTCTGTAGAAAGAATTGAAAACATTTTCAAGACAATAGGTTATTTCAAAAAGGATTTTTGTCTTGAAATATTTAGCACTATTGACAAGTGTGCTGGTTCTCACGAAGTTAGAATGGGTCACCCACGCTACTGCCTTGATTCGAAGAAATGTACGAGTTGTTTGAGAATTCTGAGGGAATTAGCTCCACATTTTAGTGCGCTACGTATTCTTCTAAAAGATATTGGTCTGACCTTTATCAAAAACTGGGTCTGGCTTTTAAAATTGGTAATTTTGATAAGCTACAGTGCCTAAAAAAGTACATTGCGGCGTTCAAGATAGGTATACGGAAAGCGAATATTGAATCTGACTCAGACGTAGTGCAACCTTCATTAGACGAGTCTGATCTGCTATCTAAGTATGGCATGCAGCTAGTAATTTGCTAAAAAGAGATGTACGAGTTTCATGATTCGCCTTGCTTTTCATTTTTGAGTCGGTGATCCTACGGGACCTATACATAAACCAATCAGGACATTTAGATTGTGTCCGAGTACGCTTTTCAATTTCTTTTAGCATATCGGTGGTTAGAAAAAGGTCATTGAATGCTTAACTTGATTCTCTGAGAACAGCGGTCCATTCCAAATCTACGTTAGCAGCTTTGAATAAATCAGTTATAAATAAATACTTTTTCAATTAGTAAAACATTTCCATCGTCGAAAACCTTGGGACATATTGTGTTATGAACCCAGCCGGAAGTGACGTTTTTTAAAACCGTTCCGATCCGAGATGTGGGTTTGGTCTTTACGCGGGAAATTCGAAATTGAGACTAAGCCCCGCCTAGTGAATACACACTATAATAATATTCAGATAATTTTACACATTAAAATATTAGTGATCAATGAATTTATACATACTTTTGAAAATGAGCACCCGGAGTATAAAACGCTCGCTGCTAATTTTAAATTCAAATCAGGATTAGCGGAAGTCCATTTAAAGGAATGGTGTTAATTTCTTTGGAAAACCGAACCGTTATAATTTCTCTTTGTAATTACATTTCGGATCAACGAAAGCTTTTTCAATTAATTCTAGTAATTTTTCGATTTCGATCAAACAAAGAGGTGTTCATTTGAGGGTATTTGAAGACTCAGCCTCGAACATTTCAGATTCCTTAAATGTAAGTGAAGGATTTTGTGGACTTCCAAATGCAGCACTAAAAGAAATTGAGATTAATAATAATTTTGTGTTATAGATATATTGATCTTTATAATAATCAAGTATTTACTTATTGGTCTGGAAACTTTCACTCAAGTTGTTTGATAAACTTTACCCGTATTTCAAAATTAAATTTTAGTTAGTACAGTCCTATTTTGAATTAGGATTGAAAAGAATTTATAATATAATAAAAACGTTGATTCGTGGGCCAATGCGCGCTGGATGACGTAAGGAGTAAAGTTTGCCTACTTAGTATGTAAAGTCCGTTATATATAGGCTGAAAAGCAAAACTCCCCTCTCAATACACACCAGATTTCAGTACCAGATTAGGTACAATGCCACTTAGGGCGATGCCACTAGGTACGATCCCATTTAGTGCAATGTCACTAGGTACTATACCATTTAGGGCGATGCCACTAGGTACGATTCTACTTAGGGCAATGTCCCTTGGTACGATGCCACTTAATTAGATGTCATTAAGTGGGATGCCAGTTAGGGCGTTTCCAATTGAGACTATCTTCTCTAATACCTGTCCCTTCTTAGCCGCAGTAAAATGCCCAGGGTTACCTATATATCTCCTTTTTCCTCAGCGTAGCTGAACTTTTTCCTATAATATCTGTCCTTTCGTCTAAACTGAGAAATGAAATGAAAAAGTTTCAGGACCATTGTACTAGATTTTAATATAAACAATAATGAACAGGGTTTTCATTTTAAGATAAGCAAGTTATCAAGCAAAATATACCTCTCCTCGGAAGAATTGTCCCTAGTGGTATTAATCTCTCGAGACGTCCCTTAAAGATATCTCCGCAATTCAAAGTTATTTACTAAAAACGTAATCCCGGTTCAATCCCGCCCGGTAATAAATATCCAATCAAACGAAAGAAAACCATCCAAACCCAACCGCAAAATAAATCCGTTAACGCTCACCGTCGCATGGTGGTTTTGCTAACCCTTCGAGAAACTGCGTACGCAATGATTAACCTTTGCACGGAAAATGCGAATGCAGGACAGACAGACAGACACACAGACACGGTGATTGTATAACCCCTCCTAGGGGACTTTGTCCCCTCGGAGAGGTTAAAATATCTCCTCATAAAAGGTTATATTCTGTGTTCAAGTAACATCAAATAGCTCGTGTACTGTTATATAAACTGTAATAAATTGAATTTCAATTACGTACATTAAGATAAAAATGGCATTGTTTATAAAATTATAACATAAACAGATGACAAAAGTTCTATTAAGTAAAAATCATCAAACTATGAAATATAAAACATTGAAATTGATCTCTTTCAGAGATAACTTTTTGCATGTTTATACTTATAAATCCAAACAGTTCCTGATTCAATATTGAAATATATATTTTTTTGATAAATTTTGTCATTCCAAAAATAAAATAATTTTTCAAAATTAGTACAATCGCACTTTCCATATCAAACCATAAATACATTTTGGGTGAAATTATGAAGTTATTTAGCAACTTCCATATAGTAACTTATTTCTCCATTTTATTTAATTATATTCTATCTATAAATTAAAATGATTTTAAACTTAATTATAACATTGTACCATATTTAAATAACCTCGTTATTCAACAAACCCACTGACTTTCAGACAGAATTAAAAAACAATCCTGCTTTTATACACTAAGGCCAGGCACTTGGCTTTATAATTCGCTAGTTGACTTAAGCCAACAGAGGTACATAAAGCATTAGCTAATCTAAATATTGTTATTATTACTTTACTTAAAGTATTGTCCTGAACTGGATTTTTTCATTAGAACAATTTTTAGAAATGGAACGAGTGGCACCTTGGAATTATTAATATTATAAACAAACGAATGCGTGTACCATTTTAAACTAACACTAAAATACATATGTGCGATTTCAACAATTAAAATATATGTACCAATAAATTTGCACAGTTAATTATTAACGACTGACTAATTTCAACTAAATCACTCTCTGCAGCCGATTGATATCATCCCACAATCAAATGAATTAGACGAATATACGGCGCTAGTCCAATGACATCTGCTTTTCATTGTACATCCATTCAATTTATGTCGCAGTAAGAAACTTCTTCCTGTCTTGATTTTGACAAAAGTATATAGTAGACGAATATTTGGCCGTATTTGGACAGTGAATTATCGAGAACTGACCGACTTGAAATAAACTGGTCTCCAGCCACTTGATATCAAAGAAGTACGCCACTACTCCGAGCAAGATAATGTTTTTACAAGGGCTCTTTTATTCTTATTACTTTGGAATACTTTAACTTTCTGAATTAGCATTTTCTCAATAAAATTTAATTCGCTAATTTCATCAGGCACAAGGTCAACTTGTAAGCCATTTAGGAAACACTGAGGTCGAACTTTTCCCAAGTTAGTGTACCGCACACACAAATCACATACAAGTTTATCTTCAAACATGGAAGGCACTAGAATGTTACGTTCACTTTCTGTAATATCACCATCACCAATATCATCCTGTACACTTTGATCAGAATATGAAATAGGAGTCTCACCAAATTGCCAGGCAGCTATTAAAAGCATCAAAGCATTATTTCAGTAATTTGCTTCCTAAACATGTTGCCCACTGATTTTAACTTGCTTTTTTTAAACAACATTTCACAACTGTCACATGGTGTATCATGAAACTCATACATATATTCAAAACATCGAGTTAACTGACCATCATACTTTGATAACAATTTCATTTCATCTAACAAAGGTCTTACGGGCTCAACTACACCACTCTGAGATTCATTGATTACTTTCACCTCGCAGCAAGAGGAGCCGGGTTCGATCCCAGCTTGTGGCACTGGGTGAAAACTCGGAACAACGCCTTCTGCGTTGAGTTTGCAAGTTATCTCCCCACTGGTTTAAGGGGTTTTCCCCCGAGCGCTTCGGTTTCCCCTTCCATAAAAACTTGTTGAGGTTAACGGTAATATTTAGTGTAGGGAGCTGTTGGCTCAATCGCGTGGCATGCAGGGCTTGCCACCACCCTCCTACGCATTGTAACCCGGCCACCTGAATTAAAGGCTTCAAAAGTCGCTTGATGACTTAGGACTAAGTGGTGTATTGGGTATTAGCCTAGCTGATTATTTGACTATTATATTTAAGTAACATCGATAGCCATTTTAAGGAACAACAATCTGTTTTAACATAAGTGGATCATTATCTCTAAGTATACAAATTCCGGGTCTCGGTCGGGTATATTCGTCTGGGTTTCCTGACGTCAGAGCTTGTATAGAGAGCAAACTCCAAAGATAAACATTTTGAAAATATTTCGGCGGTGACGCCACCGAGTGGTCAAGAAGGCAACTAAAGGGGCGTTTATTGAACAAAACTCTACCGAAATGAACGGAAACGCGAAGCGCCATGACGTCGTAGTGGCCTTCCTGGGAAACAATCGGAACCCTTTCGTTAACACCCCCCGTAATAGTGCCCTCCCAAATTCTACGTCACCTCTGATGTTTTTTGAAATTGCGTTGCTCCCCACGTATCACCCCTTGGCAATTCCTTTAAATAGGTACAGTCCCCATCAAACGTTTTTGAACATTTTCTCTTGGCAGCCATTTTAATTTTGTTTTAAGTAGAGAAGCAACTAGGGTTTTTTGGAAAGAATACCTTCAAGAAAATAATTAATAGGGAAAAATAATACGCTAGCACGATTTAGGCGTGAGCAAAGCTGGAAATAGCAAAACCACTCCAAACCACCGCAAACAGAGTTTCACACCACCGGAAGTCCTCATCTTACTGCCCTGAGCCAGCGTCCACAGCCCGGACAGTTGACAGAACAGCCAAGGCAGCGAGAGAACCCTACCGCGGACGGTCTCACCTTCGACGCAACCCCTCACTACACACACAGCAGTAGGAATAAGAGCGGATGCTATAGCAACTCCAGCCGACAACCTACGTAGAAAGAGCTCCTATCTGTATTAATGGTAGACGGTCAGCTCCTTACGCGACCGCAAAAAAAGGCTTAGAACCCTGATTGACAGTCCCCGCTTTTCGTTGGGCGGTAAACTATAGCAAAGCTAGGACATTTTTGATAGCTCTACTTATAGTGGTGCCTGCTGCACTGCTTGCAATTGAGAGAAGTGGTGCTAAGAGTAGCGGTAAAAAAACACTCTTTTTCCGTTTTGCGACGTTATTGGGTTTAGATATCTTTCGCAAAAATTGACAATGTCGCTTCAATCGCTTCTTCTGAATATCTGACAGTTTTACATTTATACCGCATTGCACAATTGCTTTGATCGGGTCGTTATTAGCATATTTGATGGCTGCATTTCTCAGACACGTATTACACTTACAAGGAGACTACCCGTATTGGTTATCACTGATTTTGTTGAAACTCAAGGGTTCGGTAGACCTTATGGTAGTATAAAACTTCTTAAAGGGCAATCGAAAATGTTTTGACCTCATCATAGCTCAAAGCAACATGCATTTCTCAGTCGTCTAAACAGTTGTCACAATATCTTCATAACTGACAATCCTTTTAATCTCGACGACCGTTAGTTTACTGGAGACTGTCGCGGTTCTCCACTAACCGGACCCGCTTCCGCACCACGCTGACAAGATAGAGCATATTTTGAGGCGAAAACCGCTAAATTCTAGTATTGTCACACCATCTAATTCGTCCTTAAATTTTATAAGGCTCTTTTCGTTGGTCTTGTTGATGAGTGGGTGAACTTTTGGGGTATAGTGAGAAGTCCTATCTTTTTGCTGGCTGATAATGGAAGACACTAGAAATATTGCAAACGAGTTCCACCATGCAGCGTATAGTAACCGGAATAAAACGAACCCAACTTTGTCGAATTTAAACGAAGCTATACGTTTGTAAAATGAAACATGATGTTGATTATTTCTTAATTATTTATTAACACGGTCTTGATAGTTCTCCACCTGGATGGGGGACTTCCACTGCGCTTGCATTTTTACGTAAATATGCAAAGAAAGTTCTAAAATAAACAAATCAAATGTATACAGGGTGATTTAATGGTCAGTACAGTCATTTCTGGTGGTTGTAGGGGATGAGCCGAGAAGTATGTTAGTTTTTGTCGCGATTCTGGGCGACGAGTGTAAATAGCGCTAGGTGGCTTTAAAGTTTGGCCTACTAGCCCTTGGAAGTAGGCTGACGTAAGCACGCACCCACGAAGCAGGGAAAAACCATTGTAGGGGCACGATATAATATCCAATGGGTAGGAAATAAGCTAAAAACACAAATACAGGACTAACTACCTTCCTCGTAATGTTAAATCCCCATTGAGATTCCCTAAAAGTCTGGCTGTACTCAAATGAAGTACATTAATTATGAAGCTTTGATTGTTCACCCATAGACTGAGAAAGGTTTACACAAGGACATCCCACGCGGCACGCTTCCTGCCTTCCGCCGTGTTACGAGCAATGCCAGAGATAAATTCGGGGCAAGTGGTGGCTCACTCTCGTATATTTTTATGGAACTAAATATTCGCGCATGCGCAGATAATAAAGATAATGATTTTCGGATTTCCGTTCCCCATATCGTCTGCTTAATACCGAGGGGGTAACCACTAGGTTTTTTAGTGTACACCGGACTACAGATTACTTGGTACTACAGAAATATTTCTTGTACTTCACGTATTACTGAATATTGATTGTATTACCAATTAATACACCGTACTGCCATATATTACACATTGTATTACACGGTACTACGCGGAATTACACGGTAATACGCAGTATTACAGCTACTACACAGTATTATAGCTACTACACACTATTACACTATACTACAATTTCTGAAAGGAATTTAACGGTATTACGCAGTACTACAAGTTTTTAATGGTATTACATAGTAATACCAAGAATGTATTTATTTATACCTAGGGATAATGTCTATATCGAGACGTTTTTTAGCGTTTCTCTCAATCCAGCCGTTGGTCCCCCCAGTACGCTCATTGGTGTGTAATATTTAAGCCAACTTTGATCACGCGCTGTTTGCGCTAGAGCGGCCAACCAGATTCTATGTAAACCTATGAGCAAAAGATGTGTATGGTTTGAGCGCCCTTAGCGGAATATTATTTTTAGAATAGTTTTTGCATTGAAGCGAATATAAAAACGAGTGTGGCGCTGAACTCCTACGGGTTATAGTACAGTTTATAGGGGGGAATTTTTTGCTCACGGAATTTCGACGAATGGGTTCGCCGCTGTAGCGCGAGAGATCAAAGTTGGCCGTGCTCGAGGCGATGGAATCAAACGCTGGTGACATTTGCTTTGCCCCCCACCCCACGCGATGGGAGGTAAGGCGTTCAACGTGCCCGCCGATTATAGGGCCATTATCATTCTTCCTAATATAAATAATTACATTCTTGGTAATACCAGAAATAAATAATGTTATTGTAAAACAAGATGGTACAGTCAAAATAGTAGCCTCCTCCTCTTAAGACCTAATTTTACCACTAGCGTTATTTAAAATAACATTTATTCGAATATCGAAATAGCAATGATAGCAACCTATACGCCGAAATTCCCAATCGGGGAGAGAAATACCCCTTTGATTAAAATCCGCCGCTCAGCACTTGCATAGATAGGTAGATATAACTAATACCTATCAAATGACGCCTGAAAAGGACCCCGAGAGCAACCCGGAGCCTCGGATTAACCCGAGGAAATAACATTCATTATAAATCACTGAGTTTACAGCACACATTGCTGCGATCGGACGACATGACGATACCTTCGCTCGACTTACGCTCTCAGTTTCTTTGACGAAAAACAACGAGAAAAAGCCTCAGAAAAAGCGCTAACCGAGGAATTAACGCGAGCGAACCGTCGGAGTGAACTACCGTCGGGAACTAACCCATTCCCATTTCTAATTTTTCCATAAAATGGGGGATGATGGGTTGTAGTCACAGTTGTTGTACGCATAAACCGAGGCATAAACAACGTCATACCATCGGCTCGACCATCGGTGATTTTCCCGCCATACCGCCGGTGATTTTCCTGCTCAGGCTATGCGAGTAACCGTCGTCGTCCCCCCCGCACCATACCCTCTTCCCTTTCGCTGGAATTCCACCTTCGCCCATGCCTCAGAGTTCCACTCGTTACCTCTATATTTCCAATATTACTTAGGTATTACACAAAATTATTTGGTAATACATTAATTTAAAATATTATGCAATAATGCACTGTACTATATAATACTACATCTTATTAGACAACGTACTACACTTACTACGCGCAATATTACTTGATATTACGTGGTATATCACAGTATTACACGGTATTACAAGGTAATTCACCGTATTACACAATAATTCACCGTATTACACAATAATTCACCATATTACAATACTACGCTGTATTACAAAGTATTTTGTAGTATTTATTCATAATACAAATAGAAGTGTACACCTACTACACGAAGTGGTTACCCCCTCGCTTAATACTTCTGAATGAAGTATTTTTAATTTTCTGTTGATGTACTACAATTCGAAATGGATATCAAATTTTAGATATTTATAGTTTATTATATTAGATATTTATCGTTCATTATATTAGATATTTATCGTTCCTTATATTAGATATTTATCGTTCGTTATATTAGATATTTATCGTTCATTTTAAATTTAAAACAATGCCTAAAAACAAAACGTGCGTACATTTGAAGTGTTGAAGTGACAGCCGATATAAGTTAAAGGAACATATGAAAGATATGTACAGTAACGAACGCTTATAAAATGGTAAAACATTTTATTAATTTAAAAACATTAAAATTTTATAAAGATTTGAATGACTGTTAATTACCTTGATAATTACATAGAAATGAATGTAAACTTGGATGACTAAATAAAAGTTTTTTATAGAAACAACCTATGTTAATTTAGGAACCTAATTTTAGTTAATGCTTTTCTCACTATATCCTTATTATCACCAAATTAACATGTTTGACGATAAATTTTCCGCAGAGCTTTCCTTAGCCTTGTGTTTTTGGTCCCAATTCTCACAAAATTAATTTTGATCCTTTGTTTCTCGTTCCATTCCCTTCTGTATTGCACAGAGTGGCGATAATCAACTTTATCAGAGCTTTTGGTGTCTTCTCTGCCAGGTCACGTTTCTGGACAAAATACTCCCATTGGTCCCTGATTCTTTTATCTACTAAAATACTTTGCATTGGATGTGGCTTAAACGATATAAACGAATTAAAGGTTTCATATAAGATGATACGAACTCCCACTTCTTTAGCCTTGAAAGAGAGATTTCCGCCCGGCATATAGTTTAAATAACGAATATAGTTACGCATTGAGCTACCTTAATAATAATTATTTGATCTCTTACGTTGAGGTAATCAAGTGCCAAAAGAAAACATTGGATTTTGTTTCTATCCCAATACTTAATATCTTCGATTGAAAATTGTGAAATCCAATTAAAAGGGAAGATTTGATAGATCTCATCATGAAATTGTTTCCCCAGCGTGATTTTAGCTTTGTCCAAACATGTCAGTAAAAAATCTTCCGCCGATGGTACAAATGTTTCTTCCAGTAAGTTGAGAATCCACTTCATTTATTAAAAACATTCCCACTTAAGTAACAGGAACATAAGACAGTGACGGCGATCCCTATGGGGGGCTCTGGGGCTCGAGCCCCCCATAGGGAAAAAGAAACGAGGGCAGAGCCCCCACAGAAATGAAATTGAGGAAAAATAACAATCAGGGAAAAATTTATAATCTCACTGCCTTTATTTGGGTCCGAATTCAGTCATTTTACAAAAGTTATTTTGAGATTGCATATGCGAATAGCATTAAGATGATAGAACCGTAAAATTGATTTCGATAGATTCGTCCAAACAGAAAATCACCGCGTCGTCTACCCTCTTTTACCTAAAATACCTTCGTAAAGTATGTGGCCAAGAAAGGCTGTTTTATTATCTAGCCATGTACGCAGATATTTTTCGAAAGATATCGGCTTAACTTTTGTTATCAATGCATTCCTTAACGGATTAGACATAAGAAAGAACACTTTTAGGGAAAAAAATATAGTAATAATAAAAATTTACAGCTGTACATTTTCTTGTTTAAGTTTTAAGTGTATGAATTTTTGGATGAAAAAATAATTGCCCGTACCCCTGCAGGAATTTTTTCCGATCACCGCCGCTGAGATAAGATATACTTTGAATGGTCTTCCGAACTTCTTTTTTTTTCAGGGATTTGTCTTCCTAGATTAATAACATACTACGATAAATATCAAAATAAATTCAACGTAAATCACTGTGAAGAGTTATTCACATGTGCAACGACAAGGCTTACTTTGTCGTCGTCCGATAAAGATCATAAAGTCTGAAAAATCAAAATAATAAAACAACTATTTGTTATTAATAAAAAAAAGTTATCATAATGGAATTAACCAAAAGAAATGTCTTCAGTATCTTCTAAATCCATTTCGTTACACAACATTCATTGTCAGTACCATAGAGATAGAAAATAAGTAGAGGCCCAGACATCAGATTGTTGTATTTATATACCCCGTGCACCGCCAAAGCATTACAGGGGTTACTCATCATCTGTCCCGGCCGAGCCGTCGACCTGTATAAAAAGATAGGAAATGCTTCCTAAATCACATACAGACAACGGTATACACCCGTATACCTGCATCTCCTACTCACGACTCACTCGTGAGTTCGTCAAAATTCACAACGATATAACGCATTACGCGTTCAAGATCGTTGATCGTTTCGTTATCCAGATTGTGGAGTCCATTCTCGAGGATTGGTCTCCTTAACAAATGGTTCGTTCTAGGACAATTACGAACATAGTGCTCTGAGTCTGCTTCCAGAGCACCGCATATGCATTTGGGCGATGCAATATGACCCAAGTTGAACAGGTAGAGTAGGAACTTACCGTGTCCACTTAGGATTTGCGTCAAATAGTAATTCGTGTTGAAGCTACCATTGACCTTAGGAAAGTACCTCTTAGTTACCTTTCCCTTCTCACTCTCATCCCAGGACTCCTGCCACCTTTGAGTCGTCACCTCATTGAGCCACCTTTTAATCACCAACTTAGTTGGCTTCATCTCCTTCTCCTCGGGAAGATCGGTTGCTGACTTTGCAAGAAAGTCAGCCCTTTCATTCCCTGCACACCCAGTGTGCGACTTTACCCAAGTAAAGTTGACTTGAGTCTCCATCCGTTTTAATACCTTACGGATATCATGGCATAAACCATGATTGTTTTTATGATTGCTTAATGCGTTAATAGCAAAAAGACAATCTGTAAAAACCGTTGCACCAACACCAGGACGTTGACCATGCGTCCTTAACCAGCAAATACCCTCATGTATTGCTAACAGCTCAAGAGAAAACGCATCCACCTTACCATTAATGCGAGTGACCTCATTGTACACTTCCACACCATCTCTGTACACAGCAAATGCCACTCCGGCACCCCGACCGGACAACGAACCGTCAGTAAACACCTCTATCCCATTGCCATTGGGTAGTTGCTCTGTGATGTTTATACTGCTACTGACCGCTGGGTGGTCCTCCCATGGGTCGCCTGGGTAGAGGTAGTTACCACCACGTAACTCCACCCCACAGTGCTTACTGTTTTCTCTAAAAGAAAAGGACCTGAACACAGCAGCTTCCTGACTCACCACCAGGTCTAACGGTTGAATACCAGCAAGGATCCGCAGCGCATCGCTCGAGACAGTCCGGTAAGCACAAGTAATACGAAGGGCCGCAATTCTCTGAATTGAGCTCAACTTCCTCACCATCACACTATTTTGCGTGCTTTTCCACCAAGCACCGCAAGCGTAAGCCACTACTCTCACAATACACCCATTGTAGATAGTCCTTAACGCTTTATGGTCGAGGCCCCACTCAACCTTTGCAAAACAAGCAATGCTTTGCACCAGCTTCGTCACCCGGACACTTACTTCCTCGAGATGAGGAAGAAAGGAAAGCTTGCTGTCGATGGTGACACCGACAACTTTCAACTTGTCAACATTTGCAATGTTGACGGCTCCCATCTTATAGATTGGGAGCCTTTTCATTATGGATTTTGCGGCGAAGGTGATAGCCGCCGACTTTTTAATGGAAAAACTCAGCTTATAGACTTGGCTCCACTTAGTCAATTTATCCACGATCACCTTACCCGTGGTTTCGAGAGCACGCCTGGACGTGCCCCAAAATAATGACTGCAAGTCATCCGCGAAGGCTTGGATTAGAGAATCCTCTGGATACTCAATCCTCAGTGCGCTATCCATAACCACATTGAATAGCAGAGGTCCACTGCATGAACCCTGAGGGCAGCCGCGGGTCAGTACTCTCCGTACACAGGTACTACCTGCCCTCACCACTGCAACTCTATCCTTCAGATAGTTAACATATGTCTCATATATGTTCTTCGGACACTTAAAGTTCCTTTAACCGTGTAGGATTCCTGGAATCCACACATTGTCAAAAGCATCCTCGATATCTAGAGATATCAGACTGGTGTGACAATTATTTGCTTTGTTATCCCTGATTTGGTTCACCATATTGGTTAGACAGTGAGTCGTGGATCGACTATGTCTAAACCCAAATTGCTTATCGCTAAGCAATTTGTTGCTGTGGAGAAAGTAATACAACCTTCTTGACAACAGCTTATCAAGCACCTTCCCTACCACCGGAAGAAGCGAGATTGGCCTGTAGGCCTTAGCGTCCTGCCTGTCTCTGCCTTCTTTATAGAGAAAAACTAACTTAGCAACCTTCCAAAGTTTTGGGAAGTATCCCATACTGAGGCACGTGTTGAAAAGCCTGACAAACAACGCTGGGCAAGCTAAGAAAAATATCTTGAAAAGCTCGATGGTGATACCATCCTCACCAGGACCCTTGCCCTTCTTAAAAGAGTTGATAGTCTCCAAGACCTCATCACTCGTAAATGGCTCATCATTCTGACTCATGAAGTCTTCGTGCAATGACTCCCTTATTGTCGTATGAACCTCCTCATCATCATCCAAGGAGTCCTCTTTAAAAAGAGTATCCATCAGAGTAGACCACGTCTCCTCAATACCTGAGGTCAAAGAACCATTCGGTTTCTTGATGCAATTTAATGCATTCTTACACTTGACCTTCTTTGTGGCCAACTTATAGGGTAGGGAGAAAGGATCCTCCCTTGAAACCCTTGTGCAGAAATCCTGCCAGGACTTAAGCTTCGAGTCTGCTATAAGTGCTTTATAGCTTTTTGACTCACGACGGTACTCGACCTTTAGCGCCTCCCGGGCTGCATGGTCCCTGGTTCTTTGGAACCTCCTCCTGAGCGTTCGTAACTCCTTCCTCTTCTCACTGAGTTCGCTCGTCCACCAGGGAGTGGACTTGTGCCCCTTATTCTTACGCAACCTTGAACATTCTTTCGAACGCTCAATAATGAGATTATTAATCTCCACCGCGCATGCCTCGACCTCAACCTCATTGTTGAGTGGAGACTCCATCAACCTCTCCAAGTCAGGCACGATAATATCTTGTAACCTTTCAAGATCAATATCCTTGACACGAATTGCATTCGAATCATTCTCCAGGACAAGATCACCAATTTCGAAGAAAATGTATTTGTGATCACTGCATGTTTCCTCGTTGCTGACACGCCATTCAATTACTCTACTCGCAATTGCCATACTGGATACCGTAAGATCCACCCAGCTCTTACCATTAACGGTCCAGAACGTCGGGACACTACCCGGATCGTTCTCGACATTCAAATCAAACGAGTTGAACAATTCGATTAACAACCTACCCCTCTCATCGTGATGCTTTGATCCCCAAAGCGCGTGATGGGCGTTAAAGTCACCACACAAGATAACCTTTTTTCCACTCTGTACTTCCAATTGATTCGCAATCTTATCGATATGGAATTCAATGTCATCATTTGGTGGTATGTAAATGGAGAACAGGCATAAGCTTAGATTCCCCAAAAGCACATCCACCACAACCATGTGAGAGTCTTCGTAGAGCACGATCACTTGTGCCTGAGGGTTGAAGACAGCTACAGCTGCCTTTGGATTGTCCTGGGAACAGACGATCCTTGTTCCCATGGGTAGACCTATTACCCGACCGTTAATTGCGTATGGTTCCTGTAGTAAGGCAATGTCTATAGAGCCTTCCTGGCAAGACTGTCTAAGCGCAGAGGTTGCAGTTTTGCCCTTGCCTAAGTTGACCTGCAGACAGCTTAGCTTCCTACTCACCTCCATAGTTGGTTCTACTCTTTAGAAACTCCAACTCCTTCTTATACACAGGACACTGGCCATCCAGGGCTGAATGCGCAGTGTTGTGTTTGGTATTCTTGTCCCTATTACTCAGGGCACAGTTTCTGCAAGTTTTAAGATCACTCTTACAATCCTTGTAGCTGTGATCCTCTGAGCATAGGGAACAATACCTTCTATTTTCAATGCACCCACCTTCTATGTGTCCAATCTTCATGCACTTAAAGCATCTTGGAAGATACACATAACTTTTGACTCCAACCACAGAGTAGCCCAAATTGAGCTTCTTTTTCGCCTTCCACGAATTAAGCAGGGCTGGAGGCCCCTCCAGCACCCAGTTAACACCACCTTTTCTGTTCCTCAACGAGAACTTAGGGACAATATCCGTCTCCTTGCAGGAGAGCTTATTGTTGCTTATAAGCTTAGCAACAATTTCTTCCTTTACGATGTCCTCATCAACACCGTAAAGGATAACCCTAGGGTTATTGAGCTTTGGAGCTCTAACACTAACTTTGTCTGCCAAGGCAGCACAATCGCTGATTCCCCTCTTCAGCTTCTCCATATCCTCAGCGGTTTTAACCTGAACCACCAGACCCTCGTTCCTACAGGACCGGACACTCTGAACACTTATTTGCAGTTTGGAGGGATCAACCTCCTTCTCTAGTCTCTTCTTGAGAGAATTAGAAGTCTCACCTTGCTCTGTGGTATAGAGCAGTACCACATTTTTTCCCCTTGGCTTAATCTTCGGTCCCCCTTTCTTAACGGTGGACTTTTTCCTGCCCTTGGTAATTTCAGGAACCTTTGAACTTACATTACTGGCTGCAACAGTAGCGAAGCTCATTTTCTGCTTTCTGAGATCTTTCACAGTCTCATTTAGTTGTTCAAAAGCACCCTGCACCCTAGCAAGTTCCAGGTGACTGGTGTATACCATGGTCTCCACCGCTTTGAAGACCGTCCTGATCTTCTGTGCAACTGCCATTTGCACTTTATTGTCCTTGTTGCAAAGGACTCTATCTAGGGCGAGGAATTCCCTAGCGAGTGTAGCTTCGACACTCTCTTTAACCGCCTCTTCTACCTCTGGAAAGTCATTTCGAGGTCGCTTGGACCTCTGGAAGACAGTGTCTTCCGAATCGGAAATTTCTTGAAACTCGAGGAATCCAGTTTCAAGGTAGTTGTTTTCGGTAGCCATAAAGAAAAACAAAACATTTCATCAACCCCACTCACCGCCCACCACGGAGCCCAACATGGGTATCTTGCAAGCAAGATAAGTGATATGTGATTGATATACCCAGGCACGGATAACTAGCAGTATCACAATGCCCAGTTAGTCCTCCCTACCGGGGACTACAATCCCCGTATAGGAGCCGATTGATCTACGTCGGACTAGCGTAGACCTCCTGTCTAACTACACTCAAGGACCGAAGATGCGTGTTGTCTGAAAACTAACCGCAGTATGTCAACAAACTCAACCTCCAGGACTCCCATCGCATGGCTTACAGGTCGCTGTCCACGGCAGACAGATGGGACTAGTTTTAAACAGGCCATAGTCAGGACCTGAAACCTCGACAGAGGGTGGTTACTATTGGTTAGGAATCTAAGCACGACCAATCTGGTATAGGAGACCTTAACCCAGCATAGCCCGCACGTCAAACAATTCCCTTAAGCCCCCCACCATCAAGGTGTAACCGTTAGGGGATCAGTCACTTCGGTCGGGGTCTCTCCGCCGGGACGAGCTGGTCACAGGATAAATCAACTGCGCCAACGGCCCTTTGTGTCAACAACCACCTTAAGCTCCCCACCATGCAAGGCGTGACCATTTGGGAAAACTGGGTCGCGTTTAGTCTGGAGTTGGGGAAACACATCCGGTTTCTGGCGTTCGAAGACCCACCAGTCCCCGTCAGCTTAGCCCCAACCCGCGCTAGCCCCCTTACCACGGCAAGGAACGACCCTCAAGGGGGTCCTTGCCCAGACATCAGATTGTTGTATTTATATACCCCGTGCACCGCCTAAGCATTACAGGGGTTACTCATCATCTGTCCCGGCCGAGCCGTCGACCTGTATACAAAGATAGGAAATGCTTCCTAAATCACATACACACAACGGTATACACCCGTATACCTGCATCTCCTACTCACGACTCACTCGTGAGTTCGTCAAAATTCACAACGATATAACGCATTACGCGTTCAAGATCGTTGATCGTTTCGTTATCCAGATTGTGGAGACCATTCTCGCGGATTGGTCTCCTTAACAAATGGTTCGTTCTAGGACAATTACGAACATAGTGCTCTGAGTCTGCTTCCAGAGCACCGCATATGCATTTGGGTGATGCAATATGACCCAAGTTGAACAGGTAGAGTGGGAACTTACCGTGTCCACTTAGGATTTGCGTCAAATAGTAATTCGTATTGAAGCTACCATTGACCTTAGGAAAGTATCTCTTAGTTACCTTTCCCTTCTCACTCTCATCCCACGACTCCTGCCACCTTTGAGTCGTCACCTCATTAAGCCACCTTTTAACCACTAACTTAGTTGGCTTCATCTCCTTCTCCTCGGGAAGATCGGTTGCTGACTTTGCAAGAAAGTCAGCCCTTTCATTCCCTGCACACCCAGTGTGCGACTTTACCCAAGTAAAGTTGACTTGAGTCTCCATCCGTTTTAACACCTTACGGATATCATGGCATAAACCATGATTGTTTTTATGATTGCTTAATGCATTAATAGCAAAAAGACAATCTGTAAAAACCGTTGCACCATCACCAGGACGTTGACCATGCGTCCTTAACCAGCAAATACCCTCATGTATTGCTAACAGCTCAAGAGAAAACGCATCCACCTTACCATTAATGCGAGTGACCTCATTGTAGGGAAAAAAAGAGCTGCTTTCTGTAATGGAAATTTCATCCCCCCCCCCCTCCGTAGCATGCGTTATAGGGAAGAAGCACGTAGCGCCACCACACCGTTTTAAAGGAACTTGAAATCGTCGCCTGAAAGCAAATTCCATGTAACTATATACGCAAGCGTTAAGAAGATACGTGGATTTTGCTTTCAGGTAACGAAATAGGCGTGAGAAACTAACTACAGCTTTTAAAAGCCAACCTTTTTAGACTCTAAGGAAGTTTCAACTTGTAATAGGCTTTATTATCATAAATAAAGTAAATTTTTTTGAAGTTTGAAATATGACTTGTTTTACATACAATTTTGAATGAATTATTATAATTTAATTAGACTACTTATGTAAATTTAAATAAATCTGAAAATAGTTGAAGCTTGTGAAGTTCCAAATTGTATTTTCCCTTGAGATTCAACAAAACTGGGAGAAAATTATAGGGTTTAATAATATTAGTGATATCGGTATATACTTTATAGCGGACATAATGATTTGGTCAGTTCCGAGACACTCGAGATTAATAATATACATCTAGAAATTCAAGATCAAAATTTCTTCCGTTGGATACGCCGAGAAACCAGTCCGCGACTCCCCAGGGAAATATTACCTCTTGGTTGATTTGCCCACGGCTGATTTGTCTTTGGTTCGCCCCCATATTTTATGCACCTAGCGCCACGACGCGGCGAGTTTATTTCAATCTAGAACCTCTCCCGTGGGATGTCCTTGTGTAAACATTTCTTAGTCTATGGTTCACCACTCTATAGCTTTACACGTTCACCACCAGGGATATCATAGCTTTGTTAGTTCAACACCCACCGAAAAGCGACGACTGTAAATCAGAATTCTAAGCCTTCTTATCTGCGGGTGGGTAAGGGGCTGATCGTATACCATTGATACAGATAAAGCCTGCTGCATTCTATAAACCTTTCATTTTTATGGAGTACAATCTGTACGTTTTCATATTAACCACCCTGCCTTTGCACGTTCACCACTTAACTTTGGCTGTGCACCACAATGTGGTGGCCTACCACTAGTCGGTTTTAATATAACGACTCTTTTATCGCCCGGCAGATCAGCCTTTACAGATCACCACACTACCTTTACAAGTTCACCGTCCGACGGAGGCCTTTCACAGTACTGTTTTGCTATCGGCATATTGACCCTGCTGTTATTCTACCCTGGGCCCAAAGTCCTTTCCCTTGCCCTTTGGCCCGGCGCTCGGCCTTGTAAAACTATTTACCCGTGTTTCCGTATTCGTCCCTTTCCCTTCATTATTACTACTTAACATTTCCAGGGAGACATTGTTCATATTCCCTGGTGCCCTTAAATGCCCTAGAGCCCAGCCGTGCAGTTTCATGTCATATTCCGTCAAAATCGCCATTTTTTGCAATACAAGACGTTCCAGGTACCGTTTGGCTTTGACCGCGAATGGTTGTTGACTACGATGCAAATCAAGGTAATTCGTGGTAGTTCCATCCTTTGGCCGAGTGACAATTCGTAGGAGGGTGGTCGCAACAGTGGCGGATACAAAAAAATCTCAAGGGGGAGGGGTTTCTAAAAGACATCTTGAGCTATGGGTGTAACAACGAATCATCAAGTCACGCGCAAAGATTAAGTGTCAAGGGGGGAGGCACGCGCCTACCAGATGTATCCGCCACTGGGTGGCAAGCCCTTCATGCCATGCTAACCAATAACTCCCTACACTTACTATTACCGTTCATCTTAACGACCCCATAAGATTTTGAAAATGTTCTTACTGATTTTTAGCCAAACAATATCAGCATTATTAACTCTAAAGGGTGAATCACAAATTACGTCATGCAGTAAGGGGTTTCTAAAAGCGTTAACAAATGTTACATGAGCTGAAATGTTACGTCACATCAGTGCCTAATTTACCCATGGCAGAGCCCCTAGGCTTCAAGTTTCTTAGGGCCCCTCAACCATGAACATCCTCCTCCCTCTTGTGATGCATAGGCATCTGCTTGGCCACTGCTCTTGCTGGGCCCTTGGTCGTTAGCCTAGTCAGCCTTATGGATAATGCGGCACTGGTCCTAATTCTATACTGGAACCTAATTTATCAATTATTTTATTTATATTAAGGTATGATTAGTTTTCTATAAGTAATCAAGAATGTATTTATTTATACTCAGGGAGAATGAATATGTCGAGATTATTTTTAGCGTTTCTCCAATTCCACCCGTTGGGCCCCCCGGTATGCTCCTCCGCTTTAATAAAATCAAATAATACTGCAATATCATTGGTTCTTACAAATTACGTTTTTCGACGCGATTAACGCTGCTGCGATGACGCAAAAAATAAGACCCCTTCCTTTTTTCTCCCCCCTCCTTAGCGTGACGGGGTTAGGGCCTCAACGTGTCCGTCGATAGTCTCGACATATTCATTATCCCTGAGTATAACTAAATACATTCTTGAAGTAATACAATAAATAAATTCGCTTTGTTTTTAATGAAATTTAAAGCAACTGTCGGCTCTATCATTGCCACCTGTATTATGATAAGGCCCTTGTTATTAGAGTTGGCAGTGAATCTATCCAATTCTTCGAAAAATAACCTTAGTGGAAAGTGTAGTGCTAGCTTCACCTCTCTAATAACGTCAGCGAAGCATTTATAATTTTTATAATAAGACAACTGTCACGAGGGAAGGCAAAGATAGAACTCCCTAGCATTGGAAATTATTATTTTAAACGTATCTATTACAGTTCAAAAAGCTGCTCCCAAAATTACGCCGGACGTTCAATTACTTAACATTCATAAAGATTAGAACCAATATGTTAATTTCTAAAAGTTAACATGAAAAATTAGATTACTTGTCACTGGCACGAAATTATTTACAATAAAAAAGAGATTTTATTTTACCAAAAAAATAAACCCTACTTATAGGTTCGGATGATTTATTGCTCCGTCATCAGCGGTATAGCCCGTTTATAAAATTTACAGATCTATATATAACCTACGTTCTTAGTTTTTTAGATCAATGTTATTAACAGTGTTTTAAAACGAAATAATTTATTCCAGTTATTTATGTAGTCTACTTCCGGGCCTAGGTCGCAATTTTTTCATAACATATGCTTCAATTTTATTTACAAGGAGACAACCCGTGGTGGTTATCACCGATTTTGTTGAAACTCGGGGGTTAGGTAGACCTGGTCTGTGGGTAGTATGAAAATTCCCAACCAAAAATGTTTTTAATCTTTCAAAATAAAAAATCTCCATTTCGAAAAGAATGGGATTTTCTAGGTTTCACACCTGTGAAAGTTCTTAAAAATTCAAATTTTCGAAACTTACCCAAAATTATAAATTTAACCTATTTTGGGTAAAATGTCTCAAATAAGGGTAAATTTTTAAAAACTTTGGGCAAGTTTTCGTTAAATTTCAATAAATTACATTAATAAAATAATATTGAGATTGTTTTAAGTTAAATTGGGTAAAGGTAAATAAAAAAAAAATTTGAAATCGACTAAAATTGTCTAAAAATCAAAATTGGGCAAAAGATTCAAAATTGGGTAAAAGTATGAAAATTGAGTAAAGTGACCAAAATTGGGTAACTAGTAAAAGTCGTTAATAATTAGATAAATGTGATCCAATTTCGATGAAATTGGATAAGCCGCAGAAAATTGGGAAAACGCAATAATTTTCGTTAAATGTAATTAAATTCCAAGCACGTCGTCTGCATCGTTTGAAATTTCGCTATAACTAATAAATTAAAGAACAAACCAACTAATAAAATAGTAACCCATTTGAAGTTTTTAAAAGAACCCGTGTTTTAATATTATTTAGGTCAATCGTTAATTTCATTTTTAAAGTTCGCGTTTTTGAACGTCGAGTTATTCTGAGAATTTATTTCAACGCTCCAGTTTAAACGGCGTATTCACAATTCACCCCGTCAATAGCTTTCAGCATCATAAATTTGAACGTACACCTGAGCTTCTAAGGATAATATATTATTTCCTTATTATTGTTCATTGTAATGTTTTCAACAGCTTCATTAATGAAAGGTGAAATATAACTTGATTGTCATGACACTTAACTGTAAATTCGTTTGTTAGGCTACCATTAATTATATAGGAAGTAGAGGGCAGAATATCATACGTGTCCAGTTGCGGTTGAAAGCGGTGTATATTTATCAAGAAGCAAAGATAATTTTTACACGGACATCCGTTTGCTGCGTTATTCCCTGGACGTCTTTTATTTTAAGTAGTAAATATGAATACATTTACAATAACTAAGTTTGATTACATTTTATTGATATTATTAATTTAAGACATCTGTAAAAAAAGTGTAATTTACATTAGCAAATTATATGATAAAGTTTTTTTAAGTTAAAAGGAACCCCGGCTATGAACTGCATTGCAAAGGTTGATAAAATTAGCGAATAAGTAGATTAGTCGATTATGAAAAGTGGTAAAAAAGCTAAACCCTAAATTCGCTAATTTTATCATAATTTTTAAATCAATTTGCGAGACTATTTTTAAAAATACCTTTTTTCTTTAGGCAGAAAATGATGTTAAAAGTGTTTTTTGGTCTTTTATTCGTCCAGTTTTTGTTTCTGAATACACAGGGAAACAAGATCAAAATGGAAGATGGTAAGACAGCGTGTTTTGTCAAAGTCTTGCCACTACTATGAATTATCTCACTCTCATCAGTGTTGGACATGTTTTAATAAATTTATCGAAAGACAATTCAGTGGCTCACCCGTGATATTCAAAATGCCACATTTTTTTATGAAAACTGATTTACAGCAAATGTTGTTCACGTTATTTTCTAATAGCGTCAACTCAAACATGGTCGCCCACAGGGGGGGGGGGGGGACAAACGGTGTTATAAATGTACTAATAAAGGTATGAAGTTCCTTCCCCCTTTTAACTAGGTATGAAGAAAACTTGTAACTCGAAATAAAGAGACTTGTTTTTAAGACGCTGAAGTAATTGAGTGAGCTAGAAACGCGAGCGACCCTCATTTGGAAGATTTTGACCTCTAATCCGCGTGCCACGACGACTGTCGTAGGTCAATGCTAATCAGTAACCTCGCACGGCCTTATAGTTGGTTCGCCTGTTTAACTACATCTTAGGTTTATTTTTGACCGGGATATTTAGTAACTTTCTGGGTTAAGAATATTTTAAAGTTACTGAAGGCGCAATATTTCACGTAAAAACTTGTCTAATTCAGCATAAAACCACTTAAAGACTTGAAACACTATTGTTTTCTATATAAAAAAAATTACGTCATGTCAAGAGTATTGTAAAAAAAATAGAGTGAGCCCAAAACGACCCACTCTGATCACGGACAGAAATTCAAAAAACGCGACGTGAAAAATACGGGCTTTTTAAAAGTTCGTAAATCAAGTGTCACATGAATCTTTATTTTTTTATTTTCCAGAATGTCCAAAAGGAATTAAGCAATGTCAACACTTAAATTGCCCAGAAAATATGGAAATTGGATGTAGAAAAATTACTAATTGTTATCTTCATAAAATGGAAAATTCTTGCGCAAACCGTTGCTTGTGCGATTTTACGGACGCTTTCGGACTTAGCTGCCTCGGTCGTATAGATAATTGCCCTAAAGAGTGTCTTGACCTCTATGAGGTGCGTCACATACCTACGCTTTGTCATTTGAAGAAAGATTGAGGATGTAATGAATTTAAATATGACACTTCAATAAAGTTAATGAGGTTCAGTTTTTCTTACCATCTACTTCCTCCCATTACAAACTTTAATCAGAACGGGGAACTTTTTCTATTTCAGTTTCTATAGCTAAAAAAGGTACTAGTCAACCCGGAATTTCTGATATTGCATATAATTAAAATATTTCTCGGTTTAAAAACCGACTCATTATTTAACCACGATCCATTATCTTCACCGGTGAAAAATTAAGATAGTAGTTGGAGAAGACAATGTGTGGTGGTCGGAATCGAAATTGGTCAGTGCGTCTTTCTTTGTTCATCCACTTTTGGAGATTTTAGCGCGAAGGTCGCTTTGGCGAAAGACGTTCGATATCATAAGATTCGATGAAAATTAACAAATTATAAATAATGTAAATGGTTTCGTAATTTTTTAACAAATAACGCTTCATCTATTTAACAGAAACGTGGTAAGACATATGTCAATTATACTTTGGAGTTAACATAAAAGGAACGCCACTTTTTCGAGTTGCGGTAACATGTGTACGTTACAACGTTTTATTGAAGCTGCGCCATCGATAACCCCTTGGCGGGAAACTCATTTTGGGATAAAAAATCATAACGTTCTCTCCGCACTGGTTTAATATTTTGTTGGGGTTAACTGTAATAGTTAGTGTTGGGTGCTGTTGGCTCGCGTGGAATGCAGCACCCTCTTACTTATTGTAACCAGGCCACCTGAATTAATGGCTTTAAACGAAGTCGCTTGATGACTTAGGCCTAAAGTGGTGCCTTGGGTATTAGCCTAGCTGATTATTTAAAAGCAGTTCACGGAAGTAATTTTCTTAAATGAGACCGGAATTTTTTAAACATCTTACATGCCAAATAATTTGTCTCAATATATTTTGCGCATACGAAAATCAGTTGTGCCTATCAATTAAAGTTTGTGCACGTGCGATACCCAGAACACCGGTAATTTTCAAGAAACTTAAAAAGTGAACGAAAGTAAATTTTCCTGGTTTGACTAGGGATTTTGATCTGTAAAAGTAGTTTTACTCGACACAAAAATTTGGTTTCGTGAAAACAATGTCTCATGTCACCCTCCATGATCGGTGAGACTTATCTCACCCTCATCTTCTTTGAAAGATAGCTCGTCTCACCATGGACGGATTTCTGAAGGACACTTCTCGGGCTGCCTTCTACCACGCTATCTCCAAAGGTTGACTTCTATTTCGGGACAGATTTCTCTCACTGGGGGGAAGACATGTTCCGGGGGTAAAAACGGACTTTTCAGGGGCAAGAGAAGGGATCACTCCCGAAACACTGTTGCCCTCTTTTGGCGAATTTCGGAACTATTATAAATAAAACACGGTTTGCTCTCTAGATAAATATTCAAACATTTTATATTACGTTTTTACACACAATCCTAAGGATTTGAGTGTATTAGTCTCACGTACAGTGTAGCCGATGCCGCCGTGTCGCGCATATCTCTTCAACGGTTAGGGCTAGAAGAGTCAATGATATCTCGTTTGAATGTACATGCATCGCCATGTACAATAATCGGAGCCTTTGAAGTGGGCATTTGCCCAATATACTATTTTCGGTGGTTTCGCTTTATGTGGTAGATATTTTATTTAAAATTAAGTCCGATAACGTTAACACATATTATTGGATAGGTTAGGATTCAGCGGTTATATCAGTAAATATTAATTTTAAGTATAGTTTTCAGGGTTATTTACGGGACCCCAATTTTCGTGGTTTTATATTTTCGCCTAAAAGTCTACATACAGTTCCTTAAATTAAGTCCGATTTTCATGAAAGTTATATTTTTGAACAGCTGTGGTTTACATATAGCCTAGATTTGCAAATACGTTCCTTAATTTTTTTGGGCAGCGTATACGGACCCCCCTCAACTTCCAGCATTGGAAATACGCGTGTTTATAGAGTTCTACGCGCCCGTTTAACTCTAGCGTTTTTCAAGGCCGTTCGGAGAGCGCGGCGCTGTCAACGTATGACCAGATGTAATAATTAGTTTCAAATAGAATATTTATTCGAAGTGACACTATTGCTATGGACGGAATGTCGTTAAGTGTTTCTTTGTATGTTTGTTTGGCGTGGAAAAGCGACGACACGGTAGATGGAGCTGCGAAAAATAATGTTTATATAATTTATATTTCAGGCGGGGCTGGGACTCGAACCCAGATAGCCGCTGGCCGCGTAATAACCAAAATCCGACGACTATACCAACCAAACCACGCCGTCTTCAACACACATTCGCCTGAACTTTTACCCTTGAACATATTTTTACAAAATGCTAGTTCCTGGGCGTAAAGATTTTCTTAATCGTGTTTACTGTTTACTCAAAGAAAAAACAAGAATAGTTATATGATAAAAACTTGCACTGGCTAAAGCTGCAGGTGATAGATCCATGTTCAACTTTCACCTAAGCAGGATCTATCATGGATTAATCAAACGGAAATAGATTCTTCTTAGGTGAAAGTTGAATTTAGTTCTAGCGCGTCGCATCGCGACGGTGGCGCCGCCTGGATTGTGGCAATCGAAACCGTGTATGGTCAGAAGTAATAAAAAAGTGTGGCACTTTCTTATCGATACCGTTTATGGTCAAAAGTAACAAATAAGTGAGGCCCTATCTTATCGAAACCGCGTATGGTCAGAAGTAACAAATAAGTGTGGCACTTTCTTATCGAAACCGTGTATGGTCAGTAGTAATAAGTAAGTGTGGCACTTTCTTATCGAAACCGTGTATGGTCAGAAGTAATAAAAAAGTGTGGCACTTTCTTATCGATACCGTTTATGGTCAAAAGTAACAAATAAGTGTGGCCCTTTCTTATGGAAACCTTCTATGGTCAGAAGTATTAAAAAAGTGTGGCACTTTCTTATCGATACCGTGTATGATCAGAAGTAACTAATAAGTGAGGCCCTATCTTATCGAAATCGCGTATGGTCAGAAGTAACAAATAAGTGTGGCACTTTCTTATCGAAATCGTGTATGGTCAGTAGTAATAAGTAAGTGTGGCACTTTCTTATCGAAACCGTGTATGGTCAGAAGTAATAAAAAAGTGTGGCACTTTCTTATCGATACCGTTTATGGTCAAAAGTAACAAATAAGTGTGGCCCTTTCTTATGGAAACCTTCTATGGTCAGAAGTATTAAAAAAGTGTGGCACTTTCTTATCGATACCGTGTATGATCAGAAGTAACTAATAAGTGAGGCCCTTTCTTATCGAAACCGTGTATGGTCAGAAGTAACAAATAAGTGTGGCACTTTCTTATCGAAACCGTGTATGGTCAGTAGTAATAAGTAAGTGTGGCACTTTCTTATCGAAACCGTGTATGGTCAGAAGTAACAAATAAGTGTGACACTTTCTTATCGAAACCGTGTATGGTCAGAAGTAATAAATAAGTGTGGCACTTTCTTATCGAAACCGTGTATGGTCAGAAGTAATAAATAAGGGGGGCACTTTCTTATCGAAACCGTGTATGGTCAGAAGTAATAAATAAGTGTGGCACTTTCTTATCGAAACCGTGTATGGTCAGAAGTAACAAATAAGTGTGACACTTTCTTATCGAAACCGTGTATGGTCAGAAGTAACAAATAAGTGTGGCACTTTGTTATCGAAACCGTGTATGGTCAGAAGTAACAATTAAGTGTGACACTTTCTTATCGAAACCGTGTATGGTCAGAAGTAATAAATAAGTGTGGCACTTTCTTATCGAAACCGTGTATGGTCAGAAGTAACAAATAAGTGTGACACTTTCTTATCGAAACCGTGTATGGTCAGAAGTAACAAATAAGTGTGACACTTTCTTATCGAAACCGTGTATGGTCAGAAGTAATAAATAAGTGTGGCACTTTCTTATCAAAACCGTGTATGGTCAGAAGTAATAAATAAGGGGGGCACTTTCTTATCGAAACCGTGTGTGGTCAGAAGTAATTCGCTAGCGAAACGGGTATAGGCGGCGCCACAGTCGCTACCCCTGCAGCTTGGTTTGTCTGCGTACTATGTTGATCAAAACAAACGATTAATATGGCGGATTGTAGGCGCAGAGGTATCATAAATTGCCTCTTTGTAGTAATACTGCCTTTAAAAATATTACAATTCGAGTAAATGGTGAGAAAAGAACGTTGGAGTTATCGTTTCACAATTTTCCGAAATGCAAAAATCTTTTTAATGTGTGGTTAACTAATATAAAATCAGGGAAGATTAGTTAGTGGGCACAGATTTGCAGCGCCCATTTTAAAGATAGACTTTTTAGAAAGAAAGGTTGAGACACAAATTTTACTTGTTATTACTGATTTTTAAGTTAATATTATTAAATATATATCATAATAACTGTCATTTAGATAAAGATAATTCAAGAGACGCATGAAATGCAGTGCCATTCCAAGCAATAATTTACCATGTAGACTTATTACAAATCCAATGTAACTAAATGAAAAGAGAGGACCCTACGTTTTGTGAATCGTTTTAAAGGTGATCTGTTTTATTATATACTGCAAAATAAGGAAATGCTAATGAATTAAATTAATTTTAGGTCAAGCCGTTCAATTGTCATTATCGCTGGAAAATATTACATTGAGGCCCACAAAATTATGCGTTAAAAGGGCATATTTTTCTATTTTGTATTGGACCCCAATTTTCCTATCTTTGCCACCCTGATGGTTCGGTATGAGTTTTTGAGTTGATTAATAACATTTCGAGCTATTGCCGCAGATCCCAATATGATTAAAAATAATACTGTAAATTCAAATGGTTTTTATTTTTAATACTTATTTGCATATCTTAACATTTTATTCACTTCTATTGTAATTTCTAATTAAGTGGTTTCTTCAATGAATTTAATTGCTTTTAACTTTGAATTAATTCTATAATACATTTGTTTTTGCCTTTTTAGTTAACATGGCTTTGAGTAGAAAATTCATAACATAAATAGTTCAGTTCATTTGTTATCTACAAATACTAATTGGCCAAAATTTAAAATAGGAACTAATTTAACATATTAAAAATATAACTTTCCTTTACTAGAAGTGTAAATTTAATTATAACTTTTCTTTAACTAAAATCTAAAATAAAAATTATATATTTGGACAACGTTATTCTTCAAATATTGTCAGTCTCTATTAATATCAATTAAAAATAGCCCTTGAGAGAATAGACAAAAAAATGAAAAGGCCTAGCTGAATTTTTCCATAGTAGCCTCTACAATCGTTAGCCAGTAGATTCCTTCCTTTCCAACTTAGTTATTTTGTGCCACTGCCTCTTCAATTGATATTATCTTCGCTACAAATGGACTCTCCGCAAATATTTCATCCTGACTAAAAGCTAGAAATAAATTTTTGAGACTAACTAAGTGACCAAATAAGAGTACATAAACCTTTTTGAGCCAGCCAAATTTAACCCTCGCAACTCTAACCATTTTATTACCGTACAATACCGAAGGCACAGTTAGTTATTTTCCTTCATTTTACCCCACTTCTAAAGTCAGAAAGTTGGGATAGCTCTCAGTATCTTTATATATAAAATAGACCAGCAATTTACTGCATGTTTGCAAAAGCCTGAATTTCTAGAATAATAAGTAAAACAGGTTACATTAAAGAATTGGGTTTTAATAAAAAATATATTTACCCACTATTGCATGAACAATGGACACTTTCAATGCTGTGTTTTCCATCACCAACTTCAAATTTTAACTTTTGTTTTAAGCATCCGCACACCTTATTCTATGGATCAAGAGTAGACTACTCTCCAATATACTTAAAAATTTCAATCATGGAGCGATTCACTAATATACCAAATAAAATTATTTAAAATACATTATACATTATACAAAATGCTGAAGCTACTAGTTTATGAAATTAGAACAATCTGGGCTTGTTCTAATGTGAAGATAATAATAAATTTCCTACATACCTTTAAAACTTTCAAATTGATCCCGTGTATGAATTCTCCAAGGCCTACTCATAGTGTTATTAAACTCGAATATTTATACTTATATTTACGAATTCAATACCTATTGACAGTTCAAAATTAATAAATAAATGTCGTATATACACCTTTGTTAATACAAAACATTCGAACACGCTTTAAAAAATATGCTAAAATCGTTAGTAAAATGTTTTAATTGATGTTATAAAACGCGCATTTTCGCATAACGCCATTACCCGTATCACCCAAATATAGTTCTAGGCAGTGTGACTAGGTGGCGCAGCTGTAGTTTTCGGTGGCGAATAAGTGTGGCACTTTCTTAACGAAGTCGTTTATGTGTGGCACAAAAAAATATTATCGCCTTCTTGGCGAACTTGTATAGTTTGTATAGTTGGTCCAGAGATTTGGTCTCATTCGATAGAACTCTTTGACGCGCACGCAGTGGCGTTAATTTTCGCCCCCTCTGACCAACCCCCTTTAAGGGAGAGTCACCAAATGGTTCGATATCGTACGCCACGAAAATTGTAATACGCCCTAAAAATTGCTATGAAATCATCGCACTGAGCCACTGACGCGTCTTCAACTGATTTCTTATTTTCCGCAAAATGGGTATTTTTTTTTTATGAATTTGCGAATTTACATGACTTTTGGTGCCTAAACTACCGAAATGTTTGATATAAATTTCAATAATTTAAAAGAATTACTTTTGTCATGTTTTGCTTACCTATATCATCTTTGATACTTTCCGTCTATCTAAAGACAGGAAATCAAATGGCCTCAATAGCTTTTGTATTGGTTGGCCCACCCGCGTATCCTGTAGGTGGGCGGTGCCCACTCTCTAAATTATATATCTAACAATTATATATCTAACAATAGGAAATCACATGGGCTCAACAGATTTTATATCAGTTTTCCCCCGGGTCTCCTGAGGGTGGGCGGCATCCACTCTTTTACTTAGGATGGCAATTTATAAATCAAACGATAAGAAATCACGTAGCCTCAACAACTTTTGTATTAGTTGGCCTACCTGTGTCTTCTAAGGGTGTATAGGTTTGTCCACTCTAATACACTGATGTGGAACTAATATTACGGCCTGGGCCGACTTCTTAAATATGACACTGATCAACCCAGTCTTCGGCGTATGACCAGAAGTATTAAGTGTGACACTCAACGTAACAAATAAGTATCTGATCGAACTAGTCTTTGTCGTATAACCAGAAGAAATAAGTGTGACACTCAACGGCTGACTAGTAGTAACAAATAAGTGTGATCAGAAGTAAAAAATAAGAGTGACACTGATCGAAGGAAACATCGATGCTTTCAAAGTATGACTAGAAGTAACAAATAATTGTAAATATGTATATATGTGTGACCGTGGATATATTTTGGTTGTGATACCGGCATTGCAGGTTGCTGTGAGTAGCTCAAACAAACTTAACACATTAGAAGGATTGTGTGTATTCTGACCGTTGTACGTCTTGTTTTAATTACTTACCGCTTGTTAAATCGCCAGTAGACAGTGGTATAGTCGGGTCAGGGCGTCACCCCGGTTCTTTTTTCAAAGGCAGAGCTCCACCCCGTTTTGGTTTTTCCATTTCTCCCGGGCGCGCCTTGTTATATCTCTGGTGAGAGCTATTTGATTTCTTTTAATTCACACTTAAGCTTCCGGACTGAAACAAAAGCTAAGTCCTTTATTCTTATTTTGTATAACTATTTAAATATTAGTTCCCGTTCGCGTCTAAGTGCTGAGTTATTAAAAAAAATATCTTACAAAAAAAAAACACTGTTTCCGACTACGAATAAAATTATTTATGGCTTTGAACTTCCAATTTGACCATTAGGGTCTATCCAAGAGAAATTATTTATTGCTTTGAACTTCCAAATTGACCATTAGGGTCTATCCAAGAGAAAGGTTTATGCAGTTCTGCCCTTCCTCGGTCTCCGGGGTATCGAAGAAAACTCCGCGTCACAATGAAAAGGAGAGGGGCCGATGACCAATATCCGTTGCAAGGGTGACCACTAGCAGTGGAAATTTTGTTGACGTACTTGGGCTTTTCTGGGCTTTATCCAGAGAGCGTGGATGATTTACAAATACAATACAATACAATAATATAAAATACAATAATACATTGGAAATATACAAGGATTTTAACAAATGTTGAATAGATTTGGACAACATTTTAAGGTTTACAATTGTTTAAAATGATTTAGTTTTTATATTTAAATTTTAAGCTTTAATTTATGTTTTTAATTAATGAGTGCGATTTAATATTTCACACGACTTGCTGCTATTTCGTAAATCATTTTTCTAGAATAAAGGGTGTGTGAATTTACTACAAATTTTGCCCGCAGGAAAATACCATAACAATTTCAAATCATTACCTAGGTACGGAAACTGGCGGCCCAACCCTCCAGTGGAGACTGGAGTCCAAAAGTGTTGGCGAGCATACATCGGTGGCTCCGGCCCCCAGTCTCAGTCTCCGAGACCAAAAGTGTTGGCGACCTATGATTTCGCCTCTCACTATTTTTGCTTCCAACTCGAATTACGCATGATCAGAAAGCGAAGGTCCCGGTTTCAAGCGAATAACCTAGGCATCGCTATACTTCTCTCTAGGATGATTCAATCGAGAGATAACTATGGGAGGTTGTCTCTGTTCCAGCAACCTGCGTTTTAGTAATCGTAAATACTGGTTTCATTGAAATGCTTATACTAATTTTAGGTGAAATCGGAGATATATTACAGTCATGGGCAAAATCGCTTGTAATTTTTCGAGACTCACTCTCACTCAAAAGTGAGAGTTCAACCAAATTAAAATCTTCACTCTTTCCCACTCTCGCTTTTTGTCACTCACCGACTTCACTTTTGGCCAAAGAGTGACATTAGTCAAGGTCACCAATTTCACATTTATTCTTGGCGGGAAATTTCAATTCGGTCCAAAAATATTTATACTTTAAAAGGGAAAAATACTCTGGTCTTTACTTTCCTCAGTGATCAATGGCGCAATAAAAGATGTGGGGGTTAGCACGTGTTTACTACCCCCACCCGAAGTTATTATTCTATTGACCAATTAATTTTGGCGTACAGGAAACACTTTCCACTCTCGCTTAAAAATGTCTGGACAATTAGGATATGGGATATATAAATACTATAAGTAGAATTTAAATTGACAAATACTCTGCAATGACGACGTTATCATTGGGCTGTTTTAAATTTTAGGTTCCTTTACCGCTAATAGGTGGCACCACGCCCTCCAGTAAACTCATTAAATTTAAATTCAATTTTCCCGGTCATCTTCGAATAAGAGTGAAAGAAGACCTTGACTAGCCGTTGCCTACGTTATTATCAATGCCCGTGCACGCTCCCATTAAAGGGGGATACAATATCGCGCCGCGACGACTTGTTTTTTAATTTTGCTTGCTACAGATGGCGCTCTGAATCACTTCTTTTTGAAATCGTAAAATAAGGGGTCTTCTATCAATATCCAAAATGAGATAAATAAGTTATGGTTTATAAAAATCTGGCTGTACTAAAATTAGGAAATATTTGTGAGATAAAATATACAGCTGAAACAAACTTAATCACACAAATTTAGTAAATTGACAGCTATTTTAGTATATTTTTAAATGTTTTATTTTAAATCAATTTAAAACTATAAATTTAAACTTTACGAGACAGAGGATAATTAGGATATCTTTTAAAACTTTTATTTTTACTTTTAAACCGTTTAAATCTAAACTTTAAAACTTTAACTTTACGGGACAGAAGATTTCCTGTAGAAGATTTCTTTTTCTCCATGACATCAGATATATCACGAGCGTGATTATATAAAAGAGGTCTAATATATTTTCAGTGATTTCAGAAGGTAACGAGTGAGATAATGTTTCATAATCAAAAAGGCGTTTTTTATTTAGTTTAGGTGGTTAATCATGTAGGCTACGCTCAAGTTTCTTAGGTGTATGAGGAATTTGTACGTCCTCTTTAGGTGTGGATGTAGTATGCCTTATGAAGTTAAGGTTCAATTCCAAATGTTGAGAAGTGCTTACAATTGTATCTGAGTTTCCTTGCTCAGTGCGGAGAGCCCACCCAAGCCTGTCTTTAGCACTTCGAATGGTTTTTTGGTATTTGTAATAGGTGACAGTATAATTCTTCTTCGATAGGATTAATTTGATTTTTCAGGTACTTTAGGTTTTTTGGACGTTGAAATTTCATTTCCATTTGGTGAAGCCGTTTCCTACTTTGGCACGACAAGCTGAATGCGGATTAGCTCTGAAAATCAAGTCTGTGAATTTTTTTCCTAATTGACATACCTGTTGTTATTAAGTTTCTCACGACATTATACGCGACCGAAAACTATCGCAACGCCCCCTTGGATTCGCCATCGAAACCTAGATAGGTAGCGGCTAAAGCAGACGCCATTAGTTTCTCCTCATCGTTATTCGAAAATTTGACTTTATAAATAATGATACTTGCATATTAACATAATTTGTACATCGGTTGCTTATATTTTCATAAGTTGGTTTAAAAAAGTTCTTATGACTTTTAAATTGGTGTAGCAGACGCTACATCATAGGTGCTACCGCCGAGAAGCTAGCACTGTTACGACTCGTGTAGAGCCACATTCAGCTTAGTTAATTCCTAGGGTTTTTCGTTTCAAATATTTCGCATCCTAATTTATATAGGCCTATATAAGAAGGTGGGTACAAATGTCGACCAACCCTTCGAAATTGGAATTTATATGGAGACCAAGGTTTGTAGAGAAAATTCGCTTTCGAGGTTGGCTCTTGTAAGAGTGTCGGGAAAGGAAAGTTCAGCAGCTGGGTTGGAAGGGGGGGAGATAATCTCGTTTCCCATAGATGCTGGAGCCAGAAAACGAAACAAGACGCCACGTCAAAAAGTTTCGGTTGAAACCACTCTGCTGCAGAGTGCACTGTGCACAGTTCCTTTTGCGGCAATTCCAAAAAAGGCATTATCATTACTTCTGAATCAATGATAGGTTTATATTTTTACTTAAAGGGCAACGCAAGTCGTCATGCAGGGGGGGGGGGACTATGTTTTCTTCAACAAGCCGTAAGTAGGTTTTCCAAGGATGATTTTATACAGCGCGAAAGCCTTATTCTCCTTGGTGTAGCCACGTGGCGCAATTTCGCTCTCATTCGCGAATTTTTCGATTTTCTTCGCTGAGTTAGCTCGCAATGAACGAACCCAGGAATTTAGGCCTAGCTTAATTTATTTATTATGGAGAAAAGAACTGGGTTAGTTTCCGAGAGTTGGACTTTGATATTTTCGATTTAACAATGTTTTGGAATAAAATTATTTGTGAATTGAATATTTTTAATAATGGAAGTTAAAACATTAGGCCTTGGACGCGGTAAATCTCTGCTGCTAGCCTCACATTGGATTAAGAAAATTCAACACCACACACTCCTATATCCCGTCTCCCTTAACAATTTCCCTATCATTATACCCCGTCAGAATATTTATCTTTTTTTATTACATTTATTAGGATCCGATTTGTCGGTAAGCATGGAGACTTCACTTTCCTCGGCCATTTTCGCGACTAAAGAATGCATGGATTTTGCGTAAAAACCGCGAGAGGCGCATTTATACAAAATAAATTCGGCAAATATGGTTCTGCCTTTTTTTACAGAGGGAAAGGCTAGGGCAGATAGCGCATGCGCAGTCGTTCTTTTTATCTATAAGATAATTTACCCCCCTGCATGGTCACTTGCGTTGCCCTTTAAGAGATAACTTCAATGTGAAATATATTTTAACTCACAGGGTCAATCAAGATTGTTTGGAGAATTTTTTCTAACAATTAAGAACGCGTGGGCGTCTTGATGACCATCCAACTCCTCTCAACGCATTATACAGAATCATAATGTAAATTATCTTGTAAAAGCAGAACCATATTTGCCGAATTTATTTTGACTTTTGAATTTATTTTGTATAAATGCGCCTCTCGCGGTTTTTATGCAAAATCCATGATTTCTTTAGTCGCGAAAATGGCCGAGGAAAGAGAAGTTTCCGAGCTTACCGACAAATCGGATCCTTTATACAAAATAAATCTAATAAAGCAAAGATAAATATTCTGTCGGGGTATAATGATAAGGAAATTGTTAATGGAGACGAGATATAGAACCAAGTGTGTGAGGTCTTGGATTTTCTTAATCCAAGGTTAGGCTAGCGGCAGAGATTTACCGCGTCCAAGGCCTAATGTTTTTACCTCCATAATTAAAAATGTTCAATTGGCAAATAATTTTATTCCAAAACAATGTTAAGTCGAATATATCAACGTCAAACTCTCGGAAACTAACTCCGTTCTTTTCTCCATAATAAATATATTAAGCTTAGCCTAAAATCCTGGGTTCGTTGGTAAGGAAATCGAAAAATTCGCGAATGAGAGTGAAATTGCGCCATCCGCCAGGTGGTTACACCATGGACTAATTAAAAACAGGGACGACCCAGGGAGGCTATTCTCTAATTTATCTCGATCTCACTCTCGATGTCGACTCGAAGTCGATCTCGAAGGCGATCACTTCGATCGAGAAGTCATTTCACGATAAACGCTATTCTATACTTCATCGAAATCGACTTCGAAGTGATGCATCTCGACTCTCGACAAGCGAGTAGACCAAGTGGGTTCTACATATTTCCGGTTGTAATCGCGCATAGGCTCTCTATTTTCCGACCAATAAGAATACACCATCACATAAACAGCTGATTACAAACGCCCATGTTTTATAGTTTAGAGAAAGGATATTTATTTTCATTGTAATACTACAGTATATATATTTAAAGTCCAAATAGAGCTCGGCGAAACAGCTAAATTAACCGCTAAAGTTTTGATTAACCATAAAAATTACGATTAACTGTTTATCCATGGATATTATCCACGGCTATATAGCAATTTAACATGTAAAATAATCGGGTTTTTTTCGGATAATTTTCGTTTGTGGATAAAAATGAATAAAGTTATTATTTCTTATCCAAACGCCGAGCTCTAAGTCCAAAGGATTTGTTGTTTGGTCTCTTATAACTCTTTATCTTTGAAAATTACGCCTATTATCGATTTCTAATGCTATATTTAACAATACAAGCCGATCGAGCTATAGCAAGCGCCATTGCTTTTTTCCCTAAGAAAGACGGTTTGGGTAGTGGTAGCTTTTTGGCAACACGGGAGAAGGGGGGGGGGGAGGCAGTTAAAAAGAACTACCAGCTCAATGATTGGTTGAAACCTCTGTCGAAAGCGGTCTCGTAAGCTTCGGACACGACGAGATGAACTTCGAGAAGTCCATCGAATTCGAGTAGCATTTTTCGACAAATATTTTATAGAATAGCGTTTTTCGACATCTCGTGAGAACGATTCGAGATCGAGAGATATCTCGATCGAGAACTGCTTACAGAATAGGGCCCCAGATCTATAACATTTCTCTATAAAGACCCCCAAAAAAAGTGTTAACGCGTTCAGCAGCGTTGCCAGGCAAATATTTTTTATCCTGGTGATTCAAACGTCATAAACAGGAAACAGATTTGTAACGGTTTTAGCGGTTGTGATTTGAATTTTCAGATTGTTGTTTACAAAGGCAACCCCAAACGTCTCTCATAACCATCCATGTTATCACGTTAAATAACTATAATTATAATTATTATTTTAGCATAATTGGTATAGTTAAATGATATTTTTCCACCTCCGATTCTAAGATAGATTCGAAATTATCTCGGAAATTATTCATCATCAAAAAAAGGTAAACAACTATTAAGCCTTGGTACAATCATTTATATTTATGAATAATATTATATTATGATAATAATAATTACCGTAACAAATTTGGGAATTGCTTTCAGACGGTAAGCAGAATATTTTACTATTTGTACGATTGAAAAAGCTCGACATTCTAAATTGTTAATTAGTCCATGGTTACACCAATTAGAATAAGGTTTTCGCTTTTCGCACGGTATAAAATCCTCCTATTAAAACCAACTTACGACTTGTAGAAGAAAACATAGTTCCCAACCAAGCGCCCCCCTACATGGCCACTTGTGTTGCCCTTTAAGGCTTAAGCCACCGAGCGCTACTATTCAGCGTTTAAAATAAATTAATGTGATCAGCTGATATCTGAATTTCAGCTACCAGTTTCACGTTAATAAGACAGACAGAGAAAGAGACAAACGTAGGTACCCCCGTAACTCGCACCTTTTGAAATCTAACCAGTGACGTCACTGGTGAGATATCTGATACCGTCTCTCGTACCGTTTCGACTTTCTCTCCAAAAACCAGTTACAGAGATGCGCCCCCGTTGTATGGAGACGAATTTATCGTCTCGCGTAGTTTCATGTTTTCGGTTTCAGACGACGTGTAACGAAATAGCAGTTTCTCATTGGACTTCCATATAAATTCAAATTTTACTGGGGGGTCCGCATTTTTACCCTCCTTTTAATATAGGCGTATATTTACTTGCATATATTTTAAATTTTAAAGCAATTGTCGGCTAGACGTGAAGTAGATCTTTTTTCAACAGATGTCGCTAGCGTCGAAATTAAAACGAGATCCTTCATCTCAAGTTTGACCCAAAAAGCGGGACAAAAGTATTCCTCGCAATGATTGGCTCGTCGGTAAATTTGACAATAACTTAAATTATAGTAATTTTTTACAATATATTTTATATGGGATGTATAATCATAGACAAATAACATAGAACGGTCACGCTAAACGACTGGATCGCTACCTCGAGAATTTTTAAGGAAACAAAAATATAGGACAATATGGCTGCCTCCTAGCTCTCTGTTTATTTACGAAAATTTTTAATTTTTTACGTATAATGACGGTAAAAAATTGTTTTTATGGCGACTGGAAGAATGATTCCAGGCGCAAAGTTGAGGGAATTAAAAACTATAGGTTTCCAAACCCTAAAAAACAATTTACAAAATTTGAAACAGCGGTTGGGATTTGGCCTATATTGATAAATTCGACTACAAGGAGAGTGCCAAATATGTTTGATCACTACATTTCATAGGACAATCTGGACCAACTATTTTAAATCCACATCTAGTTCCACTAATTGGAAAGGTAATTAATCAGTCTGTTTATAATATTTCACATATTAGGTTTTCAAAATCGTTGTTAAGAATATCTGGAAAAAAACCTATTAGTCATAAGAAATTATCAAAAAAAATATTCTAAACACAAGGCTAGAAAGATTCATTTCATTTTATTACTATTCCAAATTTATTATTACTAACACAAAATTAATTAATCCTGTATCAAAATTACTCAAAAAACATTTTTTTACCTTTTATTAGCGACTTCTCGTTGACTCGTTTGGACGTTGCCATTTTGTCCTAAATTTCTTACTCCAGAGAGCCGCGCAAGAGGGCGCATCGTTAGTTAGGTTAGACAGAAAAGGGCAAACATTTCTATGCTTGCCTTATGAGTCCCTATGTTATTTCTCGATGACCTGTATAAACACGCAGATTTACAATGTTGGAAATTGCGGGGGTCCGTATACGCTGCCTAAAAAACCTTACTTAGAATTAAAATTAAGGAACGTATTTGCAACTCTAGGTTATATGTAAACCACAGCTATTCAAAAATATAACTTATATGAAAATCGGATTTAAATTAAGGAACGGTATGTAGATTTTTAGGCGAAAATATAAAACCACGAAAATTGGGGTCCCGTAAATTACCCTAAAAACTATACTTAAAATTAATATTTACTGATATACTAGAAATTAAATTACCTATGTCAGGAATTGCCAGGTTCAATACTATAACACTTAAATCAAAATATAACACTTAAATCAAAATGCAACACTTAAATCAAAATGCAACACTTAAATCAAAATGCAACACTTGAATCAAAATGCAACACTTGAATCAACATATAACACTTGAATCAACATATAACACTTGAATCAACATATAACACTTGAATCAACATATAACACTTGAATCAACATATAACACTTAAATCAACATATAACACTTAAATACCTTAACTCAAAATACTCTTCAACAACTTAAACCCTAACTTCCTCACCCCGCGGTATTTCAACTACAGACAAAAGCAATACTTATGTGTTCAGTTCTCAGCATCCCTTGGGTCGAATTCAAAACAGCCGAAAACGCGGCACTCCATGTAATTTCTCACGCGTAACCGCACATATCCGAACCCCAAATCTCGCGGCTCTTAGCACACTTAAGGAACGGCAGCTTAGGGGTTCGCGTACTTCTCCGAAAGCGTCAGGGCGCGAGTCGAGGGTTCCTTAACCCTTTTAACTGTCTTATAGCAGACAGGTTACTCATTTTACATAATATATGTTTGCTTCAAGTCGCTTCAAGACCAATATCTGCGCCAGAACCTAACATCAAGGACAGTAGATACAGGGATGAGAAAGCAGGAAAAAAATTCGATTTTAATCGTCTTCATATTCACGGGGAGTTAGATGTAAACAAACCGCGGCCATTGTTAAGACCATGGGCAGTATTATTGTCACCCCCTTGCACCGGGCTCACGTTATTTCCATTTGGGACTAATTGGGGAGTGAGGGTCAAAGGTCGAAAGTTGTTTTTCGGCCTTCGAGAAATATATAACAAGGCTTTACAAAAATGCATTACACTGGCAATCCTTATTTTCTTAGAAAAGACGGTCAAGATAAAAGACACTGTTAGGAGCGGGGGTACATATGGTTTCATTTATTAACAAAGGGGATACTTTTAACTTCAAATGGAACACTACCGCGAGGGGCAGAAAGACAGCGGCTTATGCTTTCGAGCAACAATAGCGAAAAGGTTTTTACGACGGGAGAGGCGTGGAGAGCGCGGGACTCCGAGGCCTACGGAGTCATCGCGTCAATTACAAGAATGTCGACGTTATATGGTTACAATGACTCCATCCGCGACCAGCGCGAGATTCCCATTTGGAACCCGCTCAAGGAACTCTACAATAAGTGCTATTCTAAAAATAGCCGATTCTTTAAATTATTTAAGAAACTAGAGAAAATCCTGAAAAGCAACTACCATTAATATTTTATTTGCTAAAAGTGGAGATTAAATAAGAATATCTAATAATATACGTTACAGGCTATCGCACGTGCACAAACATTAATTGATAGGCACAACTGATTTTCGTATGCGCAAAATATATTGAGACAAATTATTTTGCACGTAAAAGATAATGGATCGTGGTTAAATATTGAGTCGGTATTTAAACCGGAAAATATTTAAATTTTATGGAATATCAGAAATTCCGTGTTGACTAGTACCTTTTTTAGTTATAGAAACTAAAATAGAAAAAGTTCCTGGATCTGATTAAAGTTTGTAATGGGAGGAAGTAGATGGTAAGAAAAACTGTACATCATTTACTTTATTGAAGTGTCATATTTAAATTCATTACATCTTCAATCATACTTCGAATAACAATATTGCATTAATAAATGAGCGTCAAGTCCATGCTGCTCACACAACTGATAGACAGAAGACACTCATTAGGGCAATTGTGGTAACGATCGAGGCAGCTATGTTCAAAAGCGTGCGTGAAATCGCACACGCAACGCTTTGCGCAAGGATTAGCCATTTCAGCTTTAAAGCAGAAAGGAATTTTTATTCAAATAATTTCCATATTGTCTGTGCAATCTATGTTTTGACATTGCTAATCTCATTTTGGACATTCTGGAAAATAAAAATAAAAAGATTCATGTGACACTTGATTTGTGAACATTTAAAAAGCTCGTATTTTTCACATCACGTTTTCTGAATTTCTGTTCGTGATCAGAGTGGGTCGTTTCGGGCTCACTCTTTTTTTTTAATTAACTTGACATGACCTCATTTATTTTTAAATAGAAAACAATAGTGTTTCAAGTCTTTAAGTGGTTTTATGCCGAATTAGGCAAGTTTTTACGTGAAATATTGCGCCTTCAGTAACTTGAAAATATTCTTAACCCAGCAAGTTACTAAATATCCTGGTCAAAAATAAACCTAAGATGTAGTTAAGTAAGCGACGCAAGTATAAGACCATGCGAGAATACTGATTAGCATTGAACTACGAGAGTCGTCGTGGCACGCGGATTAGAGGTCAAAATCTTCCAAATGAGGGTCGGTCGCTTTTCGAGCTCACTCAATTATTTCCGCGTCTTAACAACAAGTTTCTATATTTTGAGTTCCAAGTTTTGAAAAGGAGGGCAATCTTCATACCTGGCCAAGGGGTAAGGTACTTCATACCTTCATTAGTGCATTTGAAGCCCCGTTTCCCCCACCCCTTGGCACCAATGCTTGAGTTGACGCTTCTAGAAAATAACGCGAAAAAGATTTGCAGTAAATCAGTTTTCATCAAACAAACTGTGACTCCCGTGGTTTTTGAATTGTCTTTCGATTCCAGGATAAATTTATTAAAATATGTCCACACTGATGTTGATATAAAAGCGAGATAGTTCATAATAATGGTACGACTTTAAAAAAACACGCTGTCTTACCATCACGAAATTTGAGCTCTTTTCCCTGTGCATTCAGAAACAAAAACTGGACGAATAAAACACCGAAAAACACTTTTAACATCATTTTCTGTCAATAGAAAAAAGGTATTTTTAAAAATAATCCCGAAAATTGTTTAAAAAAATTATGATAAAATTAGCTTTTATATCCCTTTTTATAATGGACTTATCAGCTAATTTTATCAACCTTTACAATGCAGACCATAAGCCTTAAGTGTCATTAATTAAGCTGTTGAAAACATTACAATGAATAATAATATTTAAATAATATATTATCCTTAGAAGCTCAGGTGTACGTTAAACTTTATGACGCTGTAAGCTATTGGCGGGATGAATTGTTAATACGCCGTTTAAACTGGAGCGTTGAAATAAATTCTCAGAATAACTCGACGTTCTATAACGCGAACTTTAAAAATTAAGTGAACGATAGACCTAAATAATATTAAAACACGGGGTCTTTAAGAGACTTCAAATGGGTTACTATTTTATTAGTTGGTTTGTTCTTTAATTTATTAGTTATAGCGAAATTGCAAACGATGCAGACGACGTGCGTGGAATTTAATTACATTTACCTCATTTTGAACGACATTTTTGCGGTTACCCAATTTTCGTCCAACTCTATAAGGTTTTCCCAATTTTCTGCGGCTTATCCAATTTCACCGAAATTGGATCACATTTATCTAATTTTGAACGACTTTTACTAGTTTTTTTGGTCACTTTACTCAATTTTCATACTTTTACCCAATTTTGAATCTTTTACCCAATTATGATTTTTAGACAATTTTAGTCGATTTCAAACAATTTTATTTACCTCTACCCAATTTTACTTAAAACTATCTCAATATTTTTTATTCATGTAATTTATTGAAATTTAACGAAAACTTGCCCAAATTGTTTACAAATTTGCCCTTATTTGAGACAATTTATCCAAAATAGGTTTAGAAAATTTTCATTTTTTAGAACTTTCACAGGTGTGAAACCAAGAAAATTCTTTTTGAAATACAGATTTTTTATTTTTTTATGTCAAAAACATTTTCGGTTGGGAATTTCATACTACTCTAAGGTCTACCCAGGGACCAGGTCTACCTAACTTAACCCCCGAGTTTCAACAAAATCGGTGATAACCACCACGGGTTGTCTCCTTGTAAATAAAATTGAAGCGTATTTTATGACAAAATCATGACCTAGGCCCGGAAGAAGCCTACATAAATAACTGGAATAAATTATTTCGTTTTAAAATACTGTTAATAACATTAATCTGAAAAACTAAGTACGAAGGTTATATATAGATCTGTGAATTTTATAAACGGGTTATACCACTGATGAATAAAGCATCCGAAACTATAAGTATGACATGGACCTGCACGGCTCGGCTCTAGGGCATTTAAGGGCACCAGGGAATATGAACAATGCCTCCCTGGAAATGTTAAGTAGTAATAATGATGGGAAAGGGACGAATACGGAAACACGCGTTAAGAGTTTTACGAGGCTGAGAGCCGGGTCAAAGGGCAAGGGAAAGGACTTTGGGCCCAGGATAGAATAACAGTAGGGTCAACATGCTGATAAAATAACAGTACTGTCAAAGGCTGCCGTCGTGTGGCGATCTGTAAAGGCTGATCTGCCGGTCGATAAAAGAGTCGCGATACCAATACCGACCAGTGGTAGGCCACCACGTTGTGGTGCACAGCCAAAGTTAAATGGTGAACGTGCAAAAGCAGGGTGGTTAATATGAAAAGGTACAGACTGTACTCCATTAAAATGAAAGGTTTATAGAATGCAGCAGCCTTTATCTGTATTAATGGTAGACGATCAGCTCCTTACCCACCCGCAGATAAGAAGGCTTAGAATTCTGATTTACAGTCGCCGCTTTGTTTGAAACCAACTAATTGTAAGCAAGAAAATTGAAAAGTGTGAACAGAAAAATTGTAACCATTGTTCCAACTTTTTCTGTTCACACTGTACAATTTTCTTGCTTACAATTAGTTGGTTTCAATTAAGTGGCCCAATTAATTGTATAGTGTGAACTGGGCTTTAAATTTTGCGGAAATTCTCTTTACGTTTTTGATAAAATTACAAAGGGCTAAGACACGCAATGTAGTGTTGTAAGTCCGAAAATTTTCCGTGGGAAATAAACGATGTTTTTTTTCCGGAAAATTTTCCGTATTTTAAAAAAAAATAAAAAGGTTTTCATAAATTGATTAGTCTAATATATTGTTATTGTTTGCAAATTTAAATAAAGCGGCATTTTCGCCTCATTTTTTCGAATCTAAAAGTAAAACTTACCCTCTAGATTAGTTTACACTGATAAACAATGTAACGATATTAATGTTCTGTAGTATATTTACTGTAATTAGGCATTTTATATTCATAAGAAGTTAAAAGTAATTTATGTTTCAACTTTTTATTTTTTAGATTTTCGGATAACTTTTCCGCAATTCGGAAAAAATTCTGGAAAATTTTCAGAATTTTATTTTTTTTCTGGAAATTTAACAACACTAGAATAATGATACATTGTTTGCCGCGTTGAATACCATTTGCAGGTAAACGCGTATTAAAGGATACATTTTACAGTTTTGCGCATTCATTAATCCACTGGTTACTTTCGTTCCACCCTAAAAACGAGTTGAAAGTATTGGTCATACGATTGCGCCCGGAGTTCATAGGTTGATAAAATATAATGAGGTGACCAACAATGGAGAGCGTGGGAGGGGGTAGTAGCATTTGTCTGAATAGTGTCGCGTTTGTCCGAATACTCGTTTGTCCGAAAACTTGTTTGTCTGAACTCGAAATCCGAAATTGTTCCATTTGTACGAATTTAATGACCTTGAGTGTCATTTGTCCGAACGAGTAGTAGCATTTGTTCGAATTTTCATCGCAAAAATAGTTTCTTGTATATGCATTATGTAGGAATTTTTTGTTTTATAATAATTTAAGGTCAAATTTTAATAATGTTGTATAAATATTAGATTAATTGATTTTTAAAATGGAATGCTTTTCGTTGGGTTAGGTTAGGTTAAATAGGTTAGGTTAAGTTAAATAGGTTAGGTTAGGTGTCTGTTTTCATTGGAATTTAGGTTAGATTCAATTTCCACAATTATTCATGTTAACATAAAAAAACCGCACGTTTGGGACTCGTTACGGATTCGGTTAAATGTTATTCTTTCGAATTTGACTAAAGCCAATGTTTTGGGACAAATGACATTTCGGACATTTGACAAACGGATAGAACAGTTAAATTGCCAACAAATTATACAAAATAATTTTTGGACAAATGAAACCGTAACTCGGCCATCTGAGCCATATTTTTACAGTTCGGACAAATGAGTATTCGGAAAAAAGCGCCTCGATTCGGACAAATGAAATTCTGACAAATGCTACCAAATCCGTGGGAGAGCTTCCAACGTATGAAAAATACAAGTTTCCCTTTTTTTACCGTACTTCCCCGTCTGGACCATTTCTGGATCTTGTACTAGTATTCGAGGCGCCTGCCCCAACTCGCTTGCCCTTCCCAGCAAAGATGGGCACTATCATATCTTTTTTGAATCTGATACTTTTTGATCGATTCAGAAATATACCTTACAATTCTATCAATTTTGATACAATTTTCAACCAAAACAATTATATACAAATTGATTGGTTATGATTCCACGGATTTTTATGGATAGAAAAATTGATCGGAATACTGATAGTGGCGTTATATTGAGAGGAATAACATTGATCGAGATAAGTTACTAATCTTTGATTTTAAATTGATATTTAAACATTGCGGGGTTTTAAAAAAAGGATCGCGATATTGATATTGGCGCCATCCAGATGATTTTGAGAGGTAAATGATAGATAGGATAAATTTGCGCCATCTTGTTTCTGACGCGTTGTTCATTTCCACCCCCACCCCCCCAACTCACTGACGTTCGAGAAGAGATACAAATTTTATTTTCACCTTCTCTAGCAAACCGTGATGCCAGTAGGAGTATGGGGCTGACTAAACAAGTTGGCAAGCCAAAATATACCTCTCCTCGGAAGAATTATCCCTAGTGGTATTAATTTCTCGAGCTGACCCTTAAAAATATATCTCCGCAATTCAGAGTTATTTGCTAAAAATGATGTTATCCCAGTTCTATCTTGCCCGGTATAAAATTTTAATTATAATTAAAATAATTGAGACTAAACGACCAATTTTAATTTATTCAGAATATTATAAATTAAGTAGTTACAACAGTGAGTTAGACGTACTATAACAATGCACAATTGAATTAAACCCTTTTTACAGTACAAGTTTGTCAGTTGAATATAATTCGAAACAAATTTTAATGAAAGAAATATCTACAGAGGGTATTTGTATTTTTCTCGCTTACGAAATACTATAGCCACACCTTTAACGCTCAATTTATTTCAACACTTGCCCTTGATGAAGATACCGTAGAATAGCTATTTTCGACATCTGGTAGTGGACGACTCGTAAACTTCCAGTTGACGTTGTAACACATACCGCGTGAAAAAGACGAATGCCGTCCAATTTCCAATATCATATATTGACTCGCAAACCCACGAAACCAATGACTGTATTAGGAATCGTAGATATCCAAATATCCACACCAAATGTATTAACAAGAAACAAAAACCTTACCATCAACAAAGCACAAAGAGCCACTTGACTTAACGCAAGATCGAATATCAATAAACGTTAAATGAACGCCTTCGCTGTATTGCAACTATATTTAAGACGATAATAAAACCCGTTAATAAATAACAAAAAATAACAAAGTGGATCACCCACAGGTTTTACCCTTTAACCCTTTTATCTCTGCTTACTGCGCTAAAACAAGATTTGACCTTTAAAATTTCATACGTAAACAATGTAGACTTTAAAAACCATTAATATACTCTTACGCTAAGCTGAGTTTATAATTTTCAAAAAAGCTTAAGATGTATCGGTGGTTCTGTGGTAGAACATTCACCTGTCACGTAGGAGGACTTGGGTTTGAAACCTCGGTGGCGCATTCATTTTTAATCAACAGAGAAGACGCTACAATTGAATAACTTCGATGCAATAATTTAAATGGAACAGGAAATTTCGTTCTATTTTTATAAAAACCGAAATTTAATGCTCTGTTAATTTGCTATAAACGCTTCCGATAAAGCTGAAGGTCTAATTGTCGATGAAGCGTAATAAGAGTCGGTGGTAGAACATCACAAAACCACAACACGTTACAAATGCACAATATACATACACAATACATCGCATAGACACAGACACAGACACAGACACAGACACAGACACAGACACAGACACAGACACAGACACAGACACAGACACAGACACAGACACAGACACGGACACGGACACGGACACGGACACGGACACGGACACGGACACGGACACGGACACGGACACGGACACGGACACAGACACAGACACAGACACAGACACAGACACAGACACAGACACAGACACAGACACAGACACAGACACAGACACAGACACGGTGATTGTATAATCCCTCCTAGAGGACATAGTCCCCTCGGAGAGGTAAAAAGGGTTAGCTCGTGGTCCCTTTTTTTTACAAAAAGTGACTATGAAACACGTTATCCTAAGCATGTCCAACTTTGATCTTGCGCTATAGATTAAAGTGGGCTGTGTCCCAAAAAAAAGGCGCCAGCTACAGTGATTGGTGAAATTTCGATGTCGTAACGTGTGGTTGTTTCGAAATGTCGATGTCGTCACGTGTGGTTCTTTCGAAATTTCGAAGTTGTCACGGGTGGTTGTTTCGAAATTTCGATGTCGTCGCGGGTGGTTGTTTCGAAATTTCGATGTCGTCACGGGTGGTTGTTTCGAATAAATCTTCGCCCTGTTACTATTCAAAGACCTATTTTTGGCCAAATTAGGGCGTACGCTTATTAAAATTCCAACGCTGCGTTTGTAAACAAATTGGATATAACTACATTTCAGTCTCCGAAGAAAGTTTCGTAAACACGAAAAACATTCGAAAATTAACTTTCTAGAAATGAAACGGAACACGAATAAAACAGTAAAAATTAAGAAGATCAGAGGAAAAAAAGCCTTCAAGATATTAGGATCTACCAGAAACTGAGGCTTGGTTAGATTCCCTTTTCATACCAATCACCGCACCCTTCACATAAGTTTCGATCAGTCTATATACCCATTTTCTTTTTCATTTTGGCTTTCATTCATAGAGGTTACTTCGTCGGAATCTCTAGAATTTCAAACAGCAACTTCACCTTTCTCGCGGCTTTACGAGCACTACCAGTTAACCTTATTATGAGTATTTTATCTTTCTTCGTTTCTCCGCAGAACATTTTTATAGGGTAACCGATATTGCTCTTCGGGATTTGGAACAGTAAGCGCGCCTTAGCGACCACTACGAGGTGACTGATTTTCAGTTTCCCCGCCACTTCTATTTTAGAGAGGTTACCCGTAGACTTCTCTACAATGTCGAACGTTTCTATCCCGCCTTTACGGGCACTACTAGCTAACCAGCTACCTGTACCACTATTGAATAAACGGAATATTTCTTGCCCCCCCTCTAGAGGCAACGAAATAAAAAAGGTGGCGTTGGTAGGTTAACATCAGCCTCTGACAAAGTAACAGCTTTCATGTTGCGAATTGAAAAAGTGTTTATAAAATCTTTCAATGAAAAAATGCCCGTAACAAACATTTTCCAAATAAAAGGGGGATAAAAAAGTTGCCCATCTGGGTTGTTAAATACAGGAAGAAGCGTTAAAAAAAACAAATCGAGGAGACTGATGTAAAGTTTACCATGTCAAGAGTTAAATCGGAGTATGTTTATCTTTCAAAGTATTCGGGTACAGTAACAAAAGAAACAATTAACTTAGCAGTGGTGTAGTCCGGCCAGGGCGGGGCAGGGCGTCACCCCGGTGCTTTTTTCAAAAGCAGGGCCCCGCCCCGCCTTGGTTTTTCCATTTTACCAGGGCGAGCCCTGCCTCTTTTTTCAACTTGCTTCTATTTCGTATATAATTTTTCTGGAATAAAGGGTGTGTGAATTTATGATAAATTTTGCCCGTAGAAAAATACCAGAACAATTTCAAATCGTTACCTCGGCACGGCCAGCTTCGATCACTCTAAAAATCGAAGTTGGACGTACTTTTATAGCGGCTGGTACAGCCAACTTCGATTTCGCGCGTAATCGAAGTTGGCTGTACCCAGGTAAAGCCCCGGTTCTTTTTATTTTAGGACTACACCACAGCAATTAAGTCAATTTTACAATGAAGCTGAATTGTTATTGATTTAAAAAATAAAATATTAAGAAATCTAAAATTTTAAAGCATATAGTTATAAATTTTGGCATTTAGGAAAAATATTTGCAAGAAGCCTATAACTAATCCTAAGACTGCAAATGATAAGTACTTCAAAAGCTATTTATTTAAAAAATAAAATTCCAAGTAAGCTAAATTTTTAAAACATAATATATATAAATTTTCTCACATTTAGAAAAAATATTAAAATATTAAATATTATAAATAATCATAATAATACTGCTAATTAACATAGTTTTGAGCCTACCAATTAATCGTTTGATCGCCTTTTTGTACAACTTACAATGTTAGTATAATATAAAAATTATATTATACCGCATTTCAAACCCAATAAATTAAAAATTTCCGCAGTTTTTTGGTTAAAAAATAAACAAAGATGGCAGAGCAGTGCAGTTATTTTAGTGCCTTCCAACGATTCTACGTGGCGCAAATGTCAAAATGGTCAATCTTTCTATAGCAATGAGTCTCCAATATTTGTAGTGATAGCTTCTATTGATAGCTTATTAACTCAGCTCGTAGTATGTGTCTTTTTCTTTTGAAATATTTATCCCACAGTCCTATTTTATATCTATGGCGCCCGATTTTAAAATCCATTTTAAATATTTCCTTTACAATATATATAATTCTGAACTAAACACGTGTGCTCCTTTACAATTTAAACATTTATGAGTTTACTGTTCAAGTTTCAAGGCTCAAATTTAAGGAAAGGGTTTTAAAATATATAAAAGGCGAGGAAGATCGAAGGAAATTATTTTAGAAATATATTTTGATTTTTAAAACAATTCCAAAAAAATAAGTCTTTAATTCTAAAACATTTCCAATATCTGTACCTTCATTGATCCCAACTATCCCTTAAATCAGCCTTCCAACTGCTTTGATAAAAGCATGTTTTATTTATATATTCTTTGGTCCCGGCTAACTGGTGAGCCGCTAACAGGGCCCGCTAACAAATGGATACCGCACCCCTTGGCAGCCATGCTAGTCCGGTATAGGCCTTAATTTAGTAAGAGAAGGGTATATCAACTTAAAAGTCAACGTTCTTTTCGTCACTTTCTGCTTTCGTGGTTTTTGACTCGTTATTCAAAATTTATTTCCGCTGTAAGGTTTAAGGTAAATATTTTAAATTTAAGTAAAAGAGAAAACCGTGTACTCTTCTCACTTTTTTCGAATAGAATGTAAGAAATTACGGGGCTCTTCTCCTTGTTTATGGATTACCATCAATTAAAAGTTAATGATAAAATTATGCATGACAGGAGTTTTTTAAGTCCTCATTTCCTTAAACTAATTTCCGCTTCAGAGGAGAGATAAACAACTGCTCTCTGGGATTGAAATTCTCGAGGCTAAAGTGAATTGCTTAAAAGAAGCAAAATATAATCATAATAATTGATTTCAAATAAACTGATTTAATTTTTTGAATATTAATTAGTAAATATTTATATTAATAAGCGGTAAAATATTGAATATGTTTCCGCCGCACGCTCCGCAATTAAATTTTAGGGAGTTGGATAGGTAGTAAAATATTGTTGATTTACTCCTCCCCAAATGGGCCCACAAGGGGTCGGAGTGTGCAATAAATGGTGGCTTTACCGGGGAGTCGGGGTCCGGCTCTTGTAACCCAGCACGGGCGGTGGCACACTGGGAGATGTTAGCTCCGTCCAAATGGTCCTATCTCCACCTCCGACTTCGGTCCGGTGTGGGCTGGTAACTGGGCTTCGGCCCAGGCTAACGGAGAGGGGCCGGGCAAACTGGCCGTCTCGGCGGATTGCGTTGCCTGCTGTGGGGCTGCGGGCCTCCGTATGAAGGCATGGCGCCCATCTCCCGGCCTTTTGGGGTTCCACCGGGATTTCCGGTGCCAGCTGTGCCGGGTTATGCGGTCTGCCGTGTGTCCGCCGTTCCCCTTTAGGCACTCTTTCCAAAGGGCTTGGCTCTCCACCTTTCTAGGTGGGGTGTCGGCTGGCTTTGCCAGAGCATCCGCTCTTATTCCCTTTGCTGTGTGCGAAGTGGGGGCTGGTCGACCCATTGCTGCACCTTCTGCTGGGTTGAGCGGCTTGCGTCGAAGGTGTGACCATCAGTAGTAGGGTTCTGCTACCCATGCTGGTTTTGTCACCTGTCCGGGCATGTGGACGCTACCGTAGGGCATTTGATGATGGACCTCCGGTGGTGTGGTTTCAATCTTACCGGTACACCGGGCTATAAATCTGATGCATGTCCTCCCCAAATGATTCGGTGGCACAGTATGTTTTATTGCAATCAATTAATTAATTGAAATATTTTATTTATTATTCCTGGTATTATTGAAATTCTTTGTAATAAAGCTGGCCATCTCCTTCAAATAATGAAAAGATCGGGCGATCAAATGCGATCTTTTTTCTTTTCCTTCACACTATTACGCAGAATTTTCCGTTGGCCGGAGGCAAGCAGCTTTATATCACGTATCCAAGTATAAAGCTCGTCATTCTCTAATACCTCAGATAAGCCCGAAAAATATTGGAAACTGGGTGGCTGGGCGAGCAGGTCTCCTCATCTCGAGAAAGAGCCACCAGCCCTTGAGCGTTGGTCCCCTCGTCTCCATAAAAAGCTTCCAGCCATGAGCATCGGTCCCCTCATCTCGAGAAAGACATGCATCAGATTTATAGCCCGGTGTACCGGTAAGATTGAAACCACACCACCAGAGGTCCATCATAAAATGCCCTACGCCAACGTCTACACGCCAGGACAGGTGACAAAACCTGCATGGGTAGCAGAACCCTACTACTGATGGTCGCACCTTCGACGCAAGCCGCTCAACCCAGCAGAAGGTGCAGCAATGGGCCGACCAACGCGCCACTACGCACACAGCAGTGGGAATAAGAGCGGATGCTTTGGCAACTCCGGCCGACACCCTACCATCTCGAGAAAGAGCAACCAACTGTGAGCGTCAGTCCCCTCGTCTCGAGACAGAGCCTCCAGCCGGCGTGAGCATCGGTCCCCTCGTCTTGAGAAGAAGCCGCCCGGCGGAAGCATCAGTCCCCTCGTCTCGAGAAGGAGCCGCCAGCCACGAGCGTAGGTCTCCTCGTCTACAGAAGAAGCCGCCAGCCGTGAGCGTCAGTATTATTGTCTCGAGAAGGAGCCGCCAGCCACGAGCGTCAGTCTTCTCGTCTCGAGAAGGAGCCGCCAGCCACGAGCGTCAGTTTTCTCGTCTCGAGAAGGAGCCGCCAGCCACGAGCGTCAGTCTTCTCGTCTCGAGAAGGAGCCTCCTGCCACGAGCGTCAGTCTTCTCGTCTCGAGAAGGAGCCTAATGCCACGAGCGTCAGTCTTCTCGTCTCGAGAAGGAGCCGCCAGCCACGAGTGTCAGTCTTCTGGTCTCGAGAAGGAGCCGCCAGCCACGAACGTCAGTCTTCTCGTCTCGAGAAGGAGCCTCCTGCCACGAGCGTCAGTCTTCTCGTCTCGAGAAGGAGCCTCCTGCCACGAGCGTCAGTATTCTTGTCTCGAGAAGGAGCCGCCAGCCACGAGCGTCAGTATTCTTGTCTCGAGAAGGAGCCGCCAGCCACGAGCGTCAGTTTTCTCGTCTCGAGAAGGAGCCGCCAGCCACGAGCGTTAGTCTTCTCGTCTCGAGAAGGAGCCGCCAGCCACGAGCGTCAGTCTTCTCGTCTCGAGAAGGAGCCTCCTGCCAGGAGCGTCAGTCTTCTCGTCTCGAGAAGGAGCCTCCTGCCACGAGCGTCAGTCTTCTCGTCTCGAGAAGGAGCCGCCAGCCACGAGCATCAGTCTTCTTGTCTCGAGAAGGAGCCTCCAGCCACGAGCGTCAGTCTTCTCGTCTCGAGAAGGAGCCTCCTGCCACGAGCGTCAGTCTTCTCGTCTCGAGAAGGAGCCTCTTGCCACGAGCGTCAGTCTTCTCGTCTCGAGAAGGAGCCTCCTGCCTAAAGCGTCAGTCTTCTTGTCTCGAGAAGGAGCCGCCAGCCACGAGCGTCAGTATTCTTGTCTCGAGAAGGAGCCGCCAGCCACGAGCGTCAGTTTTCTCGTCTCGAGAAGCAGCCGCCAGCCACGAGCGTCAGTCTTCTCGTCTCGAGAAGGAGCCGCCAGCCACGAGCGTCAGTCTTCTCGTCTCGAGAAGGAGCCTCCTGCCACGAGCGTCAGTCTTCTCGTCTCGAGAAGGAGCCTCCTGCCACGAGCGTCAGTCTTCTCGTCTCGAGAAGGAACCTCTTGCCACGAGCGTCAGTCTTCTCGTCTCGAGAAGGAGCCTCTTGCCACGAGCGTCAGTCTTCTCGTCTCGAGAAGGAGCCTAATGCCACGAGCGTCAGTCTTCTCGTCTCGAGAAGGAGCCGCCAGCCACGAGTGTCAGTCTTCTGGTCTCGAGAAGGAGCCGCCAGCCACGAGCGTCAGTCTTCTCGTCTCGAGAAGGAGCCTCATGCCACGAGCGTCAGTCTTCTCGTCTCGAGAAGGAGCCTCCTGCCACGAGCGTCAGTATTCTTGTCTCGAGAAGGAGCCGCCAGCCACGAGCGTCAGTATTCTTGTCTCGAGAAGGAGCCGCCAGCCACGAGCGTCAGTTTTCTCGTCTCGAGAAGGAGCCGCCAGCCACGAGCGTCAGTCTTCTCGTCTCGAGAAGTAGCTGCCAGCCACGAGCGTCAGTCTTCTCGTCTCGAGAAGGAGCCTCCTGCCACGAGCGTCAGTCTTCTCGTCTCGAGAAGGAGCCTCCTGCCACGAGCGTCAGTCTTCTCGTCTCGAGAAGGAGCCGCCAGCCACGAGCGTCAGTCTTCTTGTCTCGAGAAGGAGCCTCCAGCCACGAGCGTCAGTCTTCTCGTCTCGAGAAGGAGCCTCCTGCCACGAGCGTCAGTCTTCTCGTCTCGAGAAGGAGCCTCTTGCCACGAGCGTCAGTCTTCTCGTCTCGAGAAGGAGCCTCCTGCCTAAAGCGTCAGTCTTCTTGTCTCGAGAAGGAGCCGCCAGCCACGAGCGTCAGTATTCTTGTCTCGAGAAGGAGCCGCCAGCCACGAGCGTCAGTTTTCTCGTCTCGAGAAGCAGCCTCCTGCCACGAGCGTCAGTCTTCTCGTCTCGAGAAGGAGCCGCCAGCCACGAGCGTCAGTCTTCTTGTCTCGAGAAGGAGCCGCCAGCCACGAGCGTCAGTCTTCTCGTCTCGAGAAGGAGCCTCCTGCCACGAGCGTCAGTCTTCTCGTCTCGAGAAGGAGCCTCCTGCCACGAGCGTCAGTCTTCTTGTCTCGAGAAGGAGCCTCCTGCCACGAGCGTCAGTCTTCTCGTCTCGAGAAGGAACCTCTTGCCACGAGCGTCAGTCTTCTCGTCTCGAGAAGGAGCCTCCTGCCACGAGCGTCAGTCTTCTCGTCTCGAGAAGGAGCCTCCTGCCACGAGCGTCAGTCTTCTCGTCTCGAGAAGGAGCCTCCTGCCACGAGCGTCAGTCTTCTCGTCTCGAGAAGGAACCTCTTGCCACGAGCGTCAGTCTTCTCGTCTCGAGAAGGAGCCTCTTGCCACGAGCGTCAGTCTTCTCGTCTCGAGAAGGAGCCTCCTGCCACGAGCGTCAGTCTTCTCGTCTCGAGAAGGAGCCTCCTGCCACGAGCGTCAGTCTTCTCGTCTCGAGAAGGAGCGGCCAGCCACGAGCGTCAGTCTTCTTGTCTCGAGAAGGAGCCGCCAGCCACGAGCGTCAGTCTTCTCGTCTCGAGAAGGAGCCGCCAGCCACGAGGGTCAGTCTTCTTGTCTTGAGAAGCAGCCGCCAGCCACGAGCGTCAGTCTTCTTGTCTCGAGAAGGAGCCGCCAGCCACGAGCGTCAGTCTTCTCGTCTCGAGAAGGAGCCTCCTGCCACGAGCGTCAGTCTTCTCGTCTCGAGAAGGAACCTCTTGCCACGAGCGTCAGTCTTCTCGTCTCGAGAGGGAGCCTCCTGCCACGAGCGTCAGTCTTCTCGTCTCGAGAAGGAGCCTCCTGCCACGAGCGTCAGTCTTCTCGTCTCGAGAAGGAGCCTCCTGCCACGAGCGTCAGTCTTCTCGTCTCGAGAAGGAACCTCTTGCCACGAGCGTCAGTCTTCTCGTCTCGAGAAGGAGCCTCTTGCCACGAGCGTCAGTCTTCTCGTCTCGAGAAGGAGCCTCCTGCCACGAGCGTCAGTCTTCTCGTCTCGAGAAGGAGCGGCCAGCCACGAGCGTCAGTCTTCTTGTCTCGAGAAGGAGCCGCCAGCCACGAGCGTCAGTCTTCTCGTCTCGAGAAGGAGCCTCCTGCCACGAGCGTCAGTCTTCTCGTCTCGAGAAGGAGCCTCCTGCCACGAGCGTCAGTCTTCTCGTCTCGAGAAGGAACCTCTTGCCACGAGCGTCAGTCTGCTCGTCTCGAGAAGGAGCCTCTTGCCACGAGCGTCAGTCTTCTCGTCTCGAGAAGGAGCCTCTTGCCACGAGCGTCAGTCTTCTCGTCTCGAGAAGGAGCCTCCTGCCACGAGCGTCAGTCTTCTCGTCTCGAGAAGGAGCCTCCTGCCACGAGCGTCAGTCTTCTCGTCTCGAGAAGGAGCCGCCAGCCACGAGGGTCAGTCTTCTTGTCTTGAGAAGCAGCCGCCAGCCACGAGCGTCAGTCTTCTTGTCTCGAGAAGGAGCCGCCAGCCACGAGCGTCAGTCTTCTCGTCTCGAGAAGGAGCCTCCTGCCACGAGCGTCAGTCTTCTCGTCTCGAGAAGGAACCTCTTGCCACGAGCGTCAGTCTTCTCGTCTCGAGAAGGAGCCTCCTGCCACGAGCGTCAGTCTTCTCGTCTCGAGAAGGAGCCTCCTGCCACGAGCGTCAGTCTTCTCGTCTCGAGAAGGAGCCTCCTGCCACGAGCGTCAGTCTTCTCGTCTCGAGAAGGAACCTCTTGCCACGAGCGTCAGTCTTCTCGTCTCGAGAAGGAGCCTCCTGCCACGAGCGTCAGTCTTCTCGTCTCGAGAAGGAGCCTCCTGCCACGAGCGTCAGTCTTCTCGTCTCGAGAAAGAGCCTCCTGCCACGAGCGTCAGTCTTCTCGTCTCGAGAAGGAACCTCTTGCCACGAGCGTCAGTCTTCTCGTCTCGAGAAGGAGCCTCTTGCCACGAGCGTCAGTCTTCTCGTCTCGAGAAGGAGCCTCCTGCCACGAGCGTCAGTCTTCTCGTCTCGAGAAGGAGCGGCCAGCCACGAGCGTCAGTCTTCTTGTCTCGAGAAGGAGCCGCCAGCCACGAGCGTCAGTCTTCTCGTCTCGAGAAGGAGCCTCCTGCCACGAGCGTCAGTCTTCTCGTCTCGAGAAGGAGCCTCCTGCCACGAGCGTCAGTCTTCTCGTCTCGAGAAGGAACCTCTTGCCACGAGCGTCAGTCTGCTCGTCTCGAGAAGGAGCCTCTTGCCACGAGCGTCAGTCTTCTCGTCTCGAGAAGGAGCCTCTTGCCACGAGCGTCAGTCTTCTCGTCTCGAGAAGGAGCCTCCTGCCACGAGCGTCAGTCTTCTCGTCTCGAGAAGGAGCCTCCTGCCACGAGCGTCAGTCTTCTCGTCTCGAGAAGGAGCGGCCAGCCACGAGCGTCAGTCTTCTTGTCTCGAGAAGGAGCCGCCAGCCACGAGCGTCAGTCTTCTCGTCTCGAGAAGGAGCCGCCAGCCACGAGCGTCAGTCTTCTCGTCTCGAGAAGAAGCCTCCTGCCACGAGCGTCAGTCTTCTCGTCTCGAGAAGGAGCCTCCTGCCACGAGCGTCAGTCTTCTCGTCTCGAGAAGGAGCCGCCAGCCACGAGCGTCAGTCTTCTTGTCTCGAGAAGGAGCCGCCAGCCACGAGCGTCAGTCTTTTCGTCTCGCGAAGGAGGCGTCAGCCACGAGCGTCAGTCTTCTCGTCTCGAGAAGGAGCCGCCAGCCACGAGGGTCAGTCTTCTTGTCTCGAGAAGCAGCCGCCAGCCACGAGCGTCAGTCTTCTTGTCTCGAGAAGGAGCCGCCAGCCACGAGCGTCAGTATTCTCGTCTCGAGAAGGAGCCGCCAGCCACGAGCGTCAGTTTTCTCGTCTCGAGAAGGAGCCGCCAGCCACGAGCGTCAGTCTTCTTCTCTCGAGAAGGAGCCTCCTGCCACGAGCGTCAGTCTTCTCGTCTCGAGAAGGAGCCGCCAGCCACGAGCGTCAGTCTTCTTGTCTCGAGAAGGAGCCGCCAGCCAAGAGCGTCAGTCTTCTTGTCTCGAGAAGGAGCCTCATGCCACGAGCGTCAGTCTTCTTGTCTCGAGAAGGAGCCGCCAGCCACGAGCGTCAGTATTCTCGTCTCGAGAAGGAGCCGCCAGCCACGAGCGTCAGTTTTCTCGTCTCGAGAAGGAACCTCTTGCCACGAGCGTCAGTCTTCTCGTCTCGAGAAGGAGCCTCCTGCCACGAGCGTCAGTCTTCTCGTCTCGAGAAGGAGCCTCCTGCCACGAGCGTCAGTCTTCTCGTCTCGAGAAGGAGCCTCCTGCCACGAGCGTCAGTCTTCTCGTCTCGAGAAGGAACCTCTTGCCACGAGCGTCAGTCTTCTCGTCTCGAGAAGGAGCCTCCTGCCACGAGCGTCAGTCTTCTCGTCTCGAGAAGGAGCCTCCTGCCACGAGCGTCAGTCTTCTCGTCTCGAGAAAGAGCCTCCTGCCACGAGCGTCAGTCTTCTCGTCTCGAGAAGGAACCTCTTGCCACGAGCGTCAGTCTTCTCGTCTCGAGAAGGAGCCTCTTGCCACGAGCGTCAGTCTTCTCGTCTCGAGAAGGAGCCTCCTGCCACGAGCGTCAGTCTTCTCGTCTCGAGAAGGAGCCTCCTGCCACGAGCGTCAGTCTTCTCGTCTCGAGAAGGAGCGGCCAGCCACGAGCGTCAGTCTTCTTGTCTCGAGAAGGAGCCGCCAGCCACGAGCGTCAGTCTTCTCGTCTCGAGAAGGAGCCTCCTGCCACGAGCGTCAGTCTTCTCGTCTCGAGAAGGAGCCTCCTGCCTCGAGCGTCAGTCTTCTCGTCTCGAGAAGGAACCTCTTGCCACGAGCGTCAGTCTGCTCGTCTCGAGAAGGAGCCTCTTGCCACGAGCGTCAGTCTTCTCGTCTCGAGAAGGAGCCTCTTGCCACGAGCGTCAGTCTTCTCGTCTCGAGAAGGAGCCTCCTGCCACGAGCGTCAGTCTTCTCGTCTCGAGAAGGAGCCTCCTGCCACGAGCGTCAGTCTTCTCGTCTCGAGAAGGAGCGGCCAGCCACGAGCGTCAGTCTTCTTGTCTCGAGAAGGAGCCGCCAGCCACGAGCGACAGTCTTCTCGTCTCGAGAAGGAGCCGCCAGCCACGAGCGTCAGTCTTCTCGTCTCGAGAAGGAGCCTCCTGCCACGAGCGTCAGTCTTCTCGTCTCGAGAAGGAGCCTCCTGCCACGAGCGTCAGTCTTCTCGTCTCGAGAAGGAGCCGCCAGCCACGAGCGTCAGTCTTCTTGTCTCGAGAAGGAGCCGCCAGCCACGAGCGTCAGTCTTTTCGTCTCGCGAAGGAGGCGTCAGCCACGAGCGTCAGTCTTCTCGTCTCGAGAAGGAGCCGCCAGCCACGAGGGTCAGTCTTCTTGTCTCGAGAAGCAGCCGCCAGCCACGAGCGTCAGTCTTCTTGTCTCGAGAAGGAGCCGCCAGCCACGAGCGTCAGTATTCTCGTCTCGAGAAGGAGCCGCCAGCCACGAGCGTCAGTTTTCTCGTCTCGAGAAGGAGCCGCCAGCCACGAGCGTCAGTCTTCTCGTCTCGAGAAGGAGCCGCCAGCCACGATAGTCAGTCTTCTCGTCTCGAGAAGGAGCCGCCAGCCACGAGCGTCAGTATTCTCGTCTCGAGAAGGAGCCGCCAGCCACGAGCGTCATTCTTCTTCCCTCGAGAAGGAGCCTCCTGCCACGAGCGTCAGTCTTCTCGTCTCGAGAAGGAGCCGCCAGCCACGAGCGTCAGTCTTCTTGTCTCGAGAAGGAGCCGCCAGCCAAGAGCGTCAGTCTTCTTGTCTCGAGAAGGAGCCTCATGCCACGAGCGTCAGTCTTCTTGTCTCGAGAAGGAGCCGCCAGCCACGAGCGTCAGTATTCTCGTCTCGAGAAGGAGCCGCCAGCCACGAGCGTCAGTTTTCTCGTCTCGAGAAGGAGCCGCCAGCCACGAGCGTCAGTCTTCTCGTCTCGAGAAGGAGCCGCCAGCCACGATAGTCAGTCTTCTCGTCTCGAGAAGGAGCCGCCAGCCACGAGCGTCAGTATTCTCGTCTCGAGAAGGAGCCGCCAGCCACGAGCGTCAGTCTTCTTGTCTCGAGAAGGAGCCTCCTGCCACGAGCGTCAGTCTTCTTGTCTCGAGAAGGAGCCGCCAGCCACGAGCGTCAGTCTTCTTGTCTCGAGAAGGAGCCGCCAACCAAGAGCGTCAGTCTTCTTGTCTCGAGAAGGAGCCTCATGCCACGAGCGTCAGTCTTCTCGTCTCGAGAAGGAGCCGCCAGCCAAGAGCGTCAGTCTTCTTGTCTCGAGAAGGAGCCGCCAGCCACGAGCGTCAGTCTTCTTGTCTCGAGAAGGAGCCGCCAGCCAAGAGCGTCAGTCTTCTCGTCTCGAGAAGGAGCCGCCAGCCACGAGCGTCAGTCTTCTTGTCTCGAGAAGGAGCCGCCAGCCAAGAGCGTCAGTCTTCTTGTCTCGAGAAGGAGCCTCCTGCCACGAGCGTCAGTCTTCTTGTCTCGAGAAGGAGCCGCCAGGCACGAGCGTCAGTCTTCTTGTCTCGAGAAGGAGTCGCCAGCCAAGAGCGTCAGTCTTCTTGTCTCGAGAAGGAGCCTCCTGCCACGAGCGTCAGTCTTCTCGTCTCGAGAAGGAGCCGCCAGCCACGAGCGTCAGTCTTCTTGTCTCGAGAAGGAGCCGCCAGCCAAGAGCGTCAGTCTTCTTGTCTCGAGAAGGAGCCTCATGCCACGAGCGTCAGTCTTCTCGTCTCGAGAAGGAGCCGCCAGCCAAGAGCGTCAGTCTTCTTGTCTCGAGAAGGAGCCTCCTGCCACGAGCGTCAGTCTTCTTGTCTCGAGAAGGAGCCGCCAGCCACGAGCGTCAGTCTTCTTGTCTCGAGAAGGAGCCACCAGCCAAGAGCGTCAGTCTTCTCGTCTCAAGAAGGAGCCGCCAGCCACGAGCGTCAGTCTTCTCGTCTCGAGAAGGAGCCTCCTGCCACGAGCGTCAGTCTTCTCGTCTCGAGAAGGAGCCTCCTGCCACGAGCGTCAGTCTTCTCGTCTCGAGAAGGAGCCGCCAGCCACGAGCGTCAGTCTTCTTGTCTCGAGAAGGAGCCGCCAGCCACGAGCGTCAGTCTTTTCGTCTCGCGAAGGAGGCGTCAGCCACGAGCGTCAGTCTTCTCGTCTCGAGAAGGAGCCGCCAGCCACGAGGGTCAGTCTTCTTGTCTCGAGAAGCAGCCGCCAGCCACGAGCGTCAGTCTTCTTGTCTCGAGAAGGAGCCGCCAGCCACGAGCGTCAGTATTCTCGTCTCGAGAAGGAGCCGCCAGCCACGAGCGTCAGTTTTCTCGTCTCGAGAAGGAGCCGCCAGCCACGAGCGTCAGTCTTCTCGTCTCGAGAAGGAGCCGCCAGCCACGATAGTCAGTCTTCTCGTCTCGAGAAGGAGCCGCCAGCCACGAGCGTCAGTATTCTCGTCTCGAGAAGGAGCCTCCTGCCACGAGCGTCAGTCTTCTCGTCTCGAGAAGGAGCCGCCAGCCACGAGGGTCAGTCTTCTTGTCTTGAGAAGCAGCCGCCAGCCACGAGCGTCAGTCTTCTTGTCTCGAGAAGGAGCCGCCAGCCACGAGCGTCAGTCTTCTCGTCTCGAGAAGGAGCCTCCTGCCACGAGCGTCAGTCTTCTCGTCTCGAGAAGGAACCTCTTGCCACGAGCGTCAGTCTTCTCGTCTCGAGAAGGAGCCTCCTGCCACGAGCGTCAGTCTTCTCGTCTCGAGAAGGAGCCTCCTGCCACGAGCGTCAGTCTTCTCGTCTCGAGAAGGAGCCTCCTGCCACGAGCGTCAGTCTTCTCGTCTCGAGAAGGAACCTCTTGCCACGAGCGTCAGTCTTCTCGTCTCGAGAAGGAGCCTCCTGCCACGAGCGTCAGTCTTCTCGTCTCGAGAAGGAGCCTCCTGCCACGAGCGTCAGTCTTCTCGTCTCGAGAAAGAGCCTCCTGCCACGAGCGTCAGTCTTCTCGTCTCGAGAAGGAACCTCTTGCCACGAGCGTCAGTCTTCTCGTCTCGAGAAGGAGCCTCTTGCCACGAGCGTCAGTCTTCTCGTCTCGAGAAGGAGCCTCCTGCCACGAGCGTCAGTCTTCTCGTCTCGAGAAGGAGCGGCCAGCCACGAGCGTCAGTCTTCTTGTCTCGAGAAGGAGCCGCCAGCCACGAGCGTCAGTCTTCTCGTCTCGAGAAGGAGCCTCCTGCCACGAGCGTCAGTCTTCTCGTCTCGAGAAGGAGCCTCCTGCCACGAGCGTCAGTCTTCTCGTCTCGAGAAGGAACCTCTTGCCACGAGCGTCAGTCTGCTCGTCTCGAGAAGGAGCCTCTTGCCACGAGCGTCAGTCTTCTCGTCTCGAGAAGGAGCCTCTTGCCACGAGCGTCAGTCTTCTCGTCTCGAGAAGGAGCCTCCTGCCACGAGCGTCAGTCTTCTCGTCTCGAGAAGGAGCCTCCTGCCACGAGCGTCAGTCTTCTCGTCTCGAGAAGGAGCGGCCAGCCACGAGCGTCAGTCTTCTTGTCTCGAGAAGGAGCCGCCAGCCACGAGCGTCAGTCTTCTCGTCTCGAGAAGGAGCCGCCAGCCACGAGCGTCAGTCTTCTCGTCTCGAGAAGAAGCCTCCTGCCACGAGCGTCAGTCTTCTCGTCTCGAGAAGGAGCCTCCTGCCACGAGCGTCAGTCTTCTCGTCTCGAGAAGGAGCCGCCAGCCACGAGCGTCAGTCTTCTTGTCTCGAGAAGGAGCCGCCAGCCACGAGCGTCAGTCTTTTCGTCTCGCGAAGGAGGCGTCAGCCACGAGCGTCAGTCTTCTCGTCTCGAGAAGGAGCCGCCAGCCACGAGGGTCAGTCTTCTTGTCTCGAGAAGCAGCCGCCAGCCACGAGCGTCAGTCTTCTTGTCTCGAGAAGGAGCCGCCAGCCACGAGCGTCAGTATTCTCGTCTCGAGAAGGAGCCGCCAGCCACGAGCGTCAGTTTTCTCGTCTCGAGAAGGAGCCGCCAGCCACGAGCGTCAGTCTTCTTCTCTCGAGAAGGAGCCTCCTGCCACGAGCGTCAGTCTTCTCGTCTCGAGAAGGAGCCGCCAGCCACGAGCGTCAGTCTTCTTGTCTCGAGAAGGAGCCGCCAGCCAAGAGCGTCAGTCTTCTTGTCTCGAGAAGGAGCCTCATGCCACGAGCGTCAGTCTTCTTGTCTCGAGAAGGAGCCGCCAGCCACGAGCGTCAGTATTCTCGTCTCGAGAAGGAGCCGCCAGCCACGAGCGTCAGTTTTCTCGTCTCGAGAAGGAACCTCTTGCCACGAGCGTCAGTCTTCTCGTCTCGAGAAGGAGCCTCCTGCCACGAGCGTCAGTCTTCTCGTCTCGAGAAGGAGCCTCCTGCCACGAGCGTCAGTCTTCTCGTCTCGAGAAGGAGCCTCCTGCCACGAGCGTCAGTCTTCTCGTCTCGAGAAGGAACCTCTTGCCACGAGCGTCAGTCTTCTCGTCTCGAGAAGGAGCCTCCTGCCACGAGCGTCAGTCTTCTCGTCTCGAGAAGGAGCCTCCTGCCACGAGCGTCAGTCTTCTCGTCTCGAGAAAGAGCCTCCTGCCACGAGCGTCAGTCTTCTCGTCTCGAGAAGGAACCTCTTGCCACGAGCGTCAGTCTTCTCGTCTCGAGAAGGAGCCTCTTGCCACGAGCGTCAGTCTTCTCGTCTCGAGAAGGAGCCTCCTGCCACGAGCGTCAGTCTTCTCGTCTCGAGAAGGAGCCTCCTGCCACGAGCGTCAGTCTTCTCGTCTCGAGAAGGAGCGGCCAGCCACGAGCGTCAGTCTTCTTGTCTCGAGAAGGAGCCGCCAGCCACGAGCGTCAGTCTTCTCGTCTCGAGAAGGAGCCTCCTGCCACGAGCGTCAGTCTTCTCGTCTCGAGAAGGAGCCTCCTGCCTCGAGCGTCAGTCTTCTCGTCTCGAGAAGGAACCTCTTGCCACGAGCGTCAGTCTGCTCGTCTCGAGAAGGAGCCTCTTGCCACGAGCGTCAGTCTTCTCGTCTCGAGAAGGAGCCTCTTGCCACGAGCGTCAGTCTTCTCGTCTCGAGAAGGAGCCTCCTGCCACGAGCGTCAGTCTTCTCGTCTCGAGAAGGAGCCTCCTGCCACGAGCGTCAGTCTTCTCGTCTCGAGAAGGAGCGGCCAGCCACGAGCGTCAGTCTTCTTGTCTCGAGAAGGAGCCGCCAGCCACGAGCGACAGTCTTCTCGTCTCGAGAAGGAGCCGCCAGCCACGAGCGTCAGTCTTCTCGTCTCGAGAAGGAGCCTCCTGCCACGAGCGTCAGTCTTCTCGTCTCGAGAAGGAGCCTCCTGCCACGAGCGTCAGTCTTCTCGTCTCGAGAAGGAGCCGCCAGCCACGAGCGTCAGTCTTCTTGTCTCGAGAAGGAGCCGCCAGCCACGAGCGTCAGTCTTTTCGTCTCGCGAAGGAGGCGTCAGCCACGAGCGTCAGTCTTCTCGTCTCGAGAAGGAGCCGCCAGCCACGAGGGTCAGTCTTCTTGTCTCGAGAAGCAGCCGCCAGCCACGAGCGTCAGTCTTCTTGTCTCGAGAAGGAGCCGCCAGCCACGAGCGTCAGTATTCTCGTCTCGAGAAGGAGCCGCCAGCCACGAGCGTCAGTTTTCTCGTCTCGAGAAGGAGCCGCCAGCCACGAGCGTCAGTCTTCTCGTCTCGAGAAGGAGCCGCCAGCCACGATAGTCAGTCTTCTCGTCTCGAGAAGGAGCCGCCAGCCACGAGCGTCAGTATTCTCGTCTCGAGAAGGAGCCGCCAGCCACGAGCGTCATTCTTCTTCCCTCGAGAAGGAGCCTCCTGCCACGAGCGTCAGTCTTCTCGTCTCGAGAAGGAGCCGCCAGCCACGAGCGTCAGTCTTCTTGTCTCGAGAAGGAGCCGCCAGCCAAGAGCGTCAGTCTTCTTGTCTCGAGAAGGAGCCTCATGCCACGAGCGTCAGTCTTCTTGTCTCGAGAAGGAGCCGCCAGCCACGAGCGTCAGTATTCTCGTCTCGAGAAGGAGCCGCCAGCCACGAGCGTCAGTTTTCTCGTCTCGAGAAGGAGCCGCCAGCCACGAGCGTCAGTCTTCTCGTCTCGAGAAGGAGCCGCCAGCCACGATAGTCAGTCTTCTCGTCTCGAGAAGGAGCCGCCAGCCACGAGCGTCAGTATTCTCGTCTCGAGAAGGAGCCGCCAGCCACGAGCGTCAGTCTTCTTGTCTCGAGAAGGAGCCTCCTGCCACGAGCGTCAGTCTTCTTGTCTCGAGAAGGAGCCGCCAGCCACGAGCGTCAGTCTTCTTGTCTCGAGAAGGAGCCGCCAACCAAGAGCGTCAGTCTTCTTGTCTCGAGAAGGAGCCTCATGCCACGAGCGTCAGTCTTCTCGTCTCGAGAAGGAGCCGCCAGCCAAGAGCGTCAGTCTTCTTGTCTCGAGAAGGAGCCGCCAGCCACGAGCGTCAGTCTTCTTGTCTCGAGAAGGAGCCGCCAGCCAAGAGCGTCAGTCTTCTCGTCTCGAGAAGGAGCCGCCAGCCACGAGCGTCAGTCTTCTTGTCTCGAGAAGGAGCCGCCAGCCAAGAGCGTCAGTCTTCTTGTCTCGAGAAGGAGCCTCCTGCCACGAGCGTCAGTCTTCTTGTCTCGAGAAGGAGCCGCCAGGCACGAGCGTCAGTCTTCTTGTCTCGAGAAGGAGTCGCCAGCCAAGAGCGTCAGTCTTCTTGTCTCGAGAAGGAGCCTCCTGCCACGAGCGTCAGTCTTCTCGTCTCGAGAAGGAGCCGCCAGCCACGAGCGTCAGTCTTCTTGTCTCGAGAAGGAGCCGCCAGCCAAGAGCGTCAGTCTTCTTGTCTCGAGAAGGAGCCTCATGCCACGAGCGTCAGTCTTCTCGTCTCGAGAAGGAGCCGCCAGCCAAGAGCGTCAGTCTTCTTGTCTCGAGAAGGAGCCTCCTGCCACGAGCGTCAGTCTTCTTGTCTCGAGAAGGAGCCGCCAGCCACGAGCGTCAGTCTTCTTGTCTCGAGAAGGAGCCACCAGCCAAGAGCGTCAGTCTTCTCGTCTCAAGAAGGAGCCGCCAGCCACGAGCGTCAGTCTTCTCGTCTCGAGAAGGAGCCTCCTGCCACGAGCGTCAGTCTTCTCGTCTCGAGAAGGAGCCTCCTGCCACGAGCGTCAGTCTTCTCGTCTCGAGAAGGAGCCGCCAGCCACGAGCGTCAGTCTTCTTGTCTCGAGAAGGAGCCGCCAGCCACGAGCGTCAGTCTTTTCGTCTCGCGAAGGAGGCGTCAGCCACGAGCGTCAGTCTTCTCGTCTCGAGAAGGAGCCGCCAGCCACGAGGGTCAGTCTTCTTGTCTCGAGAAGCAGCCGCCAGCCACGAGCGTCAGTCTTCTTGTCTCGAGAAGGAGCCGCCAGCCACGAGCGTCAGTATTCTCGTCTCGAGAAGGAGCCGCCAGCCACGAGCGTCAGTTTTCTCGTCTCGAGAAGGAGCCGCCAGCCACGAGCGTCAGTCTTCTCGTCTCGAGAAGGAGCCGCCAGCCACGATAGTCAGTCTTCTCGTCTCGAGAAGGAGCCGCCAGCCACGAGCGTCAGTATTCTCGTCTCGAGAAGGAGCCGCCAGCCACGAGCGTCAGTCTTCTTCCCTCGAGAAGGAGCCTCCTGCCACGAGCGTCAGTCTTCTCGTCTCGAGAAGGAGCCGCCAGCCACGAGCGTCAGTCTTCTTGTCTCGAGAAGGAGCCGCCAGCCAAGAGCGTCAGTCTTCTTGTCTCGAGAAGGAGCCTCATGCCACGAGCGTCAGTCTTCTTGTCTCGAGAAGGAGCCGCTAGCCACGAGCGTCAGTATTCTCGTCTCGAGAAGGAGCCGCCAGCCACGAGCGTCAGTTTTCTCGTCTCGAGAAGGAGCCGCCAGCCACGAGCGTCAGTCTTCTCGTCTCGAGAAGGAGCCGCCAGCCACGATAGTCAGTCTTCTCGTCTCGAGAAGGAGCCGCCAGCCACGAGCGTCAGTATTCTCGTCTCGAGAAGGAGCCGCCAGCCACGAGCGTCAGTCTTCTTGTCTCGAGAAGGAGCCTCCTGCCACGAGCGTCAGTCTTCTTGTCTCGAGAAGGAGCCGCCAGCCACGAGCGTCAGTCTTCTTGTCTCGAGAAGGAGCCGCCAACCAAGAGCGTCAGTCTTCTTGTCTCGAGAAGGAGCCTCATGCCACGAGCGTCAGTCTTCTCGTCTCGAGAAGGAGCCGCCAGCCAAGAGCGTCAGTCTTCTTGTCTCGAGAAGGAGCCGCCAGCCACGAGCGTCAGTCTTCTTGTCTCGAGAAGGAGCCGCCAGCCAAGAGCGTCAGTCTTCTCGTCTCGAGAAGGAGCCGCCAGCCACGAGCGTCAGTCTTCTTGTCTCGAGAAGGAGCCGCCAGCCAAGAGCGTCAGTCTTCTTGTCTCGAGAAGGAGCCTCCTGCCACGAGCGTCAGTCTTCTTGTCTCGAGAAGGAGCCGCCAGGCACGAGCGTCAGTCTTCTTGTCTCGAGAAGGAGTCGCCAGCCAAGAGCGTCAGTCTTCTTGTCTCGAGAAGGAGCCTCCTGCCACGAGCGTCAGTCTTCTCGTCTCGAGAAGGAGCCGCCAGCCACGAGCGTCAGTCTTCTTGTCTCGAGAAGGAGCCGCCAGCCAAGAGCGTCAGTCTTCTTGTCTCGAGAAGGAGCCTCATGCCACGAGCGTCAGTCTTCTCGTCTCGAGAAGGAGCCGCCAGCCAAGAGCGTCAGTCTTCTTGTCTCGAGAAGGAGCCTCCTGCCACGAGCGTCAGTCTTCTTGTCTCGAGAAGGAGCCGCCAGCCACGAGCGTCAGTCTTCTTGTCTCGAGAAGGAGCCACCAGCCAAGAGCGTCAGTCTTCTCGTCTCAAGAAGGAGCCGCCAGCCACGAGCGTCAGTCTTCTTGTCTCGAGAAGGAGCCGCCAGCCAAGAGCGTCAGTCTTCTTGTCTCGAGAAGGAGCCGCCAGCCACGAGCGTCAGTCTTCTTGTCTCGAGAAGGAGCCGCCAGCCACGAGCGTCAGTCTTCTTGTCTCGAGAAGGAGCCGCCAGCCACGAGCGTCAGTCTTCTTGTCTCGAGAAGGAGCCGCCAGCCACGAGCGTCAGTCTTCTTGTCTCGAGAAGGAGCCGCCAGCCACGAGCGTCAGTCTTCTTGTCTCGAGAAGGAGCCGCCAGCCACGAGCGTCAGTCTTCTTGTCTCGAGAAGGAGCCGCCAGCCACGACCGTCAGTCTTCTCGTCTCAAGAAGGAGCCGCCAGCCACGAGCGTCAGTCTTCTTGTCTCGAGAAGGAGCCGCCAGCCACGAGCGTCAGTATTCTCGTCTCGAGAAGGAGCCGCCAGCCACGAGCGTCAGTTTTCTCGTCTCGAGAAGGAGCCGCCAGCCACGAGCGTCAGTCTTCTCGTCTCGAGAAGGAGCCGCCAGCCACGATAGTCAGTCTTCTCGTCTCAAGAAGGAGCCGCCAGCCACGAGCGTCAGTATTCTCGTCTCGAGAAGGAGCCGCCAGCCACGAGCGTCAGTCTTCTTGTCTCGAGAAGGAGCCTCCTGCCACGAGCGTCAGTCTTCTCGTCTCGAGAAGGAGCCGCCAGCCACGAGCGTCAGTCTTCTTGTCTCGAGAAGGAGCCGCCAACCAAGAGCGTCAGTCTTCTTGTCTCGAGAAGGAGCCGCCAGCCAAGAGCGTCAGTCTTCTCGTCTCGAGAAGGAGCCGCCAGCCACGAGCGTCAGTCTTCTTGTCTCGAGAAGGAGCCGCCAGCCACGAGCGTCAGTCTTCTCGTCTCAAGAAGGAGCCGCCAGCCACGAGCGTCAGTCTTCTTGTCTCGAGAAGGAGCCGCCAGCCACGAGCGTCAGTCTTCTTGTCTCGAGAAGGAGCCGCCAGCCACGAGCGTCAGTCTTCTTGTCTCGAGAAGGAGCCGCCAGCCACGAGCGTCAGTCTTCTTGTCTCGAGAAGGAGCCGCCAGCCACGAGCGTCAGTCTTCTCGTCTCAAGAAGGAGCCGCCAGCCACGAGCGTCAGTCTTCTTGTCTCGTGAAGGAGCCGCCAGCCAAGAGCGTCAGTCTTCTCGTCTCGAGAAGGAGCCGCCAGCCACGAGCGTCAGTCTTCTTGTCTCGAGAAGGAGCCGCCAGCCACGAGCGTCAGTCTTCTTGTCTCGAGAAGGAGCCGCCAGCCACGAGCGTCAGTCTTCTTGTCTCGAGAAGGAGCCGCCAGCCACGAGCGTCAGTCTTCTTGTCTCGAGAAGGAGCCGCCAGCCAAGAGCGTCAGTCTTCTCGTCTCGAGAAGGAGCCGCCAGCCACGAGCGTCAGTCTTCTCGTCTCGAGAAGGAGCCGCCAGCCACGAGCGTCAGTCTTCTTGTCTCGAGAAGGAGCCGCCAGCCAAGAGCGTCAGTCTTCTTGTCTCGAGAAGGAGCCGCCAGCCACGAGCGTCAGTCTTCTTGTCTCGAGAAGGAGCCGCCAGCCACGAGCGTCAGTCTTCTTGTCTCGAGAAGGAGCCGCCAGCCACGAGCGTCAGTCTTCTTGTCTCGAGAAGGAGCCGCCAGCCACGAGCGTCAGTCTTCTTGTCTCGAGAAGGAGCCGCCAGCCACGAGCGTCAGTCTTCTTGTCTCGAGAAGGAGCCGCCAGCCACGAGCGTCAGTCTTCTTGTCTCGAGAAGGAGCCGCCAGCCACGACCGTCAGTCTTCTCGTCTCAAGAAGGAGCCGCCAGCCACGAGCGTCAGTCTTCTTGTCTCGAGAAGGAGCCGCCAGCCAAGAGCGTCAGTCTTCTCGTCTCGAGAAGGAGCCGCCAGCCACGAGCGTCAGTCTTCTTGTCTCGAGAAGGAGCCGCCAGCCACGAGCGTCAGTCTTCTTGTCTCGAGAAGGAGCCGCCAGCCAAGAGCGTCAGTCTTCTCGTCTCAAGAAGGAGCCGCCAGCCACGAGCGTCAGTCTTCTTGTCTCGAGAAGGAGCCGCCAGCCAAGAGCGTCAGTCTTCTTGTCTCGAGAAGGAGCCTCCTGCCACGAGCGTCAGTCTTCTCGTCTCGAGAAGGAGCCGCCAGCCACGAGCGTCAGTCTTCTCGTCTCAAGAAGGAGCCGCCAGCCACGAGCGTCAGTCTTCTTGTCTCGAGAAGGAGCCGCCAGCCAAGAGCGTCAGTCTTCTCGTCTCGAGAAGGAGCCGCCAGCCACGAGCGTCAGTCTTCTTGTCTCGAGAAGGAGCCGCCAGCCACGAGCGTCAGTCTTCTCGTCTCAAGAAGGAGCCGCCAGCCACGAGCGTCAGTCTTCTTGTCTCGAGAAGGAGCCGCCAGCCACGAGCGTCAGTCTTCTTGTCTCGAGAAGGAGCCGCCAGCCACGAGCGTCAGTCTTCTTGTCTCGAGAAGGAGCCGCCAGCCACGAGCGTCAGTCTTCTTGTCTCGAGAAGGAGCCGCCAGCCACGAGCGTCAGTCTTCTCGTCTCAAGAAGGAGCCGCCAGCCACGAGCGTCAGTCTTCTTGTCTCGTGAAGGAGCCGCCAGCCAAGAGCGTCAGTCTTCTCGTCTCGAGAAGGAGCCGCCAGCCACGAGCGTCAGTCTTCTTGTCTCGAGAAGGAGCCGCCAGCCACGAGCGTCAGTCTTCTTGTCTCGAGAAGGAGCCGCCAGCCACGAGCGTCAGTCTTCTTGTCTCGAGAAGGAGCCGCCAGCCACGAGCGTCAGTCTTCTTGTCTCGAGAAGGAGCCGCCAGCCAAGAGCGTCAGTCTTCTCGTCTCGAGAAGGAGCCGCCAGCCACGAGCGTCAGTCTTCTCGTCTCGAGAAGGAGCCGCCAGCCACGAGCGTCAGTCTTCTTGTCTCGAGAAGGAGCCGCCAGCCACGAGCGTCAGTCTTCTTGTCTCGAGAAGGAGCCGCCAGCCAAGAGCGTCAGTCTTCTCGTCTCGAGAAGGAGCCGCCAGCCACGAGCGTCAGTCTTCTCGTCTCGAGAAGGAGCCGCCAGCCACGAGCGTCAGTCTTCTCGTCTCGAGAAGGAGCCGCCAGCCACGAGCGTCAGTCTTCTTGTCTCGAGAAGGAGCCGCCAGCCACGAGCGTCAGTCTTCTTGTCTCGAGAAGGAGCCGCCAGCCAAGAGCGTCAGTCTTCTCGTCTCGAGAAGGAGCCGCCAGCCACGAGCGTCAGTCTTCTCGTCTCGAGAAGGAGCCGCCAGCCACGAGCGTCAGTCTTCTCGTCTCGAGAAGGAGCCGCCAGCCACGAGCGTCAGTCTTCTTGTCTCGAGAAGGAGCCGCCAGCCACGAGCGTCAGTCTTCTTGTCTCGAGAAGGAGCCTCCTGCCACGAGCGTCAGTCTTCTCGTCTCGAGAAGGAGCCTCCTGCCACGAGCGTCAGTCTTCTCGTCTCGAGAAGGAGCCGCCAGCCACGAGCGTCAGTCTTCTTGTCTCGAGAAGGAGCCGCCAGCCACGAGCGTCAGTCTTCTTGTCTCGAGAAGGAGCCGCCAGCCAAGAGCGTCAGTCTTCTTGTCTCGAGAAGGAGCCGCCAGCCACGAGCGTCAGTATTCTCGTCTCGAGAAGGAGCCGCCAGCCACGAGCGTCAGTTTTCTCGTCTCGAGAAGGAGCCGCCAGCCACGAGCGTCAGTCTTCTCGTCTCGAGAAGGAGCCGCCAGCCACGAGCGTCAGTCTTCTTGTCTCGAGAAGGAGCCTCCTGCCACGAGCGTCAGTCTTCTTGTCTCGAGAAGGAGCCGCCAGCCACGAGCGTCAGTCTTCTTGTCTCGAGAAGGAGCCTCATGCCACGAGCGTCAGTCTTCTCGTCTCGAGAAGGAGCCGCCAGCCAAGAGCGTCAGTCTTCTTGTCTCGAGAAGGAGCCTCCTGCCACGAGCGTCAGTCTTCTTGTCTCGAGAAGGAGCCGCCAGCCACGAGCGTCAGTCTTCTTGTCTCGAGAAGGAGCCGCCAGCCAAGAGCGTCAGTCTTCTCGTCTCAAGAAGGAGCCGCCAGCCACGAGCGTCAGTCTTCTTGTCTCGAGAAGGAGCCGCCAGCCAAGAGCGTCAGTCTTCTTGTCTCGAGAAGGAGCCTCCTGCCACGAGCGTCAGTCTTCTTGTCTCGAGAAGGAGCCGCCAGCCACGAGCGTCAGTCTTCTTGTCTCGAGAAGGAGCCGCCAGCCAAGAGCGTCAGTCTTCTTGTCTCGAGAAGGAGCCTCATGCCACGAGCGTCAGTCTTCTCGTCTCGAGAAGGAGCCGCCAGCCAAGAGCGTCAGTCTTCTTGTCTCGAGAAGGAGCCTCCTGCCACGAGCGTCAGTCTTCTTGTCTCGAGAAGGAGCCGCCAGCCACGAGCGTCAGTCTTCTTGTCTCGAGAAGGAGCCGCCAGCCAAGAGCGTCAGTCTTCTCGTCTCAAGAAGGAGCCGCCAGCCACGAGCGTCAGTCTTCTTGTCTCGAGAAGGAGCCGCCAGCCAAGAGCGTCAGTCTTCTTGTCTCGAGAAGGAGCCTCCTGCCACGAGCGTCAGTCTTCTCGTCTCGAGAAGGAGCCGCCAGCCACGAGCGTCAGTCTTCTCGTCTCAAGAAGGAGCCGCCAGCCACGAGCGTCAGTCTTCTTGTCTCGAGAAGGAGCCGCCAGCCAAGAGCGTCAGTCTTCTCGTCTCGAGAAGGAGCCGCCAGCCACGAGCGTCAGTCTTCTTGTCTCGAGAAGGAGCCGCCAGCCACGAGCGTCAGTCTTCTTGTCTCGAGAAGGAGCCGCCAGCCACGAGCGTCAGTCTTCTTGTCTCGAGAAGGAGCCGCCAGCCACGAGCGTCAGTCTTCTTGTCTCGAGAAGGAGCCGCCAGCCAAGAGCGTCAGTCTTCTCGTCTCGAGAAGGAGCCGCCAGCCACGAGCGTCAGTCTTCTCGTCTCGAGAAGGAGCCGCCAGCCACGATAGTCAGTCTTCTCGTCTCGAGAAGGAGCCGCCAGCCACGAGCGTCAGTATTCTCGTCTCGAGAAGGAGCCGCCAGCCACGAGCGTCAGTCTTCTTGTCTCGAGAAGGAGCCTCCTGCCACGAGCGTCAGTCTTCTCGTCTCGAGAAGGAGCCGCCAGCCACGAGCGTCAGTCTTCTTGTCTCGAGAAGGAGCCGCCAGCCAAGAGCGTCAGTCTTCTTGTCTCGAGAAGGAGCCTCATGCCACGAGCGTCAGTCTTCTTGTCTCGAGAAGGAGCCGCCAGCCACGAGCGTCAGTATTCTCGTCTCGAGAAGGAGCCGCCAGCCACGAGCGTCAGTTTTCTCGTCTCGAGAAGGAGCCGCCAGCCACGAGCGTCAGTCTTCTCGTCTCGAGAAGGAGCCGCCAGCCACGAGCGTCAGTCTTCTTGTCTCGAGAAGGAGCCTCCTGCCACGAGCGTCAGTCTTCTTGTCTCGAGAAGGAGCCGCCAGCCACGAGCGTCAGTCTTCTTGTCTCGAGAAGGAGCCTCATGCCACGAGCGTCAGTCTTCTCGTCTCGAGAAGGAGCCGCCAGCCAAGAGCGTCAGTCTTCTTGTCTCGAGAAGGAGCCTCCTGCCACGAGCGTCAGTCTTCTTGTCTCGAGAAGGAGCCGCCAGCCACGAGCGTCAGTCTTCTTGTCTCGAGAAGGAGCCGCCAGCCAAGAGCGTCAGTCTTCTTGTCTCGAGAAGGAGCCTCCTGCCACGAGCGTCAGTCTTCTCGTCTCGAGAAGGAGCCGCCAGCCACGAGCGTCAGTCTTCTTGTCTCGAGAAGGAGCCGCCAGCCAAGAGCGTCAGTCTTCTTGTCTTGAGAAGGAGCCTCCTGCCACGAGCGTCAGTCTTCTCGTCTCGAGAAGGAGCCGCCAGCCACGAGCGTCAGTTTTCTCGTCTCGAGAAGGAGCCGCCAGCCAAGAGCGTCAGTCTTCTCGTCTCGAGAAGGAGCCTTCTGCCACGAGCGTCAGTCTTCTCGTCTCGAGAAGGAGCCATCAGCCGTGAGCGGTGGTCCCCTCGTCGTGGTTCTTATAACGACTTTTACAACGGAGGTTTTATTTCAGGCAAAGTCCAATTTAGGGACATTTTTAGCAAGGTTAGCACTAATTGATAACCGGGTATACGGAACAGAAATGGGATTATGAATTGGCTACCGCTTCAAAGGGATTAGGAAGGGGAGGAAACGATAGCCAGGAATGTAAGTCAGCTAGGTTTGTGAAGACCTTTACCCCTTTGGTTAGTAAGAAATAAAGGCTGTCAAATAAGATCATTTAGTCCTGATAGATCGAGTGCCGCAAATGCATTGAAAATACCAGAACTAGGGAAATTAAGGTTACAGCTCGAAAGTGAGTCGAATGTGACATCAATAAACCAAATGTATAAAACATATATATATTTTTTATTTTTGGGCATTACTGTGCAAAACACAATGTTCTGTATTTTAGGATACTGACTTTTATTATTTTTAGGCAGATCGGCTAACTGATGCGACTTTAAGAACACACTTTGAATCCATCGAAAATATAGTATGTCTATAATATTTTTTTCATTTGAATAATAATAATAATAATAATAATAATAATAATAATAATAATAATAATAATAATAATAATAATAATAATAATAATAATAATAATAATAATAATAATAATAATAATAATAGTTTATTCAACCAAATCAATATCGATTACCACGTTTTTTTTGCGAGTGGCGAAGTCAGTGACTGACTTTTTTGCCACGGGGTTTCCGTTTTAACATACACACATTTATTACAATAAAATTATACTAAAACCAGTTGGCAAGCCAAAATGTACCTCTCCTCGGAAGAATTGTGCCTAGTGGTATTAATTTCTCGAGATTGCCTTTAAAGATATAGCGCCGCAATTCAGAGTTATTTACTAAAAACGTTATCCCGGTTCTATCCCGCCCGGTATAAAATCGTAATTATAATTAAAATAATTGAGACGAAACAACCGATTTTCATTTATTCAGAATATTATAATTTTAGTAGTTACAACAGTGAGTTAGACGTACTAAAACAATGTACAATTGGATTTTACAGTACAATTTTATGAGTTGAATAAAATAATAATTGTCCAATTCAGTTCAGGATGAGCTTAAAGGAAAAATATTTGAGAACATAAAGTCTGCCAGATATTTTTCGATTTTATTGGATTGCACTCCCGATTTTAGCCATAAAGAACAACTCTAAATTGTTATTCGAATTGTAGATATTTGCGATTCTGTAACTCAAGTTAAAGAATACGTATTAGAATTTTTTGAAGTAGATGACGCAACTAGGTTGGGTTTATATGAAACGCTGAAGGAGGTTTTAGCTACGAATGGACTGAAACTTTCCGATTGCCGTGTTCAAGGATACGACAACGGCGCCGATATGAGAGGTATAAATAAGGGTTACAGGCGCGATTTCTATCCTAGGGCTTTCTTTACTCTATGTGGCTGCCATAATCTGAACCTAATGATCGGGGACATTGCAAAGTCGTCAGTAAAGGCTGTGTCACTTTTTGGTGTAATGCAGAATTTGTATACAATTTTTTCCGCTTCGACATCTCGATGGGTATTCTTAAAACTCACGTCAAAAAATTAACACCGCAACCATTGTGGGAAACCAGATGGGAATGCCGTACCGGGAGCGTTAGAGCTGTTAGATTTCAAATTCCTGCGTTTTTAAAAGCCTAAGCGCGATTTCAGAAATATCTTATAATGTGAAAATTAAGGGTTTAATCCAAGAACTTACGTCTTTTGATTTCATCGTTCGTTTGATTATTTGGTACGAAATGTTAACCAAAGTTAATATAGGCAGCCAGTTAATGCAAAACCAAAAAAAAAACAATGGACATGGGGCCTTGGGTATTAGCCTAGCTGATTATTATTATTTATTATTATTATTACATTTAGAAGAAATAGTAATTTTTTTTCAAAATTATCGGGATACTGATTTTCTTAATGCTTTTGAGAAGGCCAAAAAGATAGCTGTTGAATTGAATATTCAACTAGTTTTCTGGGAAGTTAGGACACGATAAACAGAGAGAAAATGTTTAGTTATGAGGGTCCCGATGAAACAGTTTACAATGGTGAAGTTCAATTTAAAACTAATTTTTTTTAAAATAGTTGATCACGTGTTTTCCGCCATGGAAAGTAGATTTAAACTATACAGAGATCACAAAGATGTATTTGGCTTCTTATATGGGGGGGGGGGGGATGCAATATAAAACATTTCGGAAGAAAATCTTATTCATGAAACAGTCTTGACAGCTGTTGATACTTTAAATTATATAACGGAAAATAACATTGTACCCTAATATTGAAAATAGCATTTAAAAATTTGATGACCACTCCAGTGTCAGTAGCCTCGGCAGAAAGATCTTTTTCAAAATTGAAATTAATTCAAAACTATCTGAGATCAACGATAAGCCAAGAGAGACTGTTATCACAAGCCTTATTGGCAATCGAAAATAAAGTGGCGAAATCATTAGAGTTTGATGACGTAATAAAAGATTTTTCCGCCAAAAGATCTAGTTGTCAATTTTCAAGGGTAAAGGTAACAAGTAACTGTTACAACTGTAAATGAACTATGCAAAATAAAATTAATGTCTTCCAATGTTAGAAACTTAAAATAGTGCAATATTTGATCAATAAAACAACTGGGGTAAAACGGGGGTGTTTAAAAGGGAGGGTAAAGCTATAGGGGTTATGAAATCCGAACGGTGAGAGCCCCGCAAGTATATTTCAAACCGGGCCCCGCAAAACACCAAGCCGGCCCTGAGCGAGTTAACATTGTTCATAAATTTACTCTGTGTTTTCACGCTTGTTCGTTTTTTCCATTTACATAACTGAAACTAACAAGGAGAGTACCCGAGGTGTTTATGGCCGATTTAGTTCAAAGTCGGCCGTAATGTGGACCTATATGAGATACGAAATTTCCCAAAAGGAGACGTTGCACTACTGTATTTAAACAAAAGTTCAACAAACGAAAATTACCTTCTAGAAAACAAAGAAATTTGGAACTTTAAAATTGATTCTATTGATATGAATTTTGGAAATTGAAGGTAGCGAGGGTACAAGGTTCTTTGTGAAATGCGAGACCGGTACGGTTTAGCTTAGTCTACGAAATTATCTTACGCTGAGCTTTTTAAGAGATTTATCACACTGACAAGGAGAGTCGACGAGTGTACCCGAGGTGTATATTGCCGATTTTGTTCAAAGTCGGGCGTAGTGTAGAGCTATATGAGATATGAAATTTCGCAAAAGGAGACGTTGCCCTAGACTCATTTGATTTGCCATGGCAACGGAAAATGTTTTTGACCACTTACAACCAAAATAAGATTTTTCCCTTATTTTACCCAAACTTTGTTACAAATTTACCCCAAAAATGTTTCAATTGACCCAAACTTGATGAAATTTACTTAAATGTGGTCCAAATTACAAATTTCGTGATTTTCAAAATTTTTCAATACCGAGAAAATCCCATGCTTTTTTAAATGGAGATTTTTTTGTTTTAAGTGATCAAAAACATTTTACGCCCGACTTTGAACAAAATCGGCAATAAACACCTCGGGTACTCTCCTTGAAGGTAGACCGTTTGGGCTCTCACTGTCATTTAAAATAACCAAAACAGCTCTTTAACAAGCTTGACGTATCACAATTTGTTAATAGGCATGTGTTAAATGAATATGTTAATTTTTAATTATAAAAATTAAAATTACATTTAATTAAAATTTATCGCTGCGAAACGTTAGTTTAAAAAGGCGTACATTGAAACGGTAAACAAGTTTAAAAAGGTTAACTTTTAAATGGTAAGCAAGTTTAAATACTAGGATTAAATCGAAACGGTACGCAAGTTTAAATAGGATTACATTGAAACGGTACGCAAGTTCAAAAAGGCCTACATTGAAAAGGAACGCAAGTTTAAAAAGGCTAACATTGAAACGGTACGCAAGTTAAAAAGGCTTACATTGAAACGGTATGCCAGTTTAAAAAGGCTTACATTGAAACGCTACGCAAGTTTAAAAAGGCCTACATTGAAATGACACGCAAGTTTAAAAAGGCCTACATTGAAAAGGTACGCAAGTTTAAAAAGGCTTAAATTGAAATGATATGCAAGTTTAAAAAGGCTTAAATTGAAATGATACGAGAGTTTAAAAGGGCTTCAATTGAAATGATGCGCAAGTTTAAAAGGGCTTACATTGAAACGGTATGCAAGTTCGAAAAGGCCTACATTGAAAACGTACGCAAGTTTAAACAGGCTTAAATTGAAACGGTATGCAAGTTTAAAAAGGCTTAAATTGAAATTATACGCAAGTTTAAAAAGGCTTAAATTGAAATTATACGCAAGTTTAAAAAGGCTTACATTGAAACGCTACGCAAGTTTAAAAAGGCTTAAATTGAAATGATACGCAAGTTTAAAAAGACTTACATTGAAACGGTACGCAAGTTTAAAAAGGCTTAAATTGAAACGGTATGTAAGTTTAAAAAGGCTTAAATTGAAATTATAGGCAAGTTTAAAAAGGCTTACATTGAAACGCTACGCAAGTTTAAAAAGGCTTAAATTGAAATGATACGCAAGTTTAAAAAGACTTACATTGAAACGGTATGCAAGTTTAAAAACGCTTAAATTGAAATGATACACAAGTTCAAAAAGGCCTACATTGAAAAGGTACGCAAGTTCAAAGAGGCCTACATTGAAAAGGTATGCAAGTTTAAAAAATATTACATTCAAACGGTATGCAAGTTTAAAAAGGCTTACATTGAAACGGTACGCAAGTTCAAAAAGGCCTACATTGAAAAGGTACGCAAGTTCAAAAAGGCTTACTTTGAAACGGTATGCAAGTTTAAAAAGGCTTACATTGAAACGCTACGTAAGTTTAAAAACGATTAAATTGAAATGATACACAAGTTCAAAAAGGCCTACATTGAAAAGGTACGCAAGTTCAAAGAGGCCTACATTGAAAAGGTATGCAAGTTTAAAAAATATTACATTGAAACGGTATGCAAGTTTAAAAAGGCTTACATTGAAACGGTACGCAAGTTCAAAAAGGCCTACATTGAAAAGGTACGCAAGTTCAAAAAGGCTTACTTTGAAACGGTATGCAAGTTTAAAAAGGCTTACATTGAAACGCTACGTAAGTTTAAAAAGGCTTAAATTGAAATGATACGCAAGTTTAAAATGGCCTACATTGAAACGGTATGAAGTGTTTATATATGCGCTTATACCGCTAGTTGTTTATTTACCCGTTCGTTATCAATATTTAGATAAGGCTAATAAAAAACAATATGTTACATCTTTCTTCTAAGGAATAACTTTTCCATTTAGTATGATAAACCATTACAACTTTTCCATTTAGTATAATAAACAATTATTTAAACTTGAAATCGTTTCGTTTTCCGAACTGTTGGTCCAAATCGTGTGGTTATAGGATGTGCTCCAGGTGACACACTTGTGGAGAAGGGCAAGCGGGTGGTCGGGAAAGGAGACGATAGTATACGGCTTGGTTGTTCCAAAGCAGTGTCCTCACTGTTTCGAAGCCTGGGTTGTGAAATAGGGTGTAAGACATCTCTCTGGGAGTTATGTCCCAAGGGTTTTGGTGGGCTAGACGAAGATGAATTATGATAGTTCCGTGGTCTCTGACTGTAAGAGTGGTCAGAACGAATGTTATCAGTATTGTCCAGCAGTGGTGCGTTCTGGTGTCTGACTTGTCTCGCCTCCGATTCTTGCTGTAGGGTGTTGTTTCTGACCCATCTCGATCCACGATATGAAGAAGACGCATGTCGGTTATTGGTACCTGGAGAGTTCAGTGATCGTAGCAGGATATTCTCTTGTGGCTCGATAGGTATTCAATTTCTTGATTCTAGGCGTGGTCGTTAGTGAATTCGAGTCCGTCGATACGTCTTCCCGTCAATGGTCTGGATATTGTACGAATGTGGTTCATCAGCATATGAATGAATTTTCGCCGGCACCCAGTTGCGATGACCAGCTTGATAAAAGACATTGTCGCCAGGGTTAAATAAGTGGTCGCGGGTGACGCATGGTGCGCTGTGACGCCACCATGATTTCTTGCTTAGCTGAAAGAGCATTCTGAATCTGGCGTATTGGATAGTTGGGTTGCAGTGACGAGCTCGTGGTGGTGTTATGGTTTCGAAGTTGCCTTCCCATGAGCATCTGGGCAGGAGACGGTAACTTCAAAATTGGAGTTGTACGATACTCGAGCAGTACATAGTGAAGGTCACGGCTATCCTTCTTAGCCTTGAATAAAAGATTTTTTTATTGTCTGTATTGCTCTTTCTGTCATACTGTTTGATTTCGGGTAATGTGGACTGCTGGTCACATGATATGTTCCCCAGTGTTGAACAAATTCCTTAAATTTGTATGAGCCAAATGGAGGTCCATTGTCCGACACCAGTCGCTGAGGAGCGCCATACCTCGAGAAGTGCGGGTTGAGAAATTTTATGACAGATTCGGCCATAGTGTTCCGCATCTCCTTCATTTCTATGAATTTAGAAAAATAGTCTACAAGTATCACTAGTTTTTTGTCTTATACCTGAAATATGTCAGTCCCAACTGTTTCCCAAGGAAGCTTCGGTACTGGATGTGGTTGCATAGGTATCGCGGAGCTGGCGCGGTCACGATTCCGGCAGATTTGACAGTCCCGGACGTAATTCGTTATATCGGTCGTGATCTGGGGCCAATACACGTTAAGTTTAGCTTTCTGAAGACAGGCGCTGACATCACTTCTCATGGTTGCTGGAACGACAAGGCGATTTCCCCGGTATATCAAGCCACAGTCCTCATGGAACTCCTCCTGATGTGGCCAGTATGGAATAACGTCAGGTGATACTCTCTTCTGTGATCTCGGCCAACCTTGATATATGTATGCACGAAGAGTCTGGAGAGTGGAATCATCTCGGGTTGCTCGCTCCATCAAGATGCGTCTATCCGAGAAAAGAATAGTTAGGGCGTGCAGAGCGGCGTGTTGACCCTCCATTTCCGTGGTATCGATATCAGTCCGCTGTAGTGCAGCACGAGAGAGTGTGTCAGCGATCTGGAGGTTGGTGACAGGGACATACGTCAAAGTAAAATCGTAAAGGAGGAGGCGCAGTACCATTCTCTGTAGACGTGGGGAGAGCATATGCATGGACTTGTTGATGATGGCTACCAAAGGTTTGTGATCGGTCTTGACGGAAAAGTGCGTTCCCACTACGTAATAGTGGAACTTCTCACACGCGAAAAGGACGCCCAGGAGCTCCTTCTCGATCTGCGCGTAGTTCTTTTGGGTCGACGTCAATGTTGTAGATGCATACTCGACAGGGTGATCGTCTTGCAAGAGAGCAGCACCAATACCCTTCGAACTGGCATCCACAGTAATCTTACATGCAGTGGTGGGTTTGAAGACTGCAAGTATTGGGGAGGATGATATTAATGTTTTTACTTTATCAAATACAACCTGCATGCTCGGAGTCCATGAAAAAAGTGAGTCCCTCTTAAGTAACGCTCTCAAGGGAATTGCTTGCTCCGAATATGATGGGAGGAAATAGTTAACCATTCCCAAGAATCGTTGTAGAGCATGTTTGTCTTGCGGCGAGGGAAGGTCCAAAATAGCGTTGATTCTTTCCGGATCGATCTCGATGCGCTCCGGTGTTATTATGTGGCCAAGGTATTTTATGCGTCGGGTGGCGAGCTGTAACTTCTTTTTACTAAATGTTAAGTTAAATTTTCTTGCAGTCTCGAGAATACGCACAAGTAAAGCATCGTGCTCTTTCATATTCTTGGCAGCAAGTAAGAGATCATCAGTAGAGATACGAGTAAATCGGAACTTCTCCGAACGAAAGATCTGTTCCATTACCTGTTGGAACATTTCAGATGCCGTATATATGCCATATGGAAGGCGTAGATATCTAAAAGTACCAAACGGAGTCGAAAAGGTGCAGAGATATGCACCATGTTAATTCAACCTGCCCAAAAGCGTTTTTTGGTGTCAAGGACTGTAAATATAGTATTACCATGGAGTCCTGAGAAAATCTCCTGTGCTGTAGGCATATGGACAGGCTGGCGTTTGATGCTTGGATTCAATTTTCTTGGGTCAAGGCCAATACCTCCCGACCCGTCCGGCTTGCGCTCAACTACCATTGGGTGAACCCATTCCGTGGGGCCCTCCACAGGCGTAATGATACCATTTTTTAACATCATCTGTAGTTCGTCAAAGACCGGTTGTTGCAGTGCGTGTCGTAGTCTGTGAGGTACGGAGACAAACGGAACTGCAGCAGGTTTCAATTGGATTTGGTATCTTATCGGCAATTTCCCTATTCCATCAAAGACATCGGGAAACTGGTCTATTATTGACTGTGGATCATCGTGTGTTACGTCAGATCTGGAAGCAGCGCGAGATTCCTGTAGCACCTGGACCGTGTTAACGTCATAAAAGTGAGTGGTTGGTGGTCGAGTAGAGCGGGAGATTAAGCCAAGCGCTTCGGAAGCGGTGGCGCCGAGGATCGGAGTTGTCGGTTCCAGAGTGATGTAGAATGTTAACTGCCGTTGTGCCGCGAAAGAGATGCAGGATAGTTCAGCCATACCCAATATGGGAACGTTATGTCCGGTATACGCGATGATACGACGAATTGGTTGAGCGAGAGGCAACTTCACTGATAGAGTCTCATAGATATGGTTTGGGATGATATTAATTTGTGAGCCAGTATCTAGTTTGAATAGAATCAGACTATTATTAACTCATACCATTGATCATCGGAAGGTCGGGTGGCAGGATCGTGAGTGGCATCGCAGAGTGCTGTAATCATATTCAATGTGAAGTCAAGACTATCAGTGGTAGAAGGATGATCCAGGAAATATGATTCGTGATGCGCATAGTTGGGTACGTCTGAGCGGCGGGTTTAAACCTCGGAGTAGTGGCCGTATTCGTCGAAACAAGAACTATCGCTCATAAAGTATCGCTGTGAGGTCATCGGATCTGCTGCTGGTTGAGTTCAGTCGTACACACGGGCTGTTGAGCGACAGCAAACTGCCCAATGGCCCACCCGTGAACAGTTATGGCACTTGGAGTCAGACGCCGGGCAGTAATTAGGATGGTTGTGACGTAGACCACAGTTGGAGCAGGTCATTTGTCGCTGAAAGTGGCGAGGCAGACGAGAGTCCGTGGAACTTCGCTGTGATGACGAGAAGCTTCGCGAGAATGGCCGGGTCGGAGCCCTAAAGGGCCATGGATGTCTGGAACATAGATGATCAGAAGCCGGGCGACCTCCCTGTCGGAACGGTCGGTGTCGCAGAGTATCAAGGGCAGCAGAGGAAGAGGAGGACGGCGTAGGTCCATGCAGTAGGTTAGCGGGCACTGCAGACGTTTCCTCAGTCTGACAGACTGAAATAGCTTCATTAAGTGATAGAGCCGGTCTGGAGAAGAGTCGTTTGCGCAGGTCTAGGTCGAAAATGCCTGCCAGGATCTGGTACCGGAGTAAAGAGTCGTTGATTTCCCCGAAATCACAGCTTCAGGCTTTAGTGTGCAAATCATTTAGGAAGTCATCAAACGGCTGGTGTTGACTTTGCTTCGTATGGAAAAACACATATCGATGTGAGTCTGGATTGTTGAAACGCGCGTAGTAGTTGTCGAATGCAGCATATATTTGATCGAGAGTAGGGTGCTGTTGGTTTTCTTCTAGTGGTATGGTCAGGTTCTCGGGCATAATGTATATAAGAAACTGGCTACTTGGGTCGACGGAGTTTCCGTAGAGAGCTTGGATGCAGCTTCGAAGATATTGAAGACCTTCTTGTATTCAGCCCATGAAGCTGCCGGGTTAGCCGTTCCCGGTGTGAAATGTTATGGTGCTCGGTAACTGGATGAGGACATCTGAAGGCTAGGCTATATCACTTCTGACACCTTGTTGTGAGGTTCATTGAGACGCATGGAGCAGGTTTAACTCATAGTCTTTATTAAGTCATTCTGTGTTCAATATTAGTATACAAGTGTTTATATATGCGCTTATACCGCTAGTTGTTTATTTACCCGTTCGATATCAATATTTAGATAAGGCTAATAAAAAACAATATGTTACAATACGCAAGTTCAAAAAGGCCTAGATTGAAAAGGTACGCAAGTTTAAAAAGGATTACATTGAAACGGTATGCAAGTTTAAAAAGGCTTACATTGAAACGGTATGCCAGTTTAAAAAGGCTTACATTGAAACGCTACGCAAGTTTAAAAAGGCCTACATTGAAATGACACGCAAGTTTAAAAAGGCCTACATTGAAAAGGTACGCAAGTTTAAAAAGGCTTAAATTGAAATGATATGCAAGTTTAAAAAGGCTTACATTGAAACGCAACGCAAGTTTAAAAAGGCTTAAATTGAAATGATACGCAAATTTAAAAAGGCCTACATTGAAACGGCATGCAAGTTTAAAAAGGCTTAAATTGAAAAGATACGCAAGTTTAAACAGGCTTAAATTGAAATGATACACAAGTTTAAAAAGGCCTACATTGAAAAGGTACGCAAGTTTAAAAAGGCTGAAATTGAAATGATATGCAAGTTAAAAAAGGCCTACATTGAAACGGTATGCAAGTTTAAAAAGGCTTAAATTGAAATGATACGCAAGTTCAAAAAGGCCTACATTGAAAAGGTACGCAAGTTTAAAAAGGCTTAAATTGAAATGATACGCAAGTTTAAAAAGGCCTTCTTTGAAAAGGTACGCAAGTTTAAAAAGACTTACATTGAAACGCTACGCAAGTTTAAAAAGGCTGAAATTGAAATGATATGCAAGTTTAAAAAGGCCTACATTGAAACGGTATGCAAGTTTAAAAAGGCTTAAATTGAAATGATACGCAAGTTTAAAAAGGCCTTCATTGAAAAGGTACGCAAGTTTAAAAAGACTTACATTGAAACGCTACGCAAGTTTAAAAAGGCTGAAATTGAAATGATACGCAAAAATTTGAACGGGAGGGAATTAGTGGTCAGGTGACCCATAATCCCGAGTGGGGTTTTTACACCAAAATACCAAGAAATATATACAATACAGTGGGAATTCCGTCCGAAATTTGGTTTACATTTTATCTTTTTATATAATTTGTTTGGTTACACTTAATTCTAATTTTGACTTATCTTAAATCATATACTTAAATCTTATAATTAATCTATATTTTCTACAGTAAGTGTGATAGTGTTTAGAAAACCAAAAAAAAACTATTTAATTGCGCTTCTTAAAAATAAACTTGTAATACATGTCATTATGAACCAGAGCTATAATATATATATATATAAGTTAACTTATATTTGAAAACAGCGCGTATACATACATGTGACCATAACGAAATCGGTTTTAAAGTTGATTTTTTCGAATCTTAATTTTTCAAGTTACGATGTTTTTAAACTAAAGTACTCAGATGCTTATATAGCTAAAGCTTAACCTTTCCTTTTTTAGAAAGTTTGCATGAAGAAAATTATAAAAAGTTGTATTATAAAAAATAAATTATTTTACCAAATTTAACTGATCACACTTACCCCACACAGCAAATTTTTCCATAAAAAATTTTGATAACCTCAAGTTATTAGCAAAAATTCAAAATTTTCCCAGCAGGTAAAACGATAAGCAGACTACCAAATACCAAAAAATGAAACCAGTTTTCCAGTTTGGAAAACAGTTACAGGACTTTTCTTTTGGGCATAAAATCTCTAAACACAAGAAGAATATAACGTTTTTTCAACTAAAAGTTTTAAATACTAAATTTAATTGAAATTAATTTTGAAAATAAACAAAATGTGTACAATTAAGTATATTTCAATATCCATTCATCAAATATTTTATTATAATAAATTTTGGGGAAATAATAGGGGTGATCACACTTACCTCCTGATCACACTTACCTCCTGATCACACTTACCTCCTGATCACACTTACCTCCGGATCACACTTACCTCCTGATCACACTTACCTCCTGATCACACTTACCTCCTGATCACACTTACCTCCTGATCACTCTGGCCTCCTGATCACTCTGGCCTCCATTGACCTTATATACTTTTAATTGAAAATAATAAAATTTATAATAATAATATAAAAAAGTTGGTTGACTTGTGCTATGCAGTCAGTCAACTACCAGGAAACGACAGAGTAGACTGATAATTTACATAGTCTAATATTTTCCTAGAAAAATAAATTCATAAAAATAAAAATTTTAGAAAATATTGTCGAGTCGAATTCACATGCTTGATCGTAAGTGGGGACTTTTCACTCACTCTCGGGAAAAAAACAGTGAGTGAACAGCTAAAATCATATCACGAAACAAAGTGTTCATTCGGCCTGAAACCAGCGCTAAAATAATATTTAAATGAGTCACTTCTGACTTTCATAAAGTTACACTACTCTCCCAATGGAATTCAAAATATTTTATTTTAGCTTGCCCAACTTGGCACTTTTTCAAGGCGTATTTTGTCAGTGAAAAAGACGTCTATTTTTTCGCGCCAAAGCTATTTGTACGTTTTCAGTGACGCTCTACAATTTTCTCATTGACAATTTTCTTATAGCACCTAGCGGTTAAAATTTAAATTTTCAAAAAACGTAAAAATATTTTGCGATTTAGATGCAATTTTGGTAGAAAGTGTCCCCCGGCACGTGTTTTGTACAGTACAAATTTCAACTTTCTAGAAAACATAGTTTTTGAAAAACAATCACCTTTTCGAAAAAAAAAACATTTATGAATTGTTACTGAATTTAATTTATTTCAATGTTCATTGGTATTGTTCGCGATGGAAACGGGTTCGGAAACCACTATTGCTACTAATTGTAGTTCAAAAGTAATGTAACAACGAACATGGAATGTTGGCAAAATTTTCCTAATACGTCCCTCCTATCCGACTTTCTAAAGAGTAGTTTCAGTTCGTAGCTTTGGCTATGGTCGCCATTTTTTCTCTATGGGAAAAAGCATAGGTGACGTCGTGTCACGTGATACTGAAATCACTGTAAAGCCGTAAAATCTTAAAGCCGTTTCCACACGTAGCTCGCTTCTATCCCGTTCTCGGAACGCGATAAAAAAAGCCTCACGACAAAAAGGGTTCCAAGAAACAGCGTTTGTTCCGCGACAGGTTAAGTTGTTACTACGAGTTTCATCTCTCCTGTTAATTTCGAGAATTTGGGAGTGTTGAAGGTCACTTGACCCCGCGGCTAAAATGCGTGTGGTAGAGCTAAGATAAGCTTTTTTCCGAGACGAACGGACGAATCGGGACAACTTCGCGAAGGGCGGATGGGAAAAGGGGTTCACCCTGCCTATTGTCCCTAGCACCTCGGAATTTCATCGGCGATTTTTTTTCTAAGGGAAAAGTAGTACATACGAAATCATCCGCTTTAGCTTTCTCCTCGCAGTAAACTCAGCCTGAACTTAACAATAAAACTTTGCGGTGTATAAAAATATTGAAACTGTTTTTGGTCAAAAATTTGGTGATAATGAACCTTTAAATGAAGCCAACTCGTGGTAAAGCCTATATAAGAGATAAAGAGATTTGGATGTAGGGCTGGTGTCAATTCAAAGTGTGAAGCATACATCTTCGGCTTCCAGTAATTCCGGGAAATTAAGTTACACAATTGTGATTACATTCCCCGTTATGAACTTTTTAAAGTTCAAGTTCAAGTGTTCCTTGAGTTAGCACTTCATAATAAAATTAAGATGTTGCTCTAGCCCTAAAATACACTCCGCGACGAAATAATATGTTCGCCTTCTGGGTGAACTTGTTCTACTCGCCACAATATTAGGTTTGCGATTCAATTCGTCCTTATCTCCTTTTTTATGGAAAGTGTATTAAATGATCCGTCGGCAGAGGGGCTCCAAAGCTTAATGTTCCGATAGGGTGTTACTGGGAGGATTATCACCAGATTACGTATAGACTGGTCCCCAAACTCTCAAGTATACAATGTTATTCCTGTTCCCCGCTTTTCCCATTCCCCGCTATTCCCATTCCTCTCTATTCCATTTCGTCGATATGCCAAACATTCGGCTCTGTTCGGATATATATTTGTTAATTTAAATTTTTATTCGGCGATATTATTTTGCTCGAACATTTTTATATTAGAAATTCTGATTTAATCAAGTAACCGGCTATTCCAGTTACCGTCTATTCCCGTTCCCCGCTATTCCAGTTCCTCACTATGCCTGTTCCTCGCTTTTCCGATTCCCCACTATTCCGGTTACCGTCTATTCCCGTTCCCCGCTATTCCAGTTCCTCACTATGCGTGTTCCTCGCTTTTCCGATTCCCCACTATTCCGGTTACCGACTATTCCAAAATGAAACATTTTCTCCGTTATTCCTATTACCAGGAGTCATGTCTCCTGCTATTACCAGCTATTCCGAGTACCGACTATTACCGCGGCCCCTCGAAAGCGTCAGCCGCTGTCTTTCTGCCTCTCGCGCTAGTGTCCCATTTGAAGTTAATAGTATCCCCTTTTTTAATATATGAAACCATATGTACCGCCGCTCCTAACAGTGTCTTTTATCTTAACCGCCTTTTCTTAAGAAAATAAGGATTGCCAGTGTGATGCATTTTTGTAAAGCCTTGTTAAATATTTATCCAAGGCCGAAAAACAACTTTCGACCTTTGACCCTCACTCCCCAATTAGTCCCAAATGGAAATAACGCGAGCCCGGTGGAAGGGGGTGACCCCTTTCATCGATTGGGCGAAATCAGTTCAGCCCCTTGGTGATGCGAATGCCTCGCGGTAAAACCACGATCTGGGGGTCTTAAAGAAGTTTTGAGAGAAAAACGGGGTCTGCTGAACTTCTGCGCCGGATGACGACCTGAATCTTAGCAAGGACAATAGATACAGGGACGAGAAAGTGTACTGGCGGCCTCTGTTGGAATATATCACCTAAAACGACCTAAACGCAAGGAGAGTTATATGTAAACAAAAAAATGGCGGTCACCAAATTTTAGCGGTTCTTGACGAGGCTTAAGTTTTCAAAACAAATGGGCATTTTTTTATTTACGCTCGTAGTTTTATTTTGAATATAACATCAAAATGGTAAAAACTAACTACAATAATACTGCCCATGGTGAACCACGTCTTAACAATGGCCGCGGTTTGTTTACATCTAACTCCCCGTGAATATGAAGACGATTCTCGTCTCAGTATCTACTGTCCTTGATGTTAGGTTCTGGCGCAGATATTGGTTTTGAGCAAAAAGCGACTTGAAGCAAACAATTATTATGTAAAATAAGTTACCCGTCTGCTATAAGACAGTTAAAAGGGTTAAGGACGCATTCGGAGAATTACATGAACCCCTAAGCTGCCGTTCCTTAAGTGTGCTAAGAGTCCCGAGATTTGGGGTTCGGATATGTGCGGGTACGCGTGAGAAATTACATGGAGTACCGCGTTTTCGGCTGTTGTGAACTCGACCCAAGGGATGCTGAGAACTGAACACATAAGTATTGCTTTTGTCTGTAGTTGAAATACCGAAGTGTGATGAAGTGAGGGCGGTAACGTTAGGGTTTAAGTTGTTGAAGAGTATTTTGAGTTAAGGTATTTAAGTGTTATATGTTGATTTAAGTGTTATATGTTGATTCAAGTGTTATATGTTGATTCAAGTGTTATATGTTGATTCGAGTGTTATATGTTGATTCAAGTGTTATATGTTGATTTAAGTGTTATATGTTGAAGCTATTTGGAACAATAGCCCCGCCACATGTTTTCCACTTTTTAGTTGCACCTTACCAACGTACCTAATGGTGCAAAAATTATTAGCCGCAAATAATTAATTTTAAAGTTATACTAATTTTAAAGATTTAAGAACCGAACGGTTCGGGGCGTAGAATTCACTCCGCGGCGAAGAGATCTCGCCGTCGCGCCGTTTTTGCCCTTTCGAAAATCGGCCTTTCTTTATTTGTTGGGAGTGGTAGAACTGCAATATTCGCGAAATATGCTGATGGCGCCAGTAGGACCACAATAATTTCGAAATATGCTGCTGTAGTAGACGTGCGGTCTAAGGATTAAAATGACGGTGACCGAAACAAAGCTTTTATTAAAGGATTAAAATGGCGTACAGATAGGAAAGAAACATTTCACAAAACGGTTTCATTTGCCGCTAACCAAGTAACCATGCCCGATACTGGGTCTTCGCGTAGTTCCGCAAGTTCGGAAGATTCTAAGGCTATTTTCAACAATAGGTACTGTTACCCCTTTGGCGCCATATGGCGAGAGAAAAAATAAAAATTTATCTAACCACATAAGTAAACAAGAATAAGTAAGCCTATAATTAAAATTAAAAAGTAAAACAAGTAAATCTAATAAATAAAATAAACAAATTAAAACCCATAATAAATTAAATCTATAAGATCATTGTCATAAATATTGTTTGTTCATTTATTAATGTTAAGTTTGTGTTTTTTTTTTGTGTTGTGTATCTCATTTATGAATGTTAATAGAAATAAGACTGTTTTCATTATGTGTGTATCCCATAAACCTATATTTGAACAATACCCCATGATATAACTTAAGTTTAATCAACAATCCCCAATTAATTAAAAGCCTTCAATACAGTTAAATTAACCACTACTATACTTGGTATGTCATGCGTGGTATGGTTAGAAAGCCCCAGAAAAATCCCAGAAAATAGATATAATTTAAAATCCTAAATATTAAAATTAAATTTAAAAAACCCCATAAAACTGAAAAGTTTATTTAAAACCAGAATTTAGCGAATCTATTCTATTCATTGTCCCACCTTAGTGCTACTTTCCTCCGATAGACAATCCGGCGCCCAGAAAAATAGACAAGAAACCTAGATGGTCAGATTGCACCATGAGTCGACAATTCCAACAGGAAAGAGCGTCCGAATTCCCCCCCCCCCTTTTTCCGTGCAAACTATGTAGCGGCCGACCTAACCCCTGCCTTACAGTGTGAAAGGTCATATTTGGCTCTAGAAAAATCCCCGAAATTTAGTTTCCAAAGACGAAAAATAGGAAGTCATCAAAAAGGGGTAGAAGAAGAGACCCCTCCAGTATAATAACCACGCCTTCCAAACCCCGAGAAATTATGACCACCAGAAAAATCCACTACCAAGCCTACACTTCCGACACCCGACTTCTCCACCCCCCCCCCCCTCCCCCTAGACGGAAGAACAACAAAACCAGAGAACGCAAAAGGAAACGGCAAGATTCTAACAGGAAGAGTCCGGAACAGAATCGGAACTAGAAGAGATCCCCAAACCAGTCCGGGCTTAGGCCGCGATGTCCCAAGAACCCAGTAAATCAAAAGATGCATAAAGCACAAAATAAAGATCTAACAAAAAGAGGCGAAATGCCCATCGCGAATAATTTTCAAAGTCATCCCTAAATCCAGGAACATTTTCCCCGTTACGGAAAAAACCGTCAGCAGATCGAGTCAACTAAAGGCACCCCTCCAATCCTCCGTCGTCGAAGTATCATCCCACTGGCAAAGGACATTCCTGGGTTCCATTCCCCTTCTTTAGAAGCAAGTGTGCGTGTGTCTTGCGTAATCCGGCACCCCGTAATCCGGCAGATACCCTCATCCGGAAATCCTGTAAGCGAAGAGCAGCCACAAAGAAATAAAGTCGTCCACGTCGCTTTGCAGTAACCCGATATTCGAGACATCAAGAAAAGTACCAGCTGAAAGTAGACAACTTCCCTTGACGGAGAAAACCGTAACGTTGAAAATCTTCTTAAAAACCCCACCTCACTAATCCCTGAGATGGAGAAATACGTCTAAGCATACACACCAAACCCCGACAAGCTAAAAATTGAGTCTAGGACCCCTAAAATCCATGTTAAATCGATACCCCTCTGTGATCTCCCCACTACCAAGTTAAAGTGCTCAACCAATTTCCTGTCCAGGAGCACTTCGCGAAAACTATCCCTTTGTATCGACTAGTATAAATACCGAGCCCCTAACTCCTCACCGTATCTTAAACGATTCTCACTTGTGCCACGCCAGTTTATTATAAAATCTCCGTTACTACCCGTTCTTTTTTTACATTTCTCTTAAATTTAAGCGTCTATATTTTGTACGCCCCCTATTAAAGTTTATTTTCTTGTTAAATCATGGCCGCCAGATTTCCAGAGGACACCCCGGATTTTTGTAAGATTTCCCAAATTTTCATATAAATATTGTTAAGTAGTGTTATTTTATATCAATAAAGGCATTCTAATCAAAGTTTCATTGAGTATCCTAATTACTGTCCGAATTCATCAACTTTTCCTTTTTTTTTACTTGTTACTGACTACTTTCCATATCGTGACATAACGTTACGCGGGAAGGGAGAAGTAGTAGTACTTTTGGTTTTTGTTTATTTTTTAAGGTGCATTATTTGTCAAGGATGGTTTTTGATTATTTTTTAAGGTGTATTATTTGTCAAGGATTACAGTAATCCAAAACGTTTTAACCGCTATTTATTATTTAGAAACATATGAAAATATAAAATTGTTACTTGCCAGCAATTTTTACCTCTTAAAATACGACATATTTTGAGATTTTCTCGGGAAATACGAGATTTTTGTACGTGTTGGATAAGGTAGGACTGATGACGAATTACATTTAACGGCAAGATATTACTAAACTTTTAAAAAGTGTCAAAACCAAAAATGTTTTTTTTTACGGCGAATTCAATTTTCTAGATACTAGGTACGACATCACTGGAAACGATGTCCGTAGGTGGGGTTAATATATGCATCCAGTAGGAGGGAAAACTCCTTCGTGTGGGATCGATTCATCTCTCAGTCGCTCTCCATTGTTTAATTCACACCACAAGAGACTATACTAGGTACTGTCATCTAGGTCGCGATATAGATGGCACAGCTTGATTAGCAAGAATGGGGCTGGGGTGGCGCCGTGCGCCCCCAGCGCTCGAGCGAAGTGAGACGCCAATACTTTGATTACGAGTCCAGTTTTACTTTTTGTTTACACTTACAAAAAATTTCGTATTTTCCGTGGTAAAAATTGATGGCAAGTAACAATGTTACATTTATAATATCTTTCTAAATAATAAAATTGCGGTTAAAACTTTTTGTGTTATTGTAATCCTTTTGTTTTTAATGCGAAACATAATTTTTTGGGAATTAATACTTAAGGAGATATATTTAATGGGGTTTACATATGCACCCATGATGATTATAAGAACGCCAGAGGGAAACGGGCGCGTAGACCTGTATAAACGCAGATTTACAATGTTGGAAATTGCGGGGGTCCGTATACGCTGCCCAAAAAACCTTACTTAGAATTAAAATTAATTGTGCAAAAATTATTCCCTGCAAGGCATTATTTAAAAAATTAATTAAATATTGCCCAAAGACTATACATACCAGTGCACGCGATTCGCTCGAGCGCTGGGGGGCCGGACCGGTACCCCCAGCCCCGTTCTTATAATCATCAT